>NC_134101.1:205371420-207792670 GCF_000715075.1 Nicotiana tabacum
CGAGTGATAGAGAATATCAATGTCATAGTCATTGAGTAACTCTAGCCATCTTCTTTGCCTCAGATTCAACTCCTTCTGCTTGAAAATATATTGAAAGCTCTTATGATCCGTAAACACATCCACATGGACCCCATACAAATAATGTCGCCAAATCTTTAGCGCAAACACTTCTACCACCAGCTTTAAGTCATGAGTTGGATAATTCTTTTCATGATTCTTGAGTTGCCTAGAAGCGTAGGCTATTACCTTGCCATGCTGCATTAACATGCACCCGAGCCCGATCCTGGATGCATCACAATACACCACGAATCCCTCTATACCCTCCGATAGGGTTAATACCGGTGTTGTAGTCAATCTTGATTTTAATTCTTGGAAGCTCTTCTCACAAGCATTTGACCACTGGAACTTAATTGCTTTCTGGGTCAATTTAGTCAATGGAGAGGCAAGAGTAGAATACCCCTCCACAAATCTCCTGTAGTACCCACCTAAACCCAAGAAAGTATGAATCTCCGTTGGAGTGGTAGGTCTAGGCCAATTATTCACTGCTGCAATCTTTTGAGGATCAACCATAATTCCTTCCCTGGAAACAACATGACCCAAGAACGCGATAGATTCAAGCAAAAAGTTCACATTTTGAAAATTTCGCATACAATTGATGTTGCTGAAGTGTTTGCAAAACTGGCCTAAGATGGCCAACATGGTCCTCCCGACTTCGAGAATACACAAGAATATCGTCAATGAACACTATCACAAAGGAGTCTAGAAAAGGCTTGAAGACTCGATTCATAAGATCCATGAAAGCTGCCGGGGCATTTGTTAGCCCAAAAGACATTAACATAAATTCAAAGTGCCCATACCGGGTTCTAAAAGCCGTCTTTGGAATATCCTGCTCCCTTATCTTCAATTGATGATACCTATACCACAAGTCAATCTTTGAGAAACACGTAGCACCTTGCAATTGATCAAACAAGTCATCTATTCTTGGCAGAGGGTATTTGTTTTTGACTGTGACTTTGTTGAGTTGTCGGTAGTCAATACACATCCGCAACGACCCATCTTTCTTTCTTACAAACAAGGTCGGTGCGCCCCATGGCGACACACTCGACCGGATGAAACCCTTTTCTAGCAAATCCTTCAATTGTTCCTTTAGCTCTTTCAGTTCTACCGGTGCCATTCTGTAAGATGGAATTGATATAGGCTGTGTGGCTGGCATCATATCATTCCCAAAATCAATCTCCCTGTCCGATGGAATCCCAAGGAGCTCATCTAGAAAGACATCTAGAAATTCATTTACAACTGGTACAAACTCAAGGCTAAGCGCCTCAGCATTGGTGTCCATAACTTACATTAAATGATAGATACACCCCTTCATGATCATCTTCACGTCCTTAAGGTAGGAAATAAACCGACCTCTAGGCACTACATTATCTCCCTACCATACAATAGAGGGCTCATTAGGAAATTCAAGCCTCATAGTTCTAGTCCGACAATCAAGCTTAGCAAAATATGAATAAATCCAATCCATTTCCATTATTACATCAAAATCTACCATTCCCAATTAAATAAGATCGGCACTGGTATCCCTACCGCACACCATGACAACACAACTTCTATCAACTCGAGTAGCCAAAATTGACTCACCAACCGGAGTAGACACCGAGAATGGTTCATGAAGCTGTTCTAGTTCTTTCCCGAATTCCATAGCAACAAAAGGGGTAACATAGGACAAGGTGGAACCGGGGTCAATAAGTTGCATACACATCATGAGATTGAATAGTCAGAATACCTGTAACAATATCTAGTAAAGCCTCTATAGTGTGGCGTCCACTCATAGCATAGAACCGGCTAGGTCCTCCTGAACTCGGCGTACCACCCCTAACTGCACCATGCCCTACGGGTGCTGGGGTACCTCGAGATGGAGAGATGGCTGAAGATGTAGTATCTGCTGGGCTAGCTGGCTGTGTTGTGCCCCTACCTGCCCCTTGATGGGACACATGACAATGCCTCTGAATATGACCCCTCATCCCACATCCATAACATACGGGCAAGTCCATGTAGCAAATCCCAGAGTGCATCTTCCCGCACCTGGGGCACGGGGACCTCTGCTACTGTTGGAACCTCTCTCCTAACTGACCCCGCTGATGGTATCCCCTGTTTCCCTCACCGGGCCTGAAATGACTCCACTGCCGCTGGCTGGGCCCTGATGGCAGTGCACTGGCTGAAGACTGTGCAACAGACTAGGAAGGCCCTGATGATCCTCCCCTAAAATTTGATCTTCCTCCACCTAGTTACTCTCCCATATTGCCCGTAGACCGGGCCTTGCTGTTACCCTCTCTCTCCATTATGTTCTTCAATTTACGGTTCCCTGTTTCCTGAGCAAATGCTACCATCTTCCCATAATTTATGTCAGAATTCAAGGCAACTGTAGAAGCCTCATTAATAGTTAGAGGATTAAGGCCCTAAATGAACTGACACACCCTAGCCTCTATTTTAGGCAACATGTGAACACCGTAATTGGATAGGCAGGCAAACTCCATGTGGTACTCCTATTCCTCCGACTACCTTGCTTCAAATTCTCAAACTCAGCTGCACGGGCTGCCTTTGTCTCGGCAGGCAGAAAATGATCTATAAATGCATCGGCAAACTCGCTCCACCTCGCCGGAGAGCTCCCCTCCCCATGAGCATCTTCTCATAACTCAAACAATTAATAGGCAACCCCTTTCAGACGGTAGGCAGCTAACTCTACTCCCTCCGTCATAGTTGCACGCATAACCCAGACGATCTTGTGCATCTCATCAATGAAATCCTGAGGGTCTTCTTCTGGATTGGCTCCTAAAAACACTGGAGGGTCTAACTGAAGAAATCTGTTCACCCTAGAACTAGTGGAATCCCCTTGCTGGCTGGATGAACTGGGCGCAACATTTGACCTCTAGGCCTGAGAGGCCACTAGGTGAGTCAACATCTGAATAGCTTCCTTAAGATCCCCATTAGAAATACCATAACCGGAAACTGGGGCTGGAGGCGGAATAGAAGTATCAACAGGAGGGAAAGTGGTACCCTCCGTAGGTGTAGGAACTGGGGTAGTCTGCTCTGGAGTAGAAGAATTGGGAAGAGTGATAGCAGGGTGGCCACCCTCACCCACAATATCAAGCAGTGGTTCATCAGCCACTCCTGAAGTGGCACTAGCATTGGCTTCCTGGACAACTCTTGCTTTCTTCTTAGGTGCCATTTACTGAAAGATAGAACAATGCACTAGTTAGAGAGGGAACAGGTTTACCACATGATCCAGAATATCAAAGAAGGGTGTTATTTCTAAATGCCCAAGTAGCCTCCAACTTATAGATGTGGTCAACTTCATACCGATAAGAAGGACTCTACTAGACACGGCTCTTAGACATCCTAGGACACTTTAAAACCTTAGGCTCTGATACCAAGTTTGTCACACCCCACCTCGGGAGGAGCGACCGACGCTCAATCGAGAAAACCCAACTGAGCAATCCTTACCAAACACTTCCTACCCAACTCGATATGAATAAGGGAAACCATGCTTTCATTCATTTATTTAGACGAGGAAAGATAGTGCATTATGCAAGGTTAGTTCATTTTAAATCACAACATTAACCCGTAGTTAAGATTCCAAGATTACATACAATTACACCTTAGAGAAGCAAGAGTTAGGATTACAACGTAGTTCATAGACCCATCCAACACCCATACATAACCCACACATATGTCTATGGAGCCGTTAAGGATACCCCAGACAGTGATAACAATGTCGGCTACAAGGCCCCGGCTATACCTCAAAATAGACATCTATAACAAAAGGCATATCACAAAACCCCTTGAAGGATGAAGGGGCTCACCAAGATTTTGAGAAGAGGATGCTCCGCTACACATGATCGGCACTATCCACTATGGAGCCACCTACATTCATTTAAAAATGTAGCGCCCCCGGCAAAAGGGACGTTTGTACCATGGAATAGTACTAGTATGTATGACTAAACACCATCTAGTTAGAAAGAACTATACAAGAATAGGAATTCACAAATATAACTCAAAACCTCAAACGATCACCACATTATCAATCAAAAGAATTGTACAACTTCCACATCATTTTTTCCATAACTTTTTAGTTTGGGGCATTCCATACTATTCATCATATGTTTCCAATACCACCGCTATCTTGAGCGTATTCCGATATCGACCCGATCGGCTAGGTTGCCTCATTTGAGACATATGCTTCAATCACAATCTCATTTTCCTTTTTTTGGAATTCATTCACAATATCACCGTTATCTTGAGCGGAGTCCGATCTCGTCCCGATCGGCTAGGCCGACTTACCAAGGCATTGTTCCCTTCTCATTAATCAATTCGTTTCACATATATCATTTCATAGGCACTTGGGGCCACAACTTATCATATCATTCTTGGCACTAGGCCACATTTTACATCGTTCCCAATTTAAATATTAGCTTTGCCATTTAGGATAGTAGGTGCACACAGGAGCAATTTATATTGTAAGCATAGATAAGACTTCACGTGGATGGCACAATATATTCAGCTGCAATCTCAATTTAAGGTCTAAACATTTCAATGCATAATTCATACCTTTGACCCTTTCAAGTTGTCAAGATAGAACGTTGATCATTTTGGGACACATTTTTCACACATATAAGGTTACAACACTAACTCATGTAAAATAACAAGCAATGCAACAATTCAACTTTAATCTTACCATGTCCATACAATCACCGATGAAGCTCAATTTCTAAAAGACGGGGTTTTAGCCATACATACCTCAATATAGCTTTCCTTAATCCTTACAAAATTGTAGAACTCTTAGCACTTTGATCTATTGCGTAAGAATTACAAATTGAACCCAGAATTAGAGACCAGATATTGAGATTCTAGCTTGTTTGAGCATATTATCAAACAATAAGGGTGCATTGTGATCTTAGGTCCTCTTTGAGAGAAATTTCTATCATTTTATACCCCAATTGCTTTCTTTTTAGTTCACTACCTCCCAATACTCTATGGTTTGATATGCATGCAAGAGATCCATTCTTATACCCATGAACCCCCCAAGCTAAGTACTCTTTCTAATGTGAATTTGAAACTGGAGATTAGGGGGTCAAGTTTCTTACCTCTCGGGGTAAAGATTTAGGTGCCTTCACTTGATTATCTTCAATGTTTTAATAGGTAATTTTGGATCAATATTGATGAAAGTCACTTCCCCTCTCTAAGACCCCCCTCTCTCTCTAAAAGCATCAGGAAAACAGGCTCAAAATAAGTTATTACACCGTATATAATGATACGGGGTCGTGTTTAAAATTTAGAAAACTAGAGCCTCGACTCAGATCTACGGTCATATATGTGATCGCAGAGTTGAAATGCGGCCCACAGAATTGACCGCAAAAGTGCTTTAAAAAATTTGAACAGTCTACCTGGGTATGCGGCAGAAATGCGATCCGCATACCCGTTCTGCGGTCGCATAATGCACTGCAGAATTTCCCCTTTTACAAAATCCTAAGGGAGTTATGCGACGACTATGTGGTCCGCATATCGGTAATGCGATCGCATACTTGACCGCATAGTTGACATCAAATTTGACCAACACACTGACTCACTTTGCGGCGACTATGCGGTCCGCATACCTGATATGCGACCGCATTCTCGACCGAAAAAATGCACTTTTCGGGAAAACATTATTTCTTGACTTTTTAGAGCATAGATCAGTCCAAAAAGGTCCAAACCGCGGCGAGCCTACGAGCCCCGAAGACTTTTATGCATCCCTAACATATGATACTAATTGCCACTACGAGCTTTCGGGTTTAGAGAGGAAATTTTCATGGGGCCTCACATCCTCCCCCACTTAAGATCATTCGTCCTCTAATGAGGATCAAGGTTCACTAACTCCCTGAATTTCCAAAAAATTTTGCCAGAGTTTCCTTTGTATCTAGGACTTATCCACCTGTCAGGGAGCCCTAGAAACATATCCTAACAGCATAAACATATTCCATAGATATAATATAACTTGTACAAATCTACCATGGCCATATAGACAACATATTACCAAAAAGGGGACAACTTTACATAGATCGAGTCAGAAAATGATAGTTCATAGGGGTTAATACACAAAAGCTATTACATGACTATTCAAACAAATGTGGGTACTTCTTTTTCATTTCATCCTCAGCTTCCCAAGTGCCTTCCTCAACTTGTTGGTTCTGCCATAACACTTTCACGGATGCAATTTCCCTTTTTCTCAATTTTCGAACTTGCCTATCAAGAATGGCAACTGGAACTTCTTCATATGACAACTCTTCATTAACCTCAATGGTTTCAGCTGGTACAATAGTGGACGGATCTCCCACTAACTTTCTCAACATAGACATATGAAATACTGGGTGTACGATTGACATCTTGGGTGGCAGCTCAAGATTGTATGCCACCGGACCAATCCTCTGAATGATTCGGTATGGTTCGACATACCTCAGATTCAATTTTCCCTTCTTTCCAAACCGCATGATACCCTTCATAGGGGAAACTTTCAAAAACACCCAATAATCTTCTTTGAGCTCTAAATCTCTATGACGGACATCCGAGTAAGACTTTTGTCGACTTTGAGCAGTTTTCAACGTCTCCTTAATAATCTTGACTTTCTCCATGGCCTGATGCATATGGTCCAACCCTATCAATTCCGCTTCTCCAACCTCGAACCACCCAATAGGGGACCTATATCTCCTACCATACAATGCCTTAAATGGTGCCATCTGAATACTATGATGGAAGCTGTTGTTGTAAGCAAATTCTATGAGTGGCAAATGGTCATCCCAACTACCCTTAAAATCAAGAGTGCAAGCACACAACATGTCCTCAAGTGTCTGAATAGTCTGCTCTGCTTGCCCGTCGGTCTGGGGTGAAAGGCTGTGCTAAGATTTACCTGTGTGCCCTAAACCTTGCTGAAATTTCTTCCAAAAGTTTGCCATGAATTGAACCCCTTGATCTGAATGATGGAGACTGGAGTGTCATGCAACCTGACTATTTCTTTGATATACAACTGAGCGTACTGTTCCGCCGTGTTGGTAGCTTTAACTAGCAAGAAGTGCGCTGATTTTGTGAGTCAATCCACGATTAACCAAATTGTGTCGAACTTGCATGGAGTGCGCGACAACCCTACCACAAAATCCATGTTAATAATCTCCCATTTCCATATTGGAATTTCTATGCTTTGAGACAATCCACTGAGCCTTTGATGTTCGGCCTTCACTTGCTGACAATTCAGACATTTTGCCACAAAGTTCGCCACATCCTTCTTCAAGTTGTTCCACCAATAAATTTCCTTGTGATCATGATACATTTTCGTAGAACCTGGGTGCACGAAATACCTGAAAGTGTGAGCTTCTGCCATGATCCTTTCCGGAGACCTTCAATATCAAGAACACGGTACCATCATCCATGCCTAGGGAAAAAGCTATGATCTTGTGTTTGTGAATCCCCTTTTTCAGTTGTCCTAATAATGGATCATTGAATTGCTTTTCTTTCACCTCCGCCACAAGCGATGATTCAGCCCTATTCTGCACAATTACCCCTCCTTCATTAGAGTCCGCAAGGCGAACTTCCAAACAAGCCAACTGGTAAACCTCCCTGTCTTACGATCTCTGGCATGCCTTCAAATGAGAAAAACTTCCCATAGATTTTCGACAAAGAGCATCTACCACAACATTAGCCTTTTCCGGGTGATAGAGAATATCAATGTCATAGTTTTTGAGTAACTCTAGCCATCTTCTTTGCCTCAGATTCAACTCCTTTTGCTTGAAAATATATGAAGGCTCTTATGATCCATAAACACATCCACATGGACGCCATACAAATAATGTCGCCAAATCTTTAGCGCAAACACTTCTGCCGCCAGCTCTAAGTCATGAGTTGGATAGTTCTTTTCATGATTCTTGAGTTGCCTAGAAGCGTAGGCTATTACCTTCCCGTGCTGCATTAACACGCACCCGAGCCCGATCCTGGAAGCATCGCAATACACAACAAATCCCTCTATACCCTCCAGCAGGGTTAATAGCGGTGCCGTAGTCAATCTTGATTTCAATTCTTGGAAGTTCTTCTCAAAAACGTTTGACTACTAGAACTTAACTACTTTCTGGGTCAATTTAGTCAATGGAGAGGCAAGAGTAGAAAACCCCTCCACAAATCTCTTGTAGTACCCAGCTAAACCCAAGAAACTGCGAATCTCCATTGGAGTGGTAGGTCTAGGTCAATTCTTCAGTGCTGCAATCTTTTGAGGATCAACCATAATTCCTTCATTGGAAATAACATGACCCAAGAACGCGACAGATTCAATCCAAAATTCACATTTTGAAAATTTCGCGTACAATTGATGTTGTTGAAGAGTCTGCAAAACTGCCCTGAGATGGCCAGCATGGTCCTCCCAACTTCAGGAATACACAAGAATATCGTCAATGAACACTATCACAAAAGAGTCTAGAAAAGGCTTGAATACTCGATTCACAAGATCTATGAAAGCTGTCGGGGCATTTGTTAGCCCAAAAGATATTACCATAAATTCAAAGTGCCTATATCGGGTTCTGAAAGCCGTCTTTGGAATATCCTGCTCCCTTATCTTTAATTGATGATACCCGGACCACAAGTCAATCTTTGAGAAACACGTAGCACCTAGCAATTGATCAAACAAGTCATCTATTCTTGGAAGAGGGTATTTGTTTTTGATTGTGACTTTGTTGAGTTGGTTGTAGTCAATACACATCCGCAACAACCCATCCTTCTTTCTTACAAACAAGGTCAGTGCACCCCATGGCGACACACTCGGCCGGATGAAACCCTTTTCTATTAAATCCTTCAATTGTTCCTTTAGCTCTTTCAGTTCTGCCGGTGCCATTATGTAAGGCGGAATTGATATAGGTTGTGTGCCTGGCATCACATCAATCCCAAAATCAATCTCCCTGTCTGGTAAAATCCCAGGGAGCTCATCTAGAAAGACATATAGAACTTCATTCACAACTGGTACAAACTCAAGGATAAGCGCCTCGGCATTGGTGTCGGTAACCCGAACTAAATGATAGATACACCCTTCTTGATCATCTTCGCGGCCTTAAGGTAGGAAATAAATCGACCTCTAGGCACTACATTATCTCCCTACCATACAATAGAGGGCTCATTAGGAAATTCAAGCCTCATAGTTCTTATCCGACAATCAAGCTTGGAAAAACATGAATAAAGCCAATCCGTTCCCATTATTAAATCAAAATCTGCCATTCCCAATTCAATAAGATCGGCCCTGGTATCCCTAGCGCACACCGTGACAACATAACTTCTATAAACTCGAGTAGCCAAAATTGATCACCAACCGGGGTAGACACCGTGAATGGTTCAAGAAGCTGTTCTGGTTCTTCCCCGAATTCCATAGCAACAAAAGGGGTAACATAGGACAAGGTGGAATCAGGGTCAATATGTGCATACACATTATGAGATTGAACAATTAGAATACCTATAATAACATATGGGGAAGCCTCTGTAGTCTGGCGTCCACTCATAGCATAGAACCGACTGGGTCCTCTTGAACTCTGCACACCACCTCTAGCTGCACCACACCCTGCGGGTGCTGGGGTGCCTCGAGCTGGAGAAAGGGCTAAAGATGTAGCAGCTACTGGGATGGCAGGCTGTGTTGTGCCCCTATCTGCCCACTGGCGAGACATACGACAATACCTCTGAATATGACCCCTCATCCCACATCCATAACATACGGGTAAGTCCATGTAGCAAATCCCCGAGTCCATCTTCCCGCACCTGGGGCACGGGGACCTCTGCTACTACTGGAACCTCTCTTCTGACCAACCCCGTTGATAGGATCACCTGTTGCCCTGACCGGGCCTGAAACGACTCCACTACTGCTGGCTGGGCCCTGATGGCGGTGCACTGGCTGAAGACTGGGAAGGTCCTGATGATCCTCCCCTGAAAGCTGATCTTTCCCTACCTAGTGACTCTCCCATGTTTCCCATAGACCGGGCCTTGCTGTTACACTCTCTCTCCATTATGTTCTTCAATTTACGATTCTCTGTGGCCTGGGCAAATGCTACCATCTTCCCATAATTCATGTTAGAATTCAAGGCAGTTGTAGAAGCCTCATTAATAATCAGAGGATTAAGGCCCTGAACAAACCGACACACCTAGCCTACATTGTGGGCAACATGTGAATAGCATATTTGGAATGGCGGGCAAACTCCATGTGGTACTCCCATACACTCCGAATACCTTGCTTCAGATTCTCAAACTTAGCTGCACGGGCTGCCTTTGTCTCAGCAGGCAGAAAATGATCTATAAATGCATCGGCAAACTCGCTCCACCTCGCTGGAGAAATCCCCTCCCTACGGGAATATTTCCATAACTCAAACCATGAATAGGCCACCCCTTTCTGACGGTAGGCAGCTAACTCTACTCCCTCTGTCTTAGTTGCATGCATAACCCTGAGGGTCTTGTGCATCTCATCAATGAAATCTTAAGGGTCTTGTTTTGGATTAGCACCTGAAAACACTAGAGGGTCTAGCTGAAGAAATTTGTTCACCCTAGAACTAGTGGAATCCCTTGCTGGCTGGATGAACTAGGCGCAACATTTGATCTCTGGGCTTGAGAGTCCACTAGATGAGTCAACATCTGAATAGCTCCCTTAAGATTCCCATCAGAAATACCAGAACCAAAAGCTGGGGCTGGAGGCGGAACAGAAGTATCAACAGGAGGGATAGTGGTACCCTCCGTAGGTGTAGGAACCGGGGTAGTCTACTCTAGAGTAGAAGAATCGGGCAGAGTGATAGCAGGGCGGCTACCCTCACCCATAGTATCAAGGAGTGGTTCATCAGCCACTTCTAAAGTGGTATTAGCATTGGCTTCCTGGCCAACTCTTGCTTTCTTCTTAGGTGCCATTTACTGAAAGATAGAACAATGCTCTAGTTAGAGAGGGAACAGGTTCACCGCACGATCCAGAATATCAAAGAAGGGTGTTATTCCTAAATGCCCAAGTAGCCTCCAACTTATAGATGTGGTCAACTTCATACCAATAAGAAGGACTCTACTAGACACGGCTCCGAGACATCCTAGGACACTTTAAAACCTTAGGCTCTGATACCAAATTTGTCACGCCCCAACCTCGGGATGCGCGACCAGCGCTCAATCGAGAAAACCCAACTGAGCAAGCCTTACCAAACACTTCCTACCCAACTCAATACGAATAAGGGAAACCATGCTTTCATTAATTTGTTTAGACGAGGAAAGATAGTGCATTCTATAAGGTTAGTTCATTTTAAATCACAACATTAATCCGTAGTTAAGCTTCCAAGATTACATACAATTACACCTTAGAGAAGCAAGAGTTAGGATTACAACGTAGTTCATAGAACCATCCACCATCCATACATAACTCACACATATGTATACAGAGCCTCTAAGGATACCCCAGACAATGATAACAATGCCGGCAACAAGGCCCCGACTATACCTCAAAATAGACATCTATAACAAAAGGCATATCACAAAACCCCTTGAAGGAGGAAGGGGCTCACCAAGATTTTGAGAAGAGGATGCTCCGTTACACACGATCGGCACTATCTACTATGGAGCCACCTACATTCATTTAAAAATGTAGCGCCTCCGGAAAAAGGGACGTAAGTACTATGGAATAGTACTAGTATGTATGACTAAACACCATCTAGCTAGAAAGAACTATACAAGAACAAGAATTCACAAATATAACTCAAAACTTCAAACGATCACCACATTATCAATCAAAAGAATCGTACAACTTCCACATCATTTTTTTCCATAGCTTTTTAGTTTGGGGCATTCCATACTATTCATCATATGTTTCCAATACCACCGCTATCTTGAGCGGAGTCCGATCTCGACCCGATCGGCTAGGTTGCCTCATTTGAGACATATGCTTCAATCATAATCTCATTTTTTTCGGAATTCATTCACAATACCGCCGTTATCTTGAGCGGAGTTTGATCTCGGTCCGATCGGCTAGGCCGACTTACTAAGGCATTGTTCCCTTCTCATTAATCAATTCGTTTCACATATATCATTTCATAGGCACTTGGGGCCACAACTTATCATATCATTCTTGGCACTAGGCCACATTTTACATCGTTCCCAATTTCAATATTAGCTTTGCCATTTAGGATAGTAAGTGCACACAAGAGCAATTTAAATTGTAAACATAGATAAGACTTCACGTAGATGACACAATATATTCAACTGCAATCTCGATTAAAGGTCTAAACATTTCAATACATAATTCATACCTTTGCCCCTTTCCAGTTGTCAAGATAGCACGTTGATCATGTTGGGACACATTTTTCACACATATAAGGTTACAACACCAACTCATGTAAAATAACAAGCAATGCACCAATTCAACTTTAATTTTACCATGTCCTCATAATCAATGATGAAGCTCAATTTCTAAAAGACAGGGTTTTAGCCATACATACCTCAACATAGATTTCCTCAATCCTTACAAAATTCCGAAACTCTTAGAATTTTGATCTATTGTGTAAAGATTACAAATTGAACCGAGAATTAGAGACAAAATTGAGATTCTAGCTTGTTTGAGCATATTATCAAACACTAAGGGTGCATTGTGATCTTAGGTCCTCTTTAAGAGAAATTTCTATCATTTTATACCCCAATTGCTTTCTTTTTAGTTCACTACTTCCCAATTCTCTATGGTTTGATATGCATGCAAGAGATCCATTCTTATACCCATGAACCCCCCCAAGCTACGTACTCTTTCTAGTGTGAATTTGAAACCGGAGAATATGGGTCAAGTTTCTTACCTCTCGGGGTAAAGATTTAGGTGCCTTCACTTAATTATCTTCAATATTTTAACAAGGATTTTTGGATCAATATTGATGAAAGTCACTTCCCCTCTCTAAGCCCCCACTCTCTCTAAAAGCATCAGGAAAACAAGCTCAAAATAAGCTATTACAACATATATAACAATAGGGGGTCGGGTTTAAAATTTAGAAAAATTAAGCCCCGACTCGGATCTGCGGTAGCATATGCGATCGCAGAGTTGAAATGCGTCCCATAGAATGGAATGCAAAAATGCTCCCAAAAATTTGAACAGCCTGCTTGGGTATGCAGCAGAAATGCAGTCCGCATACCCATTCTGCGGTCACATAATGCACCGTAGAACTGCCCCTTTTACAAAATCCCAAGGGAATTATGAGACAACTATGCGGTCCGCATATCAGTTATGCGACCACATACTTGACCGTATAGTTGACCTCAAATTTGACCAACACACTGACTCACTTTGCGGTAACTATGTGGTCCGCATACTTGATATGTGACCGCATTCTTTACCGCAAGGAAGCATCCAGACTACTGGAGGACATCCACGCTAGGACTTGTTGTCCACATATGAACGGTTTTGTCTTAGCAAAAAAGATATTCCGAGCTGGTTACTTTTGGATGACTATGGAGACAAACTGCATTTAGTATGTCCGAAAATGCCACAGCTGCTAGATACATGCAGAAATGATAAAGGTGCCACCAAATGAGCTTAATGCAACAAGCTCACCGTGGCCGTTTGCCGCTTGGGAAATGGACATCATTGGACCAATCGAGCCTGCCGCTTCCAACAGGCACAAATTTATCTTTGTAGCAATCGAGTATTTCGCCAAATGGGTCGAAGCTGCATCTTGCAGAACAGTAACCAAAAAAGTCGTGGCAGACTTTGTCCACAACCGCATTATTTGTCGATTCAGGATCCTAGAGTCGATCATTACTGATAATGGCTCCAACATCAACAGTGACTTGATGAAATCTATGTGTGAAACTTTCAAGATTAGAGAAGCATAAGCAGTGGCATGAGAAGCTATCATTTGCTTTATTGGGGTATCGCACCACAGTCCGCACGTCAATCGGGGCAACCCCCTATATGCTGGTTTATGGCACAGAGGCAGTCATTCCTGCCGAGGTAGGAATTCCTTCCCAAAGGATCATACAGGAAGCTGAGCTCGACGACGCAGAGTGGGTAAAAAGTTGTTATGAGCAATTAGCCCTTATAGACGGAAAGAGAATGAATGCGGTTTGCCATGGTCAACTCTATCAGAACATAATGTCTAGGGCTTTCAACAAAAGAGTCAAGCTGAGACAGTTTACACCGAGGCAGCTGGCGTTAAAGAAAATTTTCCCGCACCAAAAAGAAGCCAAAGGGAATTCTCTCCCAACTTGCATGGTCCATACATGGTTCATCATGTTCTGACATGAGGAGCCCTCATACTTGCAGAAATGGACGGAGAAGTCTGGTCAAAACCTATCAACTCAGATACAGTCAAGCGTTACTATGTGTAATCTTTATGCTTTCCTATATGATGTAAATTGAAATACGCTTGACCTGATTCACGTTTAAGAGGGGATACGTAGGCAGCCCTATGGGTTCGGTCATAATTCAATAAAATTTTTATTTTCCCCGCAATTGGAAACTGGGGCAGAATTTTGAGGAGGACCCTCAAAATTCCGAAGTTGATTTCAGCCAATCATCGCAAGCAATAGTCAGAAACATCAACCCATTAAACTAGGGCAGAATTTTGAGGAGGACCCTCAAAATTTCGTAGCAAGAGAGGTTACAATGTCCTGAACCATATCACGATTATCAGTTCATCTAAAACTGTTTCTTAATTATATACTTATATCGTATTTTTACAAAATCATGCAAGTTTATTACCGAAATTGCCTTTTTTAGCAAACGCTACCCCAATGATACATAAAGTATCACCAGATCAAAGCTAAACAGGTCATGCAGAGCCAACGGGGATACGAACTAACCTTCCCCCCTTTACAAAACTCATGATTTTTCTTTGGATGCAGAAACTTGGATTGAGAAGCATCTGACATACTATACACTCATGAGACAAACATTGTTCAAGAATACAACTCTCAGAACTGTTGCACTTACCAATATTTGCTATCCACACGCACTAGTGGCATTCCGTATGTCATGATGTCCCCAACAGTCACGATACTACAATCCTCTATCAGCTAAGAAAATTCTATTACTATTTGCTCTTTTATTCTTCCATAAGACTACCATTCTGCCTTCCGAGACTAAACACTATGTCCATCTGCATTTATGCATTGCACAAGGCTACCATTCTGCCTTCCGAGGTTAAGCTCTACCTCTACATTTGCATGGCTAAAAGATCTCCACCTCTACATTTGCATGGCTAAAATATCGCCACCTCTACATTTGCATGGCTAAAAGATCGCCGCTTTATTTACATTTGCATGGCTGAAAGATCGCCACCTCTACATTTGCATGGCTGAAAAATAGCCACCTATTACATCTCTTGGGCTGAAAGATCGCCAAATATTGCATCTCATGGCTGAAAGATCGCCAAATTATCCAAAGGAGTCATCGTTCGGAGGCACCATTTTCATAGCCCGAACACCATGCCATGGCCTGAGGATCCCCTTTAATATTTTGCATATTATTATTCAAAGGCATCATGGTTTGGAGGCATCATCCTAATAGCCCGAGAGCATCATTTCATGGCCTGCAAATCATTTATTATACGCTTCATGGCCCAGGACATCATGGTCTAAGGATGTCATTCTAACCGTTCGAAGACAATCCTCATAGTCCGACAGGAAATTGCATCATGTTTAAATTTTATGCACAATATATGCTTGTATTTCTTATTTGCAGGTAAACTGACGAGCAACACCCATCTTGGCAGGAGTGATCCCGCTCCATTTCCCGCAGCCATATCAAACCTAAACATTCCACACACCCAACCCTAGATCTTGCATCCGTTCTTGAAAAGTCTCCATCGGCATACTCCGCTGGTGGATCCTGAACTACATATGGCCTAATTCCTATAAAACCAGGGATATGTAGGTAGCTCAGAAGCCAGGGCACGACCTAAGCCTCCTCGAACCATTTCGTTCGGTCAAAATTGGCCATCATATGTTTACTTGGCAACTCTTTCATCCTTCCCAGGTAAAGAGAGGTAGCTGTTGATACCCAAATTTTCCATGTATATTTTTAATATGCAAAATACTTTCAAAATAGCACATGTATACATATATAAGTATGTCTAAATTTTTTCTTAATTTTTAAAGATTTTTAAATCAATTTATTGACCTATCTTATCAAGAAAAACCAAATAATTATTCCCAAATTATCATTTTGGTGATTCATTTATTAGATTCTCATATTTATGCTAAAATATAGCTAAGATAATTTTTGCATATTTTTTACAAATTTATTCGGTATTTTTAAAGCTAAATTGCATAATGGCAATATTAGCCCCTTTTAAGACTTAATTGCATTCATGCTTATAAACATTAAGCCCAATATTTTAAAATTATTAATTATAGATTATAAATCATTTTTACACATTCAATTTTGTTTTCAGAAATAAATTTTCTATTTTATAAAATTAGTAAGGGAAAATTGGCTATTTGAAATCTAGCCCATTTTATTTTAAATATAGCCTGATTTTGAACCCCAATTTAAACCCAATTACCCTGACCCAATTCCTGTTCAAAACTGACACAGACCCGGTTTCCCACCTACCCTCTTTAATCCCAATCGTTGATCTCCTAGATCAACGGTCCCTATTACCCTTACCATTTTTTAACCCCAAACGACCCCCTAACCTAAATCATTTCTTACCAGTCCGCTGCCCTTGAAACCCCCTCCTCTCTCAACTCTCTCTGAAATGCTCATGAATCCTAGCCACTACCCTCTCACCCCACCCTGATATCTGCCTAATCCATGGCCTTTCATGTCCATTTGAGACTTATACTAGCCTTCCACGACTTCTATATGTTTGTTCTTGTTGTTTTACGGCCAGGCCTTGAAGGAACCTGGTCCAGTCCTTGTTCGATTCAGTCCATGGCCCTTCTCCGGTGACCCTTGACCTTTCTCCAGCCAACCATGGCCGTTCAAGTCAGATCCTTGACTCTCCTGGTTAGATCGGTAACTTTCAGGGCCTTTCTCACCTTTTATGATGTTTTTGAAACCCTAACTCTAAGATCTTTTCGATTTCTTTCAGATCTACCTTAGATTTGTGCTTACCTTTAATTTTTATGCGTTTTCTCGAAGTTTCTTTAACTTTGTTTTCAAAACGACCCTTTATCTTTTCCAATTAAGGGTTCTTCTTTTAAGTTATTTCAAAATCTATTCTCTAATTTTAATGTGTTTCTGACTTTTTCTATGTTTTTCTTGTATTGTTCCTCTATCTGAGTTAACATGTTGAAAACCTTAATTTCTTTTAGGTTTTTTTGAGTTCTGAAGTTGTTTTTCTGATGAGCGCTTGTTTGGTTGAGTTCTTATTTGATTTATCTGTTTATTATCTTTTAAATTCGACTATGCTTGAAACCCTATCTTTTCAAAAGGTTTTCTCGTTTGCCACTATGAGACCTTTGCATGTTCTGATACTTTGTTTTCTCCATTGTTGACTCAATGAGACTTGACCTACTCGATTACTATACTTCGAATGTTTGCTTCACTACTGAACCCTATGCCTATTTCTGTGTGCTGTTTCTTTTGCCAATGGGTTTGGCCTCGCACGTCTGGTGTCTCTACTCACTCTATTTAAACACTAAAGTGCAGGAGCATGTTACTTCCTTGATTGATCCTAATCTTGTGACTGATTTCAGAACTTTTCCTTTATGAACCCTAATTTCACTCACATGTTCAAAGTTGATTGATTCTTTTCCTTTACTATAATATTTACCTTGTTGATTTCTTTCCCAAAATAATCATATCTCTGTACTTAGAGTTGATTGCTTACTTAATGGTTTTACTATTCCTTTTATGGCAACAATCAATCTGATTACAAACTGATTTTCTTTCCTTATTTCGAATCTGTCAAACAGTGATTCCTTAATTAAAGGGAATCACTTGTGTAATTGATTCTCACTTATGATTATTTCCATGTTTGTATCTTATTACTTTTCCTTCACTCGTTTTTAATAAAACTATAAATGCCCTGCACCCCTCTTCTTTCAATCACACGAACACCTTTCGTTTTGAACTCACACTTACACTCAAAACACTCTCTCTTGCTTTGTTACTGGTACTGTGGCCTATTTAGATGGCTGAAAGACACAGCTATATTTCGAAGTCCTGCTACTTTTCTTTACTGCACTTTGCTTCTTTGACTAGTATATTCTAATTAAGTTTTCAGCATCAACCACAACATGGTTACTTAATGATTCTTGAATTCTTGTCTGCCTACTGCTTATATTTAATTCAATACCCTTATTTTGCATGCTGTAATTTCTTTCTCATGTTCTGGATTAATGTATTATGAATCATAAATCCCTATCCCAGTATGTTTAACACTTATGGTTTGTTTGGGGGCGTGACAACATTGAACATTGCTGGGAATGACCGAAACTTGATCCTCCTAGGATCATAACCTTTATGTTTCTCTTATATGTTCTGGTTGATTTTGCAAGCATGACAGCACTCCCTATTGCTGTGCATGCCTAGAATCGACTCATGCCTAAGTATATAGGCTCCTTGCAATGGATTCCCAAACCCCTGCCCCCTTGGTGTGAAATTATCAACTTGTTTAAAGTGTTAATGGCTGTTTCCCAGTACCTCATTCCCCATTCTTTACTTCCTTAATTCTCAAAGCTCTATTTCTGCACTTGCACTCTCCTCTTAGACTTAAGTTCTGCCCCTCTCATGTGAGCCTTACCTTGGTACCGATGAGCTCCCTCTGAACTTGGACACATGAGGGCTGGCATTTCCACACTACACTTGTCCCTATTCTGGTTATGAAACTTGGGTGTGAGCACTGCCCGGGGTCCTATTGAAGCCCTTAGGGAACTCTGACACACTCAAGGCTGAGAAAGGCTTTGGATCAATGGTATTTTGAGTTGGTTCATCTCATAACTCAGTTAGGAGGTCAAGAATTAGGCTTCCTCTAGTTGTAATTCTTTTCTTTGTATTTTTATGATGTATTTAGTATTCCTGGTTTGTAATAAGTTGTAATAAATATTTGGGGCTGGCTAGTGAAAAGAGTTGGGTAACTATGCATGCAAGGGTATAAAATATGCCTATAGGACTACTTTAAATTCTGCATATTCAACTGCATTTAGAAATCATGCCTATAGGGTATTTTAATTCTGCAAACTGAATTTAGAAATCATGCATATAGGGTATTTTAATTCTGCAAACTGCATTTAGAAACCATGTCTATAGGACTTCTTGTTCAACTTCGCATCTAGATAACCTGCCTATAGGATTTCATTCTAAAGTTCTGCATGTTTGCCACCGTTTAGACATCATGTTTTAGGGCCCAAGTGGGTATAACCCAGTAACGTGTTAAAATCAGTAATGTGCAGAAATCATGCCTATAGGGGTTCTTAAATAAGCCCGATCCGCTTCATTTACATTCAATGTTAGATATCATGTTCATAGGGATTAAAATCAGTAATAGTCGATACCATCACTTGCAAAATCTGTAACCAATCTATTTAATTTTGTCCATTCTGAATCTCCTTTTAATAATCTAGTTCCCTCTCTTAACAAGGTTTAGCAAGCATGCCTATAGGATTTCAAACAATTCGTTTCGAGTTTTTACTGTCTCGTCACCTTCTGAACTCAGTAGATATCATGCTTATATGGTATAATCAATATACACTTAGGCAAGCCTTAGAGTAATAACTGTAAACTGGATCCGCTTTTGCTAATCGCTACAACCAGCAGGCAGGCCTGATTCAGACTTCTTACCTGAGTTATGTAATAAACTAAACTACCTCAATAACCGTGCTCCCCTTGTCTTTAGTATTTAATCAGACCTAAAAAGTATGTGTAAGTCATGCTAGTTATGTGCTTCTATTCAAGGAGGTGTATTTGAACCTTTGTCTATTTACATGTTTCCCCTTATATGCCATATTTTCTATTTTGTATGTCGTCTTAGAATTTTTACCTTTGAAACTTCCAAATAAGCCTAATATCCCTCACCTTTAGGATTAGTAGTCCTAAGTGCCTCCAGGACTGATATGAATGGGATGGGTAATAGCATGCAATAATGTTCGAGACCAATCCGTGCTTTAGTACCTTAAATGGGGTGGGAAAGGGTAGATATTGATATGATGACCACGCGATAATGTCACGTGTAGACCCTCATTGAGGAGTGATTACCGGACATTGTGTGGAGTGATCCATATTAAATATAAACCTAGGACCCCTTTATTTTATTTGCAAACTCTTTGTTTTTTAAAAACACGTCTTTAAAATGTTCTTTCTTTTATATGTTGAAATTCACTCTTATTTGAGCATTATTTGCCTACATGTTAATTGCACCCCAAATTCACAATAATTGTCTGTCCAGGAACCACACTAGTGGATCCTGAGGGGTGCCTAACACCTTCCCCTTAGGATAATTTCAAGCACTTACCCAATCTCTGGTTATTCAAACAAACTTAGAGTTGAATCTCTGTTGGTGTCCTAATGCACCTTAATCATTAGGTGGCGACTCTTCACATGCAAAACCCAGTTCCCAAAAGGAATGAGTTGTCCCTCCAAATGTCATAAACTCGGTTTCGTAAAAAAAAAGGGGCGCGACACATGGATTCTGGATCTGTTGTCTTTTTTGTTATTTCATGTAAGGGTCAAAATGACTTAGCATAAGATTATGAAGTTGTGTTTGTGGGTCCAAGGTTTGGGGAAGGTAAGGGTCGATAATAAGCCTTGCATTCGACCTTTTCTAATCGATAGACCCCGAATGATAACTCAAACTTAAGTTTATTTAGCCCTTAAGATTAATGATCGAGTGATGACATGCTCAACTCGGAATTAAGTAGCCCTTAGGTTTTCTAGTTGAGTGAGAGGGATCTCTTGAACTCGAAGTGAAAGTAGCCCTAAGGCCTTTTTTAAATTTTGTATTTTGATGATCTGGCCTTTGTAAAACGATCGTTTAATCTTATATATAAGGCTTTTCTACCCTTTTCGGCTTTCAAAGTTTTCCATTTATTTATCATTTGTGTTCACAAAGTTTGTAACTCCTTAGTGTGAAATAAGGAGCTTGTTCGAGAGTTCGAAAAATTTTGTACTCATTAGAGTTTTCGATGTTCGATATTATCGAATCCTTTTATGATTTTGTCGAGGGTAGCCCTTTTAACCGGTTTATGAAAGAATTCAAAGGCCTGTTTTGTTACGGAATTCGGACGTCTCCGAACCGTATTAATTTGGTTGTAGCTTCTTTGGTTCGGGATTCGCCCCTTGGGCTTATTTTCCCATTTTACTTCGAGCTTGCCCGAAGCATCAGTCCCTAAGTGAGGTGGCCGTGGCATATAAAAATTGAGATTCCCCTAAAAGGTATTATGATCTTAAAGTTTTAATTATTCAATCCCGTTAATTTTTTGGATTGTAGTCACCGAGCACAGCTCATGGGTAATTATCCAAACTCTGGTTATGATCGGCCCTTAAGCCTGTTTGCATAATATTTCGAGATTATGAAATCGTAAAATAGAGAATGTTTTCTGAGGCATGAGATATTGACAAGGAAACAAACTTCTCTTTATAATTAATTATACATGCGTACATGTTCTATGCCAGGTGCTCGAGCAAACTAAGTGGGCATGACTCGTTTGACCGTTTGGACCTTACAAATTTTCTTATCGAGACCCTGATGCCATGAAGTAATTTCCTTGCATCAAAGTTTCCAGTTGACGGTAATGCCCCCCAGTATTCAAGGTTGATTGTAAAGAAGCCTAGGATACAATTGAATTGTTCTATGTTAGCATGATCAATGGTTACCTCATTAAAACCTTGTCGGAAAACCTATTTGGGACAAAACCAGTCTAAGGGAAAAGGAGTGCAACACGTGCTTTCAAACCTAAAGACTTCGTGTCGAGGAGTCCATTGCTGTTTCTGATTGAACACCTGTAAGAGTTAGTTCAAAATATAAATGAAAATGGAAGGGGTCATACCTTAGCAGTAGTACCGTTTTAGGTGCGATACGTTCCAATTTCTCGATAGTTGTTCGTTGTTCATCGTAATAAGCTTGTAAGATCATTTTCCTGTGATTTCGAGAATCTGGTACGGCCCTTCCCAATGTGGACTCAATTTTCCTTCATTTGGATTTTGGGTGTTTAGTGTTACCTTCCTTAGTACCAAGTCCCCGACATTAAAATGTCGAAGTTTATCCCTTAGATTGTAATACCTCTCGATTCATTATTTCTGGGCGGCCGGTCAATGAAGGAAACTTCATGTCATTCATCTAATAGTTCTAGGCTCGTATTCAAGTCCTCGTCATTTGATTTATTTATCGCGTATCTGAATTTTATGCTTGGTGTCGCGCCCCTTTTTCTCGCGAAATCGGGTTTCGACACGTGACAACTCTTTTAAGGAAGGTGTTAAAAGAGAGAGTCGCGACCTAACGGGTTTGAGGTACGTTAGGGCACCTATTTGCAAGTAACTCTTGTTTAGCCAATTTGCGTCACCAAAGATCGGGTAAGGGCTCAAATTACTTCGAGAAGAAGGTGTTAGGAATTCCTCGATGTCCACAACTGTGGGTCGCGGCCGAGCTTGAATTATATGAATAGTCCAAAACAAGAGTGAAAGACAAGAAGTTGGGCAATTATTATCATAATCTACCACTAAACAAATAATTGATTTACGATAGGATTGGAGGGGGGTCCAAAGTTTTTTAGTCTAAAGGATCATCTCGTGCAACATAAATAATACTTCGTAACTCCCTCGACATGGGGTGTTACTCGTATTATTCAGCGGGCACAGACTATCATCTCCTGCTACCCGATTACTATCTTTAAGTTGTTACCTAATGCGCAATAATTGATTCTAAGTCATACCTTATGAGTGCACTAACCGTCGAATAGAGTGGTTCTAGACTTAGCTTAGGTTGCTAAAAATGAGAAAACTAGGTGACATAGAAAACAAGTTGGACTTCATATAAAAGCAAGTAAGGGCTTAAGTTAGCCTCCACACTTAGACAACAAATGCACGCGAACAAATTCTCACATTAAGCGTTAGACAGTTTCAGAATTGAGAAGAGCTAAAGTCATTAAGCCCTATAGACATGATTTCTATGTGACTTTGGAGTTCAACCATGCAGGCAGTTTTAGATGCAAGGTGTTATGTTAGAGGCATGACTTCTTAATAACTATACAGTTTAAGGAAGCTGATACTATATGCTGATTATTACAAATTATAAGTGTTTAA
The DNA here is from genome assembly GCF_000715075.1 of Nicotiana tabacum. Lineage (NCBI taxonomy): Eukaryota > Viridiplantae > Streptophyta > Magnoliopsida > Solanales > Solanaceae > Nicotiana > Nicotiana tabacum. The sequence goes on from NC_134101.1 coordinate 205,394,660, forward strand.
ACCTATAGACATGATATCTAGGTGCAGTATTTCACAGTGATAACAATGGGAGATACTAAAATTAGCTAGTTTGATCCTATAGGCATTCGCAAGGAAACAATGTTTGAAAGTTCAATATTAGCACTTAAAATCGAGTGGGATTATCCTGTAGGTAGGATTTCTACAATTAGCGATTGAAACTGGTTTTAGCTCCTATAGGCATGTCTCCTAAGTGAGTAATTATAACAACATAATATTAACCAATTAAAACCCTAGAGGCATGGTTTCTAAAATTCAGATTGGTAGAACATAAACTAACATAATCCTATGATCATGGTATCTAGTGAATATGCTGCAATTATATTTCCTATAGGCATGATATCTAACAAATATGTAGAAGCAGAATATGTCAAACAAATTAAACACCTATAGGCAGGTTATCTAACAATACATAGGAACAGAACATGTTTGAATAAATTAAACACATATAGGTAGGATTTCTACCAGTTTCATGCAAATATTAGAATAGGCCCATTTTCCTAATTTTACTAACACCCCAATTGTTATTACAGAATTACTATAGTACCAATGAATGAAATAAATTACAAATTGATAGAAATAACTATAGTGGGCCTAAGACATGCCCAACGTTTACCCAGCTCTACCAGGCCTTCAATTTCACATCTAATAGACTTTACCACAGCCCAGATGTCATAGCCAATCAAACCCAAAAAACATTCATCATTTACATAAAATAGCCAAAACCCAGTAGCCATAAAAGATTTAGAAAACAACCATGTACAAGCCCATTGGCTCATACAGTAGGTGAAAAGAGGGTAGGATGGATCATTTAGGATAGAGTGCCAGGGAACCTTAGACCATAGTGTGTCAGAGCTCCCAAGGGCTTCAAGAACCCAGGTCAATGCTCACACTAGGGAGGTTGATAGATGATCATAGGGGGAAAGGCTTTGGCTTTCAGCCAACCCCACAATTAAACTTATAACAAGAAATAACTAGTGAAAATAGTAGTAGATTAATAGGTTTGGAAAGCATTTGCAATTTTTTTAGATAACCACATAATGAGATCTAAAAGTTAATTAACACACTGGGCAGGGTGACATATGATAAGAAACAAGGCGCTTAGGATTGCAAGTTAACAGGCAATGTTATTAGACTATTAAAAAACAAGTGATGCAACCAATTTAGGACTTAAATGATCATATTATACCAAACACAAGAGTTAAACATTATAATACAAACAGGATTAGGTAATATAGAGTGTATCAATCAAGCATACTACTAGTTTTAAGGGATCACAAATCATTAGGGGTATAGATTGGTCATGGCAAGAATACATATAGTGGAAACAATAGTAATAAGAGCATACAACATTCAGAGCAAGGTCTTAAACATGTTAGGACATGCTAATAACATCAATTGGTCACTAGAAGTTCAGGATTATGCAGAGAAACATGGATTAAACCATATAGTCACAACATTTGAACTATTAGCAATACTAAACTAAGCATGCTTCATTCTTTCCAAACTAAATAAGCTAGGTGCAGAAACATATTTCGGCTAACAATCATAGGCAGAATTAGGCATAAAAGAGTCAAAGAAACACATTAAATCATGTAGTTTCAAATAACATGCTTAATATAATAGAGTAAACTCTACAAAGACTTAGAGACTAACCAGTGATTGTTCAATAAACAAGAAAAATTGCAGTGAGGACCCAGAGCCCTGAATGTGTCAAGTTCCAATGGTTTCAAGAACCCAGGCAGTGCTCACACCCAGGAGAGGTCAGAAAAAGTAAAGTCTGATAGCCTTGACTTTCAGCCGGCTAAGAGCCAAACATAATAGAATAGTAAACAAGCACAGAGTAGAAAAACTTCAGTTTTTAGTGAGAGAATAGTGATTCCAGTCTATCTTAAAGGGGAATGGGGGAAGGGTTTATATAGTAGTAACAAATTGAGCAATAAACAAAGAAACCCAGTAATTTAAGCAACTAACAAATTAAATAATCATGCAAAACGATCTGAAAATTAATTTTAAGAGAGAGATCAGGAAACCCTAACTTTTGAGGAAAGTGAAAAATCGGCAGAATCTAAATAAAAAATCAAACATCACAAAGAATAAGACGAATATAAACAAAATAACACTTAAAATCAAAGAATCAAACCAATTTTGGTTTGATCTAAAGAGATTGAAAACCCTAGTTTTAGGGTAAGTAAGAATCAATAGAAAATACACAGAAATTCATACCCATAATAGAACAAAGGATGAATATGGACGAAATAGCAGAAAGGTCAAGGATTGGAACCGAATTTAGTTCGACTTTGATGGAGATTTGCTTGCCATGTTTAGGCAAGCAATTAGGTAACACCATAGATGAACAACCAGTAATGAGGGGAGACTAATAATGTAAGCAAATAATGGTAAAATCCTATTATTAACGGGATTAGAAGAGGGGATTTGGGGGAGGCGGCTAGGGTTCTTCAGAAGAGAAGAGAAGAGAGATGAGAGCAGATGAGGGCAGCGGGTTGGAGGGAATGGCTAAGGTTTCGGGGGAAGGGGTGTTAATTAAAAATGGGGGGAAGAATGTGGGCCGTTGATCTTGAAAGATCAACGACTGGGATTAAAAAATGAACAGGGCAAGTTAAAATGAAATAGGTACCGACTGGGTATTAGACAGGGTCGTTTGGTCTTGGCCCAAGGTAATTGGGCTGGGTTATTAGGTCCGAAATTGATTAGGATTTTAGGCTAGTTTTTAAAAACCCAATATTTAGCAAGAAATAATTTATAAAAGTGATTAATTAATAGAAAAAATATTATTTGTGTACTAAAATGATTAAAATAATAAATTATCATTATAAAAATATAAAAAGATATTTTTTGCATAAATAATATAATTATACATGAATATAGGTTATTATTGCAAAACGTGCAATTAGCCTAAAAATACAAATGTGATTATAAAAATAAAATAAAATATTTAAAAACATTCATGTAGGTCTAAATGATAAGTTTAGATCATCATAAAATAATTTTCATTAAAATTACTGAATATTTGTATAATAAAATGCAGAAATAAATCGATTTAAAGCCTTTTAAAATTATGAAAAATTATGAAAAATATTTGTATAGGCTTATAAACTAAATGATGTACCGTTTTGAAAGTATATATATATACAAAAAAATATGAAAGAAAAATTGGGTATTGATAGCTGCCCCTCTTTACCCGAGAATGATGGAGGAATTGTCGGGTAAAGAAAAATGATGACCAATTTTGGCCGAATAGAACGAGGAATGATGTGATTACAGAAATGGAGGCCGAACCTTGGTTCCTGAGTTGCCTAAATATCCTTGGTGTTATGAGAATCAGGCCGTGTGTAGTTCTGGATCCAACGGTGAACGAAATCGATGGAGTTGTTATAGGAATAGCCGTGTGTTTCGGAAAGGGTTATTTTGGGTATGACAATATCAGATGAATTTATGTGAAGTCATGAATATGATCATGGCTATATCAATGAGCAAGTACTTGAACGGTCATAGAGTAAGAAGCGGAATTGATGATGATCGATTACGTTTTGAAATAATTACAGGATGTGAACGTTATGGATGAAAACCAGAGCGAAGATTGCTCCTGTTTGAAGAACGGTTACTCCCTGGGTTACCTTCAAAACTTAAAACACGATGCATGCAAATATATGTGGGTTATTGAGAGAATTTAAACATGATACAAATTCCCTTTGGACCATGAAAATTGCCTTTGAACGGTGAGGATGATGTCCTCAGACCATGTTGTCCCGGGCAATAAATCATGTTATAGGGGATTCACAGGCCATGAAATGATATTCTTGGGCCATGAGAATGGTGCCTCTGAAATATGAAGCCTTTGAATAATAATGTGCAATATTGGGAGATCCTCAAGCCATGACATGGTGTCTTCCGGCTATGAGGATGATGCCTTCAGACTATGATTCCTTTGGACAAAAATGGCGATGTTTCAGCCCATGAAATGCAAATACATGATGTTGGGTCATATAAGAAGCTAAACAAGATAGACCTTAGTCTTGCATAAGATTGGGATTGAGCTTAACCTCGGAAGGCAAAATAGTGCTAGATTTCAAGTAGCATAGCATTCGGTATAAAGTAAGGAAGGAAAAGCTTAGACTTATGTAGTTGAGGAGGTAGGGCTTAGCCTCTTGCCAAAAAAGGAGACAGTGCTTATTCTCGATGCAAGGAAAGGCAGTGCTTAGCCTTATGCAACTACGGAGGCAATGCTTAGCCTCATGCAAGAAGAAGAGACAATGCTTAGTCTCATGCAAGGAAAGGCAATGCTTAGGCTTATGCAACTAGGGAGGCAATGATTAGCCTAATGCAAGAAGAGGAAACAATGCTTAGTCTCATGCAAGGAAAGACAATGCTTAGCCTTATGCAATTAGGGAGACAGGGCTTAGCCTCATGAAAAAAGGGAGACAGGGTTTAGTCTTATTCATTTAGGAGACATTGCTTAGTCTCATGCAAATGAAAGGCAATGCTTAGCCTTATGCAGGGGAAGGCAATTATTAGCCTTATGTAATCAGGGAGGTAGGTCTTAGTATCATGCAATTGGGAGACAATGCTTAGTCTCATGCAAATGAAAGGCAATGCTTAGCCTTATGCAACAAGAGGAGACAATGCTTAGTCACATGCAAGGAAAGGTAATACCTAGCCTTATGCAATTAGGGAGGCAGGGATTAGCCTCATGAAAATGGGAGGCAATGCTTAGCCTCATGCAAAGAAAAGATAATGAGTGATAGCAGAGTATTTCTTATCTGGAGATATGTTTGCGTTTGGCAATTTTGTTATGAAGATAGTGATTTTGATAAGCGTGTATTTGTGAATACTCCTGTTATGTTTATTGTGCCTGCATCCAAAGAAAAATTGTGAGTTTTGCGGGAAGGTTGGTTTGTGCCTTCGCCTGCTTGCTTTGCTTTGCTTCGGAGATCCTGTTTGAGTTACCCTGGGTAACATCTGGCTGCCATAGAAATAAATTTTTTTCGCTAAATATGCATGCATTTGATAAATATTGTTATTTAAAAAAAAATATTATATGATATCGAGTAGATTAGATGAACCAATGACTGTGACACTTTAGAGACATTGCAACTTCATTGCATTAGAATTTTTAGGGTCCTCCTCAAAATTTTGCCCCAGTTTAATAAGCGATTCTTCGCTTGTCCCGCATATCTTGAAAGTTGCTAGATTTGCTCTAGAATTTTGAGGGTACTCCTCAAAATTCTGCCCTAGTTTTTGACCATAGGGAAAATGAAGATTTTATTAAGATGTGACTGAACCCATAGGGTTGCCTACGTGTCCCTTCTTAAATGGGAATCAGGTCAAACATAGTCAGTTACATCAAATGAAGAAACATAAATAATCCTAAATATAGCATCTCTTGATTGCATTTGAGTTCATAGGTTTTGGACAAATATCTCCATCCATTTCTACAAGTATGAGTGCTCCTCCTGTTAGTACTCGATAAAACATATAAGGACCTTGCCAGTTGGGTGAAAACTTTCCTTTGGCTTCATCCTGATGTGGAAAGATCTGCTTTAGCACCAGCTGCCCCTGTGCAAACTATTGGGGTCTAACCCTTTTGTTGAAAGCTTTAGACATTTTGTTTTGATAAAGCTGACCATGACATACCACATTCATTGTTTTCCCGTTAGTAATAGCCAAATGTTCATAGCGGCTCCGTATCCTTTCTACATCACTGATTTTTGCTTCTTGTATAATTATCAAAAAAGGAATTTCGACCTCGGCGGAAATGACAGCTTCAGTACCGTAGACCAACATGTAGGGAGTTGCTCCGGTTGATGTGCGAACTATGGTACCGTACCCCAATAAGGCAAATGGTAATTTCTCGTGCCATTGGTTGTGGTTGTCTACCATCTTTATCAATATTTTCTTGATATTTTTATTTGCGACCTCCACGACTCCATTAATTTGAGGCTTGTATGCTCTGAAATTCTTATGCTTGATTTTGAAGGTTTTACACAAAGCTTCATTAAGTCACTATTGAGGTTGGCAGCATTTTCTGTGATGATGGATTTTGGCACCCCGAATCGGCAAACGATATGGTCCCTAACAAAATATGCGATGACTTTCTTGGTTACAACTTTTTAAGATGCAACCTCAACATATTTTGTGAAGTAGTCCATGACCATTAAAATGAACTTGTGCCCGTTTGATGCGCCATGCTCGATCGGACTGATGCATCCATTCCCCAAGAGGCAAAAGGCCAAGGTGAATTTGTTTCATTGAGTTCTTTTGGTGGTACCCGTATCATATCTGCATGTATTTGACACTGGTGACACTTTGGACACACCTGATGTAGTCCGTTTCTATAGTACTCCAAAAATATCCTGCCCTCAATATATTCTTGGCTAAAACAAAACCATTCATGTGCGGTCTGAAAGTTCAGGCATATATCTATTCGAGGAGTTTGGAATCTTCCTTTGCGTCAAAGCATAATAATAATCCTAGGTCTGGAGTCCTTCTGTACATAATTCCTCCACTTTGGAAGAAATGGTTGGATAATCTTCGGAGTGTGCATTTCTGAGTATGATTTGCGTGCTCCGGGTATTCTTTTTTTTTTTGCCAAGTATTCCTCTATATCGTGGAACCACATATTCCCATCCATTTATTTTTCAACATAACGTAATAAGTTGGTTGATTATGGATTCTTACTGGAATAGGGTCGATGAAATTCTTGTCTGGATGCTGTATCATGGAGGACAAATTTGCTAATGCGTCGGCGAACTCATATTGGATTCTCGGAACATGTTTGAATTCTATCATTGCGAATCTTTTCATCAACTCTTGAACATGATACAGATACGGTAGTATTTTGGTATTCATTGTAGCCCACTATCCTAGAACCTGATGTACTAAAAGATCTGAGTCACCAATTACCAGCAATTCTTGGATATTCATGTCAATGACCAAATTAAGTGCTAAGATGAAAGCCTCATATTCTGCCATATTATTGGTGCACGGAAATCTAACTTTCTCTGAAGGTGATAGGTGAATGCTTATGATAGTTGTTAAGAAGTTGATGCAATGTGAAAACTTAGAAACGAAATAGGAGTTGGAGAACAAGGTGATATCCAAACCGAATGATTAATAGTCGGGGCCTCGGGTGCGAGTCTAAAGCTCATAGAGCTAATGGGGTTAATCGATCAACGACTAACATTTAGAATAAAATCAGTGACGACTCTTTATGGCCAATAATAAGCAATAAATGATGAATAATAAATAGAACACAATTAATGTAAGCAATAAATGGAGTAATGAACTCAAAAGAATGTGTTAGAGAGAAGAGAGAATGTTCTTGTATATTTAGTATTGAGCAACAAATGTATACAAAATGACAAAGATCCCCTTTAGATAAGAGGGGGAATCCCAACATAGTACAAATACATTAATTACAAAGATATGAAGATGGGACAACTAGTTGAAATCATGATTCGGGTCTGATTTTAGCTCACTAGACTTTGTCAGCTCTAGTTATGCGCCTTGGGAACTCCCCACTTGTCCATCATAACCATTGGTCTGTATCACCCGCAATCAAGCATTGATAGCCCTCAAGGGTGAACCTCGACCCTAGTTTCGAACCTTGTGAAATATGTTTATGAACTATCACATTGACGGAAAATTGGATTCTCCGATTTTATCATATACAAGTTGTATCGGTTTAGTGATACCATAGAGATTCTTGTCGAGACCCTTGTCGGGTTCATATCCTGTCCATGAAAATATGCTTTGTCAACCGCACAATCTAGGATTACGAAATCGGTGGGTAAATGAAACTTTTCCACTTTAACAAGCACATCATCAACAATCCCCACAGGTCTCTTTATGGAACGATCGACCATTTGCAATCTCACACTTGTGGGACTTGGCATACCTAGCCTTGGTTGCTTATAAATGGCAAGAGGTATTATGTTGATGCTAGCCCCATTATCACAAAGGGCTCTTGCAAAGTCACGTGCTCGAGTAGTAGTATCTTGTTCACCCTCTTCTTGTAGTATCTTCCCACTCCGAGTACTAATTTCCATGACATAAGAAGTTGGACCACTCCCACTACCCCTTGGGTTCGCTATTGTGTCACTAGGGAGTGTTCCCTTTTGCTTTGGATTTTGTTCCCTAGAGAGGTCTCTCATTTGCATCTCCAATTATTGAATGGATGCGGTATGAGAGCCAACAAGCTTGGTCATGTTCCTCATAGAAGTGTCGGACTTCTCTTGATTTTGCAATACCCGTTCAAGCATGCCTTCCAACTTAGATTCACTTGAAGAACCTTGATTTGAATATTGACCCTTTGGATGAACTTAAGGGTTTGAACTCCGTTTTGAGAAGTTGTTGTTGTTCCAATTTCCTTGATTTGAGCCACCATGGTCATTTCGCCATTGTTGGTGGCCTTGCCTTTACGGGTTAGGCCTCCATTGATTTTGTTGTCCTTGACCTTTGTATTGTTTCCTTTGATACCCTCATTGAGGGTTGTTGATGTAGTTTGATTCCTCAAAATCCTCATTTGATATGGGTTGCACATCTTCCACCACATTCATCTTCTTTGTTTGGCTTTCCGTGAACATTTTTGTCAACACATTGACATTTGTGGCAAGACCTGCGATTAGTTGATCTCTCTCTTGATTCTCCTTAATTAGGTTGGTCGAGGAGGGAGAACCATATGCAATTCCACCTGTGGTGTCCTCGGAGTGCCAAGCTTGATTATGTTGTGCCATTTATTTAAGGATTTGTGTGATCCTTGTGAATGTCTTGTCCATAAAAGACTCGTCAGCTGCATTCTTGGCTATAGATTGGTTCATCGGATCTAAGCCCATGTAGAATTTTTCCAACAAGATGGAATCCGGAAAACCATGATCGGGAGACCTCACCAAATATAATTTGAACCGATCCCATGCCTTATGTAGATGTTCTCCTGGTACTTTCTTGAAAAAGAAGATTTTATCCCGGAGCTTAGATCTTACTTTACGGGAACCATTTAGCTAAGAATGCTCGGACAAGTTCGGGCCAAGAATGAATGGAGTTTTGTGGCAGATTTTGAAGCCATTTCCTTGCGGCCCCAGCTAGTGAGTACTTGAAGCACCTCAACCTTAGGGCATCATCAATGACGTTTTTTGCTTGTGCATTTCACACACACACAAGAATTTTCTAAGATGTTGTGCTGGATCATCATTAGTAGAATTCCTAAAAAACCACTCCGCTTTGAGCATACGGATTAAACCATGTTGCACATTTAAAGTTGCAGCGCCAATGACTGAAGGTACAATAGCATTTGAATCCTCAATGTACTACTCTCTATCCGCAAAAGGATTTTCTTCCATTTCTGCCTCCATTTCTTCTTCATATTCGCCCATGTTTTCCTATCAATACCAAGCAAAACAAGCAAAGTGTGATGGAATAGAATAAGACGTAAAGTAAAGCACACACTAATTAGTAATTTCAAAATCGTATTCCCCGGCAACAGTGCCAAAATTTGATACACTCAAATTGCACTTTAATAAATAGTGTAAGGCAGTCAGTGTCAAATATAATAACCAACAAGGTTGGGGTCGAATCCCATGGGGAATAAGTGTTAAAAGGTTACTCAAATCGTATGGTACTTGACTAAAGTCGTAATTCTATCCGGTTAATGGTAACAAGAGTATGAATTGAGTTTTGTTGGAAGAAATAACTAATTGTGATATTGAGAATATAAATAATTTGATTAAAGAAACCAAGGTTGTGTCCCCTTAAATGAAGTGTAATGCTATCAGTGTTAATATAATATATTGCTAATGGAATGTTCTTTTGATATGCAAATGATTTCTAAATGACTACCCAATATTTTTCAATAGTTGGGTAATATTTCCTCTTTATAATTTTTTCAAATATAAAAGAGTTGCAATTAAGAACAATCAATATATGTCAAATAAAATCCACTTATTCCTAAGCAATTCTATTAAACAAGGTTTAGAGCCTTGAGTCTTTGTTATTTACTTCTACCAAATTCTAACCCTCTTTCCCAAGCAAAGTAAGAATTTAATGGCACTTGTTAATGTTTGCAACCACCAACAATAAATGAAGAATGTGAAATTGTCACGCACCAACCTCGGGAGTCACGACCGGTGCTCAATCGAGTGAACCCAACTGCGCAAGCCTCATCAAACACTACCCATCCAACTAAATATGAATAGGGAAACCATGCTTTCATTTATTTAGACAAGGAAAGATAGTACATTCAATAAAGTTAGTTCATTTTAAATCACAATATTAATCCGTAATTAAGTGTCCAAGATTCCATACAGTTATAGTTTAAAAGAAAGCAAGAGTACAAGGTTACAACATGGTTCATTGACCTATCCAATACCCGTACATAACCCATACAAACATCTACAGAGCCTCTAAGGATACAAAAGACAGTGATAGCAACACCAACAACAAGGCCCCGTCTATACCTCAAAATGGATGTCTATAACAAAAGGTGTACCACATGACCCATTGAAGGAGGAAGGGTCTCACCAAGATTTTGAGAAAAGGATGCTCTGCTACACACAATCGACACTATCCGCCATGGAGCCACCTACATTCATTTAAAAATGTAGCGCCCCCGGCAAATGGGACGTTGGTACCATGGAATAGTACAAGTATGTATAACTAAACACCATCAAATTAGAAGGAACTTTCATATACAAATAAGGAAATCACAGGTATCACTCCAAAGCTTTAAACGATCACAACATTATCAACATGAAAGAATTACACAACCTCTACATCATGTTTCCATAGCCTTTAGATGGGCATTTCTTACTGTTCCACATCGTTCACATTGCCACCGCTATCTTGAGCGAAGTCCGATCTCGACCCGATCGGCTAGGCCATCTCTCGGAGACATTACCAATGTTCTATTCACACTTTCCAGTTTCAATCATCAATGCATAACCGGCATGTGTATATGTCATGGCGTTCGATCACGACCCGATCATCTAGGCCGCCTTACCGAGGCAATACCATTTTCCATTATTCTTCCTACTCCAATCTTTGGTTACACATATATTAGTTTACCGGCACTTGGGGCCACAATTTTCACATTCCACAATTCACGTTTCACATTGTTCCCATTTTCAACATTAGGTTTGTAATTCAAGAGAGTATGGCACACAAGAGCAAATAAGGTTGTAGGCATAGATGAGACTTCATGTAAATGGCACAACAACGCACTTCAGTTTCAATATAAGGTCTAAGCATTTCGATATATGATTCATAGTCCTTGCACCTTCTCAAATTATCAAGAATAGAACGTTTATCAATTTGAGACACAATCTCCACGCATATATGATTGCAACACCAAGTCAAGTGAAATAACAATCAATACAAAAATTCAATTTAATCTTACCGTACTCACACAACCAAAGATGAAGCTCAATTTTTAAAAGACGGGGTTTTAGCCATACATACCTCAATAAAGCTTTCCTTATTCCTTACAAAATTCCGGAACTTTTAGCACTTCGATCTATTATGTAAGAATTACAAATTAAACCGAGAATTAGAGACGAGATTGAGATTCTAGCTTGTTTTGAGCATACTATCAAACACTAAAGGTGCATTGTGATCTTAGGCCCTTTTGAGAGAAATTTCTATCATTTTATACCCTTCTTGCTTTCTTTTTAGTTCACTACCTCCCAATATTCTATGGTGTGATATGCATGCAAGAAATTCAATCTTATACCCATGAATTACTTCACTAGTGATCCCTTATTACTAAGCATAGGAACAAGAGCTGAGGTAATGAAATCTTACCTCTTGGGATGAAAATTTAGGTTCCCTCACTTGATTATCTTCAAAGATTTGGCAAGGTTTCATGGAGTAATTTGATGGGAAGCACTTCCCTCTCTAAGACCCTCTCTCTCACTCTAAAAGCATCAGGATAATGCACCGCAGAACCGCTACTTACAAAATCCTAAGGAAATAATGCGACGACTATGCAATCCACATATCGCTTATGCGATCGCATAATGGACTGCATATTTAACCTCAAATTTGACCAACACACTGACTCACTTTGCGGAGATTATGCGGTCCGCATACCTGATATGCGACCACATTCTCGACCGCAAAATTGCATTTTCTGAAAAACATTATTTCTTGACTTTTTATAGCATAGATCAGTCCAAAAAGGTCCGGACATCTCTAATACATGATCCTAATTTCCACTACAAGCTTTTGGGTTTAGGGTGGAAATTTTTCATGGGGCCTCACATCCTCCCCCACTTAAGATCATTCGTCCTCAAATAAGGAGCAAGTTTCGCTTATTAGCGATCTTTTGTGCAACCTACTGCTTACATACTATTAGTCTCCAAATTTGGTCAACTCCCTGAATTTCCAAAAATTTTGCCAGAGTTTGCTTTGTATCTAGGCCTTATCCACATGTCAGAGAGCCCCAGAACATATCCTAACAGTATAACCATATTTCATAAATGTAACATAACTTGTACAATCATCAACCATGGCCGTATAGGCAACATTTTACCAAAAAGGGGACAGTTTTACATAGATCAAGTCTAAAGATAAGAGTTCATAGGAGATAAATGCATAAAAGCTATTACATGACTATTCAAACAAATGTGGATACTTCCTTTTCATTACATCCTCGGCTTCCCAAGTGGCTTCCTCAACTTGTTGGTTCTGCCATAATACTTTCACGGATGGAATTTCTTTATTTCTCAATTTCCGAACCTGCCTATCAAAAATGGCAACTGGAACTTCTTCATATGATAGTTCTTCATTTACCTCCATAGTTTCAACTGGCACAATAATGGACAGATCTCCCACTACCTTCCTCAACATGGACACATGAAAGACCAGGTGTACTAATGACATTTCGGGTGGCAGCTCGAGCTTGTATGCCACCTGACCAATCCTCTGAATGATTCTGTATGGTCCGACATACCTCGGACTCAATTTTCCCTTCTTTCCAAATCGCATGATGCCCTTCATAGGGGAAACCTTTAGAAATACCCAATCATCTTCTTTGAACTCTAAATCTCTGCGATGCACATCCAAATAGGATTTTTGGCGACTCTGAGCAGTTTTCAATATCTCCTTAATAATCTTGACTTTCTCCATGGCCCGATGCATGAGGTCCGGCCCTATCAGTTCCGCTTCTCCAACCTCGAACCACCCAATGTGAGACCTACATCTCCTACCATACAGTGCTTCGAATGGTGCCATCTGGATACTAGCGTGGAAGCTGTTGTTGTAAGAAAATTCTATGAGTGGCAAATGGTCATCCCAACTACCCTTGAAATCAAGAGTACAAGCGCGCAACATGTCTTTAAGCGTCTAAATAGTCCGCGTTGCTTGACCATCGATTTGTGGATGAAAAGTTGTACTAAGATTTACCTGCGTACCAAAACATTACAGAAATCTCTTCCAAAAGTTGGTTGTGAACTGATCCCCTCGATCTGAAATGATTGAGACTGGAGTGCCATGTAACCTGACTATTTCTTTGATATACAACTGAGTATACCGTTTCGCTGTGTCGGTAGATTTGACTGGCAGGAAGTGTGCTGACTTTGTGAATCGATCAACAATCACCCAAATTGAGTCGAACTTGCATGGAGTGCGTGGTAACCCTACCACAAAATCCATGTTGATCATCTCCTATTTCCACATTGGAATTTCTATGCTTTGAGCCAATTCACCGGGTCTTTGGTGTTCGGCCTTTACTTGCTGACAATTCGGACGTTTTGCCACAAAGTCCGCCACATCTATCTTCATGTTATTCCACAAATTAATTTCCTTGAGATCATGATAAATTTTCGTGGAACCTGGGTGCACAGAATACCTGGAAGTGTGAGCTTCTGCCATGATCCTTTCCCGAAGACCGTCGATATCAGGAACACATAGGCGGTTTTGCTGCCATAGGGTACCATCGTTCATACCAAAGGAAAAATCTGTGGTTTTGTGTTTGAGAATCCCCTCTTTCAGTTGTGCTAACAACGGATACACAAATTGATTCTCTTTCACCTCTGCCACAAGCGATGATTCAGCCCTATTCTGCATAATTACCCCTCCTTCATTAGAGCTCGCAAGGCGAACTCCCAACTAGTCAACTGGTGAACCTCCCTAGACAACAACCTCTGATGGGCCTCCAAATTAGCTAAACATCCCATGTATTTTCGACTAAGTGTATCTGCCACAACATTAGCCTTTCCCGGGTGATAGAGAATATCAATGTCATAGTCCTTGAGTAACTGTAGCCATCTTCTTTGCCTCAGATTCAACTCTTTCTGCTTGAAAATATATTGAAGGCTCTTATGATTCGTAAATACATCCCATGGACCCCATACAAATAAGGTCGCCAAATCTTTAGTGCAAACACCACTACTGCCAGCTCTAAGTCATGGGTTGGATAGTTCTTCTCATGATTCTTGAGTTGCCTAGAAGCATAGGCTATAACCTTGCCGTGTTGCATTAACACACAACCCAAGCCCGACTCTCAATGCATCGCAATACACTGCAAACCCCTCTGTACCCTCTGGTAGGGCTAACACCGGTGCTGTTGTCAATCTTGACTTCAATTCTTGGAAACTCTTTTCACAAGCATCAGACCACTGGAATTTAACTGCTTTCTACATCAATATAGTCAATGGAGAGGCAAGAGTACAAAACCCTCCACAAACCTCCTGTAGTACCCAACCAAGCCTAAGAAACTACGAATCTCAGTTGGAGTGGTAGGTCTAGGACAATTCTTCACTGCTGCAATCTTTTGAGGATCAATCAGAATTCCTCCCCTGGAAATGACATGGCCCAAGAATGCGACAGATTCATGCAAGAATTCACATTTTGAAAATTTTGCATACAATTAATGTTGCTGAAGTGTCTGCAAAACTACCCCGAGATGGGTAGTATGGTCCTCCCGACTTCGGGAATACACAAGGATATCATCAATAAACACTATCACAAAGGAGTCTAGAAAGGGCTTGAAGACTCGTTTCATAAGATCCATGAAAGCTTCCGGGGCATTTGTTAGCCCAAAAGACATTACCATAAATTCAAAGTGTCCAAACCAAGTTCTAAAGGCTATTTTTGGAATATCCTGCTCCCTTATCTTTAATTGATGGTACCCGGACCGCAAGTCAATCTTTGAGAAACATGTAGCACCTTGCAATTGATCAAATAAGTAATCTATTCTTGGTAGAGGATATTTGTTTTTGATTGTGACCTTATTGAGTTGCCGGTAGTCAATATACATCCGCAACGATCCATCTTTCTTTCTTAAAAACAAGACCGGTGCTCCCCATGGTGACACACTCAACCAGATGAAACCCTTCTCTCGCAAATCTTTCAATTGTTCCTTTATCTCTTTCAATTCTACCGGTACCATTTTGTAAGGTGGAATTGATATAGGTTGCGTGCCGGGTATCACATCGATCCCAAAATAAATTTCCCTGTCCGGTGGAATCCCAGGGAGTTCATCTAGAAAGACGTCCGGAAATTTATTCACAACTTGTTCAGACTCAAGGCTAAGCACCTCAGCATTGGTGTCTGTGCCCCGAACTAGATGATAGATACACCCCTTCTTGATTATCTTCGCGGCCTTAAGGTAGGAAATAAACCGACCTCTAGGCACTACATTATCTCACTTCCATTCAATAACGGGATCATTAGGAAATTCAAGCCTAATGGTTCTAGTCCGACAATCAAGTTTGGCAAAGCATGAATAAAGCCAATCCATTCCCATTATTGCATCAAAGTTGACCATCCCTAACTCCATAAGATCGGTCGCGGTATCCCTACCCCGTATCGTAAAAACACATCCCCTATAAACCCGAGCAGCTGTAATAGACTCGCTAACTAGGGTAGACACCAAAAAGGGCTCATGAAGCTGATCCGGCTCTATCCCGAATCCCATAGCAACAAAAGGGGTAACATAGGACAAGGTGGAACCAGGGTCAATAAGTGCATACACATCATGAGATTG
This sequence comes from Nicotiana tabacum, assembly GCF_000715075.1. Lineage (NCBI taxonomy): Eukaryota > Viridiplantae > Streptophyta > Magnoliopsida > Solanales > Solanaceae > Nicotiana > Nicotiana tabacum. The sequence goes on from NC_134101.1 coordinate 205,410,678, forward strand.
GACAGTCAGAATACCTGTAACAACATCTGGAGAAGCCTCTATAGTCTATCGACCACTCATAGCATAAAACGACTGGGTCCTCCTGAACTCTACGCACCACCCCTAGCTGCACCATGCCCTGCGGGTGCTGGGGTACCTCGAGCTGGGGAGGGGGCTGAAGATGTAGGAGCTACCTGGCTGGATGACTAAGTTGTGCCCCTACCCGCTCCCTGGCGAGATGCACGACAATGTCTCTGAATATGACCCCTCATCCCACATCCATAGCATATAGGTAACTCTAGATAGCAAGTCCCTGGGTGCATCTTCCCGCACCTAGGGCTCGGGGACCTCTGCTGCTGCTGGAACTGGAACCTCTCTCCTGACCGACCCCGCTGATGGGATCCCCGCTGCCCTGACTGGGCTTGAAACGACTCCACTACTGCTGGCTGGGCCCTGACGGTGGTGCACTGGCTGAAGACTATATAATAGACTGGGAAGGCCCTGATGATCCTCCCCTGAAAGCTAATATTCCCTTACCTAGTGACTCTCCCATATTGCCCGTAGACCGGGCCTTGCTGCTACCCTCTCTCTCCATTTTGTTCTTTAATTTACGGTTCTGTGTGGCCTGAGTAAATGCTACCATCTTCCTATAATTCATGTCGGAATTCAATGCTGTTGTAGAAGCCTCATTAATGGTCAAAGAATTAAGGCCCTGAACAAACCGTTGCACCCTGGCCTCCATTGTGGGCAACATATGAATGACATACTTGGACAAGCGAGCAAACTCCATGTGGTACTCCCACACACTTCTGTTACCTTGCCTCAAATTTTCAAACTCTGCCACACGGGCTGCCCTTGTCTCACCGGGCAGGAAATGGTCAATAAAGGCATTAGCGAACTCGCTCCACCTTGTCGGAGGGCGCCCCTCATCTCGGAAATCCTTCCATAACTCAAACCATGAATAGGACACCCCTTTCAAGCTGTAGGCAGCCAACTCTACTCCTTTTATCTCAGTTGCACGCATAACCCTAAGGGTCTTGTGCATCTCATTAATAAAATCCTGAGGCTCCTCTTCTGGATTGGCACCTGTAAACATCGGAGAGTCTAACTGAAAAAATCTGTTCACTTTGGAACTAGTAGAATCCCCTTGTTGTCTAGATGAACTAGGCACAACATTCAACCTCTAGGCCTGGGAGGCCACTAGCTGGGTCAACATCTGAATAGCTCCCCTAAGATCCCCATCCAAAATACCAGAACCGGAAGTTGGAGCTGGAGGCGGGACATGAGTATCAATGGGAGGGATGGTGGTACCCTCCACGGGTGTGGGAACTGTGGTAGTCTGCTCTGGAGTAGAAGAATCAGGTAGAGCGATAGCAGGGCGACTACCCTCATCCACAGTATCAAGTAGTGAATCATCAGCACTCCTGAGGTGGCATTGGCTGCTTGGCCAATTCTCACTTTCTTCTTAGGTGCCATTTACTGAAAGATAGAACATTGCACTAATTAGAGAGAGACAGTTTCACCGCACGATCCAGAACATCAAAGAAGGGTGTTATTCCTTAATGCCCAACTAGCCTCCAACTTATAGATGTGGTCGACTACACACCGATAAGAAGGACTCTACTAGACACGGTTTCGAGACTTCCTAGGATACTTTAAAACCTTAGGATCTGATACCAAGTTTGTCGTACCCCAACCTCGGGAGACGCGACCGGCGCTCAATCGAGTGAACCCAACTGAGCAAGCCTCATCAAACACTACCCATCCAAATCAACATGAATAGGGAAACCATGCTTTCATTTATTTAGACAAGGAAAGATAGTACATTCAACAAAGTTAGTTCAATTTAAATTACACCATTAATCCGTAATTAAGTGTCCAAGATTCCATACAGTTATAGTTTAAAAGAAAGCAAGAGTACAAGGTTACAACATGGTTTATTGACCTATCTAATACCCATACATAACCCACACAAACGTCTACGAAGCCTCTAAGGATACAAAAGACAGTGATAACGACGCCGGCAACAAGGCCCTGACTATACCTCAAAATAGATGTCTATAACAAAAGGTGTACCACATGACCCCTTGAAGGAGGAAGGGCTGACCAAGATTTTGAGAAAAGGATGCTCTGCTACACACTATCGGCATTATCCGCTATGGAGCCGCCTATATTCATTTAAAAATGTAGCACTCCAGCGAAAGGGATGTTAGTAACATGGAATAGTACTAGTATGTATAAATAAACACCATAAATTTAGAAAGAACTTTAATACACAAATAAAGAAATCACAAGTATCACTCCAAAGCTTTAAACGATCACAACATTATCAACATTAAAGAATTACACAATCTTCACATCATGTTTCCATAGCCTTTAGTTGGGAATTTCATACTATTCCACTATCTTGAGCGGAGTCTGATCTCGACCCGATCGGCTAGGCCGTCTCCTGGAGACGTTACCAATGTTCTATTCACACTTTCCAGTTTCAATCATCAATGCATAAGCGCCATGTGTATATGTCATGGTGTCCGATCACAGCCCGATCGGCTAGGCCGCCTTACCGAGGCGTTACCATTTTCCATTATTCATCCCACTCTAATCTCTGGTTACACATGTATTAGTTTACCAGCACTCGGGGCCATAATTTTCACATTCCACAATTCACGTTTCATATTGTTCCCATTTTCAACATTAGGTTTGTAATTCAAGAGAGTATGGCATACAAGAGCAAATAAGGTTGTAGACATAGATGAGACTTCATGTAAATGGCACAACAACGCACTTCAATTTCAATCTAAGGTCTAAGCATTTCGATACATGATTCATAGTCCTTGCACCTTTTAAAATTATCAAGAATAACACATTGATCAATTTGAGACAAAGTCTCCATGCATATAAGGTTGCAACACCAAGTCAAGTGAAATAGCAATCAATACAACAATTCAATTTAATCTTACCGTACTCACACAACCAACGATGAAGCTCAATTTCTAAAAGACGGGGTTTTACCCATACATACCTCAATAAAGCTTTCCTTATTCCTTGCAAAATTCTGGAACTTTTAGCACTTCGATCTATTGTGTAAGAATTACAAATTAAACCAATAATTAGAGACGAGATTGAGATTCTAGCTTGTTTTGAGCATACTATCAAACACTAAGGTGCATTGTGATCTTAGGCCCTTTTGAGAGAAATTGCTATCATTTGATACCCTTCTCGCTTTTTTTAGTTCACTACCTCCCAATATTCTATGGTGTGATACGCATGCAAGAAATTCAATCTTATACCCATGAATTACTTCACTAGTGATCCCTTATTGCTAAGCATAGGAACAAGAGTAGAGGTAATGAAATCTTACCTCTTGGGATGAAGATTTAGGTGTCCTAAACTTGATTATCTTTAAAGATTTGGCAAGGTTTCATGGAGTAATTTGATGGAAAGCACTTCCCTCTCAAAATGAGCTATAATATCGAATATATCGATAAGGGGTTGGGTTTAAAATTTAGAAAACTGGAGCCCCGAGTCAGATCTGCGATCGCATTTGCTATCGCAAACTGGAAATGCGGCCCGCATAATTGACCGCAACAGTGTTCCCAAAATTTGAACATTCTATCTGGGTATGCTGCAGAAATGCGGTCTGCATACCCGTTCTGCAGTCGCATAATGCACCGCAGAATTGCTCATTACAAAATCTCAAGGAAATTATGCGACGACTATGTGGCACGCATATCGGCTATGATATCGCATAGTGGACCGCATATTTAACCTCAAATTTGACCAACACACTGACTCACTTTGCGGCGATTATGCGGTCTGCATACCTGATATGTGACCGCATTCTCGACCGCAAAATCGAATTTTCTGGAAAATAATATTTCTTGATTTTTATAGCACAGATCAGTCCAAAAAGGTCCGGAAAAACTCTAACACATGATCCTAATTGCCACTACTAGCTTTTGGGTTTAGGGTGGAAAGTTTTCACGTGGCCTCACATCCTCCCCCACTTAAGATCATTCGTCCTCTAATGAGGAGCAAGGTTCTCTTATTAGCGATCTCTACGCAACCTACTACTTACATACTATTAGTCTCCAAATTTGGTCAACTCCCTGAATTTCCGAAAATTTTGCCAGAGTTTGCTTTGTATCTTGGGCTTATCCACCTGTCAGAGAGCCCCAGAACATATCCTAACATAATAACCATATTTCATAAACGTAACATAACTTGTACAATCATCAACCATGGCCGTATAGGCAATACTTTACCAAAGAGGGGACAATTTTACATATATCAAGTCTAAACATAAGAGTTCATAGGAGCTAAATGCATAAAAGCTATTACATAACTATTCAAACAAATGTGGATACTTCCTTTTCATTTCATTTTCGCTTCCTAAGTTGCTTCCTCAACTTGCTGGTTCCGCCATAATACTTTCACAAATGCAATTTCCTTATTTCTCAATTTCCGAACCTGCCTATCAAGAATGGTAGCTGGAACTTCTTTTATGACAGTTCTTCATTTACCTCCATAGTTTCAACAGGCACAATAGTGGACGGATCTTCCAGTACCTTCCTCAACATAGACATATGAAAGACCGGTTGTACTAATGACATTTCAGGTGGCAGCTTGAGCTTGTATGCCACCTGACCAATCCTCTGAATGATTCTGTATGGTCCGACATACCTTAGACTCAATTTTCCCTTCTTTCCAAATCGCATGATACACTTCATAGAGGTACCATTAGAAATGCCCAATCATCTTCTTTGATCTCTAAATCTCTACGAAGCACATCTGAATAGAATTTTTGGCAACTCTGAGCCATTTTCAATCCCTCCTTAATAATCTTGACTTTATCCATGGCCTTATGCACGAGGTCCGGCACTATCAGTTCCGCTTCTCCAACCTCGAACCACCCAATGGGAGACCTATATCTCCTACCATACAGTGCTTCGAATGGTGCCATCTGGATACTAGCGTGGAAGCTGTTGTTGTAAGCAAATTCTATGAGTGGCAAATGGTCATCCCAACTACCCTCGAAATCAAGAGTACAAGCGCGCAACATGTCTTCAAGCGTCTGAATAGTCCGCTCTGCTTGACAATTGGTTTGTGGATGAAAAACTGTACTAAGATTTACCTGCATACCCAAACCTTGCTGAAACATATCCAAAAGTTGGCTGTGAACTGAGCCCCTCGATCTGAAATGATTGAGACGGGAGTGCCATGTAACCTGACTATTTCTTTGATATACAACTGAGCATACTGTTCCACTGTGTTGGTAGATTTGACTGGCAGGAAGTGCGCTGACTTTGTGAGTCGATCAAAAATCACCCAAATTGAGTCGAACTTGCGCGGAATGCGTGGTAACCCTACCACAAAATCCATGTTGATCATCTCCCATTTCCACATTGGAATTTCTATGCTTTGAGCCAATCCACCGGGACTTTGGTGTTCGGTCTTTACTTGCTGACAATTCGAACATTTTGCCACAAAGTTCGCCACATCTATCTTCATGTTATTCCACCAATAAATTTCCTTGAGATCGTGATACATTTTCGTGGAACCTGGGTGCACGGTATACCTGGAAGTGTGAGCTTCTGCTATGATCCTTTCTCAAAGACCGTCGATATCAGGAACACATAGGCAGTCTTGGTACCGTAGGGTACCATCATTCATGCCAAAGGAAAAAGATGTGGTTTTGTGTTTGAGAATCCCCTCTTTCAGTTGTGCTAACAACAGATCCACAAATTGCTTCTCTTTCACCTCTGCCACAAGCGATAATTCAGCACTATTCTGCACAATTACCCCTCCTTTCATTAGAGTTCGCAAGGCAAACTCCCAAACTAGCCAACTGGTGAACCTCCCTAGCTAACGGCCTCTGATGGACCTCCAAATGAGCAAAACTTCCCATGGATTTTTGACTAAGTGTATCTGCCACAACATTAGCCTTTCCCGGATGATAGAAAATATCAATGTCATAGTCCTTGAGTAACTCTAGCCATCTTCTTTTCCTCAGATTCAACTCCTTCTGCTTGAAAATATATTGAAGGCTCTTATGATCCGTAAATACATCCACATGGACCCCATACAAATAATGTCACCAAATATTTAGTGCAAACACCACTGCTGCCAGCTCTAAGTCATGGGTTGGATAGTTCTCCTCATGATTCTTGAGTTGCATAGAAGCATAGGCTATAACCTTGCCGTGTTGCATTAACACACACCCAAGCCTGACTATCGAAGTATCGCAATACATTACAAACCCCTCTTTACCCTCTGGCAGGGCTAACACCGCTGCTGTTGTCAATCTTGTCATCTCTCCATTATATATATATTCAATGTTAAACACCCATTAACATAACACTCATTTAGGGTCCACAACCTTAGTATTTAAAGTTAGCTACACATTCTAGAATACAACAGGATAAGAATATTTTATGCCATAAAGGTTACAAAGTGAAAGTTTCTTGACCCAAAAGCTTCCAAAAGAGAGGAATATTGAAGCCTTGTATCGTAGCTCCAAAATCAGACAAGATTCCCCTACAAAACCCCAATAAATCTATTTATAGTGGGTCATAACTCGGGACAAAATTTGGATAAAAATGCCCTTTCCGGTTAAATATGCGACCGCATATCTGTCTATAACAAACACGCGGTCCGCATTCTTGACATGGTCTTCACATCTTTAAACCCTAGTTTCCAGGCCTTCATCGCATTCATGGTTTGCAGTCTGCATTGCAGGTATGCGATCGCATTTTGTGTTGCATTTTCTACCTTCAGCAAACTTTATGTTGAGTGTGTGGTCCATTATGTGGCTCGCAAATAGGTTATGCGATTGCAGACAGGACCACATTTCTTGCACTGGACTTTTTCCAAAAATCTGTTGTGGTTTGCGATTCCCTTGAGCATTCTACTGCTCGCATGTTGTCTTTGCGATTGCATATCCATATTTGCGATGCCTTTTTGCTCTTTTCTTGTCTTTTTGTGGCTTTTTGATTTCATTTCCATGCTCTTAAGTCCTAAAACCTCATACACTACAAAAACACTAAAATTACATAAGTATACAAGATAATTGCATCTAAAACAATCTAAAATCTAAGCAATTTGTATCAAATGTGCTAAAATTCTCTGGTACATCAACCTACCAGAGTATACCTTGAAGATTCCTTCTTTGATAGGAAAAGAGCATCTTGGGTTAGTGAGAAAAGACTGTGGATGGGGGGGAAAGAATGTGATGTAACATTTACTTTCCCCTGATGATGGCTTTCATGGAACGTGCCGATGGATTTTTGAACGTGTACACGTATTCCTTCACACAGGGTCCCCTTGATAGGGTCGTGCTAGATTTATGTTTGAAGTATCGGATTACCTTGGCACAAATCCATCCGTCATTTTGGCGGATAGTGTTGATAATGAGATTTTTCGTGGAGACGGTGGGGCTCGACTTCACGCTCAGTCATCTTATCAGGTTGTACCGACCCTTTCATCATCGGGGTCTGCTTTCGATGCCAGTCGACCACAAATTTCATCACTCATGATGAGGAAGATGGAGATTGGGAGTGGATGAGTCGATTCGTCCGAGTCCGGACAGTTGACATTATCCCTGTGGTGCATATGACATTTCTTGAGGAATGGAACTTTACACGTAAGTGCTACATTCCGTGCCTTCTCAGTTTTGTTTGCGGCGAAGGCTAATTTCTTAACTGTTGCATCTTTTCTTCTTCTACAACAGTTGCATGGGTGCCGGGTGATGTTCCCAATCTACCGGATCGGGTTTGGAAGTTGGCAACCCATTCGGCTTGTGATAAGCGCAAGTGGCAAGCTTTGTCCCGGGGTAGATGGGGAGCAAAACATCATGGTGTGTGTTGTGCTATTTTTTCATTTTTCTTCATTTATTTGGAAGGGTAATTTCCCTTTTCTGCGTGTTAATCTTGTTGTTGTAGGAATCCAAGAGCCTTCCGAGGTGAGGCCGTGCTCCTTTGGAGAGGGGGAATGGTCGCTAACCTCCAGGCTAAAGAACGACAACAATAAGCAGGAGATGCCTATATACGACGATGGCGCTCAAAGTAGGGCAAGACTAGACCGGGGCTCTGGAGCGAAGCATCATCCGAGCTTGCTGCGCCCGTGGGTCCCGATTTTGGAAAGGTGGTTTACCCGTTGCTATCGCCTTCCCTTTCCATCGATAGTGCTTTGAGAGGTACAAGAAACCCGGAGTCACATACTCCGAGTGACCGCGCCTCGACCGGAGTCAATTCTTTCAGAGCTGAGGGAGCTAGGTTAACAGACACACGTTTAGCTTTCGAGGAAGCCCAACGACTTCATTTTATGGTGAGTTTCGGCATAGGCCTTTTGAATTTTGTGTCTTTCCTTACTTATTGGGTTTTCTTTTGTAGGCCTTCGACAGGCTTAAGTCCGGGCTGCTTCATCATGAAGCCAAGCTGCAGAAAGCTCTGGATAAGGAGAGATCCCTTAGGCTCCTTTTCGATGAAAAGGAAGTTGAGCTGGAACACTTGCGGTATGAGGTGAGCCGGAGCTTGAATTATGAGAGCTTCATGAATGAGCATGTAGTTTTCCGTCCCGGGTGAGTATACGCCCTGCTTTCTAGCTTCTAAGGTTAACACTTCATTTATTTCTGTTGCAAAAAAGGACGGAGGCTCTGGAGGTTCTTCGGGATGAAGCGGCTGAGTTAAGAGTGAACATGATGAGCTAAGATCTCAGGCGGAGTTTCAGTTTTTCGAGGAGGAGGGTGCCCTGGCTAAAGTTCCCGCCCTTGAGGCCCAACTCCTCTTACCTCATGACAATGCTTTGGTTCAAGTAGATGCAATTACAAAGCTCGAGTCTGAGCTTTCAAAGGTAAGGGATGAGATCGTTGATGCCCGGGCGGAAGCTGTAATGAGCCGAACTAAGGGTGACCAGGAGATGGAAATCTATTTTAAGGATGCCTCTGATGCTCAAGCTGAGTTGAGAAGGATCCTCAACCATGAATAAAGGATCAATGAATATGCTCGTTACAAGTCTCGAAGGAACACTCTCAAGGAGATCTATGCTAGGGTTTTTGTTATATCGAAAGAGTTGGCGCGAACGAGGGTGGACGAGCGTGAAGCTCAGTTACTTCTGTCTGAAGTCGAAGAAAGCGAAGATAAGGCCGGTAGGCCGTAGCCCCCAGCGGTGGAGGGAGGGGCGTAGATTTTTTCCATCTGTATGTAGTATTTTCAAAGCATGTTTGTAGATCGAGATTGCATTTTCTCGTATATGTGTATAAAGAAAACATTGTGGATTTACTTCTTCTATATCCCCTTCTGTCTCAAATTTGCTCAAGTGAACTGATCTTTTCAATCGATAGTAATCCTTGGATATGGCCCTGAGGCTCATTGGGCTAGCCCGTAGTCTTTTATGTACTCGGACGATGCGAGCCTTTAGTATAAACTGTCATTTGAGCTCTTATGCTTTTGTATTTAGACGTGTTTTGGTCAACTATTTTGGGTTTAGCCTCTGAGTCGGGTTCTGAATCGAGCTCATTTAACCCTTAATTTTTCTGACTTGTGCGGGCTGGCGACAATGGCTCTTACGCCTTGGGTCGAAGCAACCTTTCATGTGGGCTGGCGACAATGGCTCTTATGCCTTGGGTTGAAGTGACCTTTTAGTGTATGCTGGCGTTTGAGCTCTTATGCTTTTTGCCATAGGGAATTTTCTGGTAATTATTTTGGGTTTAGTCTCTAAGTTAGGTTTTGACTCGAGCTCATTCAACCCTCAAGTTTTCGGATTTGTGTAGGGCTGGCAACAATGGCTCTTACGCCTTGGGTCGAAGCAACCTTTTATGTGGGCTTTATTTTCCCCTCGTTAAGGACTTTTTGCAATAACTTTTGCCTATCTCTTCGACAGTTCGAGAAGAACCTCGATTACGAGTCATTTTGTGGCGATGATCGAGAACCTCGGGAGGTTTGTGTTGGAGTTGAGTATCTCGAAGCCTGTGATTTAAAGCTAACATGGTCGAAGCTCTCTTGCCTATGTCGAGGGTAGCCAGTTTAACCGGTTCTTTTCGAAGTAATTAAAGGCCTGTGATTATTTAACGACGGTCGGACCTCCTCGAGTCGCGTTAGTTTGTTTGGTACAGCCTTATGAGCATAGTTATTTCTGTTTGGTCGGGGCATTTGGGATTAGGTGAGGCAATTAAGGGACATGCGTATAGGGTTCTTTGATAATAGGCGAAATCTAGGTGATTTAGCTATTGTTTATGCTTCCGCTTGATTATATTCCGATGTCATATTATGGTCAATTGATGAAAAATAGGCTCTAATTGTGATATGTATACATTGCAGGATGAGGAGCCTAAATAATGCTTTCAAGAGGATATTGGAATGATTTATGAGCAAGAACAACCCCTAGGAGTCGAGTGTGCGCAAGGACGAGACAGAAAAATGGACGGAATCGAGCTTCAGAAGCGCGCTAAGTAACGCGCTAACTCCAAACATCGCGCAGAAGTTCGCGAGTGTTTCTGCCTGGAATCCAAGAGAAACGCGCGAAGTAACGCGCGAACTCCATACTTAGCGCGTGTCCGATCCGGAGAAACGTTGCTTGGGGGTAAAATTGGAAATCTGGAGGGAAACACACTTAACCTATACAAAGTCAAGCTCGCCCAAGGTTAAAGGGAGGAAGGGTTTTCATAGTTTAGTGGAAGAAATAGAGAGGCAAGAGGCAAGGAGGACGTTTTTGAGAGTAAAACACAAGCATAGAGCCGCCATGGAGGCCGAAATTCATCGAGTTTCATCTTTCTTCCTCCAAACTTAGTAATTTGTATGTTTCTTTGTATGAGTTGTTATTTTTCTACTATGTCTATGTGGATCTAAACTTCACGTTCTAGGTTTGCGGTTCTTTCATGACTATTGTTATTTAGATACTGAGTTTGATTTCTTAGTTTATAATATTGGTTTATTTATTCAATCATGCACTTAATTATTTGATTGCTTGATCACCAATTGAATACTATCTACGAATCTTGAATTGAACTCGAAAGTGGGAATTCTAGATTGCATATAGGATTGAATAGAGCAAGTTCTTGAACCTGGGCATCGGGGAACGGATTCACAGTTAGGATAGACATATACCTAATTGCCTTGCTTGGTTGATTTACAGGAATTATAAATGCGCTTTTGTTGATTCTAACTCCATAGACATATATGCGTTAGGTTAGCTTGAATAGGTGAGTAAGAACTCGACAGACTCTTATGAGCAATATTAACCCTATCAAGCAATAAACTAGATAAATGAGTTAGTCAATTCATTAGAAGAATACAATAGGATTGTTAGACAGCCCATAACCCTAGATCGTTTTCATTACATTGATATCATAAAAATCTGCTATCCTTTGGCTTAGAGTTCATTATTTATTTTCTTTTTATTTTAATTAGTTTAGAATCAAATACTTCTAGGTTTCATTCTTGTATAGATAAATAGGATAGTCTAATTTAGTTAATAGTTAATCACAAGTCCTCGTGGGATCGACATCCGACTTTTAGTCACTTTATTACTTGACGACTGCATATACTTGCGTGTGTGTTTGGTCGCAACAGTATGCCTTTTAAGGGTCTTACAAGTTCGATATATAGCCTAAACTTTGAGATCGGGTTTATGCCTTTAGTAAGGTCTTACAAAATTTTCATGCCTTTAAGGTCTTACAGTTTTTTGATACTTGGTACAAGTACGGTTCATGCCTTGCTTGAGGTCTTACAGATGTTGCCACTTGGTACAAGTGTGGTTCATGCCTTGGTCTAGGTCTTACAGACACTGTTGCTGCCTTATGTAGGTTTTACGAGACTGAGTCTGCCCGCTCAGGTTCTTATGGCCTAGGGTTTTTTAAAGAATAGTGCTTGTCGACAGTCCCCGAGTCAACAAGGGTATCCTAACTCAAGAGCCATTTACTTGTAAGCTTGATACTGCATCATTGAGCGCTTACAACTTTGGCAATTCCGACCCTAAGGGCATGCGACTTTTGAGATTTGACATCAGTCCCCAAGTGTTTGGGACACTTTCGGCCTTGGAGACGTTTCGTGATTTTCATGTTGCCTCATTGAGGTCTTATGAGTTTGGAGTCCCGACGCGGAGGTCGTTCTGATGTTGAATTATCGTCGCCAGACCCCGAGTGTTCGGGACGTTTTCGATTGAGGAATCATTTTTTGCGAAAATGCTGAGTTTCTTTTGGAGTGAGAGATGCTTTGACAAAAGGTATTCTTCGATTATTTGGTACAAGTATGCATGTTTTCGCCATTGGGGGTCCGGCTATACAAACACGGTTCGTTTAACCGTTTGTCCTGTTACATCATTTTCCTATTGGGACCCCATTTGGCGTTTCTTGGTTTTTTCGTTGGATGGCCTCCAAGGGGGATGCCCCGTAGTGTTCGAGGTTTATTGCAAAAGAAGCCTTGAATACTTTTTGAGTTTTCCTTTAGGTAGCATGTGGGTGTTGCCTCATTAAAAACATTGCCGGTAAAACCATTTTCGGGATAAAAACTCGGCCGAAAGAAAAAGGGGCAACGGATGCTTTAAAACCTTAAGGTCTTCGAGCTGGATTGGTGTTTCGACTGCTTCAGTCGGGCACCTGCATAAGGGTTTGTGCAAAATATAAAATGAAAAGGGAGATAGTTATACCTTGGTGTGGGATGTGCCGGTGATGTTGCAAGGTCTGATACGTCCCGATCACTTGAGATGAGGACGGGGTACGGTCCCTGCTTTGTTTAATCGGGCTTAACCGAAGATGTAGTTTGATTACCCATTGGTTCTTTTGCAAGTGGAGGTATTAGTGTTAGTGCCACATCGTGTACGATAAACATTTCCTTCGCTGCATGTTGTTCCCCACAAATGGTTTTAATCCCATCCTTTGTCAGGAATTTCATCATTTGGTGGATGGTGGATTGTACTGCTCTCATGTAGTATATCCACCCTCTCTCGAAGGGGTTGTACCTCATGTATCTTTCGATGACATGGAATTTGACATTCTGGGTTGTGCCGGCCACGTTGACTGGGAAGGTGATTTCTCCTTTCATCATTTCACTCGCCAAGTTGAATCCGTTTAGGACTCCAGTGGCGGGCACGATTTGGTCAAGTAGTCTGAGCCTCTCTATTACCCTCGACATGATAATATTGGCCGAGCCACATGGATCCACGAGTACACATTTCATTGAAATGTATTTACTAGTAAAGAGATTACCAATGTGTCATTGTGAGGTTGAGACAAGGCCTCTATGTCCTCTTCGCTGAACTTGAGGGCATCCTCGGGTATGCACCCCCGGGTTCGCTTTTTTCTAGTGATGGATATTTTTGTCCTTCTTATTACGGGTTCTTGTAGGGCATCGATGCCTCCCAAGATCATGTGGATGACATGTTGCGGCTCGTTCGTTTCATTCTTCTTGGCCGACTCTCTTTCTCGGAACTAGTTTTGGCCCGATCAGTTAGGAATTCCCGGAGATGAACCTTATTGAGTAGTTTGGCTACTTTCTCTCAGAGGTGGTGGCAATCCTTGGTCTTGTGGTCATGTGTTGTGAAATTCACACATTAAGTTATGATTCCTTTGCGAGGGATCTGATTGCATAGGCCTGGGCCAATTGGCATTTCTAATTTTTCTGATGGCGTAAACGATGTCCAATATATCGACATTGAAGTTGTATTATGAAAAATTCGGTGACTCTATTGGTCCTGCGTTCCTGTCGAACCTGACAAATGCGGTAGTGCCTTGGGGCGTTTCTCCGGTACTCATTGTATGGCTGATATCATTCTTTGTTCTGTTTTTACTCTTTTGCCAGAATCCTACTTGGGTACACCGAGCCCGAGGGGGCCCTCAGCTGGTCGTCCTCGACCGTGATTTTAGACTGGTATTAGTTATGAACATCCGACCAAGTCACGGCCGGGCACTCGACTAGGTTCTGCTTCAGCTATTTCGAAGCCACCCAACTTCGTATGTTCAGGCCTTGAGTGAATGCCTATACCGCCCAGTCATCAGAGACTGGTGGTAGTTCCATTCGTTCCATTTGAAAGCGGGACACGTATACTCGCAGCATCTCATTATCCCTCTTCTTAATCTTGAAGACGTCGGATTTCCATGTCGCTACTTTAATGGCACCAGCATTTGCCCTAATGAAAGAATCCACCAATATGGCAAATGAATCTATCGTCCTTCGGGTCATTTCCCTTTATTGCACAGGTGTAAAGGGTAACGTGCTCATTAAGGTCCGAGGTACCATTGTAATTCGGAAGTTCCAGCATTCTGAACTTCTTTGGAATGGGTTTTGGGGCCACATCTTGTGGGAATGGCTTCTGCACGAACTTCTTTGAGTCCACACCTTTAAAGATTGGGGGTACTCTTGGAATTTGGTCGACTCTGGAGTTGTATGTCTCGACCTTGTTATCGTTTTCTTCTATCATTTTCTTGCCCGGTTCGATCCTTCTAGTGAGGTCCTCGAGCACCTTTACAATGATAAGATCGGCTATCAACCCGTTATTGCTCGATCTCTCTGGTACCTATTCGCCCGGGGGAGCTATCCCCGGTGCTACTGTGCTACCAGTTTTTAGGTGACTTTGCAGCTGAGCAATAGCTAGCTGTTGTGCCTGCAACATTTCAAAAATAACATGAAGTCTAACCTCCAGTTCTTCCCTGGTTAGAGTTTTCTAAACTTTCTGTGGATCTCCTTGGTGCACGCTCCATTTGGTGTGTGAGCTTATATCGACCTACTGGGCGTTGCGTGAAATTTTCCTTGCTGGGATTGGTCCTAGCGTGTTCTCAAGGTTTCGTGGTGAAGGGTAGAGCTTATCCTTATATGAATATGGAGGCAGGGCTTAGCCTCACGCAAGATTCGGGAATGGGCTTAGTCCCATGCAGATGGAAGGCAAAGCTTAGCCTTATGCAGATATGGAGGCATGGCTTAGGCTCATGCAAGTTTTGGGACAGAGCTTAGTCTCATGCAAAGAGAAGACAGTGCTTAGCCTTATGCAAATATGGAGACAGTGCTTAGCCTCATGCAAGATTTGAGACATGGCTTAGTCTCATGCAAAGAGAAGGCAATGTTTAGAATTATGCAAATATTGAGGCAGGGCTTAGCCTTATGCAAGTTTTGAGACGGAGCTTAGTCTTATGCAAAGAGAAGGCAATGCTTAGCCTTATGCAGTGAAAAAGTAGTAAATACGAGCAGAGTATTTCTTAGCTGGAGATATCTTCGGTGTCTGGTGGGCCGATAGATAGTGATTTTGCTGCGTGTATATATTTTTGAATGCTACAGTTACGTTAGATGTGCATGAGCACCAAGAACTTTTTTATGTTTTGTAAGGGGAGGTTGGTTCGTGCCTTCGTTTGCTAGCTTTGCTTCTCTGTTCTGGAGGCTTTGTTTGAGTTTTCCTGGGTAACCCGACTGTTAAGGAAATAAAGTTTTTGAAAATATGCAAGTGTTGGTAAAAATAGAGTTATTTTAGAAACATAGTGAAATGTCAAGTAAATTTAGATGAACTAGTGACTGTAACACATTTCAAAGATACTGCAGCTTCCTTGTGTTAGAATTTTGAGAGTACTCCTCAAAATTCTACCCTAGTTTGGTAGATGATCCTTCGGCCATTTGCAAGTGACGAAACTTGTTGAACCTTCTTCGGAATTTTCAGAATCATTCTCAAAATTCTGCCCCAATTTCTTAACCAATTTCTGACCATTTGGCATATGCTGGCGTTGGCTGAACTTGCTCCGGAATTTTGAGGGTCCTCCTCAAAATTCTTCCCCAGATTCGGGTTCTAGGGGAAATAAAAATTGCATTATGATATGACTGAACCCACAGGGCTGCCTACGTATCCACTCTTAAACAAGAATCAGGTCAAGCATAGTTCAATTACATCAGATGAAGGAATGTAAAAAATCTAAACATAGTATATCTTGAGTGCGTTTGGATTGATTGGTTTCGGGAAAACTTCTTCATCCATTTATGCAAGTATCAGTGCTCCTCCTATTAGTACCCTGTGAACCATGTAGGGACCTTTTCTATCGGGAGAGAATTTCCCTTTGGCTTCATCTTGATGTGGGAAGATTCAGCATCAGTTTTCTTGGCGCAAACTGTCTTGGTTTGACCCTTTTGTGGAAAGCTCTAGACATTCTGTTCTGAAATAACTGACCGTGAAATACTGCATTCATTCTTTTCCCATCTATAAGGGCCAAATGCTCATAGCTCCTCCTCATCCATTCTGCATCGTTTAGTTCGACTTCCTATATGATTCTTAAAGAAGGAATCTCCACCTCCGCTGGGATGATAACTTCAGTTCCATAAACCAGTAAGTAAGGAGTTGCCCCAGTTGATGTGCAGACTGTAGAGCGGTATCCAACGGGGCAAAGGGTAACTTCTCGTGCCATTATTTGTGGTTTCCTACCATCTTCCTTAGTATCTTCTTGATGTTCTTGTTGGCGGCTGTTATGGCTCCATTCATTAAATGAGGTCTATATGTTGTGGAGTTCTTGTGCTTGATTTTGAAAGTCTCACACATGGTCTTCATCAGATCACTGTTGAGATTGGAGGCATTGTCAGTGATGATTGATTCTGGAACTCCAAACCGCCAAAAAAATCGGCTGCGGACAAAATTTGCCACAATTTTCTTAGTTACTGCCTTGTAGGATGCGACCTCTACCCATTTTGTGAAGTAGTCAAGGGCCTCTAAAATAAACTTGTGCCTATTTAATGAAGTGGGCTAAATCAAACTGATGACGTCCATTCCCCAAACGGTGAATGGCCAAGGTGAGCTTATAGAGCTCATTTGGCGGCAATTTTATCATGTCGGCACGTACTTGACATTCGTAGCATTTTTGGACATACTGGACGCAATCTGTCTCCATGGACATCCAGAAATAAGCGGCCCTAAGTATCTTTTCGGCCAAGACAAAACCATTCATATGCGGACCGCAGGTCCCAGCATGTATTTCTTCGAGCAACTTAGAAGCCTCTTTTGGGTCGATGTCGCGCCCCCTTTTTCTCGCGAAATTGGGTTTATGACGTTTTGGTCGGGACAACTCTTTCCTTTTGGAAAGGGGCTTTGCATTTTGAAGAGTCGCCACCTAACGATTTAAGGTACATTAGGGCACCTATAGGGTTCATTTATAACTATGTTTGGTAACCAGAGATAGGGTAAGGGCTTGAAATTATCCTAAGGGGAACGTGTTAGGCACCCCTTAAGATCTACTAGTGTGCTTTCCGGCCAAACACTTTTCATGAATTTGTACAATTAGCAAATAAGCAAGTATGGCTCAAATAGTAGGGGATTTATGTTTAAATACACAGGTGTTTGAAAAGCAATTAATGACAAAGCAATATTTTGAAAAGGATTACAATCTAAGCATATTTGGGAATGTAAGGGGGTATCCTAGGTTTGTTTATAATATGGATCACATCAATGCAATACCCGATATGACACTCCTCAAAGAGGGGCTATACGTGATATTAATGCACCTGTCACATATCCATATCTCCCCTTTCTTTCCCTATGAAGGTAATTAAAGCGAGGATTGGTCTCGACCCCTATTGCATGCTGTTACCCGTCCATTCCTATCAGTCCCGGAGAAATTTTGGAATCCTATCCTATAAAAAGGGGGAGGGTTCTAGGCAGACCTTCAAGTTTAAAGGTAAAATACTAAGGCGACATTTAATAAACAAGTAGGACTTCAATTAAGAGGAGCATGGAAGACCAATGAAAGGCTTAGATATACCTCCATACACAGTACACATAAACAACATGACTCATACACAATTAAGGTCTAAATTCAGATCATAAGCATGGTATCTAAGTAATGACAGCAGAGTCAAATTTATTACCGGGTTTTGAGAAGAAATCCTGATCAAGGTTGCCTACTAATTTTAACATGCTGACAATTAAACATTAATCACAAAGATGCTCACATTGCCTTCCTCAACTTGGACACATGAATGACCGGTTGTACTAATGACATTTCGGGTGGCAGCTTGAGCTTGTATGCCACCTGACAAATCCTCTGAATGATTGTGTATGTCCGACATACTTCGGACTCAATTTTCCCTTCTTTCCAAATAGCATGATACCCTTCATAGGGGAAACCTTTAGAAATACCCAATCATCGTCTTTGAACTCTAAATCTCTGCGACGCACATCTGAATAGAATCTTTGGCGACTCTAAGACATTTTCAATACCTCCTTAATAATCTTAACTTTATCCATGGCCTGATGCACGAGGTCCGGCCCTATCAGTTCCGATTCTCCAACCTCGAACCACCCAATGGGAGACCTACATCTCCTACCATATAGTGCTTCGAATGGTGCCATCTGGATACTAGCGTGGAAGTTGTTGTTGTAAGAAAATTCTATGAGTGGAAAATGGTTATCCCAACTACTCTCGAAATCAAAAGTACAAGCGCGCAACATGTCTTCAAGCATCTGAATAGTCTGCTCTGCTTGACCATCGGTTTGTGGATGAAAAGTTGTACTAAGATTTACCTGCGTACCCAAACCTTGCTGAAACCTATCCAAAAGTTGGCTGTGAACTGAGCCCCTCTATCTGAAATGATTGAGACGGGAGTGCCATGTAACCTGGCTATTTCTTTGATATACAACTGAGCATACCATTCCACTGTGTCTGTAGATTTGACTGGCAGGAAGTGTGCTGACTTTGTAAGTCGATCAACAATCACCCAAATTGAGTCAAACTTGCACGGAGTGCGTGGTAACCCTACCACAAAATCCATGTTGATCATCTCCCATTTCCACATTGGAATTTATATGCTTTGATCCAATCCACCGGGCCTTTGGTGTTCGGTTTTTACTTGCTGACAATTCAGACATTTTTCCACAAAGTCCGCCACATCTATCTTCATGTTATTCCACCAATAAATTTCCTTGAGATCGTGATACATTTTCATGGAACCTGGGTGCACGGAATACCTGGAAGTGTGAGCTTCTTCCATGATCCTTTCCCAAAGACCGTCGATATCAGGAACACATAGGTGGTCTTGGTACCGTAGGGTACCATCATTCATGCCACAGGAAAAAGCTGTGGTTTTGTGTTTGAGAATCCCCTCTTTCAGTTATGCTAACAACGTATCCTCAAATTGCTTCTCTTTCACCTCTGCCACAAGCAATAATTCAGCCCTATTCTACAGAATTACCCCTCATTCATTAGAGTTCGCAAGGCGAACTCCCAAACTAGCCAACTGGTGAACCTCTCTAGATAACGTCCTCTGATGGGCCTCCAAATGAGCTAAACTTCCCATAGATTTTCGACTAAGTGTATCTGCCACAACATTAGCCTTTCTCGGATGATAGAGAATATCAATGTCATAGTCCTTGAGTAACTCTAGCCATCGTTTTTGCCTCAGATTCAATTCTTTCTACTTGAAAATATATTGAAGGCTCTTATGATCCGTATATACATCCACATGGACCCCATACAAATAATGTCGTCAAATCTTTAGCGCAAACACCACTGCTGCCAGCTCTAAGTCATGGGTTGGATAGTTTTTCTAATGATTCTTGAATTGCATAGAAGCATAGGCTATAACCTTACCGTGTTGCATTAACACACACCCAAGCCCGACTATCGAAGCATCGCAATACCTACAAACCCCTCTGTACCCTCTCGCAGGTCTAACACTGGTGTTGTTGTCAATCTTGGCATCTCTAACACATGATCCTAATTGCCACTACGAGCTTTAGGGTTTAGGGTGGAAATTTTTCATGGGGCCTCACATGAATAAATAAATATCAACCAACCATTATAGATATATTCAATGTTAAACACCCATTAATACAACACCCATTTATAGTCCACAACCTTAGTATTTAAAGTTAGCTACACATACTAGAATACAACAAGATGAGAATATTTAATGTCATAAAGGTTTCAAAGTGCAAGTTTCTTGACCCAAAAGCTTCCAAAAGAGAGGAATATTGAAGCCTTGTTTCGTAGCTCCAAAATCAGACAAGATTCATCTACAAAACCCCAATAAATCTATTTATAGTGGGTCACAACTCGGGGCAAAATTTGGATAAAAATGCCCTTTCCGGTTAAATATGCGATCGCATATCTGTCGTATAACATACATGCGGTCCGCATTCTTGACATGGTCATCGCATCTTTAAAACCTAGTTTCCAGGCTTTCATCGCATTCATGGTTTGCAGTCCGCATTGCAGGTATGCGATCGCATTTTGCGTTGCATTTTCTACCTTTAACGAAGTTTATGTTGAGTGTGCGGTCCATTATGTGGCTCGCAAACAGGTTATGTGATCACATACAGGACCACATTTCTTGCACTGGACTTTGCCTAGAAATCTGTTGTGGTTTGCGATTCCCTTGAGCATTCTGCTGCTCGCATGTTGGCTTTGCGATCACATATCCACATTTGCGATGCCTTTTTGCTCTTTTCTTGTCTTTTTGTGGCTTTTTGATTTCATTTCCATGCTCTTAAGTCCATAAACCTCATACACTACACAACCACTAAAATTACATAAGTATACAAGATAATTGCATCTAAAACAAGCTAAAATCTAAGCAATTTGTATCAAATGTTCTAAAATTCTCCGGTACATCAGCCAACGAGAGTTTACCTTGAAGATTACTTCTTTGATAGGAAAATAGCATCTTGGGTTAGTGAGAAAAGACTGTGGCTGGGGGGAGAATGTGATGTTACATATACTTTCCCCGGATGAGGGCTTTCATGGATCATGCCGATGGATTTTTGAACGTGTACACGTATCCCTTCACACCGGGTCCCCTTGATAGGGTCGTGCTAGATTTATGTTTGAAGTATCGGGTTACCATGGCACAAGTCCATCCGTCATTTTGGCGAATAGTGTTGATGATGAGATTTTTCGTGGAGACGGTGGGGCTCGACTTCACGCTCAGTAATCTTATCAGGTTGTACCGACCCTTTCATCATCGGGGTCTACTAACCTTGTGATGCCAGTCGACCACACCTTTCATCATTCATGATGAGGAAGATGGAGATTGGGAGCGGATGAGTCGATTCGTCCGAGTCCGGACAACTGACATTATCCATATGGAGCTTATGACATACCTTGAGGAATGGAACTATACACGTATTTGGTACTTTCCGTGCCTTCTCAGTTTTGTTTGCGGCGAAGGTTGATTTCATAACTGTGACATCTTTTCTTCTTCTACAACAGTTGCATGGGCGCCGGGTGATGTTCCCAATCTACCGGATTGGGTTTGGAAGTTGGCGACCCACTCAGCTTGTGATAAGCGCAAGTGGCAAGCTTTGTCCAGGGGCAAATGGGGAGCAAAACATCATGGTGTGTGTTGTGCTATTTTTTCATTTTCCTTCATTTATTTGGATGGGTAATTTCCCTTTCTACATGTTAATCTTGCTGTTGTAGGAATCCATGAGCCTTCCGAGGTGAGGTCGTGCTCTTTTGGAGAGGGGGAATGGTCGCTAACCTCCGGGCTAAAGAACGATAACAATAAGTGGGAGATGCCTTTATAGGGCGATGTCGCTCAAAGTAGGGCAAGACTGGACCGGGGCTCAGGAGCGAAAGCATCATCCGAGCTTGTCGCGCCCGTGGGTCCCGGTTCTGGAAAGGTGGTTTCTCTATTGCTATCGCCTTCCCTTTCTGTCAATAGTGCTTTGAGAGGTACTAGAAACCCGGGGTCACATACTCCGAGCGACCGTGCCTCGACCGGAGTCAATTATTTCAGAGCTTAGGGAGCTAGGTTAACAGAAACACGTTTAGCTTTCGAGGAAGCCCAACGGCTTTATTTCATGGTGAGTTTCGACATAGGCCTTTTGAATTTGGCGTCTTGCCTTCCTTATTGGGTTTTCTTTTGTAGGCCTTCGACAGGCTTAAGTCCGGGCTGCTTCATCATGAAGTCAGGCTGCGGAAAGGCCTGGATAAGGAGAGATCCCTTAGGCTCCTTTTCGATGAAAAGGAAGTTGAGCTGGAACACTTGCGGTATGAGGTGAGCCGGAGCTTGAATTATGAGAGCTTCATGAAGGAGCATGTAGTTTTCCGTCCCGGGTGAGTATACGCCCTGCTTTCTAGCTTGTAAGGCTAACACTTCATTTATTTCTATAGCAAAAAAGGACGGAGGCCCTGGAGGATCTTCAGGATGAAGCGGCTGAGTCAAGAGTGAACATGATGAGCTAAGATCTCAGGCGGAGGTTCAACTTTTTAAGGAGGAGGGTGCCCTGGCTAAAGTTCCCGCCCTTGAGGCCCAACTCCTCTTAGCTCATGACAATGCTTTGGTTCAAGTAGATGCAATTACAAAGCTCGAGTCTGAGCTTTCAAAGGTTAGGACTGAGATCGTTGATGCCTGGGCTGGTTGATGCCTGGGCTGAAGCTGTAATGAGCCGAACTAAGGGTGACCAGGAGATGGCGATCTATTTTAAAGATGCTACTGATGCTCAAGCTGACTTGAGAAGGATCCTCAACCATGAAGAAAGGATCAATGAATATGCTCGTTGCAAGTCTCGAAGGAACACTCTCAAGGAGATTTATGCTAGGGTTTTTGTTCTCTCAAAAGAGTTGGCGCGAATGAGAGCGGACAAGCGTGAAGCTCAGTTACTTCTATCTGAAGTTGAAGAAAGCGAAGATGAGGCTGGAAGGCTGTAGCCCCCAGCGGTAGGGGGGGGGCGTAGATTTTTTCCATCTATATGTAGTATTTTCAAAGCATGTTTGTAGATCGAGCTTGCATTTTCTCGTATGTGTGTATAAAGAAAACATTGTGGATTTACTTCTTCCGTATCCCCTTTTGTCTCGAATTTGCTCAAGTGAATTGATCTTTTCAGTCGATAGTAATCCTTGGATATGGCCCTGAAGCTCATCGGGCTAGCCCGTAGTCTTTTATGTACTTGGCCGATGCGAGCCTTTAGTATAAACTGTCGTTTGAGCTCTTATGCTTTTGTATTTAGACGTGTTTTGGTCAACTGTTTTGGGTTTAGCCTCTGAGTCGGGTTTTGAATCGAGCTCATTTAACCCTCATTTTTTCCGACTTGTGCGGGCTGTCGATAATGACTCTTACGCCTTGGGTCGAAACGACCTTTCATGTGGGCTGGCGACAATGGCTCTTATGCCTTGGGTTGAAGTGGCCTTTTAGTGTATGCTGGCATTTGAGTAAGGTTTCGACTCGAGCTCATTCGACCCTCAAGTTTTTGGATTTGTGCAGGGTTGGCAACAATAGCTCTTACGCCTTGGGTCGAAGTGACCTTTTATGTGGGCTTTATTTTTCCCTCGTTAAGGACTTTTTGCGATAATTTTTGCCTATATCTTCAACGGTTCGAGAAGACCTCGATTACAAGTCATTTTGTGGCGATGATCGAGAACCTCGAGAGGTTTGGCTTGGAGGTTGAGTATCTCAAACCCTGTGATTTGAAGCTGACATGGTCGAAGCTCTCTTGCCTATGTTGAGGGTAGCCTGTTTAATCAGTTCTTTTCGAAGTAATTGAAGACCTGTGATTTTTTAGCGACGGTCGGGCATCCTCGAGTCGTGTTAGTTTGGCTGGTACAGGTTTATGAGCATAGTTATTTGTGCTTGGTCGGGGCATTTTTTATCCCAAGTGAAGTAGTTTGGGCATCTATATCGAGGGTCTGCCTTTTAGGTGTCTTACACGTTCGATATATAGCCTAAACTTTGAGATTGGCTTTATGCCTTTAGTAAGGTCTTACAAAATTTTCTCACCTTTGAGGTCTTACAGTTTTTTGATACTTGGTACAAGTATGGTTCATGACTTTCTTGAGGTCTTACAGATGTTGCCACTTGGTACAAGTGTGGTTCATGCCTTGATCGAGGTCTTACAGATACTGCTGATGCCTTATGTAGGTTTTACGAGACCGAGTCTGCCCGCTCAGGGTCTTATGGCCTAGGGTTTTTAAATGAATAGTGCTTGTCGATAGTCCCCGAGTCAACAAGGGTATCCTTACTCTAGATCCGTTTACTTGTAAGAATGATATTGCATCATTGAGAGCTTAGGACTTTGGCAATTCCGACCCTGAGGTCATGCGACTTTTAAGATTTTGATGTCAGTCCCCGAGTGTTTGGGACACTTTCGGCCTTGGAGACATTTCGTGATT
Organism: Nicotiana tabacum; assembly: GCF_000715075.1. Classification (NCBI taxonomy): domain Eukaryota; kingdom Viridiplantae; phylum Streptophyta; class Magnoliopsida; order Solanales; family Solanaceae; genus Nicotiana; species Nicotiana tabacum. The sequence continues at coordinate 205,434,721 of NC_134101.1, forward strand.
TTCATGTTGCCTCATTGAGGTCTTATGAGTTTGGAGTCCCGACGCGGAGGTCGTTCAGATGTTGAATTATCGACGCCGGTCCCCGAGTGTTCGGGACGTTTTCGACGGAGGAATCATTTTTTGCGAAAATGTTGAGTTTCTTTTGGAGTGAAAGATGCTTTGACAAAAGGTATTCTTCGATTATTTTGTACAAGTATGCATTTTTTCGCCATTGGGGGTCCGGCTATTCGAACACAGTTCGTTCTACCGTTTGTCCCATTATATCATTTTTCTATTGGGACCCCATTTGGCATTTCTTGGTGTTTTCGTTGGATGGCCTTCAAGGGGGATGCCCCGTAGTGTTCGAGGTTTATAGCAAAAGAAGCCTTGAATACTTTTTCATTTTTCCTTAGGTAGCATATGGGTGTTGCCTCGTTAAAAACATTGCCGGTAAAACCATTTTCGGGATAAAAACTCGGCCGAAGGAATAAAGTGCAACGGATGCTTTAAAACCTTAAGGTCTTCGAGCTGGATTAGCGTTTCGACTGCTTTGGTCGGGCTCCTGCATAAGGGTTTGTGCAAAATATAAAATGAAAAGGGAGATAGTTATACCTTGGTGTGGGATGTGCCGGTGATGTTGCAAGGTCCGATATATCCCAATCACTTGAGATGAGGACGAGGTACGATCCTTTGCTTTGTTTAATTGGGCTTAACCAAAGATGTAGTTTGATTACCCATCGGTTCTTTCGCGACTGGAGGTATTAGTGTTGGTGCCACATCGTGCACGATGAACATTTCCCTCGCTGCATGCTATTCCCCGTAGATGGTTTTAATCTCATCCTTTGTCAGGAATTTCATCATTTGGTGGAGGGTGGATTGTACTGCTCTCATGTAGTGTATCCACACTCTCCCGAATTTGTACCTCATGTCTCCTTCGATGACATGGAATTTGACATTCTGGGTTGTGCCGGCCACGTTAACTGGGAGGGTGATTTCTCCTTTCATCATTTCACTCGCCATGTTGAATCCGTTTAGGACTCAAGTGGCAGGCTCGATTTGGTCAAGTAGTCTGAGCCTCTCTATTACCCTCGACATGATAATATTTGCCGAGCTACCTGGATCCACGAGTACACATTTTATTGAAATGTATTTACTAGTAAAAAGATTACCAGTGCATCATTGTGAGGTTGAGACAAGGCCTTTGTGTCCTCTTCACTGAACTTGTGGGCATCCTTGGGTATGTACCCCCGGGTTTGCTTTTCTCTGGTGATGGATATTTTTGTCCTTCTTATTACGAGTTCTTGTAGGGCATCAATGCCTCCCAAGATCATGTGGATGACATGTTGTGGCTCGTTCGTTTCGTTCTTCTTGGCCGCCTCTCTTTCTCGGAACTGGTTTTGGCCCGATTGGTTAGGAATTCCTGGAGATGACCCTTATTGAGTAGTCTGGCTACTTTCTCTCATAGCCAGTGGTAATCCTCAGTCTTGTGGCCATGTGTGTTGTGAAATTCACACATTAAGTTATGATTCCTTTGCGAAGGGATCTGATTGCATAGGCCTGGGCCAATTGGCATTTCTAATTTTTCTGATGGCGTAAACGATGTCCAATATATCGACATTGAAGTTGTATTATGAAAAATTCGGTGACTCTATTGGTCCTGCGTTCCTGTCGAACTTGACAAATGCGGTAGCGCCTTGGGGCGTTTCTCCGGTACTCGTTGTATAGCTGATATCTTTCTTTGTTTTGTTTTTACTCCTTTGCCAGAATCCTTCTTGGGTATACCGAGCCCGAGGGGGCCCTCAGCTGGTCATCCTTGACCGTGATTTTAGACTAGTATTGGTTATGAACATCCGACCAAGTCACGGCTGGGCACTCGACTAGGTTCTGCTTTAGCTGTTTCGAAGCCACCCAACTTTGTTCGTTCAGGCCTTGAGTGAATGCCTATGCCGCCCAGTCATCAGAGACTGGTGGTAGTTCCATTCATTCCATCTGAAAGCGGGACACGTACACTCGCAGCATCTCATTATCCCCTTTCTTAATCTTGAAGACGCCGGATTTCCTTGTCGCTACTTTGATGGCACCAGCATTTTCCCTAATCTAAGAATCCACCAATATGGAAAATGAATCTATCGAGTTTGGAGCCAGGATGTGATACCACATCATTTCCCCTTTAGAAAGTGTTTTTCCAAATATTTTCAGTAGGACGGACGTGATCTCATCATCCTTCAGGTCATTGCCCTTTATTGCACAGGTGTAAAGGGTAACATGCTCATTAGGGTCCGAGGTACCATTGTATTTCGGAAGTTCCAACATTTTGAACTTCTTTGGAATGGGTTTCGGGGCCACCTCTTGTGGGAATGGCTTCTGCACGAACTTCTTTGAGTCCACAACTTTAAAGATTGGGGGCACTCCTGGAATTTGGTCGACCCTGGAGTTGTATGTCTCGACCTTCTTATCGTTTGCTTCTATCATTTTCTCGCCCGATTCGATCCTTCTGGTGAGGTCCTCGAGCATCTTTACGATGACAAGATCAGCTATCAACCCATTATTGCTTGATCTCTCCGGTACCTATTCGGCCAGGGGAACTACCCCCATTGCTACTGTGCTACGAGTTTTCAGGTGACTTTGCAGCTGAGCAATAGCTAGCTGTTGTGCCTGCAACATTTCAAAAATAACATGAAGGCTAACCTCCCGTTCTTCCCTGGTTGGAAATTTCTAAACTTTATGTGGATCTCCTTGGTGCACGCTCTTGTTGGTGTGTGAGCTTATATCGACCTACTGGGCGTCGCGTGAACTTTTGCCTGCTAGGATTGGTCCTAGCATGTTCTTATGGTTTCGTGGTGGTACACCAACACCTGGAGCAGTCACACTATTCTCTTTATGGTTCTCGAGATTGTCGTTTTCAACTCTATTTACTGCGTTAGACATTTCGACCTGAAACTGAAAGATAAATTGTGTTGTGTAATGAAACTAGCAAGAAAATAATCACTATTATTTTTAGCCCCACGGTGGGCACCAAATCGTTTACAGAGAAAATTGTAATAACTATTAGATTTGATTGTGAGACTCTAAAACTACGTGATCTATTTTTATGCTAGTTGTTAAGCGGTTGATGCTATGTGTGTGAGGTTTAGAAACAAAATTAGGGGGCCTCGAGCTTGTTGATTCGGGGGCTCGAGGTCGGTTCTGCGGCTCGGCAGTGAGCTATCGGGGGTGATCGGAGTATGACTAACAACTATAATAAAATAAATGAAGGCTCTTTATTGCAAATGATAAGCAATAAATGATGAACAATGATGAAGATAATAAATGAAAGCAATAATATCAAGAGAGTATGTTAGAAAGCAGAGAGAATGTTCTTGTATATTTCGTGTGGAGCAGCTGAAGCAACATGAGCTTACAAAATGACAAGGATCCCCTTTATATGTAAGGGGAATTCCAACATAGAACAAAATGCATTAATTACAAAGATATGGAGACGGGACGGCTAGATGACACCCTGATTCGGATTTAGAGTAGACCAGCAGACTTTGTCAGTCCTAGGCGTGTGCCTCGGAAACTCCCCATTTCTACCATTACCGTGATCATTGCTACCATGAGGTCAAGTGTCAACGACCCTCGAGGGAGGATACTCGGTCATGGCATCGAGCCTTCGAGGTGATCTTCCAAAGTGCCTTAATGACGAGAAATTGGACCCTCTAATTTTGTTGTATACAGTAACTAATGAGAGTCAGTTATGTATGGCGAAGTGAAATGGTATGAGCTGAAACCAGAGCGAAGGTTACTCCTGTTTGAAAAACAGTTACCTCCGGGACCACCTGCAAATTCAAAATACGATGCATGCAAGTACGTAGATTACTGCCAAAACCTAAACGTGATGCTAATTCCCTTCGGACCATGAAAGATTGCCTTTGGACGGTGCAGATGATGTCCATAGACTATGATGTCCTGGGCCATGATTTGTGAGATGGAAGATTCGCAGTCCATGAGATGATGTTCTCAGGCTATGAAAATGGTGCCTCCGAACCATGACGCATTTGAATAATGATACGCAAATTTGAGAGATCCTCAAGCCATGGCATAGTGTCTTTTGGCTATGAGGATGATGCCTTTAGACAATGACGCCTTTGGACAAGTTGGAAGTATTTCAGCCGATGAGATGTAAAAATATGATGCTAAAATTAACAAGAAAAGGCTTAGTCTTGTGAGGTTAAGGGTATAGATTAGCCCGATTGAGAAGCAAATAGATGGTGCCGGAATAGATAAACATTTATGCAAGGAGGGACAATGCTTAGTCCTATGAGAAGGTAGTGCTTAGCCTTATGCAAAATGGAGACAGAGCTTAGTCTCATACAGGATGTGAGACGTGGCTTAGTCCCATGCAAATGGAAGGGTAGAGCTTATCCTTATGTGAATATGGAGGCAGGGCTTAGCCTCATGCAAGATTCGGGACTAGGCTTAGTCCTATGCAGATGGAAGGCAAAGCTTAGCCTTATGCAGATATGGAGGCATGGCTTAGCCTCATGCAAGTTTTGGGACAAAGCTTAGTCTCATGCAAAGATAAGACAGTGCTTAGCCTTATGCAAATATGGAGACAGTACTTAGCCTCATGCAAGATTTGAGACATGGCTTAGTCTCATGCAAAGAGAAGGGGATGCTTAGAACTATGCAAATATTGAGGTAGGGCTTAGCCTCATGCAAGTTTTGAGATGAAGCTTAGTCTTATGGAAAGAGAAGGTAATGCTTAGCCTTATGCAGCAAACAAGTAGCAAATACGAGCAGAGTATTTTTTAGCTGGAGATATATTCGGTGACTGGTGGGCCGATAGATAGTGATTTTGCTGCGTGTATATATTTTTGAATGCTACAGTTATGTCAGATGTGCATGCACTCCAAGAAAATTTTTATGTTTTGTAAGGGGAGGTTGGTTTGTGCCTTCGTCTGCTGGCTTTGCTTCTCTATTCTGGAGGCTTTGTTTGAGTTTTCCTGGGTAACCCGACTGCTATGGAAATAGATTTTTTGAAAATATGCAATTGTTGATAAAAATAGAGTTATTTTAGAAAAATAGTGAAATGTCAAGTAAATTTTGATGAACTAGTGACTGTAACACATTTCAGAGATACTGCAGCTTCCTTGTATTAGAATTTTGAGGGTCCTCCTCAAAATTCTACCCCAGTTTGGTAGATGATCCTTCAGTCGTTTGCGAGTGACGAAACTTGTTGAACCTTCTTCGGAATTTTGAGAATCCTTCTCAAAATTCTTCCTCAGTTTCTTAACCAATTTCTGACCATTTGGCATATGCTGGCGTTGGCTGAACTTGCTCCGAAATTTTGAGGGTCCTCCTCAAAATTCATCCCCAGTTTTGGGTTCTAGGGGAAATGAAAATTTCATTATGATATGACCGAACCCACAGGGCTACCTACGTATCCCCTCTTAAACAAGAATCAGGTCAAGCATAGTTCAATTTCATCAGATGAAGGAATGTAAATAATATAAACATAGTATATCTTGAGTGCGTCTGAATTGATTGGTTTCGAGCAAACTTCCTTTTCCATTTATGCAAGTATGAGTGCTCCTTGTATTAGTAACATGTGAACTATGTAGGGACCTTTCCTATTGGGAGAGAATTTCCTTTTGGCTTCATCCTGATGGGGGAAGATCTTCTTCAGCACCAGTTGTCTTGGCGTAAACTGTGTTGGTTTGACCCTTTTGTTGAAAGCTCTGGACATTCTGTTCTGATAAAGCTGACCGTGAAATAATGCGTTCATTCGTTTCCCATCTATAAGGGACAAATGATCATAGTGGCTCCTTATCCATTCTGCATCGTTGAGTTCGGCTTCCTATATGATTCTTAAAGAAGGAATCTCTACCTCCGCTGGGATGACAACTTCAGTTCCATAAACCTGTAAGTAATAAGTTTCCCTAGTTGATGTGCGGACTGTAGTGCGGTATCCCAACGGGGCAAAGGGTAACTTCTCGTGCCATTATTTATTGTTTCCTACCATCTTCCTTAGTATCTTCTTGATGTTCTTGTTGGCGGCTTTTACGACTCCATTCATCAAATGAGGTCTATATGTTGTGGAGTTATTGTGCTTGATTTTGAAAGTCTCACACATGGTCTTCATCAGATCACTGTTGAGATTGGAGGCATTGTCAGTGATGATTGATTCTGGAACTCCAAACCGCCAAAAAATTCGACCGCGGACAAAATTTGCCACAACTTTCTTAGTTACTACCTTGTAGGATGCGACCTCTACCCATTTTGTGAAGTAGTCAATGGCCTCTAAAATAAACTTGTGCCCATTTGAAGCAGTGGGATAAATCTGACCGATGACGTCCATTCGCCAAACGACGAATGGCCAAGGTGAGCTTGTTGCATAGAGCTCATTTGGCAGCAATTTTATCATGTCGGCACATACTTGGCATTCATAGCATTATTGGACATACTGAATGCAATCTATCTCCATGGTCATCCAGAAATAAGCGGCCCTAAGTAGCTTTTTGGCCAAGACAACCATTCCTATGCGGGTCGTAGGTCCCAGCATGTATTTCTTCGAGCAGCTTAGAAGCCTCTTTTGGGTCGATATCGCGCTCCCTTTTTCTTGCGAAATCGGGTTTATGACGTTTTGGTCGGGACAACTCTTTCCTTTTGGAAAGGGGGTTTGCGTTTTGAAGAGTCACCACCTAACGATTTAAGGTACGTTAGGGCACCTATAGGGTTTATTTATAACTATGTTTGGTAACCAGAGATAGGGTAAGGTCTTGAAATTATCTTAAGGGGAACGTGTTAAGCACCCCTCAAGATCTACTAGTGTGCTTCCCGGCCAAACACTTTTCATGAATTTGTACAATTAGCAAATAAGCAAGTATGACTCAAATAGTAAGGGATTTATGTTTAAATACACAGGTGTTTGAAAAGCAATTAATGACAAAGCAAGATTTTGAAAAGGATTACAATCTAAGCATATTTGGGAATGTAAGGGGGTATCCTAAGTTTGTTTATAATATGGATCACATCAATGCAATACCTGGTATGACACTCCTCAAAGAGGGGCTATACTTGATATTAATGCACCGGTCACATATCCATATCTACCCTTTCTCGCCCTGTGAAGGTAATTAAAGCGAGGATTGGTCTCGACCCCTATTGCATGCTGTTACCCGTCCATTCCTATCAGTCCCGAAGAAATTTAGGAATCCTATCCTATAAAAGGGGGGAGGGTTCTAGGCAGACCCTCAAGTTTAAAGGTAAAATACTAAGGCAACATGTAATAAACAAGTAGGACTTCAATTAAGAGGAGCATGGAACACCAATGAAAGGCTTAGATATACCTCCATACACAGTACACATAAACAACATGACTCATACACAATTAAGGTCTAAATTCAGATTCTAAGCATGGTATCTAAGTGATGACAGCAGAGTCAAATTTATTACATGACTCAGAGAAGAAGTCCTAATCAGGTTGCCTACTAATTTTAACATGCTGATAATTAAATATTAATCACAAAGATGGTTCTGGTTTTTGTTTTAAAGTTGATTACATAAGGCTTGCCTGGGCGTAAAATAATCTGCAGTAGTTACTAGAATTATTGAAACAATTTGGAAGTTATTTTACCTAAAGCATGATGTTCTAAATATTGCAAAGACGTGTAGGGATTGTGACCAGTTTCACTTAAATAGGATAATCAAACATGAGACTGTTTTATGTCCTTTTTCATGCATCAGTAGTTTAACTAGGTGTAACTGAGCGAAATCCTAAAACAGGGTATCTAACGTGCACATATGAAAATGCAGAATGATTATAGAACGCCTAAAGCAGGATTTCTAAATGCCCAAAGAATTACAACATGACTTCAAGACGTGAAGGAGCAACAGTTTTATGTTGATGTTGTGATTTAGCCTAAAGCAGGATTTCTAAATGCCCAAAGAATTACAACATGACTTCAAGACGTGAAGGAGCAACAGTTTTATGTTGATGTTGTTATTTAGCCTAAAGCAGGATTTCTAAGTGGTAAAGTGATGCCAAATGAGATGCTGAAATAGTAAACCTAAGAACATGGTATGTAATGCATGACATGCTTTGAATGGGTTGATCTTACACATGGATTCTAATACACACATAGGAAATGTAAACCTAAGACATAGTTTCTACCCATTGATGTTGATAGCATGTATAACTACCCTCCCATTTTCACTTGCCATCCCCAATACTTCCTTTATAACAGATTATTACAGACCAATGCTGAAATGTATTACATAAGTAGAAAAGAAAAATAAAAAGTTACACTATAGAGAGCCTGGAAATAAGCCCAGATTTTCAGCACCTGATTAGGACTTCCTCTCTAAGTTATATAATAAATCTAACTCCAACACCTCAAATGCCAAGATTGTTTCATAGCCTTTCTCATATCTGGGTGTGTTAGAGTTCCCTAAGGACGTCAAGGGATCCGGGCAGTGCTCACACCTAGACTTCATAGCCAAGACAGAGTAAGTGCAGTGTGGAAAGGTCAGCTTTTATGTGTCCATGTTCAGAGGGAGCTCAAGTGTCCCCAAGAAAGGCTAACACAAAAGGGGCAAAACTTATTAACTAGGAGTAGAGTGGAAGTGCAGGACACATGTTTGAAAGAGCATTGTTAAAAAACTAGACTGAAGGGTCCATTTCAAAAGCAATTAGTAACAGAGATGGTTGAAAGAAGTTGGATTAGTAAAACAGAGTACAAACACTTCAGGGTAAGACTACACATAGTAAGTGAATGAATTCAGTAATCACACATGGGGTTAAGGGGGTTTGGGGATGCATATACATGGACTGCAGACACCATACCCCAACAGGAGTATTAGGATTGGTATGGACATGCTTAGAGATAGTTGTAGACTGGCATAATCACAAACCAATCATGAACACATAGATGAGGGATAGGGGATTTGGGATTCACAAAATGGTAAGTACATAATAGGTAAAAGAATACAATTGTCCAGGCATGCTTGAATCACACAAAGGGAATACATGAATTTAAGGGAGGGGAATCATATCAGCATGCTTAGATACAGACATCACAAGAAAACCACAAGTAAAAGCAGGAAAGAAATAAAGGAAATTGAAGTAGGAATAGAAACATGTTGTTGTTAAGACTTTAAATTAAACTAGGACAGACCAGTGAAGATAGAGGTAAGAAAAATGAAAGAACCAAGGTTTACATATGATTAGCCTTGGCTTGCAGCTGACTAATAGTAGTAGAATAACATAAAGGTTTTTAAGTAAGAGAGGGGATTTTGAAAGCGAATTCTCGTGTCTTGTTAATAAAAGACTTAGGGTATTTATAGCTTTGAAAATAGGTAGAAAATAAGGTAACAAGTAAAGGTTTAGCACAATTATGGAAGTAATCACAATTAGAATCCAATTAATACAAGTACTCCACTTTAATCAAGGAATTACAGCTTAAACAGATACCGGCAGAGATAACCAAGGAAAGAAAATTAGTTGGGAAAAACTAGTTTTTACCATATAAGGGGTAGTAAAAGTATATAGCATATGATTGAGTCTAAGTACAGAATACACTAATTAAGGAAAGGATTCAGCAAAAATGAAGCACCACAACACATAAGGAAATGGAATCAATCAACTTAAATAGGCGAGTAAAATTTTAGGGTTTTATAATAAAATCTTGCAATCGAACCATAAATTAAAGACATTAGGATCAATCAAGCGGGAGTCATGATTCTGTACTTCAACATATAAATAAAGAAGAATGAACAGGTGTAGCAGACATGGAAGGCCAGCTAGATGGACACAATCTTACAGAAGTGACACGAGTAGGCCAAGGACTCAGTAGAAAAACCCATTCGAATCATGGTAACCAACAGAAACTTAACAAAGTCAAGTAGTCATGGATAAAACATAGAACCAGAGTGAAGAACTACTTGGATCTATTTCTAGCTCACATACACTGCATATTTCAAGTAATATGGTACTATGGGAAAAATCAGTGGTGATGATTCGAAAAAGAAATAACTACAGTGGGTATAAGGAAAAAAACTACTTGGAGATTTGGTTGGGGTGAGAAATTAATAGCCCCTTCCGTCCAACTTAGGACCAGGAAACATGTAATAAGCAATAAATTAGCAAGAAACATGTAATAACCATAACTATACCAAATTTCTCAATAAAAAACAGCAAATACTTGTTTCAACTTTTTGGGTGGATTGCATAACTTCATCGTCAGAAGGAGAAATTGGAATATCACTTTGCATATGCTCTTTCTCATGAACCAAAAGGTTTTTGTTCGTTGTTTGCAATCCTTGAGCAGCAAACATGGTACTCTTAGAAGGTCTTGACATACTTTGACTAGCATAATGACCATTCTGATGGAAGAATCATTCCACATTTTTAGACTTATCAATGGAGCACATGGATCTAAGCTCTCGCCCTCGTTCTTTCCCTAGAGTACCTGGTGTAAGAAATCATATTACTAAAAGTTTCACATTAAATTAAATTTAGTTCTAAAAAAAATATAGTTGAGAAACTATACATGTTTCAACTTTTTGGGTGGACCGCATAACTTGCTCATCGGATGGAGAAATTGGAATATCACTTTGCTTATGCTCTTTCTCATGAATCAAAAGGTTTTTGTTCGTTGTTCGCAGTCCTTTAGCAAAATTCATTGTAAAATCTGATCTTCTACTGTTAGAAGGTCTTGAAATAGTTTGACTAGTATAATGAGTATTTTGATGGAAGGATCGCTCCTCATTTTCATACTCTTCAAAGGAGCGCATAGATCTAAGCTCTTGCCCTCGTCCTTTCTCTAGAGCACCTGGTGCAGGAAATCATATTAGTACAAAAAATCAAATCTAAATAATTAAAAATTTGATTCTAAAAATAATAGCTTTAATAAATCTTACTCACTGAATTGTTCTGGATGTATTTCATAACATCAGCAGTAGATGAAAAAGATTGATTATTAGTTTGCATATGTCCTTTCTCAAGAACCAATGAATTTTTATTCGTTGGTCCCATTCCAGGTACCCCCAAAGAACACATATATCTAAGCCCTCGTCCTCGTCTCTTCGCAACTGGACATGGTATAAGGAAATCATATTAGTAAAAGTTTAACACTGAATTAATAACACAATAAATTTGAGAAACCATACTAGTTTCAACACTTTGGTTGTATTGCATAACTTGATCAGTAGATGGAGAAAATGGAATATTTGGTGCAGATACCCCTAAAGAGCATATAGATTTAAGCCCTCTCCCTCGTCCCTTCCCTATAGCACCTGGTGCAACAAATGCCTATTTGGCAGTAGCGTTCACAGTGGATGCCACCTCATTTTCATTCTTTGATGGTTTCATATCAAACCTAAAAAAAAAATTAAGACATTATGACAATAATGTACTAATAAAAAGATCATGTAATCAGAATGCATAATAATATAAATATGTTAATGGCATAAAGAGATACTTCACCTCAGTTGTTCTTTTTCGTTTATTTTTTATAGGACTTTCTAAATCAACATCACCATCTATTTGTTGTAAAATCTCATAGGAATCACGAGGTTGCGTCTTTCTTGCTGTACGCCAACCCTTATTGGAGTTATCATTGGCATAAAATACTTGATATGCCTGGTCCGCTATTACAAAAGGCTTATTTGTTTTCAAAAATTGACCCCAATTAACACTTACAATGCCATATTCATCTGTTTTAATTCCTCTTTTTAATCATACACATAAAACCAATTACATTGAAATAAAATCACTCTTCTTCCGGTGAATTGCAGTTCAACAACATCAGTTAAAAATCCATAGTAATCAATATGCTTACTATGTTCACCAGTCTCACCGACAACAACTACACCAAAATTTTGAGTCCTTAAATATTTATCATAATCTTCTACATGAAATCTATATCCATTAACAATGTAGCCATTATAATGTAATACATATTGGGTAGGACCACGTGAAAGTGCAAGGAGATCTTCCATGAGCCGACTATTATCTCCTTTATACAATTGTGCAACCTATCAACAAGATAAAGTTGATTACTATAGAATAAGTAATATAATATTTTATTTTTAAATTTGATATGTATATATTACACACTCTATCGTTAAACCATTCGATAAATTGTCTGTTTCATTCTGTGTCAGACAAGTGTTGAGTAGAATCTACATGAATTTGTGCGAACTTTCTACAAATTTTAGTTGAACCATAAATGTCAAACATAAAAGAGAAAAAATCCTACGGGAAACAAGGAAAACAAAATATGATATGAAGTAAAAAATTTCATACTCTAGAAATGGTAGAACTGTATTGGGAAAATCGAGTTTACATATTGAAGTGATTGGAAGATGATGTGTCATGACACGAAGGCTGGTCAAAGAGTGATGATTGGCAAAGAGGCACGAGTTGCAATAGATACGAGCAGAAGGTACAAATAGAGGCATGAGCAGTTATTCAAAAGACTCAATGCTCGTGCCTATTTATACTCAAAAATCAAGGAATGAATCTGACAGCATAAGAGAGTATAGATACAGTATTTAATAAGCAGTAAATACTTAAAATGTTATAGAATCTATATTAAATTACAATGATTATGTAACGTAATATTTAATGCATTTAATTGTCTATAGTGGCCTAATTATAACAAAGGCAAAACGTATATCTTTAAGATAGCTATAAAAAAGAGAGAATGGATTATTTGTAAGGACACGAAAGATCATTTGAATATATTGGTTTACTTTGTTTTCTTCTGTCTAACTTATTGTTAGAAAAATCACTTTCCTTTATCCAGTTTTTATTATCAGTATCACGTGTTCTTCTAAATTAAAGCTTTGACTAAAATTTCACTTTATGGTTAAACAAATTGGTTCTGTTGCCGGAAATCTAATAATCTACTCTTTCTTAGCCTAACCTTTTTTGTTGGATCAACTATGTCGAACATCAATGACAACACCCAAGGAAACCAAGGAAACCAACAACTCCAGGAGAATCCACAGGATTATCACATCCCAATCCCTTCTCCACAAAGCTCCCCTCGACAATCTCGAGAAGGCACTCCTGATGGATCTCATGCAAATGCAAATGCTCAATTCGAAAATGATGAAGCTATCAATGAAGCTTTGCAAAAGCTAATCGCTCAACATGTTAATAAAGCTCTTGAGGCCTTTATTAGCCAATTACCCCTTGCACCACCAACACCCACTCCAAATAATTACGATTTGGAGAACCCTCATTCTGGGCTTGCTAATTCAGGTAGTGGTGGAATCCCCAGCGAGTCACGAGAAGGAGAACCAGGTAACTTAGTCAATTCTGATTTATAAAATTTAGTACTAACATTGCAGAAATAGCTCAAGGAGCAAAGTGACCGCATAGAGCAAATACCTGGAGTACCTCCCATAATCAAAGGGATAGATATGGATAAATATTCACAATAACCTTGGAAGCCAAGTGCTGCTCCCCTCCCAATTCCAAAGAAATTCAAAATGCCCGATATTCCAAAATATGATGGAACAACTGATCCACGAGACCACATGACTGCATTCACAACAGGCGTAAAAGGCAACGACTTGACCAAACAAGAAATTGAATCGGTATTGGCCAAGAAATTCGGTGAAACACTTACTAAGGGAGCATTAACACGGTATTTACTTTTACTTGAAAATTCCATAAATTCTTTTGCTGAGCTTGCAGACTTATTTATCAAAGCACACTCGGGAGCTCAAAAAGTCGAAAAACGAATGGAAAATATTTTCAAAATCATGCAAGGGGACTCAGAATTGCTTAGAGAGTTCGTGGATAGGTTCCAGCGTGAAAGAATGACCTTACCACACGTACCTGACAATTGGGCAACTACAACCTTCACTAGTAATTTGAATGAAAAAAGCTCTGAAGCCACGAGGAGACTCAAGGAAAGTCTTCGTGAATTCCCAGCAACAATGTGGAATGACGTTTATAACAGGTATTACGCGAAGCTAAGGATAGAAGAGGATATTATCTCACGATCTCAAAAAGAAGAAAAGGTGAGTTCGAGACGGGCGGAAACCGAAAAAAGGTCCGGTAAAAATAGGTACAAACCATATATGGGTCCAGTAGGAAAAGATTCAAGGTCAAAACAGGACAATCCAAAGTACGATCATAAGTCGAGGAATAGAGAGTCGGGCTCATTATCAAGATTTGGGAAAGATCGAAACTCGCGAGAGTCATGGGATGATGATAGAATTTTGAAAGCAAGGATTGGCGGTTATAATTTTAATGTAAGCACTTCCGAGCTCGTAGCTATTTTAAAAAGCATGGGTGATAAGGTACGGTGGCCAAAATAAATGAGATTGAACCCAAACAGGCGCAACCCTGATCACTGGTGCGAATTTCACAACGATCACGGGCATAAAATGGCAGATTGTAGGTTGCTGCAAGGTGAAGTTTATCATCTATTAAAGCAAGGATATCTCACTGAATTATTCAGTGAGAGAGGTAAGCAAGAATATATTAAGAATAGGCAGAAGCCCCCAAAACAACCTTCTCCCAAAAGGACCGTTAATGTGATAAGTGGAGGTGAAGGCATCAATGGTGTGACGTACACAATAGCCAATAATGTTTCCAAAGTCACAATTACCAACGGGAAGCGTGTACGACATGTCTTAGAGGAATAAAGCATTACATTTGATGATGCAGACGCAGATGGCGTATTATCCCCATATAATGATGCACTAGTAATATCATTACTTGTACATGATACTAATGTTAAACGAGTTTTGATTGATCCAAGTGGTTCCGTGAACATTATTTTGCTAAGAGTACTACGTAAGATGCAAGCCGAAGATAAATTAATAGCAAAGGCGCATACTCTGTCTAGATTTGACAATTCCAGCATAGTGACGAAAGGGAAGGTAATACTTACAACATTCACAGAAGGAGTTGTCATATGAACTCCTTGGGAGATATGGAGATGGCTTATAATATGATCCTTGGGAGACCATGGATCCACGAGATGGATGTCGTTCCGTCAACCTTGCAGCAAGTTATTAAATTTCCATCACCATGGGGAATATGTCAAATCTGTGGGGATCAACATACTTCCAGAAGCATCAACTCTATAGCAGATTCAAGTACGGGAAACAAAGAAAAGTAGCAATTACAGAATCCAATTGAGGGTACCACAACACAAACCTCAACTGAATACCTCAACTGAATAAGGACGAACAGACATGGACTCAAGGCCAGATGCCATTCAAGAACCAGAGGAAAATGAAAATATCAAAACAACAATTGAAGAACTAGAAGCTGTAATATTATTTACACAATGGACTAAAAGGAAAGTCTACGTAGGGGCCAATCTAAGCCAAGGCATGAAAGGTAAGTTGATTGAATTTTTAAAAACTAACGTGGATTGTTTTGCTTGGTCCCACTCTGATATGACAGGAATACCACCAGAGGTAATGACTCACAAATTAAATGAAGACCCATCGTATCCCCCTGTCAAACAAAAGAAGAGAAAGAAAGGAACTTTCGAAAATCAGGTGATTCAAGATAAGGTTCAAAAATTACTAAATATTGGGTCTATCCGTGAGGTAAAGTATCCTAATCGGTTAGCCAATACTGTTGTGGTACCGAAAAAGAATGGTAAGTAGCAACTTTGTGTAGATTACATAGACCTTAACAAAGCTTGTCCTAAAGATTCTTTTCCATTACCACATATAGATCAACTAAGTGATGCTAATGCATGACATAAATTGTTACGCTTTTTAGATACGTATTTAGGATACAATCAGATCAAAATGTATCCAATAGATGAAGAAAAAATTCATTTATAACAGATAGGGGGACTTACTGTTATAAGCTAATGCCTTTTGGTCTCAAAAATACTGGTGCAACATATCCAAACTAGTGACCAAAATGTTCCAAGAACATTTGGAAAAAACAATGGAGGTTTACATAGATGACATGCTCATTAAAACTCAACATTCAGGGGATCATATATCACACTTGTCTGATACGTTTCAGATCTTGCGAAAATTCAATATGAAATTAAATCCCAAGAAATGTGCATTTGGTGGTGCATCAGGTAAGTTTTTAGGTTTTCTTATTTCTAACTGTGGTATTGAAGTGAATCCCACATAGATTAAGGCCATTGAAGAAATTCCTGACATGCTTACAAGTAAAAAAAAGTGCAGAGGTTGACAGGAAGAATTGCAGCCTTGGGGAGATTCATTTCTAAATCATTAGAAAAATGCTTTAAGTTCTTTTCAGCTCTTAAAAAGCAAGATCAATTCGAATGGTCTAAGGAAAGTCAGCAGGCACTCAAAAATTTGAAGACATACCTGTCAAATCCGCCATTACTCGCAAAACCAAAGACCGGGGAAAGATTGCTCATCTACCTTGCTGTCTCAGAAGTAGCAGTAAGTGCTGTTTTAGTCCGTGAAGACCAAGGTAAACAATCTCCGATCTATTATGTCAGCAAATCTTTATTAGATATGGAGACGTGGTATCCTCAGTTAGAAAAGCTAGTACTTGCATTAATCATGGCATCTAGAAAATTAAGGCCTTATTTTCAATGTCATCATATCACTGTAGTAACTGCTTATCCATTACGCAATATATTACATAAGCATGAGTTGTCAGGTAGGTTAGCCAAATGGGCTATAGAATTAAGTGAATATGACATCGCATACCAGCCTAGAACCGCGATAAAATCTCAAGTGTTAGCAGATTTTGTGGCTGATTTTATCCAAGGAATGCAATTGGAAGCAGAAAAAGAATTACAAGTGTTCAACGGATCTAATCCAGGAATTTGGACCTTATTTACTGATGGTTCATCTAATGTGAAGGGTGCAGACTTGGGAATTATTTTGGTACCACCTACGGGTGAAACCATTCGACAAACCATTAAATGTCATTCTATAACTAACAAAAGCGATTCACCGCTCGTAGTTAATCAAATGTTGGGGACTTATACGGCCAGGAAAGCACGGATGCAGCAGTACTTAGCGAAGGTACGGGATCTGGTCAGGCAATTCCAAACCTGGAAAGTTATGCAAATATCAAGAGATGAAAATGTTGAGGCGGATTCCCTAGCCAATCTCGCATCTACAGCAGACGGGACAATCAATGAAAATGTTTCCGTAATTCATTTGTTTCATTCAGTGCTCGATCCAGACAAAAATGAGGTAATTTTAATAACTTAACCTAGGATTGGAGGAACAATATTTTTGCTTTTTTTCAGTATGGAACCGTCCCTGAAGACAAGAAAAAAGCTCATGCGCTTCAAAAAAGGTGCTCGATATTGTTTAAAGCAAGGCAATCTTTATCGAAAAATGTTCGATGGCCCCTTAGCAAAGTACCTCGGGCCTTCACAGACGGAATATGTAATGAGAGAAATATACGTGGGGCATTGTGGAAATCACGGCGGAGGAAGATCACTGGTAAGAACCATGATTAGGGCAGGTTATTACTGGCCTAAATGGAAGAAGAAGCGGAAAATTTTGTGGATAAATGTGATAAGTGCCAAAGATATGGTAATAACATGCATAGACCTGCGGAGTTGTTACATCTGGTCATTGCACCATGGCCATTTTTGAAATGAGGGATGGATATTGTGGGCCCACTACCACAAGCAAAACGACAGGTAAAATGCTTGCTTGTACTTACTGACTATTTTACTACAGGGGTGGAAGCAGGAGCATTCAAACAGGTGCGAGAAAAAGAAGTTAGAGATTTCATTTGGCGAAATATCATATGTCGATTCGGTGTGACAAAATAAATCGTGTGTGATAATGTCCCTCAATTTATAGGCGCACAAATTACAGAGTTTTTGCAAAGTTGGCAGATCAAAAGGATTACATCCACACCTTATCATCTGGTGGGTAATGGACAAGCTCAGTCAACAAACAAAGTCATTATCAACAATTTAAAGAAGCGTTTGGAGAAGTCCAAAAGTAATTGGGCAGAATTGTTAGCTGGTGTTTTATGGGCATACCGCACAACAATAAAAACAAGCACGGGAGAAACACCATTTTCATTGGTTTATGGAGCTGAAGCTTTAATTACAGTTGAGATAGGAGAGCCAAGCACAAGGTTTACACAAGTGTCAGAAGAGTCTAATGGCGAAGAAATGCGCATGAATCTTGATCTACTTGAAGGAAAAAGGGAAGCTTCATTAATAAGAATGGCAGTACAAAAGCAGGTCATAGAACGATACTACAATCGAAAAGCACGCCTAAGATTCTTCAAGATTGGGGATTTCGTGTTCAAAAAGGTTTTTCAATCTACAAAGGCAGCCAATGCGGGGAAATTGAGTCCAACCTAGGGAAACACCCTACAGGATTCATGGTATTGCAGGAAAAGGAGCATACGAGCTGGAAATGATAGATGGCAAGATACTACCTTCGCACTGGAATGCCATTCAACTAAAGAGATACTATTTCTAAGGAATAACCACGGTCAGGTATCAAAATTTTAAAATTTTATTTTTGAATTGTTAAAATTTTACTAACAATTTTAGATGATAGGCCAAAAAGCTAGCCCGTACTAAATGACGAATCATGACTTGCAAGGCACGTGGAATAAATTAAAATTCCCGGTCTAGGTTACAACTATTCTGATAGAAATTCAGTCGGGTTAAGCAGTCTTCATCTATAATCGCACCTTCGATTCCTGTGTGTTTTTCCTTTTCAGGAAAAGGATCAAATGAGAGAAACAATCAAGTGCTCGAGACTTCATATTTCAACGCTCAAACACTTGGGGGACTATATAATATATGTGTTTAAGGAAGGAAAAGAATTGGAAATAATCAAAGGTCAAGCATGAGAAGTTTACTCATTGAGTGAGAGCAAAGTCACGAGCTAAAGCCAAAGAAAAACCTTATCATAGTTAGGGTAAATGCAATCTATTGAAATGGGTTATAAGTAGAAACCTTGTATTCATTTTTTTTTTGAAATTTGTTATAAGGAAAACAATTGCGAGAATGTTATAGAAGTAATTCATATACATGTAAAGTGTTATTTAAACCTTGACAAAGTTCAAATAAAAACTTGTCAATGTTATTCCAAAAAACATGTGTATTCCTATTTCTTTTATTGTATATTAACATCATTATGAAGTTGAGACGTCTTCTTCATTAAATGTCAAATATAAAAGGGCCATCTTATATAAAATTCATGATTAATTCAAGTACTCATGAAGTTAACAGAAGCATTTTTGAAGAATAAAAATGCAAGTTATTCAGTAAGTCCTTAAAAATAAAGGCAAGAATAAACGAAGCAGAAGTTCAAATAGCAGCAGGAACTTCTTAATATTAAAGAGTTTAGACTAAGTATGAACTTAGTCATAAACCAAAAGTTGTTTATACAAAGTGCCCCATAAAAGGACTGGGGACTTAACGTTCTCAAGAAACCCTTAAAAAGATCAAGGGTCACAATCACATACTACCAAAAAGAAGGAAAAAAAAAGGAATTCAAACAACATAAAATTTTCACTGAGAAGATGAAGAGACTGAAGCAGGGTCATCAGCAACAGCCGGATCAACTTGACTTGAAGGAGTGGGGATATCCTTATTATCTTCAACATTTTCAGAAACTTCAGCCACGGGAGAAGAAAAATCTTGGTTCTGAGTCTTCTCAATAGTCTCTTTGATCTTGGCTAACTCAGATTCCAAGTTAAAATTCTCCTGGCTAACTTCAATGAGTGTATCATGGCGAGAATTTAAAAACGCCCAACTCACTTCAATGGCAGTTTTATCTTCAAGGATCTCGTAATCTCTTTCCCAGTCAGCAATTTCATTTCTTAACTTTTCATTTTCAGCCAAGGCAGATTCATAAGAACTTTAAAGAGAAGCATGGGAACTCTCTAAAGAGCAAACCTTATCAGAAGATACACGGAAGTCTTCTTGAGTTTGAGTTAAATTCTGCACGAGTTCACCACCATATGCTTCTTTTTCACTCAAGAGAGCTCTCAACTCTCTAATTTCTTCACTTGCCTTGGACAATTGCTCGGAAAAAGAGGTTTCCAAACGAGTCTTTTCCTTACTTGCTTGATTTGAAGAAGCCTTTTTAACTGCCAACTATGAAGTAAAAGCCCATACCTGCTGCTCTAAGGTACTTTTACTTTTTTCTAAAGTTTCCATGTCGATCTGAAGACTTTCACATCGTTCCTTCCAACTATCCGCCTCCACTTGGTAGTCACGCACTAATTACTCTAGAGGGTAACCTTTTTCATCATCTCCGTGCCAATTAGATTGACCTAGAAAAAAGAGAGGGAAAAAAATAAGAATCCTGAAGATAGAAAAATGACAAAGAAAAGCTTGAAAAAGGAATACCTTTAAAGAAACATGCACTATATCATTCATCAGGGTCACAAAACTATGGCTATCAAGCTTATCTCTCTTAACTGGACCAATCAAAGGCTTTAGCTACATGTCAGCTTGACCTGATTTCCTTAAAAGGTTACCCTCAGTGGGGACTTCAATGGTAACTCGCCTCATAGCATCATTCCTACTTGAAGAACCAACCTCTGTGTAGGGAACAGTTGAAGGAGGAGTAGTCGAGAGAGGAACTGTAAAAGCAGTCATAATAGCCTGGGGAGGGATGGTAACAACCACAACTGGCAAAGGAGGAATCACAGGAATGGGAGTAGAAAAAGAAGCAAGAGGTCCTTCATCAGAAATTGGACCTAAATTTTCACCATAAAACCCATGGTTAAAAAGTTGCTCAACTGAATCATGAGCAGCAACGGGGACTTCATCATCAGGAATCATCACTGGGGCTTCAATAAACTCGGTAAGAGGAATAGAACGAGGGGTGATGCTTCATCATTAGAAATGATTCGCCTACGAGCTCGTGGCCTTTTTACTAAGGAACTCCCATCTTCCTCTTCTTCAGAATCTTGGTCACTTGCAGCTTTCCTTTTCGATGCAGAACCCAAGATTATCTCTTGGGCTCTTTCCAAAGAAATGCGGGAAGCCAAGACCACCTCGGCACTAATCCCTCGATCAACAAATCCTGATAAAAAGAAGGATTAAAATAAGTTCTGGGAAAGAGAATAAAAAGTTAAATAAAAAAAACTCTTACCATGAGTTTTCACTTTCCAACCAAATCGTTGGGAAAGATGCTTCCAAGATCTACCCTCCATTGGGGTTGTATTCAGTAACCTTCCTACTCAACTACGGAAATTGGGAATTTCTTCAACAATTCCCATGGTTGCTAAAAAGAAAAAGGAAAATGAGAATAAAGATCATCAAAATTGAAGAAAAAGGTATGAGAAAGTTATTAAAAAGAAAACTCACGTAAAAAATTACACTTTTCGGGGAAAGGGACATTTTCATCACCCATTAAACCCACGGTAGGGGCAGCAACAAACCTGGCATACCAGCCACGGTCTCTGTCATCTTCTGGACTAACCAGAACCCTTTTGCTCCTAGCTACTACAGTAAACACTTCTTGGCGGAAACGTCTAGGAGAGTAAAGGTGAATTTTGCGAGCAACATCCCTCTACACTATAAGGCCAATTTGACTTAAGCAAACATTGAAAAAATGACAGAATTCGAGAATAAGAGGATCAATAGTATGTTTGAATCCTAATGTGAAAGGGTATGTATAAACAAAGGAAAATCCAATTAAATAATAGGGGATTCTTTGATTCACGTTGGGAATTATGATAGGGAAGTCATGACTCCAATGGCAGTCTTTACGAACTAAAGAAATCGGACCCTCTATGATCTGAGTTGGATAGATATCAGCACGATCTAAAGAGGATACTTGATTCCTAAGGGACTCCCTATCATTGTAGAAAGATAGTTCCACATGAAATATTTCTTCTACTGTAGGTTCACGAATAGGTTCCTTACCCCTGGAAGAAGATATTCGTGAGAAAGAACCTCTATTTCAAAAGGAAGGACTGGAACTAGATGAAGGAAGAGAAGAACCACGTACAAAAGAAGACCCTAAATTACGAAGTCTACCTCCTCTTCTACTCCTGCTAGGGGCAAGAGGGAAGTTATCAACTATGAGGACTATTCTAGGGTTAGAGTGTTGTGAAGACATAAGAGTACGAGGAAGAAGAAAATAAAAATTCAAGAATTGAATGCTCAAAGAACTTTATGTGATAAGGATAAAGACAAAAACTATGTTTATACTATGAAGTAACCGTCAAAGGAAGAGGTGCAATGATGGAAAGGTCATAATGAGAACTGTCGCTTCCTGATTAGTGAAGCCGTAAAAAACCCCTAAAAAGTGTTGCAAAGTTGCAGAGCCAATAAAAGGGTATCACGTATGATAAGCATTAAATGGAAGTGACAATTAAAATGTCGATTTTACCGTTGCATTAATAGCGACAACATTCCCGCTTTAATAAAATACACTTCCCAAATATTCAATTGATGATTAAATGGTAAGTGGGGGGACTATCTGTATTGAGAAAATCAAGTTTATATATTGAAGTGATTGGAAGATGACATGTCATGATACAAAGTCTGGTCAAAGAGTGACGATTGGAAAAAAGGCACAAGTTGCAATAGATACGAGCAGAAGGTACAAATAGAGGCACGAGCAGTTATTCAAAAGACTCAACGCTCATACCTATTTATACTCAAAAATCAAGGAGAATGAATCTAACAGCATAAGAGAGTAGAGATACAGTATTTAATAAGCAGTAAATACTAAAAACGTTATAGAATCTGTATTAAATTACAATAATTATGTAACATAGCATTTAATGCCTTTAATTGTCTATAGTGGCCTAATTATAATAAAGGCAAAACATATATCTTTAACATAGCTATAAAAAGGATAGAATGGATCATTTGTAAGGATACGAAAGATCATCTGAATATACTGGTTTACTTTGTTTTCTTCTGTCTAACTTATTGTTAGGAAAGTTCACTTTCCTTTTTCAGTTTTGATTATCAGTAACCCGTGTTCTTCTAAATTAAAGATTTGACTGAAATTCCACTTTTTTGTTAAACAAGAACTTCATCACAATTCTTCAGTATGTATATATGTGCTTGCTCCAATACATCTGCTTCAAGATCAAGCTATTTTGGAGCTCCTAAAGTTTTTCCAGATTTACAAAATAGAGATAAACCTCCTTTAGAATTTCTTAAGACACCATCATAATTTCGTTCTGGCCGATTAAACTTTGTGTCGATTGTATGTAGATACCTTGAACATAAGGTCATACATTCATTTGTAAGGTAACCTTCTACAATGGAACTTTCTGGACAAGCCCTATTACCAATGAGTGATTTCAAAAAATATAACCATCATTTTATAGGATACATCCACTGATACTGAACAGGTCCAGCAAGCTTAGCTTCATTAGCTAAGTGAGTAGGCAAGTGCACCATGACATCAAAAAATGAAGGAGGAAAGACCTTTTCTAACTTGCAAAGAGTTATAGGAATTTGAGCTTCAATCTGATCCAAGTCCTCAGTCCTTAATACCATTGCTCCCAGCACATTAAAAAATAAAGACAACTCAATAAGGGGTTCACACATGGCTTTCGATAACATACCACGTAGTGCAAGAGGGAGTAAATATTGTAGAAGAACATGACAATCATGACTCTTTAATCCAGAAATCTTATGCTCTTTCAAGTTAACACATTGAAAAATATTAGATGAAAATCCATCTGGAACCTTTAAATTCTTTAAGAAAAGGCATATGTTGTGCTTTTCTTGGGGAGATAATGTGTAACATGTAGTTGGAACTTTATATTTTTCTCCATTTTTAATAGGGTGCAATTCCGGCCTAATGTTCATTTTCTGTAAATCTAGTCAAGTTTTAATGGTATCCTTGGTCCTTCCTTTGGCATTCATGATCCTACCCAAAATATTATCACATATATATTTTTCTATATGCATAACATCCAAATTATGTCGCAACAAGAGAGATTTCCAGTATGGAAGCACAAAAAAGATACTCCTCTTATTCCAGTTATCTTTTCGAACATCATGTGATATCTTGATCCTCTTCTTTGGATCCTTTGTCAATTGTAACCCTTTAAGATCTTGCACTTGACTAAGTATCTCAATACCTGAACGCACTTTAGGTGGGAGCCTTTTCTATTTTGTTCCATCAAATGATTCCTTATCATTCCTCCATTTTTGATTAAGAGGAAGGTAACGCCTATGACCCATAAAATATTGTTTCTTACTATTCTTCAATCTGATTGAGGAAGTGTCAATGTTGCAACATGGACATGCCAATTTACCTTTTGTACTCCATCTAGATAAATTTCCATATGCTGGAAAGTCATTGATGGTCCACAACAAAGAATCATGTAACTTAAAATTTTGTTTGGTTGATGCATCAAAGGTTTCAATGCCAATTTCCCATAACTCCTTTAATTCCTCTACCAAGGGTTGAAGATATATGTCAATTGCATTACTTGGACTATCAGGACCAGGAATAAGCATAGACATAATGAAATTTTCCTGTTTCATACATAACCAAGGTGGTAAATTATAAGGAATAAGTACCACATGCCATATACTATATGAGGTTTTTGAATTCCTAAATGGCTGGAATCCATCACTAGCAAGCCCAAGTCGAACATTACGAGGCTTGGACGAAAATGAGGGATGAAGTTCATCAAATGATTTCCATTCCATTGAATCAGCTGGGTGCCTCATTGTTCCATCATAAACTCTTTCATTATGATGCCATGTCATTAGAGAAGATATCTTTGTAGACATAAACAACCTTTGAAGCCTAGGCTTCAATGGAAAATAGCGTAAAGTCTTTGATGCTATTTTTATTACCATTCTTATTCTTTTCTTCCCCGATATGTTTATCTGTTTTCCATCTGGATGCACCACTGACTTTACATGAATCAAGTAAGTTATCGTCCTTCCAATATAACATGCAATCATTTATACAAGCATCAATTTTATGGTATGATAGCCCAAGGTCCCTAATGTGACACATTCTTTTTCCACCCCCGAAAAGGTATAAGGGAGTTTCTTCCAATTTAAGTAACAATCGAAACGTGATGATTTATTTTAAATTTAGAGTCATCACTTGAGATAATTTATGGCGTCCCAAGTCACAAGTTTAAAATCCTGAATCGAGTAAGGTTGACTCTATTTTACAGTCCGCGAACACAAAAATCTAGGTAAGGAATTATGTTAACCCGGGAGAAGGTGTTAGGCATTCTCGAGTTCCGTGATTTTAGCACGGTCGCTCAATTGTTAATATTTGCCTATTTATTTGATTTTAGAACATCTTTGAAACCTATGTGCATTTCTAATCCTTTTAAAATTGCTTTTAATAATATAATTATTATACAGCTAATTATATGATTACATATTGTGAATCATGTCACGGGAATCGTACCCTCGATCCATAACGTGTTTATTTATTAACAAGATTAAATTGAAACCAGGTCACATAAATGTACCCCCGGATTTTAGAAATCAAACGTCACAGCCACGTCACTAGAACCATACCCGTAGCTATGACAATTATTTAATTAACGGGCCTAAAGCAAACTATGAGAGTTCAAGGCATTTTCTACACTAGTTAAGATATCGATGTGATGGACATAGACTAGGTGATTGTATAGCACACCTCAACTTAGTAAAAGAATTATTTCAAATAAGAAAACACAATTTGGAGTTATTGTTTGCACATTCACAGAAATTACACTGGTTCTTAACCCCTTGGGCCATGCATGTTATAGGGACGATGGGCCACAACACTCAAAGTAACTATTGGGCCCAAAGGGGGACCAAATTTGACTTAAGGCAATGCGGAAGAATCAGACACTCGATATCGAGTCTTTCTGCAGTCAAGCAGTCAATATTCGAACCTCAAAATTCCATCCAAGCTCATCTACATTCATCAGTATGCAATAACAGGCTAAAAGGGCTATGGGCATCACTATATTAGATTATATTTTTTAAAAAGATTGTTTGAATTCAAGGGTATTAATGACATACAAACACAAAACCATACAACGTTCAGTTTAACTTCAATCCCACACTAATCTTAAGAACAATGATAAGAAAATCAAGACCCCAATTAAACCTTTTAACACACCACATCAACAAAACCTGGCGAGATTGACATTAAACAACCATGGTTTTAAATATAAAGTCCAATTAGAACTACTGAAAGCCATAAGGCCTTAGGCCGAACCCATAACAGAGCCAAGCCCAGCAACAACGATCGTGTGAGCTATTGGATTCGAGAAGAAGGCCCAAACCGCACATGGTAAGGGAACTCCCCACTTTGTAAACAGCCTTAAGTCCAGGCCCAAAAAGCCTAAACCTTACAAAGCTAAAGTTGAGGAACAACACTCAAGATCGAGCTCGATAGACTTTCAACAATTCAATTTCAAGCTAACTCACAAATACACTGTGAAATTTAATCTCAACTAGGCTATTTTCTCAATAACACAAGTATCAGAACCCATGATGTTCACATATCAAACACTTGAATCCAAAATCACACCTAAACTCTTAAATTGATTCATTTTACAACATATGAAGGTCACGAGAAAGCCAAAATACATGTCTAGTATTAGATTTACTACAAAATACTAGAAAAATAGAAGAAACATAATGAATAGAACTCAAATTCAACTTTGTATTCAATCAGGTTTCAACTCGCAACACATGTCACATTTACTTGTTGTGCATAGTTTGAAGAATACCTGGATTGCAAATAAAAACAAAGAGTTAACAACAGTAAAATATCAGCAGCACCTGTCACACCTCCCTTTTACCTGCGCCCGCAGGGGCGTAGGGGAGTTTTTCCAATTAAAGGACAATCGAAATGGGATTTGTTAGTTAATTCGGAGTCACCACTGGGAAGATTTATGGTGTCCCAAGTCACCGATTGAATCCCGAATCGAGGAAAAGATTGACTCTGTATTACAGTCCGCGAACCAGAAATCCGGATAAGGAATTCTGTTAACCCGGGAGAAGGTGTTAGGCATTTCCGAGTTCCGTGGTTCTAGCACGGTCGCTCAAATATCATATTCGACTTATTTATCTGATTTTAATACATGCTGAACCTATGTGCAAATTTTAACTTTTTACCGCTTTTATTATTATTATTTTTAACGAGAATTGCAACGTCGTTAAAACACATCCCGAACCACGTCACATCAGTGCACCCATGATTATTGACACATTTCGACTCCGTTGAGATTTGGATTTGGGTCACATAAATGTGCACCCGAGTTTAAGAAAGTAAATTATTAAAAGCGCGTCTAAATGACTAGCGCGTTATTATTTTGAGGAAAAGCCGTGAAATTCATTAGACGGTCTGCCCCGAAATCTAAAGTATTTTAACGCAATATTTACTGAGGGTCCCGCAACTTATGCGTTCTATTTGGCGAGGCTCGTCTCATTTATTATTTAAAGGCTAATCCTAAAATAACTATTATTCTTCTATTTATTTGTCTCTAAAGAAATAAGTAAAAGGGGGCCCCAATTAGTTAATATTAGAAAATCCTATAGTCTATCAATTGAAAATTAGTAGACCAAATGCCATTTCAACTTTAGGTCCAAAGAACCCAATCCATATGCTGGATCGAGTTTTGAACTACACGACTCGATTATTTGATTCTGCTAATACATTCATAAGTTAACTGATTCAAATTCAAGTAGACTATTAATATTAACCATTAACATGCAATTACTTGTTCCTACGTCGAAATAGTGAGCTTAACGAACAAAGGAGAGGACATCAATAACTAGCATGTTGGGCTATTTTTTTTAAAAACGCGTTTAACCTGAAATCGGAATAAGCACCACATGTTGACTTCTGGATTAATTGTAGGTCCAAACAATACTGATATCCGATTTTTAACTCAATGTTAACTGAAGTCAGTACTAAACTATACTAAGTCTACAACTAATGAACACGAATTAACAGTTTAAAGAGTCCTAATTAGGTACAAACTTCACAGTTTACATTTCATTGAGTTATGGATCAAATTGGACTATACAACTACTTATCATCTATATCTACTGAGCTACAGATATAACATCAAATAATTAAGGGCCAGAGCACTTCCGTTTCATGTTTACATCTCAAGGTTACATCAAATTGAGCTTAGTTGTGTACCTGAATTGGAGTGAACAGAAGAATAAAGAGGAAGTCAGCAGCAGTACAGCACGACAAACAACAACAACAACAACAAATAACACCAGCAGACAGCAAATTGGAATTCAAAAACAGCTCCAAACCCAGTTTCAAATCAGGAAAACACTTGACCACATCTCATAACTAGTTGTGAAACCAAACAGCAATAACAAATAACTCCAGAAAACTAATTGGACCTCAAACTCAAAAAGAAAATCAACCAGTGAACATCAAACACTCCAGTAAACAGACTTGAAACTGGAAACTACACCCCAACAATTGAAAATCAGGCACTTTACTTCAAGCCTGCAATGCTATTTTTTACTGCTTAAAGAAGGATCAAATGCAGAACCTAAGAAGACTAATTGCTTTTTCTTTCTATATTTCTTGCTATTCTTTTTGTTCACCTTTGAGTCTAATTTCAAAAGCCAACCCCCTTTAGCTCTGTCCAGAATTCGAATTACACCTATGAATGCAATGAAACAATATATTTTTGGTTTTCTGTTCTTAAACTCTCCTGAACTCTAAAAAGCTGAATGCCTTCACTTTTAAAATGCTGTCTAAGACTGCCTTAAAAAAACTCTCCAAAACTTCCTTACTCCCTAGAATATTGTTCAAAGACTGACCAAGCTCTCCAGTCTTTAAGCTTTAGAAACTGATTTTTAAGACCCTCCCTAACTGATTAAAGACTTAAAACTGATCTCTGAAAACTTGAAGCAAAGAATTTTAAAACTGTTTATGATTCTCAGGGACCTGGGCTACTGGCTGAGATTTTGACAAGTTAATTAAGGTAATGAAACAGTAAAAGCTCTCTCAACTCTCTTCCTTAAGGTCTGAACCCCAAAAAAAGGACCCCTAACTCTGTCCTAAGTCTCTCCATTTATACCCAAACACTGACCTAGCCAGCTCGTAAGAACACTAGGCAGAATTATGAAATTAATTCTGCCCATGATCCCTTTAGAACTCCACTAGAGTATGTTTTGTTCCCCATTAACCCTTGTCTTTTATTTATTTAAAGTTCAAGCAGGTATGGGCAACATACTTTAATCAATGCCTTTTAAACCTCCCCATACCATTATGTTTTGTTCCCCACTAACACATTATATTAATGGTTAATTAAGTACTTTACTAACAACCCACTAGCAAGACCATTTGCCAAACTTTTAACCCCCCACATTACCCTCCTGATATCCTTGAAATTACTGTCCTATCCCAATTCCACCTTCAATCGGTACCAACCCCAACAGCTATAACCAATTTAACTCATCAAATTCAATCAGTAGTTCAAGCTAGAACTCAGATCAGATCAAATAACATAAAAAATAAAGACCAATGAATCCGATCAAAATCATATTGAACTACCAAGGTCAAATTTCAGACCATGATTGACACAGATACATGGGAATGGCTAATTACATTCACAATTCTAAATTAAACTTGGGCAAAATTACTGATCACTGTAAACGCACTGAATCGACCAACAAACTGAACTCATATGCAAAAAATGATGAACAACAAAGAAAAGGGAACCAAACATCACGCAAAATGAAGCAATTCGAACCAATAATAACAACAAACAATCATAATTCAAAATTAGCCTTAAACACAAAATGTAGGAACCCTGAGGATATACTGAATGGAGCCCTGAGGCTGAGAACAAAACAATCGACACCAAACAACTTGACGAGAAATACTAAACTACAAACATGAACGGTTTAATCGACGAAACTATTTATAACATATGTTAATCAACAGAAGAAAACTGGACCAAGAAAAAGGTCCTAAAGAGGAGGAAGAACTACTTGACAAAAATGACGAATTAATCAGTCGAAACAAAAACAAAAGAAAAAGGAAAACAAAAGAAATACCTCGAAATTTCAGACCAAACTCAATCTGTTTCAGTCGACACTTTGTCTTGAAATTTTGAAGCCAAAACGGACATTAATCGAGTGTTCTCGACTGAGAACACTCGACTAAAGTCGGTTAAAACCTCAAATTTTTAACTTCGTATACAGTCTGAAGTTTGGTTCCTTTAGGGTTTGCCTTCCATTTGAAATTCAAAAGGCTCTAACACGATTCAGACAGAACTGGGTGAGATTTGGGACGAGGGTAGCTCGGTGGTTCAGTGGTGTAACTTTGGGGTCAAACGGACGAACTAGGGTTTTGGGACTGATCTTCGATTGAAGATTCGAAGCATATGGTACTGATTCGAAGAAAACTGATTCGGGATTTGGAAAGAGGACGTCGTGGGGAGGTTGTGGTGTAATTTTGGGGCTGTTTGGACTACCAGAACCCGCCGTGAGGCGATTTCTGGTGGGCGGAGGGTGTTGGGCCTGTCTCTAGGTTAGAGATGAAGGCGAAGGGTGGGGTATGGCTTAAGGGGCGTGGGGTGAGGTTTTAGGAATATATAGTGGGGTGGGGATTTGATCTTGGCCGTTGGATCATTCACGATCAACCGCCTAGATTACTTCACTAATGAGAAACGATGTCGCTTGGTTTTGTGAGGGGATCGACTTAGACCGGGTACAGGGAATGGGTCAAAAACGGGTTTTGGGAGGGGTGATCTGGACCGTTCGATCAAAACAAATCAATGGCTTGTATTTATTGGCCAGATACGACGTCATTCAGATATATCTGGAGACGGACTGGATTGGGGCGGGTATTGGGCTGATTTTTTGGGTAAGAACTGGGCTATGGCCAATTTGGCCCGCTCCGGTTCCCATTTTGTTTCTATTTCTTCTTTTTCTTTTATTTTCTAATTAATGAAACTAAAATTCTAAATTGAATTATAAATCAAATTAAAAATACTAATTAATTCCTAATAACAATTATCACACACAATACCAACTTAAATAAAATCACACAATTGGAGATTAAATGCAAAGTACATATTTTTGTGATTTTCATTCTCGCAAATCCAAATATTGTTTAATTAATTCCTAATTGTAAAATTAAATCCTAAATGCACATGCAACACATATTTTTGTATCTTTCTTAATTAAAGTAAAAATAAACATGCACAGACAAGTACAAATAAATCACAAGCAACACAAAACTATTTTATTTTGAATTTTTGGGAGTAGTTCTTGTAGGGCAAAAATCAAGTGCTCACAGCTGCCCCTCTTTGTCCGGAAACATGAAGAGTTTTCGTGCAAAGATAAAGTGAGCGGATACGAGCGATTTTTGCTCGTTCGTCTACTCCGTGTGAAGCATTTTTGAAAGATTTGACCGAATCGCTGCTTTAAAGGTTTCCTACATATCCCTGGCCAAAAGGGAATCAAGTCAATGTAGTTCGAGAAGTTTTGGTAGCTGAGACTACCACGGAGCTGTGGTTTTACTGTTACTGCTATTGCTACTGCTGCTACCGCTTACTGACCTCCTTATTACACCATGGTAAAAGAAAACAAGAAGCTAGACTAAACTAGGAATTACAAAATCTTATCTAGGTCTTCAAACTTGCTCTTGTTGCCTTTCTTTCTTGTTGGTTTGTGTTTCCTCTGATGTTTCTTTCTTTCTTGTGAAATTCGAATTGTTTCTCCTCCGACACGTGAATTATCTTCCTTGGACCATCGTTGCCTCTCTTTTGACTTATGCACTTGAGTTTATGCTGAGGGTTTTTGTTGTAACCCTCCGCTCTCCAGGCGGGCTCCTGACTTCTACTACAACTTAAAAAGATAATACCTCCATTCTCCAGGCGGGCTCCTGACTTCAACTACTTCTTAAAAATATAACACCTCCATTCTCCAGGCGGGCTCCTGACTTCGACTACAACTTGAAAAATATAACAACCTCCATTCTCCAGGCGGGCTCCTGACTTCAACTACTTCTTAAAATATAACACCTCCATTCTCCAGGCGGGCTCCTGACTTCAACTACTTCTTAAGATATAACACCTCCATTCTCCAGGCGGGCTCCTGACTTCAACTACTTCTTAAAATATAACACCTCCATTCTCCAGGCGGGATCCTGACTTCAACTACTTCTTAAAATATAATACCTACATTCTCCAGGTGGGCTCCTGACTTCAACTTCTTTTTAAAATATAACACCTCCATTCTCCAGGCGGGCTCCTGACTTCAACTATTTCTTAAAATATAATACCTCCATTCTCCAGGCGGGCTCCTGACTTCAACTACTTTTTAAAATATAACACCTCCATTCTCCAGGCGGGCTCCTAACTTCAACTGCTTCTTCAAATATAATACCTCAATTCTCCAGGCGGGCTCCTGACTTCAACTACTTTTTAAAATATAACACCTCCATTCTTCAGGCGGGCTCCTGACTTCAACTACTTCTTAAAATATAACACCTCCATTCTCCAGGCGGGATCCTGACTTCAACTACTTCTTAAAATATAATACCTCCATTCTCCAGGCGGGCTCCTGACTTCAACTTCTTTTAAAATATAACACCTTCATTCTCCAGGCGGGCTCCTGACTTCAACTATTTCCTAAAATATAACACCTCCATTCTCCAGGCGGGCTCCTGACTTCAACTACTTTTTAAAATATAACACCTCCATTCTCCAGGCGGGCTCCTAACTTCAACTACTTCTTAAAATGCGTTCTATTGCCGTTGTTCCTTCCTGCCTCCTGAACCATTTTCCTTCTAACTTGAATTATCTTGGCGGGCTCCTGACTTCAACTACTTCTTAAAATATAATACCTCCATTCTCCAGGCGGGCTCCTGACTTCAACAACTTCTTAAAATGTGTTCTATTGCCGTTGTTCCTTCCTGCCTCCTGAACCATTTTCCTTCTAACTTGAATTATCTTCTTTCAGAACTGCTTCCCTCAAAACTGGTGTTTCATTCCTCTAAAAACTGCTGAGGATAACACTGGTGTTTCATTAAAAAATATGTTATTTTCCTCCTTCAAAGACTACTTCCCTTAAAGTTGGTGTTTTCCTTCCTCTGGAACTACTTCCCTTGAGACTTGTGTTATCTTCCTCCCGAAATTGCTTTCTTTAAAACTTATTTTGCCTTCTTCGAAAACTGCTGGGGATACCACTTTTCTCCAAACTCGTGTTATCTTCCTTCTTCCCCAAGTACACTCCAAGTGCCAATCTTTCTTGTGGCATGTCTTTCTGTCATCAATAACATTTCCTGTCCCTGCTTAAAATCAAAGAGAATTTGTTAGTTTAAAACGTGGGGATGCTCCTACTGGGGACAGTTTTCCCTTTCGCTCTTTTCCATGCTCTGCGTTGTTCGAACATCTTGAAACATGGCTGATAACCTCCGACCTTCTTGATGATTCTGTATTCACCAACCTCTCAACCGTTGTTTTCCACCTTTGCTCCATATTATCCCCGAAAACTTAGACCAATCCATCATTTGGTCTTACAACGACGTCTTTCTCGTCCCATCACATTATCCTCGCATGTCTTACCCCCATTTACCTTGCACCATGTTGGCAACTGGTAGTTACCTCTGAAAATCCTTCTTAAAAACAAACTACTATTGATTAAAAAGAAATGGAAAACGATGAATTCAAAAGATAGAACAAGAAAAATCTTTCTGAACAATTGTTTAAAGAGAAAATAACTTATCTGAATGGTATAACCAATCCCAATGGTCATGTCGTGCATTTTTGGATTAATCTACCCTGTCTATTCACATCAATTAATCTTTCTAATGTCCCTACTTTGCATTTCAAAGGTCTCGCAACCCATCTTATTTTGCCGAAACAACATCTTTATTCTGCTTGATGTCTCGACGGATCCTTTCCATCAAGCTTGTCTCGTTTGCCCCTTTTAATTCATTGTCACCCTATAGTGCCCTTCGAGGGGTTT
The DNA here is from genome assembly GCF_000715075.1 of Nicotiana tabacum. NCBI lineage: Eukaryota > Viridiplantae > Streptophyta > Magnoliopsida > Solanales > Solanaceae > Nicotiana > Nicotiana tabacum. The sequence continues at coordinate 205,468,572 of NC_134101.1, forward strand.
TCACTAATAGGCCTCACTCGTTTCTCTCAACTCCCGCCGCCTTATGGTGCCTGTGAAGGTTTTCACCGATAAGACTCTCTCATTTTATTTCTCTCAACTTCCGTTGCCTTATGGTGCCTGTGAAGGTTTTCACCAATAAGACTCTCTCATTTTCTTTCTCTCAATTTCCGTTGACTTATGGTGCCTGTGAAGGTTTTCACCAATAAGGCTCTCTCATTTTTATTAATTTCCCTGCTTGGACCGGAGTATTACCCTGATATGAATCACTCTATTTGCTCGACTTGGCATCTCTTGAAAACTGATTAGAAGGTCTTTCTTTGGACCGTAATGTGGGCTTTTGGATGGGATTAGAAAGAAAGGGTATCAAAGGCTCAAAATAATTTGACACGGGTTTAAGATTACAACTTTTGGAATCACGTTTCTTATTACAAAACAACCTCTGCCCCAGTTTCTTGCTTGGGGATCTTTTGACTTTTGTTTTACTATGACCGAGCCATAAAGTTGCCTACGTACCCTTAACAGGGATCAGGTCAAACGTAGTTCACACCTAAATTTCCTTGTTGTTATATTTTTTTCACTTTGTTTTCTTTTTCTTTTTTTTCTTTTTCTCTCTTTTTCGTTATTGATTCCAAAAGAGGGGTATGAAAAAGATAAGTAAGGCTCAAAAAAGGGGAACAAAGGGTAAAGTGTTTAGATAGTAGAAAAAATTGCCTCCGTCATTTCAATCTTCGAAATAATGCCAAATACAAACAATCAAAAATTATACCAAAGAAATCATACATAATATCTTTTTACTGCATCAGAATTGATAGCCATGTCTATGCATTTTCCTTCGATATCTGTTAAACATAAAGCACCATTGGACAACACTCTGGTTACAATGAATGACCCTTGCCAATTCAGGGCGAACTTGCCTTTTGCTTCAACCTGATGTGGAAGGATGCGTTTCAGCACTTGCTGACCCACTTTAAATTTCTGGGGACGCACCTTTTTGTTGAATGCTCTTGCCATTCTGTTTTGATATAACTGGACATGGCACACAGCTGCCAATCTCTTTTCATCAATCAAGTTCAACTGTTCCAAACGGGTTTTGACCCACTCATCGTCATCAATCTCAGCCTCAGCGACAATCCGAAGGGACGGGATTTCAACTTCCGCCGGTATTACTGCTTCAGTTCCATATACCAACAAATAAGGAGTTGAACCTACCAAAGTACAGACAGTAGTGCGATAACCCAGCAACGCAAATGGTAATTTTTCATGCCATTGCCTAGAACCTTCCACCATTTTCCGAAGTATTTTCTTTATGTTTTTGTTGGCTACCTCAACTGCTCCATTCGCCTTGGGACGATATGGGGTAGAATGGCGGTGTGTAATCTTAAACTATTGACATACCTATTTCATCAAATTGTTGTTAAGATTAGAACCGTTATCTGTGATGATCACCTTCGGGATTCCAAATCGATAGATGATATGTGAGTGAACAAAATCGACCACTGGTTTCTTGGTCACAGACTTGAAAGTTTTGGCCTCAACCCATTTGGTGAAATAATCAATGGCTACTAGATTGAACCTATGCCCGTTGGATGCTGCTGGCTCAATTGGTCCAATGATATCCATGCCCCAAGCGACGAAGGTCCATGGCGCTGACATTGTGTGTAATTCCGATGGCGGAGAATGAATCAAATCTCCGTGTATCTGGCACTGATGACATTTGCACACAAAACAAATACAATATCGCTCCATGGTGAGCCAATAATAACATGCTCGGAGAATTTTCTTTGCCAATACATATCCGCTCATATGTGGTCCGCAGACTCCTGAATGTACTTCGGACATGATAGACGTATCTTGTCTAGCATCTATGCATCTTAACAATCCCAGGTTTGGTGTTCTTTTGTACAAAACTCCTCCACTCAAGAAAAATCCGCTTTCCAACCGTCGAATTGTTCTCTTTTGATCCCCCGTGGCTTGCACTGGGTATATTCCCATTCTGATGTATTCCTTGATATCATGGAACCACGGTTCGCCATCTAATTCTTCTTCAATCATGTTGCAGTAAGCATGCTGATTTCGTACTTGAATGTGCAAATGATCGACATAGGCTTTGTCTGGATGGTGCAGCATTGACGCTAGGGTAGCCAAAGCATCGGCGACCTTATTATGGACCCTTGGGATATGCCTGAACTCCACTGATCTAAACCGTTGACAATGATCATGCAAGCATTGTTGGTATGGTATGAGCTTCAGATCTCGTGTTTCCCATTCTCCTTGAATTTGATGTACCAGAAGGTCCGAATCTTCCAAAACCAAGACTTCCTGGACATCCATGTCTACAGCTAGCCTTAAACCCAAAATGCATGCTTCGTATTCAGCCATATTGTTGGTACAATAAAAACGAAGTTGAGCTGTAACAGGATAGTGATATCCTGTTTCAGAAATAAGCACGGCTCCTATTCCCACTCCTTTCATGTTAGCATCCCCATCAAAGAAAAGTTTCCAACCTGGTTTTTCGGCCTATTCTAGTTCATCAATATGCATCACCTCTTCATCAGGAAAATAAGTCCTCAGTGGCTCATATCTTCATCGACCGGGTTCTCGGCCAAATAATCGGCCAATGCTTGGGCTTTCATTGTAGTCCGAGTCACATAGATTATGTCAAACTCCATGAGCAAGATCTGCCATTTTGCAAGTCTTCATGTCGGCATAGGCTTTTGAAAGATATACTTCAATGGATCTAAGCGTGAAATGAGGTAAGTAGTGTAGGATGACAAATAATGTTTCAACTTCTGTGCCACCCAAGTTAGGGCGCAACATGTTTTTTCCAAGTGAGTGTACTTGACCTCATAAGCTGTGAACTTCTTGCTAAGATAGTAGATGGCCTATTCTTTTCTGTCGGTGGTGTCATGCTGCCCCAGTACACAGCCAAATGAATTTTCCAGAACAGTCAAGTAAAGAATCAAAGGTCTCCCTGGTTCTGGTGGTACCAGCACAGGCGGGTTAGACAAGTATCCCTTTATCTAGTCGAATGCTTCCTGACACTCATTAGTCCACTTTACCGGAACGTCCTTCTTCAGCAACTTGAAAATAGGCTCGCAAGTCGTCGTGAGCTGAGCGATAAACCTGCTGATATAGTTCAACCTTCCTAACAGACTCATTACTTCAGTCTTATTCTTCGAAGGTGGCAAGTCTTGTATGGTTTTGATCTTTGATGGGTCCAACTCGATGCCTCACCGGCTGACTATGAATCCCAACAGTTTTCCGGATGGAACACCAAATGCACACTTGGCGGGGTTAAGCTTGAGATTGTACCTGCGAAGCCTCTGGAAGAATTTCCTCAAATCCTCGACGTCGTCGGCCTGATGCTTTGATTTTATGATCACATCATCTACGTATACCTCAATCTTTTTGCGTATCATATCATGAAATACAGTAGTCATCGCCCTCATATAAGTTGCCCCAGCATTTTTCAAACCAAATGGCATTACCCAGTAGCAATAAGTTCCCTATGGCGTGATGAACGCCGTCTTTTTTGCATCTTCTTCATCCATTAGAATATGATGATACCCGACATAGCAATCCATAAAAGATCCAATCTCACGCTTGGCACAATTATCGATCAAAATGTGGATATTGGGTAACGGGAAGTTATCCTTCGGACTAGCTTTGTTGAGATTGTGGTAATCGACGCATACTCTGATCTTGCCATCCTTCTTCGGTACGGGCACTACATTAGCCAACCAAACAGGATATCGGGTAACCCGAATAACCTTTGCATCCAACTGTTTGGTAACTTCTTCTTTGATCTTCACACTCATATCAGTTTTGAATTTCCTCAACTTTTGCTTGACGGGAGGGAACAACGGATCAGTGGGCAGTTTTTGGACCACTAAATCAGTGCTTAAACCCGGCATGTCGTCATATTACCACGCAAAAACATCTTTTTACTTGATGAGTGTTTTGATTAACTCCTCCCGGATTTTTGGCTCGAGGTGGACACTTATTTTAGTCTCTCGGACATTGTCTGTGTCCCCTAAATTGACGGCTTCTGTGTCATTCAAATTGGGTTTGGGTCTTTCTTCGAAGTGAATTAACTCCTTACTAATCTCTTCGAAGGCTTCATCCTCATCATCATATTCTGATTCGTAATCACAATCTACTCCTTGAACTAACTTTTCAGAATCATATTGATTTTTAAGACTGGGTTGAGGATTCCTTATGCACGCCATGTCAATAGAACCAGCGTAAAAAGAACTGTATAGAAAAGAAAACAAAACAAAAGGAAAACCATCAGGAATGATGAAGAAAGGGAAATTGTATTTCATTGATTGATAAAAGATAACAAGGTTTGCACACTCAAACAGACTGAAAAAATGAAATCTGGATTACAACCCTGGAATAATCCGTACAAACTTAAAGGAAAATCAAAGCAAACTACCAAGACTCCTTCCGAGTAGGGAGAGGAGTAGCCATACAATTATTAAGCTTTGTTTTTGGCCCGACGAATTGCACTTCTATGTTTCTAGAACCCTCTCCAATTCCACCATGTTCACACTATCGAACAACTTCTCAAATCTTTCAATCAACTCCTTGTCAGGATTAATCATAGAACTAGGAATTACTGTCACTGGGCGGCTCCTCGTACCGGACTTGACAAATGATCTGGAAAGACATGGGACCGGCTTTGGAAGGACTCATGCCCTCTATTTCAATTTCCTGGCTCTTTTTATATCTGTGGTTGTGGGCTTGAATCTTATACCAAATGTTCCAAAGTTTTCAGGAAGAGACACGGGATGTATGATGCCTTGCAACACTGATCCCAAACCCTTTCCTGGTATAAAACCATTTTTCAACATTTCATACCATGACTGAGGCAGCATTTATCTTTGGATTCGGGATACATTTCCCCTCTGGAACTTTCTCGACTGACATTGCGTCAGAAACTTGGTAGACCCATGGTCCCTTATCATCTTCCACTTCAATGAATGGCACAATGGTGCTGTTGTGAGCGCACAAATTATCTTTGCCGTGCACCACTATTTCCTGGCTGTCCCATTCAAACTTGACCATCTGATGGAGTGTTGATGGCACTGCTTTAGCAGCGTGAATCCACGGTCGCCCTAATAGCAAATTGTAGGAAACAGTTATATCCAGCACTCGGAATTCCATTGTGAATTCTACTGGACATATGGTCAGCTCCAATATTATGTCCCCGACTGAGTATTTGCCTCCGCCGTCAAATCCCCGCACACAGATACTGTTCTTATGGATCATTTCCTCTTCTACTTTCAGCTTGCTTAGAGTGGAGAGAGGACAGATGTTCGCACTGGAACCATTGTCAACCAATACCCGGGTAACCATGACGTCCTCACATTTCACTATCAGGTAAAGGGCTTTGTTATGCTCAGTACCCTCTACCGACAATTCGTCATCAGAAAACGTGACTCTGTTTACTTCGAAAATCTTGTTGGCTATCTTTTCTAGATGGTTTACCGAGATCTTGTCGGGAACATGGGCCTCATTCAAGATTTTCACCAGGGATTGGCGGTCTTCATCTGAATGGATTAGCAACGAGAGTAATGAGATCTGAGCGGGCGTTTTCCTCAACTGCTCTACAACAGAATAGTCATGCACTTTCATTTTCCTCAAAAATTACTCTGCCTCTTCTTTAGTTACAACTTTCTTTACCGGCGTTGAATTATCTTTAGCTCTTCTTAACTCCTTGGGAGTAAAACACCTTCTTGAGCGAGTCAAACCTTGCTCTTCACAAACTTTTTCTTTGACATGTTTCCCCTTGTAAATCACCGTCACCCGTTCATAATTCTAAAGAACAGCCTTGATGTTGATTACTGGAAGTTGAGTTACTGGTTTTATAATAACATGCTCTGTGTGAGCACCCTTCACGACCACAACAGGTTTAATTGCAACCCCTGGCACTACCACTTTAGCTTTCTTTGGTTTCACTGCAACAATGCTTGACGACCATCTCTCGGCTACCACAGCTGGCTTATCATCTACCCCTATCAACTGGACCACTAATTTCCCACTGGTTACTTTTTTCCTTTGAGCTGGTTTCGCTGGAAAGGATCATCATTACCGTCTGTGGGGGCTTCCTGGGCTCACCCTCTTTGTGTATCAACTCAATCATGTGTGTCTCATGGTGAGCTGGCAGTGGATTATGATTGATATTTGGTGCTTCTGGGGCTTGAACCTCGATCCGATGAGTATCAATAAGCTCTTGCACAGTTGTTTTTAGTTTCCAACACTTCTCTGTATCATGCCTAGGGGCCCCTGAACAGTACTCACAACTCACCGAGTTGTCAAGATTTCTAGGGGGAGGATTTGGCATTTTAGGCTCAATTGGATTCAACATGCCCAACTGCCTCAACCTATGGAAAAGACTGGTATATGATTCCCCCAGTGGAGTGAAAGTCTTTTGCTTCTGTGACCTCTCATTCTTGAGGGCTTGGTTTGGTCGGAAACCTGTCTCGGGGGGTTTTCTATAGGCCCTTGGGTGTGGATATATGTTTTTTGGAGCTGGGTATGGATTTTTTGGAGCCGGCGCACGCCATTATGCGTGTGCCGGGGTTTGGGTATAGGCTTGTGCATGATGGACGGAAAAATGGGGATCTGGCGGTGGGTAGTAGTGCTATGGAGGGCTATATGAAGTGTGGGGATAATTTTGGTGGTCGGGTCATTATTGTCTATAGTAGGGTGACGGGCCTCTAGGTCCGAACCAGGCTCCGGACTCAACAGTCGTGACATCTTCTTTCTTCTTTTTTCCAAGCACACCCCCCAGTGCCGCTTTGAATGGCCTGGGTGGTTGCCTTGATCGTTGAATAACTCATGATCTTGTTGGACTTAAGCTCCTCCTCGACCATGTCTCCCATTTTTACAACCTCATTAAAAGATTTGCCAATTGCGGACACCAGATGACCAAAGTAGGTCGGACCCAAAGCCTGCAAAAAGTAATCAACCATCTCGCTCTCTTTCATTGGGGGATCTACCCTTGCTGCTTGCTCCCTCCACCGAAAACTATATTCTCTAAAGCTTTCACTGTGCTTCTTTTCCAGTTTGGTCAGGGACAGTCGGTCCGGAATGATCTCAAGATTATATTGAAAGTGACAAGCGAATGCTTGGGCCAAATCGTCCCATGTGTACCACCTGTTATGATCTTGTCCGGTGTACCATTCTAACGTCGATCCACTTAAACTTTGGCTGAAATACGCCATCAGTAATTTATCTATTCCGCCTGCTCCCCTCATCTTGCTACAAAAACCTCTCAGATGAGCCACCGGATCACCGTGTCTGTTGTACAAGTCGAATTTGGGCATTTTGAACCCTGCCGGTAGTTGTACATTTGGGAACAAACACAGGTCTTTGTAAGCTACACTCACCTGACCTCCTAACCCTCTCATATCCCTGAAGGATTGTTCTATGCTTTTCATTTTTCTGAACATCTCTTCCTGTTCAGGATTTCTGGCCGGTTTTTCTGCTTTGCCCGGTAGGTCAGAATGTGGATCATGTGGATAGGCTTCAGGATCTTTGAAGGTAAGCTCTGGGGGATAATACTGGTTGTCCTGCACTTGGAACACAGGTTCACTCAGGAATTTATGGAGTGCAGCTGGTGGAGATGCCATAAAGACAGGGGTGATTGGCGGAGGAGGGTATGGAATTGATTTTGGTGGTGGAGCTTGTGGCGTATGAGAAGTAGTGCTATGGTAGTGTTGATAAATGGGAAAACCTGGATCGGTGGCGGGATGATCCTGAGACTGAGCTAATGGTGGGGTAAAATCCGCGTTGGCTGGGTAAGATGGCGGTGATTGCCCTTTGGACCAGGCCTGGTACATTTCGGCCATCTGTTGCTTAAGCTTGAGCATCTCCTCTTTCATTTTATTGACGTCCAACTCCTCTACCTCAACACTAGTGTCGACATGCGGGATAGACATGATTTCCGGTATTGGTCCCTTCGATCTGGTTTGGTAATGATAATGTGCCATTATCTTCTAAATAAACTAACTGCTTGAATTCTCTGGAAATCAACAAACTTGTTAGTTTTTAGAGTTTAACACATATGCAATTACACATTGGGATGCAATGCACCTAGGCAATTAACCATTTCTATCATGCATTTGCTTCGGTTGCGTGCGTCATTCCGTCCTATCACAATTGTGCTTTTTCTTTTAAACTTTCTTTATTCTAACTTTATTATTTTTCCTTTTCCCTTTTAGTGGTGGTCTAATCCTATAGACATTGCCTACGTATTACGTCCCCACAAGAATCAGACCATGCGTAGTTCTGTCAGATAAGCGTGCAAGTAAATAAAACATTTTTGGGTTTTTAGCTTTTATAAAAACAAATGCTTCGATTACAAAGACTCAATATCAACAAATTTCAAAAGACTAACAGACTCTGATGCAAAGACGACAAACAGACTCCGAAATTAAGCTATCATACTCTAAAGAAATACAGACTCAAAACAGAAAGAAAATACAAACCTAACACGACTCACAGACTCTGACAGAAAAGGAAATACAAATTCAAACGGAAAATCATGAGTATATCAATGCTCCTGGTGTCCGTGGGACATCATTCGGTCTCGCCACGGGCCTATGTGCAAGATCCCTTTGAAGTCGGTCCTAGTTGTTCATTATATGTTTAACAAAGGTCATCACCACTACAAAGAATGTAGTGCGAGTCATATCCTCACAAATGTGGCACTTCATAACGATGTAGTTAGCGATGTTTCTAATTCTCTCTCTTATGACGCCCTTTTCTTGTAAAAAATGCCCAATCTGCTGCGCCCTAGCCTCCAAAGTTTGCTTGACTGCATAGTTTTGTTCCTGAAGTTGTTGCATGTCTATTTCTAACTGCGCCAATGTCGTGTAACAGTGTTCCCTTTCAACCTTGAAGTCTTTTGCCTGCTTGATCATTTTGTTTCTCGTGGCGATAACCCTTTTCTTCAACCCCGCGACCTCATCATCGTACCTTTCTCCCAACTGCTTAACCATGCATACCCGTTCGTCTACATTTTTAGCCAATTGTTTTTAGCCCCGGCCAGTTCACTTTCTTCTTTGTTCAAACAGAAACTATAGTTACTCACTTTCTGCCTTAGGTTAGCTACGAGCTTTTCATCTCTGTTACTTCGGACTGGATTTTCTGCCACTACTTTCAGTTTCTGAATTTGAGTTCGGAGGGACTCATTTTCTTTGGCTAGCCTTTTCTTTTCACCCTCATCCGTCGCTGCTTGTAAGCCATTCTCGAATTGAAGGTCTTTGACTTGCTTTTCCAGCTTTCCTATTGCGGCCCTGTACTCGTTTTCTTTGGCCAACCAAGCCTACGGTTCTTGCGATGCCTCGACGAATTCCTGAATGTGTGTTTTTTTGGCCGGTATTTTCAATTCGGCCCTTGCATCGTTCTTCTTTCTATACCAGGCAAGGTAGGCGGGTGAGACCTCGCCTTTAGATAGGTTCCGCACTCGGGTGCTTGCCGTCAAATACTGGCACTCGTTCCAAATAGAACGAACAGTTTCTTCGTGAAATTGGTCGTCGTAACTAATCTCAACCGCATGGATACTGAGATCTTCATCTGGATGCATCACCTGACACCTTCCTAATTGTCTCATCACTCGGTAGGGAGTGTAAGTCTGAATACCTCGAAGACCCATTAGGAGGAAGTAAGGACCTATGGCAGGTATATACATAATTTCTTCAACAGTAAGCCAACCTAGTGTCCATTCTATTTGTCCCGTAGTGATGGCGTGAAGACGGGCTATCCATTCTCTAAACCCCTCCGGTAACTTGAACCCTGAAACCCTTGTGTTGAATTCTTCAATGCAGCTTTTCTCTGCGGATCCATAACTCATATATTGAGGGTGGTGGCACAAGTGCTCGATCATCCATATTTTTAATAGAAAATTGCATCCCTCGAAGAAGTCTTCCCCAACTTTACAAGCTGTGAGAGCTCGGTATATCTCAGACACTATCATAGGGGCGAGAGTGCTCTTGGCGTTGGTAACTAGGACCTTGACGACTCCAGCCACTCGCAAATCAATATTCCCGTCTTTTCGGGGAAACACCACAAGGCCTAAGAATGCTACCATGAAAGCGAAACGCCTATGCTCGTCCCATTTGTTCGGTTCCCTTTACTGCAAACCCCGCTTTCTGGATCATTGAACCCTCCTACATGCCAATACTTCTGGTATATAAAATGTAGAGTGTGAAAACCCCCTTCCAACTCGGAATATGGGATTCCCTTGCTTATCTTTAGCAAATCCATAAATTTGTGAGAGTTAACGACCCTTGGAGCGATCAGATACTTATGCCTCAAACCTGCAGTACTTTTCATATAACTTGCTATCTCTTCCAAGGTCGAGGTGAGTTCAAAATCCGAGAATTGAAATATTTTATGGGCCGGGTCCCAGAACGTAACCAAAGCCTTTATGATGTCTCCTCTAGGTCTAATCTTTAATAACTCGGTGAGACCCCCCAAATGTAGATTGACCTTATCCTGCTCTGACTTGCCCAGATCTTCCCACCACATACGCAACTCCAAAGGGATTTTGTTAATAACTGTTACTGGCAAATTCTGACTCGTGTTCATTCTGCATGTTTATTGGGGTGTTTAAAATTTAAGACTTATTTGACTGAAAATAAAATTAACACACATTTTTTCAAAAATAAAATAAAAACCTGATTTCGCAAATACGGCCTTTCAGCACTTCGAGAATGAAGGTTTTAAGGTTGTGTTGGCTCACTGGTGAAAGCCTTGCATACAAATGACCACAGGTGGTTGTTCTTGCAAAAACGGCCTTCCTGCGCCCTTTTTAAGGAAATTCGGCTATTTCTGACAAGAATGGCATCACTCTAACTATTTTTCAAATAAAAGTAAAATTTTGTTCTGTTGGCTATTTTTGCGAAAAGGAAGTTGGACGCGATGAGGGTTGCCTACGTATCTGACACCCTGTGAGAATCAAACTAGCGTAGTTCGGGCAAAGAAAATAAACTAATTTGGAAAACAAGACTTCTTTCTTTTGTTTTATTCAAGTAAATCACACTAAAAACATTTTTTTTCATTTTCTCAAAATTTTGGCAGAGTTTCGACGCTATTTGGGCACTGGTTTTTTCTAAAAATAGGTAATTATCTCTCTACACTGCTATTTTTCTTTTCTCTTTTTCCCACTTTTTCCGATATTCCCGTATTTTCAGAAGCCGGTCAGCATGCAAATTTGAATCAAATAAATGCGTAAAACAAATAGGATGCAGCAGGATGGTCATTCATTTCAGGTTGCTTGTCCTAGATGGACCCAACCCTTGTGTTGAGTCCCCTAAGTCAAAAAATGCATATGATGCACACAAACGTTCCTACTAAGGATCCGGCATTAGGTTTTGTTATACTAGGTTTAATGCCTGGGTGTATTGTTCTAGACCTGGCTTACTTGAGCGGACAACTCGAGCCGAGGATGGGAGCTGTGTACCGGTAACCAAAAGATCATCCGGTTTTGCAACTTCTCCGAATCCTCATTCTATTTTGGGATATGACACTAACAGAAAGAAGTCACGACTAGCGTGCACTCCTCAGGAGAGAGAAGAGAGGGGTTACGTAGAAGTTTATATATACAGTTCAAATAATATCAAAGCGGTAAAAGCAACATTTAACACATTAGGCCCAAAAAGGTAATAAAATTAGATAATAAATAAAGGCAATTATAACAATTATTCTAAGCTCGAATTCTGGAACCCTGAACCATAAATTCTTGGTTCTTGTCCCCAGTAGAGTCGCCAGAGCTGTCACACCTCCCTTTTACCTGCGCCCGCCGGGGCGTAGGGGAGTTTTTCCAATTAAAGGACAATCGAAACGGGATTTGTTAGTTAATTCAGAGTCTCCACTGGGGAGATTTATAGTGTCCCAAGTCACCGGTTGAATCCCGAATCGAGGAAAAGATTGACTCTGTATTACAATCCGCGAACCAGAAATCCGGATAAGGAATTCTGTTAACCCGGGAGAAGGTGTTGGCATTCCCGAGTTCCGTGGTTCTAGCACGGTCGCTCAAATGTCGTATTCGGCTTATTTATCTGATTTTAATACATGTTGAACCTATGTGCAAATTTTAACTTTTTACCGCTTTTATTATTATTATTTTTAACGAGAATTGCAACGTCGTGAAAACACATCTCGAACCACATCACATCAATGCACCCGTGATTATTGACACATTTCGACTCCGTTGAGATTTGGATTTGGGTCACATAAATGTGCACCCGAGTTAAAGAAAGTAAATTATTAAAAGCGCGCCTAAAATGACTAGCGCGTTATTATTTTGAGGAAAATCTGTGAAATTTATTAGACGTGCCCCGAAAACTAAAGTATTTTAACGCAATATTTACTGAGGGTCCCGCAACTTATGCGTTCTATTTGGCGAGGCTCGTCTCATTTATTATTTAAAGGCTAATCCTAAAATGACTATTATTCTTCTATTTATTTGTCTCTAAAGAAATAAGTAAAAGGGGCCCCAATTAGTTAATATTAGAAAATCCTATAGTCTATCAATTGAAAATTAGTAGACCAAATGTCATTTCAACTTTAGGTCCAAAGAACCCAATCTATATGCTGGATCGAGTTTTGAACTACACGACTCGGTTATTTGATTCTGCTAACATTCATGAATAAGTTAACTGATTCAAATTCAAGTAGACTATTGATATTAACCATTAACATGCAATTACTTGTTCCTACGTCGAAATAGTGAGCTTAACGAACAAAGGAGAGGACATCAATAACTAGCATGTTGGGCTGTTTTAAAAGCGCGTTTAACCTGAAATTGGAATAAGCACCACATGTTGACTTCTGAATTAATTGTAGGTCCAAACAATACTGATATCCGATTTTTAACTCAATGTTAACTGAAGTCAGTACTAAACTATACTAAGTCTACAACTAAAGAACACGAATTAATAGTTTAAACAGTCCTAATTAGGTACAAACTTCACAATCTACATTTCATTGAGTTATGGATCAAATTGGACTATACAACTATTTATCATCTATATCTACTGAGCTACAGATACAACATCAAATAATTAAGGGCCCGAGCACTTCCATTTCATGTTTACATCTCAAGGTTACATCAAATTGAGCTTAATTGTGTACCTGGATTGGAGTGAACAGAAGAATAAAGAGGAAGTCAGCAGCAGTACAGCACGACAAACAACAACAACAGCAAATAACACCAGCAAACAGCAAATTGGAATTCAGAAATAGCTCCAAACCCAGTTTCAAATCAGGAAAACACTTGACCACAACTCATAACCAGTTGTGAAACCAAACAACAACAACAAATAACTCCGGAAAACTAATTGGACCTCAAACTCAACAAGAAAACCAACCAGTGAACCTCAAACACTCCAGTAAACAGACTTGAAAATGGAAACTACACCCCAGCAATTGAAAATCAGGACTTTACTTAAAGCTTGCAATGCTATTTTTTACTGCTTAAAGAAGGATCAAATGCAGAACCTAAGAGGACTAATTGCTTTTTCTTTCTATATTTCTTGTTATTCTTTTTGTGTCACCTTTGAGTCTAATTTCAAAAGCCAACCCCCTTTAACTCTGTCCAGAATTCGAATTACACCTATGAATGCAATGACACAATATATTTTTGATTTTCTGTTCTTAAACTCTCCTGAACTCTAAAAAACTGAATGCCTTCAGTTTTAAAATGCTGTCTAAGACTGCCTTAAAAAAAACTCTCCAAAACTTGTTTACTCCCTAGAATATTGTTCAAAGACTGACCAAGCTCTCCAGCCTGTAAGGTTTAGAAACTGATTTTTAAGACCCTCTCTAACTGATTAAAGACTCAAAAGTGATCTCTAAAAACTTGAAGTAGAGAATTTTAAAACTGTTTATGATTCTCAGGGAGCTGGGCTACTGGCTGAGATTTTGACAAGTTAATTAAGGTAATGAAACAGTAAAAGCTCTCTCAACTCTCTTCCTTAAGGTCTGAACCCCCAAAAAAGGACCCCTAACTCTGTCCCAAGTCCCTCTATTTATACCCAAACACTGACTCTGCCAGCTCTTAAGAACACTAGGAAGAATTAAGAAACTATTTCTACCCATGATCCTTTTAGAAATCCACTATAGTATGTTTTGTTCCCTATTAACCCTTGTCTTTTATTTATTTAAAGTTCAAGCAGGTATGGGCAACATATTTTAATCAATTCCTTTTAAACCTCCACATACCATTATGTTTTGTTCCCCACTAACACATTAGATTTATGGTTAATTAAGTATTTTACTGACAGTCCACTAGCAAGACCATTTGCCAAACTTTTAACCCCCCACATTACCCTCCTGATATCCCTGAAATTACTGTCATATCACAATTCCACCTTCAAGCGGTACCAACCGCAACAACTATAACCAATTCAACTCATCAAATTCAATCAATAGTTCAAGCTAGAACTCAGATCAGATCAAATAGCATAAAAAATAAAGACCAATGAATCCGAACAAAATCATATTGAACTACCAAGGTCAAATTTCAGACCATGATTGACACAGATACATGGTAATGACTAATTACATTCACAATTCTAAATTAAACTTGGGCAAAATGACTAATCACTGTAAACACACTGAATCGACCAAAAAACTGAACTCATATGCAAAAAATGATGAACAACAAAGAAAAGGGAACCAGACATCACACAAAATGAAGCAATTCGAACCAATAATAGTAGCAAACACTCATAATTCTAAATTAGCCTTTAATACAAAATGTAGGAACCCTGAGGATATACTGAATGGAGCCTGAGGCTGAGAAAAAAACAATTGACACCAAACAACTTGACGAGAACTACTAAACTACAAACATGAACGGTTTAATCGACGAAACTATTTATAACATATGTTAATCAACAGAAGAAAACTGGACCAAGAAAAAGGTCCGAAAGAGGAGTAAGAACTACTTGACAAAAATGACGAATTAATCAGTCAAAACAACAACAAAAGAAAAAGGAAAACAAAAGAAATACCTCGAAATTTCAGACCAAACTCAATCCGTTTCAGTCGACACTTCGTCTTGAAATTTTGAAGCCAAAACGAACCTTAATCGAGTGTTCTCGACTAAAAACACTAGACTAAAGTCGGTTAAAACCTCAAATTTTTAACTTCGTATACAGTCTGAAGTTTTGTTCCTTTAGGGTTTGCCCTTCGATTTGAAATTCGAAAGGCTCTAACAAGATTCGGACAGAACTGGGGTGGGATTTGGGACGAGTGTAGCTCGGTGGTTCAGTGGTGTAACTTTGGGGTCAAACGGACGAACTGGGGTTTTGGGACTGATCTTCGATTGAAGATTCGAAGCGTATGGTACTGATTCGAAAAAAACTGATTCGGGATTTGGAAAGAGGACGTCGTGGGGAGGCTGTGGTGTAATTTTGGGGCTGTTTGGACCATCGGAACCGCCGTGAGACGATTTTCGGTGGGGGGAGGGCGGTGGTTGAAGGCGGAGGGTGTTGGGCCTGTCTCTAGGTTAGAGACGAAGGCGAAGGGAGGGGTATGGCTTAGGGGGCATGGGGTTAGGTTTTAGGAATATATAGTGGGGTGGGGATTTGATCTTGGCCGTTGGATCATTCACGATCAACAGCCTGGATTACTTCACTAATGAGAAACGAGGTCTCTTGGTTTTGTGAGGGGATCGGGTTAGACTAGGTAAAGGAATGGGTCAAAAACGGGTTATGGGAGGGGTGATCTGGACCGTTCGATCAAAACAAATCAATGGTTTGGATTTATTGGCCAGATTCGACGTCGTTCGGATATATCTGGAGACGGGCTGGATTGGGGCGGGTATTGGGCTGATTTTTTGGGTAAAAACAAGGTTGTGGCCAATTTGGCCCGGTCCGGTTTCCATTTTGTTTCTTTTTCTTCTTTTTCTTTTATTTCCTAATTAATAAAACTAAAATTCTAAATTGAATTATAAACCAAATTAAAAATACTAATTAATTCCTAATAACAATTATCACACACAATACCAACTAAAATAAAATCACACAATTGGAGATTAAATGCAAAGTACATATTTTTGTGATTTTCATTCTCGCAAATCCAAATATTGTTTAATTAATTCCTAATTGTAAAATTAAATCATATGCAAATGCAACACATATTTTTGTATCTTTCTTAATTAAAGTAAAAATAAACATGCACAGACAAGTACAAATAAATCACAAGCAACACAAAACTATTTTATTTTGAATTTTTGGGAGTAGTTCTTTTAAGGAAAAAATTACGTGCTCACAGCACCAATACAAACTGAACAACCAAGAGATTCGGTCCTTTCAAGACATTCCGAGCCCAGAATGAATCAAAGATTACTTCAAACTTTAAAACCCAAATAATTACACAAAAAATCTTCAATGTAACAGTATTTTGTGATTTGTTTTTGTATTTTTTCTTCTGATTCTTCAAACCTTTTTAGTGTTTGTATTTTTCAGTCGTTTCTAATTTCTAGGGTCTGATCTTCCTTTGAAAATTCAGGAAATGGGACCTTTATAGAGGGGTTTTAGGGCAGCAGTAGTAGTTTCCAAACTTACCATTTACCCCTTAACCAAATTCCCTCTATTTACTTCAGACCCCTATTTAAAATCTGTTTTGCAAACCAATCCCTTCCCCCACTTTCCTAGAAGCTTCCCAATCAGTTATAGTAAGATTCCCTTGGCCAACTTCCCTAAACTGTCCTTTAAACTTCTGTTATTTACCCTCCCAACCTAAACCAACTATCGGTCAGGCCGACCCAAACAATACAAAATCCTAGAGCTGTTGTTGGGACGGGTCAAAAATAAACCAAGGGCCCAAGACTCCACCCAGCCCATGAGTATTATGATACTCAAAAATCTTACCCAAACAAATTAATATTCAAATGATGGCCCCAAAATAATTCAATCAATTTTAATACTAACTATGAAAACAAACCGAACTAATTTTATCCTTTTCACAAAAATTATCCAAGATTAACTCATGGCTACTGCTTATACGAATTTACTGATTAAAAACGAAAACAGAGAGAAAAGAAAGAGATAAAGAAAGAATGAAGATGGAAGAAAAAAAAGTCGGGAAAGACATGGACAAGGAATACCTAAGGTCGGAGACAAACGATCTTGAAAGCTTGTCTGGCAGCTTCTGATTTGACCCAAAACTGGCATCAATCGCATGTTCTCTTCTTGAACAAACGGATAATACTATTTTCAAGCCCAATCGTTCATAGAACTTGAAGACTTGAAAGATCTCCTTTTCTTCATTTTAGATCTGAAACTGACCCAATTTGGTGAGGACCTGGGGAGAAGAGGTGGTGGATTGGGACTCAGGGATGAACGGTGGTTGTGTGGTTGGATTTTGGTGGTGGTTTGAGCTCCGCCGCTGGACGGAGATGGTGATGACATTCAGGGCGTTCGGTCTAGGTTTAGAGATGAGGGAGATGAACTGGATAGGGTGTTTGGGAACTGACTTGTCTCTAGGGAATTTGGACAGTCTTAAGCAAAAATGGAGAAGTAGTTTAGGCCGTCGGATGAAACAAGATGAAAGGCCAGGATTTGTTAAAGCTTATTGAACTCAAAACGACGCAGTTCTATTCCCATACTACGTAGTTTCTAGGGTCCTGGGGGCTGAAGGCTTTGGGCCGGGTATAGGCGTGGCTCGGACGTGTTTAATGGGGATTGTATGGGCTGCAACAATGATCTTTGCCTAATTTTCACAAGACAAGTCAATTTTCCAACTCCTTCTTTTATTTTTAAAATTCTTTTCTTTCAACCAAATTTATTTAAAACCTAAATTAACTATTAAACTAAAATGACTTACCAAATTAAACTAATCACTCAACACAGTATTTTTAATAATTAAATAAATCCTAAATTGAAGAAAATTTCAAATTTAAAGTTAAAAAGTTAAAAATGCAAAATGAGTCATTTTTTGTGATATTAATCATTTTTATATGACCACTGAATTGTTAATTAACCTAAAAATGTAAAATTAAATTTTAAATGCAAATGCAATATATTTTTGTATTTTCATGAATTAAGAAAAATTAAACATGCACAAACAAATGCAAACAATTAATAAAATGCTACAAAAATCTACGAAATTGTCAATAATGGGAAAAAAAATTTCTTGAATTTATGGGAATAATTCATATAGGGCAGAAATCACGTGCTCACAACTGCCCCTCTTTGCCCGGAAACCCAAAGAGTTTTCGCGCAAAGATAAAGTGAGCAGATACAAGCGATTTTTGCCCATTTGAACACTCCATGGGAAACATTTTTGAAAGATTTGACCGCACCCTGCTTCTGAGGCTGATTACATATCCTTGGCGGTAAAAGAATCAGGTCAGTGTATTTTGGGAAGATCGGTAGCTGGAACTACCATGAAGCTTTGATTTCACTGTTGTTCCTACTGATACTGCTTGCTGAACTCCTTATTACACCAAGACAAAATAAAAAAACGTATACTAAACTCTGATCTATGAACTACAAGGATCCTATCTATACTTCTTCAAACTTGATCTTGCAGTTTCCAATGCTCTGTTGACTTGTACTCTCCAAGTGAGATTCCTTTGTTGCTATCTTGGATTGTATTCTGAGGCGCTTTCCCTTTTCTCCAGATGGGCACCTGATTGTTGAACTTGAAACGTCTTCCTTTGACCACTGTTGACTTTCCTTTGTTCTCCGGGTGGGCTCCTAATTTCCAACATTTGAATTATCTTCCTTTCCTCCGAAACATACCATGTTCTCCCTTTGTTCTCCAGGTGGGCACCTGATTGCCGAACTTCCTTTGAACATTGTTGCTTCCCTTTATTCTCCAGGTGGGCTCCTGATTGCTGTCTTCCTTGGAACATTGCTGCTTCCCTTTGTTCTCAAGGTGGGCTCCTAATTGTTGTCTTCCTTTAAATATTGTTGTTTCCTTTTGTTCTCCAGGTGGGCTCCTAATTTCCAACACTTGAATTACTCTTCCTCGAAACTCGAACTGTTTCCCTTTATTCTTCATGTGGGCTTCTGATTGCTGAACTCCTTGAATTGTCTTCCCTTTGTTCTCCAGGTGGGTGCCTGATTTCCAACTCGAACTGACTCCTCTGAAACTGCTACTTTTCCTTCGTTCTCCAGGTGGGCTCCTGATTGCTGAATACTTGAATTTCTTCCCCCTTTGTTCTCCAGGTGGGCTCTTGATTACTGAACTCCTTTGAACCTTGCTGCTTTCCCTTTGTTCTCCAGGTGGGCTCATGATTACTGAACTCCTTTGAACCTTGTTGCTTTCCCTTTGTTCTCCAGGTGGGCTCGTGATTGCTAAACACTTGCACTGCTTTTCCTTGAAACTTGAACTGCTTCCTTTTATTCTTCAGGTGTGCTCCTGACTTCCAACACTTGAATTGCTTCTCCTTTTGTTCTTCAGGTGGGCTTCTAATTGCTGCCTTCCTTTGAACAATGTTGCCTTTGAACCTGATTACATCAACAGACAAAACAAAAGAATTTTTTTTGCCCCGGTTTGATATCTGGAACATCTGTGAGTGTTAATGAAATAATGGTGGCCAAAAAATCTTAGAATTTAAAGCTAAATCCAATTATCCAAGAGAGTCCTAAAAATTTTAAAATGAATCTCATCCTAAGAGTGACAACTTCAAAGCTAAATTCTATTTCCTAAAGGTAAAACTTACACTAAATCTCTTCTTATCTATAAAGGTCTTAAAATTTAACTAGGTCCCATTATCCAGGAACGTCCTGAGAACTTTAAATTAATCCCATTATCCAGGATGGTCCTGAAAACTCCTAGTTAAATGACAATTTTTAAAGCTAAGGTACAACTTCCCCTAAATCTTGTTATCGAAGAAAGTCTTAAAACTTCATCACATTATCCCAGGAGGGTCCTGAAAATTTCAAAATTAAATCTCGTCATAAGAATGAAAACTTCAAAGCCGACTGATATTTCCTTGAGGTAGAGCTTATGGTAGATATTGTTTCTCATGAATGTTTTGAATTTCAACTAAGTCCCATTATCTAGGAGGGTCCTGAGACTTTACGGTCAAACCTGTTTGGTGCTTGTTTTTCCTTACGGAGGGTTTCTCCGAAACCAACGAAATTTTCTGCCCCTGTTTCAAATCATAGAAAAATCTTAACAGTTTAAAATGTGGTGGTTAGTTTCTGGAATTTTTGCTGAAGGTGGATCTTCCCTTGCCGTGCTTTGCTTTGACTGGATGCCTTGAACTGTCCAAGTTTTGACTTTCTGACTGATCCTCAACCGCAGGACCCTGGATAACCTGAGTGCTCTATACCCAAACCGTTTTTTACATTTCTGCCCCTTCTATCTGAACCTCTGCATCTCCCATAAAATTACTAAACCATTCCACCAGTTGAACTTTCACTGACACTTTATGTCCCGCTTTGCATTGTATTATCTATTGTATGTTCTAGCCGCATTTTGGTTTGTGCAATTTGGAAGTTGGTAGTAAGCTTTGAAATTCCTTCTTACTTGTTTAAACAAGGCTGATATTTGGAAAAGCCTTAGAGAAATAAAACCGAAAGAAATGAAATGTAATGACTTTGAGAGTTAAGAATAAAGAAGAAAATCCAAAACTGGATGACTGTTTGAGGGAGAAAAGGAAAGAAACTTATCTGAGTGCAGCAGCTGGTACCAATTATTATAACATGCATTTTGGATTAATCAACCCAGCCTATCCAACCAATCAACTTTCAGTTGTCATACTTTATGCCCTGAGATCTTTAAAACCCAATTTCTTCACAAAATTACTGACCCTGCTCAGCCTGCGGTGCCCTGAAAGGTTTTTACCAACAAACCTCTCTCATTTGTTCATCTCTCAACTCACAGTCGCCTTACAGTGCCCGCGAGAGTTTTCACCAATAAGACTCTCTCATTTTAATTTCTCTCAGCTTCCATCGTCTTACGGTGCGTGCCCGTGAGGGTTTTCACCAATAAGGCTTTCTCATTTTTATTTTTCCTGCTTAGATCGGAGTGTTGCCCCTGATGTGAATCACCTCTACTTGCTTGACTTGGCATCTCTCGAAGACTGATCGGAAGGTCTTTCTTTGGACCGTAATGTGGGCTTTTGGATAGGGTTAGAAAGAAAGGATATCAAAAGGCTCAAAACAACTCAAATGGGGTTCAAAATTACAACTTTGGAATCAGATTTCTTACAACAACCACAACTTCTGCCCCAGTTTCTTTGCTTGGGAACTTTTGAATTTTTATGTGATGGGACCTAACCGTAAGGCTGACTACATATCCCTAAAGGAACCACGTCGAACATAGTTTATGTTATAGGAATTACTTTGTTGTTGTGATTTTTTCTTTTCTTTTTCTTTCTCTCCCTTTCTTCTTTTTCTTTTTGCTTTTTTTTTCTTTTTTTTTCGTTTTTTTTTCTTTTTCATTCTTTCTTTTTTCCCCTTTACTCCTCTTTTGTGCTCGCGTTTCTGAATTTTGCATACTGATTCCAAAAGAGAGGTATGAAAGGAAATAAATAAATAAAGCTCAAAGGGGTAACAACGGATAATGTGTTTAGGTAGCAGAATAAAATGCCTTCGTCATTTCAATCTTCAAAACATGCCAAGTACAAACAAACACAATTTAAACCACAGAAATCATACATAATATCTTTTGACTACGTTACAATTGATAGCCATATCTGCACATCTGCCCTCTATATCTGTTAAATACAATGCACCATTGGACAACACTCTTGCTACAATGAACGGCCCCTGCCAATTTGTGGCGAACTTGCATTTTGCTTCCTCTTGATGTGGAAGGATGCGTTTTAATACTTGCTGACCCACTTCAAACTTCCGAGGACGCACCTTCTTGTTGTACGCTCTTGCCATTCTCCTTTGATACAACTGGCCATGACATACTGCTGTCAATCTTTTCTCATCAATCAAACTTAATTACTCCAGACGGGTTTTGACCCGCTCATCATCATCAGTTTCGGCTTCAGCAACAATCCGAAGGGATGGGATTTCAACATCCGTGGGTATCACCATTTTTGTGCCATATACCAACAAATAAGGAGCCACACCTACTGAAGTGCGAATAGTGGTGCGATAACCCAACAATGCAAAGGGAAACTTCTCATGCCATTGACTGGAACCTTATACCATTTTCCAAACTATCTTCTTTATGTTCTTGTTGGCTGCCTCGACTGCTCCATTCACCTTGGGGCGGTATGGGGTGGAATTGCGATGCGTAATCTTAAACTGTTGACATACCTCTTTCATCAAATGACTATTGAGATTAGAACCATTATCTGTGATGATTACCTTTGGGATCCTGAACTGACAAATGATATTTGAGTGAACAAAATTGACCACTGCATTCTTGGTCACAAACTTGAAAGTTTTAGCTTTGACCCACTTGGTGAAATAATCAATGGCCACCAGGATGAATCTGTGCCCATTGGTTCAATGACATCCATGCCCCAAGCAACGAAAGGCCATGGTGCGGACATTATGTGCAATTCGGATGGCGGATAATGAATCAAATCTCCGTGTACTTGGCATTGATGACAATTGCGCACCAAACTAATACAATCTCACTCCATGGTGAGCCAATAATAACCCGCTCGCAGAATTTTCTTCGCCAGAACATACCCATTCATATGCGGTCCGCAGACTCCGGAATGTACTTTAGTCATGATAGTCGTGGCCTGTCTAGCATCTATGCATCGTAACAACCTGAGATCTGGAGTTCTTTTGTATAAAACTCCTCCGCTGAAGAAAAATCCACTTGCCACCCATCGAATTGTTCTCTTTTGATCCCCCGTGGCCTGTACCGGATATACCCCCATCCTAATATACTCCATGATGTCATAACCATGGTTCACCATCAAGTTCCTCTTCAATCATATTGTAGTAAGCATGCTAATTGCGGACTTGAATATGCAGAGGGTTGACATAAACTTTTTCCGGATGGTGCAGCATTGACGTCAAGGTAGCCAAAGCATCGGCAACCTCATTATGGATCCTGGGAATATGCCTGAACTCCACTGATCGAAATCGTTGACATAGATCATGCAAACATTGTCGGTGCGGTATGAGCTTTAAATCCAGTGTTTCCCATTCTCCTTGAATCTGGTGCACCAGAAGGTCTGAGTCTCCCAAGACCAAGACTTCCTGGACACCCATGTCTATAGCTAACCTCAAACACAAAATGCGTGCCTCGTACTCAGCCATGTTGTTAGTACAGTAAAAACGAAGCTGAGCCGTAACAGGGTAGTGATGCCCTGCTTCAGAAATAAGTACAACTCCTATCCCAATGCCTTTCATGTTAGCAGCCCCATCAAATAAAAGTTTCCAACCTGTCTTCTCTGTTACACCCATATTTTCGTACATGAAAATATGCCACAAATAAATTAACGAGAACCCGGAAGTGAGATGTCACATCAGGCAGTACTACATTACTACGATGTTGCACCCTATAGTATTGTATATTGAATTTATCGTAAGGTAATTGACATCAGTCCAAGGAAAATATTTTTTGAAGATTATAAGGATTATGCTATTTCAAACACGTAATAAGTAAATTCGTGAAGGTGAGAGGGGAAGCAAGTCAAAGAAAATGAATTTTCGTCCAAGTTTGGCATGTCAGGATAAAATACGGCCCGAGCTAAAATACTCGATATTTATGGACTAGTACTATACGAGGTACCACATGACCATAATAGTAAGGTGTATAAGATATGTGAAAAGTGAGTAGTATTTTAAGTAAGTCGGAATAATTCTCAATTTTGCGGGGAATTAATTAATTACCGGGTAACAAGACATTTTCTAATTATCAAATAAATGGGATAAAATTTTAACCCCCAAATGTAGCAATCACCCTTTCCACTCCATTGAATAAGCATTAAGATTTCAAGGTGTCACACATTGGGAAAGAAGTGTGACACCGAGATTAATGGCGGGGCCACCTAAAAATGACTAATGGCGGGGCCACCGAGATTAATGTACACTCAAGCAATCAATCTTAACACTTTCACTTATCAAATTCGAACTCTCAATGTTAGCTCCTTTTCAACTCGTCTCCGTACATCGCAGGTTACATTATCTCTTCAAATCTGCACTTTTCGCAAGGGAAAAATGACTACTTATTCAACTCCTAGCCAAGAAATTACTGATGTAGAAAACTCAAATTCAGTTTTAGCTATCAAAGAAGCAGGAAATGAACTAGTGGAAAATAAATTCAAGTGTTAGAGTCTAGTGGACGAGAATTTTCTGCAAATGAAAGTATTTTGAATCAAATGGTAGAAATTGCAAAGTTTTCAGGGCCAGTAGTTGAGCTATGGTTATGTGGGCCATTAATGAGTCTTATTGACACAGCTGTGTCAAGGAAGTTCCATTGAACTTGTTTCTCTAGGTCCACGAACCATTTTCTATGACAACATAAGTTACATCTTTATGTTTCTTACAACTGCCACATCAAATTTATTCGACACAGGTATGTTAAGGCTAAGATCTTCCTTCATTTTGGCATGATCTTGTCATTATACAAGTTTGATAACGAAGCATAAAGAAAAATTCATATCCCAAAATTTACGTATAATTTGACAGTCTCGCAAGTTACGTATATTTTTTGTAGTTTTGTAACTCCTTATGGGGAATTCATATTAGTTGAGTATTTCCTTCTTCTAGTCAAGAGAGCAGAGAGTTTACATATATACAATATTAAAAGTATTTTCATTACCATCGAGCAATAATCGATGGCCAGGCCCCTATTGGGCAACCTCTGATCAGATGGTAAGTTATATACCGATCTATTGTGGCCGAGCGCTTATGAGCGAGCCTAGTTGGTCGAGATACAGAGCCTAGTATGGCCGAGCACTTATGAGTGAGCCTACTATGGCAGAGCAGTCATATATATATATATATATATATATATATATATATATATATATATATATATATATATATACCGAGCCTTATAGGTCCGGACAAATATTTTACTTACTATATTGAGAGAGTTGAGTCGGTATCAGCAGGTAAGCATATCTTCAGATTATCTTTGACTTCCAGCTACTTGCATTTATTATATTATCAGTTCAGTTTCAGCTTTCAGTATATTACCTTACATACTCGGTACATTATTTTGTACTGACGTTTTTCTTGCTTGGGACGCTGCGTGTCATGCCCGTAGGTACAGACAATCAGTTTGACAAGCCCTCATTGTAAACAAGATTGACATTCAGTGAAGGATCGGTAATACTCCACCTCATTCAGAGTGCAGCCGAGTCTATGAGTCATCGTGTCAGAGTTTTACTACATTCTTATGGGTCAGCCGGTACCCTGTCCCTTTTTATGTCAAATAATCTTAGAGGCTTTGTAGACACAGAAGTTCATTTTGTACAGTATGTCAGAGGTTTTGACGGCCCATTTGCATTAATGTTTTATGAACGATAGTTCAATAATATAACATTTGCCTGCGTACAATTGTATATTATGAGTTGTGGCCATGTTGGCCCATAATAGTTATAAAAAGAGTGAATGAGTTGCAGAGTGGTTCGCTCAGGCCAGTGCGGCACCGAGTTCCAGCCATGCCTCCCAAGGTTGGGGCGTGACATTCTCAACCTGTTCCAACTCGTCAATGTGCATCATCTCTTCATCGGGAAATTAAGTTCTTAATGGTTCATACTCTTCATCGATCGGGTTCTCGGCCAAATGATCGGCCAATGCTTGGGCTTTCATCGCAGTCCGAGTTACATAGATAAGGTCAAATTCTGTGAGCAAAATCTGCCACTTCGCAAGTCTCCCGATGGGCATAGGCTTCTGAAAGACATACTTTAACGGATCCAAATGAGAAATGAGGTAAGTAGTGTAGGATGACAAATAATGCTTCAACTTCTGTGCTACCCAAGTTAGGGCGCAATATGTCCTTTTCAAGTGAGTGTACTTGACTTCATAGGATGTGAACTTCTTGATGACATAGTAGATGGCTTGCTCTTTCCTGCCAGTGATGTCATGCTGACCCAACACACAACCAAATGAATTATCCAAGACTGTCAAGTAAAGAATCAAAAGTCTTCCTAGTTCCGGTGGGACCAACACAAATGGGTTGGACAAGTACCCCTTTATCTTATCAAATGCTTATTGACACTCATCAGTCCACTTGACCGCAACATCCTTCTTCAGCAACTTGAAGATAGGCTCACAAGTTGTCGTGAGTTGAGCAATAAATCTGCTGATGTAGTTCAACCTCCCTAACAGACTCATCACCTCAGTCTTGTTCCTTGGAGGTGGCAATTCTTGGATAGCTTTGATCTTTGACGGGTCCAACTCGATGCCTCGACGACTGACTATTAATCCCAATAGTTTTCCGGATGGAATGCCAAATGCGCACTTGGCGGGATTAAGCTTAAGATTGTACCTGCGAAGCCTCTAGAAAAATTTCCTCAAATCTTCGACGTGGTCGGCCTGCTACTTTGACTTTACGATCACATCATCCACATAAACATCAATCACCTTGTGTATCATGTCATGGAACACCGTAGTCATTGCGCTCATGTAAGTTGCCCCAGCATTTTCAAACCGAATAGCATTAACCGGTAGCAATAAGTCCCCCATAGTGTGATAAATGCTATCTTTTCTGCATCATCCATCAAAATCTACTGGTATCCCATATAGCAATCCACAAAAGAACCGATCTCATGTTTGGCACAATTGTCAATCAGAATGTGGATATTCGGCAATGGAAAAATATTCTTTGGGCTTGCTTTGTTGAGATCACGATAATCAACAGATACTCTAGTCTTGCCATCTTTCTTTGTCATTGGCACAACATTAGCTAACCAAGTGGGATATCGTGTGACCCGAATGACCTTTGCGTCCAACTGCTTGGCGATTTCTTCCTTAATCTTCACACCCATGTCAGTTTTGAACTTTCTCAACTTCTGCTTGACGGGATGGAATGTCGGGTTGGTGGGTAATTTGTGAACCACCAAGTTAGTGCTTAGACGCGGCATGTTGTCATATGACCATACAAAAATATCTTTATATTCAAATAGTGCTTTAATTATCTCCTCCCTAATTTGCGGTTCAAGATGGAAACTTATCTTAGTTTCTCTGACATTATCTGGGTCCCTTAATTGATTGCTTTCGTATCGTTCCGGTTAGGCTTGGGTTTTTCTTCAAAATGATTTAATTCCTTACTAATCTCTTCAAAGGCCTCATCCTCATCATATTTTGATTCATCATCACACTCTATTTCTTGAATTATTATTTCAGAAGTAGATTGACTTTTAAGACTTGGCCAAAGATTCCTCATGCATGTCATGTCATTGAAACCAGCATAAAAAGAATAGTACATGGATGAAAAGAAAAACAAAAAATAAAACTGTCAGGAATGATAGAAAAGGGAAATTGCATTTCATTGGAAATAAAAGATAACAGGGTTTGTACATCCAAACGGACGAAACATAGAATCTGAATTACAATCCTGGAATAATCCAGATAAATTGAAAGAAAATCAAAGCAAACTACCTAAACTCCTTCCGGGTAGGGAGAGGAGTAGCCTCCCAATTGTTAAGCTTTGCATTCGGCCCAACAGACTGCACAACTGCTTTGCTAGAACCTTCTCCAACTTCCACCACGTTCACATCACCGAACAACCTCTCAAACCTTTCAATTAACTCTTCATCAATGTCAACCACAAAATTGGGAACTATTGTCACTGGGAGTTTCCTGGCACTGGGCTTGACAAACGACCTGGAGAGATGTGGGATAGGCTTGGGAAGTGCCCACACCTTCTGTTTCAACTTTCTAGCCCTTTTCACATCTGCGGCTGTGGGTTTGAATCCCAAGCCAAACGTACCCAAGTTCTTAGGGAGGGACACTGGCTGTATAATACCCTGCAGAGATGCGCCCAGACTGTTACTAGGTACAAAGCCATTTTTCAGCATTTCAAAAGCTGCCATGACTGATGCGGCGGTTACCTTTGGAGTTGGAACGCATTTCCCTTCTGGAATTTTCTCGACCGACACTGTTTCAAAAACCTGATAGACCAAAGGTCCTTTGTCATCTTCAAACTTGATGAATGGGACAATGGCATCAGTGTGAGCACACAAACTATTTTCACCATGCACGATGATCTCCTGTCTATCCCATTCGAACATGACCATCTGGTGCAGAGTGGACGAGACTGCTTTGGTGGCATGAATCTAAGGGCGACCTAACAACAAATTGTAGGAAATGGCTACGTCTAGCATCTGAAACTCCATGGTGAATTCCACTGGTCCTATTGTCAACTCAAGCACTATATCGCCAACTGAATCTTTCCCTCCACCGTCAAATACCCGAACGCAGATTTTGTTCTTGTGAATCCTCTCATCATCCACCTTCAACTTATTCAGAGTAGAGAGAGGGCAAATGTTTGCACTGGAACCATTGTCAACTAATACCCTGGTAACCACAGAATCTTCACATTATACCGTTAGATAGAGATCTCTGTTGTGTTCAGTACCTTCCACGGGCAACTCATCATCAGAGAAAGAAACCCTGTTCACTTAAAATATTTTATTGGCGATCTTCTCCAGATGGTTTATTGAAATTTTGTCGGGAACATGAGCCTCATTCAGAATTTTCATCAAGGCCTGATAATGTTCGTCCAAGTGGATTAACAATGACAACAGTGAAATCTGAGCAGCCGTCTTTCTCAACTGATCCACGATAGAATAGTCTTGTACCTTCATCTTTCTCAAAAACTCTTCCGCCTCTTCTTCAGTCACTACTTTTTTCACTAGAACTGGGTTATCTCTGGATGTTTTAGCTTTCCTTAACTATTTGGGAGCAAAGCATCTTCCCGAACGAGTTATCCATGGGCCTTATTGACTTCTTCTTTCACTTCCTTACCCTTGTAGGTTACTATCACCCGTTCATAGTTCCATAGGATAGCGTCGTTGTTGACTATCGGCAATTGGGTTACATGATTGATGATGACAGGATCCGTATGGGGACCCTCTACAATTATGATAGGCTTGTTTGCCACTCCTAGCACAACCACTTTTGACCTTTCTTATTTTTCTGCAACATCACTTGGGGACCCTTTCTTGACTACCGCAGATGGCTCACCATTTTCCCCACCCAAGTTGTTCACTGATCCTTCAATCATGGGTTTTTTAACTAGCTTGACCTCACTGGACCGAATCATCATGACGATCTGCGAAGTCTTCTTGGGATCCCCTCCTTTATGTGCTATCTCGATCATGTTCATTTCCTGATGGGTTGGTAACTAATTATGGTTGATGTTGGGTGCCTTTGGAGTTTGGACTTCAATCAGATTTTTGTCAATGAGCTCTTGGATAGTATTTTTCAAGTGCCAGCACTTCTCCGTATCATGCCCCATAGTACCAGAACAATATTCACAGCATACAGAGTAATCGAGATTCTTTGGAGGAGGGTTCGTCAATTTCGAGTCTATTGGCCTCAGCATATCCAATTGCCTCAGTCTGTGGAACAAACTAGTATAGAACTCCCCAACGGGGTGAAGGTTTTCTTCCGCTGCTACCTCTTGTTTTTAAATTCTTGATTGGGCCGGAAACCGGGGCCAGCATGGTTTCGGTAAGCTCGTGGGGGTAGGTAAGTATTTTGTGGAGCCGGGTAGGTATTTTGTGGGGCTGGCACATGCCATTGTGCTTAGGCAGGAGGTTGTGTGTATGTTTGGGCATGGTGGACAAAAAAATGAGGGTCTGGTGATAGGAAGTAATGCTGGGGTGGATTATATAGGGTTTGGGTGTAGGTTTGGTAGTAGGGTCGAGGCTAAGTATAATGGTGTGATGGGCCCCTAGGTCCGAACCATGATCCTGAATCAATTGTTGCCACATCTTCTTTCTTCTTCTTTTTGATTACTCCCCCAGTACCGTTTTGAGTGGCTTGGGTAGTTGCCTTAATAGTCGAGCAACTCATGATTTTGTTTGATTTAAGCCTTTCTTCCACCATGCCACCCATCTTCACTACCTCGTTGAAGGACTTGCCTATGGCTGATACCAGATGGCGGTAGTAAGTGGGCTTCAGGGCCTGTAGAAAATAATCAACCATTTCGCTCTCTTTCATTGGAGGGTCAACCCTTGCTGCTTGTTCTCTCCAACGTAAACCGTACTCCCTGAAACTTTCACTAGGATTCTCAATCTTAGTTAGAGACAAATGATCTGGAACAATCTCGAGGTTGTATTGGAAATGACAAGAGAATGCTTGGGCCATATCATCCCATGTATACCATCTGCTGTGATCGTGACGAGTGTACCACTCCAACACCACGCCGCTCAGACTCAAACTAAATTATGCCATCAACAACTCTTCTTTCCCACCGGCTCCTCTCATTTTGCTTGAAAATCCCCTCAAATGGGCCACCGGGTCTCCTTGCCCATCATATAGATGAAATTTGGGCATCTTGAATCCTACTGGAAGTTGAACATCAGGAAATAGACACAGATCTTTGTAGGCCACGCTCACCTGGCCTCCTAATCCCTTCGTGTTTCTGAATGACTGTTCCAAGCTTTTAACCTTCCTGAACATCTCCTCTTGTTCTGGATTTTTAGGTGGTTTCTTAGTCTCAATAGGGAGGTCAAAACGAGGAGTGTAGGAGTAAGGTTTCGGGGCCTTGAAAGTAGGCTCCGGGGGATAATATTTGTTATCTTAGGTCTGGAGTGAAATCTCACTAGAGGATCGGTGGAGTGTAGCGGGTGGGGTGCCACGAAAACAGGAGTAGCTGGTGGAGGAGAGTAGGAAACTAGTTTGGGTGGTGGGGCTTGTGGTGTTTGGGAAGTGGTGCCTTGGTAGTGGTGGTAAATGGGAAATCCTGGAGACGAATCGACAGTGGGAGGTTCCTGGGACTGAGCCAACGGCGGGATGAAAGCAGGGTTGGCATGGTAGGATGGTGGTGGATGCCCTTTAACCCATGCCTGGTACATCTCTGTCATATGTTGTTTCAACTTATACACTTCCTTTTCCAGATTAACATATGACTCTGTCCCTTCTCTTGACAGATCAATAACACTCACATCCAGTTCTTGGTTAGCCATGATCAACTTGTTTTTGGATTTGGTGTTGTACGGGTGAGTTGCCAGAATGCCGAACAAACTAACCACCTGCCTGGTTGATTTTCAACAACAAATTTGTTAGCGATTAGAGCTTAACAGATAGGCAACCGCACATTGGGGATGCTATGCACCTAAATAGTTAACCATTTCTATTATGCATTTTGATGGGTTTCTTGCGTCATCCCGGCTTTCCCTAATTTCGATTTTGCAGCTTCTCTCTTGTTTTGCCATTGTTTCCTTCCCACAGTTTCTTGCTTTCTCTCTTCTTCTTTTTTCATCTTATTCTTTTTTTTCATCTATTTTTTTCTATCTCTTTTTTTCTCTTTTGGTTATGATCGAATCCTATGGAGATTGTCTACGTATCATGACGCCGCATGAATCAGACCAAACGTAGTTCTAGGATAAGTGCAAAATACATAAAAATATTTTGGGGTTTTCAAATTTTCATAAAATAAAATCGACTCATCCTACTGAATTTAATCATAAAAACTAACAGACTCGAAAAGGGGAACTAACAGACTCCAACAGAAACATGAAAATATAGAGTCGAAAATGGACTAACAGACTCCAACAAAGAAAAAATGAAAATACAGGCTTGAAAATAGACTAACAGACTCCAACAAAGAAAATGAAAATACAGACTCGAAAGAAAACCATGAATACATCATTGCCTCAACTGCTCCGGGGGCTCGCGGGACATCAGTCAGTGTTGCCACGGGCCTATGCGCTAGATCCCCTTGTAGACGATAGAGATCCTCCATTATCTAGCTGACAAAGATCATTACAGTGGCGAAGAACATGGATCTGGTCATGTCCTCACACTCACTGCATTTCATCGTGATGTAGTCGGCGATCCTTCTGACGCTTTCCCTTATGATTCCCTTTTCTTGCAACAAACGCCCAATCTACTGGGATCTAGCTTCTAAGATTTGGGTGGCGATATGATTCTGCTCTTGCAAGTGTTGTAGGTCTACCTCTAACTATGCCATCAAAGCATAGCACTGTTCTCTCTCGGCTTTGAAATTTTTTGCCTGCTTGCTCATTTCATTCTCAAGGATGGTGATATTTTTCTTCAACCCCACGATTCCGTTGTCATATTTCTCTTTTAACTGTTTGACCAAGCGTGCTCGTTCCTCCATATTTTTGGCCAATTTTGTTCGATCTTATGCCAGTTCTCCTTTGGCCTTGTTCAGATCAAAACCATATTCACCCATTTTCTTACTAAGGTTCCCTATAAGCTTTTCATCTTTTGTACTACTAGCGGGGTTTTTGGCTGCTATTTTTATTTCCTGAATTTGGGCTCGGAGAGCGTCATTTTCTTTAGCTAGCTTTTTCTTTTCGCCCTCATCCACGGCGGTTTGCAAACCATTCTTAAACTGAAGATCCCTGACTTGTTTTTCCAATTTGCCTATTGTGGCCCTGTACTCATTCTCTTTGGCCAACCAAGCCCACTGTTCTTACAATGCTTCAACAAATTCCTGAATGTGAGGCTTTTTGGTTGGTCTTTTAGGTTCGTCCCTTGCAGTGTTCTTCTTTCTATACCAGGAAAGATAGGTGGGTGAGACCTCACCTCTAGATAGGTTATGCACTCGAGTGTTTGCTGTCAAATACTGGCACTCATTCCAAATATGACAAACTGTTTCTTTATGAAATTGGCCATCAGAGCTGACTTCGACCGCATACACACTAAGATCTTCATATGGGTGCATCACCTGGCATCTTCCCAACTGTCTCATCACCCGGTATAGAGCGTAAGGCTGAATGACTCGAAGACCCATTAGGAGGAGATAAGGACCGGTGGCAGGAATATACACAATTTCTTCAACAGGAAGCCAACCCAGTGTCCACTCTATTTGCCCCGCAGTGATGGAGCGAAGGCGGGATACCCAATCTCCAAACCCTTCTAGTAGCTTGAACCCTAAAATCCTGGTGTCGAACTCTTCAATGCAGCTTTTCTCTACGGACCCATAACTCATGTACTGAGGGTAGTGACACAGATGCTCGATCATCCACATCTGTAATAGCAAATTGTATCCCTCGAAGAAGTCTACCCCAGCTTTACAAGATGTGAGAGCTCAGTATATATTAGACACTATCATAGGGGCGAGGGTGCTCTTGGCATTGGTAATCAAGACAATGATGACTCCAGCCACCCGCAGATCAATATTCTCATCCTTCCGGGGAAACACCACGAGGCCTAAGTAAGCTACCATGAAAGCGAAATGCCTATGCTCATCCCATTTTGCTCGGTTCCCTTTGCTACAAACACCATTCTCCGGTTTGTCAAATCCTTCTACATGGCCGTACCTCTGGTATATGAAGCGTGGAGTGGAAAAACCGACCACCAAATAAGCGTACTGGACCCCCTACTTGTTTTTAGCAAATCCAGGAACTTGTGAGAGGTAACGGTTCTTGGAGCGACCAGATACTTATGCCTTAGACCTTCAGTACTTCCCATATAACCCGCTATCTCTTTCAAGGTGGGTGTGAGTTCAAAATCCGAGAAGTGTAGGACGTTGTGAGCTGGATCCCAAAATGTTACTAGTGCCTTTATTATGTCTCCTTTAGGCCTGATCTTCATCAATCCGGTGAGCCCTACCAAATTAAGGTTGACCACATCTCGTCCTTCATCACCCAAATCCTCCCACCACATGAGTAGATCCAACGGAATCTTGGACATGATCTTCATTGGTAAATTTTGACTCGTGCTCATTCTGCACATTTAGATTAGGGAGATTGGTTTGCACACGAAGTGAATCTCATTTTAAAAAATGACAAAAGGGGTTATTTTTTGCAAAAATAAAGAAGTGAGGGCTACTCTTGCGAATGCGGCCCTTCAACACTTTGAAATGAAAGTTTTTAGAGCTGTGCTCGCTAAGTGGCCAAAATTTGATAAAAATACAGTCTGTGGCTATTCTTACAAAAACAGCCCTCCGGCGTCCCGTTGGGACATTTGGCTATTTAGACAAGAACAACATTACCCACTTTATTTATGATTATGACGACGCTTCATATATTTTTTCAAACCTTTTTCAAAAGCGGTGCTGGACCCGATAAGGGTTGCCTACGTATCCCACATCCGGTGAGAATCAAAACCGCGTAGTTCGACCAGTTTTGACATAAAAACAAAAAAATAAAAGTCATTTTGGACTGATTCTTCTCTTTTCAAGAAACTACTTTTTTCAAGGAATCCTTTTTCTTCTTTTTTTTTTCAAAAAAAATTGGCAGAGTTTCGGGACATTTTGAGCATCATTTTTGGGAAACGGATGAAATCCTCTCTCATACCTCGACTCGGTCTTTCTTTTGGTTTCCCTCACTCAATCTTGAAGCCAGTCGACATGCAATCCGAAATAAATTAAATGCACAGGTAGCACATAAAATGCATCAGGTTGGTCTTTTATTTCAGGTACACCTGTCCTAGACAGACCCAACCCCTGTGTTGAGTCTCCAAAGTCAAATGCACATGATGCAAACAAGCGTTCCTACTAGGGATCCGACATGAAGCTGAGTTATTCTAGGTTTAAGACCTAGGTGTATTGTTCTAGACCTGGCTTACTTGAGCGGACAACTCGAGCCGGGGGGGGGGCAGCGTACCGGTAACCAAAAGATCATTCGGCTTTGCAACTTGTCCGAACCTCGTTCTAATTAGGTTATGACACTAACACAAGGAAGTCACGCCAGCATGCACTTCTCAGAAGATTAGAAGAGAGGGGTTTCGTAGCAGTTTATATGCAGTTCAGATAATATCAAACCGGTAAAAAGCAACATTTAGCACATTAAGCCCAAACATGTAAATAAAGCCAGATAATACATAAAGCCAAATATAACAATTATTCTAAGCTTGAATTCTTGAACCCTGAACCTGAGATTCTGGGTTCAATCCCCAGCAGAGTCGCCAAAGCTGTCAGACCTTCTTTTTCCACCCCTGGAAGGGTATAAGAGAGTTTCTTCCAATTTAAGTGAAAATCGAAACGGGATGATCTATTTAAAATTTAGAGTCGTCACTTGGGATAATTTATGGTGTCCTAAGTCACCGGTTTAAAATCCCGAATCGAGGAAGGTTGACTCTATTTTACAGTCCGCGAACACAGAAATCCGGGTAAGGAATTTTGTTAACTCGGGAGAAGGTGTTAGGCATTCCCGAGTTTCGTGGTTTTAGCACGGTCGCTCAATTGTTTATATTGGCCTATTTATTTGATTTTAAAACATCTTTGAAACCCATGTGAATTTTTAATCCTCTTAAAACTGCTTTTAATAATCTAATTATTATAAAACTAATTATTTGATTAAACATTGGGAATCATGTCACGGGAACCGTACCCCCGATCCACAACGTGTTTATTTATTAACAAGATTAAATTGTGATCGGGTCACATAAATGTACCTCCGAATTTAGAAATTAAACATCACAGCCACGTCACGGGAACCGTACCCGTGGCTATGACAATTAATTAATTAAGGTCTAAAGCAAACTACGAGAGTTCAAGGCATTTTCTACACTAGTTAAGATATCGACGTGAGAGCCATAGATTAGGTGATTGTATAGCACACTTCAACTTAGTAAAAGCATTATTTCAAACAAGAAAAACACAATTTGCAGTTCTTGTTTGCACATTCACTGAAATCATGCTAGTTCTCAACCCCTTGGGCCACGCCTGTCATAGGCTCTATGGGCCACAACACTCAAAGTAACTATCGGGCCCAAAGGGAGCCCAAATTTGACTTAAGGCAATGCCGAAGAATCAAAGACTCGAGATCTAGTCTTTCCATAGTCATGCAGTCAATATTTGAACCTCAAAATCCTAGCCAAGTGTCACAACCCAAACCAAAGGGCCGCGACGGGCACCCGGTTCCTTACTCAACCGAGTACCAACGTAACATATCTTTATTAACATGTTATCATGAGTAAATGAGCCAGAAAACCCGTCATGAGATAACAAGAATAAAACATAAGGGAACACTCAACATATGAAGACCCAACATGATATACAAAATAATATATGTGACATACGGGCCTATAAGGCCGACATGACCATTAGTAAACTCGAAACATAGGCCGACAAGGCCATATGATTATCCATACACCTGACATCTGTCTACAAGCCTCTAAGAGTACATAAAATCATAAAGGTCGGGACAGGGCCCCACCATACCAATCAATACATATCCAAAGCATACTGACCAAATAGGCAACTCTGGAGCAAGTGGAGTGCACCAACACCTTCGCTGACTGATACCCTACTAGGAGGACTGTCAACCTATCAATCGGGACCTGCAGGAATGAAACGCAGCGTCTCCAGGCAAAAGGGACGTCAGTACGAATAAAGTACCGAGTATGTTAGGCAGGAAAGCATAAACAAGAATAGTAATGTAAAGAGAGAGATAGAAGAGATACAACCTGTAACATCTGAGTGCCTCTAGGGGCTATGATATGAAATGCATAATACATATATATACATAAACTTTTTAAAAACATTCGCCTCTGTGGGCATCATCATCATCATATCGTACCCGGCCTCAAAGAGGACTCGGTAAAAGCATACCCGACCATCATAAGGTTCAGTAGAATCGTACCCGGCCACGTGGAGCTCGGTAAACCCAACTGATCAGTGGTTACACAATATCTGCCGTACCCGGCCGACTATAGCGCGACTCGGTAGAGTAAAATAGATACATATACATAGTGCATGCTCAACTCATGGAATCACATTCTAAACCTTTTGGAGTGACTTAAGAACATTATGGACATCCCTACCATCAATATGAACCTTAGTAGAATTTATGGATCATACACACTTGTTTAGAATAATTTTATAAGGAAAGAACAGCATGGACAACCTTAGTTGCTAGGAGTAGATCCGTTATGAAGTAGAGTATTCATTTCACTTTAGATCATGTCAAAAGAAAGAAGAAAGTGCATTAACATACCTTAAACCCATTGAGTCCTTAATCACTTCCAAGCAACTCTTCAAACAAGTCAACTCAATCTATCATATTATAAGGAGATTCAAAATCAGTGCTTAGCAAAGGCTAAGTCTATAACTTAAGCTAGTAGCTCGTTTACGTAAATTTTGGCAGCATCTCCCTTGTAACAAGGGTCTCCTCCAATACCATATACATACAACAATGACCAGAGCAATCCATCAATACATAATTATCAATATCAAGACACCATATAACAACAACAAGTCACAACTACATTACGACGAGCGGGAAGGTCCGATTGGAATCCGTATACCCCTTATCAATCCTTATAGACTTCTTACTTCAACATAACAGTATCATTAACTTGATAATGAAGTCATTAATCAATGATTCCAGCCTTATACCATATATTTATAACAACGAAAATAATCCACAACTTCAACTATCCCCAACTAGCAACTCTATTCACTAGTTCATGTCTAGCCCATCCATTTAACTTAATCAATATCAAGATAACCTTAGGCACAAGCAAGAACACAATATACATACCTCCTACAGTAACTTCAAGTCAAAATCCAAGTTATATTCATTTTACAACAACCCTTAATAGCAATACAACACCATAGAAGTGACTTAAGCTAATCCAGGTATTATCTTGTAGTTTATCATCCTAACAACTTAACCAACATACAAGAAAGCTTAAGCACAATTAGGTGTTGTTCTTCACTAGAACTAAGTTTTGATGTTGAAATATGGTGTAATCGCTTTGGAATCACTTAAAACCCTTGTGGTATATGTTTAGGAGGGTTAGGAGAAGTTGGAGACGAATATTAGTTGAAAAACGAGCAAAAATAGGCGTCCAAATCATTTATAAATTGAAGTAGGTCAACCACCGCCTAAGTGGGTCCCATTGGGAGCTGCATGCGCGGTCTCGCGAAAACACGAATATCTCTCTACTCCGATGTCGTATTGACGAACGGTTTAATGAATTAAAAACTAGACTCGTAGATCTTCAATTTGGTTGGTAGAACACCCTATGATTCCAAGTATATTTGGTTAAATTCTTAGATACATTTGACCTAAATTTCAGCAAATTTATGAATGTAACTTGTGATGACCTTTGCCAACTCTTGTTCCACAACTTGCTTGCCTTCAAAATGTAGAAAATGATTATCATACGACTAAAATAAATTATAGAATAACCTCCTTATCATGTTAATAACCATAGTTTCACCCCAAAGTATATGTTATAATATTCTAAACTTGTCGACTTTTGACGAAACTTATTTTCTTCAATTGGTTTAGCTTCTAAGATTTCCAACCCTCTTGGTACTCGTTATTCATGATCTTAAATATTTGTAACCTCCAAGGTAACATGATTAACTTACTTTATTTTCTTCCAAATATAATCTCATTTCCGAGCTTACATCAATGACTTACGACGTACTCTCACGTATGAAAACTTGGGGTGTAACACCAAGCTTATCTACATTCATTAGTATGCAATAACAGGCTAAAAGGGCTATGAGTATCACCATACTAGATTACATTGTTTTTTAAAAAAAATTGTTTGAATTCAAGGGTATTAATGACATACAAACACAAAACCATACAACGTTCAGTTTAACTTCAATCCCAAACTAATCTTAAGAACAATGATAAGAAAATCAAGACCTCAATTAAACATTTTAACACACCACATCAACAAAACATGGCGAGATTGACATTAAACAACCATGGTTTTAAGTATAAAGTCCAATTAGCACAACTGAAAGCCATGAGGCCTCCGGCCAAACCCATAACAGAGCCAAGCCCTGCAGTAGCGATCATGTGAGCTATTGGATTGGAGAAGCAGGCCTAAACAACACATGGTAAGGTAACTCCCCACTTTGTAAACATCCTTAAGTCCAGGCCCAAAGAGCCTAAACCTTGCAAAGCTAAGGCTGAGGAACAACACTCAATATCGAGCCCGATAGACATTCAACAATACACAGCAGGAATTCAATTTCAAGACAACTCACAAATACACTATGAAATCTAATCTAAACTAGGCTATTTTCTCAATACCACAAGTATCAGAACCCATGATGTTCAAATATCAATCACTTGAATCCAAAATCACACCCAAACTCTTAAATTGATTCATTTTACAACATATGAAGGACATGAGAAAGCCAAAATACATGTCTAGTATTAGATTGACTACAGAATACTAGAATAATAGAAGAAACATAAGGAATAGAAGTCAAATTCAACTTTGTATTCAATCAGGTTTCAACTCGCAACACATGTTCACATTCACTTGTTGTGCATAGTTTGAAGAATACCTAATTGCAAATAAAAACAAAGAGTTAACATCAGCAGAATATCAGCAACACCAACACAAACTGAACAACCAAGAGATTCGGTCCTTTCAAGCCATTCTTAGCCCAAAATGAATCAAAGATTACTTCAAACTTTAAAACCCAAAGAATTACACAAAAAGCTTCAATGTAACAGTATTTTGTGATTTGTATTTGTATTTTTTTCTGATTCTACAAACTTTTTCAATGTTTGTATTTTTCATCCGTTTCTAATTTCTAGGGTCTGAACTCCCTTTGAAAATTTAGGAAATGGGACCTTTATAGAGGGGTTTTAGGGCAGCAGTGGTTAGTTTCCAAACTTAGCATTTACCCCTTCCCCAAATTCCCTCTATTCACTTCAGACCGCAATTTAAAATTTGCTTTGCAAACCAATCCATTCGCCCACTTTCCTAGAAGATTCTCAATCAGTTATAGTAAGATTCCATTGGCCAACTTCCCTAAACTACCCTTTAAATTTTTGTTATTTACCCTCCCAACCTAAACCAACTATGGGTCAGGCCGACCCAAACAAACTAGGGTTGTTGTTGGGACGGGTCAAAAATAAACCAAAGGCCCAAGACTCCACCCAGCCCATGAGTATTCTAAAACTCAAAAATCTGACCCAAATAAATTAACATTCAAATTATGGCCCCAAAAGAACTAAATCAATTTTAATACTAACTAGTGAAAACAAACCGAACAAAAATTATCCAAGATTAACTCATGGCGACTGCTTATACAAATTTACTGATTAAAGATGGAAATAAAGAGAAAAGAAAGAGAAAAAGAAAGAATGAATATGGAGGAGAAACAAAAGCTGGGAAAACATGGACAAGGAATACCTAGGGTTGGAGACAAACAGGATTGAAAGCTTGTCCGGCAACTTCCGATTTGACCCAAAATTGGTATCAATCACATGTTCTCTTTGAGAACAAACGAACAATAGTAGTTTCAGGCCTAATCGTTCATAGAACTTGAAGACTTGAAAGATCTCCTTTTCTTTGTTTTAGATCTGAAACTGACCCGATTTGGTGAGGACCTGGGGAGAAGAGGTTGTGGATTGGGACTCAGGGATGAACGGTGGTTGTGTGGTTGGATTTTGGTGGTGGTTTGAGCTCCGCCGCTGGCCGGAGATGGAGAAGACATTCATGGAGGCAGGTCTAGGTTTAGAGATGGGGAGATGAAGTGGAAGGGGTATTTGGGAACTGACTTGTCTCTGGGGAATTTGGACAGTCTTAAGCAAAAATGGAGAAGTATTTTAGGCCGTTGGATGAAACGAGATGAAAGGCCAGGATTTGTTAAAGCTTATTGAACTCAAAGAGACGCAGTTCTATTCCCACACTACATCGTTTGTAGGTTCCTGGGGCTGAAAGCTTTGGGCCGGGGATAGGCGTGGCTCGGACGGGTTTAATGGGTATTGTATGGGCTGTAACAATGATCTTGTCCCAATTTTCGCAAGACAAGTCAATTTTCCAACTCTTTTATTATTAAAATTCTTTTCTTTCAACCAAATTAATTTAACACTTAAATTAACTCTTAAACTAAAATGACTTACCAAATTAAACTAATCACTCAACACAATATTTTCAATAATTAAATAAATCCTAAATTAATGAAAATTCAAAATTTAAAGTTAAAAAGTTAAAAATACAAAATGAGTCATTTTTGGTGATTTTAATCATTTTTTATAAGACCACTAAATTGCTAATTAACCTAAAAATATAAAATTAAATCTTAAATGCAAATGTAATGTATTTTTGTATTTTCATGAATTAAGCAAAATTAAACATGCACAAAGAAATGCAAACAATTAACAAAATGCCACAAAAATCTACGAAATTGCCAATAATGGGAAAAATTTATTTTTCTTGAATTTATGGGAGTTATTCACATAGGGAAAAAATTACGTGCTCACACCTAATCACCTTCTTTCCCTCATAATATGAATTTGGCACATTTGCTCCATCAGGCAATAACTCATCCTTCAACATTTTTAATAACATTATAAATGACTCATTGCTCTAACGACCCATACCTTTTATATGAAGCAGTTTAATCAAAGTGGAAAGCTTTGAACATTTCGAATTTTGGTATAGTGGTTGTTTGAAATCTTTCAATGAGCTGTAAACCTTTTTGGTTTCAACGTTCGGTTCATCTCCGAGTAAATCATTATCACGAACGTCCGGAGTTCCTTCATCATTATTAGGATATAAATCCCTCAGCATTTCATGTATTTCATCCTCATCCTCATAATCTTCTACTTCATTATCATCATCAACTTCGCCTTCCGACTGTGTCTCACCCAAAACTTCACCATGATGATACCAAAAGGTATAATTTCGAATTATTCCATATACTTTCAAATGTATCTCGACTGTCTCACGTGTTCCTAATTTTGTGCTACAACATTTGACGCACGGACAACGTATTTCAGACAATTCTCCTGTTCTTCTAAAGGCATAATCCAAAAACTTTTGCACTCCAATTAAATAGGTATCGTCAAATCGGTTATCAACAAGTTGCATCCATTGCTTACTTGTTGACATAACCTTAAATAGGAAATAAAAAAAGGTTTTAACTAATTAAAGTAACAAAAGAATGTTATGAATGTTGTAAAAAGAATGCACTTTCAAAATTAAGTAGTTATATACACGTATTACTAATACACATATCCTTACTCCAAATTATATTCATTATTAAAAGGTACACATGTTCCTGCATAAGATTTTCAGATATTTGCTAAAACCGTTTGGTACCGAAAGAAATGGCAGATTCTTGGACCTTAAAAATGGTAGTTCTACAAGAACATCTTTTCGGGATTAAAAGATATTGTTTGGACATCTAGAAAAAAACCTCTGAAGAAAAAG
This sequence comes from Nicotiana tabacum, assembly GCF_000715075.1. Classification (NCBI taxonomy): domain Eukaryota; kingdom Viridiplantae; phylum Streptophyta; class Magnoliopsida; order Solanales; family Solanaceae; genus Nicotiana; species Nicotiana tabacum. Next base: position 205,510,775 of record NC_134101.1, read on the forward strand.
GTGTCTTTTCTCTTGTAATCAACACAAGTTTGTTTTAGGAAATAGAAACTATTGACTTTTCACTTCGCTGAAGGTCAACAAATTGCTATTAGGATCGAGGAGATTACAGGGGATTTGTCGGTGACTAATGATAGACAAAAAGGAGTTGATGATAAGGTAACTTCAGGTGATTTGAATCGAGCAAACAATGCTAGTAAGCAACAAGGAGTTACACTAGTGGCTCAAGAAGGTAACAGTGATCGAGCTGTTGTCGATCGAGTGGCGCATGCTGTAATGCCTGAAGCAATTGTTTCTATCAGTGGTGACATTACTACTATAGCGCCAAACTCATGACCCTTCAAACAAGTCCCCAGAAGAATTGTAACACAAATTGCAAAGAAGAAAACCATCGCAGAGACGAAACTCTACATGAAAAAACTAAAATTTCTCCTCCTTGACCTACAAGCCCCATATTTAAACCGATATTCTCACTTTTATCACTCACACAACAACTATCACTATTCTAAACAACCCAATTGCAGAAAACAACAAAAAAAATAGAAAATTACAGAACCCGATTTTTGATTTCTGGTTTAATTGAAAAAAAAACAAAAAGAAGAAAAAAGGAACTAAAACAGATAAAAGAGGAAGAAATTAATCTTTCTCTTGATTAGGCAGATAATCCAATGGTAGAGACACCAACCTTCTTATTTTGAAGTGATGAATTTTGCAATCTTCTGAGTTTGAAGTGATGAATTTTGCAACCTTCGAGTTCTGAATGATGAAGTTTGCAACCTTCTGAACTTTGAAGAGATGAAGTCGCGCTTGATTAGGGACTGAAATTTGAAGAGAGTTGAAGTCGCCGCTTGATTAGGGATTGTAGCGTGAAATTAATTTTTTGGGAGAGATTTTAGGGTGAAAACTAAATTTCTGGAGGGATTTTACATTGAAAAAATATTTTTGGAGGTTTTTTTACTTTACTTTCACATTCCCGTCTCTATCCCACTAAAATTGAGTATTAGAGACCAGATATTAAATTTTTCTTTTAGACCAGAATAAGTTTAGTCGTGTATTTAAAAAACAAATTTGGTATTAGAGACCAAAAAAAATCTCATCCCTCTAACTACACTTTTAGAGACCATATTTAAAAATTGTCGCTAAATACTGGTCCCTAATAAGCCTTTTTCTTGTAGTGTTGGGAGCTTCCCCCTCTTTCCTGGCATCGATCCTCGTCTTCTTTGAGTCAGGCCTCGACGAGCCCAGAGTCCGTGAACTCGGCTGTGGCTTCCTGTCTTTGGGGTCTCGGGGCATCTTTGCGAAATGACTTGAGACCGAGAAATCAAGTCCTCTGATTTTTCCGCATACTAGTTCTACGTCCGGCTAAATACACAAATCTTCATAGTTCAAACCATCAATCCCTTTACCCCCTTTGACACCTTGATCTCGACTAGTAAGCTTCTTGAGTTCTTCTGCCATGTTCTTCATGAGTAGGTCCTTTTCGATGGATATGAATAGGGTTTGTTGGGGAGTGTGGGGAAAGGTTTCCACATATATGGGGTTACTTTGATGGACTCCAGGGATTTAGACGTAGTGGTGATCATTGGTTGAGTTTTGAGGATCGGGGATAGATTATGGTGCGTTCTGAGGAGTGTGATAGGTAGTGGTTTGTGAATACTGGGTTGGCTGATGATGATGTTGTGGAGGAGTCAGTACTGGTAGAGGATTGGGATTTTGAGGTGGTACGACATATTGGTGAGGTGCAGGAGGATTTTGTGGATGCTGGTTTTGTGTATTTTAGGGAGGTGTTGGGTTTTTGGTGTTGACGTTGTAAAGGTAAGGGAAAGTTTTTCCATGTTTTGGACCTGCTCTAGTTCCCTTTGTAACTCCAGTATCTTTTCTTCCAGCCATAAACCAAGTCATTTTGTGATAGAGTGCTTTGTCCATCTGAAGTTTCGACATTCTCTTCATGTATAGCATTATCTTTCCTGATACTACTTGTATCATCCATTTTGGCCTTTCCTTTGCTTTTAGGATCGTTTTGAGGAGGAGGAGGTGGAGAACCTCATGATATGGTATGATATGCTAATGATGCCAACATGCACAAACCAACATTAGGAGATGGGAATAAAAAAGAAAAAAAAGAAAACAAAAGGTTAACAAGTTAGTGAGGAGTATTAAAAGGTTGTCTGCGTTATTAAAATGCATATTGCGGAATTATAAATTTGTGTCCTAATTTGGGGACCTCATTGTGCCCAAGGTAGGCCTAAACGACATATATATTTGGAGAAAAATGATGCAAAATAACTGTGTTATTTCATTAATATGATAAATAAACCGAATCTTTACTAAAACGACAATAATGATAAAGCGTCACTAAGTGGCATGTGCCTTCTAACAACCAAAACCTAAAACAAGTCTAGAAAGCAAGTAAAACATAATTCCTAATCTACTTGGTCCCAGAAAGACCTTCTCCGTGCTTGGACTTCTTTGCTCCATCGATCAAGTTTCCAGGTCGCACATGTCCAGCAGCAGATACGCCCTTGCTAGGAGACCTCCTTCATTTCCATCCATGTTTTGACAGCCTATAACCCGGCTTCACATCTTCCCTTCCAGTTCCATCAATCCATGCTCTAAATACTCTAACTTCTCCATTGATTTAGTAGCGAATTCTCTCCATTCATTTATTGCTTCTATGTCCGCTTTATGTTGTTCCAAATGACTGGCCTCATATTTAAAAATTCTTTTGCGTAACCTCCTATATTTGACATGGGCCTCTGCAGTGTCGTCTATGACCCTATTTCCCAAATCAATTCCTGGCTTGACTTATTCTGCTATGTCATCGACCAACCATGAAGGATAAAAGTGCACATGGCCAGCATGGTATTGATCTGGCTCGATGGTAACCTTTTCCACCATGACCTTTATATGACACATGTGTTGTGCCTCATACTTGAATGGAATAGCATCACCTTGGAAATTTGCTTTGTAGTGAACCATCTTGGAGACTCGGGGTATAACTTGTTTCCTCCCAGCTTGCCTCATGACTCTGATAGGGGCATAAGGATAAATACCCCTTAATCCAATTAGCAGTAGATGAGGAAAATCTCTTGACCTGATGATGAACTCGCTAGTAGAGAACCATTCAAACATCTAATGGACTTTGTTATCGGTCAAATTGCTAAAAGGTGTACACATTCCATAGCGTTTCCTGGCTGTGCAAACTGTCCGGGATAAAAGTCATTTTTTTTATGGTGAAAAGCTATGAAGAGTAAGCTGACTCCATGGTATATAGGGTCATACAAAATTCTTCGGTGAAATGGACAGGTTGCTTATGAGTTAGAATTGCCATCCGAATTTGAATTTGTCCATCCAATATTCCATATAGCTATAATGAGGAAATGTATTGGAGACCCTTCTCGATTCGTACCTTTCAAAGATCTACAAGTTACAGAGGATCTCTCATATGAAGAAGTGCTAGTGGCTATATTAAATCGACAAGTCCACAAGCTGAGAACAAAGGATGTAGCTTCCGTCAAAGTATTGTGGAGGAACAAGAATATGGAAGAAATGACATGGAATTAGAAGAGGAGATGAAGTCTAAATACCCTTACCCTCCAGATTGAAGATAATGAGGATGTTCGGGGGATGAAGGACGCATTAGATGGTGAAACGGATCTACGAGGTAAGCAATAGCTTAAAATACTCTTCCTGAATACAAAATGGTGATATTCAGATAATGTACATATCCATAATGCTTTGTATAACCTTGTGAGGCCATACGTTTGGTTTAACTACTTGCAAGTTTGGCTAGTGTCCATTTTATAGGGGAAACTCGGCCGGAAATTTCCATCGGAATCCACAACGAGTTAGACTCCCTATAAACCCTTACATTCGAGGGCGAATGTTCCTAAGGGGGAAGGGTGTTGTTGCACCCCATATTTTTGTACGTGGATTTTCGTACAAAAATACAACATAAGTGTTGTTGCACCCCATATATTTCTCGCATTTTCGTACGTTAAAGTTTCGCCATAAGTTATTCGACATAAGCTCGGGAATGAGATTATTTTTGAGGTTATAAGTATTATACTATTTATAAAGTGAAAGGTTAAACATATCAAAAAATGAGTTTCGTTGAAGATTGTCAATTTGAGATAAAATATGGTCTAAGCTATAATACTCGGTATTTATGGACCAGTGCCATACAAGATACCACATGACCATGATAGTGAGGTGTATAAATTGTGTTTTAAGAGAGTAGTATTTTAAGTAATTTAAGATAATTCTTAATTATGTGGATAATTAGGTAATTAATAATTTTTGGTAGAAGATTAGTTAATTAATTATAAAATTTTGGATAAGTTAAAAACTCTTTAATGTGGCAGCCCAAGAAAGTCTTAATCAAGACCCATGCAAATATTAAGGTTCATTACAATAGGTGTCCTAATTAGAGCCTTTAGGCAAGGTTAGTCATCCTATGTGGGGCCACCTAAAGGTTAAAAAAAACTCTCTAATTCATTAAAGAGAGGTATCATACTTATTTGCAATTTCATATTACATTACTACTTAATAAAATAGCAAAGCGAGGTATCATTCAAAGAGATATATCATTCTGGCAACATAATTGTTTCAACATTTCATACGAAGACTAGATAATACTATAACAACGTGGGATTTGTGATTCTAAGGGAGTACGGTGAAATCTTTATCAAAAATATCATACGAATTTTCCCCTACTTTGATTCGACATTACGTGATTTGCCTCAATTGACGTGTGTTAGAAGGATTGTCAAGAGAATCGGCTCAGGTATGTTAAGGCTATCCCTTCTTCCTTTTTGGCATGATTCATATGATATAAACTAAATGAGCAAATTCACAAATTTCATAAATAACTCTATTCATAGAAATACAAGAGATGCATATGTTCTTGATTCACCATGCGTCCTATTATTCTATCATCTATTCATGGATCTCAGAAAATACGTAAGTTGATAAAGTTTATTTCATGATATTAATCAAAGGCATAATTGCCTCATGACATTCCAAAAGTTTTTATTGGCATACTTCTCATGAATTGCATTTATTATACATATACATGTATATAGGATATGGGAAAAGGTTATGGCGTTATATTCGCACCACCACCTGATCAGCTGGTATACGTTGATAATTTGCCCACTATGGCCGAGATGATATGATGGGATGCCCTTAGAAGCTTGACGATGTTATGCACATATATACCTATGCATGGTATGATATTTTTACGCATATGCATGACATTTTAAATATTAAATGATTCATAGAGCTACTCATACTTACATGTCCAGTCCTATACTCTATGTTTCTCTCATGACTTTTATTTACTGATTTTTGTTCCTTACATTCTTGGTACATTATTTGTACTAACTTCTCTTTGCCTGGGGATGTTGCATTTCATGCTTTCAGGTCTCGATAGACAGGTTGAAAGTCATCCAAGTAGGCTATCAGCTCAGTAGAAGGTGTGGTGCGCTCCATTTGCTCCGAAGTTGCTTGTTTGGTCAGTATGCTTTGGACATATATTGATTGGTATGTCGGGGCCCAGTCTCGGCGTTATGACGTTTATGTAATCTTTGAGGCTTGTAGACATATGTCATGTATAATAAAGATTGTATGGCTTTATCGGCCTATGTTCAATGTACGAGTGATCATTTTGGCCTTATAGGCTCGTACGTTGTATGCATAAGTTTCTATGTCAAGTTGGGTCGTTCTATGTCAAGTTTTCCCACATGTTTATTTTGGTTATCTCATGATAGCCTTTCCGGATCATTTACCTATGATAGTATGATATGAAAGATACGTTATGTTGGTACTCAGTTAAGTAAGGCACCAGGTGCCCGTCGTGGTCTATACGTTTGGATCATGACAAATGTGGTATCAGAGTGGTTCTATCTTAGGGGGTCCACAAGTCGTGTCTAGTAGAGTATTGTTTATGGGTGATTGTGCACCACATTTATAAGCAGGAGGCTACAGGGAATTTAGGATTGTCACTCTTTCTTCTTACTCTGGATCATGTGGTAGAGCTCACTTATAAGAATTCAATCTCCTAACTTCTATTTTATTCATAATAAGACAATACCTACATCCAAAAGACAAATCGGTAAGAGATTGCATGTGCTTGTAGAAGAGTTGAGTTAGAGGAACTCAATTTTGCATCATTTGTATGATGGATAAATGTGAGGTCTTAAGCAAAACATATGTGTATGTAAGCTTCTTTATAAGGAGCCTTAAGCCAAGAATATCTATCCACCGTATGGTAAAAATCAACGAGAGAATCAGAAGGTACAAGTTTCAACAAGTAAAAGAAGCAAGATGAAGAAGGGTACGAGGCGCTCAGTTAATGAAGATTAACAGTATTTACAGTTCAGGAAGAGAGATATAAGCACTTTGAGTTACCTTCAACAGTACAAAGGTATGTACAATTGGCCACACTGATCTCAGTTATGCTCTGTGGGAGCTAACAGATATGGTTCAAGAGAAGGACAGGATATCAAGATCCGACTGGTGTTAGAGTAACCCAAAAATAGTGGATGGATTGTTTGCATTAGTGGACGTTTCCGATGGATATTGCAAATGTGCTAATAGATCTCATTGTGAGACACCCAGATGGTACACTCTAGAATAGTATAGTTAGATATGAATACTAGAATGTTCAAAAAAAGAAAGAAAGAAAATTTACAAATATAGGCACTGGAAGCCTGGAAGAGATAAATATTACCTTAGTGTGGCTCCCGTCCCTAGTAGAGAAAGAATGTTAGACAATTCGAATAGCCAATGGATGGAGCAAGGGGAGCTAAAAGCAAAATAAATGTTTTGTTTGCGTTTTTAGAATAAGGTGATAGACATAGATGTTAGCGAGAAATAAGTAGAGAGATAATGAAGCATTATGAGTAAGATGTGATACATGGATGACAATAGTAGATCAAAAAAGTGACAGTATTACACAGTCTATAGTCAAGTGACGGAAAAGTCGAAAGGTGACAGGCCTTGAGACAACAAAAGAGTATAGGCCGTAAAGTCATATCCACATTTCGAGAAATAAGCTCTTCATAAACTCGTGAAACACCGACCATCTAGTACTTTAAATCTTCTGCAAATATCGCATTCACACGCGTAACAATTAAATCTACTCTTTTGAGCGACCCAAAATTTAAATTTCAACACGTATATTTCACTTGTAAATGAGATATCCTAATAGACAACATAAGGATCACACAACTTCAAAACACTCCGCATAAGATAACCCACCTGTTTTGCCTCAAACTAACATTTTGTATACCTCCCACCATCATAAACATTACGCAGTTGCTTGATCTTCCTGAGTCTGAACTCATACCACAACATGAAATTTACTTCACTCCTAATTAGGAAACATGAAAAGATTCTTCACACTCCCATAACTCGGGGCTATTGGATTTGAAAAAGTTCGTACAAAAGCCTTTTCCTCAGAGTGCAGCTCGGAAGCCTATTCCTAAGAAGTTCTGTATACCAGATATACCTAAATACAACGGGACCATCGATCCTAATAAACACATCACTTCATACACGTGCGAAATAAAGGGGAATGACTTAGAAGATGATGAGATCGAGTTTGTTTTGTTGAAAACATTCGGGAAAACTCTATCAAAGGGAGCAATGATTTGGTATCACAACTTGCCACCAAATTCCATCGACTTATTTGCCATGTTAGTAGATTCTTTTTGAAAGCACACGCCGGGGCCAAAAAGGTTGCAACAAGAAAATCAGACGTTTTCAAGATAAGACAAAGGGATAACAAAATGCTGAGGGAGTTCGTATCTCGATTTCAAATGGAACGTATGGAGCTGCTGTCGGTCACAGATGATTGGGCCGTTCAAGCTTTCACCCAAGGGTTGAACAAGTGGAGTTCGATAGCATCACAACAATTGAAGCAAAATTTGGTCGAGTATCCAACCGTAATTTCGGTAGATGTCCACAATCGATATCAGTCAAATACCATGGTCAAGGACGACCAATTGGGAGACCCTTCAGGTTTAGTACATCCAAACAGGTTGGTAGTTAAAACCCCGAGGGACAACCACATGTAACCAAGGTCGAACAGGGAACGATATCAACCATATGCCGCATATCGAAGGAACAAAGTTTCAGGACGCAATCCCCCTCTAAATGATCGAAGAAACGATTGAGGAAAAAATTCTCGGGAACTTATGAGCAAAAGAGGTTTTGATAAGCATGTTGATCCCGTGGAGGCACCTTGGCTATCAGAATATAACTTTAGCATCGACTTCATCTCGGGTCTTAAACGACTTCAACATGGCTAGTGAAACAGTTAAAGGGGATATTACTCTACCAGTGAACATGGCCAGAGCCATTCAAGATACCAAGTTCCACGTGATCGAGGGCGACATGAGATACAATGTCCTACTCGGAAGGCCCTGGATTCACAACATAAGGGCGGTTCCTTCGACTCTCCACCAAATGATGAAATTCCCGACATCGAATGGTGTGAAAATAGTGTACGGGGAGCAGTATGCGGCAAAGTAAATATTTGCAGTTGACGAGGTAATACCAGTATCGTCATTACCAACTTCGGATAGGTCGAGCATCAAAGGTAAACAGGAAACCAAATAGCAATCACAGCTACCAGCCTCGACCGAATCGGGAAAGTAGGAGATAGAAGAAGAAGAGGAGGATTTTCTGACCCTTCAAACCTTTATTGTTCTCGAAGACTCCGGCGCTACCAAATCGACTGTTGAGGAACTGGAATGGGATATATTGATCGAGTACCTGCCCGAGCAAAAGGTATACTTGGCAATGGAGTTAACCCCCGAACTCGGGAAAAAACTTATTCAATTTCTTATCGATAAAATGGATTGTTTTTCTTGGTCCCATTTAGACATAACAAGGATCCCACCAGAGATAACGATGCATTGGCTAAGCCTTGACCCCAGTTTCAAACTGATGAAACAAAAGAGAAGGCCCCAGTCCGAGGTTCATAAAGGACGAAGTAACTAAATTTCTCAAAATAGGGTCTATTCGGGAGGTAAAATACCCCAAATGGTTAGCCAATGCAGTCGTAGTCCCTAAAAAAGGGAACAAACTTAGAATGTGTGTAGATTACAATAATTTGAACAAGGCATGCCCTAAAAACTCTTTTTCGCTACCTAACATCAATCGCATGATCGATGCCACAGCTGGCCACGAGATCCTTACCTTTCGTAACGCCTATTCTGGGTACAATCAAATTCAAATGAACCCGGAAGACTAGGAGAAGACCTCATTCATCACCAAGTATGGAACATATTGTTACAATGTAATGCCCTTCGGGCTAAACAATGCAGGGGCTACTTACCAACACCTAGTAAATAAAATGTTCGAAGAAAAAATAGGTAATTCAATGGAAGTTTATATTGATGACATGCTAGTTACGTCCATGCATGCAGAGGACCATTTGGCTCATTTGCAGGCAACGTTAAAGATTTTGAGGAAATACAACATGAAACTCAACCCCGAGAAATGTGCTTTCGGGGTCAGCTCGGGAATGTTTTTAGGCTTCATGGTGTCAAATTAGGGGATCGAGATCAACTTTGATAAAATCAAGGCCATCGAAGACATTATCATTGTGGACAGTGTAAAAGTCGTGTAGAGGCTAACTAGGCAGATAGCTACTTTAGGCTGATTTATCTCGAGGTCATCGGATCGAAGCCACATATTTTTCTCTTTTCTCAAGAAGAAGAACAATTTCACCTGAACCCCGGAGTGTCAACAAGCATTAGAGGAATTAAAGTGATACCTATCGAGCCCACCATTACTTCATACCTAGAAGGCAAATGAGAAACATTACCTGTATTTGGTAGTGTCAAAAATTGCGGTGACTGATGTCCTAGTTCGAGAAAACCAAGGTCCGCAATTTTCCATTTACTATGTAAGTCGGACCTTAGCGGAAGCAGAAACTAGATATCCACACTTAGAGAAATTAGCTCTTTCACTAATAAGCGCTTCTAGAAAGTTAAAATCATACTTTCAATGTCACCCCATATGTATGTTAACCACTTACCCACTTCGTAATATTTTGCTGAAACCCAAAATTTCGGGTACGATATCGAGTATTGTTTACCATGAAAATGGTAACAATAATTAAATTTGTAAATGGGACTCTAGAAATATGTGATCTATTCCCGAGCTAGTTGTTAGAGCATTTGATGATAAGAACGTGAATTATAATGATGAAATGCGAGCTAAAACGAGACAACAATCAAACCGAAGGGGCATGTTGCCCGAATGCCAAGTCAGTCGACGGGGACCTCAGGGCCAAGGTTTGAGCCGAGCTCGAGCTACCGAGGGCAGTCAGGAATGGGATAATAGGCAGAGATATGATCGAGCAAGGCTCTATGTTACCAATATTGAGCAAAGTAGTGAAGAACAAATAAGAGAATGATAAATGCTAAAGCAGCCTCGGGCCAGTGAGAATGAACAAATTAGAAGAAAAGCGAGAGAGAGAGAGAGAGAGAAAGATATTATTGTATTTGTGGAGAAATGGAGCAACATCAACCTTTTACAAGGTAGGGTGAGTCCCCATTATATAGGAGGGGAAACTCGGCTACAAGTATGCGAAGATTAATTACAAAGTACGGAGATGGGATGGCTTGACATGATGCCTCAGCATAGGCTCTGGATAGGCCGGGCCTATCAGACGTAGCCATGTTCCTAGAGCTTCCCCCTCTATCCTGGCTTCGTTCTTCGTTTCCTCTAAGTCACGATTCGACGAGCCCCGAGGCCAAGAACTCGGTCGTGGCCTCCCACCCTCGGGGTCCCAAGGCATGCTTCTGAAATGTCTTGATAGCGAGAAATCAAGTTTTCTGATTTTGTCGCGTACAGATAGTCTCCACGTTTCCCATAACGAAGTGATGGGAAATGATTCTGACACTTGACTCCTCGAACTTCTTTTGGCGATGCCATATCGATGATGCAACCCCTATCGTAAGCTTTACTGTGATTGGACATCCATGGGCTCATGCTTTTCGACCTCATTCATTTCACTCCCTAATTCTTGCTTCTCAGGGTGTAGGTACCACCATCGGTTCGGTTTTCCATGGATGCATTAACTGCGCCCGTAGGTCAGTCTTCTGAAGCCTAGATGACCGTGTTGTAATCCCCAATAAATAGGGGTGCCTTTGCTTTGTTTTTCCTATCCCAGTGCTTTCGTTGGCTTGCTTGCCTTTTCCTTTTTATCATCTTTTTTCACCCTTGAACACCATGCTAGGGGCTCATGATCTTAAGGCTATTTGGAGGAGTTTCTCTGCGTCGTGGCCTTTTGCCAGGGCTTCCTTTTGTCGAACTCAATCGTTCTATCCCGCTATTGTTGTGGTCACCGGTATACTGGCCTTTGCTTCTGCTGGCCCGAGGTGATGTGGAATGGGGAGTTGGTTCCTCCCTTATGTGAATAGTTGTTCAGATTGTACACTGCTGCTCAAAAGGTGGCTCAGATTATACACCGCTGCTCACCTTCATACCCCGGCTCAACATGGTGCTTTGCTCCGAGTTGGGGGCTTGCACGGCTAGACGTTCAAAAAATTGGATTCAAAGTAGCCGTGCAAGCGGGACCGAGGATTGTTCGGTCCACTATCTCTCCGAGGCTTCCTTGGCCAAAGAGGGTCCTCGAGCTTCGGAGTGCTATGGCATTTTTTCATCCCTCTCTTCCACTCGCCTTGTCCCTTGGGGACATCAGTGTGGAATGTTGGGATGAAATTTCTGAGGAGGAATGTTCGAAGGCGCCTGTTGTGGACTTTCAAAGGTGGGTTGGTCTTCGGGCTTTCACCTTGCGTGTTCATCCCTTTGTCTCTTCCTTTAGGCATGGAGATCCCCCGTTGGCTATTGTAATTGTATTTAATGACCCTAAAGACTCTACTATTTTCTGCTTTCCTTATTCTGCTTTGTTTCTGTATGCTCTCATGCCCTTCGAGGCTCTTTGAATGCCTTCTTTTATTTGTTGACTGCTGATATCTGACTTGAGCGCGGGCATTCATTTTGATCTTCTGCTGATCGACTTGGCTCTCCTCCGAACCCATCATCGTACTTCAGACCAATCTTGGATTGATCTGATAGGTTCGGGCTATTTAGGCCCTCCGAGTTGTTTGGAGATCATGCGTCGAATTCCGGGGCCTTTGGGAATGTTATCCTGGATAAAGTTCATCTTCGGGTACCCGGGGGCCCCTATTGATCTTGAAGTAGATAACCCTTTTAGAATGTTTAGGATAGACATCTGTTGAGGAGTTTGCCTGTGTTTAGGCACTGCTTCAGACCTTCGTGGAGCTTTCGCGATCGGAGCTTCCCATGTTTATTCCTCTCTTCAGAAAGAGGGGATCACGAGACTAGGTGTTGGCCTTGCGGCAAGTGTCAGTATTTAAAGCTTCCCGCTTCCCGAAGTAAGTCTGACTTCTTTGGGCTGGGGGTTCTTGACGAAGAGCACTGGCCTGAGGTTGGAAATAATACAAACGGCCCCTCGAGTCTTGACTTCTTGTTTAAGGATGCTTTCTGGATCGAGTATCGATCCATCTATCTGTATCGAGGCTATTGGCTTCCCGGGGTTTGCCTCGAGTAGGCTAGTTGTCGTTGCTTCTCGCATATATGTGGGGTGGGTTCGGCTTCTTCGCAAGACTTTACTATCCGTATATAGCTTCCTTTCTACTTTGGTATAGGGTACTTCAACTCTGTAGGCGCAAAAAGTGTTGGTGTGCGCCCTTGCCTTGACCTATTAATTTCACAACAGTCATGGAAACTACTTCGGGGCCGATCCGGCAGGGGATGAGGGGTTCTGCTCCTGGTGCTCGGGAACCGAGGGATTTCGCTCTGGATATGGAGTCCTTGATAAGAGACGAACACCTGGATATGGCAATGAGATACTGCGGGTGGAGCGAGGGGATACCACTGCAGGTTCTTTCCCTATATGGGGGCATTGCGGACTCCATTGATAGATTCTTGAGCGTATACCTATACCCTTTCGCATTTGGCCTCCCTGATAGGGTTGTGCTTGACTTTTTCTTGACGTATTGGGTTACTCTAGCGCAGATTCACCCATTATTTTGATGAACGACATTGATGATGAGGTTCTTCACAGAGAAGGTCGGGTTTGAATCCACGCTTGATCACCTTGTCAGGCTTTGGACCCTTTCATCATCGAGTCCTGCTAACTCTGAGGTGTCGTTCATCCACACCCTTTGTTTTTTATAACGAGGAAGGCGGGGATCGAGAGTGGGCCAGTTGATTTATCCGGGTCCGGACGACCGATATTATCCTTGCGGAGTTTTTACCATTTCTCGAAGGGTGGAATCATGCACGTGAGTAAGGCATTTGGCACTTTTCAGATTCCGCAATTAGTGAAAATCAGCTGAGTAATAATGTTGTCTCCCTTGTTGTAGCAACCTCGTGGACACCGTGTGAAGTCCATGATCTTCCTGGCTGGGTCCGGAGGCTGGTGACCTATTCGTCCTGCGACGAGCGCCGGTGGCGAGCTGTGCTCCGTACCCGAGGTAACACTTTCCCCTTTCATTTGTATTGGATTTGCCATTTACAAATATCAGGCAGTTCTTTAGGATGAGGCAATGTTTTTCTGAAGAGGGGAAGGAGTCATTGGCCTCCGGGCCGAGGGACAATGAGAATAAGAGGGATCGGCACCCACGGTGTGATGGAGCTTTTAGCGGTGCTAGTCGGGCTCACATTTCCGAGGAAGGGGCATCGCTCGAGTCTGCTGCTCCCGGAGTGCTTGATTCCCAGCCGGTGGTTCCTTTTTGCGAACATGCCGTGCTCGAGGTCGGTTCTTCTAGGGAGGCAGGGGCAAGATCAACAGGAGTGTGTTCTGACTTCGAGGAAGTCCGCCGGCTTCACTTTATGGTGAGTTTATGCACAGTTTCCCTATATCTTGCATCCTCCTCCCTCTTATTGAACATTTCTTGTACAGGCTTGTGATAGGATTAGGTCTGAGTTTCTCTGTCAAGGGGCCAAGCTCCAGAAAATTATGGATGAGGGAGAATCCCTTAGGCTCCTTAGCAAGGAGAAGGAGGTTAAGCTGAAACATTGGCGATACGAGGCATACTGAAGATCAAACTATGAGAGCTATTCGATGGAGTAGGTAACTTCCTATAGTACGTGCTTCGCTCGTTTCTAACTTCAAGGCTAATTCCTTTTTGTCGTATCAGTTGCAGAAAATGGCGGAGGCCTTGGAGTACCTCAAAGGTGACGTCAACTGCATCAGAGTTGCTTGAGAGGAGCTAAGGGCTAAAGTGCAGGCTCGAGCTTTAGAGGAGATGAGCTCCTCGGCTAAGGTCCCTGCCTTCGAGGTCCCACTCAACGTGACTCATGAAAATGCCAAAGTTCAAGCTAATATGATTGGGAAACTTGAATATGATCTCTCAAATGTCAAAGCCGAGATAATTGACGCCCGAGCAGAAGCAGTGTTAAGCCGAACCAAGGTTGATTGTCAGATGGCGATTCATATGAAAAACTGCTGCTGATGTCCAAGTTGAGCTGAAGCGAGCCCTCAACCGGGAGAAGAAGATCGAGGAATATGTTCACTGTAGATCTCGAAGAGAGGTACTCGAGGAGGTCGGTGCAAGGGGATTCGTTCTCTCGGAGGAATTGGCTCGAGCAAGGGCGAACGAGCATGACGCTTGGTCACTTCTTGTTGATGTTGCAGAGGGAGAATTAGACAATGTGTAGCCCTTTAGTGCAGAGTGTAGATTTTTCCGTTTTGTCTCTTTGTCTCTGATATACGTAGGGCATGCCTGTAGGTGGAGAATGCGCTTTTTCGCGCATGTAATATATAAGAAGAAACTTGCAGCTTTATTTCTCCTGTACCTTTTTTTGTTGTTGCTTTGATTAGGCAGGCTGGTTTTGGTGTTTTGGCGAGGGCCTCATATATCTGGAACTGATTAGACAAACCTAGGGGCTCTTAAGTGTGATCCTTGGCGCGAGCAGGTGTTGGGGCCTCCGTGCTTGGCTCGGCTATTTAGGCTTAGTCTCCGAGTCGAGATCCGACTTGAGCCTTCTTGTCCTTGAATTGTTTGTGCCCGTGCGGGTAGGTAGTAGTCATTTTTATCTTTTGCCCTTGGGCATTTTCCGTTCCAACTGTTTTGGGTCCAGTCTCCGAGTCGCATTGTGACTCGAGCTTCAATTGACCCTAAAGCTCTTTCCTACCTACATGGGCAGATGATGATGGCCTTTTGTGCTCTGGGTTGAAGTGACCTTGCGTGCACGTGGCCTGGAGATTTAATCGGCTGACGACAGTAATTTGAGTCGTACCCTTAGGCATATTGCAGTTTAACTATTTTGGGTCTAGTCTCCGAATCACGTAGCGATTCGAGCTATAATCGACCCTTAAGTTTCTCTGATTCTCTGGCCGGCGATAATGGCATTTATGTCGTGCATTAGGCATATTAATATTTTTGGGTCCAGTCTCCGAGTCGCGTTGCGATTCGAGCTGTAATCGACCCTTAAATTTCCTTGAGTTTCTGGCCGGTGACAGTGGCACTTAGGTCGTGCCCTTAGGCATATTGCAATTTTCTGGTCCAGTCTCTCAGTCGCGTTACGATTCGAGCTGTAGTTGACCCTTAAATTTTCTTGAGTTATGGCTAGGGACAATGGCACTTATGTCGTTTGGTCATTGAGACCTTTTAGTATGTGGCCCGGAGGCTTGCATAGTTAACTATTTTGGATCCGATCTCCGAATCGGGTTACTATTCCAGCTCATTTTAATCCTCAAGTCATCAATTTTCAAACTGGCAACAATGTTTCTTACGTTGTTTGGTCATAGAGACCTTTCAATATGAGGCACATAGGCTTGCATAGCTGGCGACAATGGCTCTTACATTGTTTTTGCCCATGGGATTTTTTTATAGGCTTTGTTTCCACTCGTTAAGGTCATTTTAGAATATTTTTACCAGACCCGTCGTCGGTTCTGGAAGAACCTTGATTTCAAGTCATTGTCAGCGTTGTTTCAAGCACCTTGTAAGGTTTATAGATCGTAGTTCGAGTAGATCAACACCCTTGCGATTTGGAGCCGACATGATCGGAGCTCATTTTTGCCTGTTGAGGGAAGCCTGTTTTAACCAGTTCTTTCCGAAGAATATTCGGAGTAGTGGCCTACGATTTTTAGCGACAGTGGGGCAACCCCGAGTCACGTTATTTTGGCTATATCAGCCGTTTTGACCGTAGTCATATGCGTTTGGCTGTAGCAGTTTGTCACTCCCCAACCTCGGGAAGCACGACCGACGCTCAATAGAGTGAACCCAACTGAGCAAGCCCTATCAAACACTTCCTACCCAACTCAATATGAATTAGGAAACCATGATGTCATTTATTTAGACAAGGAAAGATAGTACATTCAACATTGTTAGTTCATTTCATAACACAACCTTAAATTGTAGTTAAGTTTCCAAGATTCAATACAATTACACTTTAGAGAAGCAAGAGTTAGAATTACAACATAGTTCATAGAACCATCAAACACCCGAACATAACCCACACATATATCTATGGAGCCTCTAAGGATACAAAAGACAAGTATGACAATGCCGGCAACAAGGCTCCGGCTATACCTCAAAAGTTGAAGTCCACAACAAAAGATGTACAATATAACCCCTTGAAGGAGAAAGGGGCTCACCAAGACTTTGAGAATAAGGTACTCTGCTACGCACGACATGCACTATCCACAATGGAGCCACCTACATTCATTTTAAATATATAGCCCCCGGCAAAAGGGACGTTAGTACCACAGAATAGTACTAGTATATATAACTAAATGCCATCTAGTTAGAAAGAACTTTCATACCAAACATATGTAAATAACAAGTATAACTCAAAAGCTTTAAACGATCACAACATTATCAAGGTAAAAGAATCATACAATTTTCATATTTGTTTCCATAACCTTTAGATTGGGGCGTTTCATACTATTCATCATTGTTCACTATACCACCGCTAGCTTGAGCGGAGTCCGATCTCGACCCAATCGGCTAGGTTGCCTCATTTGAGACATGTACCTCAACCATAATCTCATTCTCACTTTCCGGAATTCAATATCAGCACAATACCACCATGTGTGCGGCATAGCGTCCGATCACGGCCCGATCGGTTAGGCCGCCTTACCAAGGAGTTTCCCTTTTCCATCAATCATCTCAACTCAATCTTTGTTTCGCACATATCATTTCATAGGCACTTGGGGCCACAACTATCATGTCATATATTTGGCATTTGCCACATTTCACATTATTTCCAATTTCATTGTTGGATTTGTAATTTAGAGTAATAGGTGAAAACAAGAGCAAATAACATTGTAAGCATAGAGGAAACTTCACATAGATGGCACAACATATGCAGCTTCAATTTCAATTTAAGGTCTACGCATTTCATTACATGATTAATATTCCTTGCACCTTTTCAAGTTATCAAGAATAGCACATGGATCATATTGAGACCCATCTTTCACGTATATAAGGTTGCAACCCCAAATTCATGTGAAAACTACCGTCAATACAACAATTAGACTTTAATCTTACCGTATTTAAACAAACACCGATGGAACTTAATTTCTAAAAGACGGGGTTTTAGCCATACATACCTCAATAGAGCTTCCCTTAAATCCTTATAATAAATTTGGAATTTCCTAGTAACTTCAATCTATTTTATGAAAATTACAAGTTGAACTAAGAATAAGAGGCATGAATAAGATTCTAGCTCATTTAAGTAAATTATCAAGCACTCAGTGTCTCCCAGGATACCGTCCTATAGTCCCAAATATACATATCCAATGGATCTCCCGGGACCGTCCTGTAGTCCAACGCATAGTGCGTGGGGATCTACCGGAATCACGTTTCGTAATCCCAAATGTAAATACCTAGTACTAGGTGAATCTACCGGGTGAAACCTCATAGTTCCATATGACTGTGCAGGGGGATCTACCAGAATCCCACATCCGTAGTCCCAAAATGTAAACATGCAAGGGGGAGCTACTGGAATCCCATATCCGTATTCCCAATGTTAATTATACAGCAGCAAAAAGAAAATATTCAAAAATGTCAAATTCCATATTAAGGCAACAAGAAATTCTAGCCTAGCATATTGTACAGAATTTAGGTAAAGCAGGTTGAGCAGATAAAACAATTAAATTACTTAGACATGCTTTCCTAAGCTAACGACAGGCTTAATAGTGCAAGTAATAAAAACATGAAAGGAAACATACTAGCAATTACTTAATGAAAACCAGATTTCCAACTATTATTACAAGTACACGCTCGTCACCTCACGTACAAGGCATTTCAATTAACAATAATACCGAATCCTAAGGGGAAAGTCCCCCACACAAGGTTAGGTAAGTCACTTACCTCGAACCAGCTCAAAATCAACCTGAAACCACGCCTTTGCCATGAGCACTATACATCAAATGGCCCAAATCTATTCAATTCAATTGCATAATGTAAATAACCCTTCATTTAATTGATTCTACAATTAAATTCTAAGCTAATACGCAAAATTAGGTAAAAAGACGAAAATGTCCCTCGGGCCCATGTATCAGAATCAGGTAAAATTTACATTTCCAGAATCCTCACACTCTCATGAGTTCATTCATAATAAAAGTACCAAAATCGGACCTCAATTGGTCCCTCAAATCATCACTCAAAGGCCTATAATTTGTCAAGCCCTAACCCACAATTTACCACTGATTTTCCATAGTTTTTAATGCTTAAATTGATAAAAACATTCCAATAATGAGTTTAGGGACCAAAGATATTACCCCAATGAACTCCTCTGAAAATCCTTCTTGAAAAGTGCTTCCCAAGCTTCTTCCCGTTTGAAATATGGTGAAAATAGTTAAATTTTGTGAAGGCAAGTATTTATATGTTTCTGCCCAGTGACTTCCGCATCTAGGGCCCTGGGACTGCATCCGTGGTCCCGCTTTTGTGGACCGATGGTCGCATCTGCTACTTGTCACTTAAATCCCACCTTCCGCACATGCGGTTAACCCTTTGTAGATGCGGGGCTGCTTTTGTGGTGAATCCCCCGCTTCTGCGGTCCCTGCTGACTTCTCCCTTTTTTGCTTCTGTGATGCGGCTCTGCACTTGCGGGACCCAAACCGCAGGTGCGGTTATGACAGGAAACCAGCTAAAGCTGCAACCTCAAACTTCAAAAATCCTTCCGTCAACCATCTGAAATCATCCCGAGGCCCCCGGGACCTAAACCAAAAGCACAAACAAATGTAATACCACTGTCCAAACTTTTACAAATCCTTAAACACCTAAAACAACATTGAAACAACGAAGCAACCACTGTTAACACTCATGTAGTCGGTTGGCGGATGTTCAATTCTTGATTCCTTAAAGTAGAGCTCACTTTCTTCCTCAAAATCGGATTCTTCTTGACTTCCTTCCACACCCTCAAGTTGGTGGGCATAGTGTGCCTCAACCAATATTTTCATTTGATCTTCCAAAGTGTGGATATGTTCATCATTGTGAGCCAAGCCTTGTTTCAAGTCCTCGAGTGCAAAGTTGTGCTTCTCATAATTTTCAAGAATGGTATCCAACACGAGCATCATCTTCTCATTTAGAGCATTTGTGAGTTCTTCTTGGTTTTGATCAAGTTCCAAAAAAGGATTTTCTGCTTCCACATCTAAGAAATATTCATGGCTATCATTAACTTCCGAGGATTTTTGGACCTCTAAAGCTTCAAGCATTTCTCCAATTTGTGGCTGCAACCAAGTCATTTTGGAGATTATTTTCCAAAAGCTCCTCCAAGGAACTTTGTTCTTTGTTTCCTCTTTCAAGTAGGCATTCTAGCATGAGCTTTAACTCTCCATTTTGACCATGATCAACTTCTTGCACTTCCATAGCCCTATAGTTTTAATCACAAAAAGTAGAATCATCATAGCGGGGGCTTGGGGAAGGGAAGGACAAATAAACACAATCATCCCAATGACCATTTTGAAAACCACACTTATCACAAATACTCCACTCACGGGTTTGCGATTGTGTACACAATCCACCCTCGGGAGAATTTAAACAATTTTACCACGAGTGTGGTCCTCCACAATAAGAACAAGGGTCATCAAAGTATGAACAACTACCATCCGACCAATTTTCATTATATGTACCATTTTTCAAAAATAAGAAAATAAACAAGAAAAATAGACCAAGGTAAGAAAAGCTAATTACACAAATATTCACAAGTTTGGGCCAAAGCACTTACGCTTATTTCTCAAACAACCTAAATTATGCCAAATTATTCGCCGGCAACGGTGCCAATTTTGCTGAAGTCCAAATCCACTACTAAAAAGTAAAAGGACACGCTCGCATGCAAATTTACCCAATTATGAGTCAGGGTCGAATCCCATATAAAAAAATATGTAGGCGATTAGGAATGTAAGAGAATTATCATTTATCGCGCAATGTCAAACACTTAGATTTTGGGTTAGAAAATGTTTTATACCTAAATGCGGAAATGTAAACTAACATAGAAAGCAATTAAAATGATCAATGGCTATAAGTATGGTTGCATCGGGAATTACACTCAAGTAACGATCCAATGTATTTCATAATTTTACAAATATGAGTGAGTTTATGTTAATTAGCCACGAGTAACAATTCTATATTAGCTTCTTTCGAAGACTAACAAGACTTCCTAATTCAATTATCCCTAAAATAATTAAGAGATTAAGCACACCCAGAACAGCTACAAGTAGTTCAATCCTATCCCTAGGTAGAATCTATAAAATAAGGGTTAATGCCTCAAGTTCTTTTTAATTAATCTTTCCCAACCCCAAATTATTTTTTCCAAAATTAATTCGGAGTTAATGGGCGAGTCCTATGGTTAGCTAATCCATTTGGAAACATTAAAGAACAAGAATAATTAAAGAAACAATAACTCACTTCATAAAAAGATAAAAATCATTCAATACATAAGCACAAAAAGGTATTTAATCCACACTTTAAATATAAATATTTCCATAAACAAGATTTAAGTGTTGGAAAAAATACTACACACTAAAATATTCAATACAAAGCAAGAAAATGAAGAAATAAACATAAATGGGTAAGAAATCCTTAACTACAAGCTTCAAATCTTCAAGACCCAAGTGTGTGTGCAAAAACTCATACCATATATCCTACAATTTGAGGTAACAAGAAAGCAAAATGACATTCCTCACATAAGAGCCAAGAAGTGCAAAATGAAGAATTTAAGGGTTGGCTTGATCATCGACTTACCACCCTCCATCGCTCATGGTCACAAGCTTGATTCCACGCTAGGCGCCCAATTCATATCATCCAAGTGGCGAGAAAAGTGGTGAAGTTGACTTGCGTCATGCCACGACGTTAAATGCGGCGTTTTATGAGAGGCAACCCATCATTTTCAAAATTTTTGGTCGTTTTTTTTTTAATTTTTCTTTTTAGAATAGCTTTGACTAATCTGTCAAGTTTCAGATTTTTCGGAGTTGAATTAAGGAGTTCGGGATGTTGGAGTGCACAAAAATAGTGGCTAAAAATCTGTGCATCAATCTTCTGGTGTAACCGCATCTGCGGATTTTTTATCGTAGATGCGGTAACGCATAAGCGGTTTTAATACTGCAGAAGCGGCAATTTTCGCATAAGCGTGTTTTTGGCCGCAGATGCAGTAAATTACCGTAGATGCAAATATCAAGCAGGTTTGAAAATAAAATAGAAATCTAATTTTATCAGGTATTGTCTTAATACTGCTCTTCTCCCCAAACCCCAAACTCCCCCATATCTCACACTACTGCACTGATCTCACTCTACCGCTCTTGCACAAGACACCACAGGTATTTCCCATCTACTCCCCTCTTCTATTTCTCTTTGCTTTTCTTTTCTTTCTTTCTCTCTTCTTATTCATTGCAACAACACCACATTTATTTTATTTTATTTAACGTTTCTATTTTCGATTTAAATTGCTGTTAGTTTTAGGAAGTGAGGAAAATTGGTTGAGAGATTCATGTGCGTGCTACTATTGTTAAACCAAATTTGTGGGAAATCTGAGTGCCCAAATGTTTAAAAGAATATTTCTTACTAAGAACCACAAAATAGGTCTCAATAGAACCATAATTTCATGTAGTGCACTAATTTAGAAGTCTTGAGTATAAATTAGGTGCCAAACTTGGGCTTAAGGATTGAAAAATGTTTAAAAAAAACTGGGTGTCTGAACCCTTGCTTGAGCACCGCAGATGCGGTAATGCACCTGCGGTGATTTGTCCGCAAATGCATTTTGGCCAACCTGAGCAAAATCGCGGATGTGGTGAAAATTCTGCAGAAGAGGAACCGTTCATGCAGTTATTGTTCCGCATATGCAAAAACTGGGCAGAACTGCCAATTCCAGTGGCTTTGCAACAGGGCCTTCCCGAGCACGTTCAAGTTGATTCTTTGGCCAAATTGCAGTGTTTTAAATTGCTTAACATGATTCTATTGCCCGACTGACTTTGTTTTTTTTAAGGTACTTATATCTAAAATGGACCCGTACATATACGAAAATACCCCACAACAACATCAAATTGAGGAGGAGGTTGAGGAATCATTTGATAACTTACACTTCATGTCAGCTGACTGTCAGCGCCGATAGTATGACAACCTTGTCACCAAAAGGTTGGTGCTTCAAAATGGGATCAACGAGGAAAAATTCGTCAAGAATCTCCCAGATTTATATGCCCATCTCCATGCATCCAAATGGTCATGCTTCATTCCCACTCCATGCAAAGCTAATGAGGAGTGGGTTCGCGAATTCTACGCTAACCTTCAGCGCTCAGACTTTTCCAACCCACAACTCATCATTAGAGGAAAATTGGTAAGGTTTGGCATAAAACAGATAAATGACACCCTTGGGATCCATAACTATCCAATGGAGCCGGTGCGAGAGAAAGTTCAGTGTGAAAATGGGGAATGGCTTGTCTCTAAACTCTACCCTCCAAGAATGAGAGCCAAATAGGAAAATCGAAGAAAAGGTTTGAGGTCAATTGAATTCACAGCTGAAGCAAAAATGTAGTTGTACATCCTCTGCAACAGGGTGTCTCCTTGTGGAAATGTCTCAGATGTCTCCTACACCAGGGCATTGACCATTGCATGCATCCTGGACGACATTCCTATGAATGTCTGTTACTATATCCTGCAGGAACTGAGGGAGTATTTGCGAAACAAGGATGCAGGGATGATGTTCCCTTCGTTGATCACACAGTTATGCACGATGGCAGAGGTGGGGGTACGTAGCATAGATAGATGGTTACCAGCTGATAAACCTTTTCACCCACTGAGAGTGACAGGAGAGGGTAGTGCAGTCAAAAGCAAGAAAAGGAAGGTCACCACCACGGCTATTGGTTCAGAGTCATCTTCACATGCAGCTGCATCTGAGGGACCATTTGGGGTGCTAAACTCCGAGCTTGCATCCATCCGGGAGTTAGTGTTGCAGCTTCCAAGTGGTCCTTCATCCTTTCAGCCTGGGCCCTCGTACTTCTCTAGGGAAGAAATAAAGAGTTACTTAGATGTGCGGAAGAGTCAGAAAGAGTCTCATGAGAAGATGGAAACATTAGTTACCAGACTTGAGACAGCTTACAGCCACTTGGCCAAGGCGCATGCAGATCTCTAGTCAGATTCAAGAAGGAGAAGGAGAGGAACAAGAAGAAGAGCATGTTCATGATAAAAATGTGGAGAGGCATAAATGCCATCTTTAAATGGGGAAAACCATGCAAGAAAATACCAGTGAGGGACAAGGATGATAACGAGGAGTACTCCTTCATGTCAGAGGCTGGTGATGGTGATGGTGATGATGATGATGAGACCGACAATGATGAGGCTACGAGTTCATCACATCATTGATTAGCCTTCCTTCCACAGTCTGCTAGTCTGATGCAGACCTCAGGGAGACCCTCAAACTATTTGTGCTTTATATTTGATATTGTGCAGTGAGGACACCGCAATGTTTTCAGTTGGGGTGGCTGTATGAGTATACTTATTTATACAATGATATTATGTGCCCTTGCCGGGCTTATTTTGTGGTTATGGATATTGTGTTCCCTTACCGAGCTTACTTTGTTGTTTTGAGTATTAAGTGCCCTTGCCAGGCTATTTTGTGTATCAGGTGCTCTTGCTGAGCTTGTTGTGATTAGTCTATTTTTAGCTTCATTTCGTTATTTATTTTCTTTAGTAGCTTTTTGTTGTTAGTATTAGTCGCTTTTATTTTAGTATCCTTTTAAGTAGTTTTGTTCTTTTATTTTTATTTCCCTAAGTAGTATTTTCTTAGGTTTTCTTCATGCTACGGTTCTTTCCCAATGAACATTTTTTTGAAGTGAATCGGGTGACTTTTCCCTATGATAGATGGTGTGACAACTTTCTTAAGGGAATTAGTCTTGTATTGCAAGGAGGAGACGTTTGGATTATTTGGTACTAATAAAATTAGTCTCTTATATGTGAAATGTGAATTGAGAATACCCCTCCGAATTTTGGTTTTGAACTAAAACAAGTAAGTTGCATGGTGAAGAATAATTTTTGTGATAAATATTTGGCTCTTTTAGTGACTCTTTGCCCACTAACTTGAATAATATTGCTCTAGATGCTCTTATTAGAAAATAAAATTGATCCATCTTGATTATTTCATGTTCCATGTGTGTTAGTGTTTGTACAAATAAATCTTGTGTTTACTTCTATCATCTAGAACTTGCCCAGTTGGTATTTCAACGCTAATGATAGTATATTTGGTTGGAGGGATGATCTTAGGCATCCTTTGTGTTATTTTCAGAACCTTTTTAGCCTTTCAATCCTACCATTGCACAAATAATATCATTAGTACCCTATTTGAGCCTTTAACCTTTTCTTTGAAAACCTCATTACAAACCTCTCCTTTTTGTAAAATAATTCGCTCTGTGTACATTGAGTGTAGGAACATATACCTATGTGTGTTCATATTAAATTATTCATGCTCCAAAAGAAAAATATGTATATAAAAAAAAGGAGAAATACATGTATGTATATAAATATGGAGCCTTGAAGAAAATTAGAGAGGTATTTAAGGTGGTTCTATGTTGGTAACTAGATGCCAATGAGGCTATGTGGTTTTAAAAGAAACATAGTGCAAAAAGAAAGACAAATGTGAGTAGTGTTCAAGGAGGGTGAAGTCACTTGGATCCAAATACTTATCCAACCCTTCTCTAAACCTACATTACAAGCTTAAAAAGTTCTTATGGGATCTCCAGTCGAATGTTCTTGAATAGGCAATGAATTAAAATAATGGCAAGCTTATGGTATGAGATGTTGTAACACTTGAAATTCGTTGTGAGAGTGAGTGTCTTTGTAAATATGTCCCTTATGTTGTATTGTAAATATAGTGATTTTGGGACTTTAATTTCTTTCTTGTGAGGGCACATGAATTAGGAAGGATTGGTGAAATTGAAAGTTGAGTATATCTAATGGACTAGTGCTTTTGAGTCACTTCTTGAGGCTTATTCTTATCATTTGATTATTTTTGAAACTCCCTTGCAAATTCTTGAAGTTGTTTTTAGATGAGGGAGTTATTCGGGTAAGATGCACATACTTTAGCCTAATTGTTAGTACCAATCAAATCCATAAGTATGGTGCTTAATTGGGGAATGTGATTTGTAAATAATACCAATAATACTTTTGTTTTAAATGGTAAAGCCTCATTGAAGTGATGGTGTTGATTTGCTTGAAGACAAGAAAAAGCTTTAAGTTGGGGGTGTTGATGAGTAGTGATTTTACCATTCATTCTATTCTCTTTTCTTTAGCTTTTATGTCCTTTAACTATAATATGAGGTTGTTTATGGTGTGTATTGTTAGTTTTTAAGGTAAATGATGCTATGAAGTGATTTGAATTGACTTGAAATGGAATTGAGCAAAAAGGGTGAAAACAATGCAAAACCCTCCAGTGATTCCGCATCTGCGTAAGTCTGGAAACGCATCTGCGGAGCGGGGATTTTTGCCAGAAATCGCTTCTGCGAGTAAATTTCCGCTTCTGCGGTAGCTCATCTGCACTTTGGGAGTCTGCATCTGCGGTGTCAGACAAACTTTAACGTCCTGCTTCTGCGATAAGGTATCCGAATCTGCAAGAAGTCATCCGCAGGTGTGTTCAACAGGCATCAGACCTGGGCAATTTAGGCATTTCACATGTTCTCATTTCCAAACCCATAAATACTCGACATAGAAGAATCTTTGGAAAATCTTTGGCATTATTTTCAGTTCTTAGACTTAGAGACAACAAGTTTGGAAGCTAGGGTTTACACACACACTTGGGTCTTGAAGATTTGAAGCTTGTGGTTAAGGATTTCTTACCCATTTATGTTTATTTCTTCATTTCCTTTATTTATATTGAATATTTAAGTGTGTATTATTTATTTCCAACATTTGAATCTTGTTTATGGAAATATTCATATTTAAAGTGAGGATTAAATACCTTGTTGTGCTCGTGTATTGAATGATTTTTATCTTTTTATGAAATGAGTTATTGTTTCTTTAATTATTCTTGTTCTTTATTGTTTCCAAAGGGATTAGCTACCCCTAAGACTCACCCATTAACTCCAAATTTATTTTGGCAAAGATAATTTGGGGTTGCGAAAGATTAATTAATAAGAACTTGAGGCGTTAGCCCTCATTTTATAGATTCTACCTAGGGATAGGATTGAACTACTTGTAGCCATTCCAGGTGTGCTTAATCTCTTAATTGTTTTAGGGATAAATCAATTAGGAAGTCTTGTTAGTCTTCGGAAGAAGCTAATATAGAATTATTACTCGTGGCTAATTAACATAAACTAGATAATATTTGTAAAATCATCAAATGCATTGGATCGTTACTTGAGTGTAATTCCCGATGCAACCATACTTGTAGCCATTGATCATTTTACTTGCTTTCTAGGATAGTTTACATTTCCAAATTTAGGTATAAAACATTTTCTTAACCAAAATCTATGTATTTGACATTGCGCGATAAGTCATAATTCTCTTACATTCCTAATCGCCTACATATTGTTCTCTGTGGGATTCGACCCCGACTCATAGTTGGGTAAATTATATTGCATGCGATCGTGTCCATTTACTTTTTAGTAGATGGATTTGGACGTCATCACAACCCACCAGTGATCTACATCACCTACCATATAAAGCCTCATACGACGCCATCTGAATGCTGGACTGATAACTGTTGTTGTATGCAAACTCCCCCAATGGCAAGAACTGATCCCAAGACCCACAAAACTCAGTCACATACGCACGGAGAATATCCTCAAGAATCTTAATAGTGTACTGGGACTGTCTGTCAGTCTGAGGGTTAAAGGCTGTAATCAACACTACTCGAGTACACAACTCATGTTGAACGACCCTCCAGAACGATGATGTGAACTGAGTACCTCTATCTGAAATGATGGACACTGGAATACCATGTAGACGAACAATCTCCCAGATATAAATCTCCGCCAACTGCTCTGAAGAATAAGTAGTACACACAGGAATGAAGTGCGCGGATTTGGTCAGCCGATCCACAATCACCCAAATAGCATCAAACTTTCTCAAAGTCCGTGGGAGCCCAACTACAAAGTCCATGGTGATTCGCTCCCACTTCCACTATGGAATCTCTATCTGATGAAGTAATCCACCCGGTCTATGGTGCTCATACTTCACCTACTAACAGTCGAGGCACTATGTTACAAACCCAACTATATCTTTCTTCATCTGCCTCCACCAATAGTGCTGCCTCAAATCATGGTACATCTTTGCGGCACCTAGATGGATGGAATACAGCAAACTATGGGCCTCCTCTAGAATCAACTCCCGAAGCCCATCAACATTGGGTACACAGATCCGATCGTGCATCCTCAATACCCCATTATGACCAATAGTCACATCCCTGGCATCACCGTGCTGAACCTTGTTCTTGAGGATAAGCAAATGGGGGTTATCATACTGACGCTCCCTGATACAATCAAATAAGTAAAACCGAGAAACCACACAAGCTAGAACCCGACTAGGCTCGAAAGATCTAATCTCACAAACTGGCTGGCTAAGGCCCGAACATTCATTGCCATAGGCCTCTCTGATGCTGATAAATAAGCCAAACTCCCCAAACTCTCTGCCCGATGACTCAAGGCATTAGCCACAACATTGGCCTTTTCCTAGGTGATACAAAATAGTGATATCATAGTTCTTCAGTACCTCTAACCCCCCTCTTCTAGAACAAGTTTAGATCCCTTTGCTTGAATAGGTGCTGCAGGCTCCGATGGTCAGTATAAATCTCACAAGGCACACTATATAAATAGTGGCACAAGATCTTCAGGGCGTGAACAATGGTAGCTAACTCAAGGTCGTGGACCGGATAATTCTTCTCATGCACCATCAACTGTCTGGACGCGTAGGAAATCACCCTACTGTCTTGCATGAAAACCGCTCCAAGACCAATCCTCAAGGCATCACAATAGGCAGTGTAAGATCCTAAACCTGTAGGTAATATCAATACTGGGGCTGTAGTCAAAGCTATTTGGAGCTTCTGAAAGCTCGCCTTACACTCTTCTGTTCGCTAAAACGGAGCACCCTTTTGGGTCAGTCTAGTCATAGGGGCTGTAATCGATGAAAATCCCTCCACAAAATGACGATAGTAAGCCACCAAGCCAAAGAAACTATGCATCTCGGTAGTTGTGTATGGTCTGGGCCAACTCTGCACTGCCTCTACCTTCTTCGGATCCACATGAATACCCTAACTGAATACCACGTGACCTTAGAATGACACAGAATCCAACCAAAACTCACATTTTGAGAACTTTCCATATAACTTGTATTCCCTCAGAGTCTGGAGCACTATCCTCGGGTGCTTCTCATAATCTTCCCGACTCTATACACCAGAATGTCATCAATAATGACAGCGACAAATGAGTCAAGATATGGCCGGAATACACTGTGCATCAAATGCATAAAGGCTGTTAGGGTATTGGTCAGCCCAAATGACATAACAAGGAACTCGTAATGACCATACCGAGTCCTGTATGCAGTCTTTGGGATATTTGGCTCCCGTATCTTCCACTGATGGTACCTCGAACATAAGTCAATCTTAGAGAATACTCGTGCACCCTGTAGCTAGTCAAATAGGTCATCAATATGAGGCAAAGGATAACGGTTCTTCACTGGCGATAATCAATACACATACGCATAGAACTATCCTTTTTCTTCACAAACAATTTAGGAGCACACCAAGGTAATACACTAGGCCGAATAAAACCTTTATCAAGCAATTTTTGTAACTGATCCTTCAACACCTTCAACTCAGGAGGAGCTATACGATACGGAGGAATAGAAATGGGCTGAGTGCCCGGCAACAGATCAATGCCTAAATCAATATCTCTATCGGGCGGCATGTCCCAGAAGTTTAGCTGGAAACACATCAGAAAAAATCCCGTACTACTAGGATTAAATCAACAGAAGGGTTATCAATACTAACATCTGTCACATAAGCCAAATACACGTCACACCCCTTCTCAACCATACGCTGAGCCTTAAGGAAATAAATAACTCGACTGGGAGTGTGATCTAAAGAACCCCTCCACTCAACTCGCGGTACACCTGGCATAGCCAGTGTACGGTTTTGGCGTGACAATCAAGAATAGCATAATGGGGTGACGACCAGTCCATGACCAAGATAGTATCAAAATTAACCATGTTGAGCAACATTAAATCGGCTCTAGTCTCAAAACCTCTAAAAGCAACCAAACACGATCCACAACAAGAGAATCTCCCACATGAGTAGAAACATAAACAGGGGAACTTAGAAAATCCCGAGGTACACCCAAATGCGGAGCAAAATAAGAATACACATAAGAATAAGTGGAGCCTGGATCAAATATAACCAATGCATCTCTATGATAAACCAATATAATACATGTGATGACAGAATCGGAGGCAACAGCCTTGGTACGGGCAATAAGGACGTAGTATCTGGACTAGCCTCCCCCTCTAGGGAGACCTCTACCTCCCTGACCTCCACCTCTAGTTGGCTGAACAGGTGGGGTAGCAACTAGAGCTGTAACCATAGCCTGAGAACTCTGCAGGGCACGCTGTGGCTGAGAAGTCTACGGAAGTGCACCCCTCCCATATCTGGGGCAATCCCTCACCATATGGCATGTTCCACCACACTCAAAAAAAGCTCTGGGAGGACGTGGCGGCAGTGGCTGGCTCGGGCCAGGTCTGGTGGACTGACCTCTGAAAGCACCCCGCGCACGAGGCGCACTAGAAAGAGAAGGTTCATAATAACACTCTAGAGCCCTAGAAGGAGCTGGAATACTACTAGCTACTAGAAGAGCTGAATGAACAGGGCAACTCAAATAACCCCTACCATGATGACCTGCTGCTGGGGCATGGGCACTAGAGAAATGGCCCGACTATCAAGACCTCTTGGCCTCCCTCTCCTCTCTCTCCTTAGCATGCATACCCTCAATCCTCCTAGCAATGCTCACCACTTGCTGATAAGAAATATCCATCTCTAACTCACGAGCCATGCTAGACCTGATGCTGGGAATAATCCCCTCAATGAACTGGCAAACCCTCTCGCGAACAGTAGAAACCAAGGCTGGTGCATGCCTAGCCAAGTTAGTGTAACGGATAGCACACTCTGAGATAGTCATTTCTCCCTGACGCAAATGCTCAAACTCGGTGCACCATGCATCTCTGAGGCTTTGAGGAACAAACTCTTTTAGGAATAGATTTGAAAACTGGGTCCAAGTCAACGAAGCAGCTCGTCCTGACTATCTAACTCATAGGTGCACCACCACTCATAGACGACTCCTCCAAGCTGGAAAGTAGTGAAGGAAACTCCACTCGATCCTGATATACCCATGGTACGGAGAATACGGTAGCACTCCTCTAGAAATCCCAAGGCATCATCTGATGTTAACCCACTGAATACAGGAGGATCATACTTCTTGAACCTCTCAAGTCTTCGCTGCTCATCCTCTAAAGCTGCTGCCCAGTCCTCGGGCTGACATGGGGCTACAGGCTATACATGAATAATCTCTAGGACCTGATCAACATGCACTCGCTTCTTAGGAGTGCGGGCGGCGGGAGTCTGTGCTCATCCCCCGGCCTGAGATGTGGCTACAGCAAGGGGAAGCAACCTTGTCCGAGCCAGAGTGGTGTATATAATCATGAATTGTGCAAGAGTCTCCTGAAGCACTAGAGTGGTAGTAGTAGTAGGCGTATCAGGTGTCTGGACTCCGGTTGGAACTATTGGTGGTACCTCGGTGGTAGCTCGTGTAGAAGCTCTGGCTACACCACGTGCGCATCCTCAGCCTCTACCCCAGCCCCAGCCTCTGATGGCTGCAGTAGGGGGCGCGGGTTCTTTATCATCTCGGGTAGCGCGTGTCCTTACCATCTGTGAGAGAATAGAAAACAGAAGTTTAGAATTGTGATGTCAAAATCTCGCACGACAAGGAAATCAAATGAAATGGAATTTTCTAACAGTTACATAGCCTCTAAAAGATAAGTACAGATGTCTCCATACCGATCAACGAGACTCTAATAAACCGACTTGTGATTTATGACTCCTATGAACCTAGAGCTCTAATTCCAACTTGTCATGTCCTCGGTTTGCCCTCTGTGAACCATCGTGACGGCACCTAGTCCTACGACTAGGTAAGCCTAAAATGAGGAAAATCTAATACATATTCCCTAAACCCGGAAGAAAACAAGTTAAAACAAAGGTAGAGTAATAAGACAACGTTTAAAATTGCCGCTCGATATACACAACGTTAACTCTGAAAATCTAATACATATTCCCAAAACCCGGAAACCCATGAATTACTAGCTAAGAATGCTACATAGTGCTCTAACTCCAAAATAGTCTAAAACAAAGTAAATATAGAAGGGTTGTAACTACAAGAGAGAATAGAGAGAGACTCCTCGTTCTGCGGACACGACAGATATACCTCGAAGTGTTCGAAGGATCGCCTCGCCTCAAGGATGGTAAGTTTGAGTAGAGGTACCTGGATTTGCACATGAAAAACATGCGCAGAAAGGGCATGAGTACACCATAACGGTACTCAGTAAGTGCCAAGCCTAACCTCGGTCGGGTAGTGACGAGGAAGGTCAGGGCCCTAATGAGGTTAAAGAAAATATACAGTTCAATAGTATAGAACAGAACAGTATAAATACATATAGCAGTAAAAGTAACACCGGATATAAAGGACAACAATAACCACTACAGAGGCAAGTAAACACATAAAGAGATAAGGCTCAACACCAAAATAACAATCGGAGATCTCCTAGGATACCGTCCTATAGTCCCAAATATACATATCCAATGGATCTCCCAGGATACCGTCCCGTAGTCCAACTCATAGTGCGCGGGATCTACCGGAATCCCGTTCCCTAGTCCCAAATGTAAATACCCGGTACTATGGGAATTTATTGGGTGCAATCCCGTAATTCCATATATGTGTGTAGGGGGGTCTACCGGAATCCCACATCCGTAGTCCCAAAATAAATTACACAACAGTAAAAGGAAAATATTCAGAAATGTCAAATTCCATATTAAGGTAACTAGAAATTCTAGCCTAGCATGCTGCACAGATTTCAGGTAAAGCAGGTTGAGCAGATTAAGCAATTAAATCACTTAGACATACTTTCCTAAACTAACGACAATCTTAATAGTGCAAATAATAACAACATGAAAAGAAATATACTAGTAATTACTTAATGAAAACCGGATTTCCAACAATTAACACATGTACGCGCTCATCACCTCACGTATAAGGCATTTCAATTAACAATAATACCAAATCCTAAGGGGAAAGTTCCCCGCACAAGGTTAGGCAAGCCACTTACCTCGAACCAGCTCAAAATCAACCTGAAACCACGCCTTTGCCACGAGTACTCAATTTCAAACGTCCCAAATCTATTCAATTCAATTGCATAATGTAAATAACACTTCAAGTAACTGATTCTACAATTAAATTCTAAGCTAATACACGAAATTAGGTAAAATGACCAAAACGCCCCTCGAGACCACGTCTCAGAATCAGGTAAAATTTACATTTCCAGACTCCTCACACTCTCACGAGTTCAATCATAACAAAAGTACCAATATCGAACCTCAATTGGTCCCTTAAATCATCACTCAAAGGCCTCTAATTAGTCAAGGCCTAACTCACAATTTACCACTGATTTTCCTTATTTTTCATGCTTAAATTGATAAAAATCATTCCAATAACGAGTTTGGGACTAAACATCTTACCCCAATGAACTCTTCTAAAATTCCTTCTTGAAAACTACTTCCCAAGCTTCTTCCTGTTTGAAATATGGTGAAAAATAGCTAAATTTCACGAAGGCAAGTATTTATATGTTTCTGCTCAGTGATTTCCGCATCTGCGGTCCCGCTTTTGCAGACCAATGGTAGCATCTGTGACTTGTCACTTAAAGCCCATCTTCCGCACCTACGATTAACTCTTCGCAGATGCGAGGCCGCTTCTACGGTGAATCTCCCAATTCTGTGGTCCCTGTTAGCTTCTCCCTTTTCTGCTTTTGCGATCTCTTTGCCTATTCTGTGGCTCAGCACCTACGGAATCCAAACCGCAGGTGCGGTTATGACAGAAAACCAGCTGAAGCTGCAACTCCAAACTCTAAAAATCCTTCCATCAACCATCCGAAATCATCCCGAGACCCCGGGACCTCAACCAAAAGCAAAACAAAGCCTAATACCACTGTCCACACTTATACCAATCCTTAAAACACATAAAACAACATTGAAACGACGAATCAACCACAGATTCAAGCCTAAGAACTCCAAAATTCTAGAAATACGTTTTCGATCAAAAAGTCTATCAAACCTCGTCCTAATAACATGAAATTTTGCACACACATCACATTTAATACTACGGATCTACTCCGACTTCCGGAATTCCATTGCGACCCTCGGATCAAAATCTCACTATCGAACCAGAAACTTCAAAATTCGACCTTTCGGCATTTCAAGCCTAAATTAGCTACAGACCTCCAATACACAATCCAAACACGCCCCTATGCCCGAAATCACCCAACAAAGCTAACGGAACCATCTAATTTCCATTCTTAGGCCTCTGTTCCGAGTACGGTCAACTTTCCAACACTTAAGCTTTCTTTTAGGGACTAAGTATCCTAAAACTCTCCGAAACTCATAATCGAACATTCCAACAATTCAAAATGGCAGAAATAAATACGGGGAAAGTAGTTAATAAGGGATCGGGGCATAAATTCTTAAGACAACCGGCCGGGTCATCACACTCACCTAAACCAAGAGCCAAACCTTAGCCACCCTAAATCCCCACGCCGCCTCCGTCATTGAAAACTGCCAGAAATCGCCTCATGGCGGCTTCGGTGCTTCAAACCTCACCAAATTCACACCATACAATCACCTTCCCATCCCCTTTCCAAATCCCAAAACCAATTGCTTCGAATCTTTCTCAAACTGCTCAAATTTCGAAATTGATAACTAAATCCTAACTTTTTCTTTGCCAGCTTTCGGTCAATTTATGGGATATTTTAACCTAAAACGTCCATTAGTCGATTGTTTCTTGTTGAGAACAGTCGATTAATGGTCGTCCAAGTTCGTTTTATCCCGTTTGAAACCTGTCAGAAGTTCTGATGGATTCCAAATTCGAAATGAAGTCTTGGTAATCTCTTTTCTTCTTTCATTTGTTTGTTTATCTCCTTCATATGTTTTCTTTATTTAGCCGTGTCGCGCCCCCTTTTTCTCGTAAAATCGGGTTTATGACATTTTCATGGGATAACTCTTTCCTTTTGGGAAAGGGTTTTTTGCAATTTTGAAAAGTCGCCACGTAACAATTTTAAGGTGCGGTAGCGCACCTATGAGGTTCAACTACAACTACGTTTGATAACCAGAGATAAGGTAAGGGCATGAAATTTTCCCAGGGGAAAGGTGTTAGGCACCCCTCAGGATCCACTAGTGTGGTTCCCGGCCAGATAGTTTTTGTGAATTTGTGCAATTAACAAGTAAACAAATAAGGCTCAAGTAATAGTGGATTTTGAATTAACAAGTACACAAGTGTTTGTTTAAAACAATAAAATGCAAGGTTTTGAAAAGAGTTACAATCTAAGAATGCTGATGAATGAAGGGGGTCCTAGTTTTGTTTGTTATATGGATCACATCAATGCAATACCTGGTAATCACTCCTAAAAAGAGAGGCTATACGTGGTATTAGCGCCGGCCATCATATCCATATCTACCCCTATCAACCCCGTGAAGGTATTAAAGTGAGGATTGGTCTCGACCACTATTGCATTTTGTTACCCGTCCCATTCCTATCAGTTCCATAGGAATTTTAGGACTCCTATTCGTATAAGAGGGAGGTTCTAGGCAGACCCTTAGGTTTAAAGGTAAAATGCTAAGGCGACATACAAAACAAGTAGAACTGCATTTATAGGGGAAACATATAAACAATTAAAGGCTCAGGTATACCTCCGCAAATAATGTATATAAATAGCATGACTTAAACATAGTTAAGGCCTAAATTTTAAATCCTAAAACACGGTGTTTGACTCAGAACTAGATTCATTATATAACTCGGAAAAGAAGTCTGAATCAGGCCTGTCTGCTGGTTGCAGCAGTTGATAATTAAACATAGGCGGTTCCAGTGTTTATTATTACCTAAGGCTTGCCTAGGCGTAACAGTGGTTAACTATGAGCATGATATCTATATCGATTGAGAACTGCAGTGGAACAGTGATTAATTTTAAACAGACGACTTGATATCCTATTGGCATGCTTTCTAACGGTATTAAATCGTGGTAGTGTTTGAAAAACTTATTAAAGAAGCGACAAATTAATTACAATCCAATTCAGAGTACACAACGTGAACTAAACGGTTTCTCCAACGGGACTGGTTTTAAATTCTATAGGCATGATTTCTATTATAGCTATTTAGATCCTATAGGTATGGTATCTAAGTATCAAAAACTCAGTTTGGACATATAGGCATGATTTCTAAGGAAAATGAGTCTGGATACATGTTGTAATGAAAATTGAACTTCAATTACTTTACATTATATAGGCATGATATCTAATTATAAAACTGATTTTAACCCTATAGGCATGTTATCTATTATTAAAACCCTTTAGATCTTATAGTCATGGTTTCTAATTATGTGAAAGTAAAGAATGCAAAATTTATTTTAAACCAGAGTAGATCCTATAGTCATGTTATCTAACAGACCATATTTGAAGCAAGATAGACCCTATAGGCATGTTATCTACCCAATTTACCCACAATATACAACTGCCCACCATTTTCACTAATCACCCCGATATTGTTTACAAATTATTACAGGCCAAAAGATTGAATTATAAAAGAAGTGCAAAAATAAGAAATTACAACCAAAGGTAGCCTGATCATGACTTCCTCTCTAAGTTATGTAATGAACCACTATTTCAAAGCCTCTCTCATAACTGGGTATGTTAAAGTTCCCTAAGGACCTCAAGGGATGTCGGGCATTGCTCACACCCAGATTTGCATATCAAAATAGAATGAGTGAAGTATAGAAGGACCAGCCTTTATGTGTCAAAGTTTAGAGGGAGCTCAAGGGTCCCAAGGTAAGGCTCACATAAGAGGGGCAGAACCTAGATTCTAAGAATATAGTGGAAGTGAAGAACACATGTTGAAAGAGATTTATTTAAAAAAACTGAACTAATAGTCCATTTTGAAAGCAATTAGTGACAGAGGTGATTGAAATCAGTTTGTAGTAGTAAAACTCAAAACTACACAGACTCAGTAGTCATACAAAAGGGGTCAAGGGATTTTGGGGATACATTGTCTGTAAGTACATGACCCCAACAGGGGTCTGGTTTGGTCATGCGCAGTAATAGCTGATGCTGGCATGACCACAAACCAAACAAAGGAACACAAGCACATAGGGGATATGGGGGTTTGGGCTTCATAAGACAGCGAGTACACAATAAGTGACTAACAGGGTATGCTTTAAAACACACATAGGGGAAGCATTAATCTAAGGGAAAGGGAACATATTACAGCATGCTAGTAAATGTAACTTGACTGCAGAACCATAAACAGGAGTAGACAAGAATAATTGAATTTGAAACAATTAAAGAAACATGTTGTTGTTGAGGCTTAAAAATCAACTAGGACATACTAGTAGAGAAGTAAAGTGCAAAAAGGAAGAGTAAGAAGGATTTCACAGTCTAGCCTTGGCTTTCAGCCGGCTAGACATAGCAGTAGCACAAGTAGCAGTAAAGAAAGAGAGAGTTTTTGAGTGTAAATATGTGTTCTGAACTCAGATTGTTCGTGTATTTGAAAGAAGAGATGGTAGGGTATTTATAGTTTTGAAAACGAGTGAAGAATAATTTAACCAGTAAAGTTTTAACTCAAACATTGAAATAACCACAATCAGAATCAATTAACAGAAGTACTCCCTTTTAATTAAGGGATTACTGCTCAAACGGATACTAACATGGTTAATTAAGGAAAGAAATCTGTTTGAGACAAATTGATTTTTGCCATATAAGGGGGCAGTAAAAGTATGAAGTAAATAATTGAGTCTTAGTATGAAATATGCTTAGTTTTGGAAAAGGATTCAGCAAGGTAAAACATCACAGTAATTAAAGGAGAGGAATCAATTAGTTTTAAACAAAATGAGTAAAAATTAGGGTTTATAAGGGAGCCCTTTGCAATAAATCACAACATTGAGGGAATCAGAATCAATCAAGAAAGAGTCATGATTCTGCAACTTGACATATAAATAGAGCGAACAGAAATATCAGTCATGCAAGGCCAACCACATGGGCAAAAGAAATAACTGGATACATACAAACATGTAGCAACAACAAGAGTAGGCTAAGGCTCCGTAAAGTCAAATAGTAAGGGCTCACATGCAGAGCCCAAAATGAAGAAACAAGTCCAACAGGTAAAGAGAGCCAGAAACAAGTAAAGGTCTCACAGTAAAAAGTGAGGAAAACCTTTTAAGAAATTAGGGTTTCAACAATAGTCGAGTTTAAAAGATGGTAAGAACTCAGAATCACATAAGTCAAACAAAGACAAAGAACTTAATTGAACAAGTATACACTCAAAAAAACATGGACAGTTTTAGAAACCAGATAAGACCAAAAGAAAAAAAACCTTGGGTTTTTACACGATGAAATAGGTAGAAGAACAGCCTGAGAAAATCGTTTTAAACATAGTGAAATCATAAACGATACTGAAAATCGAAGGAGACATCTTTAAAAAGAGTGTTAAGAAGCCCTAATCGTTGAAAACGAAGAGTTGTTTTGAAAAATCGGAAAAGTTTAAAGGAAAACACTTGAGAGGTTCAACCATTCACAGATCTAAGGTAGATCTAAAGAAAAATGAAAGATCTTAAAGTTTAGGGTTTCAGAGAACCTAGAAAAGGTGTGAAAGACCTTGAAAAGTTACCGATCTAGCCGGAAAAGGCAAGGATTTGACTTGAACGGCCATGGATAGCCGGAGAAAGGCCATGAATAGAAGTTGAGCAAGGACTAGACCATATTTCTTCGAGATCTATCCATGAAATCACATGAACGGGCCACCAGAGGATGTAGGAGGTTGGTATACATCTTAAACGACCATGGAAGACCATGGATTAGGCAGGGATTGAGGTGGATTAGGATGGAATTGGGTGGCAGCGGCAAGGGTTTATGTGAGGTTGCAGGGAGAATAAAGAGGAAAGGGATTCAAGGGTGTCGGGCGGTGAGAAATGAGTTTGGGTAATGGGTCGTTTGGGGTTTAATTATGGTAGGTGAAGTAGTGGCCGTTGATCTGAATGATCAACGACCTGGATTAAACGGGTAGGTAGGGATCTGGGTTTGGGTCGGTAAAAAATTGGGCCAGGGTCGGGAAAATTGTGTTTGATTTGGGGTTAACTTTATGCTAAAAATTAAACACAAATGGGTTGTTATTCAAATAGCCAATTTTCCCCCTTTTAAATTATAAAAATGGTAAATAAATTTCTAAAAATAAATTGAAAGCATTAAAATAATTCATGGCATGAAAATAATAATTTAAAAATATAGGGCTTAATTTTATGAATATAAAACACAATTAAGTCTTAAAAGGGCTAATATTGTATTTATATGCAATTAGCTTTAAAAATACTAAATAAAATTGTACAAATATGTAAAAAAAATATACCTTAGCCATATTTTGGCATAAATATGAAAATACAATAGATGAATGACCAAAAATAATAATTTTAGAGATAATTATTAGGATTTTATGGATGAAAGAAGGAAATAAATCAATTAAAAAACCTTTAAAATTATGGAAAAAATAATAAAATGCTTGGACATACTTATGTATGTATATATTTGTTATTTTGAAATTATTTTGCCTATTTAAAATATATAGAAAAAAGTTGGGTGTCAACAAGCCGTTTGTATAAGGTCAACACAACTCTAGATTTTCTTTTCTTTTGACTGTTTTTGTTCGTTCTTTTGATTAATCAAAGCTTGTTGAGATTTATTTTTCTAAAGTTAATTTTGCATAGGTTTATGCCTAATTAGGATTTTTGGTGAATCGATTATTCTGCCTTTGCTTTGTTTAATTGTTCCTATCTCGTATTCTGTAATTAGATTTCCACGTGTTAATTGAGTTAATTAATCTGTTTTGATCCATAAATTGATTAATTCAACTTCTAGGATTTCTTTGTAATTTTTCTAATATTGTTGGTTTTATTACTGTGTACATGCTTTAGTCGTTTAAGTCTAGTTTTGTTTAAGTTAATTAGATAAAGCACTTTTAGTTAGTGATTAGGTTAGTCTTAGTTTGAATTGCATCATTTTTTATTCTATTGCCCTTTTAATTTGCATTCTGATCTTTTGATGGACTTTTCTTTTTGTTTGCCTTAGTTTGTAAATTATTAGAACTTATAGGGACCTAATTGAACTAAAAGAAACTTAGGACAATTTTTAGAAAATATCTAGGAAGAGGAAGTTTCTAGAAATGGTGCAGTTGTTCTAGTTGTTACAAAAGATGCTGAATTAGGATAAGAACGGCTGATGTATTGTACTATTTTCATACTTTAAGATAAGGAATATTCCCAAAATATATCCTCCCTAGGCAGCCAATATATGTAGGCTATTTCATTCCGAAAAACACACAATCATTAGCATTCTCTGCACAAAAGGTTCTGAAAACACAAAGATATACTGCTCTAAAATGCATACCGATACTGAAAAATACCAAGATGAACACAAAAATACTCTAAAATCTGGTTTCTTTAGATGGGGTTTTCTGGTTTAAAGCTGGTTGATTTTGGTTGGTATTCTAGGTTGCTGTTGCTGTCTGGTTTCTGCTGTAGCTCTTTTTCTTTTGAGTTTTCAACCAATTTTTCATCTTATACTTGTTGGTTTTTGATTGATGCTCATTCAAGGTACAACCGTCAGTTCTTCCTAATGGACTGCTATCTCATTTTTTGAAATAATATACTAGTAATGAGCTTGTACAATGAAAGAGTTTTTTTATGTGATGTTTGGTTGATTTACTATGAATGAAATTGAATTCATTGTTGAACATGACTCCTACTATTTAGTTTGTTTCTGTTAGCCAAATGCTCTAGGTTTCAAAGCTGACCCTGAATGCTGTTTTTATTTATTAAAGTCATGCTATCATCTTTTATTTCTTTCAAGTGAATAATGTTTGTTTTTCCTTAATGTCACTTAAGGCTATTGGCAAACCATGAGCTAGTACCTGCAGATTTGGTCAATAGTTGGCCAAATCAGCAGGCTCAAAAGCTGGAAAAATTGAGTTCCTACTATTTAACATGAGAGAGACCAAGCTTTGATGGACAAATCATGTCCAAAAGAGGCAGGGATTTTTCAGGTTGCTAGAAATTGTAATAAATTAGTTGTTAATGTAGTTAGTTTATGTATTTAATAGGTTATAATGTAATGTGTTGATTTTGATAAAAAAAAATTTATGTTTTGAGGACTGTAATGAACTAGGTATTAATTTCATGAGCTAGGATTCAAAACAACTATACTAGGATTTTAATTATTCGTTATTGTACATTATTATAAACAATAGTGGTGTAAAGGGGCCAAGTTATGAGCCCACTTAATAGAGTTAAAGGGTTGTTTCTTTGATTAAATAGGGTTGAAGTTAAAGCCCAGATAAATCTAGGTCTAGGCCATTGGGCCTAGGCTCTAAGCCCAAATTTTGATTCAGTTGTAGGAGTTCTCTTTTATTATAAAATCATGGTATAAATGTATGCTTTTCTTTTATCTTGCAAATCATGTGAATAATTTTCAAATTAGAATTTTGTTTTAATCTTTGAATTTTGTTTCTACGTAAACAACGAATTGAAAAATATAATTGTTATAAATATGCAAGTATGGTTAGAGGTAGAGTTGGACAGGCCTAGCTAGAAAACATGTAGCAGCTGGGCTCGCCAAATATAAACCCAATATGGGCTATTTGAATCGGACTCAAGAAGAGTCTTTGAGCCTCTTCACTTCTGGGCCAAGCTCTAGCCCAAAACAGCTCCAAAGTGGCCGATTATCCTTAAATAATTGAGTAATGGGCCATTGCTCGCCCAAACCCCTCTTCAAAAGAGATTTAAAATCTTAGCCCTTCACCCGTTAAGCATGTTCATGCTTAAAAGCTTCTTAGTAAATTTCAAATTAGGATTAAAATATGAGTATCCTTAATTTTGCTTAGTAAAATATAAATGTTGTAAAACGAAACAAGGTGTGTCATTCACAATTGAATCACCTAATTTATGGCTCTCACTTTAATATTACAACTTAGTATTAAACAATCTTGAACACTCGTAGCTTGCATTAGGCACGACTTAGACTATTATTGTGATTATATATACGTTCGCATAACATAATTATGAATTTCATTTTAAAAATAAATCGAGGTATGCGTTCGCGCAACTTCGACCAAAACTTTCATATATTAATAAAGTGTGATTAATTGTGGACACGTACGCATGACATGATTTTTGATGCGCCAAATGAAATGAGTACACCTACACGTGACTCAATTCTTTAATTAAGAATAAATCAAGTGATTAAAAGCTGTAAAAAGATAAATGCACATAGGTCCTAAAATGAGTAGTTAAACAACTTAAGGCAAGAATAATTGTGAAGCGACCGTCCTAGAACCACGGAATCCGAGAATGCCTAATACCTTCTCCCGGGTTAACAGAATTCCCTATCTAGAATTTCTGGTTCGCATACTTTTAAATAAAGTCGAAAATTTCCTCGATTTGGGATTTAAAAATAAACCGTTGACTTGGGACACCAAAAATAAATTATTCCAAGTGGCGACTCTAAAAAATAAATAAAATAATCCCATTTCGAATTAATGTCACTTTAATTGGAAAAACTCCCTTATATACCCCTATCGGCGGGTAAAAAGGAGGTGTGATAGCTCTGGCGACACTGTTGGGGATAAGAACCCAGAACTTCTGGTTCAGGGTTCAAGAATTCGAGCTTGTTAATGTGTTTTTTATTTGGCTTTATTGTTGGTATTACTATATTTTGTGTACCTAATGTGCTAATTGCCATTTATTTATCTCTTTGATATTACTTGAACTGTATTTAAATGTCTTCTTATGCCTCCTTCTGAGTCTTTTAAAAAACGTTGCACACGTTCGCGTTGCCTGCTTTTTTCTGTTAGAAGTTATACCAAATAGAACAAGGCTGGGCCAGCATCAAGGCCGGACAAGCATTCATGCTCCCGGTATGTTTCACCCTCTTCGGCTCGAGTTTGTTCGCTCAGGTAAGCCAGGTCTAGAATATAACCCCAGGTTTAAACATAGAATAACGTAACCTCATGCCGGATCCCTAGTAGGAATGTTTATTTGCATCACGTGCATTTGACGTTAGGGACTCAACACAGGGGTTGGGTCCGTCTAGGACAGGTGAACCTAAAACAATTGACCATCCTGATGCATCCTACATGATATATGAATATTTATTTGTTTCGGCTTGCATGTT
The DNA here is from genome assembly GCF_000715075.1 of Nicotiana tabacum. NCBI lineage: Eukaryota > Viridiplantae > Streptophyta > Magnoliopsida > Solanales > Solanaceae > Nicotiana > Nicotiana tabacum. The sequence goes on from NC_134101.1 coordinate 205,553,762, forward strand.
GACCGTCTAGGAAAAGAAAATCAAGAGAAAAACCAAGAGTGAGGTAGGATAGAGAGTTCACCCGGTTTTGAAAATCCTGGTATTTTAAAATGCCTCGTAACTCTGCCAAAATTTTTAGAAAAAGAGGAAAGGAAAATGTATTTCAAGAAAAAAGAGTGAGTCAAATATCATGTTTTCCCAATTATGTCAAAATTGACCGAACTACGCAGGTATGATTCTCACCGAATGTGGGATACGTAGGCCACCTACATAAGGTTCGGCTTCATTTTTGCAAAAATTAATCAAATAAAATGTAGTTTAGTGTTGTGGTCAAAAGAATAAGCTGACCCAGCTTCGATTATGTCTTAAGTCGTTCTTGTCGGGATAGCCTTAGATTATCTTTCAACTGTCTAAAGGCTATTGTCACGACCCAACCCCGGTCGTGATGGCGCCCAAGACCTTGCTAGGCAATCCTGACCAACTATCAACCACAACCCACTTTCTTATAAAATCCAATATCAGCTAACACAATTTAATTATCAAATTAACATATAAGGTTCTGAAACAGCAAGTTAAATATGCGGAATGTCAAATGATAATACTACTATATAGCCCACACCGATCCAGTGTCATAAGTCTCGAGCCTCTAATACAAGTTCAATAGCCTACTACACAAATAGTCTAGGAATGCAGAATACAATAGGAAGGAACGGAGAAATCAGGATTGCGGTCGCCATGCAGCTACCTCGATACTCCCGGATAATGTTGATCGACTGGAAAACTCTCACTCAGCCTCTGGAACACCTGGTTCTACACGCAAGGTGCAAGGAGTAATGTGAGTACTCTGACCCAGTGAGTAATAGGAATAAATAATGACTGAGAGTAGGAAATCACGTATACACAGGGTAATCTATAATGCAGCAGTTAAACAAGTAGTATAAAAGGGATAAACCAATGAAAAGCGGAATAAGATAATTCTACAACAGATAAGCAGTAAGAGATAGACAGTTAAAGAAAAATAAACACGTAGAACAGTACCAGAAAAATAAACACGTAGAACAGTACTAGCCCCTCGGGCACTCTCTCTCTCTCTCTCATATCACAACTGGGTACCCGCGCTCACTGGGGGTGTGTAGACTACGGGAGGGGCCTCTTACGGTCCAAGCGCAATATCAAGCAATCTCGTGGCATCAAATCTAGTCCCTCGACCTCATATCAATATCAGCCACCTTGTGGCATATATATATGTATCTCAGGCCCTCAGCCTCATATCAGTATCATTGTATCCTCACATCTGGCCCTCGGCCATACTCAGTCCAGAAATCACATAAGCCCCTCGGGCATTAGTAAAACAGTAGGCCTCAGCCCAAAATATCATTTTAGTTCCAAAACCGACTAAAAAGTTGCGGAGTTGTAAAACAGGGGAAAAACAGTACGACTGAGTTTAGGGAGTTAGTCTAAACAGTGAGGTAAAAGTGATAAAAATCCCCGGAGGGTTCAAATAGCTGGTACGAAGCCCAAATATGACAATCAGTCCAAATAATGATGATAACAAATAAGTTTCAATCAAATACGTGGTAAAATCATCAATCGGGACGGACCAAGTCACAATCCCCAATAGTAAATGACCTCATGCTCATCATCAAACGCGTGTATCACCTCAATATAGCACTACGATGTGCAAATCCGGGGTTTCAAACCATCAGGACATCATTTACATTCATTACTCACCTCAAACCGGCTAAATCTCTAGCTCGTGATGCCTTTACCTCTCAAATCGGCCTCCTCGCGCATCGAATCTGACTAAAAACTGAACGAATCCGTCACAATATGCTAAGGGAACAAAGCCCAAGCAAAAACAATCGAAAATATCAAAAATCCCAAAACTAGCAAAAACTCGAGCCCTGGGCCCACTTCTCGAAACTCAAATATTTTCATATCAACGGGTTCCTTATCCTTCCACGAGTTCATACATGTCAAAATTTTTCAAATCCGACCTCAAATTGTACTTCAAATCCCAATTCAAAAGTTCATAATCCCAAGCTCTAGTTCTTCCATTTTTAGCTCAGGTTCCATGAATTTCAAGGTTAATTTCACAATAGAATTACGTTTTAGGTTCATAAATCTTACCTCCAATCAATTCTGCTTGAATTCCTCTTTAATAACCTTCAAAAAGCTCCCAAAATACTCAGCTATGGAGGAAAAATGGCTCAAAATCGCGGATAAAATAACTTATAAACTTTCTGCCCAGTTCTGACTTTCCTTCTTCGCGAACGCGGTCAAACTCTCGCGTTCGCAATGGACAAATTTAACTTGACCAGATTTCCTTCTATGCGATCGCGACCAAGGGCTCGCGAACCCGATGCTTTAGACTCCTCAACCTACGCGAACGCGGTCCTACTTACGCGAACGCGAAGAGAAACAACTCCTGGACCCTTCATGCACCAACTCCACTATGCGAACGCGACCTACCCTCATGCGAATGCAAAGCACCAGCCTCCCACCATTCTCGAATGCGAGGCCTGAAACGCGAACGCGAAGGCAAAACGCAGACCATCCCAAAATCCTTCTACGCAATCGCGACTGGCCCCACGCGATCGCGAAGGCCAATTTCGTCTGCAATATCTGAACAGTTTCTGCAATGATCCAACACAAAAACTAGCCCGATTGGCCACCTGAAACTCACCCGAGGCCCCCGGGACCTCAACCAAAAGCACCAAGACATCCTACCATCTCACTGAAACTTGTTTCAATCATTAAAACACCTCAAACAACACCCAATACGTCAATTCACATCGAATTCAAGCCTAAATTTTTCTAAAAACTTCTGAAATACGCTTTCGATCAAAAACCCAACCAAACCACGTCAGAAATGACATAACGAAGCTACAACAACTCTCGAAATTCCATTCGGACCCCCGGATCAAAATCTCACCTATCAACCGGAAATCGCCATAATACTAACTTTGCCAATTTAAGCCTAATCCTACATCGGACCTCCAAAACCAATTCCGATCACACTCCTAAGTCGTAAATCACCTCCTGAAGCTAACCAAACCATCGAAACTCACATCCGATCCCTCTAACACATAAGTCAACATCCGGTTGACTTTGCCACTTAAACTTTCTTAAAAGAGACTAAGTGTCTCATTTCTTACCAAATCCTTTCTGGACTCAAACTAATCAACCCGATCACATAAAATACGGATAACGAAGCATAAAGAAGCATAAATAGGGAAAATGGAGCGGTAACTCATGAGACGACTGGCCAGGTCGTCACATCCTCCCCAACTTAAACAAATGTTCATCCTCGAACAAGTCAAGAAACATACCTGAAACCACAAATAGGTGAGGTTATTTGCTCCGCATCTCCCGCTCGGTCTCCCAGGTAGCCTCCTCTACGGGCTAACCTCTCCACTGCACTTTCACTGAAGCTATATCCTTTGACCTCAACTTCTGAACCTGACGACCAAAAATAGCTACTGGCTCTATATCATAGGTTAAATCATCATCCAACTGAACCGTGCTGAAGTCCAAAACATGAGACGGATCCCCAATATACTTCCGAAACATAAAAACATGAAATACCGGATGCACACTAGACAAGCAGGGTGGTAAAGCAAGATCATAAGCCACCTCCCCAATCCTCCGAAATACCTCAAAAGGCCCAATGAACTGCGGACTCAACTTTCCTTTCTTCACAATTCTCATAACACCCTTCATGGGTGAAACCTTCAGCAAGACCTTCTCACCAACCATGTAGGACACATCTCGGACCTTCTGGTCTGTATAACGCTTCTGTCGCGACTGCGTTCTATGAAGCCTCTCCTGAATCACCTTCACCTTCTCTAAGGCATCCTGAACCAAATTTGTCCCCAATAGCCTAGCCTCGCCGGGCTCGAACCAATCGACTGGAGATCTGCACCGCCTCCCAAACAAAGCCTCATATGGAGCCATCTGAATACTCGACTGGTAGCTTTTGTTATAAGCAAACTCTACAAGCAGTAGAAACTTATCCCATGAACCTCCGAAATCAATAACACAGGCACACAACATGTCCTCCAGTATCTAAATAGTACGCTCAGACTGCCTGTCCGTATGACGGTGAAAAGTTGTGCTCAACTCCACCTGAGTACCCAACTCTCGTTGAACAGACTTCCAAAACTGGGAAGTAAACTAAGTACCCCGATCTGAAATGATAGAAACTGGAACACCGTGCAGCCGAACAATCTCTCAGATATATAACGCTTCTAACCGCTATGAAGAATAGGTAGTACACATAGGAATGAAGTGCACGGACTTGGTCAGCCGATCCAAAATCACCCAAATAGCATCGAACTTCTTCAAAGTCTGTGGAAGTCCAACAACAAAATCCATAGTAATCTTCTCCCACTTCCACTAAGGAATGACCATCTACCGAAGCAAACCACCCGGTCTCTGATGCTCATATTTCACCTACTGACAATTGAGACACCGAGCTACAAATCCCACAATATCTTTCTTCATCTTTCTCCACCAATAGTGCTGCCTCAAATCCTGATACATCTTCGCGGCACCCGGATGAATAGAATACCACGAGCTATGGGCCTCCTCCAGAATTAACTCCCGAAGCCCATCCACATTGGGCCCACAAATCCGGACTTGCATCCTCAACACCCCATCATCACCAATGGTCACATCTCTAGCATCATCATGCTGAACTCTATCCTTAAGGACAAGCAAATGCAGATCATCATGCTGGCATTCTCTGATGAGATCATATAAGGAGGACCGAGAAACCACACACGCCAACATCCGACTAGGCTCCAAAATATCCAACCTCACGAACCGATTGGCCAAGCCCTGAACATCAACTACAAGAGGTCTCTCCCCGGCTGGGATGTATGCCAAACTCCCCATACTCACTGCCTTTTGGCTCAAGGCATCGTCCACCATGTTGGCCTTTCCCGGATGGTACAATATAGTGATATTATAATCTTTAAGCAACTCCAACCATCTTCGTTTCCTCAAATTAAGATCCTTTTGTTTGAACAAATGCTAAAGACTATGATGATCGCTGAATACATCACAAGATACACCATACAAATAATCCCTCCAAATCTTCAATGCATGAACTATGGCAGCCAACTCCAAATCATGAACGGGGTAGTTCTTCTCATGGGGCTTTGACTAATGAGAAGCATAAGCAATAACTCTACCCTCCTACATCAATACACAACCAATCCCAACTCTCAAAGTATCACAATACACGGTATATAAACCTGAAGCTGATGGCAAAACCAATACTAGAGTTGTGGTCAAAGTTGTCTTGAGCTTCGATAAGCTCTCCTCACACTCGTCTGACCATACAAATAAAACACCCTTCTGAGTCAACTTGGTCAAGGGCGATGCGACAGATGAGAATCCCTGAACAAACCGGTGACAATAGCCCGCCAAACCAAGAAAGCTATGAATCTCTGTGGCTGAGGACGGTCTGGGCCAATATGAACCGCCTCTATCTTCTTTGTATCAATTTGAATACCCTCACTGGACACCACGCGCCCTAAGAAAGCCACTAAACTGAGCCAAAACTCACACTTGGGAGAATTTTGCATAAAGTTTCTCCTCCCTCAATCTCTACAATACAACTCTTAAATGCTCCGTATGCTCCTCCTAACTACGCGAGTATACCAGAATATCATCAATGAACACTATAATGAATGAATAAAGATAAGGCCGGAACACGCTGTTCATCAAATGCATAAATATTGCTGCGGCATTGGTTAGCCCGAAAGACAACACAACGAACTCGTAACGACCATATATGGTCCTGAAAGCAGTCTTAAGAATATCTGAATCCCTGATCTTCAACTGGTGATAATATGAATGGAGATCAATCTTTGAGAACACCCTCGCTCCCTGAAGCTGCTCAAACAAATCATCAATGCGAGGCAAAAGATACTTGTTCTAATTGTTACCTTGTTCAATTGCCTATAATCAATGCATATTCTCATGTTGCCATCCATATTCTTCACAAACAGGACTGGCTCACCCCAAGGTGACACACTAGGCCGAATGAACCCCTTATCTAGAAGTTCCTGAAGTTTTTCTTTCAATTCTTTCAACTCTGCTGGTGCAATATGATATGGCGGAATAGAAATGGGATGAGTGCCCGGCACCAGGTCAATACCAAAATCAATATCCCTGTCCGGTGGCATGCCCGACATGTCTGCAAGAAACACATCGGGAAAATCCCACACAACTGGGACAGAATCAATACTGGAAGTCTCATCTCCAACATCTCTCACAAACGCTAGATATGAAAGGCAACCCTTCCCAACCATACGCTGGGCCTTCTAGAAAGAGATCACTCTACTAGGAACATAGTCAGTCATGCCACGCCACTCGATCCATGGTACACCAGGCATAGCCAAAGTGACTGTATTAGCATGACAGTCCAGAATAGCACGACAAAGAGATAACCAATCCATGCCCAAAATGACATCAAAATCCACCATGCTCAATAGCAATAGATCCACTCAGGTCTCCAGACCCCCAATAGTCACCACACATGACCGGTACACACGGTCTACAACAACAGTATCGCCCATAAGAAAAGGTTGAACCAAGATCAAATAATACAGAGGCATCTTTGTGGCAGATTGGGACAAGACTTGTAATGACAACATCTGAAGCAATGGCATCTGTCCTGCCTGGAATAGCATAGAAATGTGCCTGGCCACCGCCTGATCGACCTCCCACTCTAGGACGACCCCAGGCTGCCTGACCTCTACCTCTAGCTGGCTGAGCGAGTGGTGAAGTAACTGGAGCAGAAGTAGAGGGCTGACCCCTCTACTGAGACAAGCTGGCAACACGGCGAGGACACTGCCTCTACATATGCCTAAACTCTCCGCACTCAAAATAACTCCAAGGTGTTGGAGAAGGGGACTGAAGGGAACCCCTCCCACCGGAGTGACTAGCAGATGCACTCGACGTAGAAGAACCCTAAGCTAATGGGGCACGAGATGAACTCTAAGCTGGGAGGGCACTAAGTGAAGGCTGGCCCTGTTGAGACCCATGATGACCACGACCTGAAGATGCCCTACGATATTCTGGACGGGCTGACTGAGCAGGCCTTAAAGACCGACCTCTACCATGCTGGAACTGGCCCCTCAAAGGAGCACCACTATAACTGCCCGATACCCGAGGCCTCTTGGCCTCCCTATCCTCTCGCTCCCAACGGTGAACCATCTCAATCTCACGCGCGATATCAACCACCTCCTCGAACGTAGCACCCAATACTCTCTCTGTAGTCATAAGAATACAGAGATGGTAATTAAGGCCATCCACAAATCTCCTAATCCTCTCACGATCCGACGGAATCATCCAGATGGCATGACGAGCCAACTCAGGAAACCTAGACTCATACTGTGACACAGTCATATCCCCCTGCATCAACCACTCAAACTGCCTACGCAGCTCCTCTATGCGGGATTGCAGTACATACTTCTCCAAGAAGAGAGCGGAGAACTACTGCCAAGAAAGAGGTGCTGCACCGACAGGCCTAAGCCTCTAAAAATCCTCCCACCAAGTAAAGGCAGCCCCCAAGAACTTAAAGGTGGTAAATGCCACACCACTAGACACAAGAATCCCTGCTGTACAGAGCATCCGCTGACACTTATCAAGAAAATCCAGGGCATCCTCGCCCTCAACACCACTGAATGACGGAGATTGGAGTCTACCAAACCTCTCAAGATGACGCTACTTATCATCCGGCATAACTGACACCGCAAACTCTTGAGCTGGTTCAACCGGCTGGGCTGGAGGTGCCCCCGACGTCTGAAGTCTCTGCATTACCTGCTCAGGTGTGCGAGCAGTGGGAGTCTGATTGCCTCCCCTGGCCTGTGAAGTAGCTGCTGCTATAGTTGATGAAATTGCCTGAGCCGGGCTAGTGCAAATTAATAAGATCTGTGCCAAGGCCTCCTGATGACCCGGAATCACAATGGGCATAGCTGGAGCCTGAACTGGTGCTGCTGGAGCATCCATAGCTGGAGCCTGATCCGGAGCTGGGGCAGCTGGTGGATCTGCAGGTGCTGCCCTCGCTGCTCTGCCTCTACCACGACCACGACCGCGTCCACGGCCTCTAGTGGTCTCAGCTGCTGGCACTGGTGGTCGTCCACCTTTTACGATAACTCGCATCCTCACCATCTGTGAGAGAATAGAATAACAGAAGTTTAGTACTCGAACCAACAAGTTCGCACGACAAGAATTTCAAGAATATGAAGTTTTTCCTAATGGTTCTGCAGCCTCTCGAGGATAAATACAGACATCTACATACCGATCTGCTAGACTCTACTAAACTGGCTCTTGACTTGCGAGACCTATGTAACCTAGGCTCTGATACCAACTTGTCACGACCCCAACCCCGGTCGTGATGGCGCCCAACACCTTGCTAGGCAAGCCTGACCAACTATCAACCAAAACCCATTTTCTTATAAAATCCAATATCAGCTAACATAGTTTAGTTATCAAATTAACATAATAAGGTTCTGAAACAACAAGTTAAATATGCGGAATTTCAAAAGATAATACTACTACATAGCCCACACCGATCCGGTGTCACAAGTCTCGAGCCTCTAATATAAGTTCAACAACCTACTACACAAACAGCCTAGGAATGGGGAATATAATAGGAAGGAAGGGAGAAATCAGGGCTGCGGTCTCCATGTAGCTAACTCGATACTCCCGGATAATGCTGATCGACTGGAAAACTCTCACTCAGCCTCTGGAACACCTGGATCTGCACGCAGGGTGCTGGCACTAATGTGAGTACTCCGACCTAGTGAGTAATAGGCATAAATAACGACTAAGAGTAGGAAATCACGTATACACATGGTAATCTATAATGTGGCAGTTAAACAAGTAGTATAAAAGAGATAAACCAAGAAAAGTGGAATAAGATAATTCTACAACAAATAAGCAGTAAGAGACAGACAGTTAAAGAAAAATAAAAACTAGAATGGTACCAGCCCCTCGGGCTCTCTCTCTCTCTCATATCACAACTGGGTACCCGCGCTCACTGGGGGTGTGCAGACTCCGGGAGGGGCACCTTACGGCCCAAGCGCAATATCAAGTCATCTCGTGGCATCAAATCTAGGCCCTCGTCCTCATATCAATATCAGCTACCTCGTGGTGTATATATATGTATCTCAGGCCCTCAGCCTCAAATCAGTATCATTGTATCCTCACATCTGTCCGTTGGCCATACTCAGTCCAGAAATCACATAAGCCCCTCGGGCATTAGTAAAACAGTAGGCCTCAGCCCAAAATATCATTTTAGTTCCAAAACCGAGTAAAAAGTGGCGGAGTTATAAAACAGGGAAAAACAGTATGACTGAGTTCAGGGAATAAGTCAAAACAGTGAGGTAATAGTGATAAAAATCCCCAGAGGGTTCAAATAGCTAGCACGAAGCCCAAATATGACAATCAGTCCAAATCATGATGATAAAAAATAAGTTTCAATCAAATATGCGGTAAAATCATCAATCGGGACGGACCAAGTCACAATCCCCAATAGTAAATGACCCCACGCTCATCATCAAGCGCGTGTATCATCTCAATATAGCACTACGATGTGCAAATTCGGGGTTTCAAACCCTCAGGACATCATTTACTTTCATTACTCACCTCAAACCGGATAAATCTCTAGCTCGCGCCAACTTTGCCTCTCAAATCGGCCTCCTCGCGCATCAAATCTGACCAAAACCAGAATGAATACGTTACAATATGCTAAGGGAACAAAGCCCAAGCAAAAACAATCAAAAAATATCAAAAATCCCAAAATTAGCGAAAACCCGAGCCCCAGGTCCACTTCTCTAAACTTAGAAATTTCACATCAACGGGTTCCTTATCTTTCCACGAGTTCATACATGTCAAATTTCTCAAATCAGACTTCAAATGGTCCTTCAAATCCCAATTCAAAAGGTCAAAATCCCAAGCTCTAGTTCTTCCATTTTTAGCTCAGGTTCCATGAATTTCTAGGTTAATTTCACAATAGAATCACGTTTTAGGTTCATAAATCTTACCTCCAATCAATTCTGCTTGAATCCCTCTTTAATCACCTTCAAAAAGCTCCCAAAAAGCTCATCTATGGAGGAAAAATGGCTCAAAATCGCGGATGAAATAACTTTTAAACTTTCTGCCTGGTTCTGACTTTTCTTCTTCGCGAACGCGGTCAAACTCTTGCGTTCGCGATGCACAAATTTAACTTGACCAGATTTCCTTCTATGCGATCGCGACCAAGGGTTCGCGAACGCGATGCTTTAGACTCCTTAACCTACGCGAATGCGGTCCCACTTACGCGAACGTAAAGAGCAACAGCTCCTGGACCCTTCACGCGCCAACTCCACTATGTGAATGCGACCTACCCTCACGCGAACACGAAGCACCAGCCTCCCACAGGTCGCAAACGCGAGGCCTCAAACGTGAACGCGAAAGCCAAATGCAGACCATCCCAAAATCCTTCTACATAATCACGGTTGTCACCACACGATCGCGAAGGCCAATTTCGTCTGCAACGGCTGAATAGTTTCTGCAATGATCCAACACCAAAACTAGCCCGATTGGCCACCCGAAACTCACCTGAGGCCCCCGGGACCTCAACCAAAAGCACCAACACATCCTAAAACCTCATTCAAACTTGTTCCAATCATCAAAACACCTTAAACAATACCCAATCCGTTAGTTCACATCGAATTCAAGCCGAAATTTATCTAAAAACTTCTGAAATATGCTTTCGATCAAAAACCTAACCCAACCACGTCCGAATGACCTACAATTTTGCACACACATCACAAATGACATAACGAAGCTACATCAACTCTCAAAATTCCATTCCGACCCCCGAATCAAAATCTCACCTATTCTGATCACACTCTTAAGTCGTAAATCACCTCCCGAAGCTAATCGAACCATTGGAACTCATATCCGAGCCCTCTAACACATAAGTCAACATCCAGTTGTCTTTTCTAACTTAAACCTTCTTAAAAGAGACTGTCTCATTTCTTATAAAATCCTTTCCGGACTCAAACTAATCAACCTGATCACATAAAACATGGATAATGAAGCTTAAAGAAGCAGAAATAGGGAAAACGGAGTGGTAATTCATGAGACGACTGCCCGGGTCATCACAGCTATTTTCGAAAAGAACGGGCAAGTCTGTCAATAATCATTTTTCCATAATATACCTTCCCCCAACCTCAAATCTATTTGTAATTGTAAAGGGGCCACATCTAAAAAAACAACAATTTTTTTATAAAGTAGCATAGGGGGTCATTTTCCGATGATAGTTTCTTTTAGAAAATTGAAAACTTATTTTACAAAAAAAGTCCATCGGAGTCCACCCTAACCTTAACCCTCCACAGGTAAAAATGAACACTGTCCAGAACTCGTCACAATTGGTCATAGAACAGGCTCAGCTGCAGCTTTGTATGTGGTGGAATGATTTAGATGAAGATGGTCAGGATTAGGTAAAAGAGCAGTTGGGTGCCCTTATAAACACTATGATAATCAAACCCTAGGAGGATCTAATCAAGGCTTTGGTAACTTTTTGGTATCTTGTCTACAACGTGTTCCATTTTTTGGATTTTGAGCTCACCCCTACTCTGGAGAAAATGGACGGATATATTCACTTTGACCAAGACTTGAGGAAACAACAACTTATATTCCCCAGGGCTCCCTCTATGCACAAGTTTTTTTATCTCTTGAATATCAGTAAACAAATGAAGAAAGCCCTTGTAAACAAAGGATGTTGTTCTTTCTACTTCTTGTACTTCAAGTTCGGGCAGTCAACTGGTTTCGAAATGCATGATAACGGATTAAACAACAGACAATATAAGAGCATCTGGCAAATTCATCGTCGATTCACTTTCGTTGTGGCATTTTTGGGAATTATGGTATTTACGATTGCAGAAGGGACAATAGATACTCGTATGGCCAGAATTACACAAATCTTCACTACTAAAAAAGATCACACACTTGTTCTATTAGTGCTGATAGACATTTATCGAGCATTAACCTTGTGTAAATCCGGGGCTCAATTCTTTGAAGGTTGTAATGTTCTTCTTCAAATGTGGTTGATCGAGCACCTACGCTGTCACCCCAAGTTCATGAGTATGGTTCGAGTGGGAACAACTTCATCAAGAATTATGAGGAAAGGGTGAAAGACTACAATTCTCCAGAAGGATTTGAGGCTTGGAGCTCCCACTTAAGAACTCTAAAGGCAAGTCAGATTGAATGGACCGTATGATGGCTTCCAGTAACGGAAGTCATACACATGATGGCTACGAAAGGCTACCTAATTATGATGAGTCTAAGGAGCATCCAACGATACGCCTCGCAAAGAGTTCTAAAGAAACTGAGAAGATATCAAGTGGTACCCGAAGATACAAATTTGAGTATCCAAGTCATTGAATTACACCCAGAATCAACACTACCTAAGGCTTTAGTCCAACGAGATTGGAATGGTTGCCGATATTTGAAAAGTGAAACCTAGGTACCAGATCTTGCAAGAGGAGAAGTGGATCCAGATTATGTTGCGTGGTTTGAGAGAAGGTCTTGTGCAAATAATGAGCCAGACCTCGAGTCCGAGCCTAAAACTCATGCCAAAAAGACCACATGTTCAGGTTGGCTTGGGGAGAGAAGGAGAAAAAATATCAAGTCATCATTCACATTTTGGAAGAATAATCGAGAAACGTCATATTCAATAATGATATACAGGTGCAAGAAGCTGAAGGTGAAAGGAGAAGGTTGTCCTAAGAAAGTGAAGCTCTCTAAGCACAAATACAGAGGATGAAAATGGTAGCCGAGAACACGGTCACAAGCACAAAAGATGAAAATTGCATCTACTGCCTTATGCAGAAAGTATGTGACTACGAGGATGATTTGTAAACGACTGAGGCTGATATAGCAAAGCCAGAACAAAGTTGGCCAGAAATGCAGAAGAACGGGCATGTTTTGTTCGACAGTTGAAGGAAAGATATGACAGAGGAGTCATGGGCTGGAAAAATGAGCATAATATCCTTGAGGGTGAAATAACTAAACAAGCCAAGAGCTTCAAAGCCGAAAGATAACACTGCTACGCTTTGATGGCACAACTAGAGGAATACCTACTGCATTTGCAAGAGCATAATCATATGGCCACCCAGGTTTTGGAGGCCATATCACAGCAAATTGGGCGGTTGTTACAAGAGAAGGGCATCATAAGGAAAAAGCTTAGAAGAATCGCTTACAATATTGTGATGAAGTGCAACGAATGCGAGGACATGACCAGGTCTATGTTCTTCGCCACAAAAACAATTTTTGTTTGCCAGATAATGGACGAACGCTATCGCCTCAAGGAAGACATGGCACATAGGCCCGCGACATGACCAACTGGTGTCCCTCGGGAAGGATTGTAGGCATTTATGTACTCCTCATTATTTTCTTTCTCTTTTTGAGTCTGTATTTTCATTCCTAGATTCTGTTTTGAGTCTATTTTAGTCTTTCAATTCTTAGGTAGGTATGATAGAGGAGTTTGTAATAGAGAAGATTAGGAGTTTTTATTTTGAATGAACATTTGAAGAAAAACCAAAAAATGTGTTTATTTATTTTGCATTTATCCCTTGTACAACATGATGATCTGATTCACACGGCATCGTGGTACGTAGACAATCCCTATCGGATCCGGTCATGATTTTAAATAACTCAAATAAAAGAGAAAACGACAAAGAGAGAAAAACCAGAAAAAGAGAAAACAAGAAACAAGAAAAGAGAGAAAAACAAGTGTAAGAGAGAAAATAATGAGAGAGTGCAAAGAAAACAGAGAAAATAATAAAAGTGCCAAAAAGAAAAGAAAAATGCAAAGGTTTGGGAAATAAACAAAAGTCGGGATGAGACAAGCAACTGTTGCAAAATATGTAGAAACACATTTAACTGTATAGGTGCATCACATCCCCAATATGTGATTCCTTATGTATTAATTGAGACAAACTAACCGGTTTGTTGTGTCTGCTTTTGAGATTAGGTTCTGTTTTTGAGGTGGTTGGTTTGTGGTAACCTGGCTTCGCACCATTACTTTACATGATCCAAGGGAAGCATCGAAATGTCGTCAGACAGTCACCTACCAACAATTCCCATCCCAGATGATAGCCAAATGTCAGTTATCCCAATATCAGAGCCAGGGGTTGCTAAAGAGAACAGGGCACTACGCCTCGGCATGTTGAAACTTAGGACAATTTACAGAAAATATCTAGAAAGAGGAAGTTTCTAGAAATGGTACAACTGTCCTAGGTGTTACAAAAGATGTTGAAATAGGCTAAAGAGGACAACTGTATTGTACTATTTTCAGACTTGAGGATAAGGAATATTCCCAAAATATACACTCCCTAAGCAGCCTATATATGTAGGCTATTTCATTCTGAAAAACACATAATCATTAGCATTCTTTGCACAAAAGGTTCTGAAAACACATAGATATACTGCTCTAAAATATATACTGATTCTGAAAAATACCAAGTACAATTACTGATATACCTAACTAGGGACTAGGACGTAAAGTGTCCAAATAGAAAAACATAGATGAGTAAATGTGTATATAAAACTTCTTACACTTAAAAAGATAACTAGACTTAGCTGTAAACTAGTAAATAATAACTAACTTATATTCCTTCTGTTAGGTACCACTCCCTCAACCATATGTATTACTCCCATATTCTTGCTAATACTCCCTTCAATCTAGCTCACATCAGTACCACACCATTTAAGAACTTCGTTGTCCCCAATTAAGGAGTGACGGAAATCAAACTCTCACGGCATTAACATCTTCCTAGATAGCCTAAGCTTCATCAAGGTGTTCCCATTAGATGAGTAATTGAACCACAACTTTGCTACCCTTTTGAACAATTCTCCGGTCTAAAATCTTTACTTGTTTTGGACAATATGGACTTGAAATGTTCAGCATTGGTGGATGAGAGGTTTGATCTGGAATTGCATAGCATGGTTTGATTAGTGAAACATGAAAAGTAGGGTGAAGGAGCAAGTCAGCCGGTGATGATAATTTGTAGGCAGCATGTCCTACTTTTTGGATAACCATGTATGGACCATAGTACTTAGAAGATAACTTGTTGAAGTGATGAGCAGCCATAATCATCTATCTATGAGGTTGAATTTTCAGATACATCTAATCGCCTACACTAAATTGCCTATATGATCTTCTCTTATTGGTTTGGATCTCCATTCTTTGGTGTGTCTGGTCATATGGTATTTAAGAAATTACAACTTGAATTCTCTAATCACTATGCTCTTATCCACTTCAGGCAGCTTAAAAATCCCAGCAACATATGGTAAGTGTTAAGCAGGTGGATGACTATAAAGGGCTTCATATGGAGTGGTTTGAGTAGAGGTGTAAAAGGTGGTGTTATACCACCATTTGGCATAAGAAAGGAATCGAGCCCAATCAGAATGTGAATCGGAACAGTAGCAACTGAGATAAGTTTTAAGACATCTATTGATAACTTTAGTTTGCCTTTCAGATTGAGGATGATATGCAGTGAAAGTATTCAATGTAACCCCTTAAATAGCGAATAATCATGCCAAAGTTTATTTGTAAACACATGATCTCTGTCACTAACATTATCTCAAGCATACCATGCAATTTGAAAATGTGCTTCATGAACATATTAGCTATATCAGATGCTTAATAAGGATTGGTACGAAGTGAGCATATTTAGTCAGTCGGTCAACTATGACCCATATAATAGTCTTCCCTTTATACTTTGGAAGCCCCTCAATAAAGTCTATGCTAATGCTACTCTAAGCAGTAATAGGAATGTTGAGAGTCGAAGCAACCCTAATTAGGCAACAAAGTCATACTTATTTTTTTGAGAGATGGTCATTTATTGACATAATGTACCCCAACTTCCTCCAGTACTTTCCAATAAAATAAGGATGCAATCCTCCTATATGTGTGATTAATTCATGAATGCCCTCCAGTTGGGGAATTATGCCACAACTTGCGAATTTCACTTCTCAATGATAAATCAAGCCCCGCCACTAATCTACCTTTATTACTCAACTTATTATTAATATAAGTATACCTTTAATGTCATCTTGTTTAGATACAAATACTGGATTAGTTCCACCAAACAAGAATCCTTCTGCAAACTAGCCATGATAACTTTTAGCAAGTCAGTTCACGTAGTAGATAGAGTGAGAGCAGCTAGTTCCACTGCTGGTATCCTAGACAAGGCATATACGACTTTTTTTCTTTGGCTTTCTTATTCTATATGTCAAAGTCATATTTGTTCAACTTGGTGATCCATTTCAACTAAGTCCCTATATGCGACTTTTGTTCCAACAGGAACTTACGGGATTTCTGGTTAGTTTTGACTGTGAAGTGATTGCCCACTAGTATTTTTCCCACATAGTCATAATCATGACTTATGCTAACAATTCTTTGTCATAGCCCGACAAAGCTTAGTGCTGGACAGACAACTCCTTACTCAAGTAAGCTATAGGTCTTCCTCGTTAAATTGAAACAACCCCAATGCCTAAGTCACATGCATCTATTTCTACCACAAAAGGTATAGAGAAATCTGGTACTGCCAATAAAGGAGCTATAGTAAGAGCCTATTTCAATGCCCAAAAGGCCTCACTGGCCTTCTCTGTACCCTTGAACCCATCCTTCTTCAGCATGTTAGACAAAGGTCTACTGATCTACCCATAACCTTAATAAATATTTTTGTCGCACCCTGCCAGCCCCAAATATCCTCTTAATTGTTTGATATTAGTTTGAAGGGGACAATCAAACTGAATTTTCCTAGGGTCAGTAGATACCCCTTGAGATAATATGTAATGCCCAAGGTATTCCACTTTTTCAGCAGGAAATTGGCACTTAGACCTCTTAGCAAACAACTAATGTTTTATTAACAACTGGAAATTTAATCTCAAATGGTCGAAATGCTCCTAAAGACTCTTACTGAACATTACAATATCATAAAAAAATACCAAAATGAAATTCCTTAACATTACAATATCATAAAAAAATACCAAAATGAAATTCCTGAAGTGTGGTTGGAACACATGGTTTATTAGTCCTTGAAAGCTAGAAAGAGCAATAGTGAGGCCAAAGGGCATGACAAGTACTCATAATAGCCACAATGGGTCTTGAAGGCAGTTTTCTCGACATTAGTTGGTGCCATTCTGATTTGATGATAGCCTGCTCGAAGGTCAATTTTGGAATAGATCTTTGACCCTCCTAACTCATCCAAAGGCTCATCAATTGCTGGAATTAGATACTTATCCTTAGTGTAATTTGGTTTAAATCCCAATAGTTAACATATATTTAACTCCCATCTTTCTTTCCCACTAGTACCACAGGTGAGTCAAAATGGTTGTAACTATGTTGTATAATATCCTAAGCTAGAAGTTCCTGCACCATCTTCTCAATAATGTCTCTTTGCATAGGTGAATAATTACAAGGTCTAGAATTGACAGCCTTAGATCCTTCTATTAGAGAAATTTGATGATTAAATGGTCCCTAACGGGTGGAAGAGTCTTAGGTGGAATCAAACACCCCATTGTAGTCTTCTAGCACTTGTAGAATAATGGGGAGTTCATTGATATTCTCTTCCTTGTCCTTTACTAGAATACCTGTAACAATAGGAGTGACTCTAATCATGAATAAGTAAGCACTGGTGTACTCCATATTGTGAAAGGAATTGTCATCCACTTCCTTTAGAGTGAGGGTAATGCCTTGCACTTTAAGCATCTTCCCCTGGTACTCAAACTCCATAGAGAATTTCCTATAATTGAACTTGATGTCCCCAATCTCGAACAACCACCGGACTCCCAACACCATATCACCGGGCCCTATTGTAAATACCAAGAAGCCGGAGGTGTAAATCGCTCCCTGCATCAACCATTCAATTCCCTTACATATTTATGAGAATTACACAGTACTGTCATATGCTACACTCACATTTTAGTGCCTACATGATTCTATCTTCCATCCCGTCATGGCAGCAAAATCACAATCAACAAAGTTATGAGTAGAACCTCAATCTATTAAAATCTTAATAGCTCTCTTCTGATTATGGCCAATCACTTGACCGGCTGTGTAACCTCTGGTCCCTCTACACCATTACCCTCCTCATTGGTGTCCTCAACCACTTCCTCTTCCTCTAACTCCAACAAGAACAGCTGCTTCCTATATTTACACACATGCCCTTATTCGAACTTCTCATCACAAAATAAGCAAAGTTGTTTAGCCCATTTGTTCATTTAAACAGTAGTTAACTTTATCCTCTTATTTTTATCCAATAATACATAATTAGGTATGTGCACTTGTGCTACCCTATCATAAGGCTTAGGGTTATTAGGGACAACTGCATTTCCTGGAGGTCTATGCTACGCCTATGCATAATTTAAGGGAAAACTTCTTATAGCTTTGTATTGGGAAAGAAAAAATAGATTATTGCAATCTTGCTAAGTGGTAGGCTTGTGGAAGAGAATATGGTCTATGGATACTAACAACATCACTCAACTCAGGTTTAAGCCCATTCATGAAGATACTAATCGCATTATTAGGATTCAAGTTCAGCATAGTCATAGCCCGATCAAAAACCTTCTGAAAAGCCAACATGCTCCCAGTTTGTCGCAACTTAACCAGCTCCCCCATTGGATCATCATATTCAGGCTCAAACCTATCAGCCAAGGCAAGCAAATACTCCTCCCAACTAGGACGGGGCAGATGTTTCCTACTTATCATGTAAGCTTGGTGCCATTGAATGGCAATATCATCAAAGTGAATAGAGTCAAATGTGACCTTATGGTGAGGTTGTTTCATCCAAAGAAAAATATTATTCATCCAGATACTACCAATCACTTAAACCCTTCCCACACAATTTAGGGAAATTAAATTTTGTCAAACGTGTAAGTGACAGTGGATTTAGGGTTGGGGACAAAGGAAAATTGAATTTCGGGGTATAATAATTCTGAGGATATGAAGGATGGAAGTTTTAAATATGTAAAAAGTAATGGAGCTGAGGGTTCATAGGGTATGAGTTTGATAGGTATGGGGTTGGGGGTAACTATGATGAAAAACAATTTGGAGGTAAGGTTAAGGCATGTCGGAAGGGTGGGGTTTGCATTTTCAGCCGATTCCAGCAAAATTAATGTATTTGTACTATGTTGGGATTCCTCCTCTTATATGAAGGGGGTCCTTGTAATTTTGTAAACCCTTGTTGCTTCAGCTGTTCTATACGAAATATACAAAAATTATTCTCTCTGCTCTTTAACATATTCTCTTGATATTGTTGCTTCCATTTTATCATCTTCATTATTGTTCTTCATCTATTTCTGATCATTGGCCATAAAGAGCCTCCGTTAATTTTATTATAACTGTTAGTTGCTCTTCAACTGCCTTCGATAGCTCGCAGTCGAGTTCCGGAATCGACCTCGAGGACCCCAAATCGACAAGCTCGAGACCTCGATTGTTAACCTATAAGTTTGATTATCACCCTATCCTTGACTCTCGTTTAATTTCTAAGTCTCACATACGTAGCATCAACTGCTTAACAATGAGCATAAAAATAGTTCACGTACTTTTAGAATCCCATAATAAAATTTAATTGTTATTTTTGCGATAAACAATTTGGTGCCCACCGTGGGGATAAAAATAATAGTGATTATTTTCTTGCCGGTTTCACTACATCACGCAATTATGTTTCTCTCTTTTTCTTGCCCAAGATCTTCAATTTCAGGTCAAAATGTCTAACTCAGTAAATGAGGGTGAAAACAACAATCTTGAGGACCATAGAGAAGAAGGTGTGGGTGTTCTAGATGTTGGTGTGCCACCGCAAAACCCTGGGGATGCACCAGAACTAATCCCCGTGGACGCGGTCTCACGCGACGCCCAACACATCGACATAGGCTCCCACGCTAGCTGGAGCGTGCACCGAGGAGATCCACAAGAAGATTAGAAAACCCCAATCAGGGAAAAAGAGAGGTTAGACTTCATGTTATTTTTGAAATTTTGCAGGCACAACGGCTGGCTATTGCTCAGCTGCAAAGTCTCCAGAAAACTCCTAGCACAGTAGCACTGGGAATAGCCTCCCCGACCGGACTGTTACCGGAGAGATCGAGCAATAACGGGTCGATAGTCGATCCGATCATCGTAAAGATGCTAGAGGAACTCACTAGAAGGATTAAATTGGGCGATAAAATGATAGAAGCCAATGATAAAAAGGTTGAGACTTATAACTCCAGGGTCGATTAAATTGTAGGAGCGCCCTCGATCTTGAATGGTGTGGACTCGAAGAAGTTCATACAAAGGCCATTCGTAGAGGAGGTAGCTTCAAAACCCATCCCAAAGAAGTTCTGAATGCCAGACCTTCTGAAATACAACGAAACCTCGGACCCAAACGAGCATGTCACCGCCTACACTTGTGCAGTAAAAGGCAACGACCTAAAGGACGACGAGATCGAGTCCATCTTGCTAAAGAAGTTTGGGAAAACACTCTCGAAAGGAGCCATGATGTGGTATAACAACCTAGCTCCTAACTCCATAGACTCATTCACCAGGCTGGCAGATTCTTTCATAAAG
Organism: Nicotiana tabacum; assembly: GCF_000715075.1. Taxonomy (NCBI): domain Eukaryota; kingdom Viridiplantae; phylum Streptophyta; class Magnoliopsida; order Solanales; family Solanaceae; genus Nicotiana; species Nicotiana tabacum. Next base: position 205,574,361 of record NC_134101.1, read on the forward strand.
GCTCATGCTGGCGCCATCAAAGTAGTAACAAGGAAATCTGACGACTTCAAAATCAAGCAAAGGGAGAACGAGATGCTGCGAGAATTTGTATCCCACTTTCAAATGGAACAAATAGAACTACCACTGGTCTCTGATGACTGGGCGATACAAGCCTTCACTCAAGGTCTGAATGAGCGAAGCTCGATGGCTTCGAAGCAGCTGAAAGAGAATCTGGTCGAATATCACGCCGTGACTGGTCAGATGTCCACAACTGATATCAGTCAAAAATCAGGGTCGAAGTTGACCAGCTGGGAGCCCCCCGGGTCCAGTATACCCAAGCAAGCTCCTGGCAAAGGAGCCGAAGCCAAACAATGAAACATATCAGCCATACACCGAAGACAGAAGGAACGCCCCGAGGCATAACCCGCCTAGCATTGATCAAAGGATAGACGTAGGACATAATCCTTAGGGACTCATCAACAGAGCCAGATTTGATAGGAACGCGGGGCCAACGGAGGCACCTCGCTTATCAGAATACAACTTCAAAATCGATGTGTCAGACATTGTGTTCGCCATCAGCAAAATCAGAGACGCCAGATGGACCAGGCCTGTACAATCATATCCTTCACAAAAGATCTATAACTTAGTGTGTGAATTCCACAACATGCATGGGAACAGGACCGAATATTGCCAGCAACTCCGGGAGAAAGTGGCTCGATTACTCGACAATGGTCACCTCCGAGAATTCCAAGTGATCGAGCAAAAAATCATCTTCGAGAAAGAGAAACGACCAAAAAGAACAAAGCGGACGAGCCGCAACATGTCATCCACACGATCTTTTGAGACAACTGCCATTGGACGAAACACGAACGTCTCTACCAGCAGAAGGACTGAGAAGTAAACCAACGATGAGATATCAACCGCGAGACACGCTCTCGGCTGTATCCTATTAAAGGACCGTTCTGCGTCCTCCGAGCGAATACCAAGGCTCAAAAGCACTATCTCCTTTAAGGTATAACCATCTCCCTTTTGATTTTATAGTTCACACTGACCCTTATGCAAGTGCCCCGACCGAAGCAGTCAAAGCGCTGACCCAGCCTGAAGAACTTAAGGTTCTAAAGCATTTGTTGTAATCTTTTCCTTCGGCCGAGTTTTTATCCCGAAAAGGGTTTTGCCGGCAAGGTTTTTAACGAGGCAACATATATATGCTACCTAAGGAAGACTTAACAACTATCCGAGGCTTCTTTTGCAATCGACCTCGAACACTGGGGGGGGGCATCCCTCTAGAAGGTCATCCATTTGGAAAATCTAAGAAACACCAAATGGGGTCCATATAGCGGGGCCCCCAATGGCAAAAACATGTATACTTGTACCAAGTAATCAAAGAATACCTTTTATCAAAGCATCTCACACTCCAAAAAGAAACTCAGCAATTTCACAAAAATGATTCCTCCGTCGAAAACGTCCCAAACACTCCAGGACTCGCGTCAACCATTCAACATCTGAACGACCTCCGGGTAAGGACTCCAAACTCATAATCCCTGAAAAAGGCAACATGAAAATCACAAAACATCTCCAAGGTCGAAAGTGTCCCGAACACTCGAGGACTGGTGTCAAAATCTCAAAAATCGCAGTACCTCAGGGTCGGAATCTCCAAAATCATAAGACCTCAACGAGGCAACACCAAGTTTACAAGTAACGACTCCCGTGCCAGGATACCTTTGATGACTCGGGGACTGTCACCAATCACCATTCATTTAAAATACCTGAGGCAATAAGACCCCGAGTAGGCACACTCGGTCTCGTAAGACCTACATAAGGCAGCAACAGTATCTGTAAGACCTCATGCAAGGACCAACTTCGTTTACATGAGCCCGCAGCTCCTTAAACTCACGTTTGGCCCGACCAACTTCGCCACAAAGTCGCTCCAGCTCCTCCATTTTGCTCTCCAACTGAAATACCAAAAACATTAATCTCGAAAAATTAAAGGAGGAGCATATGTCATCATGTATTATAGGATACCTATCTTTTGAGGCTGCTCTTGCAGCTCCGGCTTCGATCCGCCTCACACAACAACTCATTTTTCTTTCTCGCGCAATAAAGGATAAGGGATTTCTTCCTATCCGAATGTTTCTGCAACCTAGACTCATAGTGAAGCAGCTCGGACTTAAGCCCGTCAAAGGCCTATGAAAGAAAATTCAATAAGAGAGAAAGAGTATGAAACCGGAAAAATCTTATACCGGCTACCGAAGCTTACCATAAAGCTGAGCGGCTGAGCCTTGCTAAAGGCTGGGCCAATGTCCGATGGCTTAGGGTCCCCCAAAGCGCCTTTGGTATGAAAACAAGGAGGCACCACATGTTCCTCGCCCTACAAAGTACCCTCGGCAGAAACGGGGTATGTTCTTTCGAAAAAGGAGGCTTCCGAAACCGGATGATCGGTCGAATCGCCTCCTTTGAACATCTGAGAAGGACTCGTCCCGCCGCGGCCTCCTCACACCCCAGAGACCTTTCTCATTGTGGTGCCCCCTTTTTCCTCTGCAAAAATTGGGTTTATGATATTCGGTTGGGACAACTCTTTCCTTTTGTGAAAGGGGTTTTGCAATTTATGAGAGTCGCCACCTAACAATTTTAAGGTGAGTTAGGGCACCTATGGGGTTAAACTACAACTATATTTTTTGATAACCAGAGATAGGGTAAGGGCTTGAAACTATCCCAAGGGGAAGGTGTTAGGCACCCCTCAGGATCCACTAGTGTGGTTCCCGGCCAGATAGTTCTTTGTGAATTTGTGAAATTAACAAGTAAACAAACAAGGTTCAAATAAGAAGGGATTTCAAATACACAAGTGTTTGGAAATGATAAAAATAATGTTTTGAAATAGTTATAACTAAGCATGCTAATGAATATAAAAGGGGCTCCGATGATTATTTATAATATGGATAACATCAATGCAATACTCGGTAATCACTCCTCAAAGAAGGGCTACACGTGGTATTAGTGCACCGGTCATCATATACATATCTACCCTTCTCACCCCATTAAGGTATTAAAGCGTGGATTGGTCTCGACCTCTATTTCATGCTATTACCCGTCTCATTCCTATCAGTCCTGGAGGAATTTGGGACTACTATTCCTACAAGAGAGAGGATTTTAGGCTGACTCTTGGGTTTTAAAAGTAAAAAGACTAAGGCGACATTCAAAAGACATAGGACTGCATATTAGGGGAAACATGTAAAAAACTAAGAGGCTCACATATACCACCTCAAGTAAGCACATAAATAGCATGACTCAAACACATTTAGGGTCAGAATTTAAAGTACTAAGACAGGGGAGTTTTTAGTTGTTAAAGCAAACCAATTTATTACATAACTCAGATAAGAAGTCCGAATCAGGCCTGCCTACTAGTTGTAGCAGTTGCTAATTAAACAAATGTAGATTCAATTTTATCATTATTACCTAAGGTTTGCCTAAGTATATATTGATGATATCCTATAAGCATGCTATCTATTACTGATTCAAAAATGGCAAAGCAATAACAGTTTTAAACGAGAAATTTGGATCCTATAGGCATGCTTTCTAAACCGCATTAATAAAGGGAGTAGGTTGTTTAAACTGATTCAAAGCAGTACGAGTCAAACTGATTATTTAGCTAAACCGATTTCAGATCCTATAGACATAATCTCTATTGTTGCTGATTTTAATCCCTACAGACATGGTATTTAGTATCAGAGGCTGATTGGGTCTTATAAGCATGGTGTCTAATGAAGTTGAGTAGGCAAGATTTATTTGATCACAAAGAAATTCCTATAGGCATGATTTATATAAAATATTGATATTAATCTTATAGGCATGACATCTAATTTTGAAACTAATTTTACTTGTAAATATGATGTATGATTATAGTCATTTTATCTTATAGGCATGATTTCTAAGTGTGGAAGTAAACATTCAGAACTTTATTAAACAGATCTTATAGGCAGGATATCTAAGTGTGGAAGTAAAACATGCAGAAATTCATTAAACAGATCCTATAGGCATGATATCTAAGTGTAGAATTAAAACATGCGGAATTTGAAACAACAGACCCTGGAGGCATGATATCTACCCTCCTAATAGCTAAGCATACATAATTACCCTGTCCCTTTTCACTAGCCAACCCCAATATTCATTACAAATTATTACAGACCAAATACTAAATTACATCGAAAGATATAAAATAATAAGTTACAACCATAGGAAGTCTGATTATGACTCCCTCTCTGAGTTATGGAACAAGACACCTAAAATGCCACTTGTTTCAAAGCCTTTCTCAAACCTGGGTGTGTCAAAGTTCCCTAAGGGTCTCAAGGGATCGGGAAAAGTGCTTACACCCAGGTTTGCATAACCAGATAGTGATGAGTGCACTGTGGAAGGGCCAGCCCTTATGTGTCCAAGTTTAGAGGGAGCTCAAGGGTTCCAAGGCAAGGCTCACACAAGAGGGTCATAACTTATGTTCTAAGAATATAGTGAAAGTGCAAAACATAGAGATTTATTTAGAGACTAGACAAGGAAATGGTAAGGGGTAAGGGTGATTTGAAAACAGTAGTAGCAAAATTTAAACTACACAGAATCAGTAGTTACACAAAGGGGACAGGGGTTTTGGAAATACATTGCATGAAGCATATGACCCTAGGAGGGGTCAGGTTTGGACATGCACAAGAATAGATGATGCTGACATGCTCACAAACCAACCAGAGAATACAAACACAGAGAGGAGATATGGATTTTGGTATTCATACACATAGGAAAGCGTTGATCTAAAAGGGGAAGGGAACACATTGCCACATGTTTGATTGCAGAAACATAAGCAGAAGTGGACAAGCATGAAAGAAGTTGAAACAATTACAGAAACATGTTGTTGTAGATGCTTGAAAATTAACTAGGACATACCAGATAAGAAGCTAAGTGCAGAAAGAAAAAGTAAGCAAATTCCCATAGCCTAGCATTGGCTTTCAACCGGCTAGACAAAGCAGTAGCACAAGTAGTAACAGAGAAAAGAGTGTGTTTTGAGTGAAGTGTGTTTTCTAAACTCAGATAGTTCGTGTGTGTTAAAGAAAAGAGGGGGGGGGTATTTATAGTTTTGAAAACAAGTGGTAAGTAAGGTAATAAGTAAAGTCTTAACACAAACATGCAAACAATCACAAATTAGAATCAATTAACATAAGTAATTCCCTTTAATTAAGGAATCACTGTTTAACGGGCAGATAATCACAAACATGCAGTAGTGGCAGAAATAAGCTAGGATTCGGTAGTAAACCAAACATTCGAGGCATAGCAGTCAAGTAGGTCAAGTCACATAGGATCAATAGTGAAGATAAACATAGTATCAGGTAAAAGAAATCAAAAATATGTAAGGGGTCTCACAGTTGTGGGTGAGGAAACCTTTGAGAAGATAGGGTTTCAACGAAAGTCGAGTTGAAAAGAATGTAAAACTCAGAATCAGCTAAGTCACATAAAGAAAAGAGAGTCTGAAACAAGGAACCTTTAGTCTAGTCCAGTATACTTTCAAACAAACAGTCTCAGACAAAAAGACCTAGGGTTTTCCACAATAATCGAGTTTAAAAGATGGTAAAACTCAGAATCAAATAAGTCAAACAAGAACGAAGAATTTAATCAAGCAAGTACACTTTTAAACGAACAATTTCCAAAACTCGGATAAGATTAAAAGAAATAGGGTTTTAACACGCTGAAATAGATAGAAGAACAACATGAGCAAATAACAAAAATAATCAAACAACATTAAGATCAGAGAAGAAAACTTAAAGGAAAATCCCTAATCGTTTGAAAAACAAAGAGTCGTTTTGAAAGAAAAGTTGAAGTACCTTTGAGAAAACACTTAAAAGTTCATGGCAAGCATAGATCTAAGGTAGATCTGATAGAAATAAAAAGGTCTTAGAGATTAAGGTTTCAGAAAACCCAAAAGAAACGAGAAAGATCTCTAAAGTTAACGATCTAACCAGAAAAAGTCAAGGATCAACCTTGAAAGGCCATGAGTGGCCGGAGAAAAGGTCGTGGATGGCGACATGAACAACAGTCGAGCAAGGACTGGACCAGGTTCTAGGTTGGGGTGAGACCACAGAGCCAAACACATAGGAGCAGTAGGAGGCTGGTATATATCTCAAATGGCCATGAGAGGCCATGGATTAACTAGGTATTAGGGTGGGGTTAGATGGAGGCAGCTAGGGTTCATGAGAGTTTCGGAGAGAAGTGAGAGAAGAGGGTATTCAAGGGCGGCGGGTGGTGGAAAATGAATTAGGTTTAGAGGTCGTCCAGGGTTAAAAATGGTAAGGGTGAATGTTGGCCGTTGATCGGAGCGATCAACGGCCTTGAAAAGAGTGTAGGTAGGGGTCCGATTTTGGGTCGGTTCATTTTGAAATTGGGTCGGGGTTTAATTGGGATTGGGCCGGGGAAATTGGGTTTAATTTGGGGCTACAATTAGGCTAAAATTGAAATGCAATTGAGCTAGATTTTAAATAGCCATTTGTCTCTATTTAATTTATAAAAAATAATAAATTATTTTTTGAAAACAAATTTAAAGCGCTAAATTGATGTATAACATATAATTAATATTTTAAAAATATAGGACTTGATTTTATGAATATAAACTCAATTAAATCTTAGAAGAGGCTAATATTGCGATTATATGCACTTCAGCTTAAAAAACACTAAATACATTTGTAAAAATATGCCAAAATTATCTTAGCTATATTTTAGCGTAAATATGAAAATCTAATAGATGATTTGACATAAATAATAATTTTGGAAATTATTATTGTGTTTTTATGGATAAAATGGGAAATAAATTGATTTTAAAACTTTTAAAAATTATGAAAAATAATAAAACATTTGAATTTGCTTACATATGCATATATATGCTATTTTGAATTTTTTTTGAATATTAAAAATATATAGGTAAAATTACATATCAACAGATGCCCCTCTTTACTCGGGAAGGATGAAAGAGTTGTCGGATAAAGATATGATGGCCAATTTTGACAAAGCGAAATGGTTTGAAGGAGTTTTAGGCCGAACACTGGCTTCTAAGTTGCCTACATATCCCTAATTTTACAGGAATTCGGCCATATGTAGTTCAGGATCCATCGGCGGAGTATGCCGACAGATACTTTCCAAGAGCAGACAAAATATTTCGGGCTGGGTGAGTGAATGACTTATGGGAATGGTTAGGTTTGATGTGGCTACAGGCAATGGAGTGGAACAGCTCCTGTCAAGACATTAGTTGCTTGTCGGTTTACCTAAAAATAAGAAATAATACAAGCGTATACTGTGCATAAACTTAAACATGATGTGAACTCCCGTCGGACGATGAATGTTGTCTTCAGACGATTAGGATGACGTCCTTAGACCATGATGTCTTGGGCCATGAAGCGTATAATAAATGATTCGCAGGCCATGAAATGATGTTCTCGGGCCATGAGGATGGTGCCTTCGAACCATGACGCCTTTGAATAATGATATGCAAAAGATTGAAAGAAATCCTCAGGCCAGACATGGTGTTCTCGGCCTATGAAGATGGTGCCTCCGAACGATGAAGCCTTTGGATGAGTTGGCGATATTTCAGTCCATGAAGGATATAGTAGCATGTGGCGATCTTTCAGCCGTGCAATGTGGTGATCTTTCAGCCGTGCAATGTGGCGTTCTTTCAGCCGTGCAATGTGGCGATCTTTTAGCCGTGCAATGTGGCGATCTTTCAGCCATGCAATGTGGCAATCTTTCAGCCGTGCAATGTGGCGTTCCTTCAGCCGTGCAATGTGGCGATCTTTTAGCCGTGCAAGGTGGATGGAGATAACGTTTAGTCTCAGAAGGTAGAATAGTAGCCTTATGCAATGCAGATAGAGGTAGAGCTTAACTTCGGAAGGAAGAATGGTAGCCTTATGCAATGCAGATGCAGATAGAGGTAGAGCTTAACCTCGGAAGGCAGAATGGTAGACTTATTCAAGTGGGAAGGCATAATGGTAGCCTTATGTAGACTGGAAGGAAAAATAGTAGCCTTATGCAAGTTGGAAGGCAGAATAATAACCTTATACAATGCAGATGTATATAGAGGTAGAGCTTAACCTCGGAAGGCAGAATAGTAGCCTTATGCACGTTGGACGACAGAATGGTAGCCTTATGCATGTTGGAAGGTACAATAGTAGCCTTATGCAAGTTGTAAGGCATAATAGTAGTCATATGCAATGCAGATACAGATAGAGGTAGAGCTTAACCTCAAAAGGCAGAATGATAGCCTTATGCAAGAAATAAGATAACAAATGACATTATAGTTTTCTTAGTTGATACATATTGCGGCGTTGTGATTACTGTGAGAATTATGACATACAGGACATCACATGTGTGCGGATAGAAAATGTTGGCAAGTGTAACGGTGAAGAGAGTCGTATTTTTGAATAATATTTGTTCCATGAGTGTGCAGTATGTTTTAATGATTTGCAATCGTTGTGCCTGCATCCAAAAAAAATTGTGAGTTTTGTACAGGGGGAAAGGTTAGTTCGTATCCCCGCTGGCTTTGCTAGACTCTTTATGCTTTGATCTGGTGATACCGTCTGCATTATTGGGGTAGCGTTACTATACAAAGCAGTTTCGATATTAAACATGCATGATTTAGTAAAAGTATAACATAAATGTATAATTAAAATAGTTTTTAGATGGACCAACAACTGTGACGTGGTTCGAGACATTGCAACCTCTCTCATTACGAAATTTGAAAGATCATCCTCAAAATTCTACCCCAGTTTGATGGGTTGATGCTTTTGACTGTTGCTCGTGCGGCGATCGACTGAAATTACTTTGGAATTTTGAGGGTCCTCATCAAAATTCTTCCCCAGTTTCCAATTTCGTGATGAAATGAAAATTTTATTGAATTGTGACCGAACACATATTGTTGCATGCGTATCCCCTCTTAAACGGGAATCAGGTCAGGTGTAGTTCAATTTACATCATATAGGGAAAACATAAAGATTACACATAGTAACGTTTGACTGCATCTGAATTAATCTGTTTTGGCTAGTCTTCTCCGTCCATTTCTGCAAGTATGAGGGCTTCTTCTATCAAAACCCGGCGAACCATGTATGGGCCCTGCCAGTTGGGAGAGAACTTCCCTTTGACTTCATCCTAATGCGGAAATTTTTCCTTTAACACCAGCTATCCCGGTATGAAATGTCTGAGCTTGACTCTCTTGTTGAAGGCTCTAGACATTCTATTCTGATAGAGTTGACCATGGCAAACTGCTTCCATTTTCTTTCCATCTATAAGGGCTAGCTGCTCGTAATGACTCTTCACCCACTCTGCGTCGTTGAGCTCAGCTTCCTATAGGATCCTCGGGGAAGGAATTTCTACTTTGGTGGGAATGATGGCTTCTATACCATAAACTAGCATATAGGGGGTTACCCCGGTTGATGTGCGGACTGTGGTGCAATACCTTAATAGAGAAAATGATAACTTCTCATGCCATTGTTTATGCTTCTCTATCATTTTCCTCAATATCTTCTGGATATTCTTGTTGGCGGCTTCTACAACTCCATTCATTTGAGGCATGTAGGCTGTGGAATTGTCCCAAATTAGGAGTCCTCCTATACAGGATTCCTCCATTGTGAAAGAAGTTGTTGGACAATCTCCGAAGTGTGCATTTCTGAGTATGATTGGCAAGCTCCGGTTACTCTCCTTTTGCCAGATATTCTTGATATCATGAAACCAAGGCTTTCCGTCTGCTTCCTCTTCAACATGGGCACAGTAAGCTAGCTGATTGTGAATTTTCACTGGAATGGGATCAATGAAATTCTTGTTAGGATGTTGTATCATAGATGATAGGGTGGCTAATGCATCGACGAACTCATTCTGGACCCTGGGAATGTGTTGGAATTCTGTCTTTGTGAACCTCTTTCTCAATTCCTGTACATGATGTTATACCAGTTACACCTTTTAGTAGAGGTGTAAAGGGTGGTGTTATACCACCATTTGGCATAAGAAAGGAATCGAGTCCAATCAGAATGTGAATCGGAACAGTAGCAACTGAGATAAGTTTTAAGACATCTATTGATAACTTTAGTTTGCCTTTCAGATTGAGGATGATATGCAGTGAAAGTATTCAATGTAACCCCTTAAATAGCGAATAATCATGCCAAAGTTTATTTGTAAACACATGATCTCTGTCACCAACATTATCTCAGGCATACCATGCAATTTGAAAATTTGCTTCATGAACATATTAGCTATATCAGATGCTTAATAAGGATGGGTACGAAGTGAGCATATTTAGTCAGTCGGTCAACTATGACCCATATAATAGTCTTCCCTTTATACTTTGGAAGGCCCTCAATAAAGTCCATGCTAATGCTACTCTAAGCAGTAATAGGAATGTTGAGAGTCGAAGCAACCCTAATTAGGCAACAAAGTCATACTTATTTTTTTGAGAGATGGTCATTTATTGACATAATATACCCCAACTTCCTCCAGTACTTTCCAATAAAATAAGGATGCAATCCTCCTATATGTGTGATTAATTCATGAATGCCCTCCAGTTGGGGAATTATGCCACAACTTGTGAATTTCACTCCTCAATGATAAATCAAGCCCCGCCACTAATCTACTTTTATTACTCAACTGATTATTAATATAAGTATACCTTTAATGTCATCTTGTTTAGATACAAATACTGGATTAGTTCCACCAAACAAGAATCCTTCTGCAAACTAGCCATGATAACTTTTAGCAAGTCAGTTCACGTAGTAGATAGAGTGAGAGCAGCTAGTTCCACTGCTGGTATCCTAGACAAGGCATATACGACCTTTTTTCTTTGGCTTTCTTATTCTATATGCCAAAGTCATATTTGTTCAACTTGGTGATCCATTTCAACTAAGACCCTTTATAAAACTTTTCTTCCAGCAGGAACTTACGGGCTTTCTGGTTAGTTTTGGCTGTGAAGTGATTGCCCACTAGTATTTTCCCCACATAGTCATAATCATGACTTATGCTAACAATTCTTTGTCATAGCCCGACAAAGCTTGGTGCTGGACAGACAACCCCTTACTCAAGTAAGCTATAGGTCTTCCTCGTTAAATTGAAACAACCCCAATGCCTAAGTCACATGCATCTATTTCTACCACAAAAGGTATAGAGAAATCTGGTACTGCCAATAAAGGAGCTATAGTAAGAGCCTATTTCAATGCCCAATAAAATTTAATTGTTATTTTTGCGGTAAACAGTTTGGTGCCCACCGTGGGGATAAAAATAATAGTGATTATTTTCTTGCCGGTTTCACTACATCACGCAATTATCTTTCTCTCTTTTTCTTGTCCAAGATATTCAATTTCTGGTCAAAATGTCTAACTCAGTAAATGGGGGTGAAAACAACAATCTTGAGGACCATAGAGAAGAAGGTGTGAGTGTTCTAGATGTTGGTGTGCCACCGCAAAACCCTGGGGATGCACCAGAACTAATTCCCGTGGACGCGGTCTCACGCGACGCCCAACACATCGACATAAGCTCCCACGCTAGCAGGAGCGTGCACCTAGGAGATCCATAAGAAGATTAGAAAACCCTAATCGGGGAAAAAGAGAGGTTAGACTTCATGTTATTTTTGAAATGTTGCAGGCACAACGGCTGGCTATTGCTCAGCTGCAAAGTCTCCAGAAAACTCCTAGCACAGTAGCACTGGGGATAGCCTCCCCGACCGGATTGTTACCGGAGAGATCGAGCAATAACAGCTAGATAGTCGATCCGATCATCGTAAAGATACTAGAGGACCTCACTAGAAGGATTAAATTGGGCGATAAAATGATAGAAGCCAACGATGAAAAGGTTGAGACTTATAACTCCAGGGTCGACCAAATTGCAGGAGCGCCCTCGATCTTGAATGGTGTGGACTCGAAGAAGTTCATACAAAGGCCATTAGTAGAGGAGGTAGCTTCAAAACCCATCCCAAAGAAGTTCTGAATGCCAGACCTTCTGAAATACAACGAAACCTCGGACCCAAACGAGCATGTCACCGCCTACACTTGTGCAGTAAAAGGCAACGACCTAAAGGACTACGAGATCGAGTCCATCTTGCTAAAGAAGTTTGGGAAAACACTCTCGAATGGAGCCATGATGTGGTATAACAACCTAGCTCCTAATTCCATAGACTCATTCACCAGGCTGGCAGATTCTTTCATAAAGGCTCATGCCGGCGCCATCAAAGTAGTAACAAGGAAATCTGACGACTTCAAAATCAAGCAAAGGGAGAACGAGATGCTGCGAGAATTTGTATCTCACTTTCAAATGGACCAAATGGAACTACCACTGGTCTCTGATGACTGGGCGATACAAGCCTTCACTCAAGGTCTGAATGAGCGAAGCTCGATGGCTTCGAAGCAGCTGAAAGAGAATCTGGTCGAATATCCCGCCGTGACTGGTCAGATGTCCACAACCGATATCAGTCAAAAATCAGGGTCGAAGTTGACCAGCTGGGAGCCCCCCGGGTCCAATATACCCAAGAAAGCTCCTGGAAAAGGAGCCGAAGCCAAACAATGAAACATATCATCCATACACCGAAGACAGAAGGAACGCCCCGAGGCATAACCCGCCTAGCATTGATCAAAGGATAGACGTAGGACATAATCCTTAGGGACTCATCAACAGAGCCAGATTTGATAGGAACGCGGGGCCAACAGAGGCACCTCGCTTATCAGAATACAACTTCAAAATCGATGTGTCAGACATTGTGTTCGCCATCAGCAAAATCAGAGACGCCAGATGGACCAGGCCTGTACAATCATATCCTTCACAAAAGATCCATAACTTAGTGTGTGAATTCCACAACATGCATGGGAACAGGACCAAAGATTGCCAGCAACTCCGGGAGAAAGTGGCTCGATTACTCGACAATGGTCACCTCCGAGAATTCCAAGTGATCGAGCAGAAAATCATCTTCGAGAAAGAGAAACGACCAAAAAGAACAAAGCGGACGAGCCGCAACATGTCATCCACACGATTTTTTGAGACAACTGCCATTGGACGAAACACGAACGTCTCTACCAGCAGAAGGACTGAGAAGTAAACCAACGATGAGATATCAACCGCGAGACACGCTCTCGGCTGTATCCTATTAAAGGACCGTTCTGCGTCCTCCGAGCGAATACCAAGGCTCAAAAGCACTATCTCCTTTAAGGTATAACCATCTCCCTTTTGATTTTATAGTTCACACTGACCCTTATGCAAGTGCCCCGACCGAAGCAGTCAAAGCGCTGAACCCAGCCTGAAGAACTTAAGGTTCTAAAGCATTTGTTGTAATCTTTTCCTTCGGCCGAGTTTTTATCCCGAAAAGGGTTTTGCCGGCAAGGTTTTTAACGAGGCAACATATATATGCTACCTAAGGAAGACTTAACAACTATCCGAGGCTTCTTTTGCAATCGACCTCGAACACTGGGGGGGGGCATCCCTCTAGAAGGTCATCCATTTGGAAAATCTAAGAAACACCAAATGGGGTCCATATAGCGGGGCCCCCAATGGCAAAAACATGTATACTTGTACCAAGTAATCAAAGAATACCTTTTATCAAAGCATCTCACACTCCAAAAAGAAACTCAGCAATTTCGCAAAAATGATTCCACCGTCGAAAACGTCCCAAACACTCCAGGACTCGCGTCAACAATTCAACATCTAAACGACCTCCGGGTCAGGACTCCAAACTCATAATCCCTGAAAAAGGCAACATGAAAATCACAAAACATCTCCAAGGTCGAAAGTGTCCCGAACACTCGAGGACTGGTGTCAAAATCTCAAAAATCGCAGTACCTCAGGGTCGGAATCTCCAAAATCATAAGACCTCAACGAGGCAACACTAAGTTTACAAGTAACGACTCCCGAGCCAGGATACCTTTGATGACTCGGGGACTGTCGCCAATCACCATTCATTTAAAATACCTGAGGCAATAAGACCCCGAGTAGGCACACTCGGTCTCGTAAGACCTACATAAGGCAGCAACAGTATCTGTAAGACCTCATGCAAGGAATGAAACATACTAAAGGCCTCAAAGGCATAAACCCGATCTCAGAGTTAAGGCTATATATTGAACTTGTAAGATCTCTAAAAGGCATACACTCAATATAGACGCCTAAATTACTTCACTCGGGATCAAAAATGGTTCCGGCCAAGCATAGATTACTATGGTCATAAGGCTGTACTAGCCAAACTAAAGCTACTCTGGAACATCCGACCGTCTCTACAAAATCACAGGCCTTCAATTACATTGAATCTACTTCGAAAAGAACCAGTTAAACATGCTAGCCTCAACATAGGCAAAAGAGCATTGACCATGTCAGCTCCAAATCAAAGGCTTTGAGATACTCAGCCTCTGAGCCAAACCTTCTGAGATGCTCGATCATTGCCACATAACGATTTGTAATCGAGGTTTTTTATTGAACCGTCAAAGAATCGGGCCAAAATTATCTCAAAAAAGTCCTTAACAAGGGAAAAATAAAGCTAAATAAAATGTTGTTTCGACCCAAGACGTAAAATCCATGGTCTCCATCCCGCATAAAAGGCCGCAACGGCCCAAGGCGTAAGAGCCACTATCACCAGCCCACGCAAATCCAAAAACTTGAGGGTCGAATGAGCTTGAGTCGAAATCCGATTCAGAGATGGTAACAAAAATAGTTAATTGGACATGCCTATAATGTCGCCATTGTCACCAGCACATCTAAAGGTCACATTGACCAAGCGCGTAAGAGCCTACGTGCCAGCCTAATGAGGCCCAAGGACATATCAAGAATCTAAGGATTCCTACCAACTCAAAGGCCAATTGATCTGGCAACAATATCAGCAAATAGAAACCTAAAAGTTACGAAATCGTGAGGTTTCCCCCTTATATGTACATATACAAGCTCCATTTACCGCATACTATGAAAGTTCTATACACAGAGACAGAGAAGGAAATAAACTCCCCCCTTGGGGACTATGACCCAACGGCCAAATCCTTTCCATCTTCGGCATCAGATAAAAGAAACTTGGCATCGTACTCCTCCACCTTGGCTTGCTTGATCTCTTCCAAAAGGTCGAAACCCCTGGCGTGAATTTCCTCAAGAGTTTCCCTCCGAGATTTGCACTTTATGTACTCTTTACTACTTCTCGCACGATCAAGGGTTCTGCTCAGCCCAGCTCTAGCAACGACAACGCTCTTCGAATAGGCCGCCACTTTCTGGCCTGCCCTAGTGCCGCTCATTACTGCCTCGGCCCAGGAATTGACCACCTCAGCCTTCGCCTTCGAAAGCTCGGACTCGAGCCTTGTGATTATATTCGCTCAGGCAGAATCATTCACACAAGTAGTCCGAATTTGCATCTAGAGGGCCAAAGCGTTAGCCAAATCACTCTCCTTAGCCGTAACTTGGGCCTTTACATGAGCCCGCAGCTCCTTAAACTCACGTTTGGCCCGACCAACTTCGCCACAAAGTCGCTCCAGCTCCTCCATTTTGCTCTCCAACTGAAATACCAAAACATTAATCTCCAAAAATTAAAGGAGGAGCATATGTCATCGTGTATTATAGGATACCTATCTTTTGAGGCTACTCTCGCAGCTCCGGCTTCGATCCGCCTCACACCACAACTCATTTTTCTTTCTCGCGCAATAAAGCATAAGGGATTTGTTCCTATCCGAACATTTCTGCAACCTAGACTCATAGCGAAGCAGCTCGGACTTAAGCCCGTCGAAGGCCTATGAAAGAAAATTCAATAAGAGAGAAAGAGTATGAAACCAGAAAAATCTTATACCGGCTACCGAAGCTTACCATAAAGCTGAGCGGCTGAGCCTTGCTAAAGGCTGGGCCAATGTCCGATGGCTTAGGGTCCCCCAAAGCGCCTTTGGTATGAAAACAAGGAGGCACCACATGTTCCTCGCCCTACAAAGTACCCTCGGCAGAAACGGGGTATGTTCTTTCGAAAAAGGAGGCTTCCGAAACCGGATGATCGGTCGAATCGCCTCCTTTGAACATCTGAGAAGGACTCGTCCCGCCGCGGCCTCCTCACACCCCAGAGACCTTTCTCATTGTGGTGCCCCCTTTTTCCTCTGCAAAAATTGGGTTTATGATATTCGGTTGGGACAACTCTTTCCTTTTGTGAAAGGGGTTTTGCAATTTATGAGAGTCGCCACCTAACAATTTTAAGGTGAGTTAGGGCACCTATGGGGTTAAACTACAACTATATTTTTTGATAACCAGAGATAGGCTTGAAACTATCCCAAGGGTAAGGTGTTAGGCACCCCTCAGGATCCACTAGTGTGGTTCTCGGCCAGATAGTTCTTTGTGAATTTGTGAAATTAACAAGTAAACAAACAAGGTTTAAATAAGAAGGGATTTCAAATACACAAGTGTTTGGAAATGATAAAAATAATGTTTTGAAATAGTTATAACTAAGCATGCTAATGAATATAAAAGGGGCTCCGATGATTATTTATAATATGGATAACATCAATGCAATACCCGGTAATCACTCCTCAAAGAAGAGCTACACGTGGTATTAGCGCACCGGTCATCATATCCATATCTACCCTTCTCACCCCGTTAAGGTATTAAAGCATGGATTGGTCTCGACCTCTATTTCATGTTATTACCCATCCCATTCCTATCAGTCCTGGAGGAATTTGGGACTACTATTCCTACAAGATAGAGGATTTTAGGCTGACTCTTGGGTTTTAAAAGTAAAAAGACTAAGGCGACATTCAAAACACATAGGACTGCATATTAGGGGAAACATGTAAAAAACTAAGAGGCTCACATATACCACCTCAAGTAAGCACATAAATAGCATGACTCAAACACATTTAGGGTCAGAATTTAAAGTACTAAAACAGGGGAGTTTTTAGTTGTTAAAGCAAACCAATTTATTACATAACTCAGATAAGAAGTCCGAATCAGGCCTGCCTACTAGTTGTAGCAGTTCCTAATTAAACAAATGTAGATTCAATTTTATCATTATTACCTAAGGTTTGCCTAAGAATATATTGATGATATCCTATAAGCATGCTATCTATTACTGATTCAAAAATGGCAAAGCAGTAACAGTTTTAAACGAGCAATTTGGATCCTATAGGCATGCTTTCTAAACCGCATTAATAAAGGGATTAGGTTGTTTAAACTTATTCAAAGCAGTACGAGTCAAACTGATTATTTAGCTAAACCAATTTCAGATCCTATAGACATAATCTCTATTGTTGCTGATTTTAATCCCTACAGACATGGTATTTAGTATCAGAGGCTGATTGGGTCTTATAAGCATGGTGTCTAATGAAGTTGAGTAGGCAAGATTTATTTGATCACAAAGAAATTCCTATAGGCATGATTTATATAAAATATTGATATTAATCTTATAGGCATGGCATCTAATTTCGAAACTAATTTTATTTGTAAATATGATGTATGATTATAGTCATTTTATCTTATAGGCATGATTTCTAAGTGTGGAAGTAAACATTCAGAACTTTATTAAACAGATCTTATAGGTAGGATATCTAAGTGTGGAAGTAAAACATGCAGAAATTCATTAAACAGATCCTATAGGCAGGATATCTAAGTGTAGAATTAAAACATGCGGAATTTGAAACAATAGACCCTGGAGGCATGATATCTACCCTCCTAATAGCTAAGCATACATAATTACCCTGTCCCTTTTCACTAGCCAACCCCAATATTCATTACAAATTATTACAGACCAAATACTGAATTACATCGAAAGATATAAAATAAGAAGTTACAACCATAGGAAGTCTGATTATGACTCCCTCTCTAAGTGATGGAACAAAACACCTTAAATGCCACTTGTTTCAAAGTCTTTCTCAAACCTGGGTGTGTCAAAGTTCCCTAAGGGTCTCAAGGGATCGGGAACAGTGCTTACACCTAGGTTTGCATAACCAGATAGTGATGAGTGCACTGTGGAAGGGCCAGCCCTTATGTGTCCAAGTTTAGAGGGAGCTCAAGGGTTCCAAGGCAAGGCTCACATAAGAGGGGCATAACTTATGTTCTAAGAATATAGTGAAAGTGCAGAACATAGAGATTTATTTAGAGACTAGACTAGGAAATGGTAAGGGGTAAGGGTGATTTGAAAACAGTAGTAGCAAAATTTAAACTACACAGAATCAGTAGTTACATAAAGGGGACAGGGGTTTTGGAAATACATTGCCACATGTTTGGTATGGGGTTTGGTATTCAGAGAGGAGATATGGGGTTTGGTATTCATACACATAGGAAAGCGTTGATCTAAAAGGGGAAGGGAACACATTGCCACATGTTTGATTGCAGAAACATAAGCAGAAGTGGACAAGCATGAAAGAAGTTGTAACAATTACATAAACATGTTGTTGTAGATGCTTGAAAATTAACTAGGACATACCAGATAAGAAGCAAAGTGCAGAAAGAAAAAGTAAGCAAATTCCCATAGCCTAGCATTGGCTTTCAACCGGCTAGACAAAGCAGTAGCACAAGTAGTAACAAAGAAAAGATAGTGTTTTGAGGGAAGTGTGTTTTCTAAACTCAGATAGTTCGTGTGTGTAAAAGAAAAGAGGGGGTATTTATAGTTTTGAAAACAAGTGGTAAGTAAGGTAATAAGTAAAGTCTTAACACAAACATGCAAACAATCACAAATTAGAATCAATTAACATAAGTAATTCCCTTTAATTAAGGAATCACTGTTTAACGGACAGATAATCACAAACATGTAGTAGTGGCAGAAATAAGCTAGGATTCGGTAGTAAACCAAACATTCGAGGCATAGTAGTCAAGTAGGTCAAGTCACATAGGATCAATAGTGAAGAAAAACATAGTATCAGGTAAAAGAAATAAAAAATATGTAAGGGGTCTCACAGTTGTGGGTGAGGAAACCTTTGAGAAGATAGGGTTTCAATGAAAGTCGAGTTGAAAAGAATGTAAAACTCAGAATCAGCTAAGTCACATAAAGAAAAGAGAGTCTGAAACAGGGAACCTTTAGTCTAGTCCAGTATACTTTCAAACAAACAGTCTCAGACAAAAAGACCTAGGGTTTTCCACAATAATCGAGCTTAAAAGATGGTAAAACTCAGAATCAAATAAGTCAAACAAGAACGAAGAAGTTAATCGAGCAAGTACACATTTAAACGAACAATTTCCAAAACTCGGATAAGACTAAAAGAACTAGGGTTTTAACATGCTGAAATATATAGAAGAACAACATGAGCAAATAACAAAAATAATCAAACAACATTAAGATCAGAGAAGAAAACTTAAAGGAAAATCCCTAATTGTTGGAAAAACAAAGAGTCGTTTTGAAAGAAAAGTTGAAGTACCTTTGAGAAAACACTTAAAAGTTCATGGCAAGCATAGATCTAAGGTAGATCTGATAGAAATAAAAATGTCTTAGAGATTAAGGTTTCAGAAAACCCAAAAGAAACGAGAAAGATTTCTAAAGTTAATGATCTAACCAGAAAAAGTCAAGGATCAACCTTGAAAGGCCATGAGTGGCCGGAGAAAAGGTCGTGGATGGCGACATGAACAACAGTCGAGCAAGGACTGGACCAGGTTCTAGGTTGGGGTGAGACCACAGAGCCAAACACATAGGAGCAGTAGGAGGCTGGTATATATCTCAAATGGCCATGAGAGGCCATGGATTAACTAGGTATTAGGGTGGGGTTAGATGGAGGCAGCTAGGGTTCATGAGAGTTTCGGAGAGAAGTGAGAGAAGAGGGTATTCAAGGGCGGCGGGTGGTGGAAAATGAATTAGGTTTAGAGGTCGTCCAGGGTTAAAAATGGTAAGGGTGAATGTTGGCCGTTGATCGGAGTAATCAACGGCCTTGAAAAGAGTGTAGGTAGGGGTCCGATTTTGGGTCAGTTCATTTTGAAATTGGGTCGGGGTTTAATTGGGATTGGGCCGGGGAAATTGGGTTTAATTTGGGGCTACAATTAGGCTAAAATTGAAATGCAATTGAGCTAGATTTTAAATAGCCATTTGTCTCTATTTAATTTATAAAAAATAATAAATTATTTTTTGAAAACAAATTTAAAGTGCTAAATTGATGTATAACATATAATTAATATTTTAAAAATATAGGACTTGATTTTATGAATATAAATGCAATTAAATCTTAGAAGAGGCTAATATTGCGATTATATGCACTTTAGCTTAAAAAACACTAAATACATTTGTAAAAATATGCCAAAATTATCTTAGCTATATTTTAGCGTAAAGATGAAAATCTAATAGATGATTTGACATAAATAATAATTTTGGAAATTATTATTGTGTTTTTATGGATAAAATGGGAAATAAATTGATTTTAAAACTTTTAAAAATTATGAAAAATAATAAAACATTTGAATTTGCTTACATATGCATATATATGCTATTTTGAATTTATTTTGAATATTAAAAATGTATAGGTAAAATTACATATCAACAGATGCCCCTCTTTACTCGGGAAGGATGAAAGAGTTGTCGGATAAAGATATGATGGCCAATTTTGACCAAGCGAAATTGTTTGAAGGGGTTTTAGGCTGCACACTGGCTTCTAAGTTGCCTACATATCTCTAATTTTATAGGAATCAGGCCATATGTAGTTCAGGATCCATCGGCGGAGTATGCCGACAGATACTTTCCAAGAGCAGACAAAATATTTCAGGCTGGGTGAGTGAATGACTTATGGGAATGGTTAGGTTTGATGTGGCTACAGGCAATGGAGTGGAACGGCTCCTGTCAAGACATTAGTTGCTTGTCGGTTTACCTGAAAATAAGAAATAATACAAGCTTATACTGTGCATAAACTTAAACATGATGTGAATTCCCGTCGGACGATGAATGTTGTCTTCAGACGATTAGGATGACGTCCTTAGACCATGATGTCTTGGGCCATGAAGCGTATAATAAATGATTCGCAGGCCATGAAATGATGTTCTCGGGCCATGAGGATGGTGCCTTCGAACCATGACGCCTTTGAATAATGATATGCAAAAGATTGAAAGAAATCCTCAGGCCAGACATGGTGTTCTCGGCCTATGAAGATGTTGCCTCCGAACGATGAAGCCTTTGGATGAGTTGGCGATATTTCAAGCCATGAAGGATGTAGTAGCATGTGGCGATCTTTCAGCTGTGCAATGTGGCAATCTTTCAGCCATTTAATGTGGCAATCTTTCAGCCGTGCAATGTGGCGTTCCTTCAGCCGTGCAATGTGGCGATCTTTTAGCCGTGCAATGTGGCGATCTTTCAGCCGTGCAATGTGGATGGAGATAACGTTTAGTCTCAGAAGGTAGACTAGTAGCCTTATGCAATGCAGATAGAGGTAGAGCTTAACCTCGGAAGGAAGAATGGTAGTCTTATGCAATGCAGATGCAGATAGAGGTAGAGCTTAACCTCGGAAGGCAGAATGGTAGACTTATTCAAGTTGGAAGGCATAATGGTAGCCTTATGTAGACTGGAAGGAAAAATAGTAGCCTTATGCAAGTTGGAAGGCAGAATAGTAGCCTTATACAATGCAGATGTAGATAGAGGTAGAGCTTAACCTCGGAAGGCAAAATAGTAGCCTTATGCACGTTGGACGACAGAATGGTAGCCTTATGCATGTTGGAAGGTACAATAGTAGCCTTATGCAAGTTGTAAGGCATAATAGTAGTCATATGCAATGCAGATACAGATAGAGGTAGAGCTTAACCTCAAAAGGCAGAATGATAGCCTTATGCAAGAAATAAGATAACAAATGACATTATAGTTTTCTTAGTTCATAACATATTGCGGCGTTGTGATTACTGTGAGCATTATGACATACAGGACATCACATGTGTGCGGATAGAAAATGTTGGCAAGTGTAACGGTGAAGATAGTCGTATTTTTGAACAATATTTGTTCCATGAGTGTGTAGTATGTTTTAATGATTTGCAATCGTTGTGCCTGCATCCAAAAAAAATTGTGAGTTTTGTATAGGGGGAAAGGTTAGTTCGTATCCCCGCTGGCTTTGCTAGACTCTTTCTGCTTTGATCTGGTGATACCGTCTGCATTATTGGGGTAGCGTTACTATACAAAGCAGTTTCGATAATAAACATGCATGATTTAGTAAAAGTATAACATAAATGTATAATTAAAATAGTTTTTAGATGGACCAACGACTGTGACGTGGTTCGAGACATTGCAACCTCTCTCATTACGGAATTTGAAAGATCATCCTCAAAATTCTGCCCCAGTTTGATAGGTTGATGCTTTTGACTGTTGCTCGTGCGGCGATCGACTGAAATTACTTTGGAATTTTGAGGGTCCTCATCAAAATTCTTCCCCAGTTTCCAATTTCGTGGGGAAATGAAAATTTTATTGAATTGTGACCGAACACATAGTGTTGCATGCGTATCCCCTCTTAAACAGGAATCAGGTCAGGTGTAGTTCAATTTACATCATATAGGGAAAACATAAAGATTACACATAGTAACGTTTGACTGCATCTGAATTAATCTGTTTTGGCCAGTCTTTTCCGTCCATTTCTGCAAGTATGAGGGATCCTTCTATCAAAACCCGGCGAACCATGTATGGGCCCTGCTAGTTGGGAGAGAACTTCCCTTTGACTTCATCCTGATGCGGAAAATTTTTCTTTAACACTAGCTACCCCGGTGTGAAATGTCTGAGCTTGACTCTCTTGTTGAAGGCTCTAGACATTCTATTCTGATAGAGTTGACCATGGCAAACTGCTTCCATTTCTTTCCATCTATAAGGGCTAGCTGCTCGTAACATTCTATCCATCTATAAGGGTTGACTCTCTTGTTGAAGGCTCTAGACATTCTATTCTGATAGAGTTGACCATGGAAATCTGCTTCCATTTCTTTCCATCTATAAGGGCTATAAGGGATAGCTGCTCGTAACGACTCTTCACCCACTCTGCGTCGTTGAGCTCTGCTTCCTATAGGATCCTCAGGGAAGGAATTTCTACTTTGGTGGGAATGATGGCTTCTATACCATAAACTAGCATATAGGGGGGTGCCCCGGTTGATGTGCGGACTGTGGTGCAATACCTTAATAGAGAAAATGATAACTTTTCATGCCATTGTTTATGCTTCTCTATCATTTTCCTCAATATCTTCTAGATATTCTTGTTGGCGGCTTCTACAACTCCATTCATTTGAGGCATGTAGGCTGTGGAATTGTGTCTAATCTTAAAGGTTTCACACATAATTTTCATCAAGTCGCTATTGATATTGGAGCTATTATCAGTAGTGATGGACTCTGGAATACCGAATCGACAAACAATGTGGTCGCGGACAAAGTCTATGACAACTTTCTTAGTCACCACTTTGTAAGATGTCGCTTCGACCCACTTGGTGAAATAGTCAATTGCCACTAGGATAAACCTGTGTCCGTTGGAAGCAATAGGCTCAATTGGTCCAATGACGTCCATTACCCAAGCGGCGAACGACCATGGTGAGATTGTTGTGTTGACCTCGCTTAGAGATACCTTTATCATGTCTGCATGTATCTGGAAGCGATGGCATTTCCGGACATACTGGATGCAGTCTGTTTCCATAGTCTTCCAAAAGTAACGAGCCTGGAGTATCATCTTTGCTAAGATAAAACCGTTCATATGTGGACCACAGGTCCCTGCATGAATTTCCTCTACTAGCTTGGATGATTCTTTTGCATCGACACACCTTAATAGTCCCAAATCAGGAGTCCTCCTATACAGGATTCCTCCATTGTGAAAGAAGTTGTTGGACAGTCTCCGAAGTGTGCATTTCTGAGTATGATTGGCAAGCTCCGGTTACTCTCCTTTTTGCCAGATATTCCTTGATATCATGAAACCAAGGCTTTCCGTCTGATTCCACTTCAACATGGGCATAGTAAGCTAGCTGATTGTGAATTTTCACTGGAATGGGATCAATGAAATTCTTGTTAGGATGTTGGATCATAGATGATTGGGTGGCTAATGCATCGATGAACTCATTCTGGACCCTGGGAATGTGTTGGAATTCTGTCTTTGTGAACCTCTTTCTCAATTCCTGTACATGATGCAGATACGGGAGTATATTGGAGTTTTTAGTTGCCCATTCTTCTCGTACCTGATGTATGAGTAAATCTGAATCTCCGATCACTAGCAGCTATTGCACGTTCATGTCAATGTCCATCTTGAGCCCTAAGATGTAGGCTTCATATTCGGCCATATTATTGGTGCAGGGGAACCTGAGTCTGGCAGACACTGGATAACGCTGATTGGTTTCTGATACTAAGACCGCTCCTATGACAACTCCGTTGAAGTTTGCGGCTCCATCGAAGAACATTCTCCAGCCATCATAGGATTCTGCAATGTCTTCTCCTATGAATGATACCTCTTCATAGGGAAAATACATTTTCAAGGGTTGGTATTCTCCATCCACAGGGTTTTCCGTAAGGTGGTCTACCAGTGCCTGTCCCTTGACCGCTTTCCGAGTTATGTAAATGACGTCGAACTCACTCAATAGGATTTTCCACTTGGCTAGCTTGCCACTGGGCATGGGCTTCTGAAATATGTACTTCAAAGGATTCATCCTTGATATGAGGTATGTGGTATAGGCACAAAAGTAATGTCTCAACTTCTGAGCTATCCAAGTCAAAGTACAGCAGGTGCATTCAAAAAGAGAATACCGGGCTTCGTATAGAGTGAACTTCTTACTGAGGTAGTAAATGGCTTGTTCCTTTCTCCTTGTTTCATCGTGCTGCCCCCAAAACATAGCCGAAAGCTCTATCTAATACTACAAGGTAGAGCAATAAGGGTCTACCTAGCTCGAGAGGAACTAGGACTGTTGGTGTTGACAGGTACTCCTTGATTCTATCGAAGTCCCTTTGGCAGTCATCGGTCCATTTTGTAGCGGCGTCCTTCTTTAGCATTTTAAAGATTGGCTCACAGATAAGTGTAGACTGCGCTATGAATTGGCTGATGTAGTTAAACCTTCCCAGGAAACTCATCACATCTTTCTTGTTCTTTGGCGGTGGTAATTCTTGAATGGCTTTGACCTTGATGGATCCATTTCTATTCCTCGGCGGCTCACGATAAACCCAAGCAATTTTCCAGCGGGAACCCCAAATGCACATTTTGCAGGGTTTAGTTTCAAGTTGTACCTCCATAATCTGTTGAAAAACTTCCTTAGATCTTCTATGTGGTTGGTGGCCTTTTTGGATTTGATGATAACATCATCCATATATACCTCTATCTCCTTGGGTATCATATCATGGAAAATAGTTGTCATGGCCTTCATGTAGGTGGCCCCTGCATTCTTTAGGCCAAATGACATCATCTTATAACAATACACTCTCCACGGCGTAATGAAAGCCGTTTTCTCAGCATCTTCCTCATCCATCCAAATTTGATGGTATCCAGTGAAGCAATCCCGGAATGATTGTAGCTCATGCTTGGTGCCATTGTCAATTAGGATGTGTATATTCTGCAAAGGGAAGTCGTCTTTCGAACTGGCTCGGTTGAGATCCCGGTAGTTGACACAAACTCTGACCTTCCCATCCTTTTTTGGCACTAGAACAATGTTGGCTAACCATGTCGGGTACTCAACCACCCTGAGAACCTTGGCCTTGATCTTCTTGGTGATTCTTCCTTGATTTTCAGACTTATATCAGGTTTGAACTTTCTGAGTTTTTGCTTTACTGATGGACACATTGGATCGGTTGGCAGTTTGTGAGCCACAATAGACGTACTCAAACTAGTCATGTCATCATACGACCAAGCAAATATGTCCTCATACTCCTTTAGAAACTCTGTGTTTACTTTCTTCTCTGATGGCGAAAAGTGAATGATGATTCATGTTTCTTTGACATTTTCTGCATCTCCCAGGTTAACAATTTCGGTTTGGTCCAGGTTGGACTTAGGTCTGTTTTCAAAGTTCTCCACTTTTTTCACAATCTCCTTGGGTATGTCATCTTTTTCTGAATCATTGTCCATTTGTTGCGGTGTCTCGTTGCATGTCACAGTCATTGGTTCATCAAGATAAGTAATAGTAATACTGTATAGGTAAAGTAATTAGAAAATGATAGACATAAATATTAATTCATTGGAAAAATCAAACATGCTTTGATAAATTGAATGATTGTTTTGAACATTGAAGATCTTGTTGCGAAAATTGAAAAATGCGAAAAGAAAATTATTTAGTAAATAAAATAGTGATTAGTGCTTGTTTTAGCGTTGCTACCTCGAGGCTCGTCGGGCTTTGGTGGTCCTGAAGGTCCAATTGTTTAAGTATGCCCCTCTACTCACAGCTTGTATGGAAGGACCTTCCTCCCCCCCTCCTTGAAAATAACACAACAATCCATATCATTGTCATCTAAAAACAAGTTCTTTACTACTGCGAGTGCTTTTTCTTTGTCCGTCCCATAGATGATGTTAGCCTGTTTGAAAGTCTGCTCCAGCTGAGGTATCGGTTACTCTAATGGGTAGCAAGGACCGCGCCATGATGGCGACCAACTATTGAACTCTTCCCAAGTGTATTCATATCCCAGACCGAAGGTAGTGCCATGTTTCTTGAGTTTCATAGGCTTAGAAATCCCTTGGAGGTTCTTGCCAAGTCCCTTGCCACATTCGTACCCACTCCAATTCAATATGCTCTCTATCTTTTTATCGCACCATTTGTCGTTGTCGACAGCATTGACCCGCTCGATGTGGTGGTAGGTCTCTTCGCCTAGCTTTCTTCTTCATCCGATTGCCGGAATGGTCTGGCAACTGTATATAGGATTGCTACCGTCACCGTGAATGATCACTTCTTGGTGATTCCTTTCGAATTTTATTGTCTGCTATCGTGTTGAAGCTATAGCCCCACCAGCATGAATCCAGGGTTGTCCTAGCAGCAAGTTGTAAGATGTTGGCACATCAATCACTTGAAATTTGACCTCGAATCAGGTTGGTCCCATCTACAGACACATGCTAATCTCACCGATTGTGGACCTCTGAGACCCATCAAAAGCTTTCACATTGATTGCTCCATCCTTTATCTCATGCAGACCTTTGCCCAACTTCTTGAGTGTTATCAACGGACATATATTATGGCTGGAATCCCCATCGATCAGGATCCTAGTGATGAAGTAGTCTTTGCATTGCACTGTGATGTGCATGGCTTTGTTGTGACCCAACCCTTCAGGTGGCAGCTCATCCTCATAGAAGGTGATTTTATGGCTTTCTAATACATGTCCCACTATATTAGCCATTTCCACGCCAGTGATGATACTTGGCATGTACGCTTGACTCAGCACCTTCAATAGAGTGTTTTGTGTGTCTTGGAATTCTGCAACAATGAGAGGATGGATATTTGTGCTGGTTTTTTATTTAGCTGGTCAATGACCGAATACTCCTTGGCCTGTATTTTCCTCCAAATGTCATCTAGACTCGTCTCAATGATGAGTGGCCGGTTGGAGGCCTACTTGCTTGACTTAGCTAGGTGTTTAGGGGTATAGACTCTCCCATATCTTGTCATACCCTGTGCTGCAACAGTCTCGTCGAACATGACTTTGCCTTTCCTCCTAGCATCTGCTATATAATCCCAAGGTATAGCTTTTGTATGGAATGACGGCCAGGCGGACATCGCCACTGGGATTGGTGCGGCCACCTTTACTTTAAATGGGACATGTTCTTTGGGTGGAAAAACTACAACCTCAAATAGTGCTGGTGCCTTTGTTGATGGCGCTACTTCAAACTCGAGAGGGATAGACACATCTACCTTAGTGACCTCAGACTGTTGGATCTAAACTATGATGGGGTTGAGAGTAACTGGTGGTTTCTTTGGATCATCGCCTTCTGCGATCAACTCGATGGATCCCAATCATCCTCTACTTTAATCATGTGAATACCCCCGCCTTTATGGTTTGGTAGAGGGTTGTTGCGGATGTTCGGAGCGGCTTCCTTTGCTACAATGACTTTGTTATCAATTAGGGATTGTATCTTGTCATTTAAAGAGCGACATTCATCGATATTGTGTCCTTTCATGCTGGAGTGGGATGCACAAGACTTGTTTAGGTTAACCCACTGAGAAGGATTCTCAGGGGTTGTAGTAGGGACGGGGTTGACATAACCGGCGGCTTTGAGTCTCTCATATAGCTGATCTATGGGTTCAGCGATGGCTATGTATTGATTTGGAGGCCTCCGATCAAAATTAGGTCAGGGCCTAGGGAAATTTTGGCGTGCGGGGGGGGGGGGGGGGGGGAGGAGGGTTGATTGTTAATGAGATTGTTGGGCATTGTAAGTTTGGTAGACATGAGCGGGCTGGGAGTATCTGGGTGAGGTAGGCTGATATGTGGGAGGTGGAGGTGACTGATAAGGTGGTGGTGGAGCTTGGTAGGAGGGTGCTTGGTAATTTGGGGTTGGCTGATATGTGAGTGGAGGTATTGGGTAGGTTTGGTATTTAAGAGGAGACTTGGTCCTTTGTGCAACCATCACGGCCCCTACGTCCCTCTTCTTAGACACACCACCAGATTGTAAGGCCTTATTTGTAGCTTGCAAGGCCTCGAAGTTTATAACCATACCACTCTTTATACCTTCTTCAATTCATTTCCCCAGCTTGATAATGTCAGAAAACTTATGATTCTCAATCACCATCAACCGTTCATAGTATTGCGGGTCTTGAGCCCGGACAAAGAACTTGTTCATTTGTTCTTCTTCTAAGGAGGGTCTGACCTTAGCAGCTTCAGACCTCCAGCGAGTAGCATACTCGTGAAATGTCTCTGTGGGCTTCTTCTTTAGATTTTGGATATAGAACACGTCTGGCGCGTTCTTTGTGTTAAACCTGAACCTGTCCATAAAGTCTGATGCCATACCTATCCAGCTCGACCACTTCTTAGGATCTTGGCTGATGTACCAACATACTGCATCTCCTTCCAGACTCCTCATGAACAGCTTCATGCAGATCCTTTCGTCTTTTCCTACCCCGGCCAGCTTGTCACAGTATGTTTTCAGATGGACCCTTGGATCACCTATACCGTCAAACATCTTAAACTTAGGTGGTTTGTACCCCTCTGGTAATTCAACATCTGGTTGTATGCAGAGATCTTCATAGTTCAACCCTTCGATCCATTTACTTCCTTTGACGCCTTGGATTTGGCTGGTTAGTTTCTTAAGTTCTTCGACCAAGTTTTCGATGAGTAGATCCTTTTCATCGGACTCAGGGGTGCAAGATATAGGTTGGTGGAGAGTGGCATGGTCTCCACGTAGATGGGATTGTTGTGTTGGCCTGGTGTGTGGGTGTGGAAATGGTCATTTGTGGAGTTTTACGGTTCAGGGATGAGTAGTGGAATGTTGTTTGGAGTGTGGCAAGTATTGCATTGGTTTTTTGTTGGAGCAGTAGGATGATTTATTTGCTTTTGTGGAGGTATGGGATTTTGACCATTGGGGAAGATGGTGTCTGGGGTGCTGAGGGAGAAGGATAGGTTGGCCAGATTCCGAACCTGATCAAGCTCTTCTTGAAACTTCAACAATTTCTGTTCAAGTTGTGACACATTTTCATTGGGAACCCGAATACCATGGCCATCAGTGGCCTCTGTTGTTGTGTTCTCCTTTTTGATGTTCAAATCTTCCATTTTTCCTTTGTTCTTGTTTTTAACATGACTAAGAGGATGAGTGGGTGGAGGGCCTCTAGATCTCGTAGAATAAGATGATGTTGCCAGAGTGCACGAACTAACCTTTAGGGAGGGGAATAACAAAAAACAAAAATAAAGCAAAAAGGTAAACAAGTTAGTGAGGATCATAAAAAGTGTTGCAATACTTAAATACGTAGTGAAAGAATGTAAATCGCGTCCTAATTTGGGAGCCTCGTTGTGCCTGAGGTAAGCCTAGTGACAAATTGATTTGGAGAACTTGAATGCTAAATGCCTCATTTCATTGATAAGGATAAGACGAATCCCAAATCAACATTAAATAAACAAGAAATAAAAGTCACTAATGGCCATTGGCCTTGTTACATTTTAATAAAAGAAGATAATTTCCTATCTACTTGGTCCCAGAAAGACCTTCCCCAGATTCGGCATGCTTGGCTCCTTCGAACAGCTGCCCCAACTCGCGAAGTCCTAGCAACAGGTGTGCTCTAGCTAGATATCCGCCTTTAGCCCCTTTAGCCTCTTGACAATTTTCAACCCTTTTGAGAAACTCTCTTTCCAGTTCACTATGCCTCTCTCCAAATATCCTAGTCGTTTGTTGGCGTTGGTAGCCATATCTTTTCATTCGTCGATCAGCTTTTGGTTGGACTCTTGTATTTCGCGATGTTCACTTTTGCACTCGCGGATCCTTTTGCGCAACTGGTTGTACTTGACTTGTGCTTCAGCCTTTTCGTCTATAATCCTGTGGCCTCGAACCAACCCTGGCTGGCCCAAACCGTCATGATTCTCTTCCAACGAACCTGAATAGAAAGGAGTGCAATTGGCGTAGTATCTGTCTGGCTCTATGTTGTCTCTTCCCATCACGATCTTGTTATGCCACATATGTTGGGCTTGGCACTTGTGAGGACTATCATCGCCTTGTAAGTCGGCTATAAAGTGGCTCATCTTGTCGACCATAGGTATGACCTTCTTCCTACCATCTTTTCTCATAACTCGCAGAGGGATGTAAGGGTAGGTTCCCCTCAGGCCAATTAGTATCAGGAAAGCTACGTCTCTAGATTGGATGATGAACTCCTCTATCGGAAACCATTCAAACATTCACTAAACTTTTTCCTCGGTTAGATTATCAAACCGCTCAACCCATCCTTTAGCATCCTTAGGCTGAGCGAACATGTCGGGGATGTAATTCATTTGCTTTGGATAGTGGAAAGCGATGTGATCATCACAAGACCTACGCTGAATTTCTTGTCGATATTCGCCCTTTTGGAGATGCTCTATAAGCCAAAGTTGAAGTAGTAGATTGCAACCTTCGAACTGTCTTGCTCATCTTTAACAATTCTCTAAGGCTCGGTATATGTATGCAATAATCATTGGTACAATATACAATGTTTGCCTGCCAATCCCCTCTATTAGGGTTTTGGTTACCATAGCCAACCTAGTATGAATTCTACCTTTCTTCATTGGAAATACAATCAGACCTAGAAAGCAAAATATGAAGACGAAAACCCTGCAGTGGACATGTCCTAAGGATGTGATGGCAAACTCGCCAGAGTAGGTGCGGTAAGATTTGTTGTGATTGTACCTTTCATACAAGTAGTCAAAGGGATGTATGAATCCTTCAAGCATGTCAATTCCGGATTCTTCTTCAAACCCATCATTTTAAGGAAGCCTCTACCTTTGCGATTCTTAGGCATTAGCAAGCTCGGAGTTTCCCATACCAGGCCAGCCAATCCTCCTATCTCCTCCAACAAAGGTGTTATTTCAATACCCCTAATGCGGAATATGGCTCTTTCATAATCCCAAAACAATGTGGAGGCTTCTATGATCATGTTATTGGGTTGGGTTTCTAGGAGGGATGGTAGATTTCCCAGATATTTTCTGACGAGATTCTGATCACTAGAGTGTAAATCTTTCCACCAACTTAGCAACCTTGGGTGGATGTTCGTGACCATGCCGAATCTGGGGACTTCGTGCCTCATATTTCTGCAAGGCAAATAAGGTTAGACCCTTCCCCCACCAGACTCGACTATTTAATATCAATGACTAGCATGAAGCATCTAGTTCTCCAAATAAATGCACAGAATGTGACGACGTCCGTTAGGGTTTAGGAAAACCTAGTGGACTTTGGACAAGGCTATCTTAAAGGATTATTATGTGGACAACATAACTGATCCGGCTAGGTTTGTTCATGATGCATGCACAATTTGAATAGAGTGAGGTTTCTATGGGGTTTTAGATTGGTACCCTTGAGCGGACAACTCAAGGGGGAAGGCTCAGAAATGTCGACTGAATCGCTGATCGACTAGTTTTACCGCAAATATGCATTTCCGAATTTAGGGGTAATGATATAGGAAGAATGCAACCACTCAATATAAGTATTGCTATAGTATTTGTTTTGACACGAGTGGAGTATGATGTTGAGCATAATTATGCAATAATTATAAGCATGTTGGCATGTATTTGCACATTAAGAAAGCGATAAATACAACAGTTTCATAATTTAAAGCAACAAAGAAAAGAAAACAAGGAACATATGTTAGTTTATCTTCTAAAGAAGAAATTAAATGCTTAGAGGAATAATATAGATAATTGCGCATAGAGAGAGGTACAAATTCACAAGAATAATTTAAAATGGTAAAATCCTGGAAAAATTCCCAGCAGAGTCGCCATGTTGTCGCGCCCCCTTCTTCCTTCACGGAAATCGGGTTTATGACATTCGGTTGGGACAACTCTTTCCTTTTAGGAAAGGGGTTTTGCAATTTTGAAGAGTCTCCACCTAACGATTTTAAGGTGTGTTAGGGCACCTATGGGGTTCAACTACAACTATATTGTTTGATAACCAGAGATAGGGTAAGAGCTTGAAATTATCCCAAAAGGAAGGTGTTAGGCACCCCTCAAGATCCACTAGTGTGGTTCCCGGCCAAATAGTTCTTTGTGAATTTGTGCAATTAACAACTAAATATACAAGGCTTAAATAAGAGGGGATTTCAAATACACAAGTGTTTGGAAATGATAAAAATAAAGTTTTGAAATAGTTATAACTAAGCAGGCTAATGAATATAAAAGGGGGTCCTATGTTTATTTATAATATGGATCACATCAATGCAATACCTTGTAATCACTCCTCAAAGAGGGGCTACACGTGGTATCAGTGCACCGGTCATCATATCCATATCTACCCTTCCCACCCCGTTAAGGTATTAAAGCACGGATTGGTCTCGACCTCTATTGCATGTTATTACCCATCCCTATTCCAATCAGTCCCAGAGGAATTTGGGACTACTATTCCTATAAGAGGGAGGATTTTAAGCTGACTCTTGGGTTTTAAAGGTAAAAAGACTAAGGCGACATTCAAAATACATAGGACTGCATATTAGGGGAAACATGTAAACAATTAAGAGGCTCACATATACCTTCTCAAGTAAGCACATAAATAGCATGACTCAAACACATCTAGGGTCAGAATTTAAAGTACTAAAACAGGGGAGTTTTTAGTTGTTTAAGTAGACCAACTTATTACATAACTCAGATAAGAAGTCCGAATCAGGCCTGCCTACTGGTTGTAGCAGTTGCTAATTAAACAAAGGCAGATTCAGTTTATCATTATTACCTAAGGCTTGCCTATGTAAGTATTGATGATATCCTATAAGCATGATATCTATTACTGATTCAAAAATGGCAAAGTAGTAATAGTTTTAAACGAGCAATTTGGATCTTATAGGCATGCTTTCTAAACCGCATTAATTAAGGGAGTAGGTTGTTTAAACTGATTCAAAGCAGTACGAGTTAAACTGATTTTTTAGCTAAACCGGTTTCAGATCCTATAGACATAATCTCTATTGTTGCTGATTTTAATCCCTATAGACATGGTATCTAGTATCAAAAGCTGATTTGGTCCTATAGGCATGGTGCCTAATAAAGTTGAGTAGACAAGATTTATTTGATCACAGCGAAATTCCTACAGGCATGATTTCTATAAAATACTGATATTAACCTTATAGGCATGACATCTAATTTCGAAGTTGATTTTAGCCTTGTAAATAAGATGTCTGATTATAGTCATTAGATCCTATAGGCATCATTTCTAAGTGTGGAAGTAAACATGCAGAAATTTATTAAACAGATCATATAGGCAGGATATCTAAGTGTAGAAGTAAAACATGCAGAAATTTATTAAACAGATCCTATAGGCAGGATATCTAAGTGTAGAATTAAAACATGCAGAATTTGAAACAACAGACCCTATAGGCATGATTTCTATCCTCCAAATAGTTAAGAATACATAATTACCGCGTCCCTTTCAACTAGCCAACCCCAATATTCATTACAAATTATTACAAACCAAATACTGAATTACATCGAAAAATGTAAAATAAGAAGTTACAACCATAGGAAGCTTGATTTTGACTTCCTCTCTAAGTTATGGAACAAAACACCTTAAATCCCACTTGTTTCAAAGCCTTTCTTAGACCTGGGTGTGTCAAATTTCCCTAAGGGTCTCAACGGACCCGGGGTAGTGCTTACACCTAGGTTTGCATAATCAGATATATATGAGTGTAGTGTGGAAGGGCTAGCCCTTATGTGTCCAAGTTCAGAGGGAGCTCAAGGGTCCCAAGGCAAGGCTTACACAAGAGGGGAAGAACTTAGGTTCTAAGAATATAGTGCAAGTCCAGAACATAGAGATTTATTTAGAAACTAGACTGGGAAACAGTAAGGGGTAAGGGTGATTTGGAAACAGTAGTAGAAAAATTTAAACTACACAGAATCAGTAGTTACACAAAGGGGGCAGGGCTTTTGGGAATACATTGCATGAAGCATATGACCCTAGGAGGGGTCAGGTTTGGACATGCACAGTAAGAGATGATGCTGGCATGCTCACAAACCAACCAGAGAATACTAACACAAAGAGGGGATATGGGGTTTGGGATTCATACACTTAGGAAAGCATTGATCTAAAAGGGGAAGGGAACACACTGCCACATGCTTGATTGCAGAAACAGAAACAGAAGTGGACAAGCATGAAAGAAGTTGAAACAATTACAGAAACATGTTGTTGGTGATGCTTGAAAATTAACTAGGACATGTCAGTAAGAAGCAAAGTGTAGAAAGAAAAAGTAAGCAAATTCCCACAGCCTAGTCTTGGCTTTCAGCCGGCTAGACAAAGTAGTAGCACAAGTAGTAACAGAGAAAAGAGAGAGTTTTGAGTGAAGTGTGTGTTTTGAACTCAGATAGTTCGTGTGTGTTAAAGAAAAGGAGGGGGTATTTATAGTTTTGAAAACAAGTGGTAAGTAAGGTAATAAGTAAAGTCTTAACACAAACATGGAAACAATCACAAATTAGAGTCAATTAACACAAGTGATTCCCTTTAATTTAGGAATCACTATTTAACGGGCAGTAGCAGGTTTTAATTAACGAAAGAAAATCAGTATGAGGACAGATTGATTATTGCCATAAAAGGGATAGTAAAAGCATGAAGTAAACAATCAAGTCTACAAGGATATGCTTATTTTGGAAAAGGTTCAATAAGGTAAAATATCATAGCAAAGGAAAAGAATCAATTAATTTTAAACAGGCAAGTGAAATTAGGGTTCATAAAAGAAAAGCTTTTTGTAATCAGTCACAAGATCATAATCAAGGAAGAAACATGATTCTGCACTTCAGTATTTAAATAGAGTGAATAGAAGCATCAGACATGCGAGGCCAAACACGTTGTCAAAAGAGATAATCACAAACATGTAGTAGTAGAATAAATAAGTTAGGATTCAGTAGTAAAGCAATCATTCAAGGCACAGTAGTCAAGTAGGTCAAGTCACATAAGATCAATAGTGAAGAAAAACATAGTATCAGGTAAAAGAAATAAGAAACATGTAAGGGGTCACAGTAGTGGGTAAGGAAACCTTTGAGAAGTTAGGGTTTCAACAAAAGTCGAGTTGAAAAGATAGTAAAACTCATAATCAAGAAAAGAGAGTCTGAAACAAGGAACCTTTAGTCGAGTCCTGTATATTTTCAAACAAACAGTCTCAAACAAAAGACCTAGGGTTTTCCACAATAATCGAGTTTAAAAGATGGTAAAACTCATAATCAAATAAGTCAAACAAGAACGAAGAGAAACAAGAAGATTGGTTTATTTTTTACCCTCCAGATGCTGGTGCTGCAGAGAACCTGACGAAGAGACTATGTCACATGTATTTTTCAAGTCATTTGCAGCACACACAATGTGGTATTACTTCATGGCAAATGCAGGAATCTCAATAAATGGTTTGACATTGAAGCAGGCAATAGTCAAATGTTGGAAAGTGCAACTTGTAACTCGACTAAAGCCTGTTTTCCATGCTTTTCCTTCGATCATTTTGTGGGAGTTGTGGAAGAGAAGAAACTGTTACAAACATGGAGAAGTGGTCAATTAGTAGGGTTATATACTAGGTTTTTACAACTCTTCAATCTCTAGTTAAACTCAGAAAACCAAACATAAATCATGTCCTTCATAAGTGGCCTGACCTTATGAAAATGATGGAATAATACATTCCCAAACTAAAGGTCACTAGGGTTCTGTGGGAGATGCCTGAACAAGATTAGATAAAGGTGAATACAGACGGGGCATCAAGGGGAAATCCAGGTAGAAGATCCATTGGTTTTGTCCTAAGGGATGGTGAGGGTGATGTGAGATATGCAAGGGGGAAGGAAATTCAAGAATGTCACACCTCCTTTTTCCGCACCCGAGAGGGCGCAAGGGAGTTTTTTCCAATTAAAGGACAATCGACACGGGATTTGTTTATTTATTTCAGAGTCTCCACTTGGGAGATTTAGGGTGTCCCAAGTCACCAATTTTAATCCCGAATCGAGGAAAATAATGACTCTATATTAAAGTCTGCGTATCAGAAATCCGGATAAGGAATTCTGTTAACCCGGGAGAAGGTGTTAGGCATTCCCGAGTTCCGTGGTTCTAGCACGGTCGCTCAACTGTTATATTCGGCTTGATTATCTGATTTTGTACAAGTGTGAACTTATGTACAAAATTTAACTTTTAACCGCTCTTATCATTTACTGTGTTTATCAAGAATTGCAACGATGTGAAAATGTATCTCGAACCGCGTTACAATCAATGTACTCGTGGTCGTCGACATACTTTGACTTCGTTGAGATTTTGATTTGGGTCACATCAATGTGCACCCGAGTTTGAGGAAATTAAATTATTAAAGGCGCGCCTAAAGTGACTAGCGTATTTATTTTGGGTAGGACCGTGGAATTTTACTAAAACGGTCCATCCTGAAATCTAAACAATTTTTTTAAAAAAAAAATAAAAAATATTTACTGAGGGCCCCGTAATTTATATTTTATTTGGCGAGGCTCATCTCATTCTTATTTTTAAAAGTGAATTTGCAACGTCATGGACACGCACCTCGAACCACGCCACAATCAATGTACCCGTGGTTAGAAACACATTTCGACTCCGTTGAGAATTGGATTTGGGTCACATAAATGTGCACCCGGGTTTAAGAAGGTAAGATTTATTAAGGCGCGTCCTAAAGAGTCTAACGTATTGTTACTTTAGGAGGGTTGTGAGATTTGCTAAACAACCCGCCCTGGAAACTAAATGCTTCGATAATATACATTTAACAAGGGCCCCGCATCTGCGCGCTTTGTTTATTTTCGTCGAGGCTCATCTCATTCTTATTTTTAAAGGATATCCTATAGCAACTACGTTTCTTGTCGTGTTTGTCTCTATCTATTGAAAACAGTAAATAGTCCTAATTAATTACATGCTTGCAAGTTATTTGTAACGGAATTCGGAAATGCTTAAAAAAAATCAGGAACGAAGCTGCGTGCACAGTCAGTCGAATAAATAATCACGGGCCCAAATCCAACCCATGCGTGATGGGCCAAACCTGGGCTACTGCTTGCTCGAAGCAGGCCTGCTTGGCCTGTTTTGACCTGAACTCGACCTTCATAGGGTTGATATTACAAGTTTTATGTTCTTTATCTTAACAGGTGGTTTACTAGTTATATGAGACCATTAATCAGAAAAGGAAGAACTTAACCCATTATGTACAGTTTTCATGCTTGGCATACGTTACAGCATATACTGCAAAGTAAACTAAATCTGAGATGCAACCTAATTCATTGAAAATATTTTTATCTAACAGCATACCTATACAACTATCATTCGATCCCCTACATTGACATCAACTAGGCTTGTAAGCCACCTTCAGTATCCAAAAATGTGAGCTATTAGACACTACATGACATTCACCACAACAGTACATGTATATAAACAACATTTGCATATCTTCTCTTTATACTCATTGCTCAAACTTTCGAGTTACATTGGTAGTGTAATTGTATACCTGGTATAGGGGACAAAGAAGAAAAAGAATGATCAGCTGGGCAGTATGCAGTAAACACAGCAACAGCAGATACACAGCAACAGCACAGCACCAAACCAACAATCAAATGTTTTCCACAGCCCACAGACAACCAACAATATTTCCCAGAACAAAAAGAACCAGCAAATAGTCGAGCACCAAATGAGCAATCCCAGGAAAGAGTAGAGAAACCACAGCAATAACAGAGTGTTCAATGCAGCAACACCAACAGTTCAACAACCATAAACAGCTCAGTCAATGCAAACAACAGAACTTGGCCAAGACAGCTTGACAAAAATGCACTCTTATACAACTTTCAGACAGTGTTTGGTTGCAATGTTTACTGGAAACTACCTTATGTTTTTTTTTCAGTTTTCTTTTGAACTCACTAGACCTCTCTTCAAACTAAAAGTTCTAGCCTCAAAACTAAATTTTGTTTTTTTCTAAGTTCTCAAATGGCTTATTTATAAGCCAAATGACCCAGTGCAGGCCAGCCATTGGTTCCCCACGCCTGGTTTTGTTTAATCAAGAGTTATGGGCTCATTTTATTATTCATTTTAAGCCCCATACCCTTGTGTCTTGTTCCCCATTGGTATTAGTTTAATCCTAAATTAGTACCCTACTTGTCAGCTCATTTAAACTAATCTTTCTGTCCTTTTTAACATCCCAGAATACCCTTATTAACCCTTGATTATTACTGCCCTGCCTATTGCAGCATCAGGGCATTTTTGAACTTCTGAGAGTTCAATTTCAGGACTGCCCTGGACTGAACCTGTTCAGTCATTTTTGCAATGCAAACAAACTAATTTCAAACAATGCTGGGGCATTCAGTCAGTGGCAAGGTTCAATTAGTCACGTGACATTATTAGCTCATTCGATCCATTAGTTATAGGAAACTAATCGACGACGTTTATCGAGTCGACTATACTAATTATAACAGGTAATAATCAGTCGCTCAAATAAACAAACACATACGGGGACCTACAAGCATCAAACAACTTTTGTTCAATTATTGGGAACCTATATGAACTATTTATGCGTCGACTAATCTAGTCAAACATGTATATCACAGAACACGTTCAAAACATACACAGAAGCCAATTGACCAAATAAAAGGTCTTTACAAGGACGGAAGAAATCAGAAAAATAACAAAAGAACAAACAAACACAACGAAACATGCTGACAACTTAATTAGAACTTAAACAAAAGGAAAGGAAACTTACCGAAAAATGTTTAAATCAAACAGACCCAAATCTGACTCAACTCTGCCCATTTGAGGCCGAACAAATTTTAACCAGCGTGTTCTCACATGAGAACACCTTGGTTAAGATCCATTAAACCTCAAACCCCTTTCAAGACCGGCCGGATTCCCCAGGTGCATGTGTTCTAAGGTCTGGATTTTCAGATCTGGTTTTTAGGAGTTGTGGGTAGATTCGGACCAAACCAAGTCTGGTTTGGTCACGAGGAGGGTCCGGGGAGTGTCTGGTATGAAGATGGGGTGGTTTGGTATAGGTCCGGGTTCGACTCGAATCTTCAAATGAAGATTCGAGACGAAGGAAGGTGATTCGAGGCTAGGGGGTAACAGATCCATGTTCAGGAGAGTGAGGGGGTCTTAGGGTGTTCAGGAGGTGGTCACCGGCGTTCGTGCCGCCGGCTTTAATGGCGAGGGAGACTAGGGCGGCTTGCTAGGGTTTGGGGTTTCAGTGTTTGGTGAAGACGGTGAGTGGAGGGGGGTTCGGATAGGGGGCGTGGGGTATGATAGGAGGCTTATATACCGGGAGGCTGATTCAATCATGGCTGTTGGATTGATTAAAATTGATGGCCAGGATTGGGGAAGCTTGACCATACGGTGTCGTTTGGTTAAGTAAGGGGTCGGTCAAAAATGGGACTGGGTCGGGTCATGAGGGCCAATAAAGGTCATCGGATCAATGGAAATGAACGGCTCAGATCAACCATCCCTGAAACGACGTCGTTTCGGGAGGTGCCTGGGCAGGCCTGGTCTGGACCGGACTTGTGCTGGTTTAGGCCCATCTTTTTGTTTTATTTCCTGGGCCTAACCCGATTTTCAATCCCTCTTTTGTTTTCTATTTTATTTTTTCTTTTAAAACAAAAATGAAATAACAAATAATAAAATAATGGAATTAAAACCAACAACAATGCAACATTTTAACACAATTATCACAAAAATATTTAGGTAAGTTAACTAAAAGCCTAGAACGAACGATGCACATATATTTTTTGAATTTTCTTTTACTGACCGAATTATGGTTTAATCACCCTGACATACATGCTTTGTATTTTGATCGGTAAGATTAGATGCAAAATGGACAGACCCACAAATGATTAACAACACATGTCACGTAAAACTCGAAACATTGTATAGCGCAGTCATTTGTCACTATTTTTATTTTCTTTTGGAGCGATTGCTGGTAAAGCAAAAATCACGTGCTTACAGCTGCCCCTCTTTGCACGAGGACACGAAGGGTTTTCGCGCAAAGATAAAGCGGGCGATTTTTGCTCGTACGAGTACTCCGTGTGAAGCATTTTTGAAAAAGATTTGACCGAACCTTTGCTTCAGAGGTTTCCTACATATCCTGGGCTGAACAGGAATCAGGTCAATGTAGTTCGGGAAATTTGGTAGCTGGGACTACTGTGTGACTGTAGTGCTTGCTGCTGTTATGCGCTGTTGCATGCTGCTGTAGGATGCTACTGCTCGCTGATCTCCTTGTTACATTATTCTTGAAAGGGAAAACAAGAAGCTAAGCTAGAGTGTGAGATCTCATCTATCTTCAACTTGTTCTTGTTGCCTTTCTTTCTTGTCGGCTAACGCTTTCCTCTGATGCCCTTATTTTGTGAACTTTGGAGATGATGCTGGTCCTTCACCTTTTCTGAATGTCAGTTCTCATCACTTGGCTTGGTTTGCTGGGAACATGGCTTTCTTCTTTAAATCTTTCAATGGTTTCTTCAGTGGTATGGCTTTTCATCAGAATTGTTATGTTGGGCATGCCATAACGTTCTCAAACTGTTTCTTTTGAGACGCGTTCCTTCTTCCTTTTGAATCGCGCGCTTGCCTTTGTAGCCTTCTGCTTCTTGGTGCTGGGTATTTTATTGTTTCCTGCTTGGGAATCTCTGTTGTAACCTTCCGTCTTCAGGTGGGGGGCTACTGATTCCAAAATCTAGAGCTAAAAAGTATTCCCGCATTTTACTGGTGGGCGACCTAGAACTTAAATGTATTCCCGCATTATACCGGTGGGCGACCTAGAACTTAAATGTATTCCCGCATTATACTGGTGGGCGACCTAGAACTTAAATGTATTCCCGCATTATACTGGTGGGCGACCTAGAACTTAAATGTATTCTCGCATTATACTGGTGGGCGACCTAGAACTTAAATGTATTCCCGCATTATACTGGTGGGCGACCTAGAACTTAAATGTATTCTCGCATTATACTGGTGGGCGACCTAGAACTTAAATGTATTCCCGCATTATACTGGTGGGCGACCTAGAACTTAAATGTATTCCCGCATTATACTGGTGGGCGACCTAGAACTTAAATGTATTCCCGCATTATACTGGTGGGCGACCTAGAACTTAAATGTATTCCCGCATTATACTGGTGGGCGACCTAGAACTTAAATGTATTCCCGCATTATACTGGTGGGCGACCTAGAACTTAAATGTATTCCCGCATTATACTGGTGGGCGACCTAGAACTTAAATGTATTCCCGCATTATACTGGTGGGCGACCTAGAACTTAAATGTATTCCCGCATTATACTGGTGGGCGACCTAGAACTTAAATGTATTCCCGCATTATACTGGTGGGCGACCTAGAACTTAAATGTATTCCCGCATTATACTGGTGGGCGACCTAGAACTTAAAATGTATTTGAAATTGTTCCCCCGTTCTTCCGAGAAATTTTTTGACAATTGGCAGAAAATTTTCTGCCCCGGTTTTGGTGACTTCCCTGGCGTTGCATCTTGCTGCCATCATCAATCCTTTGTCTTCCTGCAGCAAACAAAAGGATTTAATTAGTTTTTATCGTGGTGGTAGTAGGTGCCTTTCTGGCGGATGATTTTTCCTTTCTTCTCTTTTCTTGCTCTATGTCCCATAATTGATTAGTGGGCAGAGTTGCCTGCTGGGGGTCTCTAGCCTGCTGGGGATTGGCTTTCGATTAATCCCCTTTTCTGCTTTCTCTTTAAGCATATTCTGTGGGAGTCTGCTTTTAACTCCCGAAACCACTCCCTTTAGGAGCTCACTTTCTCCAAAATTGCCGGCCACGATCTCTGCATTGCCTGGGATCGGCTTCTAAGACTGTTTGTATTATCCTGCATTGGGTGAATTCCCCTCTGGTTTCTGGTAGTAAGCTTTGAAAAATTCTTTTCAAGACAAATTTTAGAAAGAGAAAATAAAAGCTAGAGGGAGAAAATCTTTCTGAACCCATATTTGGTGGGGAGAAGAAACTTAGAAGAACTTATCTGGAGGACATGACTGGTTCCCGTGATCATGACGTGCACCATAGATTCCCGACCCAGTCTATTTGTATCAATCGATTTGCCCGATGTTCTGACTTGCTGGGGATGATAAAGGAGTGTCCATTTCGTTTCGAATGTGGTAGCTTTTCTGATCTGTCTTGTCGCCTCATAGTGCCCTTCGAGGGGTTTTCACTAATGAGACTCTCTCTTTTCTCTCATCTCCCGGCGCCTTATGGTGCCTGTGAAGGTTTTCACCAATAAGACTCTCTCATTTCACATCCCTCATCTTATATCGCCTCTCGGTGCCTGTGAAGGTTTTCACCAATAAGACTCTCTCATTTCATATCCCTCATCTTACATCGCCTCTCGGTGCCTGTGAAGGTTTTCACCGATAAGACTCTCTCATTTTATTTCTTTCGAGGAATCGGGGCGTTGTAGATACGATCCTCTCTTCTGGGGATTCCTTTGACCATCAATTCATTCCCAGTCTTGCGATCCTCTTCTTTGCTGGGGGATCGGTGTGTTATTCTCGACCGTATTTGCCTGACTCGACATCTCTTGAACATTGATCGGGAGGTCTTTTGGACGTTGATGTTGGCACTGGGGTTAAAAAAAGGCTATAAAAATGAAAATAATTTGATGGGTGATGTGCTACAACTTTTGGAATCAAACCTTTGTTGGAACTTAAAACATAACCTCTGCCCCAGTTTTCTTGCTTGGGGAATTTTATTTTTTACACTTATGTTGAGCTATGTGCGTTACGCACATTGTGCCTATTATGCACACTATGTACATTATGCATCCTATATTCGCTATGATGCACACTATGTACACTATGCATCCTATATTCGCTATGATGCACACTATGACCGAGCCGTGAGGCGCCTACGTATCCTCTTCGAGGAATCAGGTCAAACGTAGTTCCCACGGTTTTGTATTTTCTTATGATTTTATCTTCTTCTTCCTTTTTTTTATTTCTTTTTCTCTCTTTTTTCATGTCTTTTCCATTAGTGATTCCAAAAGAGGGGTATGAAAGAATTACTTAAGGCTGAAAGGGGGAAGCAAGGGTTAAAAGTATTTGGATAGAAGAAAGAATTGTCTCCGTCATCTCATTATCCAACAAATGCCAAATACAAACAAATAAACCAAAAATTGCCATAATTAAAGAAATTACGCATAATATCTCTTGACTGCATCTGAATTGATAGCCATGTCGACACATCTACCTTCGACATCTGTCAAACACAAAGCATCGTTGGACAATACTCTGGTCACGATATAAGGCCCTTGCCAATTTGGGGCGAATTTGCCTTTTGCCTCGACCTGATGTGGGAGGATCTTCTTCAATACCTGCTGCCCTACTTCAAACTTCCTGGGGCGCACCTTCTTATTATATGTTCTTGCCATTCTCTTCTGGTACAGCTCACCATGACACACTGCTGCCAATCTTTTCTCATCTATCAGGCTCAACTGTTCCAATCGAGCTTTGACCCATTCATCATCATTAATCCCGGCTTCAGCGACAATTCGGAGGGACGGAATTTCGACCTCCGCTGTTATTACGGCCTCAGTTCCATACACCAACAAATAAGGAGTTGCGCCTATGGAAGTTCGGACGGTAGTGCGGTAACCCAACAAAGCAAAGGGTAATCTCTCGTGCCATTGTCTGGACCCTTCCACCATTTTTCGTAGTATCTTCTTGATATTCTTGTTGGCTGCTTCGACTGCTCCATTCGCCTTGGGACGATATGGGGTGGAATTGCGGTGTGTAATCTTGAATTGTTGGCATACCTCTCTCATCAAGCTACTATTAAGATTCGCACCGTTATCCGTGATGATCACTTTTGGGATCCCAAATCTGCAGATGATATGGGAGTGAACAAAGTCCACCACTGCCTTCTTGGTTACTGATTTGAAGGTTTTAGCCTCAACCCATTTGGTGAAGTAATCAATGGACACTAGGATGAACCTATGACCGTTGGATGCTGCCGGCTCGATAGGCCCAATGACATCCATGCCCCATGCCACAAACGGCCAGGGTGCTGACATCGTATGTAACTCTGTTGGCGGAGAATGAATCAAATCTCCATGTATCTGGCATTGATGTCATTTCCTCACAAAAGTGATGCAATCGTGTTCCATGGTGAGCCAATAACACCCTATTCGAAGGATCTTTCTTGCCAATACA
Organism: Nicotiana tabacum; assembly: GCF_000715075.1. Lineage (NCBI taxonomy): Eukaryota > Viridiplantae > Streptophyta > Magnoliopsida > Solanales > Solanaceae > Nicotiana > Nicotiana tabacum. Next base: position 205,618,945 of record NC_134101.1, read on the forward strand.
TATCCGCTCATGTGTGGCCCGCAAACTCCAGCATGTACCTCTGCCATAACCGTCGTTGCTTGACTGGCATCTATGCATCTCAACAATCCCAAATCCGGGGTTCTTTTGTACAATACTCCTCCACTGAGGAAGAAACCATTCGACAAACGCCGAAGGGCTCTTTTTGGTCTCTAGAGGCATGTTCTGGATATATCCCCATTCTGAGGTATTCCTTGATATCATGAAACCAGGGTTCGCCATCTGCTTCTTCTTCTATGGCATTGCAGTAGGCGTGCTGATCACAGACCTGGATGTGTAGTGGATCAACATACATTTTGTCAGGGTGGTGCAACATTGATGCTAAAGTGGCCAAGGCATCTGCAACCTCATTGTGAACTCTCGGGATATGTTTGAACTTCACCGATCGAAATTGCTTGCTCAGATCATGCAAGCATTGTCGGTATGGTATGAGCTTTAGATCTCGTGTTTCCCATTCTCCCTGAATTTGATGTACCAAGAGGTCCGAGTCTCCCAAGACCAAGACGTCTTGGACATCCATGTCAGCAGCCAAGCGCAGACCCAAAATGCAAGCCTCATACTCGGCCATATTGTTGGTGCAATAGAAGCGTAGTTGAGCTGTAACAGGATAATGGCGTCCTGTTTCAGAAATGAGTACCGCTCCTATTCCAACCCCCTTTGCGTTTGCAGCTCCATCGAAGAAAAGCTTCCAACCCGGTTCCTCAGTTAATTCCATCTCATTAGTGTGCATTACCTCCTCATCGGGAAAGTATGTTCTTAAAGGCTCGTACTTTTCATTAACGGGGTTCTCTGCCAAATGATCGGCCAGTGCCTGAGCTTTCATGGCTGTCCTCGTCACATAGACGATATCAAACTCTGTGAGCAGAATTTGCCATTTTGCCAACCTTCCCATGGGCATAGGTTTCTGAAATATATACTTCAATGGGTCCAAACAGGATATGAGATAAGTAGTATATGAAGACAGGTAGTGCTTCAACTTCTGAGCTACCCAAGTTAGGGCGCAACAGGTTTTCTCGAGTTGAGTGTACTTGACCTCGTGCACTGTGAATTTCTTGCTAAGATAGTAGATGGCCTGCTCTTTCCTCCCTGTGTCATCATGTTGCCCCAGTACACAACCAAATGAATTTTCCAAGACCGTCAGGTAAAGAATTAAGGGCTTCCCAGGCTTAGGCGGGACCAATACGGGTGGATTAGACAGATACCCTTTGATTTGGTCGAAGGCTTCCTGACACTCTGCTGTCCAACCTACTGCAGCATCCTTTTTCAGCAGCCGAAATATGGGCTCACAAGTTGCTGTGAGTTGAGCGATAAACCTGTTGATGTAATTGAGCCTACCCAGCAAACTCATTACCTCTGTTTTGTTACTCGGTGGTGGCAAATCTCGGATGGATTCAATTTTGGATGGGTCTAACTCAATCCCCCGTCGACTAACGATGAATCCTAGCAACTTTCCTGATGGCACCCCGAATGCGCATTTGGCCGGGTTAAGCTTGATATCATACCTTCGGAGTCTTTGGAAAAATCTCCTTAGGTCTGCCACATAGTCCTCCTGACGCCAAGATTTGATGATCACATCATCGACGTACACCTCGATTTCTTTGTGTATCATGTCATGAAATACGGCAGTCATTGCTCGCATGTACGTTGCCCCGGCGTTCTTTAATCCGAACGGCATTACCCGATAGCAGTAGGTTCCCCATGGCGTAATAAACGCTGTCTTCTCAGCATCCTCCTCGTCCATTAGGATCTGATGATAACCCGCATAGCAATCCACAAAGGATCCGATCTCGCGCCCAGCGCAATTATCGATCAGGATATGAATGTTGGGTAGCGGAAAATTGTCCTTGGGACTTGCTTTGTTGAGGTTGCGGTAGTCAACGCACACCCTGATTTTTCCATCCTTCTTTGGGACCGGTACCACATTGGCCAACCACTCGGGATATCGAGTGACCCGAATGACCTTTGCTTGCAACTGCTTAATTACTTCTTCTTTGATCTTTACACTCATTTCTGTTTTAAATTTCCTTAGTTTTTGCCTGACCGGAGGGTATGCCGGGTCAGTGGGCAATTTGTGAACCACTAAATTGGTGCTTAATCAGGCATATCGTCATATGACCATGCAAAAACATCTTTGAATTCCATGAGGGTTTTGATCAATTATTCCCTGACATTCGGCTCAATGTGGATGCTGATTTTGGTTTCTTGGATGTTATCAGCGTCTCTTATGTTTACAGCCTCAGTGTCATTTAGGTTAGGCTTGGGTTTTTCTTCAAATTGGCATAGTTCTCGGTTTATCTCTTCGAAGGCTTCCCCTTCGTCACATTCAGATTCATCATCACAAACGACCTCTTGCATCATTGAGTCAGATTCAGATTGATTTATTAGACTAGGTCGAAGATCCGCTGTGCATGCCATGTCATTAGAACCAGTAAAAAGAGAACTGTTCAGAAAGAAAAAGAACAAAACAAAATTAAAATGGGACAAAAGAAAAGAACTTTATTAAACTTGCGGGATAAAAAGGGTTCACACTTTTACAAAAACGAAAGTAAAATTTGGATTACACCCTTGAATAATCCGGACAAAACAAAACACATAAAACATAAATCAAAGCCTACTAACAAGACTCCCCTCGGACAGGAAGAGGAGTAACTGTCCAATTGTTGGTCTTGGCCTCAAGCCCCACAAACTGTATCTCTGCTCTGCTAGAACATTCTCCAGCTTCCACCATACTGACATCCGCGAATAGCCTCTCAAAACTCTGATTCAGGTCTTCATTTATACCGAACAATGGTCCTCGAATCTTTGGGACCGGCGACCCCTTGGCACTTGTTTTGACAAAAGACCTTGAGAGGCGTGGCACTGGTTTAGGCAGAAACCAGACCCTTTTCTTCATTTTTCGCGCTTGCTTCCTGTCTGTTGCGGTTGGTTTGAACCCCAATCCGAAAGTTTCCAGATTTTTAGGAAGGGAGACAGGTTGGACAATCCCTTGAAGCTCGACTCCCAGGCCTTTTCCCGGCACAAATCCATTACCCAGCATTTCGGAGACCATCATGACTGTTGCGGCAGCTACCCTAGGGTGCGGGATGGTTTCTCCTTCAGAAATTTTGTTGGCCGACCCTGTATCGAAAATTTGGTTGACCCAAGGACCTTTGTCATCAACGGTCTCTATGAAAGGTACAATGGTTCCGCCCATGGTGCACGTTGTATCCTCGCCGTGTAACACGACCTCTTGTCTTTCCCACTCGAACTTCACCATCTGATGTAGGGTGGAAGGCACCGCTTTGGCTGCATGAATCCAGGGTCGTCCCAACAGCAGGTTGTAAGATACTGTGACATCCAACACCTGGAATTCCATGGTAAACAGGACCGGACCAATGGTCAGTTCAAGTACAACATCCCCCACAGTGGCCGTTCCGTTTCCGTCAAACCCTTGGACACAGATACTGTTCTTGTGGATCCTTCCGTGGTCGATCTTTAACTGGTTCAAGGTAGATAGTGGGCAAATATTGGCGCTTGAGCCGTTATCCACCAATACTCGAGTTACCACCGAGTCTTCACATTTGACAGCTAGGTATAGGGCTTTGTTATGCTCCGTGCCTTCCACCGGCAGGTCATCATCTGATAATGTTACCCTGTTCACCTCGAAAATCTTGCTGGCAATGGTTTCCAGGTGGTTTACAGAAATCTCACTGGGTACATGAGCCTCGTTCAATATCTTCAACAGGGCCCGACGATGCTCCTCAGAATGGATCAGCAATGACAACAGTGAGATCTGGGCCGGTGTTTTTCTCAGCTGCTCGACCACAGAATAGTCTTGTACTTTCATCTTCCTCAGGAATTCTTCAGCCTCTTCTTCGGACACAGGTTTCTTGGTTGCAACTGGGTTGGTTCTTCTTAGCTCCACCGGAGCAAAACATCGACCTGATCGAGTCAGCCCTTGCGCTTCACAACTGACTTCCTCCACCTGTTTTCCTTTGTACATCACCACCGCCTTTTCATATTTCCAAGGCACAGCCCTACTGTCAATCATCGATAGCTGGACTACAGGCTTTATGGTCACCCGTTCTCTACATACCCCTTTCAACATGACCGCCGGTGTGGGCGGGATCCCTGGTATTACCAACTTGCTTGGCTTGGGTTTGCTTGTTATGGCGGACGGACTCTTTCCCAATATCAATACTGGCTTGACGCCTTCTCCCTGCGACTGTACACTCGTTCCCCCACTGGTTGAGACTTCTTTCGGGGAGGCTTGGATCATCATCACTGTTTGTGAGGGTTTTCTCAATTCTCCTCCCTCACACACCAACTCAATCATGTGAGTTTCGTGGTGCGCTGGCAGTGGGTTTTGGTTGATGTTAGGAGCTTCTGGTGTCTGGACCTCGATCTTATTGGTGTCAATAAGATCTTGTATGGCATGCCTTAATTTCCAGCACTTCTCGGTATCATGCCCGAGCATCCCTGAACAGTATTCACAACTGATTGATCGATCCAAGTTCTGAGGTGGGGGATTTGGTTCTCGAGTCTGGACAGGACTAACCAAACCCAATTGCCTCAGTTTGTGGAACAAAGCGGTGTAGGTTTCTCTCAGCTCCGTGAAAGTTCTCTGCTTCCTCAACCTGTCATTCCTAGCATCTGGATTTCCCCGAAAGCCTGCCCCTGAAGGGTTTCTATACGCCCTTGGTGGAGGGTAGGTGTTTTGTGGTGGTGCATATATGTTCTGGGGAGCCGGTGCGCGCCATTATGGGCGAACCGGAGGCTGAGTGTATGCTTGGGCTTGGTGTACGGAACAATGTGGTTCTCGAGGCGGATAGAAATTTTGTGGTGGGTTGTATGGGTAGTTTGACCTGTGAGGTCTGGGTTGGTTGTAGTGCGGCCTGCCAGCCCTGGACCAACTGCCTGCCTCGATCGTGGCAACCTCCTCTTTCTTTCTTCTCAGCGCACCTCCCGTGCCGCTTTGAATAGCCTGTGTTGTGGCCTTGAGTGCCGAATAGTTCAAAATCTTGTCAGACCTCAAACCCTCTTCTATCATGACCCATTTCTTCTTCCAACCGTTGTCACCAAGTGACCAAAGTAGGTTGGATCCAATGTCTGCAAAAAATAGTCCACCATCTCTCCCTCTCTCATGGGAGGATCGACTCTAGCTGCTTGTTCTCTCCAGCGGAACCCGAACTCGCGAAAACTTTCCCCGGGTTTCTTCCCAGTTCTCAATAATGTGAGACGGTCAGGGACTATCTCTAGATTGTACTGGAAATGACCTGCAAAAGCCTGCGCCAGATCATCCCATGTGTACCACCTGCTGAAATCCTGCCTGGTATACCATTCTAGTGCAGATCCGCTCAGACTTTGGCCGAAATAAGCTATCAACAGCTCATCCTTGCCGCCTGCCCCTCTCATTTTGCTACAGAATCCCCGCAAATGTGCCATGGGATCACCGTGCCCTTCATATAAATCAAACTTAGGCATCTTAAAACCAGCCGGGAGTTGGACGTCTGGGAAAGGACACAGATCTTTGTATGCTACACTGATTTGATTGCCCAATCCGTGCAAGTTCCTGAAGGACTGCTCCAGGCTTTTGAACTTTCTCAACACTTCATCCTGTTCAGGAGCCTTAACTGGCTTCTCAACCTCTGCCGGCACTTCTAAATGTGGATTGTAAGCTTGAGGCTCGGGTGCATGGAATGTAGGCTCAGGGGGATAGTATTGTGTATCGTGAGCCTGAAACAATGGCTCACCGGTCGTTCTCTGCAAAGGGGCTGATGTAGGCCCCACAAAAATGGGAATATTGGGTGTTGGGAGAGGTTGGTGGGGTGGTGGAGCTTGGGAATCATGAGGGCTTCTTTCTTGATGATAAAGGGGATTTGGGCGGCTTGTGGAAGGGCCGGAGTGAGGGTATTCTGGCATGTGTCCCAGTGTTTCAGGGCTCTTTTGTGTTTTGGCTATGGCTAGCTGCATTGCATTCATCTCTAGTCCCATCCTTTCAATCTTTTCCATTGCTTCTTTTAACAACTGGTTCATCGGCCTTTCTTCCTCATTGCTATTCTCCGAAGTAGTCATGCTTGTCGCTACCGGTCCTTTGGATCTGGTTTGGTATGAGTGTGTTGCCAGAATTCTTTAACAACTAACTGTCTGGTATCAGACAACAACAAACTTTGTTAGCGTTATAGCTTTAACAGATTTGATCATAACACATATAGGATGCAAAGCTCCTAGGCAGTTAACCGTTTCTACATGCTTTGCTTCAAACAACATGCGTCATCCCCGCTTGCTCAGTTATCCCTTTTTTATTCGTTTTTGTATTTTCTTTTCTTTCTTTATTAAAAGCGGTCGAATCTTATGGGGATTGCCTACGTATCACGTCCCCGCGTGAATCAGACCAGGCGTAGTTCTGCCTCAAAGTAAAGACACATAGAAATTCTTCCGGAGTCACTTAATTTCATTATCAAAATTTGCTATTACACATTGCTTTAAACAAAATAGCAACAGTACAGACTCCACAGTTCTTTGACCCTATTTGATTGAAGGAAAAATAGAAAACAACATATGGGAAAACATCAAAGCTCAACTAAAACAAGACTCGACCAGAGGTTAATTTTCCAACTTAGGGACCCGCGAGGCATCATTCGGCCTTTTCGCGGTTCTAGGTGCGAGATCCCTTTCGAGCTGCTCCAACTCGTGCATGGTCTGTTTGACATAACCCATCACTGCTGGGAGAACGGTAATGCAGGTCATGTTTTCGCACCGCCGACACCGTCTGATGATGGCATGGGCAATGGCCCTGATCTTATCTCTGGTTTGTTTCTTCTCTATGAGTAGGTGTCTTATCTGATCACTGCACGTCTTGAATACCTGTGAGTCTTGTATATGCTGATTCTTCAGCTGCCGTACTTCTGTCTTCATTTGGGCCAACAGGTCGTAACAACATCTACTCTCCAATTGGAAATCCCTGGCCCGCTTAACTGCTTTAAACTCAAGTGTAGCCATCTCTCTCTTTATTTTGGCAACAGTCTTCTCGTGGTCATGTTTCAATTGGTTCAAGCATCGGCGATGCTTATCTACTCTTGTATCCCACTGTGCCCTGAGCTCTGCTATGACGTTTTCGGATTTCTCCAAACCATCTTGCCATTCCCTGATTTCACTTTTTAGCCTTTTTATCAGCTGCTCGTCTGATCGACGCCTTGGCTGTTCATCCGCATCCATCCTTATCTGTTTGATCTGGGCTCTGAGCATTTCGTTTTCCTGAATTAACCTGTTCCGCTCTCCTAGATTGGCAGCAACCTGCACATTGTGCTCATATTTCAAGCTTTCCACTTGTTGTTTCAACCTGCTGATTTCGGCGCAATAGCCTCTTTCTTTTGCTAGCCAATCCCATTGTTTTTGCGATATTTCAGCGAAATTCAGGATGTGGGGTCTCTTAGCCGGCCTTTCATGCTCAAGTTCCCTTCTATACCACGCGAGGTAACCTGGTGCCGTCTCACTTTTGGCTCGATCCCGTACGCAAGTATCTGATTTCAAATATTGACACTCACTCCAGACTTGGCGAATTTTCGCTTCTGGAAACTGTCCGTCAGGACTTATCTCAACTGCTTGAGTGCTAAGATCTTCCTCATGAGGTACTGTCTGGCATCTTCCGAACTGTCTCAAAACTCGGCAGGGTGCGTAAGGTTGAATGCTCTTAAGCCCCATCAGTAAGAAATGAGTTTTAGCTGCCGACATATATAGGATCTCATCAACAGGCAGCCATCCTAGTGTCCATTGTATTTGGCCGGCAGTAAGAGCTTGAAAGAACGAGGTCCATGCCAGGACTCCTTTGGGCAAACTGATCTCTTTGGTTCTCGTGTAAGATTCTTCTATGCAAGTTTTTTTCGGAGAACCATGGCTCAAAATCTCGGAGTGACGGCAAAGGTGCTCAGTCATCCATATCTGTAGGAGCAAGTTACAACCTTCGAAGAAATGTCCCCCAGCTTTACAAGTCGTAAGAGCTCGAAAGATGTCATATACCACCATTGGCGCGAGAGTACTGTCACTTTGCGTGAGTAAAGTGCTGACAACCCCGGATATCTTCAAATCAATGTTTCCGTCTTTCCTTGGAAATACCAGAAGGCCCAAGAACATCATCATGAAAGCTACCCGTCTGTGTTTGTCCCACTTCTGACGAACACCTTTGCTGCACAGTTTGTTGATGGGATTATTGAATCCCCTCATGACCGTACCTATCATATATGAAGCTTGGAGTGCAAAATCCGGCTGCCAGATCTAGGTTGTGGACCGTTCTGGGTATCTTCAATGAATCTAGGAATCAATGTACCGTGACAACTCTTGGGGCGACTAGGTATTTTTGCCTCAACGGAAGTTCCGCATTCCCGATGTACCCGGCCATTTCTTCCAAAGTCGGGGTGAGTTCAAAATCAGAGAAATGGAAAACATTGTGCGCCGGGTCCCAGTAGGTAACCAAAGCTCTTATGATATCTCCCCGAGGCTGGATTTCCAACAAACCCACAAGACCTTTCAAATATTTCTTGACCTCATTCTGTCCTTCAACACCTAGATCATTCCACCATAGCCATAACTTGACAGGGATTTTGGTCATTATTGAAAAATGTTCATTTTGCATCGTGCTCATCCTGCACATTTATTAAGGTGATTTTAACAAAAAACGACTTGACTCCAAAATATTTTACAAAGGGGATCAAGTTTTGAACACAGCCTTTAAACACTTTGGGGACGAAGATTTTAAGGCTGTGGGGGTCAACTGGACCAAATCTTAAAATGACCCAAAGGTGGCTGTTTATGCAAAGTCAGCCTTCCGGCGTCCCTTTCGGGAACATTCGGCTATGTCTTGATAAAACAGCGTCACCCGACTTCTTTATGACAAAAACTAAAATTTGACATGTATTTTTTGTTATTATTATTATTATTTGTTTTTTTTTTTGGCTTTTTAGCAAAAGGTGGGGTTGGACCCGATGAGGGTTGCCTACGTATCTCACATCCGGTGAGAATCAAACCCGCGTAGTTCGGGCTATCGTGAATAGAGAAAATCAAATAAACCTAGAAATCAAGAACACGTATTTTTATCATTTTTTGAAAAGAGACAAATACTAAAGAAAATATTTATATTTTTTAGGAAATATTTGGACTATTAGTCTGAATTTATAAAAGGGGTACTATGAAAGAAGCAACATTTTTTGAATTATGAATTTTTCAAAATAAATACCCTTTTTTTTATTTTGAAAGTGATAAAAGAAAAATTTTATATATATTTTTTTTTAATAACTCTCAATACCAAGACAAATTTTGTCTTCATTTTTTTTTTAGAAAAATTCCGGCGAGGTTTTGACACTACTGGGACATTGGTTTTATTTTTCCAACATAAGTAATTATCTCCACTACGCTGCTATTTTTTCCTTTTTAGGAACCGGTCGACATGCGGAACCGAAGCAAATAGATGCACAACACAGATAGGAATGCAGCATGATGGTCCTTTCATTTCAGGCTGCCTGTCCTAGACGGACCCAACCCCTATGTTGAGTCCCCTAAGTCAAATAAAACATGATGCAGATAAGCGTTCCTACTAGGGATCCGGTATGAAGTCAAGTTATTCTAGGTTCGTAACCTGGGTATTTGTTCTAGACTGTGTACCCGAGCGGACAGCTCGAGTCGAGGAGGGGGCTACGTACCGGGGACCCGCGAGATCGTCCGGCTTTGTAACTTGTCCGACCTCTTTCTTATTTCAGGTATTGACACTAACAGAATAGGGAGTCTCGACCAGCGAGCTTCTCCCCGGAGGTAAGAAGAGAAGGGTTTCGGCACAGTTTATATACAGTTCAGATAATATCAAAGTGGTAAAAGACAACATTTAGCACGTTATGCAAAAACATGTAATAAAGATCAGATAATAAAGCCAAATATAACAATTATTCTAAGCTCGAATTCTTGAACCCTGAACCAGTGGTTCTGGGTCATGATCCCCAGCAGCCAGCGCTGTCACACCTCCTTTTTCCGCACCCGAGAGGGCGCAAGGGAGTTTTTTCCAATTAAAAGACAATCGACACGGGATTTGTTTATTTATTTCAAAGTCGCCACTTGGGAGATTTAGGGTGTCCCAAGTCACCAATTTTAATCCCGAATCGAGGAAAATAATGACTCTATATTAAAGTCTGCGTACCAGAAATTCGGATAAGGAATTCTGTTAACCGGGGAGAAGGTGTTAGGCATTCCCGAGTTCCGTGGTTCTAGCACGGTCGCTCAACTGTTATATTCGGCTTGATTATCTGATTTTGTACAAGTGTGAACTTATGTGCAAAATTTAACTTTTAACCGCTCTTATAATTTACTATGTTTATCAAGAATTGCAACGTTGTGAAAATGTATCTCGAACCGCGTTACAATCAATGTACCCGTGGTCGTCGACATACTTTGACTCCGTTGAGATTTGGATTTGGGTCACATCAATGTGCACCCGAGTTTAAGGAAATTAAATTATTAAAGGCGCGCCTAAAGCGACTAGCGTATTTATTTTGGGTAGGACCGTGGAATTTTACTAAAACGGTCCATCCCGAAGTCTAAACAATTTTTAAAGCAAATATTTACTGAGGGCCCCGCAATTTGTATTTTATTTGGCGAGGCTCATCTCATTCTTATTTTTTAAAATGAATTTGCAACGTCATGGACACGCATCTCGAACCACGCCACAATCAATGTACCCATGGTTAGAAACACATTTCGACTCCGTTGAGAATTGGATTTGGGTCACATAAATGTGCACCCGGGTTTAAGAAGGTAAGATTTATTAAGGCGCGTCCTAAAGAGTCTAACGTATTGTTACTTTAGGAGGGTTGTGAGATTTGCTAAACAACCCGCCCTGGAAACTAAATGCTTCGATAATATACATTTAACAAGGACCCCGCATCTGCGCGCTTTATTTATTTTCGTCGAGGCTCATCTCATTCTTATTTTTAAAGGGTATCCTATAGCAACTACGTTTCTTGTCGTGTTTGTCTCTATCTATTGAAAACAGTAAATAGTCCTAATTAATTACATGCTTGCAAGTTATTTGTAACGGAATTCGGAAATGCTTAAAAAAATCAGGAACGAAGCTGCGTGCACAGTCAGTCGAATAAATAATCACGGGCCCAAATCCAACCCATGCGTGATGGGCCAAACCTGGGCCACTGCTTGCTCGAAGCAGGCCTGCTTGGCCTGTTTTGACCTGAACTCGACCTTCATGGGGTTGATATTACAAGTTTTATGTTCTTTGTCTTAACAGGTGGTTTACTAGTTATATGAGACCATTAATCAGAAAAGGAAGAACTTAACCCATGATGTACAGTTTTCATGCTTGGCATACGTTACAACATATACTGCAAAGTAAACTAAATCTGAGATGCAACCTAATTCATTGAGAATACTTTTATCTAACAGCATACATATACAACTATCATTCGATCCCCTACATTGACATCAACTAGGCTTGTAAGCTACCTTCAGTATCCAAAAATGTGAGCTATTAGACACTACATGACATTCACCACAACAGTACATGTATATAAACAACATTTGCAGATCTTCTCTTTATACTCATTGCTCAAACTTTCGAGTTACATTGGTAGTGTAATTGTGTACCTGGTATAGAGGACAAAGAAGAAAAAGAATGATCAGCTGGGCAGTATGCAGTAAACACAGCAACAGCAGATACACAGCAACAGCACAGCAACAAACCAACAATCAAATGTTTTCCACAGCCCACAGACAACCAACAATATTTCCCAGAACAAAGAGAACCAGCAAATAGTCGAGCACCAAATGAGCAATCCCAGGAAAGAGTAGAGAAACCACAGCAATAACAGAGTGTTCAATGCAGCAACACCAACAGTTCAACAACCATAAACAGCTCAGTCAATGCAAACAACAGAACTTGGCCAAGACAGCTTGACAAAAATGCACTCTTATACAACTTTCAGACAGTGTTTGGTTGCAATGTTTACTGGAAACTACCTTATGTTTTTTTTTCAGTTTTCTTTTGAACTCACTAGACCTCTCTTCAAACTAAAAGTTCTAGCCTCAAAACTAAATTTTTTTTTTCTAAGTTCTCAAATGGCTTATTTATAAGCCAAATGACCCAGTGCAGCTAAGCTGCCTCCTCCCCTACTTGCAGACTACCCATACTCCTTTAAACCCATGCTTGAGCATTTTTTGATGCCAGCCATTGGTTCCCTACGCCTGGTTTTGTTTAATCAAGAGTTATGGGCTCATTTTATTATTCATTTTAAGCCTCATACCCTTGTGTCTTGTTCCCCATTGGTATTAGTTTAATCCTAAATTAGTACCCTACTTGTCAGCTCATTTAAACTAATCTTTCTGTCATTTTTAACATCCCAGAATACCCTTGTTAACCCTTGATTATTACTGCCCTGCCTATTGCAGCATCAGGGCATTTTTGAACTTCTGAGAGTTCAATTTCAGGACTGCCCTGGACTGAACCTGTTCAGTCATTTTTGTAATGCAAACAAACTCATTTCAAACAATACTGGGGCATTCAGTCAGTGGCAAGGTTCAATTAGTCACGTGACATTATTAGCTCATTCGATCCATTAGTTATAGGAAACTAATCGACGACGTTTATCGAGTCGACTATACTAATTATAACAGGTAATAATCAGTCGCTCAAATAAACAAACACATACGGGGACCTACAAGCATCAAACAACTTTTGTTCAATTATTGGGAACCTATATGAACTATTTATGCGTCGACTAATCTAGTCAAACTTGTATATCACAGAACACGTTCAAAACATACACAGAAGCCAATCGACCAAATAAAAGATCTTTACAAGGACGGAAGAAATCAGAAAAATAACAAAAGAACAAACAAACACAACGAAACATGCTGACAACTTAATTAGAACTTAAACAAAAGGAAAGGAAACTTACCGAAAAATGTTTAAATCAAACAGACCCAAATCTGACTCAACTCTGCCCATTTGAGGCCGAACAAATTTTAACCAGGGTGTTCTCACATGAGAACACCTTGGTTAAGATCCATTAAACCTCAAACCCCTTTCAAGACCGGCCGGATTCCCCAGGTGCATGTGTTCTAAGGTCTGGATTTTTAGATCTAGTTTTTTAGGAGTTGTGGGTAGATTCGGACCAAACCAAGTCTGGTTTGGTCACGAGGAGGGTCCGGGGAGTGTCTGGTATGATGTTGGGGTGGTTTGGTATAGGTCCGGGTTCGACTCGAATCTTCAAATGAAGATTCGAGACGAAGAAAGGTGATTCGAGGCTAGGGGGTAACAGATCCATGTTCAGGAGAGTGAGGGGGTCTTAGGGTGTTCAGGAGGTGGTCACCGGCGTTCGTGCCGCCGGCTTTAATGGCGAGGGAGACTAGGGCGGCTGCTAGGGTTTGGGGGGGTTTCAGTGCTTTGGTGAAGACGGTGAGTGGAGGGGGGTTCGGATAGGGGGCGTGGGGTATGATAGGAGGCTTATATACGGGGAGGCTGATTCAATCCTGGCCGTTGGATTGATTAAAATTGATGGCCAGGATTGGGGAAGCTTGACCATACGGTGCCGTTTGGTTAAGTAAGGGGTCGGTCAAAAATGGGACTGGGTCGGGTCATGAGGGCCAATAAAGGCCATCGGATCAATGGAAATGAACGGCTCAGATCAACCGTCCCTGAAACGACGTCGTTTCGGAAGGTGCCTGGGCAGGCCTGGTCTGGACCGGACTTGTGCTGGTTTGGGCCCATCTTTTTGTTTTATTTCCTGGGCCTAACCCGATTTTCAATCCCTCTTTTGTTTTCTATTTTATTTTTTCTTTTAAAACAAAAATGAAATAACAAATAATAAAATAATGGAATTAAAACCAACAACAATGCAATATTTTAACACAATTATCACAAAAATATTTAGGTAAGTTAACTAAAAGCCTAGAACGAACGATGCACATATATTTTTTGAATTTTCTTTTACTGACCGAATTATGGTTTAATCACCCTGACATACATGCTTTGTATTTTGATCGGTAAGATTAGATGCAAAATGGACAAACCCACAAATGATTAACAACACATGTCACGTAAAACTCGAAACATTGTATAGCGCAGTCATTTGTCACTATTTTTATTTTCTTTTGAAGCGATTGCTGGTAAAACAAAAATCACGTGCTTACAAAGAAGGGACAAATGTAGAAGCTGAAGCTATTGCTATTCTTGAGGCAATAAAGGAATGTGTGCAGCAAGGATATGTCAATATTCACATCCAAACAGATTCTCTACTAGTGAAGAATGTGGTAGATGGAACTTGGGATCCACCTTGGTCAGTAGAGAAATATGTTCATGAGATTAAATTGTACATGAGTAGGTGTAATTGTAGATTGTCACATATCATGAGAGAAGGGAACAAATTGGCTGATTTTCTAGCAAATCATGCACTTGACTATGGAGATCATGAGGCTCACAATTTTTAGTAACTAGAGATACAAGGGAGGAGAATTGTTAATAGTGATAAGCTTCAATGTCCTTACCTATGTATAAGAGTAGACAGAAGAGGATAAGGGAGTATATGAGTAATAGAAGAATAAGTAAGGGATCAAGGAAAGAAGGACCAGGGTCACACAACCTTCATGGTCAAATTGAGGATAAGAAGATCTCTTTTACAGCTAACTATTTTCTTTGTTTTGCAGGGACATGGTATACTTTAAGGAACTACATTCCAGGAAATTTTCTTGTGGAGGTAGTACCTAGTACTCACTCTAAAGCAAGGGGAATCAAAAAAGGTTCAATATCAAGAGCAAAAAGAAGATCAATACAGTGCAAGCTCGTGCATTACAAGGTCAGAAAGTTAAGCAAAAGCGTGTACATCTGGAGAATTAATAATAAACACGAGGAAAGAATTGAGGAACTAGACTCGATAAAAGCAAAAAGGACCTAGGCGTGGTTGCAATTTCCAAGGTTTGTTTGTGACATTTTGGATTTGCTTATTGAGATACTAAATCTTGAAACTTTGGGAGTATTTTTCTGTACACCTATGGAATGGGGTCAAGCATGCAAATTTCAGACTTTCAGTCGCCATTTGTGCCAAAAGTTGGCATCAAAAAACCACAACTCGAGGTGTTGGGCAGTGCTCAACAACGATAAACATCTCACAAGTGAAGCCCATACATTACTTCTGGGCGAGCCATAATAACAAGGAAATATGCGACAAAGCAGAAATTGTCCACATTTTGAAAGAGACCTTTAATTTCACTACTGTGGCTATGTATCACTTCAGGAGGAGATTGCAACTGGTGGTATTAGTACTATGTACTCAATCCAGTACGAGTGAATCATGGGTGAGCAGAACTACAGTAGCATCAACATGAAGGGGTAAACACAAGTCCAAGATGATTCTGTACTTTCATGAATGCACCAGGTTTTGGCCAAAGATTTCTGGGCTATGCAAATGCATTGGGAACAAAATGCAGCCTCACAGAACATTAGACCAAGCATCAAATCACATAATGAGCCCAGTCAACAACATAGGAATTAAACTCAAAATGGAGGTCATGCAATCCATGATGGAGAAAAGTTGGAATGGGCAATTCACAACGAAATTTTGCCTAGGATTTTCAGATAAACATAGCAAACAAGGGACTAGAACAACTATACCACGGAAATGTTGCGGTATTTTGACAACAACAATGAAAAGGAATTATCAAGAAAAGGAAAGCACCACCACCAATGTAGAGGCAGTAATGAAGTTTCACAAGAACATTAATCATTTTGTGATATCAATGTTGAGCTCATTACTCAATATTGGTACTAGGTTTATTGTAATTTTCAAGTATTATCACTTTCATAGCCTAAGACCACCTGACAATGTATTTTGTTTTTTGTACGATTTTCTTTATATATATAAAATCTAGCCCTAGGCAATTGCCTAGCGAATTGGTAAAAAAACCTCGTAAAAAATACAAGAACGAAGAACTTAATCAAGCAAGTACACATTTAAATAAACAATTTCCAGAACTCGGATAAGACTAAAAGAACTAAGGTTTTAACATGTTGAAATAGATAAAAATAAACAACATGAGCAAATAGCAAAAATCATCAAACAACATTAAGATCAGAGAAGAAAACTTAAAAGGAAAAACCCTAATCATTTGAAAAACAAAAAGTCGTTTTGAAAGAAAAGTTGATGAACCTTCGAGAAAACACTTAAAAGTTCATGGCAAGCGCAGATCTAAGGTAGATATGAAAGAATCGAAAGGTCTTAGAGATTAGGGTTTCAGAAAACCCAAAAGAAATGAGAAAGATCTCGAAAGTTAACGATCTAATCAGAAAAAGTCAAGGATCAGCCTTGAAAGGCCATGAATGGCCGGAGAAAGGCCATGAACAACAGTCGAGCAAGGATTGGACCATGTTCCCTCAAGGTCTAGCCATGAAACCACAGAACCAAACACATAAGAGCCGTAGGAGGCTGGTACATATCTCAAATGGCCATGAGATGCCATGGATTAACCAGGTATCAAGGTAGGGTTAGATGGCGGCGGCTAGGGTTCATGAGAGTTTCAGAGAGAATTGAGAGAGGAAGGGATTCAGGGGAGGCGGGTGGTGGAAAATAAATTAGGTTTAGGGGTCATTTAGGGTTAAAATGGTAAGGGTGAATACTAGCCATTGATATGAGTGATCAACGGCCTGGATTAAAGAGGGTAGATAGGGGTCCGGGTTTGGGTCGGTTCAATTTGAAATTGGGTTGGGGTTTAATTGGAATTGGGCTGGGGAAATTGGGTTTAATTTGGGGTTACAATTAGGCTAAAATTGAAATGCAATTGGGCTAAATTTTAAATAGCCATTTTTCCCTATTAAATTTATAAAAAATAATAAATTAATTTCTGAAAACAAATTAAAAGCGCTAAAATGATGTATAACATATAATTAATACTTTGAAAATATAGGACTTGATTTTAGGAATATAAACGTAATTAAATCTTAAAAGAGGCTATTATTGCAATTATATGCACTTCAGCTTAAAAATACTAAATAAATTTGTAAAAATATGCCAAAATTATCTTAGCTATATTTTAGCATAAAGATGAAAATCCAATAGATGATTTGTAAAAAATAATAACTTTGGAAATGATTATTGGGGTTTTATGGATAAAAAGGGAAATAAATTGATTTTAAAAACCATTAATAATTATGAAAAATAATAAAATACTCGAATATGCTTACATATGCGTATATATGCCATTTTGAAGGTACTTTGCATATTAAAAATATATAGGAAAAAACTGGGTGTCAACACTCGTTTATCATCGACCCTCGACCCCAAGGTCGACAGTCTCTCCTCCTCCCTAGGGGGCACGACCTCATCTTAGAAAACTCTCCAATACCTGCGGCGGGTAAGTTGGTACGCTATAAAGAAAAATAACATTCTGGGAAATAAGCCACTAAGCGCCTACCATGATGTTTTGCCTCCCATGTCCCCTTGGGCAGGTCTCGCCATCTGCGTTTATCATAGGTCGAACAAGCTGCCAGCTTACGAGACTAGCCGACCAAATCAGGGACCTTGTTCAGAAATCAAGGAGTCGCTACAAAAAAAATGAAACAGAAAAATGTCGTTATGGAGCCCGCCTCCGCTATGGGCAAAGTGATAGAAATATAGGTATGACACTTACGTGTGAAATTCCATTTCTCAGGAAAGGGCAGAAACTCCCCAGGAATGATATCGATCGTCCGTGCTCGAACAAATCGAATCATCCATCCTCAGTCCTCCTCCTCTTCGCTGTCAATGGTAGGAGACCAGGTGGATCGACGTTGTAGAGTAATCAAACCCTTATAACGCAGCGGCCGATATAACCTCACAAGATGATTGAGGGTAAACTCGAGCCTGGCATTATCTGCAAAGTATCTTATCGTCTTCACTATCTTCCAAATAGATGGGTGAGCCTGCACCAAGGTAACTTGATATCTCCGAGAGAACTCAAGCACGACTTGGTCGGGGGGACACGATGTGAAAGTGTGCGTTTACATGCTCAAAAACCCCTCGACGTTGGTTATGATGCTCTCCTCAGAGGAAGGTACTTGTAGTACCACTACTTCTCCCCATCCACAGTCTTTTATGATCATTTTGAGGTGTTCCTCCCCTACTGATGAGATGAACCTTGATATGTAAAGTCTCACCTTGAGACAAAGTACCTCAAGGCCCACTCACCGGGTACCGGCGCCGTACCACCGACTGGACGCAGAGCAAAAGCAGAACTCCCCTATCCTTAATGGGTGGATGTCGAAGTAGCAGTCATGGATATGATAAAATAATAGGAGGAGGATATAGATTTCGGCAAAGATTTTGAGTTTAAATGACGGGAGAACCAACACAAAGCACCAAGTTCTATGAAAGAAATAGTTACTCAGAGTAGCAAAATCTCCATTTGAGGAGAAAGCGAATGAATATATAGGGGCAAAGAAGCGACTGTTGGCCTACCCAGAGGGCCAATTAATTCTTGCCATGGTAATGTCACTTTTTTCCTTGGGAAATGTATTGGCGGGACCACTCTAGGGATCCCTTTATCAGATCGCATGAGTGCTGCTATCTCACGATATTCAAGAGGCATTGAGACCTCGAGGGTTTCTCGCTATAACAAGCATCGGCCCCAAAGAAGCTATCGACCTAACTTTAAGACAAGACCTGATTTTGGGGTCCCAATCGCTCCAAATATGGGCTCCAAAGAGCTCATGGTAAAATTCAAAGGTTAACCCCGGAAGAGCGGCGAGATATTAAGAATGGAAGGACTTGGGGAAGAAAAACCCTTTTGCATAGCCAAAAATATATTTACAAGGGGCGTCTTTACAATACTCATTCCCTGGGAGTACGTACACGAAAAGAAAAAAGAAAAAAGAGCGAAGCGACACAAGGTCTACACTTTATTGCCACTATCCTTTGAACCATCTCTGGGATCCTCATCTGGAGCGATCAAGAGCGCCGACTTTCTCTCCAACTCTGAAGCCTTCTCGATCTCGGCTGAAAGATCTACACCTCTGGCTCCGACTCCCTCCAAAGCTTCCCTCCTCGCCTTCGCTCTAGCATGATCGATAGCCCGAGCTAGTTTCAGCTCGGCCTCTATCGATATATTAAGAGCTATTTGATTTTCTGTGGTTGTGTCTTGTATATAAGTAGCAACTTTTCCTTCGATCTTGAACTTGGTCACAGTCAGCGCAGCAACCTCCTTTCGAGCATTTTGGAGAAGACCATGGGTCGATGCCAACTCCGAGGCCGCTACCCAGTTTCGTTCCTTCAGCCCGGGGATCTCCACATTCTTTTGCTCGATCTGCAAGGGGAAAAGTAAGCCAATTGGTATCGGATTATGGGAACAAAGGGTGGATTCGTGCATGGCAAATACCTTCTTAGTAAGGTCAGCTTTTTCTCGGAGTGCTCCCTCCAAAGCAGCCTGAAGCTCGCCTGACTCTTTCACCTTTTGAGCAGAGTAAGCCTCCGACTCTCGCACTCCTAAGGTCAGCCTCTCAAGATCCTTTTCACGGCATGAATGCTCCTCATGAAGCCTAGAGAGGGCATGATCATACATCTGCTTACGCTACAGCAAAACAAAAGAGTTAGGAGAACGAAGAAAAATGCTCGGGACTAAAAGGGAAATGCATAAATTAGCTATCACCTGCCGCTGGAACCTCTCCACTGCCTTGACGGTGTCGTGAGCATCAAGATCGATGTTCTCGTTAACATCATCAATAATGTTGCCAAGCATGCCCCCCCCTCCCCTTGAGAGGACCCCCGACTTTGGCAGTATTTGCATCCTGAGCATCTCTTAGCTCCACGGACAAGAACTGAGGGCCCGAACTGAAATCACATATGTCATCGATGTTCCCAATGGGAAACTCCTGCCCCTAAAAAGATCCGGGCCCAAATCCTTTAGGACCAGTAGCAACGGTCCCCCTAGCTGAAACTGTATCATATTCAACCATGGGATCCGGAACCACAATGGCATCCTCCTCGAGGGTCTTCACTGAATGGGACCGACCTGAGTCGGCCTTTCCTAATTCAACGGCTTCTGGTCGAGGCTCCTACGCTCAACCTCATTCTCCGTACCAATCGACACTCGCCCTCGTCATCATCCTCATCCTCAACACCGAGGTTTGCTCCGAAAGATGAAGTCGAGGTCCTAGTGACGGCTCAAGGCTCACGTGACTTAGGTTTCTTTGCCACGGGAGTATCGGCAGCCACCTTCCCTTTATTTTTATTGCCCTTGGCGGGCTCCGAAGTCTCCATCTCAATGCTAGGGGAAGACTCATCCGCATACTCTCGCAAAGTCCTACATGAGCACAATGACCCTAACTTATCAACACAAAGTATACAGGGAGAAACATAAGGCTAAGACATGTGAGGCAAGGAAACTTTACCTTGATTCTTAGCAACTGACCGCTTCTTAGCCTGGTCAGTCCAAAACCGAAAAAGATATGGGAACGAGGTATCCAATCACTCAATCCATCTCGGCAAATCCGAGACCGCTTCGGGATACCAAGCGGTAGCTGCAAAAACCAAAAAGAGGTAATTTTTCCAGAAAAAAGGAATGAAGATCACTAAACATGTCCGAGGGTAAAAGGCTTACGCTATGTGTTCCACTTCTCCATGAAAGGCATCGTCCCGGCCAGAATGATGTCCGAGGTCTTCACCCGGACTAACCTACTCATCCACCCTCGATCCTTATCCTCGTCAGTGCTTGATAAAAATGATTTTTTGTATTAGTGGTGAAGCCTAATCAAACCTCGATATAATCGAGGGCTGTACAATCTAATCAAATAGTTGAGGGTAAAGGTCTCACCCTCAACCCTATTGGAGATATGGTAAAGCATCAAGACTACCCTCCAGAAAGAATGATAGATTTGGTCGAGGGTCACTTGGTATTTGTCAAAAAAATCGAGGATAATAGGATCAATCTCCGGGGGCGAGGATTTAGAAGGATCAACCGGCCCCAAAGTGAACAGGTAAGTATATACATGAAGGAAACCAGCCTTGTAATCCATTATGTTTTCATCGGGGTTGGGAACCTCCACCTCCATTGCCTTCCTCCATTGGCAGTCTTCCTTCACCTTCCCTATGTTGGTCACAACACTAATGTACGGGGACACGTGTTCACATTAGCCTGGTGTAGATGAGGTCTTGTCGATGGTAATATCCCTTGACATATCAAGCTCGGTAGGAGTACATTGTCCCAATATGGGTATACTTTGTGTTTCCCTTTAGATGTTCGAGATGAAGAGGCGGCCTCGTCTTTCCGATGGACCGTCTTGGAGGTTCTAGCCATGATGATGATGAAATTTCTCTAAGAAAGTAAGAAGAAAGGATGCAAGAGGGGATGGGTTTGGGTTTGAGAATTTGAAGATGTTGAGAAAGTAAGAATTATCAAGTAACTTATGCATTTATAGGAGCCGAACGGGCAGTGGAAGGGACAAACTAGTAGCGGTTCGTGTGCTTCTCGATAGTCGCATTTGACGGCGACCTTGCATGGTTTTTTGGGCATGGCATTTAATGCACTAATAGGCTGACATCATGATGATGATTCCCTTGTAATAGAAGCTCAAAATTGTTTCCTATCACTTCATTTTAGGAAATGCGGGGACTATCTTTATACGGTAAAATTAGAGGGTCCAATTTCTCGTCATTAAGGGACTTCGGAAGATCACCTCGAAGGCTCGAGTCCATGGCCGAGTATCCTCCCTCGAGGGTCATCGACACCCAACCTCTGGGCAATAATTATCACGATAATGGCAGAAATGTGAAGTTACCAAGGCATGTGCACATAGCTGGCTAGGCCTAATAGTCTAGTCAAAAAAGTGAATTAAATGGTTGTACCCGCCTATATCTTTAAAATTAATGTATTTGTACTATGTTGGGATTCCCCCTATTATATAAAGGGGATCGTTGTCATTTTTGTAAACCCTTGTTGTTTCAGCTGTTCTACACGAATATACAAAAAAACATTCTCTCTGCTCTTTAACATATTCTCTTGATATTGTTGCATCCATTTTATCATCTTCATTATTATTCTTCATTTATTGCTTATCATATGCCATAAAGACCCTCCGTTAATTTTATTAAAACTGTTAGTCGCTCTTCAACTGCCTTCAATAGCTCGCAGCTGAGTTCCAGAATCGACCTCGAGGCCCCCGAATCAACAAGCTTGAGGTCTCGATTGTTAACCTAGCTGTTTGATTATCACCCTACCCTTGACTTTCATTTCATTTCTAAGTCTCACATACGTAGGATCAACTGCTTAACATCTAGCATAAAAATAGATCACGTATTTTTAGAGTCCAATAATCAAATTTAATTGTTATTACCATTTTCACGGTAAACATACTGTAAACTAGTAAAGTGATAACTAACTTATTTTCCTCCTGTTAGGTGCCACTCTCTCAACCGTATGTACTACTCCCGCATGACTTCTAATACTCCCTTCAATATAGCTCACATAAGAAATTTGAATGGATTCGAAGGAGAAAGTTGGCTGGGACTTTTCGATTCATGTACTGTTGGAACAAATTTAAAAATATGGTTTGCTCGGATTATTGAGAGGCGTTTGTGGTTACAATTTGAGTTCAATTTGAAGTTGTTCGCGGTTGAGTTTGAGTTGGCAACCTTAATTTATATCGAAGAAGAACCTGTATATCTTTGGGCATTGTCCAATCTTTTCTTCATGTGTTTATTGCTAAAATCTAACTGTTGTTTAGCCTATGCACTCCTCGACGCGAGTTTGATTCTTTTTTTTACCTTAAATTAGTTATTTTCTGAAAGTTTTAAGGGGAATCCTAGCCTGCCCTTCGGAATTGAGCAGAGAAATTCATCATTGACTTCTGGAATTTAAAGATAACTTCTAATTCTGCTGGAGTCCTAATATGTTGAGTGTTGGTCTATCCCAAAATTGGGTAACAATTAAATTTGTACACGGTTTAAAGGATATGTGATTTAATTCAATACGAATAATTAAGAATAACAGATAAATAAATTAATGACAAAGTAAACGATCAAACCAATCGCAATATTAACCTATACAGTAGGAAGACAAAAATAAACTTTTATTGCTTTGAATTGTGTGTTACAATATGTCAGACTAATAAAAATACTTCCCATTCATATAGTAGGAGAATTTCAATCCAAGTATAAGTTTAAAAGATATAAAAATCTTCTTTTCCCCGTAATTATTGATCCATAATTGATTTTGAATGAGATTCTTGTAGTGATATTAGATTTTATGGCCCTCTATCCGTTGAGCATAACTGTCTACCGCGTCTCTCGAGGTTTAGAAGTTATACTCGATCTAGGGTGCATCGCTTTACCATATTTGATGTTGGATATATCGTTCACTCTTGCTGGATCTCGATATGAAGAGTCTCTGGCCTTGATTAAAATCTTGTGGATCCGTGATTCCCCTACGTTTTGTTATCGGGGAATCGAGGTAGACATTATCCCCAATTTTACCTGTACAAAGATAATCCCTCATTTTCCATAGGGTAGATTTATCAAAACGTCGGGAAGCGATAAATGAACCCCGGTTCCTTCCTTCGTATGTTACAACCAAGATGATAGGTCAATAAAATGTGACATCATTTACATAGTTTTGACTTTGTACATGTGTCAACCGCTGGTTGACTATTCTAGAATATGAAACGTCTTGCATTGATTGTCAATCCTCTATATAAATTGCAATCCCTTTTTCACTTCTCCATTTTCCGATTCCAGAGCTCTTTGATTTACCCTCGAATTCTTCACTTACCTTTAACCTCTTCAAATCTTCATACATTTCTCCTTAAATATTCATATCTTCATACTTTCTCTTTGAATCTTCAACCCAAACCTTCATATCTTTATCCCATCTTCAAATCTTCTTATATTTTCTTCAAATCTTCATATTTGCTAGAATCCGATGGCAAAAACATCAAAATCCGTCCTCAGCAAACTGCCCCTTTGTTTTCCAAATCAGCCACAGATGCTGAGGTGGCCATTCCCGAGGTGGCCCAGGAGTGTAACTTGAATAGTTTCGTCCCTGAGGACAGCTCTATCAAGAACGAGTTCAAAATTGAGAATGCCTCCAATCAACAAGACCAAGGCGAGGGAGCATAGATGTACATATGCTCCGTCATCGAGGAGACACTCCCCACAGTTCGGGTAGACTGTAACTAGGAGAGCAAGGAGGTGGTCATCCTTGGGCCCAACGAAGACATCATCACACATGTGGAGGGGTACCTAAGTGTTTAGATTTACCCTTCATGCTCGCCTCAGTGGACCCTATAGTCCTCAACTTTTTCAAAAGGTATGAGATCTGCCTTGGGCAGAGTCACCTATCATTGATGATCGTAACCCTCCTCCATCACTTCATAAACTACACCGAAGCACCTCATTTCACCCTTGATTATCTGCTTCATCTCTATAGTCGCCGAATATTTCGAGGGGGCTTGATCAAGCTCGTTCGCCAAGCAAGTAAAGCCCTGTTCTTGGGAATCGACGAGGACCGAGATTGAGGTTCGCACGGGAGGTTCGTTTAGGTGAAAAATGAAAACCTCATTCCCTCTAAATTTCTACAGTTCCTCAAAAAGTGGAACGCATCCGATAAGTCTTTTCCTTCTTGAGTATTTGTTACTCCACTTTAATATTTTCCTCAATTCCTGTGTTTATCATAGTGCAGCAATTTCCCAAGTTCCTAATGCAGTTCCCCACTTCAAGGAGTGATTGAGCGGATTTGCAAATAGACGTCTTTCTTCGAGCGCACATGGGGCAAACTCTCGAAGGGCAAGTGGGAGGCATGTTCCAACGTTGAGGCTCTCTCCAGAATAATTACAATCATACACTTGACTTGTATTTCTCTATGTCTTCTTCCTTTTCACAGGTTTGCCCATGACCACCGAGCTCCGACAGTTGGATGAGGACGAGGACCCATCCTAACTCGCCGAGCCCTCTACTTCGAGACAGCTGGGGGCTAACAAAGGAGGAGAAAAAGAAAAAGAAGAGAGATTCCTCAGGCTCCCTATATGTCGACGTGAAGAAGAAGAGGGTGGCCATATGGGTCCGGAAAAGCATCAAAAGGAGCACCAAATGTAAGGTACCAGACTCTAATTCCTTTTATCAGATCAGGGATTACCACGAGGATGACAACCTTGAGTTCATCGCTAATGAGTCGACCATCAACGAAGGGGAGAAGGTGGTAATCGGGAAAGGTGACCAAGAGGTCGATCTCGCTCTAACTCGGGAATCATAGGGATAGTTGGAGGCCACGGCCTCCCAAGATGCCACTCCTGCCCCAAAGAAGGTAGCTAGTGTCATCGACATCACAAAGATACCATCCCATACTGAGTCCATGTTCGACGTGGCTCAAGATTACAAAGATAAATCAATGAGATAACACTAGGCTCAGATGATTAACTCAACATATTCTTTAATGGCATGACATGACTGCGTTGGAGGAATACTTCGGGCTTGCTCACTGGAGGTCCCAAAAAAGGATGTTCCAACGGGAGCGGGCGAGCCAAGCTCGAGCCCGAAAATATCGATTTAGTTCCTGCCCTGAGTATGGCTCTCGAGCATAAGAGAATGGTTGTTCTCACTATCCTAATAGATGCCGGGGTGTTGTCTGCTTCAGTGGGCGTGGCCAGCTGCCTTCTTTCCCTGGTGACCAAGGAGGGCCAGATAAAGATGAACGAAATAGGCACATTAAGCCTCTTACATGAGGTGCACCATGCACTAAACCGGGTAAGGAATCTATCCTTAGTATCCTTTACGTATTTTTGCTTATCATGTTCTAATGAGCTTATTGTTTTCCAGGCTTTGGTGCTTCATCATGAAAGCTTCCTTTTGTCTCGCTTAGAAATCAGCCAGTTTGAGTTTGAGCTCAAAGAGCAAATTAAGACAAAGGACATGTATAGGGATATCAGTGAGCAACAAGACAAGGCTCTTAAAGATCTCCCAACTCTTTGGGCTGAGTTGGAAAAGGCTCAGAAGTAGGCGTCGTCCATGGAATAGTAGCATGTCGATCTGGTCAAGAAGGTAAGGATCTTTAAGGACAGAAGAGAGAAGCTACTTGTGATGACTAAAAACAGAATTTATGGGGTCCAAGAGAAGAAAGACTTGATCTACCAGCTTTGAGCTGAGATGGATGAGGTCAATGCCACAGCCGAAGCGTGGAGGGCAGGATAGACCTGCTGGCTTTGGAAAAGGAGGCTACAAAATAGGAATTGGGATCGGTCAAGGACCAGCTTCGGGTGGTAAAGGACAAGGCTGACGAGTAGTCTCGACTAAATGATGAACTCCGGGCACAACTAAACTCAGTCATCACAGAACGGGATTCCCTCGGCCAATAATACAATGCATTGAGGTCCAAATTGGAAGCTACTTTGATCGATTCCTCTGATGTTTAGGATATGCTAGCCCTGTATAAGGCTGATGTGGAGATACTTGAGGCCCTATTGAAGATGAAGTTTGAGTATGTGAAGCGGCTATCCCGGAGAAAGAGCCTCGGGGAGATTCACACTTGAGGTTTTAACCTGTCGGCCGAGATCGAAGAAGGCAAGAGACTTGAGGCTGAGGTAATAGAACTCTATGAGCCTGAGGGACCTGAAGACTCCGAGGGTTTTAACAGTTCTGGCGATGAGTCGAGCCTCGGTGAAGACCACGCGTAGATGCCTTAGTTCTTTTTAAGTTTTCTCTTGTATATTTTCTTTTTTGTTTATTTTAGGGTCGTTTTGGCGTGCCTTTGTAAATATTTTTTTAATATATAAACTTCCCCCTTTGGCAATACCATATCTTTACTTTTGAACATCTATATGCAATTTCTTATTTGCATATATTTTTTAATACCTTAGCATAAAATCAAATGTAATCTAGAGCATACGTTCATCAAAGGCCCGAATGGGGCCCGATTTTGAGGGAAACTCCGAATTACTCGTGGCTTTGAGTCTTTGATAAAATCAAAGGCCTTTAAGATAGTTATGGATTTTAGTCATCTATGATGATGTTTTTTGTCGAGGGTAACCTTATAGTAGGTTTTGATTATATGTACGCGCCTTACTTTTTGGTACGGACTTCAGAAGTCTCCGAGATGTCTCAAGGTGGACGTAGTCTTTCGTATTTGGGCACTGCCTAATATGCTTGGTTCTTCTCGGATTCTATATATCGGTCCATCTAAATTTTTAATCGAATGACAGTCCTCGTGTATCAGTAGCCCGTGCGCTTTAGGATCTAGCATTCGTATCATTGAAGAAGCAAAATACGTAGTAATAAAGTATAAGGGAAGCAAAGATTTAAGTCATTGTTTTATATGTATGGTACATAATTGGGGGTGCATAGGCCTTGTGTCGTGGCTAGAGTGGGCTACATGGGTGCGGTTCGTATGACCGTTTGACCCTTACAAATGAATCCTAATCAGCAAGCATGGGCTTTTGACATATAAAATTTTTCCTTTCCAAGGATCCTAACCTAAGGGTAATGGCCCCCATTATTTGAGGCCGATCTTGTGAGGGCTCGAATACTGTTGATTTAGTGCAAATGATCATCAATTATAGTTTAAGGTCGGTCTTCAAAACTAAGGTATCATATATTACTATTGCCTCGTTAAAAACCTTGCCGAAAAACCCACTTCGGAACAAAATTGGTTCAAGAGAAAAAGAATACAACACGTGCTTTTAGACATAATAGCCACATTCTCCCTAGCTGAGTACCTGCATACATTAGTTAGTAATGTAACAAACTTAAAAAAATAATTACGTTTTCGCCTTAGTAGTAGTATCGCTTCAAATGTGCCATGTTCCAGTTGTTTGGTAGTTGTACACCATTTTCCTGTTTGAGTTTATACGAGCCTTCACTTCTTATTCTGACGACTCGATACAGTCCATTCCAATTCGGACCCAGTTTCCCTTTGTCTAGGTTCTTGTGTGTAGTGTTACCTTTCTCAATAACATGTCCTCGACTTTAAAATGTCAGAGATTAGCTCTTCGGTTGTAGTATCTCCCAACTTGTTGCTTCTGTGTGGCTAACTGGACTAGGTTAGCTTCCCGCCTTTTGTCCAATAATTCCATCACTTTGGCCCCAACACTCTTATCCAGTTCTAGTCCTGCAATCATGGTTTCATACTCGGCTTCATTGTTATTCCATTTCACAGTTATAATAGACTGACTAATTATGCTTCATGTAGGTGGTTTTAACACGATACCGAGCTCGGACCCCTTCTCATTGGAGGCACGTCCATGAATAGGGTCTAGATCTCAAATTATGCCTAGTGGTGAACAGTAATTCCTTTCCGACTTTCGGTATTAAGGCAGGTGTAAAGTCAGCCACGGAGTCTGTCAAAATCTGAGATTTTATGGCAGTTTGGGGTCGGTACTCGATATCATACCTGCCAACTGGCCCGAGAGCTTGGGCTTATGCATGATATTCCTCAGCAGGTAAGAGGTTACGCCACATATAGGGTGACATTGATACTACAGTTTTAGTTTCCTGGAAACGTTTAGCAAGGCGAGCACTAACTTTTCTAGGTGAGGATATCTTGTTTCGGCATCGCCTAGGGCTTTACTAACATATTAAATGGTAAATTGCATACTTTCTTCCCCCCGAACTAAGATACCACTTACTGTCACCTCGGAAACTGCCAAGTAGAGGTGCAGCTATTCGTTTGCCTTCGGAGTGTGCAGGAAAGTGGGGCTCGACAGGTGTCATTTGATTCCTTCCAAAGCTTGCTAGAATTCTGGAGTCCAGGAAAAAATTCTTCTTCTTTTTCAATAGTTGGAAGAACCAATGGTTCTTGTTTGAAGACCTCGAGGTTAACCGGCCTAATGCGCTATACACCTAGTCAGTCATTGAACCACCTTGACATTGTCCACTACAGTGATGTCCTCTATGGCCTTTATTTTATCGAGGTTGATCTCTATCCCCTGATTAGATACCATGAACCCGAGTAATTTTGCCTGAACCGACCCCAAATGCACACTTCTCTAGGTTTAGCTTCATGTTGTATTTCCTTAGTATTTCGAAGGTTTCCTGCAAATATTTCAAATGGTCATCTGCTCGCAGGGACTTGACCAACATATCGTCAATATAAACTTCCATTGATTTCCATATTTGTTCTTAAAACATCCGGTTGACTAAGAGTTGGTAGATGGCACAGCATTCCTTAATCCAAAAAACATTACGTTATAGCAGTAGGTGCCTAATTTTGTTATGAAACAAGTATTTTCTTAATCATCCAGGTGCATTCGAATTTTGTTATACCTGAATAGGTGTCGAGAAAATTGAGTACCTCGTGCTCAGCTATCGCGTCGATCATTCGATCGATGTTAGGCAAAGGGAAATAATCCTCTGGGCATGCTTTGTTTAGATCATTATAATCCACATAGATCCTTAGTTTATTTCATTTTTTAGGTTCTAACACTACATTATCTAACAAATCCTAGTGTTTAACTTCTTGGAAGGATCCTATTTTTAGAAGTTTGAATACCTCATCCTTGATGAATGTGTGTTTGATCTCGGACTATGGCCTTCTCTTCTACTTAATCAGTGGAACTTCAGGTCCAAACTCAGCTTGTGAGTCGCTACCTTTGGTGGGATCGTTGTCATATTAAAATGGGACAAAGCGAAACATTTGTTGTTAGCGTTAAGAAAATCAATATGTTTTTTTCCTGATCTCGAGAGTTAACCCTTTGCCAAAAACAAAACCATGTGCCAAGGTATACCTTTCAATCCGGTAGATACTCAATTAATATGACTTTCTCCAACTCTTCAACCGTTGATTTAGTGGCTTCGGTGTGATCCAGAGCTATGAATGATCTCGGGACTCTGTAATCATCCTCATCATCTGCTCCTTATTCTTCCTGTTTCTCCGATTCGATTGAGGCAGATATTAGTGATTGTTGTTTAATCTCTTACTTTTTGGTCAATTACGCTTCGAGGTTGAAACTGCGGACCGAGATCATTTTGTTGACAACAAACATTTCCCTCATAGTCGACTATTCCTCGTAGACCTCTTTGACACCCCCAGTGTGAGAAAATTCAGCGCTTGGTGCAAGGTCGAAGGTACCACCCTCATGTTGTGGACAAATGGCCTTCCAAAAAGAGTGTTTGTTACACCCCATATTATTGTATGTAAGAGTACACCGCAAGTCAATTGATGTAAGTATATAAATGAAATCATCTTTGAAAGTACCTAAAGTAAGTTAATCATGTTACTGTGGAGGATCAAATAGATCATGAATAAGAAGTACCAAGATGGTTGGAAGGTTTAAAATCTAAACGACTCGAAGAAATAAGTTTCGTCGAAATTAAAGTCGACAAGTTGGGAATATTATACATGTACTTTTGGGGTGAGACTAACGTTCTTAACATTATCTGGAGCTTAGGTTATAAGTTATTTTAGCCGTATGATAGTCGTGTGTAATGTTTACAGTCAAGCGAGTTGTCGAACAAAGTTCGCAAAGGTCATCACAAGTTACATTCTTAAATGTGTTGAAAATTAGGTCAAATGTAGCTGCACTTTTCTCCCAATAAACATGGAATTATGGGAGGATACACTTACCAACATAAATATCTATGAGTATAGTTTCAAATGCATTAAACCCTGTCTATATGACATTGGAGTAAATAGATATTTGCATTTTTTTAGACTGCGCAAACTGCATAGGCGACAAGTAGGTGTGTCACCTACTTGCTTAAATGAAAAGACAAAATATGTTTGAAAAGGGGATATTTTGGGTCGGCCAATGAGACCTTGTAAGGGCTATTATCCTTTAGATATTACACTCATTATAGAGCAAAAAGACCAGAGATAATCCCATGCAAACTTCTACCGAAAATTGAACACAAACCCCTAAATTATTTTCTCTTCTTTTCAAGTTCTAGTTGGAGAAAAATCTAAGGATTGAAGAACCAATATTGGAGCTGAGATATTCACAAAATACGGTAAGTATACTACCCTATTTCATCCTTTTTGCTATAAAAGTAGAGAAATTCATTCAATAAATTTAAGAACTCACGGGACGGTGATCGAAATTTGTGAATTCGAGTTATTCAACTTGTAGTGGACTATTTATGGATTGTTTTGTGTTGTTGTTCGGTTATCTGTTTTGCTACTTTTTATAGAGTTTTGGAGGAGAAAGGATGTGGTGAAACATGATGATCTGCCAAAAATGCATATATGTTTCCATTATTGCCTCATGTTCTAGTACTTTTTAATCGTCTTTTGAGTATTAGTTATATTATTTTGTGCTTAACATTATATTTTAACTGTGTAGAAATAAAACAATGTGAAGATGAAAAGATTTGGAGCAAAATTGAATGAAACGCGGAAGAAAAAACAAAGAAAATTAAATAAATATAATAAGGGGGACACCCTTTGATCATTGTCCCCCAAGTGGAGGACAAGAAAAAGGAAACATGATAGAATAAAATTGCTCAAGAAACACAGCAAAGGAATTCAAAAGGCAAAACGTTACTTCCTTCAGTGCCAGGACCAGCGCTTGGCGCTGGCCTGGACGTTGTGTTGTGCGGGTTTTTCTAATTGTCTGGGACAAGGTTATTTTGGTCATACATGGTCCCAATTCATATAAAAGGGGTTCTACACTTAATTTGGAGCATATCTAACATATTTTGAAGAAGAGCTAACACACTTTGAAGGGGAATTTACGTGGAGGAACATAAACCACGCTTGGAGGAACCTTCTAGCTAGTTTTTCTTCTCTTCTCTTCCTTTAATTTTATAGTTCATTAGTTATAGAGTTTTGGGTGCTTCATGAACGTTGTAGATTGAATCTTGAATTGTTCTTATTATTTTATCATATTGGTTTATTTATTCAATCTTGTGCTTAATTATTTGATTGCTTGATCACCAATTGAATACAATCTACGAATCTAGGGTTGAACTCGACAGAGGGAATTCTAGATTGCATATAAGATTGAGTAGAGCAAGATTTTAACTCTGAGGGGGGCGAATTTGCGGTTAGGATAAGAATATATCTAATCGCCTTGCTTGGTTATTATACGGGAATTATAAATGCAATCTTGTTAATCCTAATTCCATAGGAATATAGGCATTGGGTTAGCTTAAATAAGTGAGTTATACTTCGGGAGAAGGCTACGAGCAATATTAACCCTGTCAACCAATAAACCAGATAAATTAATTAGACGATTTAGGTAGAAAACTCAACGGAATTGATAGTCAACCCATAGCTCTAGAATATTCAGTCACATTAAATTCGTCTCAATAATTCGCCAACTTATTTTCTTTAATCCCTTAATTTGTTACTCTAGATTAAATTTAGTTAAATATTCATACGTTAGGATTCGCTTGAATAAATTAACTGTTTGGTTTAATTTAGTTGATAGTTAATCACAAGTCCTTGTGGGTACGATATCTGGTCTTACAATCCTATATTACTTGTCGACCACGTATACTTGCGTGTGCGTTTTGGAGCAACAAATTTTTGGCTTCGTTGTCGGGGACTTAGAAGTTAACTATTTTACTAGATTAGATTTTTACTTTTTATCTATTTAAGTTTTTAATTTTAGTTTAGTGTAGTTAGTATTATAATTTTCTTTATGGCATCTTTGAATGAAAAGTGGTGGGATAGTAAGTATTCTTGTTTTTGTGATCCTTGTTCATATTGTAAAGGACTCCACTTGTGGCAGTATTGTAAAAATATTCCAAGTACAGAGTTGTGTGCACTATCTCCATCCTGTACTATTTTTGATGAAAATTGGAATAATTGTCCTAAGTGTTGTTATCCTACTCCAATCCCCTCTTATGCTAATTCTAATAATTTTTGTGAGTTTGACAGGAGTGACAAATTGGATGATGTAGAACATGACATTTGCATTCTTGATATGCATGAGAGATTATTAGAGGAATATGGAGATTCCCGTGCAAAAATTACGAATGAGATGCAACAAATTATAGAAGGAAGAGCTGAATAGGGACAAGAGATCGACCAATTTGGCAATGCTATTCGCGACTTGGATGTAGATTTGAGTGCAAAGATTGATGCGTGTAACGCCCAACAATTTAGTGATGCGTTGTGTAAAGCTGAAAAAGATTTTCTAGGCCAAATCGAGGAGCTAAAACGAGAATACCAATCACTAGTCCACATTTTTGTTGATGATGCTGAGGTTGAGAGAGTATGTATTACTAAGGATGTCAAAAATAATGCAGTTTTAGAGTTGGGGCGTATTGGTCCTCAGTCTACACATTTTTCTACATTATGTTTGGATGAAGACATGGAGATCAAACCTTTGGAGAGAAATCGATGAAGAACAAGACCCTTACATACTGAAATTGTCATACCAAGAAGACAAAACGACATCCGTCACTTAAAGGCCAAGAAGTGCAATATGTGATATCTATTGCTTGGTTCCTTTATTTTTACACCACCGCCCCAGGAACGTGATAGAAAAATTGATTCAAACATGGGGGCGCAATTCATATCCTCGAAGTGGAAGGAAAAGTGGTAAAAGTGAAGGTGTCATGCTGCGATGTTAAATTAGGTGTTTGTTGGGAGGCAACTCACTTCTTCTTTTTTTTTCTTTTTTTTAGTTTTTATTTTATTGTGTTAATTTTTTTGTAGTTTTATTTTTGTGTTTTGCAGGAGTAGGATCATGGAGTCAAAGTCAATAGGCATGTGTAAAAGCAAGCAGGTGGTCTAAACTAAGTGTGAGATACCCGCACAAGGGATCATACCTGGGAGAAGTCTGAGTATCCCGTGAGCTGCTAATTCTTCGGCCTTTGGCCTATGAGGGAGTCTCTTTTACCCTATTGTTATTTTCATTGTGCATTGAGGACATTGTACAATTTTAAGTATGGGGTGAGGATATTGTCTTGGTAATTTTTTGTACTATCTTAGCTTAGTTGTAGTACTCGTTCTTAGTGTAGTAGTTTTTGTCAAACATAAGAATGAAAAAATGAAGAAAAAAATTTAGAAAATTGGGACTTTTCCCGACGATGGATTTTGTGGACAACTTTCTTGAGGGATTAAGGTCCAACAAAAAGAATTCAAAAATATTTTTTTTTCTAGTTAGTTTTAGTTAGATAATAATCCCCTTTGGTTTTTTTTTTTTTGCATCTTAGTGTAGAACTTACCCTGCATGTTATTGAAGCGAAATAAAAGTGTTGCTTTGTTTAGAAGATGATAATAGGCTTTCTTTGACATATCTTGTGAAATTTTAGCCTTTTCAGATATTGTAACACTAGTTAGCCATTTGAGCATGTAGCCTTTTGTTTGGAAGCCATATTTTTTTCTTGATCCTTTTGTTTGAATTCCTAATTTTTGCACCCTGCTTCCTTGAGCATTGTTGCTTAGACTATGATATTAATTGATAAATTTGATGAATGAGATAGTTAAGTGAAAATGGTGACCAATGATGACTGCAAAGTGATGAAAAGGTCCTCTTGAAAAGAATTTGACATGAAAAAGAAAGAAAAAAGAGAATGAAAAAAAATTGCTTTGAAAAAAAAAATGTTCTTGACATGAGGGAAATACTTGTGAAACAATAGATGAAGAGAGTGCTGAAAAATAAAGTGAACAGTAGAAAATAATGGATGATGAAGTCTAAAAATGCAAAGTGCTTAGGGAAGTGTAAGTCACTATTATACAATTCTCCTACCCGTCCCTTAGCCAACATTACAACCCGTTAAAGTCCTATTTGATTCTATTTGAGCATACTTAATTAGTAGAGTTGTACATAATGGGCAAGCTTATGGTTCTTTATGCATATATATTAATTCGTTTGTGAGTGCGAGAGTTGTTCTTTAATGCAAAGTCCTTAAATTATATTCATTCTTTGATTTGAGTGTATGGACTATTTATTCTGTGAAGGCACTTGTTCATGATAGATAGGTGATGTTATTAGCTTCTTTGACAGAGCAGGTGAGCGAGCTTAAATTTGGTAAGTTAGAGTCCCTCTCTGAGTTTAGGAGGTTAGAAGTTTGTTGTTTGTTTGTGACTTGTATATCTCGCACGACGATGAGGAAGTGTATATCTAATGGTTTGAGTTGCTATAGGGCCTAATTGTTAGTATCTACCGAAATGGTAGTGTTTCTAGGCTTGATTTATTAAGAGTGGTTTTAATGCTTACTCGAGGACGAGCAAGAGTCTAAGTGTAGGGTGTTGATGTTCGGCCAAAAATGCATATATTTTTCCATTGTTGCCTCATGTTCTAGAACTTTTAATCGTCTTTTGAGTATTAGTTATATTTTTTTGTGCTTAATGTTATATTTTAACTATGTAGGAATAAAGCGGTGTGAAGATGAAGAGATTTGGAGCAAAATTGAATAAAACGCGAAAGAAAAAGAAAGAAAATTAAATAAATATAATAAGGGGGACACCCTTTGATCATTGTCCCCCAAGTGGAGGACAAGAAAAAGGAGACGTGATAGCATACAATTGCTGAAGAAACGCAGCAAAGGAATTCAAAAGGCAAAACTTTACTGCCTTCAGCGCCAGGACCAGCGCTTGGCGCTGTCCTGGACGCTCTGTTGTGCGGGTTTTTTTAATTTGTGTAGGACAAGGTTATTTCGGTCCTACACGGTCCCAATTCGTATAAAAGGGGTCCTAAACCTAATTTGGAGCATATCCAACATATTTTGAAGGAGAGCTAACACACTTTGAAGGGGATTTCACATGGAGGAACACAAATCACGCTTGGAGGAGGCTTCTAACTAGTTTTTCTTCTCTTCTCTTCCTTTAATTTCATAGTTCATTATTTCTAGAGTTTTGGATGCTACATGAACGTTGTAGTTTGAATCTTGAATTGTTCTTATTATTTTATCATATTGGTTTATTTATTCAATCTTGCGCTTAATTATTTGATTACTTGATCACCAATTGAATACTATCTACGAATCTAGAGTTGAACTCAGGAGAGGGAATTCTAAATTGCATATAAGATTGAGTAGAGCAAGATCTTAACTCTGAGGGGGCGAATTTGCGTTTAGGATAGGAATATACCTAATCGTCGTGCTTGGTTATTATACAGGAATTATAAATGTGTTCCTGTTAATCCTAATTCCATAGGAATATAGGTGTTAGGTTAGCTTGATTAAGCGAGTTGTACTTCGGGAGAAGTCTACGAGCAATATTAACCTTGTCAACCAATAAACAAGATAAATTAATAAGACGATTTAGGTACAAAACTCAACAGGATTGTTAGCCAACCCATAGCTCTAGAATATTCAGTCACATTGAATTCGTCTCTATAATTCGCCAATTTATTTTCTTTAATCTCTTAATTTGTTACTCTAGATTAATTTTCGTTAGATATTCATACGGTAGGATTCGCTTGAATAGATTAATTGTTTGGTCTAATTTAGTTGATAGTTAATCACAAGTCCCTATGAGTACAATATCTGGTCTTACAATCCTATATTACTTGTCGACCACGTATACTTGCATGTGCGTTTGGGAGCAACAAAACACCACATAATGGCGGGATGGTGGGTTGCTTGTTCATCATTACATTTTCAGGTTGTTTTACACTACTATTGTTGTTGTTTTGTGTATGAAATGATTAGGGTGTGTAGGTTGTCTTGTGGTATTTTGTGATGGAGAGGTTGAAAAATGATGTATACATGTTGTTATTGTTTTGTTCTTGTTTTTTTTTTTGTGTTATGTCGAATTGGGAGGAAGTAAAGATTATATGGGAGATGCTACCCATTTTATTATAAAATAAGCTTGTCGTTCGTTGTGCGGTACTTGTACCTTATGTAACTTAATGATATTATTATTATCATTGTTGTAAATTAAGGCGCGACAAGACGAGTTCAACGTGGTTATTGGATAGATTATGATAAGGTTTGTTAAGGATAAACCCTTTCTTCATTTTATCATGATCTCGTAACTACATGTGTTAGATAACGAGATACAAAAGAAGTTCATACTCCTGAATTTATGTACATTATTCTAGTCTCATAAATTACAGTATTCTCCTTTATCGGAACTCGATATTCAATTAAGTATTGTCTTCTTCCAGTCAAAAGAGAAGAGGGTCTATATGCCCTCGTCGGCATGCACAGTTATGTGTATGAGATTTTGGGTATGTTTACCCCTCAAATGAGAGAGACGTTATTTTTAGATAATTCACTATATGAACTCATCGGTCTTGATTGGTATTGACAGTTTTCAGGTAGGCCTTATCGGCCTAAGTTGAGGGTTTCCCCTCTAGATTTCACAGCTATAGAGTGGTATGCTCGGGTCGAGTATGGAACCAGGTGACGACTACGCCTCCCCAAGTTTGGGGCATGACAAACTTGGTATCAGAGTCGTTCTGTCCTATGGATTCTATAGGCGGTGCCATGTAGAGTCTTGTTTATGGGTTTCATATACACCACACTTATAAGCAGGAAGCTACAAGGCATTTAAGACTGTCATTCTTTCTTCTTACTCTAGATCATGTGGTAGAGCTCAGTTGTATGAATTCAAACTCCTATATTCTATTTTATTTGAAATACAATAATAGCTACATCTAGAAAATAGTTGGTTAGAGATTGGATGTGGTTGTGGGAGAGTTGAGTTAGAGGCACTCGATTTTACATCGTTCTTCTGATGAATAAATTTGAGGTCTTCAATCGATCATGTGTGTACTAAGATGAGTAAGCTTCTTTATAAAGAGACCTAAGGCATGAATATCTAATCCACCCATATGGTAAAAAGTAATAAGAGAATCAGAATGTAGATATAAGTTTCAACAAGTAAAATAAGCAAGGTGAAGAAAGGTACGAGGAATCCAATTAGTGATGATTATCAGTATTTACAATTCAGGTAAATAAGTATAAGAATTCTGAGTGAGTTTCAACGTTAGTAAAGATATATACAATTGATCACACCCATATTAGTTATGCCCTAGGGAGCTAACATATATATATTAAGAGAAGGATGAGATTTAAAGATCCAACTGGGGTTAGAGTAACCCAAAATGATGGATAGATTATTAGCGTCACCTGATATTTCCTAAGGATATTGCAAACGTGGTAATATTTATCTTTGTGAGACACCTAGATGGTGCACTCTGGAATAGTACAATCATATATGAATACTAGAATGTTCAGAAAGTTCAAAAGATAGGAACTGGAATCCTAGAAGGGATGAATATTTACCTTGTATGACTCCCACCCCTAGTAAAGAGATAATATTAGGTAACCCAAACAGCCAGTGAGATGGTGCAAAGGGAGCTAAAAGCGAAATAATATTTTGTTGAAGTTTTCAGAATAAGGTAATAGATAGAGATATTAGCAGGAGAATAAGAGGAGAGGAAGTGAAGCATTATGAGTAATATGTGATAAATGGGAGATAACGATAAATCAAAATATGATAAGATGACACAGTTTATAGTCAAATAAAGGAAAAGATAAAAGGCCTTGAAACTATAAAAGTGTATAAACCATAAATTTATATCCTCACTTCAAGAAATGAGTCGGTGATTCCAACGTATTTACTAGAAGGCTAAGTTAGACACCTGGAGAAATAATAATTAGTATTGGCTAGAAAATTAGATAAAATTAAGGACTGGAGGATTTGATAATAATCTACATTGTGAGAATTTCAAAGATCGTGTTCTGGAAATAATAGAATGGACAACAGAAGAGTAACCTTTAAAGGTCATTCAGGATGATGCTTCCCTTTGTCAAGCACCGTGAGAAAAGTTAAGCTTAGGGGTCTAAGTGTGCCAGTTGCACTAGTTGTCACCCATATTGCATACGAAATTCAAGTATCCCTAGTATAGAAGGATTACTTCAAAGCAAGTAAGGGTCATTGAAAATGTGAAAGAACGCCTGAGATGAAGAGGTAAATCATTTGCAGCTAATACTTCAGAGCATTAAATGTTAGTACTCTCCTAAATAAGGTAAGATAGAGTGATATGGTACTAACTCAGAGTTAAGTGGTTCAAGTAACAATGGAATGGTAAAGGAAGAATGTGGTATAATTCAGATCCTACAGATATGTTGTGACTCTAGAACATTTTTCAAGCACGATGCTGGGGAGAGTAGTAAGGGTTCCTGCCTAGGGTGTTATTGATAAATAAGTGCGAATGAACACTTGATACGTAAGTGTCACGACCCAATCCCCGAACCCGGTCGTGATGGCACCTCTCGTGAAGACAAGGCCAGCCAGACCAAAATGGAACACCTCTTTTAAACAGTTAATCATCTCATACAGTAATAACATATAATATAATACTCATAAATTGCGGAAATTTTAACGTTAACAATAGCAGGAACCATCCCGACACAGCCCAAACCGGAGTGTCACAAGTCATGAGCTACTACAGGATCTGTATAGGTCTACAAAGTACGGAATCTGATACAACAGTCTGAAGAAAACATAAATGATAGAGGACAAGAGAGACAAGGGGCTGCGGACGTCAACAACTACCTCGTAACTCCAAATCACCGCCTAGCCAGGACGGAATCAGCGCTCAGGTGCGGACTCTGCTATGCCTGAATCTGCACACACGGTGCAGGGAGTAATGTGAGTACTCCGACTCAGTGAGTAATAACTATAAATAATGGCTGAAAGTATGAAAACACGTAAAGGCACAAAGCAATTCCATATCAAGCAGTAAAAATAACTTAAAGCAGTAAATCAGTGAAGAATCAAATGATATTCCTTTTTAAAACAAGTAAAACAGGTAATTTAACAGGTAAATAACAAGTAGAAATCCGCCCCTCGAGCACAGTATCAATCGCTCAGCATAGCATCAGCCCCTCGGGCTCACTCTCAGTATAGTATCAGCACCTCGGGCTCACTCTCAGAATAGTATCAGCCCCTCGGGCTACCGCACAATCACTCATATCAGCCCCTCAGGCATAACATCAATCACTCAGAACAATGGGTACCCGCGCTCGCTGTAGGTGTGCAGACTCCAGAGGGGTCCCTTACGGCCCAAGCGCTATATCAAGCCACCTCGTGGCATCATCACTCGGCACTCAGCCTCACATCACTCAAGCCACCTCGTGGCATATAAAGTATCTCAGGCCCTCGGCCTCATATCCCTCAGCATATCCTGACATATGGCTCTCGGCCTCACTCAGTCCAGAAATCATCACAAGCCCCTTGGGCATTAGTAAAACAGTAGTTCTCAGCCCAAAACATGATGCAGAAATATCATTTAAGTTTCAAATCTGAGTAAAAGTGGTTGAGTTTGTAAAACAATAGATATCAATAGGACTGAGTTCAAATAATAAGTCAAGTAGTAAGGAAACAGTGATAAAAATCCCCGAAGGGTTCAAAAAGTTGGCACAAAGCCCAAATATGGCAATCAGCCCAAATCATGATGATAACAAATGAATTTCAGTCAAATATTAAGTAAAATCATCAATCGGTATGGACCAAGTCACAATCCCTAGTAGTGAAAGACCCCACGCTCATCATCCAGCGTGTATCTTGTCTCAATATAGCACTACGATGTGCAATCCAGGGTTTCAAACCCTCAGGTTATCATTTACAACTATTACTCACCTCAAACTGGCTAATTCTCTAGCTCGAGACGCCTTTGCCCCTCGAATTGGCCTCCACGCGAGTCGAATCTATCCAAAATCAGAACGAATACGTCACAATATGCTAAGGGAACAAAGCCCAAGCAAAAACATTCGAAAAATATCCAAAATCTAGAAATTAGCAAAAGCCGGACCCCTAGCCCACGTCTCGGAATCCGGTAAAATTTACATTTTCAGAATCCTCATACCCTCACGAGTCTAACCATACCAAAATTATCCAATTCTGATACCATTTGGTCCTCCACATCATCATTTTACATTTTTGAAGTGATTCACAATTTTTTTCCCAAATTCCATCTCAAATCACGAATTAAATGATGAATTCAGTGATAGATTCATGTATTCTAGCCAAATCTGAGTTAAAATCACTTACCTCGATGAATTTCTTGAAAAACCTTCGAAACATCGCCAAAATCCGAGCTCTCTAGGTTAAAATATTAAATAAAACCCAATACCTCATATTTATAGGTACCCCTCAGGTTTCAGCTACCGCGGGCCGCACCAAAACGACCGCGGCCGCGCCCGCTTTTGTGCGGTCCGCGTGACGCCTACCGCGGTCGTGCCCAGTTTTTTGTGGTCCGCGCGATGCCTACCTCAGTCGTGCCCGATTTTGTGCGGTCCGCACAGCACTCAACGCGGGCGCACTTACTTTTGTGCGGACCGCATGAGTGGGTTCCAGGGCCTGCAACCCCTGTAGACCTGCTACAGCTATGATTTTTGCACTAAAACATCCCGGAACCTACCCGGAACTCCCAGAACTTCAAACCAATTGCACCAACACATCCCATGACATCGTTCAAACTTGCTCAAAACTTCGGAACGCTCACAACAACATCAAATCACCAATTTAACATAGGATTCAAGCCTAAGAACTCCAAGAACTCTTAAATTATGCTTTCGATCAAAAGGTCTACCAAATCTCGTCCGAATGGCCTGAAATTTTGCACACACATCCCAAATGACACAATGAAGCTACTGCAACTCTCGGAATTCTATTCCGACCCCTATATCAAAATCTCGCCCATCAATCGAAATTTGCCGAAATATCAATTTCTCCTATTCAAGCCTAAATCTTCTCTACAACTCCAAAACCCATTCCGATCGCACTCCTAGGTCACAAATCACCTCATGAAGCTAACCGAACCATTGGAACTCACTTTCGAGCCTTCTAACACATAAGTCAATGCCCGGTTGACTTTTCCAACTTAAGCCTTCTTAAAAGAGACAAAGTGTCTCATTTCTTATCAAAACCACTCCAACTCAACTCTATTACACAAGATACGGAAAATGAAGCATAATGAAGCTGAAAATAGGAAAAACGGAGCAGTAACTCATGATACGACTGGCCGGGTCGTCACAATAAGGATCCAGTGCGAGAGGTAAGTTAAGATAAAGGAAATAACCCAAGAGAGATTACGCGGAATACAGATATGAGAATGAACCAACGAGTATATAATAGTTGATGCAGGAAGTCTAGTTATGGCTAGACAAGAGAATACAGATAAATCAACAGATTGTGTAAGATTAACGTTGTGAACTGCAACATAGGGAAGTCAGTCTTGTAGATAAGAAATCCTAATACTTGAGTTGGGGAAGTTAAAGATACCATATAAGTGTTACAGAAATAAAAGAGTTCCAATGGGAAGACAATCAAAATTTTGGTTCAGAGAAACCCTACGAGCATAAGGGAACAAAGGTAAGTAACTATGGTTAATTATAAGCGAGTAAGAACATCAAAAATTCTGTCGGATATACGAGGTAATAAGTCACAACTTTACAAGAGTCAGATGGCTTCCCCTAATTACTACAACGAAAGACTAGCTGAGGAATAGTCTGTTTGTCCAGAAGTGTTTTTTTTTTGCCAAAAGCACTTTTGTCCAAAATTTGAGGTGTTTGATCAAGCTTTTAGAAGGAAAAAATGTGCTTTTGAGGAGAAGCAGAAGCAGTTTTGGAGAAGCAGAAAAAAGTAGCTTCTTTCCAAAAGCACTTCTTTGAGAAGCACTTTTGAGAAAAGTACACTTAGAAGCAATTTTTTAAAGCTTGGCCAAATACTAATTGCTGCTCAGAAGCGCTTTTCAAACTAATTAGCCAAACACAAATTGCTTCTCACCAAATGTACTTTTGAGAAAAGCACTTTTAAAAAAAAGCACTTCTCAAAATAAGCTAATTTTTGCAGCTTGGCCAAACGGGCTAGAAATAATTAAGAAGGCTTCAACCTAAGTATAGTGAGATGAAGAAGAAATGATCTTGGAACAACAATCTCACTACAAAATTTTATGCACTCCATAATAGAGTGGCACCTATCGTGACCAATGAACGAGTAGTAAATTAAAAGTAACATTCGAGATCATAGGAGTTGCACGAAATTCCAATATATGTGGGCACTAAGATAAGCCAAGTATTCATGCAATAAGTGGCAGAACAGCCAAGAAAAGTAATTCCTTACTTTAAAAGTAAGTTAAGAAGGCATGAAAGGACTTATTCGATCAATGACCCAGAGTTAGTTACATTATAAACACACTTATGATTTCAGAGTGTTATCCATGCAGCAAATATGTTGACATTCATAAAACTATATGCGAGTTCGGTATAAGTTAAAAGAAAGAAATGTGTCTACATCACAAATAAAGGCTTGAATGGTTAGAAGGTTATATCATGGATGTCTATAGAATCCACGAAAGGATAAAGTAATAACTAATACCCCAAGCCACAGATTGAAAAATAGCTTACACCTACTTAAAGGCTGAGAGAGAAGAGGAAAATAAAGAGTTTACATCAGCTAAGTGAATGAGGAGTAAAAGACATTGCAGAATCACTCTTAGTATTAGAGGTAAAAGAGAGATAGTGCAACGTCATTCTATAATGGCTCTACGATAAATCCATTTAGACAAGTATCAGCCTCATAAGAAGTCAGTATGGAGCTCCCGTGGGATTTTATATGCATCAGAGGTGCAAGTATTACAATAGAGCTTTAAGGCGTTGACATGAATTCCACATATGTGGAAGGGATGTAATGAAAGCAATAGAAAATACAATGCAAGAATTAAAGGTAAGAAAGGTAAAGGTAAAGAAGGTATGAAATACTCAAGTGCAGAAGGTTGTGAATAGTCCAAACTTCAGATAGAGGGCTAGAAACACTGTGATTCAGTATCCAGAAATGATAGTGGTGTTGTTAGTAGCATATCTTCCAGCCTATGGTTTTCAGGTACCGAGAGGTCTAATTAAGAGATTAAAGAAGAGTTAGAGACAACACGATATCTCTCTTGAGGTTCCAGAATAACATAAGGAATCTATGGTGCTAGAAATTTAAAGGAATGTTGTGAGTAATATAAATAGATATGCGTAGGTCGAAAGGTAAAGTGTGTTCGAGCAACAAGGTTTTTGGGTAGACATGAGTA
The DNA here is from genome assembly GCF_000715075.1 of Nicotiana tabacum. NCBI lineage: Eukaryota > Viridiplantae > Streptophyta > Magnoliopsida > Solanales > Solanaceae > Nicotiana > Nicotiana tabacum. Next base: position 205,662,863 of record NC_134101.1, read on the forward strand.
AGGATAAGAAAAAGGTGAGTGAGAAAGTGACAATAATAGGTAAGTCCTCGAGATTAAACCCATCAAAACAAAAGAGCTGATGGTTTGCATAAGTTATAAAAAGCTTAGTATAGCCTGGATGACCATAGAGGAGTTTAAGACTAGAAGTATTTAGAAAAGATGGAATGGTGCCCTTGTAGTAGAATGAGAGTGTAATTGTGATAGATGATAAGATAATGATGTTTAGGCCTTTGATTGAATAATGATTGTAAGGAAACATATTTTATAAATAACATAGAATTATAATACCCCATAGATGAACAATAGATGGATAAAGTTCCAAAGTATGAGATGATTAGGTTGTCATTCATAAGATGAAAAGTAATGGGGAAGCATTAAAGGACTTAGATTTATACATATAGGACAAGAAGCGAGAGAGTAACCTGGAGTTAGGTAGCAGACCTAGGTAATAATAAAATCGAAGTAAGTGTTATGGTGTAGTTTGACCTACCTAGATATAGTAAAGCCATAAGGATAGATAATCGAGTGTATGAAAAAAATATAGCAATAGTCGTAAGTTCGACAAAGTACCAAGCAAACAACTTTAGTACACCTATAGATGCCTAGAGGGATGGCTAGTCATAGTACTATATATGTTCAAAAGGTGAGGCCAAAATATTGCCTAAAAGATGGAGGAAAAAAGAGACAAGAGTCGCATAACCGCACATACAAGGACATAGTTGTACAGGCTGTATGACAGAAGGTAGCAACAGTTACGAGATTGGAAGAATTCCGGCCAAAGGTCATGGTGTGAGAAAGATGCCTAAAGGGGGGAATGCCCTGACATTTGTATTTATTCACAGAACAATTGCCTAGGTGAAAAGGACAATACTGAAGTATTCAAAAGAGTTACAAGTTATGAGACTGATAAGTGCATAAGTCAACATTTGAGGTCGAACATTCCCGTAGTCATACCTGTCATACCCCATATTTTCATTTGTAAGAGTACGTCGCAAGTCAATTGATGTAAGATTAAAAAAGAGATCATCCTTTAAAGTAACTAAAGTATGTTAATCATGTTACTGTGGATGTTACAAATATTTAAGATCATGAATAACAAGTACCAAGATGGTTGGACGGCTTAGAAGCTAAACGAATTGAATAAAATAATTTTCATCGAAGTAGACAAGTTGGGAATGTTATAACATATACTTTTGGGGTAACACTAAGTTTCTTAACATTATAAGAAGGTAATGTTATTAGTTGTTTCAGTCGTTTGATAGTCGTGTGATATGTTTGAAGTCAAGCGAGTTGTGGAACAAAAGTTGGCAAAGGTCATTGCAAGTTACATTAATAAATGTGTTGAAAATTAGGTCAAATGTAGCAGCGTTTTTCTCCCAATATACTTAGAATTATTGGATGATACACCTACGAAATTAAATATCTTCAAGCCTAGTTTCTAACTCATTAAATCGTTTTTCCATACAACATCATAGTAAAGAGATATTTATATTTTTCTGAGATTGCGCAAGCTGCATAGGTTACAAGTAGGTGTGTCACCTACTCGCTTAAATGAAAGGATGAAATATGTTCAAATAGGGGCTTGTTTGGGTCGACCAAAGATCCCTTTTAAGGGATTATTTACTTAGAGCAAAAAAATTGGAGATAAGCCCCTGCAAACTTCTCCAAAGAAAATCAACACAAAACCCTAAATAATTTTCTCTTCTTTTCAAGTTCTAGTTGGAGAAATATCTAAGGGTTGAAGAACCAGGATTGTAGCTGAGATACTCACCAAATAAGGTAAGTATACTACCCTCTTTCATCCATTGTTTTTTCTGTATAAATAGAGAAATTCATTCAATAATTGTAAGAACTAAAGGGACGGTGATCGGAAGCCATGAGTTCAAGTTATTCAACTTGCAGTGGACTGTTTTATGGCTGTTTTGTATTGTTGTTGGGTTGTCTGTTCTGCTACTATTTTATGGAGTTTTGGAGGATAAAAAGTGTGGAGAAACACCACATATCGGCAGAATGTTGGGATGTCATTCGTCATTTTATTTTCAGGTTGTTTGATACTACTATGATTGTCGTTTTGTGTATGAAGTGATTAGGGTGTATGGTCTATTTTGTGGTATTTTTTGATAGAGATAAGGTTGGAAAATGATGTATACTTGTTGTTATTATTGTGTTGTTTTTGTTGTTGTTGGTTTTATGACGCATTGGGAGGAAGTAAAGATTATAGGGGAGATGTTGCCAAATTTATTATAAAATAAGTTTGTCGTTCATTGTGCAATACTTGTACCTTCCGTAACTTAATGATAGTATTATTATTGTTGTTATAGATTAAGGTGCGAAGAGACAAGTTCAATGTGGTTATTGGACATATTGTGATAAGGTATGTTAAGTCTAGACTCGTCCTTGAATTTGGCATGATCTCATAACTACATGTGTTTGATAACAAGACACAACAGAAGTACATACTCTTAAATTTGTGTACATTATCTTAGTCTTATAAGTTACAGTATTCTCCTTTATCGGGACTTTATATTCAATTAAGTATTGTCTTATTTCAGTCAAGAGAGTAGAGTATATATATATATATATATATATATATATATATATATATATATATATATATATATATACACACACACACACACTATTACAGTATTTTCACCACCATCGAGCTATATTCGGTGGGCAGGCCCCTATTGGGCAACCTTTGATTTTCACCATCATCAAGCTATAGTCGGTAGGCAGGCCTCTATTGGCAGTACTACAGTATTTTTACCACCATCAAGCTATAATTTTTAGGTAGGCCCCTATTGGGCAACCTCTGATCAGATTGTAAGTTATCTACCGAGCCTACTATGCTCAAGACCCTATGAGCGAGCCATGAATGACCGAGATATAGAGACATTATGACTGAGAGACTATGAGCGAGCCCACTACGGCAGAGCAATTACACATATCGAGCCATATAGGGCCGGACAACTATTTTACTTACTATATTTAACCTGACATTTATTGATAAGTACAGATATTACTAGTGCATCATTGTAAAGATGTATGATGCCCTCTATATCTTCGTCGCTAAAAAACATGGCTCCCTACAGAATGTAATCCCTTGTGCATTTTTCCCTCATAATAGATACATTAGTGCATTTTTTATCATTGGACCGTGGGGGACTTCGACAGCCCAATTGATCATGTTGATAACGTGTTGAAGCTCCTCTTGTTCGACCTATTTGTTGGTGTCCCTATTTCTGAAATGGTTTTTGTCTCTTTTACTTAGTAATTCTCGGAGGTGTACATTGTTGAACAGCCTAGCAACTTGCTCTCTTAGCTATCGGCAATTTTCGGTCCTATGACCGTGAGTGTCGTGATACTTACACATCAAGTAAGGATCTCTCTGGGCTGCGTCAGACTATAATGGTCGGGGAAACATGGTCTCTTTGATGCGACCTTTGGCCGACACGATGCTTGCAACATCTACGTTGAAGTTATATTCCAATATCTTGGTGCCTCCATACTTCCTAGCGACTTGTCGAACCCATTCTTGCTCATCAAGCCCCGACCACTAGGCCTTTGATCGCTTCTCTTCTTGTTCCTTGCTAGGCGACATCCAGAACTGTGTGGTTGATAATAATCTCAGACCGGTCTTGGCTCTCTTAGATCTATCATCAGCTCTGATGGGGTAAACAAATCCAGAAGGGGCCCCGAGCTGGTCGTCCTCGACCTTGATCTTCGATTGGTACTTGTTTTGGACGTCGGCCCAGGTTACTACCGGGTACTCCACCAAATTTCGTTTTAGATATTGAAAGGCCAAGAAACATCGAGGGTTGAGCGCCTAAATGAATGCTTGAACGACCCAATCATCTACAACTGGTGGTAGGTCTATCTATTCCATCTGGAATCTTGATACAGACCCCCTGACCATCTCGTTATCCCTTTATTTGAACTTAAAAATTTCCGACTTTCTGGTCTCGACCTTGATGTCTCCGGTATGGGCCTTTATGAAAGTATCTGCAAGCATAGCAAATGAGTCAATGTAATTTAGAGGCAAGCTGTGATAGCGTATCATTGCTCCCCTTGGACAAAGTTTCCCCAAACTTTTTTCAGCAACACACACTCGATCTCATCATCTTCCGAATCGTGCCCTTTGATCACGCATGTATTGGAGGTCACATGCTTATTTAGAATTGTGGACCCATTATATTTGTGTATGTCGGGCATACGAAACCTCTTTGGGAATCTGGGATACCTGGGATGGTGGTGCACAATGACTACAGATTAGGAAAGCAAAGACACGTGCTGCTCTATAGCTTAAAGATGGAGGAGAAATGAGAACTGCTTATGGTGGATAAAGACGGTCAGTAGACTTAAAGCCTTGCTCCTATTCTTCTTGTCAAAAATGTCTATGTTGGATACGGCTTCATAATAAGGAAAACTGCAGAAAATGGTATATTCATTTCATGATATTGTTACGTCTGCACATCTAAAAAGTAAATTGTACTATTTCTATCTCATTGTACTTTTCCTGCTGAAGCCACCCGAAGATGAGTTAGAAGCGAGATGATTTACGCAGAAATAATAGACATTTGAGTAAGTTCATTTCTCGGATTAGCTGTGTCTATGATCTGTAAATTAGATGGGATGTTTTATTAGTTTATTTGATTTCCAGTGTTATTTTGCTTTTGATATCTGGATTGCATATTACCCTTGAAGGCATTGTCAACTGTAAATTGTAGTAGTTATTGGACATACTTTTGCATCATTATATCCACAAATGCAGTGTAAAGAGAAATATAGTTTGTTGCTCTATCTTCAGCAAGCATGTTAATTTTGAAGGTTCTCTTCTTAATTAAGGGTTGGAATAAGTACTTGGCTGACATTATTAGCCCATTCGTGTAAGTACGCATTTGTAAGCACGATCCAGAAGAATGGTCTGGAGTTAGATGTAAGGAGTTAAAGGACAATATTTTAACGGATTTTTCCCTACTCCGATCTTGCCGTCACAAGTTTTGTCGCATGTGTTAGAAGGATTGTCTAGAGAACCGGTTCAGGTATGTTAATGCTATCCTTTCTTTCTTTTGGCATGATCCATACGATACAAACAAAACGAGAAAATGTACAACTTCCATAAATGACACTATTCATAGAAGTATTAGAGGTACCTTTGTTCTTGAATTCCCCTATGTCCTATTATTTAATCAAATGTTCATGGGTCTCAGAAAATACACAAGTTGGTAATGTTTATTTCATGATATTAATCAAAGACATAATGGTCTTATGACATTCCGAAATATTTTATTAACATACTTCTCATGCATTGCATTCATTCACATGAGCATTTACCCATGACTCAGACGGCGTTATATATGCATGTATATATATATATATATATGTACGTATATGGAATATTTGAAAAGGTTATGACATTATATACGCGCCACCACCTGATCAGCTGGTATATGTTGATGATTTTCCCATTGTGACCGAGGTAATATGATGGGGCGCCCTCAGAGGCGTGATGATGTTGTGGTGTTATATACACATATATATAAGTATATATATGTATATAGGATATGAGAAAGGTTATGGCATTATATACGCACCACCACCTGATCAGCTGGTATACAATGATGATTTTGCCCACAGTGGCCGATATGATATGATGGGATGCCTTCAGAGGCTTTATGATATTATGTACATACATAACTATGCATTACATGATATTTATACGCATATGCATAATACAATAAATATTTCATGATTTACAGAGCTATTCAGATTTACAGGTTGAGTCATTTACTCTATGTTTCTTCTATGTCCTCAATTAATGTTGACTTATTGTTATGTTTCAGTTCTGCCTTAAATACTTAGTACATTATTCGTACTGACGTCCTTTGGTTGGGGACGCTGCATTCATTCCTGTAGGTATAGATAATCAGATTGACGAACCCTCACAATAGATGAGGTCTGCATTCGGTGAAGGATCGGTAAGACTCTACCTCATTCGGAGTGCAGCCGAGTCTATGAGTCATCATGTCAGAGTTTTTCTATAGACTTATGGGTAGTCCAGTACTCTATTCCATTTGATTTTGAATAATCTTAGAGACTTTGTAGACAAATATTCATTTTGTACAGTATGTGAGAGGCATTGCCGGCCCATATGTATTCATGTTTTAAGGAAAATGATTCAGCGAAACAGTGTTTTTCACTTACAGTTGTACATTCCGAGCTATGGCCATGTTGGCCCATGATAGTTACAAAAGGAATGAATGAGTTATAGAGTAGTTCGCTCGGGCCACTACGGTATCGGGTGCCAGCCACGCCTCCCCAGGTTCGGGGCGTGACAAAGTGGTATTAGAGAGGGTTGTGTCCTAGGAAGTCTACAAAGTTGTACCTAGTAGAGTCTCATTTATGGGTGTATTGCACGCCACATTTATAATTGAGAGGCTATATGGCATTTAGGAAATGTTACCCTTCTTTCGTTTCCTGATCGTGCTATAGAGCTGAGTCATAAGAAGTCAGTATGAAACTTTTGCCAAATTTTGTATGCACTATAGGTGCAGATATCATAGTAGAGCTTTAAGGAGTAATTTTTGCCTATGTGAAAGGAAGATTATGAAAGAAACAGAAGATGAGATGCAAGATTGAAAAATAAGTAAGGTAAAGATGAATAAGATACGAGATACTCAAGTACAAAATGTTGTGAATAGTCCAGACTTTAGATATAGTTTGGGTTTTAGTTTAATTTACAAAGGAGACCTTAGTGAAAATTTTGTAAATCTCTAAGAGTTAACATTCGAGGACAAATGTTCTAAAGAGGGAAAGGATATTACACCCCATAACTTTAAAAACCTTGATACCATTTTATATATATTTGATATGGTATTTTGAGTGAAATCCGTTAGTAAAAGAAAAATGGTTTGAAAAATATGATTGTATATAGTTATTAATATTACTACTTTCGAATATGCTTTAAATTATACACATAATATGAGAAAGTTTATACGATTTTTTTTATTGTAAAGTTAAAAATTATTTTCTCACAAGAAAAGAAGGTTATCTTTTTACCATTTTAAGAATTAAGCGTACGAGAATTTTTACTCTTTATATAAGATTAAAAAAATTATAAGTTAAGAAAATATTTGTATTTTTACATGGATGTTTTAATGAAATAATAGTGTATGTATTTATTTTATATGGTACCACATGACTATGATAGTAGGGTGTATAAAGTGCATAAAAAATAAGTAGAATTTTAAATAATTTGAGATAATTCTTAATTATGCGGGTAATTGGTTAATTACTGGGTAATAGAATATTACCTAATTAATTAATTGGTTATGGAATAAGATTAAAATCCACCCCACCCCAGCCACCCTTTCTTCAAGTGATGACTCTTGGTCATATTAGATTAGGTGGCAACCCAATTTCAAGACAAACTATTTAATTAGAAAAGCTACAAGTCTTTTAATAGCTAAAATAATTATCTTCCAACATTTTTTTGAAAGAGTAGAAATTTGTATCTTTGTTCATTATTGCTTTGTATAACATTAGCTATTTGTGTGTAATGCCCCTCAACTAAATGTGATGATCCAAAAGGTCATCATTTGTTTTAAAACAAAACTTTCGTATTTTGAGGCCTTGAAAATATCATTTAGAGCCACCTCAATTTGTGTGCGTAGTCCGGGTGCGTAGCCGGAAAGCTTAAATATGATAATCTGTGAAAAACGATAAGTTTTGATTATAAAATGAACTAATTTGACTCTGGTCAACATTTTGGGTAAACGGACCCGGAACCGTGATTTATGGTCCCGGAGGGTCCGTAGGAAAATATGGGACTTGGGCATATGCCCGGAATCGAATTCCGAGGTCCCGAGCCCGAGAAATGAATTTTTAAAGGAAATTGTTTTCTGAAAATTTTTAAGGAAGTTTGATTAGAAAGAGATGGTATCGGGCCCGTATTTTGGTTTCGGCGCCCAGTAGAGGTCGTATATATGGTTTAAGTCATTTCTGTAAAGTTTGGTTGAAAATGGACATCCTTTGACGTGATTCGGACCTAAATTGCTAAATTTGATACTTGATGAAGATTGAGAAAAAGTTCTTGATTTTGAGGTTTGATTCATTGTTATTGAGGTTATTTTGGCGATTTGATCGCACGGATAAGTTCGTATGATGTTGTTGAGTTAGTACGTGTGTTTGGTAGGAGCACCGAGGGCTCGAGTGTGTTTTGGCAAGTTTTGAACATAGGAAAAAGTTGCAGATTCAGAGAAGTTGCAGGTCTCTGAAGCCAGGTCTCGCGGTCCGCGGTGGAAACTTCGTGGCTGCAGTGGGGACTCCGCGACCGCAGTGGGATTTGCGCGGTCCGCGGTGAGCAGGGCCAAGCCTCCGCGGCCGCGCTCGATTTCTTGCGGTCCGCGGTGGATCTCCGTGGCCGCAGTCCTTTTTATGTGGTCCGTCGTGGAGCTCCGCAGCCGCAGTCCATTTTATGCGGTCTGCGGTGGAGCTCCGTAGCCGCAGTCCTTTTTTTGCGGTCCGCGGAGAGGGTCTAAGAGAAGTATATTTTAACGGACTTTTCAGTTATTTTTCACTTTTCCAAACCCTAAAAACATAAGAGGCGATTTTTCAAATAACCTTTCTTCTCCAAATCAATTGTAAGTCACTTTTAACTAGTTTTCTTCAATCATTAACATCTTTTAACATAATTTCAACTTCAAATCAATTATTTTCATGGGGGAAATTGGGTGTTTTGGGTAAAACCTAAGTTTTTTCCAAAAAATGGGGATTTGGACATCGATTTGAGGTCCGATTTAAAAATAAATTACATATTTGAGCTCGTGGGGGAATGGGTAATCGGGTTTTGGTCCGAATTTTGGGTTTGGACCTAGCGGGCCTGAGGTCGATTTTTGACTTTTTGAGAAAATCTTTATAAAACCTATTTTCATGCATTAGAATTGATTCATTTAGCTTTTATTGATATCATTAAGCAAATTGTGGCTAGATACAAGCGAGTTGGTGGTGGAAACAAGAGGTAAAGTGGTAGTTGAGACTTGAATTGTGTTCGTTGCATCGAGGTAAGTGTTTTGTCTAACCTTAGCTTGAGGGATTAGGAGTTGTGTCCTATTTGCTATTTGCTTCTTGTCGAGTACGACGTATAGGCATGGTGAGGAGTATCTATACGTTGGTGTCAAGCATGACTGTGGGTCTTATATTGTGGTTTTCATGATTTTGTTGCATTATTCATGTCTTGGTGAAGATTCCTAAGTGTTGTATAAAGCTTGTGGAAAGAATTGTAACCTATGAACATTGAGGAGCGTTGGCTCAAGTTGTATAGTGCAATTGTGAACATATAAGTGACAATTGAACTTCCAGAGTATTGGCTCGAGTTGTGAAATGAGTTGTGGGAGAATAAGTGATAATAGAACCTCTAGAGCATTGTCTCGACGTGTGAAGTGAATTGTAAAGTAAAAATTTAGAAAGAGTTATTAAATTGTTCCCTTGCCGGGATTTAATTGTTTATTTGTGTTCCCTTGCGGGGATTTCTATTATTACTTTGTTTATTCCCTTGCCCCTTTGTTCGTGATTGTTGTTTCGGTGAGGAAGAGTGTTAAAGCACGTAGGGTGATGTCGTGCATTGTTTGTTATTATGAGAAAAGAGTGTTAAAGCATGAAGGGTGATGATGTGCATTGTTTATTATTGTGAGGAAAGAGTGTAAAGCATGAAGGGTGATGCCGTGCCGCATGATGTACCATTCCATTCCGATTTTATTGATTATATGGTGAGGAAAGAGAGTAAAAGAACGAAGGGTGATGTCGTGCACATTTTTATTATATGATTGCTTTGGTGAGGACGAGAGTAAAAGCACGAAGGGTGATGCCGTGCATTTGTTGATTTCTGATTCTTTATTGATATCCGAGTTATGTTGTTTCTTTCATTACTTGTTGTTATTTGATTTACTTCGAAGTTATATATTCCCTTACCCCATTTGCCTTGTGATTGTTGTTTGGGTGAGGAAGAGTGTAAAGCACGAAGGGTGATGCCGTGTATCGTTTTGGTGAGAACGAGAGTAAAATCACGAAGGGTGATGCCATGCAAATTGTTGATTTCTGCTTCCTCGTTGATATTCTAGTTATGTTGTTTCTTTCCTTACTTAATGCCTTTCTATTCGGACTTGATGTCTTTCTATTCGGAATTGTTATTTCCCCCCTCCCATACTTGACTGGTTGTTTTTGTATTTCTTTTCCACTGTATATATATTTGAACTACACAGGTTTATTTGGTAGTCTGGCCCTAGCCTCGTCACTACTTCGCCGAGGTTAGGCTAGACAATTAACAACACATGGGGTCGGTTGTGCTGATACTACACAAGCGTCCGCAGGCCCTAGCGTCTCCCTCTATCTCTATTTCCTATTTCATTTCCTCTTGTTCAGAAACACTGTAATGTATTTTCTTCCGACCTTGTATGTAGTAAATCTTAGACAGTCTGTGACACTATGACACTAGGTTTTGGGTATTGGAGGTTTTAAGAGTTGTAATAGACATAGCCTTAAGGTTTATAATTGTTGACATCCGCTTATTTATTTAAAATTCCTCTTATATTATATTATTGGCTTGTGTTTGTTAAAAGAGACAAAAATGAAATTATAGCAAGTAGTTAAGGTTTATCTTGCCTAGCTCCCATTAATAGGCGCCATCACGACTCCCGAGGGTGAGAAATCCGGGTCATGACAAGTTGGTATCAGAGCTCTAGGTTACATAGGTCTCACAGTTCACAAACAAGCTTAGTAGAGTCTGAGGGATCGGTATGGAGACATCTGTATTTATTCCCCAGAGGCTACAGAGTTAGGAAAAAAACTACACATTTATTCTTTCCTATCATGCGGTTTTATTTCTCAATACTAATTGAACTTCTACTTTGTTCTTTCGTAGATGGTGAGAACATGCGCTTCCTCATCCTCCGCTCAGCAGTCCGAGCCCCCAGCAGCCGCTCCCACAAGGGGCAGAGGGCGAGGCCGTGTTAGAGGCCGAGGTAGGGGCACATCTCAGCCCCAAGCAGCATCCCCAGTGACGGAGCCTCAGGTTGATTTTGATGAGGAGGTTCTGGCTCCAGCAGTTCCGGTGGGCCCAACTCATGTCCCAGAGGGGTTTATTGCTACCCCAATTCTTCAGGATGCTCTGATCCGATTAGTGGGCATCATGGAAAGTGTCACCTAGGCAGGCTTGTTTCCTGTAGCCCCAGCCATCTCTCAGGCTGGAAAAGGGGCCCAGACTCCTGCTACTCACACTCCATAGCAGGTAACACCTCAGATTTTGACTCTAGCGGTTCAGCCAGTTGGAGCAGTACAGCTGGGTGTGATAGCTCAGACTGGTGATAGAGCGGCTATGTCCGTCGATGCTTTGTGGAGACTAGATAGGTTCACCAAGCTCTTCACTTCTACTTTCAGTGGTGCATCTACTAAGGATTCCCAGGATTATCTAGACAACTGCCATGAGGTTCTCAGGAACATAGGCATTGTTGAGACCAATGGGGTCGTTTCGCTTGCCTGGATCTACCAAGACTTAGTGGAGGGATTATTTCTTAGCGAGACCAGCCGGATTGCAAGCCTTAACTTGGAAGCAGTTCACACAGCTATTTCTGGAGAAGTTTCTCCCTATTAATCAGCGAGAGGCTTGTCGGAGGTAGTTCGAGCACCTCCTACAGGGTTCTATGACTGTTACCCAGTATGAGACCAGGTTCATCGACTTAGCTCGCCATGATCTCATTATACTCCCCATCGAGAGAGAGAGAGAGAGAGGGTGCGGAGGTTTATTGATGGTCTTATCCAGCCGATTCGTCTTCGGATGGCTAAAGAGGATGGGAGTAAGATTACATTTCAGGAGGCGACCAATGTGGCCTGTAGAGTTGAGATGGTTCTGTCACAGGGAAGCGGACATGGGTTAGACAAGAGGCCCCATCATTAAGTCTGATTCAGTGGTACTTCATCCGGAGGTCGAGATTCGTATAGTAGAGGCCATCCTCCTAGGCCCTTTCAGTCAGAGCTCCATGTTTCTCATGGTACTTCAGGTGGTCGTGGTCCCCAGATGCAGTATCCCGATCAGCAGTCCTACAGTGCACCACCTGCTCCTATCAGTGCACTGCCGCTTCAGAGTTTTCGGGGTGGTCATTCAGGTTATCAAGGCCAATAGTCTCAACAATCGAGGCCTTGTTACACTTGTGGTAATACGGGTCACATTGCCAGGTTTTTCCCTCGAGCACCGAGTAGCTCTCAGCATCAGGGTTCTCGTGCTATGGTACATGCACCAGGTGTTCCACAGCCTACCCAGCCAGCTAGAGGTGTGGGTAGAGGTGCTAGAGGTGGAGGTAGAGATGCTAGAGGTGGAGCTCAAGCTGCCAGAGTTGGAGGCCAACCAGCTGCAGGCCGTCCCAAATATGTAGTTCAGGGTGGTGGGGCCCAGCCCCAATGTTACGCCCGTCTAGCCAGGCCCGAGGTTGAGGCTTCAGATGCAATCATTATAGGTACTATTCTGGTTTGTGATAGAGATGCTTTAGTATTATTTGATCAGGGTCTACTTACTCGTATGTGTCATCTTATTTTGCACCGTATCTGGTCATGCCTAGTAATTCATTGAGTATTCCTATTTATGTGTCTATACCGGTGGGTGATTCTATTATGGTAGATCGAGTCCATCGTTCTTGTATTGTGGTGATTGGGAGTCTTGAGACTCGTGTAGATTTGTTGCTTCTAGACATGGTCGATTTTGATGTTATATTGTGGATGGACTGGTTATCACCTTACCACGCTATCTTGGACTGTCATGCCAAGACTGTGACCTTAGCCTTACCATATTTTCCCCATTTAAAGTGGAGAGGAACTCCTGGTCATTCTACCTGTAGTGTTATCTCGTATGTGAAGGCTCGGTGTATGGTCGGGAAAGGGTGTTTGGCCTATTTGGCATATGTTTGTGATTCTAATGACGAGGTCCCTTCTATTGATTCTATGCCCGTTGTTCGAGAGTTTCCTGATGTTTTCCCTTCAGACCTGCCGGGTATGCCACCCGATAGGGATATTGACTTTTGCATTGATTTGGCTTTTGGCACTCAGCCCATTTCTATCCCACCATATTATATGGCCCCGCCTGAGTTAAAAGAGTTGAAGGAGCAGTTGCAAGACTTGCGTGAGAAAGGTTTCATTAGGCCAAGTGTTTCACCTTGGGGTGCGTCGGTGTTGTTTGTTAAGAAGAAGGACGGATCGATGAGAATGTGTATTGATTACTGGCAGTTGAACAAGGTTACAATCAAGAATAAGTATCCATTGCCGAGGATCAATGATTTGTTTGATCAGCTTCAGGGTGCCAAGGTGTTCTAAAAGATTGATTTGAGATCTGGCTATCATCACTTGAGGATTAGGGCATCTGATGTTCCTAAGACAGCTTTCTGCACTCGGTACGGGCATTATGAGTTCCTGGTCATGTCATTTGGGTTGACCAATGCCCCAGCAGCTTTTATGGATTTGATGAACCGAGTGTTCAGGCCTTAATTGGACTCGTTCGTGATAGTCTTCATTGATTATATTTTGATATATTCCCGCAGCCGGGAGGAGCACGAGCAACATCTTAGAGTGGTTCTTCAGACCTTGAGGGATAGTCAGTTATATATTAAATTCTCGAAGTGTGAGTTCTGGTTGAGTTCAGTTGCATTTCTGGGTCATGTTGTATCAGCAGAGGGTATTTAGGTTGATCAGAAGAAGATTGAGGCAGTTAAGAACTGGCCTAGACCAGTATCAGCTATAGAGATTCGGAGTTTCTTGGGATTGGCAGGCTACTACCGTTGGTTCGTGGAGGGGTTCTCATCTATCGTAGCCCCGATGACCAGGTTGTCCCAGAAGGGTACCCAGTTCAGATGGTTAGACGAGTGTGAGGTGAGGTTCAGAAGCTCAAGACAGCTCTAACTACGGCACCGGTGTTGGTTTTGCCCACAGGTTCAGGGCCTTATACCATTTATTGTGATGCATCTCGCATTGGGCTTGGTACAGTGTTGATGCAGGATGGCAAGGTCATTGCCTATGCTTCGAGGCAGTTGAAGATTCATGAGAAGAACTATCTGATTCATGACTTGGAGTTGGCAGCCATTATTCATGCATTGAAGATTTGGAGGCATTATCTGTATGGCGTGGCATGTGAGGTGTTCACGGATCACAAGAGTCTTCAGTATTTGTTCAAGCAAAAGGAGTTGAATTTGAGACAGAGGAGGTGGTTGGAGTTGTTGAAAGATTATGATATCACTATCTTGTATCATCCGGGAAAGGCCAATGTGGTGGCTGATGCGTTGAGTAGGAAGTCAGCCAGTATGGGCAGTCTTCCTTTTATTCCGGTCGGTGAGAGACCTCTTGCTTTGGACGTGCGGGCTTTGGCCAATCAGTTTATGAGGTTGGATATCTCTGAGCCTAGTCCTGCACGGTCACTCGTTCTTCTTTATTGGAGCATATCCGTGATAGGCAGTATTATGATCCCTATTTGTGTGTCCTTAGAGACACGGTGCAGCGCGAAGGTGACAAGCAAGTTACCTTAGATGATGATGGAGTTTTGAGATTGCAGGGTCGACTGTGTGTGCCAAATATGGATGGGCTCCGAGAGTTGATTTTGGAGGAGGCCCATTGTTCCCGATAATCTATTCATCCGGGCGCCGCGAAAATGTATCAGGATTTGCGGCAACAATATTTCTGGTGGAGAATGAAGAAGGATATCGTAGCTTATGTAGCTCGGTGTTTGAATTGTCAGCAGGTTAAGTACGAGCATTAGAGGCATGGTCGTTTATTTCAGAGGATTGAGCTTCCCGAGTGGAAGTGAGAACGTATCACTATGGATTTCGTTGTTGGACTCCTGCAGACTCGGAGGAAGTTCGATGCAGTATGGGTCATTGTTGATAGGCTGACCAAGTCAGCGCATTTCATTCATGTGGAAGTCTCCTATTCATCCGAGAGGTTAGCTGAGATCTATATACGAGAGATTGTTCGTCTTCATGGTGTGCCTGTATTTATCATTTCGGACCGAGGTACGCAGTTTACCTCGCATTTCTGGAGAGCAGTTCAATGAGAGTTGGGCACCTAGGTTGAGTTGAGTACATCATTTCATCCTCAGACGGACGGGCAGACCGAGCGGACTATTTAAATTTTTTAAGATATGCTACGAGCTTGTGTCATTGACTTTGGAGGCTCGTGGGATCAGCTTTTGCCTTTAGCAGAGTTTTCCTACAACAACAGTTACCAGTTGAGTATCCAGATGGCTTCTTATGAGGCCTTATATGGTAGGCGGTGTCGATCTCCGGTTGTATGGTTCAAGCTAGGAGAGACTCGATTATTGGGTATGGATCTGGTTCAGGAGGCTTTGGACAAGGTCAAGATTATTCAGGATAGGCTTCGTGCAGCTCAGTCCAGGCAATAGAGTTATGCAGACCGCAAGGTTCAAAATGCAGCTTTTATGGTGGGAGAGCGGGTATTGCTCTGAGTGTCGCCTATGAAGGGCGTGATGAGATTTGGGAAGAAGGGCAAGCTTAGCCCTAGGTTCATTGGCCTGTTTGCGATTCTTGATCGAGTGGGAGAGGTGGCTTATAGACTTGCGTTGCCGCCGAGCTTATCAGCCGTGTAACTAGTGTTTCATGTTTCCATGCTCCGGAAATATCACGGCGACCCATCCCACGTGTTAGATTTCAGCACTATCTAGTTGGACAAGGACTTGTCTTATAAGGAGGAGCCGGTAGCTATTCTAGACCGGCAGGTTCGTCAGTCGAGGTCGAAGAGTTTTCCTTCTGTTCATGTTCAATGGAGAGGTCACCCTCTTGAGGCATCGTCCTGGGAGTTCGAGTCCGATATGCGGAGCCGTTATCCCCATCTTTTCTTCGACTCAGGTACTTCCTTCTTTTATCCGTTCGAGGACGAACCATTGTTTTAGAGGTGGAGAATGTGATGACCCAAAAGGTCATCACTTGTTTTAAAACAAAACTTCCGTGTTCTGAGGCCTTGAAAACCTCATTTAGAACCACCTCGATTTGTGTGTGCAGTCCGAGCGTGTAGCCGAAAATCTTAAATATGATAATCTGTGAAAAATGATAAGTTTTGATTATAAAATGAGCTAATTTAACTTCGGTCAATATTTTGGGTAAACTGACTCGAACCCGTGATTTGACGGCCCCGGAGGGTCCGTAGGAAAATATGGGATTTGGGCGTATGCCTTAAATCGAATTCCGAGGTCCCGAGCCCAAGAAATGAATTTTTAAAGGAAATTATTTTCTGAAAATATTTAAGGAAATTTGAAATGAAGTTTGATTAGAAAGAGATGGTATCAGGCCCGTATTTTAGTTCTGGCGCCCGGTACAGGTCTTATATATGGTTTAAGTCATTTATGTAAAGTTTTATTGAAAACAGACGTCATTTGATGTGATTCGGACCTAAATTGCTAAATTTGATACTTGATGAAGTTTGAGAAAAAGTTCTTGATTTTGAGGTTTGATTCATTGTTATTGAGGTTATTTTGGCTATTTTATTGCACAGATAAGTTCGTATGATGTTGTTGAGTTAGTACGTGTGTTTGGTTAGGAGCCTCGAGGGCTCGAGTGTGTTTCGGATGTGTTTCAGTAAGTTTTGAACTTAGGAAAAAGTTGCAGATTCTCTTGCAGGTCTCTCAAGCCAGGTCTCATGGTCCGCGGTGGGGACTCTGCGACCGCGGTGGGATTTGTGCGGTCTGCGGCGAGCAAGGAAAAGCCTCCGCGGTCGCGCTCGATTTCTTGCGGTCCGCAGTGGAGCTCCGCGGTCGTAGTCCTTTTTATGCGGTCCACGGAGAGGGTCTAAGAGGAGTATATTTAAATGGACTTTTCAATTATTTTTCACTTTTCAAAACCCCAAAAGCATAAGAGGCGATTTTTCAAATAACCTTTCTTCTCCAAATCAATTGTAAGTCATTTTTAACTAGTTTTCTTCAATCATTAACATCTTTTAACATGATTTCAACTTCAAATCAATTATTTTCATGGGGGAAATTAGGTGTTTTGGGTAGAACCTAGGTTTGTTTTTCAAAAAATGGTGATTTGGACCTCGATTTGAGGTCCGATTTCAAAACAAATTACATATTTGAGCTCGTGGGTGAATGGGTAATCGGGTTTTGGTCTGAATTTTGGGTTTGGACCAAGCGGGCTCGGGGTTGATTTTTGACTTTTTGGGGAAATCTTTATAAAACCTATTTTCATACATTAGAATTGATTCATTTAGCATTTATTGATATCGTTAAGCAAATTGTGGCTAGATACAAGCGAGTTGGTGGTGGAAACAAGAGGTAAAGTGGTAGTTGAGGCTTGAATTGTGTTCGTTGCATCGAGGTAAGTGTTTGGTCTAACCTTAGCTTGAGGGATTAGGAGTTGTGTCCTATTTGCTATTTGCTTCTTGTCGAGTACGACGTATAGGCATGGTGAGGAGTATCTATACGTTGGTGTCAAGCATGACTGTGGGTCTTATATTGTAGTTTTCATGATTTTGTTGCATTATTCATGTCTTGGTGAAGATTCCTAAGTGTTGTATAAAGCTTGTGGAAAGAATTGTAACCTATGAACATTGAGGAGCGTTGGCTCAAGTTGTATAGTGCAATTGTGAACATATAAGTGACAATTGAACTTCCAGAGTATTGGCTCGAGTTGTGAAATGAGTTGTGGGAGAATAAGTGATAATCGAACCTCTAGAGCATTGGCTCGACGTGTGAAGTGAATTGTAAAGTAAAAATTTAGAAAGAATTATTAAATTGTTCCCTTGCCGGGATTTAATTGTTTATTTGTGTTCCCTTGCGGGGATTTCTATTATTACTTTGTTTATTCCCTTGCCCCTTTGTTTGTGATTGTTGTTTGGGTGAGGAAGAGTGTTAAAGCACGAAGGGTGATGCCGTACATTGTTTATTATTGTGAGGAAAGAGTGTTAAAGCATGAAGGGTGATGTTGTGCATTGTTTATTATTGTGAGGAAAGAGTGTAAAGCACGAAGGGTGATGCCGTGCACATTTTTATTATATGATTGCTTTGGTGAGGACGAGAGTAAAAGCATGAAGGGTGATGCCGTGCATTTGTTGATTTCTGATTCTTTGTTGATATCCGAGTTATGTTGTTTCTTTCATTACTTGTTGTTATTTGATTTACTTCGAGGTTATATATTCCCTTACCCTATTTGCCTTGTGATTGTTGTTTGGGTGAGGAAGAACGTAAAGCACGAAGGGTGATGCCATGTATCGTTTTGGTGAGAACGAGAGTAAAAGCACGAAGGGTGATGCCATGCAAATTGTTGATTTCTGCTTCCTCGTTGATATTCTAGTTATGTTGTTTCTTTCCTTACTTGATGCCTTTCTATTTGGAACTATCATCTCCCCGACAACATGTTTCCCCCTGCCACATTGACTGGTTATTTCTGTATTTTTTTTCCGTTGTATATATATATATAAATATATGTACACAAGTTTATTTGGTAGTCTGACCCTAGCCTCGTCACTACTTCGCCGAGGTTAGGCTAGACACTTACCAGCACATGGGGTCGATTGTGCTGATACTACACTCTGCACTGTGTGCAGATCTAGGATCAGCTTTCGAACAGTAGTTGGAGGGCTTTCTTCAGTTCACCCGGAGACCCAAGGTAGACCTGCAGGCGTCCGCAGGCCCTGGCGTCTCCCTCTATTTCTATTTCCTGTTTCATTTCCTCTTGTTCAGAAACAGTGTATTGTATTTTTTTCAGACCTTATATGTAGTAACTCTTAGACAGTCTGTGACACTGTGACACCATGATTTGGGTATTGGAGGTTTTAAGAGTTGTAACAGACATAGCCTTAAGGTTTATAATTGTTGACATCCGCTTATTTATTTAAAATTATGCTTTTATTATATTATCGGCTTGTATTTGTTAAAAGAGGCAAAAATGAAAGTGTATCAAGTAGTTAAGGTTTGACTTGTCTAGCTCCTATTAGTAGGCGCCATCACGACTCTCGAGGGTGATAAATCCGGATCGTGACACTAAAAGTGAAATTTGAGGGGATGCATTTTGCCAAAATAATGTCACTATTCAAGATAGTTCCTTAGGCATCTCTTCTTCTGCCGCATAGCGATTTAAGATTTATTTACAAGTAGACTATATCAGTATAACCTTATAATTATATGTGTTAATCACGTGATTCTGGTTATACAGATCTAGGATACCTGGGAGGTGGTGCATAATGACTACAGATTAGGAAAGCAAAGACACGTGCTGCTCTATAGCTTAAAGATGGAGGAGAAATGAGAACTGCTTATGGTGGATAAAGACGGTAAGTAAACTTAAAGCCTTGCTCCTATTCTTCTTGTCAAAAATGTCTATGTTGGATACGGCTTCATAATAAGGAAAACTGCAGAAAATGATATATTCATTTCATGATATTATTACGTCTGCACATCTAAAAAGTAAATTGTACTGTTTCTATCTCATTGTACTTTTCCTGCTGAAGCCACCCTAAGATGAGTTGGAAGCGAGATGATTTACGCAGATACAATAGACATTTGAGTGAGTTCATTTCTCGGATTAGCTGTGTCTAAGATCTGTAAATTAGATGAGATGTTTTATTAGTTTGTTTGATTTCCAGTGTTATTTTGCTTTTGATATCTGGATTGCCTATTACCCTTGAAGGCGTTGTCCGCTGTAAATTGTAGTAGTTGTTGGACATACTTTTGCATCATTATATCCACAAATGCAGTGTAAAAAGAAATATAGCGTGTTGCTCTATCTTCAGCAAGCATGTTAATTTTGAAGGTTCTCTTCTTAATTAAGGGTTGGAATAAGTACTTGGCTGACATTATTAGCCCATTCGTGTAAGTATGCATTTGTAAGCACGATCCAGAAGAATGGTCTGGAGTTAGATGTAATGGGTTAAAGGACAGTATTAAAATATTTAGAGGATCTTGCCGTCACGAGTTTTGTCGCAATTGTCGTGTGTTAGAAGGATTGTCCAGAGAACCGGTTCAGGTATGTTAAAGCTATCCTTTCTTTCTTTTGGCATGATTTATATGATACAAACGAAACGAGAAAATGTACAACTTCCATAAATGACACTATTCATAGAAGTATTAGAGGTGACTATGTTCTTGAATTCCCCTATGTCCTATTATTGAATCATATGTTCATTGGTCTCAGAAAATACACAAGTTGGTAATGTTTGTTGATATTAATCAAAGGCATAATGGTCTTATGACATTCCGAAAGATTTTATTAACATACTTTTCATGCATTACATTCATTCACATGTGCATTTACCTATGACTTAGACGGTGTTATATACGCGTATATATGTATATATATGTATATGGATATGGGAAAAGGTTATGGCGTTATATACGCACCACCACCTGATCAGCTGGTATATGTTGATGATTTGCCTGCAGTGGCCGAGATGATATGATGGGACGCCCTCTAAGGCGTGATAATGTTATGGCGTTATATACGTATATAAGTATATATATATGTATATGGGATACTGGAAAGATTATGGCATTATATACGCACCACCACCTGATCAGCTGGTATACAATGATGATTTTACCCACAGTGACCGGTATGATATGATGTGGATGCCCTCAGAGGCTTTATAATATTATGTACATACAGATCTGTGCATTACACGACATTCATACGGAAATGCATAATACTATAAATATTTCATGATTTACAGAGTTATTCATATTTACAGGTTGAGTCATTTACTTTATATTTCTTATATGTCCTTAATTAATGTTGACTTACTGTTATGTTTCAGTTTTGCCTTACATACTAAGTACATTATTCGTACTAATATCCTTTTGTTGGGGACGCTGCATTCATGCATGCAGGTATAGATAATTAGATTGACAAACTCTCACAATAGACGAGGTCTGCGTTCAACGAAGGATCAGTAAGACTCCACCTCATTCGGAGTGCAGTCGAGTCTATGAGTCATTGAGTCACAATTTTTCTACAGACTTATGTGTAGGCCAGTACCCCTATTCCATTTGATGTTGAATAACCTTAGAGGCTTTGTAGAGAAATGTTAATTTTGTACAGTATGTGAGAGGCCTTGCAGACCCATATGTATTCATGTTTTAAGAAAAATGGTTCAGCAAAACAGTGTTTTTCACTGACAGTTGTACTTTATGAGTTGTGGCAATATTGGCCCATGATAGTTACAAAAGGAATGAATGAGTTATAGAGTGGTTCTTACGAGCCACTATGGTACTGGGTGCCAGCCACTCCTCCTCAGGGTTGGTGCATGACAAGACCGCAAAAGCAGGACCACAGCAGCGGGAAATGACCGCTGGTGTGGAATCCCTGGGTCAGAAGGTATATATTTCACCCTTCGCGATTTTTTGGCCATTTTTCTCAATATTTCATTCGGGGTGAAGCTTTTGGGAGCCATTTCAGGGGAGATTTTCAGATGGATTCATTGAGGTAAGGTCCTTGATTCCTAAGCTCGTTATTATGGTGATTTTTATCATTATTAGCATGAAATTTAAGGGAAAATCAGTAGTAAATTTTGGGATTAGGGCTTGGTTAATTGGAGAGCTTTGAGTGGTGATTTGAGGGACCATTTAAGGTCCGATTTTGGTACTTTTGATATGCATGAACTCGTGATGGAATAAGGAGTTTGTTGATGTAATTATTATTGGATTCCGAGACGTGGGCCTGGAGGTCAGGTTTTAGTTAATTTCGGGATTGGTGTTGTAATTTGATTTCTTTCAAGTGGGCTTTGTTCCCTTAGCATATTTTGATGGTTATGTACTAATTTTGGTTAGATTTGGAGCATACGGAGGCCGATACGAGAGGCAAAGGCATCACAGGCTATAGTTTGGACTAGATAAAGGTAAGTAATAATTGTAAATGTTGTCCTGAGGGTATGAAACCCTGGATTTCATATCGTTGTGCTATTTTGAGGTTACGCACACCCTATATGACGAGCGTAGGGTCGTGCACCATTGGGGATTGTGACTTAGTCCGTCCCGTATGACTATTAACTGCGTATTTGATTGAAAATTGTTTTCTATCATCATATTTTGGGCTAAAGGCATATTTGGGCCTCGTGCCAACTGTTTGGACCCTTAGGGGATTTTTACAATTGTTCCTCACTGTTTTGACTTAATTATTGTACTCAGTCATGCTGTGTTTTATTGATTTCTTGACTCAACCTTATTTACTAAATTTTGATACTTTAAATGATATTTTGAGTTGAACGCCTTATTTTACTAATAGTCCAAGTGGCTTGTGAGGTTGATGGCTGAGAGAGGCCAAAGGCCTGATTGTGAGGTTGATGACTGAGATAGACCGAGGGTCTGATTGTGAGGTTAATGACTGAGAGAGGCCGAGATCCTGATTGTGAGGATTATATATTTATGGATCGGGTTGCACACCGCAACAATATATATATATATATATATATATATATATATATATATATATATATATATATATATATATATATATATATATATATATGTGTGTGTGTGTGTGTGTGTGTGTGTGTGTGTGTGAGCGAAGGAAGGCTACACGCCGCAACGATATATGGATCAGACTGCACGCCACAGTGATATGTTGGATCGGGTTGCATGCCACAATGATATAGCGCTTGGGCTATAGGATCCCCTCCAGAATCTGCACACCCCTAGTGAGTGCAGTCGACTATATATATATGGATCGGGCTGTATGCTGCAGTGATATATGGATAGGGCTGCACACCACGGTGGTTATCATATGGTACCTATTGAGCATGAGTGTTGAGTGTGAGTGCTAATTGATGAGAGTTGAGTCATGAGTGACCTAGAGGCTTGCTCAAGAGGCTATATATACATATATATGAGTGATGCTTTGCTTGAGGGGCCTTTTTATTAACTTACTGGGTTCACTCCTCCTTAAATTGAGTTTTTACTAAATGTGGTGATTTAATTACTGCTTTCACTCATCTTTAGATCGAGCCTCTATTGAAAATGTTAAACAAATATTTTTAAATAACTTTCCTTTAAACTGGTGTTTTTACAAGGTGTTTGGAATTTAGTCACTGATTTGGCTTTGTTACTTCCACTGAGATTTTTAAGTTACGAGATGGTTATGAATTTCTATTTGCTCGAGAGGCTATATACGAATTATGTTTTGGCCGAGAGGCTGATTATGATTTTCATCACTTTCACTATAACTTTCATTGAACTTCTACTAAAACTGTTAGAAAAACATTTTTTAAAGATTTTCCCGATATAGTAGTTGAACGAGATGATTTGATTTGTATCCTGTTTTAGAAAACATGCGGTATCCTCTGTGGTGCTATGATGTGGTTTACATGATTTCTTACTGCTCAAATTTTATTTACTTTTATTACTTAATGAGTTGGCGTACTCACATTACTCCCTGCACCTTATGTGCAGATTCAAGTATTTCCAAGCTCGGTGGCAGGTTTATCGGAGTTAGCAAGGCAGCTGCCTGGCTATGGCAACCTTGCTTTTCTCCCTCCTTATTCTTCCTTATGTATTCTTGTGATATTCCGGACCATATTGGTCTTGATGTTGTTAGACAGTTATAGTAAATGCTCATGGATAGTGATACCCCGATGTTGGGCTTGTGTATTTAATTCCGCACTATTCATTAAACTTATATCACGAGATTATTGATTAATAAATGGTATAAAAAATAACTTTTATTGAATAATGGTTGATTCGGAATTTGTGTCAGCTAGCCTAGTTTCACGATAGGCGTCATCACAACCGAGTCGATTTTTAGGTCGTGACAGGGTGAAACTTGAATGAACCCAACTAGGAAATACGTCTCCTAAGGATAAAACTCGAATGACTCAAAATAATATGACCCAAACTAGGAAGTGCATCTTCTAGGGGTAAATCTCAATTTAAGTAATGTGTCTCCTAAAACAAAATACAACTTGAAAGACCCAGACTAGGAAGTGCGTCTCATAGGGGTGAAACTTGAATTAACCAAACTAGGAAGTGCATCTCCTAGGGCTGAACTTAAATGACCCAAGATAGGAAGTGTGTCTCCTAGGGCTAAACATAAATGACCCAAACTAGGAAGTGCGTCTCCTAGGGGTGAAATCTCAATTTAGGAAGTGCGTCTCCTAAATGTATATCCTGAAAAGACCCAGACTAGGATGTGTATCTCATTGGGGTGAAACTTCAATGACTCAAGCTAGGAAGTGCGTCTCCTAGAAATGAACTTAAATGACCTAAACTAGGAAGTTCGTCTCCTAGGGGTGAAATCTCAATTTAGGAAGTGCATCTCCTAAAGGTATATCCTGAAAAACCCATACTAGGAAGTGCATCTCCTAGGGGTGAAACTTGAATGGCTCAAACTAGGAAGTGTGTCTCCTAGAAATGAACTTAAATGACCTAAACTAGGAAGTGCGTCTCCTAGGGGTGAAATCTCAATTTAGGAAGTGTGTCTCCTAAAACAAAATATAACTTGAATGACCCAGATTAGGAAATACGTCTTCTAGGGGTGATGTGTGATCTTCTCAATAGCTTTTGCGTAAGCAGAATTGGGGCATTACACCTGAAAAATTCAAGCTTCCAAGCTTTGATGTGAACATAGCTTTTGTCCCTATTTCAGACAAAGAAAACTTGTGAGTTTAAACATGGTGGTTGGTTTGTGGC
Source organism: Nicotiana tabacum (assembly GCF_000715075.1). Classification (NCBI taxonomy): domain Eukaryota; kingdom Viridiplantae; phylum Streptophyta; class Magnoliopsida; order Solanales; family Solanaceae; genus Nicotiana; species Nicotiana tabacum. Next base: position 205,687,521 of record NC_134101.1, read on the forward strand.
CTTGACTTTAAGGGCAATTGCTCCTTTACTTGCCATGATAACTTTGATTTCAACTTGAAAGACATTGCTTGTTTATTGACTAACCACTTTCTCTGTCACCCTTATCACAGAAAATACCTCTGATTCATTCGAGCCCAATATCCTTTATCTATTGCATTTTGCTCATGAATCAACATTTACCGAATATTTGCATTTAACATGAATCCCAAAGCACGTTGATTGTTTCCAACCCAGTGCACATATTGTTCTTTCCTAACTTATGCCACTTTGATGTTCAAGCCAGATTGTGTTTTGTGTAATTGGAAAGCTGGTAGCAAATTTTGAAGTCATTTCTCACTTGTTCTGACCAAACAGACTCGAGAAGAAAAAGTAAACAAAAAAAAAAGGAACAAAGTACGAGATAATGGAAAGAGATGATACCTAACAAGAAAATTACAAAGTAGAAACTCATCATATGTGGATACCAACTCTAATCACCATGACATGCACCTTTGGATTAAATGGCCTAATCTGTCAAGCAAGTATAACGTTCAACTCTTGTTGTACCTCTTAGCCGTGAAACTGGGCTTCAATGCTCCGATTATCCTATCTGACTCACTATCCTTATTCGGCATGTAGTGCCCGAAGGGTTTTTGTCACAACCCTAACCCCGAACCCGGTCGTGATGGCGCATCTCGTGAAGACAAGGCCAGCCAATTATACCCAGTTCACTTTTTAAAGAAGTTATTCAACATAAAAGTAGTCTAAACATGAGTTAATAATACTAAACAACGGAGGATATCGATAACAATGCGGAAATGCCACACGACACAGCCCTGACCGGGGTGTCACAATTCATGAGGGTCTATAGGAAAATAATACAAGTCTGCTAAATCCATAAACTAGTACAAATGTTTGAAGGAGAAATACAAATGATAAAAGAGTAGAGACACAGGGCTGCGAACGTCAACAACTACCTCGTAGTCTCTGAGCGCTCGCCTAATACTGGAGGAAATCAGCACTCGGGAGCAGAACTAGCTATGCCTAAATCTGCACACAGGGTACATGGAGTAAAATGAGTACTCTAACTCAGTGAGTAACAAATATAAATACCAACTGAAAGTAAGAAAACACGTAAGGCACAAGGCATTCTATAATGAAGCAGTAAAATCATTTGAAAACAGTAAAACAGTGAAAAGTCAAGTAAAATCCTCTTTCAACAAGTAAACAAGTAATTGACAGGTAGTTAAGAAAAAGTGAACAAATAAAAGTTTGCCCCTCGGGCACAGCATCAACAAATTCGCCCCTCGGACAACATCTCAGAACAATGCTAGCCCCTCGGGCTCAATCTCAGAACAATACCAGCCCCTCGGGCTCAATCTTACCTCCCAACAATTCCCCTTGAATCCCTCTTCAATCTCCTTAAAAAATCTCCCCAAATGGCCAAATATGGAGGAAATAAACCTAATCCTCGCGGACAAGATAAGTTTACAACATTTATGGCCAGGCATATATTTCCTTCATCGCGATCGCGAAACATCCCTCACGATCACGAAGAACAAAACTTCAGCTCCAAGAATTTATTCTATGCGAACGCGATGCCCATGCAACCTTACACTACGTGATCGCGGACACACCTCCGCGTTCGCGATGCACAAAGAACCATCCAAGACTCAGGTCCATTTAACTCTATGCGAACGCGACTACCCTCCCACGTTCGCGATGAACAACTGGACAGCTTCCTCAAATCCTTCTACGCGATCGCAAAGCGCAAAATCCTTCAACAACTGAACCTGCAATTTTTTGCAGTTTTTCCAACTTCAAATGATCCGATTGACCACCCGAGACTCACTCGAGGCCCCCGGGACCTCAACCAAAGGAACCAACACATCCTACAACCATATTCAAACTTGTTCCAATCATCAAAACTCCTCAAAAAACATCAAATCACCCAAAACACATAGGATTCAAGCCTAAGTTTCTAAAATCTTCCGAAATACGCTTTTGATGAAAAACCCAACCAAACCACGTCCGAATGACCTGAAATTTTGCACACACATCCCAAATGACACAACGAAGCTACTGCAACTCTTGAAATTCCATTCCAACCCCTATATCAAAATCTCGCCTATCAACCGGAAATCGGCAAAATATCAACTTCGCCAATTCAAGCCTAATTCTACTCCGAACCTCCAAAACCCATTCTGATCACGTTCCTAAGCCATAAATCACCTCCCAAAGCTAATCGAACCATCGGAACTCACATTCGAGCCCTCTAACACATAAGTCAACATCCAGTTGACTTTTCTAACTTAAACTCCCTTAAAAGAGACTAAGTGTCTCAAACCTTACCAAAATCATTCCAGATTCGATCCGACCAACCCGATTCCATAAAATAAGGATAACGAAGTATAAAGTAGCAGAAATGAGGGAAACAGTGAGATGACTAGCCGGGTCATCACATCCTACCCAACTTAAACAAACGTTCGTCCTCGAACGAGTCAAGAAACATACCTGAAGCCTCAAACATGTGAGGATATCTGCTCCGCATATCCCGCTCGGTCTCCTAGGTATCCTACTCCATGGGCCGTCCTCTCCACTGCACTTTTACTAATGCTATATCCTTTGACCTCAACTTTCGAACCTGACGACCCAAAATAACTACTGGCTCCACATCATAGGTCAGATCATCATCTAACTGAATCGTGCTGAAATCCAGAACATGAGATGGATCCCCAATATACTTTTGGAGTATGGAAACATGAAAGACCGGATGCACACTCGACAAGCTGGGTAGCAAAGCAAGATCATAAGCCACCTCCCCAATCCTCCGAAGCACCTCAAAAGGCCCAATGAACCGAGGACTCAATTTCCCTTTCTTCCCAAATCTCATAACACCCTTCATGGGTGAAACCTTCAGTAGAACCTTCTCGCCAATCATGTAGGACACATCTCGAACCTTCCTATAAGCATAACTATTTTACCTCGACTGCGCTGTACGAAGCCTCTCCTGAATCACCTTCGCCTTCTCCAAAGCATCCTTCACCAAATCAGTCCCCAATAGCCTAGCCTCACTGGGCTCAAACCAACCAACTGGAGATCTACACCGCCTCCCATACAAAGCCTCATATGGAGCCATCTGAATACTCGACTAGTAGTTATTGTTATAAGCAAACTCTGCAAGCGGTGGAAACTCATCCCATGACCCTCCAAAATCAATGACACAAGCACGCAACATGTCCTCCAACATCTAAATGGTACACTCGGACTGCCCATCCGTCTAAGTATGAAAAGTTGTCCTCAACTCAAACTAAGTACCCAACTATCTCTGCACAGCCCACCAAAACTATGAAGTAAACTAAGTACCTCTATATGAGATGATGGAACTGGGACACCATGCAAACGAACAATCTTCCTGATATAGATCCCTGCCAATCGCTCTGAAGAATAGGTAGTACACACAGGAATAAAGTGCGCGGACTTGGTCAACTGATCCACAATCACTCAAATAGCATCGAACTTCTTTAAAGTCCGTGGAAGCCCAACAACAAAGTCCATAGTGATCCTCTCCCACTTCCACTCAAGAATATCCATCTGTTGAAGCAAATCACCCGGTCTCTGATGCTCATACTTCACATGATGACAATTGATACACCGAGCTACCAATCCCACAATATCTTTCTTCATTCTTCTCCACCAATAGTGATACCTCAGATCCTGATACATCTTTGCGGCACCCGGATGAATAGAATACTGTGAGCTATGGGCCTCCTCCAGAATTAACTCCTGAAGCCCATCCACATTTGGCACGCAAATCCGGCCCTGCATCCTCAACACCCCATCATCACCGATGATCACATCTCTGGCATCATCATGCTGAACTTTGTCCTTAAGGACTAGAAAATGCAGATCATTATACTGCGCTCTCTGATGCGATCATATAAGGAAGACCGAGAAACCACACGAGCCAACACCTGACTGGACTCCGAAATATCCAACTTCACAAACCGATTGGCCAAGGCCTGAACATCAACTGCAAGAGGTCTCTCCCTATGCCAAACTCCCATACTCACTGCCTTTTGGCTCAAAGCAACGGCCACCACATTGGCCTTTCCCAAGATGGTACAATATAGTGATATCATAATTCTTAAGCAACTCCAACCATCTCTGCTACCTCAAATTAAGATCCTTTTGCTTGAACAAATGCTGAAGACTGCGATGATCAGTGAACACCTCACAAGATACGCCATACAGGTAATGCCTCCAAATCTTCAACGCGTGAACTATGGCAGCCAACTCCAAATCATGAATGGGATAGTTCTTCTCATGGGGATTCAACTGACGAGAAGTATAAGAAATAACTCTACCCTTCTGCATCAACACAGAACCAATCCCATCTCTCAAAGTATCACAATACACGGTATATGAACCTGAAGCTGATGGCAAAACCAACACTGGAACTGTGGTAAGAGCTGTCTTTAGCTTCTGAAAGCTCTCCTCACACTCTCCGACCATACAAATGGAGCACCCTTCTGAGTCAACTTGGTCAAGGGCGATGCGATAGGTGAGAATCCCAGAACAAACCGGCGATAATAGCCCTCCAAACCTAGAAAGTTGCGAATATCTATGCCTGAGGACAGTCTGGGCCAACTCTGAATAGCCTCTATCTTTTTCGGATCAACCTGAATACCCTCGTTGGACACCACATGCCCCAAGAAAGCCACTGAACCAAGACAAAACTCACACTTGGAGAATTTTGCATAAAGCTTCTCCTCCCTCAATCTCTGCAACATAACTCTCAAATGCTCCGCATGCTCTTCTTGGCTACGCAAATATACCAGGATATCATCATTGAAGACTATGACGGATGAATTGAGATAAAGCCAGAACACACTATTCATCAAATTCATGAACACTCCTGGGGCATTGGTCAGCCCAAAAGACATCACCAAGAACTCATAATGACCATATCAGGCTTTGAAAGTTGTCTTAAGAATATCTGAATCCCTGATCTTCAGCTGGTGATAACCTAAACAAAGATCAATCTTTGAGAACACCCTCGCTCCCTGAAACTGGTCAAATAGATCATCAATGCGAGGCAAAGGATACTTGTTCTTAATTGCTACATTAAATTGCCTATAATCAATGCACATTCTCATTGTGCCATCCTACTTCTTCACAAATAGAACCAACGCAACACAAGGTGACACACTAGGCCGAATAAACCCCTTATCTAGGAGCTCCTGAAGCTGCTCCTTTAACTCCTTCAACTCCGATGGTGCCATATGATACGGCGGAATAGAAATGGGCTGAGTGCCCGGCACCAAGTCAATACCAAAATCAATATCCCTGTCCGGTGGCATGCCCGGCAGGTCTGCAGGAAACACATCGAAAAAATCCCTCACAACTTAAACAGAATCAATATTGGGAGTCTCGGCTTTGACATCCCTCACAAACGCTAGATATGAAAGACAACCCTTCCTAACCATATGCTGAGCCTTCAAGAAAGAGATAACTCTACTAGGAACATAATTAGTCACACCTCACCACTCAATTCGTGGTATACCCGGCATAGCCAAAGTGACTATCTTAGCATGACAATCCAGAATAGCTTGACACGGAGATAACCAATACATGCCCAAAATGACATCAAAATCGACCATGCTCAATAATAACAGATCCACTCAGGTCTCCAGGACCCCAATAGTCACCACACACAACCAATACACACAGTCTACAACAACAGTATCACCCATCGGGGTAAATACATGAACAGGTAAAGCAAGAAACTCACGAGGCATACCCAAATAACGAGCAAAGTATGATGACACATAAGAAAAGGTGGAATCGAGATCAAATAATACAGAGGCATCTTTGTAGCAGGCTGAAACAATACCTGTGATAACAACATCTAAAGCAATAACATCGGGTCTGCTTAGGAGTGCATAAAAACGGGCCTGACCGCACCCTGATCGACCTCCCCCTCTAGGGCGACCCCTAGCTAACTGATCTCCACCCCTAGCTAGCTGAGCGGGTGGTGGTGGAGAGACTGGCGCTGAAGCCGAAGACTGACCCCTCTACTGGGATGAACTAGCAACTCGACGAGGACACTGCCTCCATATGTGGCCTATCTCACCACACTCATAACAACTCCCAAGTGTTGGAGAAGGGGACTAAAGGTAACCCCTCGCACCGGAGTGACTAGCAGATGCACTCGGCATAGAGGAACCCTGAACCAATGGAGCCCAGGTCGAACTCTAAGCTAGAAGGGCGCTGAGTGATGACTGGCCCTGCTGAGATCCTTTTTAACCATGACCCAAAGATGCCCCATGATAACCTGGGTGAGCTAACTGAGCAGGCAAGAATGAACGGCCTCTACTGTGCTGAAACTGGCCCCTCGAAGGTAGCCCTAAATACCCTCTCCCTGGTCATAAGAATATGGAGCTGATAATTAAGACAATCAACAAACCTCCTGATCCTCTCTCGATCTGTCGGAACCATCCATATGGCATGACGAGCCAACTCAGAAAACCTCAACTCATATTGTGACACAGTTATATCCCCCTATTGCAACCACTCAAACTGCCTATGCAGCTCCTCTCTGCGGAATTGCGGCACTTACTTCTCCAGGAAGAGAATAGAGAACTGCTGCCAGGAAAGGGGTGCTGCACCAACAAGCCTACGCCTCTCAAAATCCTCCCACCAGGTGAAAACAGCTCCTGAAAACTGATAGGTGGTAAAAGCGACCCCGCTGGTCACCAGATATCGACAGTACAAAGTATCCTCTGACACTTATCCAAAAATGCCCTGGTCATCCTCGCCCTCTGCTCCACTGAAGTTCGGAGGCTATAATCTACCAAATCTCTCCAACCTACGTTGCTCATCCTCCGACATGACAGGAACCACATAGTCCTGAGTAGATGCAACCAGCTGGGATAGATGTGCCCTAGAGTCTGAAGTCCCTGCACGACCTGCTCAGGTGTGGGAGCGGCGAGAGTCTGATTGCCTCCCCCAACCTGTGAAGTAGCTGCAACTGTAGTGGCTGAAACAGCCTGAGCCAGGCCAGTGCAAACTGATAAGATTTGTGCCAAGGCATCTTGAAGACCCAGAATCATGATGGGCACAGCTGGTGGCTGAACTGGTGCTACTGGAGCATCCATAGCTGGAGCCTGATCCTGAGCTGGGGCAGCTCGTGGATCTACAGGTGCTGTTGTCGCTGCTCTGCCTCTGCCACGACCATGACCGCATCCACGGCCTCTTGTGGCCACAACTGCTGGAACTAGTTGTCGTCCACCTTGTCCGGTAGTGCGTGTCCTCACCATCTATGAGAGAATAAAATAGTAGAAGTTTAGTGCTCGTATCAACAAGTTCGCATGACCAGAATTTCAAGAATATGAAGCTTTTCCGAAAGGTTCTGCTGCCTCTCAAGGATAAATACAAATGTCTCCGTACCGATTTGTGAGACTCTACTAATCCTGCTCATGACTCATGAGACCTATGCAACCTAGGCTCTGATACCAACTTATCACAACCCTAACCCCGAACCCGGTCGTGATGGTGCCTCTCGTGAAGACAAGGCCAGCCAATTATACCCAGTTCACTTTTTAAAGAAGTTATTCAACATAAAAGTAGTCTAAACATGAGTTAATAATACTAAACAACGGAAGATATCGATAACAATGCGGAAATGCCACACGACACAGCCCTGACCGGGGTGTCACAATTCATGAGGGTCTATAGGAAAATAATACAAGTCTGCTAAATCCATAAACTAGTACAAATGTTTGAAGGAGAAATAAAAATGATAAAAGAGTAGAGACACAGGGCTGCGAATGTCAACAACTACCTCGTAGTCTACGAACGCTCGCCTGATACTGGAGGAAATTAGCACTCAGGAGCAGAACCAGCTACGCCTGAATCTGCACACAGGGTGCAGGGAGTAAAGTGAGTAGTCCAACTTAGTGAGTAACAAATGTAAATATCGACTGAAAGTAAGAAAACACGTAAGGCACAAGGCATTCTATAATGAAGCAGTAAAATCATTTGAAAACAGTAAAATAGTGAAAAGTCAAGTAAAATCCTCTTTCAACAAGTAAATAAATAATTGACAAAAAGTTAAGATAAAGTTAACAAATAGAAGTTCGCCCCTCGGGCATAATATCAACAAATCCGCCCCTCAAGCAACATCTGTGAACTATGCCAGCCCTTCGGGCTCAATCTCAGAACAATACTAGCCCCTCGGGCTCAATCTCACATCACAATGGGTACCCTCGCTCACTGGGGGTGTACAATCTCCTGGAGGGGCCCCTTACGATCTAAGCGTAATAACAAACCATCTCGTGGCATCAAAACTAGGCCCTCGGCCTCATATCAATCAAGCCACCTCGTGGCGTACATATCTTAAGCCCTCAACCTCAAATCAGTATTAGTGTTTTCTCACAACATAGGCCCTCAACCTTACTCAGTCAAAAATACTCACAATCCCCTCAAGCAATAGTAAAACAGTATTTCTCAGCCCAAAACATCATTTAAAATATCATTTAAGTCTTAAAACTGAGTAAACATGACTGAGTAGTAAATACAGTTGAAAATAACATGACTGAGTTCAAGCAATGAATCAAAACAGTGAGAAAATAGTAATAAAAATCCGCGAAGGGTTCAAATAGTTGGCACGAAGCCTAAATATGGAAATCAACCCAAATCATAATGACAACAAATAAGTTTCAGTCAAATATGCGGTAAAATCATCAACCGGGATGGACCAAGTCACAATCCCCAATAGTGCACGACCCCACGCCCGTCATCCAGCGTGTGTCTCACCTGAATATAGCACTACGATGTGCAATCCGGGGTTTCAAACCCTCAGAGTATCATTTACAATCATTACTCACCTCGAAACGGCTAAATCTCTAGCTTGCGATGCCTTTACCCCTCGAATCGGCCTCCACACGCATCAAATCTATCCAAAATTAGAACGAGGACGTCAAAATAAGCTAAGGGAACAAAGCCCAAGCGAAAACAATCAATAAAGGGCACAAATCCCGAAATTACCAAAACCTGACCCCTAGGTCCACTTCTCGAAACTCAGAAATTTTCACAACAATTGATTCCTTCTCTCCCCACGAGTTCGTACATATCAAAAGTTCTCAAATCCGACACCAAATGGTCCTTAAAATCCCAAATCAAAAGAACAATTTTTCAAGCCCTATTTCTTCAATTTTAGGATTAGTTTTCATGATTTTCTAGGTGGAATTCACATAATAATCTAGTTTTTAGTCCAAGAATCTTACCTCCCAACAATTCCCCTTGAATAACTCTTCAATCTCCTTCAAAAATTTCCCAAAATGGCCAACTATAGAGGAAATAAACCCAATCCTCATGGATAAGATGAGTTTAAAACATTTCTGCCCAGGCATATATTTCCTTCATCGCGATCGCGGAACATCCCTCGCAATCGCGAAGAACAAAACTTCAGCTCCAAGAATTTACTCTATGCGAACGCGATACAGCCTACACGAATGCGATGCCCAGGAAACCTTACACTACGTGATCGTGGACACACCTCCGCATTCGCGATGCACAAAGATCCATCCAAGACTCAGGTCCATTTAACTCTATGCGAACGCGACTACCCTCCCACGTTCGCGATGAATAACTTTCCCACACTATGCGATCATGAGCCTCTCTTTGCGAACGTGAAGAACAACTGGACAGCCTCCTCAAATCCTTCTACGTGATCGCAAAGCACAAAATCCTGCAACAGTTGAACCTGCAATTTTCTGCAATTTTTTCAACTTCAAATGATCCGATTGACCACTCGAAACTCACTCGAGGCCCCCGGGACCTCACCCAAAAGCACCAACACATCCTAAAACCTTATTCAAACTTGTTCCAATCATCAAAACACCTAAAACTACATCAAATCACCCAAAACACATCAGATTCAAGCCTAAGTTTCTAAAGTCTCCCGAAATATGCTTTTGATCAAAAACCCAACCAAACCACGTCCGAATGACCTGAAATTTTGCACACACATCTCAAATGACACAATGAAGCTACTGCAACTCTCAGAATTCCATTACAACCCCTATATCAAAATCTCGCCTATCAACCGGAAATCGCCAAAATATCAACTTCGTCAATTCAAGCCTAATTCTACTCCGAACCTCCAAAACCCATTCCGATCACGCTCCTAAGCCATAAATCACCTCCCAAAGCTAACCAAACCATCGAAACTCAGATCCAAGCCCTCTAACACATAAGTCAACATCCGGTTGACTTTTCCAACTTAAACTCCCTTAAAAGAGACTAAGTGTCTCAAACCTTACCAAAATCATTCCAGATTCGATCCGACCAACCCGATACCATAAAACATGAATAATGAAGCATAAAGAAGCAGAAATGAGAGAAACGGAGTGGTAACTCATGAGACGAATGGCCGGGTCATCACAATTTTTACCATTAAGCCTCTCTCATTTTGTTCTTTCTCTCAACTTATCGTCGCCTTATGGTGCCTGTGAAGGTTTTCACCGATAAGACTCTCTCATTTTGTTTTTTTATTTTTATTTCCTCTGATTCTGTAGATGACAAGACACTGACCATAGTAAAAATATCATATGCTCCTGGCATGTCTAGCTCGACACTCTTAAAGATTATCTGGGAGGTCTTTTTGGACTTTAATGTGGCTTTTGGACAGGGATAGAAAGAAAAGATATCATAAAGGCTCAAAATAACTAAAACAACGAGGTTAATTAACTTACAACTTTTGGAATCCATTCTAAAACTTTGTCCCAATTTCTAAAACAAGGGAATTTGATTCTTTTTTTCTCTTTTTCTTTTTGAGACGGTATTTCTAAGAAAGACTGCCCCACTCTCGACTTTGTGGGATTATGAAATATTTTATTTGGTGCAACTGAACTTTAAGGCTGCCGACATATCTTTTGGTGACAAGAATCAGGTCGAACGTAGTTCAAAAGGATGCTTTCTATTTGTTGCTATTTTTCTTTTTTTCTCTCTTTTTTTCTCTCTTTTTTTTCTTTTTCCTTTTTTTTCTTTATCTCTATTTTTTTCTTCTTTTTTTTCTTTTAAAATTTTCCTTTTGGAATGAACTTTCTAAAACAAACCTATGGGGACATGAACTTTTTTTGCACTAAACTCGATTCAAAAAGACGGGAGGTCAAGAAAATTAACATAGGCTCAAAAGGGGTACCGAATGGTATAAAGTGTTTGGGTAGCTGAAAGAGGGCCTCCCAATCCCTGAAAAAGCCAAGTACGACACATGAAACTTGAAAATTAAAAAGGAAAAGCACACACAACATTTCTTTTACAGCTTCGGCATTGATATCACTGATATGCTTTCCACTTTTTTTCTGTGCCTTATCAAGTACAAAACTCCTATTGGGTGATTCTTCTTCACGACGGATATCCTCCATTTGTTTGGAGAAAACTCCCTTGGCTTTATCTCGTAACATGAGATACACTTGAACTCAAAGTTGCTCGCTTCAATATGTCTGAGATGCACTCTCTTGCAACAAATTCCTGTCATACTATTAACTTCCCAGATTATCTGCCTCAATTTCACACAATTCGGGCTTTAAATGATCTCAAGATGTCCAAATTTTTGCCTACTTCCCTCAAATGTCCCGATCATTTTCAAAATTGTTTCATTACTTCATAACTAAACTAACTTTTAAAACTAGGCTGAGAATTACGCGTACATGTCATGTCACTAGAATCAGCATGAAAAGACTATAAAAGGAAAAAAGAACTAAACAAAAACTGACTCAAAATAACAGAAAATAGGAAATTGCATTAGACAGACGGTAAAAGGGTTTGAACAACTAAACAAGCAAAATACACTAGGGTTACAACCCTGGAAAAACCTAAATAGCACTAAAGGGTACTACGATTAAATGAACTAAGCAAAATAAAAGGTTAGAAAGGTTTGAATCACAAGACAATATCCAGATTACAACCCTGATATAACCCGGACAATAGAAATGACAACGAAATAAACCACCAAGACTCCTCCCCGGCTAGCTAAGAAAGAAGCGTCTTTCCAATTACCAAGCTCGGCATCTTAGCCACTGAGTTCCACATAAATATTACCAAGACCATTACCAATTTCAATATCACCAAATTTATTCAGCAAGTTCCCAAGAGGATTCTTATACTCCCTATCACCATGTATCATCCCTACAAAGTGTGCGTCATCATGTGCAGGTAAAGGATTTTGCACGATATTCTGGGTGTAACTGTCCTCGATCACAATTATCCCTTCTTGAATCATTCTTTCTATTTCCCTTTTCAAAGCAAGACAATCTTAAATGCTATGCCCTTGGACATTAGAGTGATACATGTACCGTACAGTAGGATCAAAACTTTTTGCATATGGGTCCGGAGTATAGCCGAGGAGCGGATCAATCAGGCTAGAATATTTTACCTTTTCAAACAGGCTTGTGTAGGATTCTCCGATTGGTGTGAATCTATTTCTTTGTCTTTGTTCCCCTTCATGCCCCAGTTTTATAGGGTTGTTAGGTTACGAAGGCAAAAGTGCATTATGATTGCTGGCGATCTCCATAAGGAGTGACCCAATGGTTGGACAGATGACCGGATGTTGTTTAGAGGATAATACTGGGGTGGATTATGTGGAGCTCGAGGATAGGTTTGGGGTTGGGATTGAGGCTGAGTATATTGGTGAGGCGGACCCGTTGGACCATGTCGTGATCCTGAGACAACCATGGCAACATCATCATGTTCCTTTTGACCCAACAAGCTTCCCGTGTTGTTCTGAATTGCTTGTGTTATGGCTTTTAAAGCAGAATAGCTCATGATCTTGCTCGACATCAGCCCCTCTTCTACCATTTCTCCCATTTTTACCACATTATTAAAAGGCTTACCCACAACCGAGATCAAATTCCCAAAGTAAGTTGGCTCTTGAGCTTGAAGAAAGTACTCAACCATCTCGTCTTCTTCCATCAGGGGATTGACTCGGGCAGCTTGCTCTCTCCATCTGAGCATGTATTCCCTAGAAATTTCACTAGGCTTCTTTTCCATCTTGGTGAGGTACATGCGATCTGGGATGATTTTATATTGTACTGAAAGTGCCGGGCAAAGGCCTGAGCCATATCGTCCCATGTGTACTACCTGCTAGCGTCTTGACGGGTGTACCACTATAGAGCTTCCCCACTCAGACTTTGACTAAAATACGCCATCAATAATTTGTCCTTCCTATCGGTACCTCTCAAATGGGCCACACGATCTCCATGTCCGTCATACAAGTCAAACTTTGGAATCTTAAACCCAGTAGGTAGTTGGATGTCAGGAAACAAGCACAAGTCTTTGTAAGACATGCTCATATGGCTCCCTATCCCTTGCATGTTTCTTAAGACCGCTCTAAGATTTTTACCTTCCTAGATATCTCATCGTGCTCTACTGTCTTAGCAGGTTTTTCATTTTCAACGGAGGCTCAAAATGAGGAACGTGGGACTATGGATCCGAGACTTTGAAAGTTGGTTCTGGAGCATAGTATTGGGCATCAGGGACTTTGAACACGGTGTCGCTAGAGGATTGAGGAAAAGTAGCTGGTGGAGGAGCTACAAAAACAGGAGTTGTCAAAGGAGCAGGATATGAGGTGGTTTTGGCAGGTGGAGTGTGAAAAGGTTGTGGAAAAATATCAGCAGCAGTATGAAGCCGGATTTGTGATGGTGGTGGAATGGTGACGAGGCTTTCAGTGTAGTTAGTGGGAACTAATGGTGGAGGATGCCCACTAATCCAGGCTTGGTATATTTAAGTCATCTGTCCTTTCAACCTTAAGGCCTCTTCTTTCAACTTAGATTCTGATTCAATAATTCCCTTGGACGAACCAACAACACTTGTGTCCAAGTCTTTGTTAACCATGGCTACCTTGCTCTTTGACCTTTTGTTGTATGGAAGAGTTACCAGTTTAAGAACCATAAAACAACCACCCTTCTGCTATAATGAAGATAGTGAAGAGGAACAAAATGAAGTCATCATGTTAGCGTTAGGGCATTTAACAACTAAAAATATCACATTGCGTGCAATGCATCCAACAACAATTAACGGTTCAACAATGATTTCGAGGGTCACAAGGTCACTTGGCATCATCCCAATTTGTACATTTCAATCTTCTCTTTTCTTTTATTTTCTAGCACTTCTTGGCTTTCTCATTTTCCTTCCTCTTTTTTTCTAATTGTCACTCATTTCTTTCCTCTCATTTCTCACATCCCATAGTTTCCCCTTTTTTTCCTTTTTTTTCTTCTTTTTTTTCCTTTTTCCTTTTAATTTTTTTTAAAAAATAATTCAATCGAACCCTATGTAGTTTGCCTACGTATCGCTCCTCGAAAGACGAAAAATAGGTATGCATAGTTCGGGAAAATCGGATAGGGAGAGAATTTAAAAAAAACACTAATTTGAAGTAAATATATTTTTCTCTTTTTCTTAAAAAATGATGAAACATGTAAAATCTTTTTGGATTTACTTTTTCTCTTTTTTTTTATTTTTGAAAAAATGATGGGGAAAGTGCAAAATCGTTTTTGATTTTTTTTTGATCTTTTCTTGAAAAAGTGTGAAAGAAAATTATAACTAGGCCCTACTTGCTTTATTTTATACTTCAACCCTCCTTTCTTTCTTATTTACCCTCAACCCTCATTGGTCCGCCAAATAACCCCTTTTACCTTTGAGGATTGCAACATGTAGTACATAGGAAGCATGAGAATGGTCTTTTATTTTTTGGGTACACCTGTCCTAGACGGATCCAACCCCTGTGTTGAGTCCCTCAAGTCAAATGCACGTGATGCAAACAAACGTTCCAACTAGGGTTCCGGCATGAGGCTATGTTATTCTTGGTTTAAAACCCGGGTGTATTGTTCTAGACCTGGCTTACCCAAGCGGACAACTCAAGCCGGAGGGGGGAGGGGCAGCGTACCAGTAACCAAAATATCATCCGACTTTGCAACTTATAAATTAAGGATATGAAACTAACAGAAAAGAAGTCACACCAACATGCGCTTCCTAGAAGATTTAGAAGAGAAGGGTTTCACAGCAGTTTATATACAATCAAATAATATCAAAGCGGTAAAAAGCGACATTTAGCATATTAGGCCCAAGCATGTAGTAAAACTCAGATAATAAATAAAAGCCAAATATAACAATTATTCTAAGCTCAAATTTTTGAACCCTGAACCAGAGATTCTGTCTTTGATCCCCAGCAGAGCCGCCAGAGCTGTCACACCTCCTTTTTCTACCCGAAAGGGGATATAAGGGAGTTTTTCAATTAAAGTGACAATAATCGAAATTGGGTTATTTATTCAAATTCAGAGTCTTCACTTGGGATAATATATGGTGTCCCAAGTCATCGGTTTAAAATCTTGAATCGAGGAAGTTGACTCTTATATATGGTCTGTGAACACAGAAATCCCGGTAAGGAATTCTGTTTACCCAGGAGAAGGTGTTAGACATTCCCGGCTTTCGTGGTTTTAGCAAGGTCACATAACTATTAATATTGGCCTAATTATCTAATTTATTACATATCTAGAACCTAGCATGAATTTTTAAACCTTTTAAAAAGCGTTTTTAATTATTTATGGAATTATTTCTGGAACAAGTTTCGGTTGTCGTACACTTGTATTTTTGTACCCATGACGAATCATGTCACGGGAACCGTACCCATGATCTACAATATATTTATTTCTTATTATTAGAAGTTAAGGTCGGGTCACATGAAATGTACACCCGAATGGGGATTATGTATCATGACTATACCATGGGAACCGTACCCATAGTCATGATTTATTTATTATTCGCGCCTAAAGCAAAGTACGATGTTTATAAATTATTTTCTAAACTACTTTGAGATTATTTCAAGGCCATGATCTATAGAATTATTGAAGAAGAGCATGAAGTAAATTAATTTAGGAAAGATAGCTAGCTTACGATGTTGATGGGCTTGGTAGACTAAAATTAATTGGCCCAAGATTTCCAAGTCATTAGAATTCAACAGTCCACTTATACTATTCATCTATATAACCTGTTATTCCATCAAACAAACCTAAGTATTTAAATAAATACAGTACAATATTTAAAGCACGGATCAAGGTGACCTTTTTTATCCACAATTATCTTTCTAGCAGATTCATAAAAATATATATTCGAAATAACTCTAAATACTAAAATAACTTAATGAATAGTAATAGAAGCATGAGAACATTTATGGATCAAACTATACATGGAACAAAATATTTATTACTTAGTTAGAATCTAAAAGAATTTGACCTATCAGTGAATGCCCTTTTTTCTTCCTCTTAATCAAGTTAAATGAATTATATACTAGTGATCCAACAATAACCTTTACTGTTAAATAAAAAGCATATGAAGACAATATAAGTGACAATCAAATGAATACATTGATAATCTTAAACCGATAACTTTATTTCACTAAATTAATGAACTGAAATTGTAAAAAAAACAGGAGTTGAATCTAACCTTCAAAGCCGAGTTTGAACATTGTATTAAATGAATTGAGTCGTAAATATAAACTTAGCAACTGAACAATTCTGGACCGGAGATTTTGTCGGCGACAACGAGCGGAACCAGCGACTGGAGACCTCAAACGGCAATCTCAAACAAACCTCAAATCAGTAGCTTCGAACGTATCTCACTGGATTCAACTCGACTGAGCTTGGATGACGGTTTTGGGCGTCACAATGGCTGTTTTATGATGGATTTCAATCTTTGGCTACTCTTTGGTGTTTCGCTGGATTTCTTGCCAGATCTGTCACCTTCCGTCTCAACATTAACGGTCAGAAATTGCTTAACAAAGGAGCTTCGTTTGGGTGGTGGACAGTTGGTCTAGACGGATTTGTTAGTCCATTGACAGCTGGAGATGGTTGGCTATTTTTGTTGGTTTTTGGGTGGCAGAATGGAGGTGGAGATGAGGTGTTCTAGTTGTTGTGGTGGTCGTGAGTGAGAGGTGAAGAAGCAGCAGTGGCTGCTTGTTATCGGTCACTGGTGTTCCTTTGTCTCTAGGTTAGTGAAGGTGTGTTCTAGGTTGTGAAAATATTGAAGAAGAACGACTGAAGCTTAGAGAAGAAGATAGGATTATGGTTTTTTTTTAGTGTCTAGGTCTTGAAAATGTGTGTTAGTGTGTATAAGAAGAAGGGAAAGTGGGTCTTAGGGTTTGGGCTTTAAAATTGGGTCATCTCTTTGGACCTCTTCAATTAAGACCAAACTAAATTAACCTCAAATTTCATACTCTTTCTTCTAAAACAAGATTAAAAATATTACATCATTTACTAATTAATCCTACTTAAGTATAATAACTATTAAAATAAAACTAACAGTTAAAATAAACCTATTTTTTGTATTTTTCAAATATCATACTAAAAATAGAAAAATCATTGTAAAATTAAAATAATGATCCTGAAAATAAAGTGGAACTATTTTTTGTATTTTCGGATTTTATGTAAGGTAGATAAATTAAAACTAATTAGATAAAATATTAATTAGCTAAATAAAAGAAAATATTTTTGTAATTTTTATTTTTGTGATAAAATAAAGTAAAGAGTCAAAACTATTTATAATAGCGATACTAAAATATTGGGAAGGGTCAAAAATTATATGTCTACAAATACTGCAAACTCTGATGATCCATGAATACCTCACATGACACGCCCTAAAGATAGTGCCTCCAAATCTTTAGCGCGTGAACAATGACTGCCAGCTCTAAGTCATGAACAAATAATACTTCTCGTGCATCTTCAGCTGCTTTGAAGCATATGCAATTACCTTGCCACCTTGCATCAATACCATACTAAGTCCAATACGAGATGCAACACAATATACTATATAAGGCCCTGAACCTGTAGGCAACACTAACACTAGCGCTGTAGTCAAAGCAGTCTTGAGCTTCTGAAAGCTCGCCTCGCACTGGTCTGACCATCAGAACGGGGAACCCTTCTGGGTCAACAGGTCAACAGGGCTGCTATAGATGAAAATCCCTCCACAAACCGATGGTAATAACCCGCCAATCCCAAGAAACTCCGGATCTCTATAGCCGAAGTGGGTCTAGGCTAGTTCTTGACTACCTCAATCTTCTTAGGATCCACCTGAACACCCTCTGCCGACACAACGTGCCCCAATAAGGTGACTGAGCTCAAACCAAACTCGCATTTTGAAAACTTAGCATATAACTAGCTATCTCTCAGAGTCTGAATAACGATCCGAAGGTGCTGCTCATGCTCCTCTCGACTGCGGGAGTAGATCAAAATATCATCTATAGACACAATTACAAAGGAATCCAAATAGATCTTGAACACCCGGTTCATCAAATCCATAAATATTGCTGGGGCATTTGTCAGCCTAAATGACATCACTAGAAACTCATAATGCCCATACCAAGTCCGAAAAGTTGTCTTAGGGACATCGGATTCCCTAATCCTTAACTGATGGTAGTCAGACCTCAAATCGATCTTTGAAAATACTTTGGCACCCTGAAGCTGATCAAATGACTCGTCAATCCTTGACAATGGATACCTGTTCTTGATGGTGACTTTGTTCAACTACCGATAATCTATGCACATCCTCATCGATCCATCCTTATTTTTTACAAACAATACGGGCTCACCCCAGAACGAGACACCAGGTCTAATAAAGCCTTTATCAAGCAAATATTGCAATTGCTCCTTCAATTCTTTCAACTCTACGGGCCATATGGTACGGCAGAATAGAATTAGGCTGAGTGCTTGGAGCCAAATCAATATAGAAGTCAATATCCCTGTCGGGTGGCATCCCCGGCAAGTCTACAAGAAACACCTCTAGAAACTCACGAACGACCAGTACTGAATCCATGGAAAAAACCTACGAACTAGAATCACGGACATAAGCCAAATAAGCTAGACACCCCTTCTCGACCATATGTCGAGACTTCATATAAAAGATAACCCCGCTGGTAGAATGGCCTGGAGTCCTTCTCCACTCTAATCAAGACAACTCCGGCAAGGCTAAGGTCACTTTCTTGGCTTGACAATCCAATATAGCATGATAAGGTGACAACTAATCCATCCCCATAATGACATCAAAATTGACCATATCGAGAAGTAAGAGATCTACACGAGTCTCAAGACTCCCAATGGTAACCACACACAAAGATAAACACGATCTACAATGATAGCATCTCCCACAGGGGTGGACCCATACATAGGGGCACTCAAAGAATCATAAGGCACAACCGAATATGAAGCAAAATAAGATGACACATACAAATAAATAGAACCCAGATCAAATAGCACTAAGGCATCCCTACTGCAAACTGAAACTGTATGTGTGATAACCGTGTCAAATGACTCAGCCGCAAGCCTGGCTGGAAAAGCATAGCATCGAGGTTGGGCCCTAATACTCTGAACTACATCTCGAGGACGGGCCTTGTCTAGCTGGCTTGCACCTCTAGCGGCCTAACCTCTACCTCTAATGCCTCGACCTCCACCTCTAGTTGTATGACCCCTACCTCTAGCTGGCTGAGAGGGCGGTGAAACACTCATTATCGGGACCATGGCATGAGAAACTTGATGTTGAGAACTACTCGATGCTCGAGGGAAAAAGCTAGCAATATGCCTCGGATCACCACAAGTATAACAAGACCTCGGCTACTATGACTGTTGATCCTGAAACTAACCCTGTCGGCCTGAGTAACCACCCTGAAAACTCTGTAGTAGAGTTGCACTAATAAGAGCTGGTGGTGCACTATAGGCTAGCTAATCGGAATAATGCATATGAGGGCCACGACCACCTGAAGCACCATGAGAAGTTTGGAGTGATGAATGAAACGGCCTATAAGGATGGCCTCTACCAAAAGTACCCCTGACTCTAGATGAGGCACCATGAATCCACCAGAATGACGAGGTCTCTTATCAGATCCCTGACCACTCCTCTAAGCTAGTACCATCTCGACTCGCTTAATAACATTATCTACCGCCTAAAAAGAAATCTCACTCCCAATCTCCTTAGTCATCTGCAATCTGATAGGCTGAGCAAGTTCTTCAATAAACCTCTTCACCCTCTCTCTCTATCTCTCTCTCTCGGTAGGAAGTAGAAGAATAGCATGGCGGGCCAGATCCACAAATCGAGTCTCGTACTAAGTGACAGTCACAAAGCCCTGCTGCAGATGCTCGAACTGCCCCCGATAGTCCTCTCTCTGAGTGATAAGAAAGAACTTCTCAAGAAATAGCTGAGAGAACTAGTCCTAAGTGAGAACAGGCAACCCAGCTGGTCTGGTCAACATATAATCCCTACACCATTTCTTGGCAGAACCCGACAATTGAAATGCATCAAAGTCGACCCCATTGGTCTCCACTATCCCCATGTTTTGTAGCACCTCATGACAACTGTCCAAATAGTCCTAGGGATCCTTTGAAGATGCACCGCTGAAGTGAACCGAGAAAAGCTTGGTAAACCTATCCAGTCTCTATAAAGCCTTAGAAGACATAGCTGATCCATCACCGGTCTGTACCGCAACACCCGACTGAACTACCCCAATGAGATGAGCTGCTGGAGTCTAAAACTGAGGAGTCATCTGCTCGAGAGTGTGGGTAGCGAGAGTATGTGCTCCTCTCCCAGCCTGAGAGACGGCTGGTGCTACAGGAAATGTTTCGGCATGTGCCACACTCTCCTTGAGGCCCACTAGACAGACCAAAGCATCCTGAAGTACCGAGGTGGCGATGAACCCTTCTAGGACCTGAGTTGGTCCTACTAGAACAGTCTAGGCTGGAGCCTCCTAATCAAACTCCACCTGAGGCTCTGCCGCTGGTTCTCCTACTCAAGCTCTAGGATGAGTCCTGCCCTTGCCTCGGCCTCTGGCACAGCCTCCGCCTCATCCTAGTTCTCTGCCCCTCATAGGAGCTTCTACTAGGGGCTCTAGCTACTTCTCAACTGAAGATGCGGTACGTGTTCTCGCCATCTATGAAGGAACAAGAGTAGAAGAGTTCGATTAGAATTTAAATAATAAAATCGGACGATAGAGAAGAATAGAAGTGACATTGTTCCTAAACTCTGTAATCTTTGAGAGATAAGTACATACATCTCCGCACCGATCCCCCAGACTCTACCAAGCATGTTCGTGAATTGTGAGACGTAGGCAACCTAGTGCTCGGATACCAACTTGTCACGACTCTGAATCCCTACATTCGAAACCATGATAACGCCTAACATTTCACTTGATAGGCAAGCCAACTTTAGAGATCATTAAACCAATTCTTAAACCTTTCAGCAATTAACAATAATTAAAACATAATAAGTTGAAAAACATGTGAAAATCCATAACAATATTAATATATAAAGCTACCCAGAATCTGGAGTCACAATCCATGAACTTCTAAGATTTAACTACAAGTAACTAGCTGAAAAAAGTACAACTATTTTCGAATTAAAAGAAACAGTAAACTAAAACAACTAAAAAGGGACTCCAAAGTCTGCAGATGCCGGCAGATCTACCTTGGGTATCCTGTAGAATGAAGTCAGCAGTTAGTCTGAAGATCAGTTCAAACCGACACAAAAATCTACACAGGAAGTGCAGAGTGCAGTATCAATATAATTGACCTCATGTACTTGTAAGTCCCGAACCTAACCTCGACGATGTAGTCATGAGGCTAGGACAAGACACCATAAAACCAACATGTAAATTATAACAATATATATGCCAATAAAAGCAATAACAAAAACAAGATAGGTAATATTAGGAGGGGGACATGATGATGGGATTACAAGATAAAGGATCACGGCAGAATCTAGAACTTTGATCAACCGATATAATCAGAACGGATAAGGATAAGTAATCATAGCAACAGAAAGTACACAACATCACCCTTCGTGCTTTTACTCTCATCCTCACCATATGAATCAAATAGGAACAACACGGCATCACCCTTCGTGCATTAACTCTCTCATAAGATGGCATGGCATCACCATTCGTGCATTAGCACTCACAATATATGGCACGACATCACCCTTCGTGCATTAATACTCATAAAACATGTCACAGCATCACCCTTCATGCATTAACACTCTCCTTCACCAAAATAATGAACAATAACAATCGAGAGATAAAAATGTCTAGAACAAATCTTACTTCAACAATTAGTTCCATAATACCAACCTCAACTTTGAATCAATACTCAATCACTATTAAAATCTGTAAATATGATAATAACGATCAACATAACGATAAACTAGTCTAATTATGGGTAATATGATCATGAAAAGCTGCAATTTCATGAACAAGACTCACTCACATGCTATGACTCGACAACAATGATAGGTAGTCATCACCTCATCTATACATCGTTCTTAACATTCAAACACGTAGCAAATAGGAAAATAAGACTTAGTCCCTAAAACCAAGGTTAATCACAACACTTACCTCGCTCCAATGGCCAAACTCAAAGCTCAACCATAGATTTTCCCTTCAAAAAAGCGTCTGGACCAATAGAAACTAGCAAATTACCAAGCAAACAATTCAATTTAAGCCTTAGGAACTCCCCATGATTGTAAAGAACTCAATTTATGCCATTTTTGAAAAATTCAACAACAGTCAACACCCAGGCCCGCTTGGTCCAAACCTGAAATTTGGACCAAAACCCGATTACCCATTCACCCCCGAGCTCGGATATATAATTGGTTTTGGAATCCGACCTCAATTTGAGATCTAAATCCACAATTTATCAAATCCCTAGTTTCTACCCAAAAATCCCCAATTCCACCATGAAAACCTTAAATTTTAGGTTGAAATCTTGTAAAATGAAGTGAAAGATTGAAAGAAACTAGTTTAGAATCACTTACCTATGATTTGGGGGAAGAAAAGATATTTGGAAAATCGCATCTTGTGTCTTAGGTTTTGAAATTTTGAAGAATGGTAGAAAAATCCCGTCTAAGTCACTTTTACACAGTTGCAGATGTCTCATTTTCTACCATGGCTTCGCAAATGCGAAGCCTACAAATACGAAGGGACCTTCTCAAATGCGAAGTCCTTCGCACCTCTGCTGCCTTCGCAAATGCAAAGACTTTTTTGCAAATGCAAACCTGGCTCTCTGCAATTACGACTCAGTAATCGTATTTGAGATCACTGCCCTTTCCGGACTCCCTTCACAAATACAAAGGTTATTTCGCAAATGCCAAAACTGTTGGACTTGCTTCTCTTTGCAATTGCGATGAGAATATCACAAATATGAACGCCTCAGAAATCGCAATTACGATGCTTGATCTTGCAAATTCAAGATCATAGGCCTGCAACAATATCTGACACACCAGTAATTCCTCCAAGTATAATTTCACTCTGTAGCCTATCCGAAACTCACCCAAGACCTCGAGGCTCCAAACCAAGCATGAATCCAAGTTGTGGTGTGAGAAAGAGGCCTGAAGGGGAGAATGTCCTGGCCTTTGGGATTCATTCACAGAACAGTTGCCTAGATGGAAAGAGGAGTACTAAAGTATTCGGAAGACATAGGTTATGAAAATGATAAGTGCATCAGTCAACATTCGATAGAAGTACGCAATAATTAAATTGATGTAAGCTCGGAAATGAGATGTTACATTCTAAATTTTCATACGTTAAATTTTCGTCGTTAGTTAATCGATGTGAGTTTGGGAATGAGATTTATTTTGGGATTATAAGTATTACGCTATTTCAAACAATCGATAAGTTAATTCGTGAAGGTGAGTGGGTAAGCGAATCGAAGAAAATGAGTTCCATTCGAAGTATGGCAGTTTGGAGATAAAATACGGTCCAAGTATAATACCCCGTATTCATATACTAGTATCACACAAGGTATCACATGAACATGATAGTAAGGTGTATAAAGTGTATTGAAAGCAAATAGTATTTTAATTAATTTTAGATAATTTCTAATTATGGGGATAATTGATTAATAGTGAGAATAATTATGGTATTAAGAAGGATAAAGTGAATAAGGATATTTTTGGGGTTGCCACATGGCATTAAGCCAAGCCAAAGTGGCAAAATGTCCATGATGAGTCAAAAGATATAAAGTAGCCTTGATTACACGTTGTCCTTTGGATAATTTAGAGAATAGGACATAAGTTGCCTTGGTTGGCTTCTTACTTGGGAATGCGATTTAGAAGACAGGACCAACATTGTTGCTTATTTTGGTTTCTTATTTGATAACGTTGCTTACAAAGACCAGCAACGTTGGATACTCTGACGGAATGACCTGGCCGATTGTTTTAAGAATTAATACCCTGATCCCATGTTAACTACTTTCCCCTTGTTTGTTTCTGCTATTGTGAGTTGACGAGAGGATTTATTTGGAGTTTTGGAGAGTTTTAGGACACTTAATCCCTAAATGAGAGTTTATGTTTTAGAATTTGGACCGTAATCGAAGCAGTGTGAAGTAGGCATCGAAATGGAATTCGGTTGGTTCCGTTAGCTCCGTTGGGTGGTTTCAGGCTTAGGGGTGTGTTCGGATTGTGTTTAGGAGGTCTGTAGCTTATTTAGGCTTGAAATGCCGAGAGTTCAATTTTTGAAGTTTCTGGTTCTATAGTGAGATTTTGATATCGGGGTCGGAATGGAATTTTGGAAGTTGGAGTAGCTCCGTAGTGTTGAATGTGATGTGTGTGCAAAATTCTTGGTCATTCGGATGAGGGTTGATAGACTTTTTGATCGAAAGTGTAATTCGAGAGATTTTGGAGTTCTTAGGCTTGAATCCATGGTTAATTCGATGTTTCGATGTTGTTTTAGGTGTTTTTAGGATTGGTATAAGTTTGGATAGTGGTATATGACTTGGTTTTGCTTTTGGGTGAGGTCCCGGGGGCCTCGGGATTATTTTGGATGGTTAACAAGAAGTTTGGAGTTGGGAATTTGCAGCTGAAGCTGCTGAGTTTGTTGTCATAACCGCACATGCGGCTTGAGGACCGCAGGTGCGAGCCCAAAGAAGCGAGATCAGTGCCGCAGATGTGGCCAAAGGTAAAGACAGTTGAAACCGCAGAAGCGGTAGGTGTGCCGCACCTGCGGGACTGTAGATGCGGATTCTGGGTCGTAGGTGCGGAGAATGGGACTTAAGTAAAAACCGCATAAGCGGTTCCCTTGACCGTAGAAGCAGTAGCGTAGAAGCGGAAGCGGACCGCAGGTGCGAAAAACATGGGTCAGAAAGTATAAAAAGATTTCCTTCGCGAATTTGGGTTATTTTTCATAAATTTGCAACGGGAAGAAGGTTTGGGGAGCATTTTCAAGGGAGATTTTCAGAGGGATTCATTGAGGTAAGGTTTTTTGTCCTTAAGCTCGTTATTGTGGTGATTTTTATCATTTTAAGCATAAAATTTGAAGGAAAATCAGTGGTAAATTGAGGGTTAGGGCTTGGTTAATTGGAGAGATTTGAGTGGTAATTTGAGGGACCATTTGAGGTTCGATTTTGGTACTTTTGGTATGACTGAACTCGTGAGAGTATGAGGATTCGAAAAATGTAAATTTTACCCGATTCCGAGATGTGGGCTTGGGGGCGTTTTGGTCATTTTTCCTAATTTTGCGTATTAGCTTAGAATTAATTAGTGGAATCAGTTACTTGAAGTTATATTTACATTATGCAATTAATTGGATAGATTTGGGACATTTAGAGTCGAGTACTTGTGGCAAGAGCGTGGCTTCCGATTGATTTTGAGCCAGTTCGAGGTAAGTAGATTGCCTAACCTTGTGTGGAGGAAATTCCCTTAGGATTTGGTATTATTGATATTTGAGATACCTTGTACGTGAGGTGACGAGTGTGTACTTGTGCTAATTGTTGAAAATCTTGTTTTTATTAGGTAACTATAACTGTTTTTTCTTTCCTGTTTATGCTACTTGCAATTTAAGCCTACTATTAGCTTAGGAAAACATGTCTAATTAACTTAATTGCTTTACTTGCTCGAACTGCCTTATTTGGATTACTTGCAGCATGCTAGGTTAGAAATACCTATTTTACCTTGGTATGAAATTTGAATTGAATTGTGTATTCTTCGTGTTGTTGCTGTGTGTTTACTTTGGGACTGCGGGACGGCATCTCGGGAAATCCCCTGCATGTTTACTTAGGGACTATGGATCGGTATTCCGGGAGATCCCCCTGCACTTTTATATTGGAACTATGGGACTGCACCAGGTAGATTCCCCCAATACTGAGTATTTACATTTGGTACTATGGATCGATATTTCGGGAGATCCCTGCGCACTATGAGTTGGACTACGGGACGACACATGGGAGATCCACCGGATATTTATATCTGGGACTACAGGACGGTATCCTGGGAGATCCCCAGTTGTTTCCTCTGTGTTGAGCTGTATTCTTTCTATGATCATTTTGTCTCTTTTGTAGTTGTTGTTGTTCTTACTATCATGTGTTACTTTTTACTGTCCGCACTTAATTATAGTGTCTTATTTATATTGTTATACCTTTTTTGTTTTTCATCTAAACTCAATAGGGCCCTGACTTTCCTCGTCACTACCCGACCAAGGTTAGGCTTGGCACTTACTAAGTGCCGTTGTGGTGTACTCATGCCCTTTCTGTGCATGTTTTTCATGTGCAGATTCAGGTACTTCAACTCACCCCTACTACCATTGAGGCGAGACGATTATCTAGAGACTTCGAGTATATCTGCCGCATCCGCAGACTGAGGAGTCCCTTTCCATTCTCCCTTATAATATCAGCCCTTCTGTAATTACTTTTGTTTAGATATTCTAGAGTTAGACACTTGTAGTTATTCAATAGCTGGGTTTTGGGAAATGTAGTTCCAGTTTGAGAGTTGTATTGTATATGCTGAGCAGTATCTTAAATGTTTCATTTTGATATTTTTTTACAGTTTTGGCTAGTTTTATTCTATTGATTTCTTTTCCGCAATTTGTTAGGCTTACCTAGTCGTAGAGGCTAGGTGCCTCACGATAGTTCACCGAGGGTGAACTTGGGTCACGACACTGACGTATGGCATTTCCTTTCTCAAGAGGATTGTTATGAACCCTTATAATGCTACAGTAGCGTAAAATTGATTCTAAGGAAGCACAGTACAATCTTTCTAAAAAACATAATACTGATTTTTCCCTACTTCGATCCATCCTAATGTGTTTTGTCGCAATTGACGTGTATTAAAGGGATTATCAAGAGAATCAGTTCAGGTATGTTAAGGCAATCCCTTCCTTCCTTTTGGCATGATCCATACAATACAAACGAAACGAGCAAATGCACAACTTCTATGAAATGACTCTATTCATAGAAATGCTAGAAATGCTTATGTTCTTGATTCCCCATATGTCTTATTATTCAATCGTCTGTTCATGGGTCTCAGAAAATATGTAAGTTGATAAAGTCTATTTCATTATATTAATCATAGGTATAATGGTCTTACGATGTTCTAAAAGATTTTATTGACATACTTCTCATGCATTGCATTCATTTATACATGTACATTGACCCATGACCAGACGGTATTATATACGCGTATAATATGGGATATGGGAAAAGGTTACAGCGTTATATATGCACCACCACCTGATCATCTAGCATACGTTGATGGTTTTTCCCATAGTGGTCGAGATGATATAATGGGATGCCCTCAGAGACTTAATGATCATATAAATGCATATATCGATGCATGGCATAACATTTATACGCATATGTGTTACATTATAATATTAAATGATTCACAAGCTATTCGAACTTACATGTCAAGTCTTTTACTCCATATTTCTCTCATGTCTATTATTACTGATTTTCATTCCTTACATACTCAATACGTTATTTGTACTGACGCCCCTTTTGCCTGGGGACGCTATGTTTCATGGTCGCAAGCCCCGATAGACAGGTCGAGAGTCCTCCAAGTAGGCTACCAGCTCAGCGGAAGATGTTGGTGCGCTCCATTTGCTCCAGAGTTGCTTATTTGGTCAGTATAATTAGTACATGTATTGATTGGTATGGCGAGGCTCAGTCCCTTTCTTTATGATACTTATGTACTCTTAGAGGTTTGTAGACGGATGTCATGTATATTGATACTTGTATGGCCTTTCCGACCTATGTTTTGAGTTTACAAATGGTTATGTTGCCTTATAGGCCCATGTGTCACATGTATAAGTCTTTATATCAGGTTGGGTCATCCTATATTAAGTATCCCCCTATGTTTATTCTGGATAGCCCATGACAGCCTATTTGGCCCATTTTCCAATGAATGTACGATAATAAAGACACGTTATGTTTGTTCTCAGTTGAGTAAGGTACCGGGTGACTATTACAGCCCATAGGTTTGGGTCGTGAAAAAAGTGGTATCAGAGCAGTTCTGTCCTAGGGAGTCTACAAGTTGTGTCTAGTAGAGTGTTGTTTATGGGTGTTTTGTGCGCCGCACTTATAAGCAGGAGGCTACAGCGCATTTAGGACCGTCACTCCTTCTTCTTACTCTAGATCATGTGGTAGATCTCAATTGTAAGAACTCAATTTTCCAAACTCTATCTCATTAATAATATGACAATGCCTACATCCAGAAACACGGTTGGTAAGAGATATAGATGTGAAAGAGTTGAGTTAGAGGAACATTATTTTTGCATTATGCATATGATGGATAAAGATGAGGTATCCAATAGATCATATGTATACTAAGATGTGTAAGCTTCTTGATAAAGATCCCTAAGGCAAGAATGTCTATCCACTCTTATGGTAAAAATAATGAAAGAATTAGAAGGTACAAGTTTCAACAAGTAAAAGAAGTAAGGTGAAGAAAGGTATGAGGTACCTAGTTAGTAGAGATGAACATTATCTAATATTCAAGCAGAGAAATATAAGCATTTTGAGTCACCTTCAATTGTAACAGAGGTAGGTACAATTGGCCATACCCATCTCATTTATGTCCTATGGAAGCTAACAGAAGTAGTATAAGAGAAGGACAGATATCAGGATCCGGCTGAGGTTAGAGTGACCCAAAATGGTGGATAGAATGTTTGCGTTAGTTCACATTTTTGAAGGATATTAAAAATGTGCTAATAGATCTCCTTGTTAGACACTCATATGGTGCACTCTAGAATATTACAATTAGATGTGAATACTAGCATGATCAAAAAGTTCAGAAGATAGGCACTAAAAGCCTGGAAAGGATAAATATTACCTTAATGTGGCTCCTGTCCCTAGTAGAGAAAGAACGTTAGGCAACCCGAAGAGCCAGTAGGTGGAGCAAGGGGAGCTAAAAGCAAAAGAATGTCTTGTTCGATTTTTCCGAATAAAATGATAGACATAAATGTTAGCGGTAAATAAGAAGAGAGTTAATGAAGCATTATGAGTAAGATTTGATACATGGATGACAACAGTAGATCAAAATGGTGACAGTATTACAGAGTCTATAGTCCAGTGAAGGAAAAGACGAGAGGTGATAGGCCTTGAAACAACAAAAGAATATAGGCCATAAATTCATATCCTCATTTCGAGAAATAACCTCGTGAATCCAACGCGACTACTAGAAGGAAAAGTTAGACTCCAGTGTAGTAGAAATCAGTATGGGCTGGTGAACAAGATAAACTAAACATGAATTAGGAACTGAGTATTTCAGATTTCGTTCCGGCAATAATAGATTGGACAACAAAAGAAGATTCATGAGAAATTTAGAGAATTGTCATCTAGGAAAATGCTTCCCTAAAACAAGAAATGTGAGCAAAGTTAAGCTTAAGGAACTGTATGTACCAGTTATACTAAGTGTCACCCTCGCAAGTAAGGAATTTTGCTATCACTGGTATGGAAGGATTACCGCAAGGCTAGTAAGTGTCATCGATGGTGTGAAAAGATGCTAAAGATGAAAAGGTAAAACATCAATCGGTAGATCGTCGTAGCTCCAACTCTTAGTACTCCCCTTAAGGGGGAATATGGAATGATGTGGCATTAAATCAGAATTAAGAGGTTCTAGTAACTATGGAATGGTAAAGGAAGAATGTGATAAAAATGAGAAAGGAATGAGATTCTACTTATCTGAATCCTACAGATATGCTACTATTCCAGAATATTAGGCAAGCACGATGTCGAGGAAAGGAAGTAAGGGTTCCTGCTCGGGATGTTATTGATAAGTAAGGAGTTAGTGAGAGAAGTAAGTTAAGACAAATAAAATAACACAAGAAAGATTACACTGAATATTGATATGAGAATGGGCCTACAAGTAGTTAGTAGTTGATTTAGGAAGAGCCTAGTTATGGCTAGAAAAGAGGATACAGAAAAATTAATAGATCATGCCAGATAAACATAGTGCACCCCAACATGGGGAATTCAGTCTCACAGATATGACATCATGATCCTTAAGAAATACTCAGATAGGAGTTGGAGTACATAAAGGTACCATAAGAGTGTTACTGAAATAAAAGAGAATGCCACTGGGAAGACAGTAAAAATATCAAGTTCAGAAGCAACACCACAAGCACATGAGCATAAACTACGGATCATTATAGGCGAGGAAGGACATCAAATAGCCCGTCGAGTATCCAATGTAATAAGCTCACAACTTTACAATCAGAGGGTCCTCCCTGAGTACTACAATGAGAGACTAGCTGAGGAAGTAAGGAAGAAAGCTTCAACCTAAGCTTAGTAACATAAAAAGGTAATGGTCTTATAACAATAGACTCACAACAACGTTGTATGCACTCCATGTGAAGGTGGCACCTATCGTGGCTAATGAACAGGAAGTAAAGTCAAAAGTAATATTCGAGATCATATGAGTTACATGAAAATTCCAGCATGCGTGGGAACTAAGATAAGTTAAGTATGAGCACAACAAAGGAGCAGAAAGACAAGGAAAAGTAATTGCCTACGTTCAAAGAAAGTTGAGAAGGAACGAAAGAAATTATTCAATCAATGATCCAGAGTTAGTTATGTTATGAACGTAGTTAATATTTCGGAGTATTATCCATGCAAGATATATGTTGACAATCATACAGCCGTAGAAGGCTCCGGTATAAGTTAAAAGAAAGAATTGAGTCCAGATCATAGACAAAGGATTGAATAATTAGAAGATTGTATCATGGATATTCCATAGCACCCATGAAAGGCTAAAGTAATAACTAATAATAGGAGCCACAGATCGAAAGATGGCTTAAGAGTACATGAAGGTTGATCAGAAGGAAGAGGAAACTAAAGAGTTACATTAACTAAGTAAATCAGGAGTCTGATTATTGGACCCAGAAAATTATGGACCTCATGATTGAGAATATTGCAGAATCACTCTTAATATCAGAGGTACAAAAGAGATACTACAGTAGCCATATTCTATAATGGCTCTACGATAAAGCCAGTTAGAAAAGTATGAGCCCTATAGGAAGTCAGTATGAAACTCTCACCGTATTTTGTATACACCAGAGGTGCAAGTATTATAATAGAGCTTCAAGTTGTGAATATGAATTATACCTATGTGGAAAAGAGGTCATGAAAGATGTAGAAGATGTGATGCGAGATTTTAAGGTAAGGTAAAAGTGAACAACGTATGAAATACTTACATGCAGAAGGTTGGGAATAGTCCAAACTTCGGATAGAAGGCGAGGAGCGTTGGGATTCAGTATCAATAGCGGCATCGATAGTGGCATATCTTCCTTGTCACACCTCCTTTTTGCGCGCCCGCTCCGAAGGATAAATGCGCGAGGGAGTTTTTCCAATTTAAGTGAAAATATTCAAAAATGGGATTATTTATTTAATTCAGAGTCGCCACTTGGGAAAGGTTTGGCTTTTGGTGTCCCAAGTCACTGGTTTATCTTGAATCCCAATTTGAGGAAAATATTCGACTTTCCAAATGAAGTCTGCGAACCAGAAATTCTAAGTAAGGAATTCTATTGACCCGAGGGAAGGTGTTAGGCACCCCAGAATCCCGTGGTTCTAGCACAGTCGCTTAAATTGTTATAATGGCTAAATATCTGATTTAATACATGTTATAACTTATGTGCTTTTATTAAGTTTTAAACCGCTTTTATTATTATTATTTTTTATGGAATTGCAACATCGTGAAAATGCATCTCGAACCACGTCACAATCAATGCACCCGTGGTTGTTAATACATTCCGACTCCGTTGAGATTTGAATTTGGGTCACATAAATGCGCCCCCGAATTTAAGAATGTAATTTAATTAAGTCGCGCCTAAAGAGTCTAACGCATTATTATCTTTGGGGAAGGCAATGAAATTTGCTAAACAGTCCATCCCGAATTCTAAGTATTTAATATATACATTTATGAGGGCCCCGCGATTTGTGCGTTTTATTTGGCGAGGCTCGTCTCATTTTTTTTCCGAAGCTATAAACTTACAACGGCTACATCTTCCATTATGTTTGTCTCTAAAATTAAGGAAGATACACGCTAATCAAATTGACGTGCTTGGCCAGCTCCGGCCTCTTATTAATTATCAGATTAATTATTTATGAGGCGAGGAATTGTTTCATACCTTATTCCATGAGCGAACATGCTTTTAACTTAATAAAGGAAATTGCCTACAAGATTAATAAAATGCTAAACTCACGCTAAGCATTCTTCGAGTTGAATTTAAACTAACTTATTTAAACTAGATTAATGGAATTAACTATTAGGGGATGCTACTAATGGTATTCGAACATTGTCCTATAAACTGCCTAACGAAATCCAATCTGACAGAGTCAGTTCAAATGACTAAAAACTATATTGCATCTTTTGCCAAATTAGAAACAACCTACCTTACGTGTTTAAAATAAGAATAGAGATGAGATTCAACTATCGATATACTAAACACCTGTGCACTGCATGTCATACAGACAACTAAATAACTAAGATCAATAGTGTTAAACAAACTAAGTTTCAATTAAGTACAAGCTACCTAATGTATTTTCTATTGAGTTACAAACTAAAGAATTACGTAAATCTAACAACATTTTATAAAGCTGTAATTACAACAGCAAATGATTAAACTCCTTCGCATATTTCATTTCATGCTTTTACTGTTACATCAATGCGAAATTCTAGTGTGTAACTGGATGTTGAAACACAACAAGAAGAAGAAGAAGAAAGTAGAAAAATCAGCAGCAGCAAAAGAATGGCAGCAGCAACAGCAAATACCACAGCAACAACCACCCAATATGGGAATGATTCAAACCCAACCAAAAACTCCAAAATTTTGACAGAAAACCAACAGCAATAGCAAATGAACCAAATAGCTCGGATAACAACACAATGACTCGAAAATCACCCAAGTGCCTTCAAAACTGAACTTAAATGCTTTGGAAAACATCACCAAGGTAAACTTAACCAGAAAATCAACTCAAACATAACCAAATCTATTCATTTTTTTGTTTTCTAATGTTTTTGTTTTGGATTTTGAATATCAAACTTCAATCTGGAAATTAGAAAGAAAAATCTCTTTAGAGGGAGTTTTGATGGCTGAAAATTTCTGAGTTTTCAGGGGTGTCCTCCTCTCTTTTAACTCTTCAAGTCTCCCCTTTTCTGAAAAAATTCTTCTGTTTTTATAGCCACACCCAGACCCCTTTCCCCCCAGCTGTTAGTCCCCTTTAAAACTGAACTCCCCCCATGTTCTCTTTTCTGTTTTTCCCACTCACAAACTAAAGAAAGGTATCCTCCCTCAGATTCCCCTGACAGCCCTCCTTTTTTATTGCTAAAGTGGCATGTCCCTTATTAAATTAGCAAGTATGGGCAACATGAATATGCCCTGACAGCACATGCTGTCCATTCTACTTTAGTTCATTAAAAGCTAACAATGCACATGCTGTCCAAGGTCCAAAACGAGTAAACATGCCATCAATTCAAACTAAATTTCTGAGTTTATACTAAACTGCAACTATAAACCAGTCCTTAAATGATTTCTGATTTAACTGAAGGGCTAACACATAGTGGTAATCAATTCACAGCTGATTCAAAACAAAAGCCTCAGTAAACAAATCAGCAGCGCGAGTCATATTAACATCATTCCAAACTAATTGACGACATATATCGAATCGACTATGTGAATTACAATACGTACAAATCAATAGAGGATAAATAAACTTGAACAAGCATAGATTATGATTCCATGTTGACAGGCACGGGGATATGTGGGAAACTTAACTGATTGACGGAACTTATTCGACTCGATTACACAAACTGTAACTATACGTAATAAACACACAGAAACAAATTCGATCAAATAAAGATTTGGGTGAGATGGACAGAATAGTTGACATAATAAAACAGATCAAACTTATATTCAAACATACGAACAATCAATAACAAAACAAACAACAGGGAATTAACAAAGAAAAGAAGAAGAAATACCTTAAAGGGTTAAAAATCAGACTGCCCTGTATCGGATTTTTAATCGAACCTCTTTTAGGGGTTGAACGGACTTTAATCGAAGTGTTCTCAACTGAGAACACTTCGATTAAGGTCTATTAGACCCCAAGCACCTTGTTTAATTGGACAACAACTCAATTTTTTGGATTTCTAGGGTTATTAGGACGGATTTGGGACTCGGGGTTTTCTGGTTAGATCCGGACCAAACCAAACTTGGTTTGGTCATGAGAGAGGTCAGGGGAGTACCTGGCATGGATTGGGGGGGGGGGGGTTGGCATGGGTTGGGGTCCGGCTCGAATCTTCAAATGAAGATTCGAGACGGTGGGGGAAGATTCGAGACCCACGGCTTGTGGATCTGTGTTCAGGGGGTCGAGGTGCCCTAGGGGTGTTAGTCTGGGGGTCACCGGCGTTGTTGCCGCCAGGTTTACGGTGAGGGGAAAGGGGGCGGCGCTAGGGTTCTTGAGGGTGTTTGGGGAAAGAAACGATGGTGAGGGAGGGGGGTCTGGCTTAGGGGGCGTGGGGGTAAGGGATTGGGTTTATATAGTTAGGGGGAAACTTGATCTAGGCCGTTAGATCATCAAAAATCAATGGCTTGGATTGATCAGCTGAGTGGAAACGACGTCGTATGGGTTAAATGAGACCGATGGGTCTCTGGGTGAGACGGGTCGGGTTAAAACGTGGGTATGGAGACGTGATCTTGGCCGTTGATCAATCTGAGATCAACGGCCCAGATCAGGCATGATCAAAACGACGTCGTCTGGACATCCCTGAGGTCAGCTGATCTGGACCGGGCAAGACAATGCTTTGGGCCTGATTTGGGTCCAATTTGAACGGCCCAATTCTGATTTATTCCACTTTCAAACTCTTCTTTTTTTTTTTAAATTAAAAATCTGAATTTACAAAAACAAATCCTAAAAAAATAAGTTATAAAAAAAATATAAAAATTAAAATTATATCACAAGACATTAATTGATTTTTAGTAATAATTAACACAAAATATCATATATTAATTAAACAAAAATCAACCTTTAAACGATAGAATGACAAAATTACCAAAGATAATATTTTTGTGATTTTTTATTCATTCAAAACCAAATACGATTTAATTAATTCCTAATAGTAGAACAAGATCCTAAATTTACACGCAACATATATTTTTTGTATATTTTTTTTTAATTGATAAAACCAAACAATCACAGACAAAAACTACAAATAACTACCAAAAAATGCCACGCAAATTCTAAAAATTGTACAACAAGACAATTTGTTTTATTTTTCGATTTCTTTTGGAGTAATTGTCGTGTAAACAAAAATCACGTGCTCACAGCTGCCCCTCTTTGTTCAAAAACATGTGAGGTTTTCGTGCAAAGATAAAGTGAGCAGATATGAGTGATTTTTGCCCGTTGGACTACTCCGTGTGAAGCACATTTTGAAAGATTTGACCGAATCTTTGCTTCAAAGATTTCCTACATATCCTGGGCTAAACAGGAATCAGGTCAATGTAGTTCGGGAAACTTTGATAGCTGGGACTACCATGGGATTGCAATGCTTGTTGTTACTACTGTCGCTGTTGCCACTACTGTTTTACTGACCTCCTTATTACAACCAAAGGAAATTGAAATTGAAATAACTACTTATGCCTGTCAACCGCTAGTTACAAGATTCCTATATATAACTCTTTTGCAACTTGAACTTGGGTCTTAGCTAATTCTGCTTGTAGACTTCGATCTGAATCTTGATGCTCGCAAGTTGTAGGTGCTTGTTTATTTCTGCAGTATTGAGTAAAACGGGATTGGCGGAGCTAGGGAATTTGATCCAATTTTTGAGCGACCTACCCTTTGTTTGTTCTAATATTTGGGAACATCTTCTTTTTGTTCTTTTCTTTATTCTGGATTGGGACTCAAACCGTAGGTCATCTCGATCCATGCGTCTCGAGGTCAGACCTGCTGAGACAACAAAACAAATGAATGAAATTTTTTGCCCCAGTTTCACTAGGAAAATTTCGTGAGTTAGGTGGCATGAAAATTTACAGAATTGATGAGGGGATTGGAAAACCTCAAGTCTAAAAAGCGAAACTCAGGGATTGGAGCCCTAATGTCGCAAAAAGTAAAAATGCGCAACTCAGGGATTAGAGCCCTAATGCTGGCTAAAGGAAAGTTTCTCAACTCAGGAATTGGAGCCCTAATGCTGGCTTAGAGAAAAATTGCTCAACCCAGGGATTGGAGCCCCAATGTCGGCTAAAAACAAATTGCTCAACTCAGGGATTGGAGCCCTAATGCTGGCTAAAGGAAAATCGCTCAACTCAGGAATTGGAGCCCTAATGTCGGCTAAAGAAAAATTGCTCAACTCAGGGATTGGAGCCCTAATGCTGGCTAAAGAAAAAATGCTCAACTCAGGAATTGGAGCCCTAATGCTGGCTAAAGGAAAAACGCTCAACTCAGGGATTGGAACCCTAATGTCGGCTAAAAGGAAGTTGCTCAACTCAGGGATTGGAGCGTTAATGCTGGCTTAAAGGAAAAACGCTCAACTCAGGGATTTGAGCCCAATTGTTGGCTAAAGGAAAGTTGCTCAACTTGGGGATTGGAGCCCTAATATCGGCTAAAGGAAAAGTGCTCAACTCAGGGATAGGAGCCCTAATGCTGGCTAAAGGAAAAGTGCTCAACTCATGGATTGGAGCCCTAATGTCGACTAAATGAAAAAACACTCAACTCAGGGATTGGAGCCCTAATGTCGGCTAACAGGAAAAATGCTCAACTCATGGATTGGAGCCCTAATGCTGGCTAAATGGAAATTGCTCAACTCAGGGGTTGGAGCCCTAATGTCAGAAAAATGCTTAACTTAGGGATTGGAGCCCTAATGCTGGCTTAAAGGAAAAACGCTCAACTCAGGGATTGGTGCCCTAATGTCGGCTAACAGGAAAAACGCTCAACTCAGGGATTGGAGCCCTAATGCTGGCTAAAGGAAAAGTGTTCAACTCAGGGATTGGAGCCCTAATGCTGGCTAAATGGAAATTGCTCAACCCAGGGATTGGAGCCCTAATGTCAGCTAAAAGAAAAATGCTCAACTTGGGGATTGGAGCCCTAATGCTGGCTAAAGGAAAAACGCTCAACTCAGGGATTTGAGCCTTAATGCTGGCTAAATGAAAATTTTGGGGATTCTAACTAATCCTCTTTTTTGAGTTTTCTTCTTACTTCCGTTTTGTTTTGTTTTTTTTATTTTTTTTTTATTTTTCATTTTTGTTTAGTAAAATGCAGGAGAGAATTTTGGGGAAACTTCCCTTTTGGGTTGATTCCTTATTACAAAGTTGTTTCTTGCATTCACGTATTTCTTTTCTTTTTGGGTGGCATCTGCTTCTTGCACGGTTGCTTTGGATCACACCTGTTTCAATTTTCCAAACAAAGAACAATTGTCAGTTTGAAAATGGTAGTTGGTTCGGTGGCCTTGATTGTTCCAATTGCTTTGTCCCGTCCTTATTCCTGTTGAGAAACTCTCCCATTGATTGGATTCACAGGCGAAACCCTTTTAAACTGCTCAGACTCGCATATCCAGATTTTGTGATGATTTGCCCGTGTAGGGCTTTGCTTCTTCCATCCCATTCTGCTTGGGGATTTTTATCGAGGCAGACTCAGTGGGGATTTTTATTGGGGAGACTCTGTGGGGATTTGTACAAGGCAGACTTGTTGGGGATTAGCTGGGGCAAACTCTTTGGGGATTTTTTACAAGGGGAGACTCTGTGGGGATTTGTAAAAAGGGAGACCTTTTGGAGATTTGCCATTTTTTTTTTGTGTGTGTGTGTGGGTGTGTGTGGCTTTACTTCGAAAGCAATCAACATCATGATCAATCAGGATTGGACAGACGTACCACTGAAGCGGGGTATTTTCTTTACTTCTTACTAAACGGAGCTCCGCGAAATCGGTCCTGTCACCTATTCTTTCCAGCACATTTGGAATTTGGGGTTGAAATGAAAGGGATTAAAAGAAAGGTAAAACAAAAAGCGGAGAAAATGAACTTTTAAAAGAGAAGTGTCCCTTTTTGGACAAGAAATACTTATCTGAGGCAATATATGCTGACTTTAAATTGACATGACATGCTTTTTGGACTGGATGCCCGACCTTCACGAACTTGCATTTCCTCGTGAACCAAAACGGATCTATGTTTCCAAACCAGTGGAACCTTGCCAAAACTTTCTGAGGTGGAATCATCTTTTCGGCCGACAGCGCCCTTTGCGGGTTTTCTCTAGTCGACCTCTCTCATTTCTCTCCTTGTTGTTGCTTGATAGCACTCTTTGCGAGATTTTACTAAACACGCTCTCGCATTTTTGATTTCTCTACTCCCATCGCCTCACGGTGCTCGAAGGTTTTCACCGACAAGACTCTCTCATTTTATTCTCTCAATTTTGAATGTACCGGCCTCCAATCATGATATTTCTTGGCTTCCCCTACCTTTGGAAATTGATTCGAAGGACTTGTACTTTGGTAAAAGAATTGTGGATGAAATTACAACTCCTGAACCATTTGGTGTGCCCCAGTTTCAACTTCAGGGTAAATTGGATTTTATTTTTGGTGTGACTGAACCCCAGAGAGAGACTGCCTACGTATCCTTTCGGAATCAAGTCAGACGTAGTTCAGGCTCAATCAATTTTTTTTTACAAGGTAGCCAAAGAAATGTAACCGGCTCAAAAGGGGTTGTAGAGAGAGTTGATAGTGTTTGGGTAGTGGGAATAAAACCTTCATCATCTCAAACGTGCCAAGACCTCACCGAAGTAAAACTCAGACATAGTACCTTTTGACTGC
Source organism: Nicotiana tabacum (assembly GCF_000715075.1). Classification (NCBI taxonomy): domain Eukaryota; kingdom Viridiplantae; phylum Streptophyta; class Magnoliopsida; order Solanales; family Solanaceae; genus Nicotiana; species Nicotiana tabacum. The sequence continues at coordinate 205,726,592 of NC_134101.1, forward strand.
ATCAGCATTCACTGTTGTTTCAGGATCATATCCTTCAATATCACCCAGATACAACGCTCCTCTTGGCAGTATCTTCTTGATGATGTACGGGCCTTTCCAATTAGGAGCAAATTTTCTTTTCGCTTCTTGGTGATGTGGCAGAATGCGCCTCAATACCAGTTGACCTACTTCAAAATTCCTGGATCGTACTTTCTTGTTGTACGCACGGGCCATTCTTTGTTGGTACAACTGCCCATGACAAACCGCGGCCATTCGTTTCTCGTCAATCAAAGTCAACTACTCCAATCGAGTCTTAACCCACTCGCTATCTACAATTTCTTCTTCGACAATGGTGCGGAGCGAAGGAATTTCCACCTCTATTGGTATCACAGCCTCGGTCCCATAAACCAACAAGTAAGGGGTTGCCCCTGCTGACATGCGCACTGTAGTGCGATATCCCAGTAATGCAAAGGGTAATTGTTCATGCCATTGTCGGGAACTCTGGATCGTCTTCCTCAAAATCTTCTTGATGTTCTTGTTTGCTGCTTCAACAGCGCCATTGGCCTTGGGCCGATAAGGAGTGGAGTTCCTATGCGTTATCTTGAACTGTTCGCATACATCCCCCATCAAGTGATTATTCAGGTTTGCCGCGTTATCTATGATGATAGTTGCAGGAATACCAAAACGACAAATAAGATTTGAATGTACAAAATCCACCACAGCCTTCTTAGTGACTGATTTAAGAGTGACGGCTTCTACCCATTTTGTGAAGTAGTCGATGGCGACCAATATGAACCTGTGCCCATTTGAAGCTTTCGGCTCAATCGGACCAATGACGTCCATGCCCCAAGCAACAAATGGCCAAGGTGCAGATATAGGATGCAGTTCCGTGGGAGGAGCATGAATCAGATCGCCGTGCACCTGACACTGATGACATTTTCGAACGAAGCTAAAACAGTCCCTTTCCATGGTCATCCAGTAATAACTCGCTCGAAGGATTTTCTTTTCCAAAACATACCCATTCATGTGGGGCCCACATACTCCTGCGTGTATTTCATGCATGATTCTTCCTGCCTCCTCGGCGTCAACACATCTTAATAAATTGAGGTCCGGGTTCCTTTTATACAATACCTCGCCGCTCAAAAAGAAACCACCCGCATGCCGCCTAATAGTTCTCTTTTGATCTCCAGTAGCATGTTCGGGGTATTCTTGTGTCTTCAAGAACCTCTTGATATCATGGTACCATGGCTGGGTACTTGATCCTTCCTCGACTACACTACAGTAACCGTGTCTTTCCCTGATTTGGATTTCCAAGGGATCGACGTGGGCGTTGCCTGGGTAGGGTAACATTGAAGCTAAGGTGGCAAGTGCATCCGCTAGTTCGTTGTGACAACGCGGGATATACCTGAATTCTATCGATTTGAATCGCTTGCCTAGATCCTCCACGTGCTGTCGGTAAGGGATAAGCTGGACATCCCGAGTTTCCCATTCACCTTAGGCTTGCCGGATAATCAGGTCAGAGTCCCCCATAACCAATAAAACTTCAACATCCTGATCGATCGCCATATGCATGCCCATGATGCAGGCTTCATATTCAGTTGTATTGTTCGTGCAAAAGAAGCGCAGCCTAGCTGTAGCAGGATAGTGCTGACCAGAGGGTGAGATCAAGATTGCCCCAATTCCTACACCTTTGACGTTTACGGCCCCATCAAAGAACATCTTCCAAACATGAGCGTTTTCCGAGATTACTTCTATGGTGTTTATTTCTTCATCTGGAAAATAAGTACTCAATGGTTGGTATTCCTCATCAACCGGGTTTTCGGCCAAATGATCCGCTAACGCCTGGGCTTTCATTGCCGTGCGGGTGACATAGACTATGTCAAATTCAGTAAGCAAGATTTGCCACTTGGCTAGTCTTCCAGTAGGCATTGGTTTCTGAAATATGTACTTCAAAGGATCCAACCTGCTTATGAGGTAAGTAGTGTGAGCTTGGAGATAATATCTCAATTTTTGAGCAACCCACGTCAAAGCACAACACGTTCTTTCCAGCAAAGTGTACTTAGCCTTGTAGCCGGTGAATTTCTTGCTCAAGTAATAGATCGCCTGCTCTTTCTTTCCGGTTATATCATGTTTCCTGAGGACGCAACCAAAAGAATTTTCCAAGACTGTCAGATACAAGAACAAGGGTCTCTCCGGCTCTGGCGGGACCAAAACTGGGGGATTTGAAAGATATTTAGCCGTCCATTTGATCGCTGCATCCTTCCTCAATAGCTTGAATATGGGCTCATATGTGCTAGTCAGCTGGGCAATAAATCGACTTATATAGTTTAACCTGCCCAATAGACTCATTACGTCTTTCTTCGTTCTTGGAGGAGGTAGATCTCGGATAGATTTTATCTTTGTTGGATCTAACTCGATACCTCTCCTACTTACTATGAAACCCAAAAGCTTGCCTGATGGGACTCCGAAGGCGCATTTGGCCGAGTTCAGCTTCAAGTCATACTTTCTCAGTCTCTCGAAGAATTTCCTCAAGTCTTGGATATGATCGTCCTGAGTCTTGGACTTGACTATCACGTCATCCGCATACACCTCTATCTCTTGATGCATCATGTCATGAAAAATGGCAGTTATGGCTCTCATGTAAGTTGCCCTAGCATTCTTCAGACCGAATGGCATAACCCGATAACAGTAAGTACCCCAAGGTGTAGTGAAGGCAGTTTTCTCGGCGTCTTCTTCATCCATCAACACCTTATGATATCCAGCGTAACAATCTACGAAGGACTGTATTTCATGTTTGGCACAATTAGTAACAAGGATGTGGATGTTGGGTAATGGGAAATTGTCTTTGGGACTCGCCCTGTTCAAACCTCAATAATCCACACACACCTGAGTTTTTCCATCTTTTTTTGGCACTGGAACTACATTCGCCAACCACGTGGTGTACTGGACTACCCGAATTACTCCTGTTTTCAACTGCTTGGTGATTTCTTCTTTAATCTTATCACTGACATCAGTTTTGAACTTTCTCTGCTTTTGTTGAACTGGAGGACAATCAGGGTGAATTGGCAATTTATGCACCACTAGATCAACACCTAATCCTTGCATGTCATCGTATGACCAAGCAAACACATCTTTAAATTCAAAAAGGAGTTGAATTATCACGTCTCGCGATTTCTCGTCCGTGTGAATGCTTATTTTGGTCTCTCAGATTTCTTCAGGAGTTCCCAAATTAACCGGTTCAGTGTCATTCAGATTCGGCTTAGGTTTATTCTCAAAGTGTTCCAATTCTCAATTTATTTCCCTAAAAGCCTCTTCTTCGTCATATTCCGGTTCTTGGTTCATTATTTCACAATTAAACAGCTCGTTGTGATCTGGGCGTGAAGTCCGCAAGCATGTCGTATTATTTAAAGCCGCTTTATTATAACTGAAAGGAAAAAATAAAAGAAAAATAGCAAAAATCAGAATAAAAGAAAAAGGAGGAAATACTGATTTTATTCCTTACAATTGGTAGGATAACAAGGTTTATAATTCAGGAATTCAAAACAAGAAACTAAGGAAAAACATCCGTGTTACATCCTAGGATAACTCGTGATGCAGGAAAGGTGTCAGGACAGATCTACCCGGACTCCTGCCTAGTTGGGAACGGCGTGGCCTCCCAATTCTGAAGCTTGGCATTTGGCCCCACATATAGCATTTCAGCGGTGCTTGTGCCTTCTCCCGGTTGAACCATGTGAGCTTCGTAGAGCATTCCTCTCATTGCCCCACATATTTCCTCGATTTCTTCAGCCGTGAAAACCTCGTCGTCTTCTTCTTCGATGTATTTCCGTCCGACGAAAGTCTCGTATAAATTTGGCATTGGTCGAGGCAGCTTCCAACCCTCATTTTTCCTCTTCCTTGTCCACTCTTCATCTTTGGAGTGGGTTTAAAACCTATCCCAAAAAGTTTCTTGGTGGAAGGCAAGGTGATGGGTTCCGTTATTCCTTGCAGCATTCGTCCAAGCCCTTTCCCAGGCCTGGATCCATGTCAGATCATTTCTTTAGCCACCATGATTGAGGCGTTGGACAGGAAAGGTTGGGGGCAAGGTCTTCCTTCTTCATACTACTCCGCTAGCACAACTTCGAAAGCCTGATAAACCGTGTGCTCGCTCCCTTCCCTTGCTTCAACATATGGGATGGATGGGTCCCGATAAATAGACTGTCCGTCTTCTTCGTGGACCACAATTTCCCGATCTTCGTATTCAAACTTCACCATTTGGTGAAGAGTGGAAGGTACAGCCCATGCCGCATGAATCCAAGGTCTGCCAAGGAGAAAATTGTAAGACGTATCCATATCAAGCACCTGGAAAGTTATTTCGAACTCCACCGGTCCTATAGTCAACATCAAGTCTATTTCCCCGAGGGTGTCCCTCTTGACGCCATCAAAAGCCCTTACGCAGACATTATTAGGGTGAATTCTTCCAGTCCCAATTTCCATTCTCTGCAGCGTGGAGAGCGGACAAATGTCAACACCTGAACCCCATCCAACATTACCCGCTTGACGTAGTAATCTTCGCACTTAACTGTCAGATGTAAAGCTTTGTTGTGAGCCGCTCCCTCTGGAGGTAAGTCGTTCTTGCTGAAAGAAAACTGATTAACTGCGAAAAACCTTTCCGTCATTCGTTCTAGTTGTTCAACTGAAGTCTCAGCCGGTATATATGCTTCGTTCAGGGTTTTGAGCAAGATCTTTTGATGTTCGGCCGACCTCATCAGCAGAGATAGCATAGATACTTGCTCGGGGCACTTGCGTAACTGATCCACCACTTCGTAGTCGACCATTTTCATCTTTTGGAAGAAAACTTCCGCTTCTTCAACGCTTACAGGCTTCTTGGGTGGGAAGTGTTTCCGTGTGGCGTTGTTTAACTCTTGAGTGTTTGAATATCTTCCAATGAAAGTACTCTCCGGAGGTTCCCCCGTGACTTCTCTGCCTTTGTACGTAACCAATGTTCTTTGGTAGTTCCATGGTACTGCGGACGGGTCTGTCATTGGCTTCTGTGGTACGCGTCCGATAACCACTGGCTCATTCAGCCGAGGTGGTTGAATCGTCCCCCGGACCACATAGGCCCCTTTTGGTACGTACATTGGGTTTGCCCTTTTGACTTCAAATCTCTGCGGCTTCTCTGTTCGACCTCGTGGAACATAAAGAACTTCATTCCTTGCAGGCACCATCGTTATTGTCTTTGTCTCGACCTTCTCTTCGAGCTCAACCTTGACAGTAGTAGTCTTCTTTTCCCCTTTCTCTAGCTTCGGGGCGGTTTTAGGCTTTTTCCCTGCATCGACGATGGCGATTATAGCTTTTAAGGCAGGATCAAACTCTTTGTCCTCACAAATCATTCCAATAAACGGCCCGTTATTATGAGTGGGCAACGGATTGTTAGTCACATTTGGGAACTCCTCGTCCCTCAGTACTATCTTCCCCTGCTCTATTAAGTTCTCAACCACCCTTCTCAAAGTCCAACAATCATTTGTATCGTGCCCTTCTGCTCCCGAATGATAAGCACACCTAATACCGGCTTTGTAAGCAGGTGATGCCGGATTGTGCCTTGTCCGAGGGACTGGCTGCAGGAAACCCATCTGGATTAGCTTTGGGAATAAGGTAGAATATTCGCCGATGGGTGTGAAAGCCCGTCTTCTAGGTGGTTCCTGAGGGAGGAAGTTATTTTGAGGTGGCTGTGGATTATAGTGGTTCCGGTAAGGAGGTTGATTTCTAGGAGGTGGAGTTTGGCCTCGATTGGCTTGCTGTGGTGGCTGGACATAAGGCTGGGTATTCATGACCATGTAGGGTTGAGGAGCATAGGTCACATTTTGGTGGGGGTAGTAATATTGTGGGGTTCTTTCTGGAAAACGGGGCCTGGGATTACGATATTCCCTCGCTTCTGATGCTGCCATGGACATTTCTTCCTTTTTATTTCCTCTTGCCATTCCTCCGGACCCGCTTTGGACGGCTTGGGAGGTGCCCTTATGGCTGCCTGACTTAAGATTCTACCCGTTTTCAAACCATTCTCTACCATCTCCCCAATCTTGATTGCTTCCGCGAAAGGCTTTTCCATGGCTGACATCATATTCTGGAAATAGTCTGATTCTTGAGCCTGAAGGAAAGTAGTGACTATTTCTATCTCGTCCATGGCAGGTTTTACCCTTGATGCCTGCTCGCGCCATTTAATAGCATATTCTCTGAAACTTTCCGAGGGTTTCTTCTTCAAGTTTGACAGAGAATTTCTGTTCGGTGCGATGTAAATATTATACTGAAATTGTCTCACAAAATCCCCGGCGAGATCATCCCATATATGGCATCGAGATATGTCTTGGTCCATATACCACTCTGAGGCTATTCCTACTAGACTTTCCCCGATGTATGCCATCAACAATTCTTCTTTGTTGTCGGCTCCCCGCAATTGGTTGCAATATTTCTTGAGATGAGCAATGAGGTCGCTGTGCCCGTCATACTTTTCAAATTTTGGTGTTTTGAAACCCACAGGCAGGTGCATGTGAGGGAACATGCATAGATAGGTATAGGAAACACTCTTCTGCCCGCTTAAACCTTGCATGTTTTTCAAACTCTACTCGAGGCTCCTCATCCTTTTTGTTATCTCATCTTGTTTAGAAGCGTTGGGGTTTTGATCTTGCCCAGGTGCAAACTCGTATTGAGGTTGTTGAGGATGAGTGCTGGTGGTGAATCGAGTTGGTTCCAGTGAGAAGGATGGTGCTTGAAATGTGAATGAGGACGAGTCAAAATTCGGCCTGTGTGTAGCGGGTTGTGCCACGATTGGATAGGGCGGTGCAGTGAATATGTTCGTAGCTACATCTGTTGTTGACATCCGGGGATAAGAATCAGAGGGTGATCCAGCAGAGTGGGCTGAAATGGCGGGGTACCCGAACGGGATAGTTGGATAGCTTATGGGGATGTTGGAAGTCCCACTTGTCCTGGAGAACAACTCAGGGAACCCAGGGATTACACTCGGTGGCTCTTTTCCGTTATTCCAGTCATCCAACATTTCCAACATGCGTAGCCGTAGGATTCTGTTTTCCTCAGCAGTCGCTGTCTCGGGAGTTGGGACGGACGAGATTGAACTCTCCTCGGAGACAGGAATTGTCGGCAAAGGAATTTCTGAAGACATTTCTACACTTCCTTTTGATCTTGTGAAGTAAGTGTGGATACTCCCTCTCGACTTAACGACGGGTAGCTGAACACTTCCTTTCGACCTCGTGAAGTATGAATGTGAGGCCAGACCTCCACCAAACCAAACCACCTTTCTAAAAACCTGGAACTTAGCAGCAAGCAAACGGTTAGTTTGAAACAAATAACAGATAGGTAATCTCACGTTGGGGCGTGATGCACCTATACAATGAAGTGAATTTCTACATGTTTGCAACGAAGACATGCGTCATTCCGGCTTCTCTTTAGGCTTCCCTTTATTTATCATGTATTAAAATTTTTTTTATATATTTTTATTATTATTTCCTATTATTATTATTTTTCATTATTTGCAGTTAGAAATGTGACCGGATCCGATGAGGATTGCCTACGTACCACGATGCCGCGTGAATCAGATCATTACGTAGTTCAACAGACGAGTGTAAAAGAAGCACACATTTTATTACTGAAACAATCTATTACAAACAAACATTTTTTTTTGAAAAAAGGGAAAATAACAAGCCTTGAAATAAGTACAGACTCAACAAACTAATACACCCTGACGCGAAAAGACGGACAGAAGATGCTAAAATGGAAAATACAGACTCGACCTATGAATTCATTAAGGTTTCGAGAATTGGCGCCCGCGGGGCATCGTTCGGCCTCGCGGCGGTCTTAGGTGTGAGGTTCCTTTCAAGTTGTTCCAGCTCATGCATGGTCTGCTTGACATAAATCATCACTGCCGATAGAACGGTAATGTTGGTCATGTTTTCACATCGTAGACACCTTCTGATGATGGCATGTGCAATGGTCTTAATCTTATCCCTGGTTTGCCTCTTTTCTTCAAGTAGGCGCTCTATTTGATCATTTTGGGCTGCCATAATCCGAGAATCCTGGAGGTATTGATTTTGCCACTGCTGAATTTCAACTTCCAGCCATTTCCTCCAGAGTCAGGGTGAGTTCAAAATCGGAGAAGTGGAAAACATTGTGCGTTGGGTCCCAGTAGGTGACCAAAGCTCTTATGATATCTCCCCGAGGCTGGATTTCCAATAAACCCGTGAGACCTTTCAGATATTTCTTGACCTCATCATGCCCTTCAGCACCTAGATCATTCCACCATAGCCGTAACTTGACAGGGATTTTAGTCATTATTGAAAAGTGTTCATTTTGCATTGTGCTCATCCTGCACATTTATTAAGATGGCTTTAAGCAAAAAAAATGATGTGACTCAAAATGTTTTGACTATATATTTTTTTTTAAAAGAAGATCCGATTTTCGAACACGGCCTTTCAGCACTTCGGGGATGAAGATTTAAAGGCTGTGAGGGTCAACTGATCAAAAACTCTAAAAGATGACCGAAAGTGGTCGTTTATGCAAAATCAACCTTCCGCCGTCCCTTTCGGGAACATTTGGCTATTTCTGACAAAAACAATCACTTGATTTATTTATGACTCTTTTTTAGTAATGAACCAATCATGGGGAACACGGCCTCACAGATCCTCGGGGACGAGGATCCTAAAGTCGTTGGGCAATTTGGTCAGAAAAATAAAAATGACCAATAATGGCCGTTTGTGCAAAGTCAGCCTTCCGGCGTCCCCTTCGGGAACATTCGGCTATCCTGACAAAACGGCATTACCCGACTCATTCATGACGAAATTAAAATTCTAAAATTTTGGCTATTTTGAAAAGGGGAGGTTGGACCCGATGAGGGTTGCCTACGTATCTCGCATCCTGTGAGAATCAAACCGGCGTAGTTCGGGTCGATCAGGAATAGGGAAATAAACTAAACCCCTTTTTGAATACAATCTTTTAAGGAAAAGGAGAAAATATTTTTCCTGGATTTTTACATTTTTGTTTTTATTTTTGAAAAGAGATGAAGACTAAAGAAATATTTTTTCTTTGAACATTTTCTTTTTACTTTTTTTTTGAAATTTCGAAAAATCTTTTAAGGAAGTATTTGGACTATTAGTCTGAATTTAATAAATGAGGTACTACAAAAAGAAAAAATATTTTTTGAATTTTGTTTTTTTTTTAAAACAAATACTTCTTTTTTTTTGGATTTTGGAAGTGATTAAAAATGTTTTTTTTTAATAAATTAAACTAAAAGACGAATTTTGTTTTCATTTTTTTTAAGAAAATTTCCACGAGGTTTCGACACTACTTGGACATTGGTTTTATTTTTCTAAAAATAAGTAATTATCTCCCTACGCTGCTATTTTTTTCCTTTTTTTTAGAAACCGGTCAGCATGCAGATTTGAAGCAAATAAATGCACAAAACAAACGGGATGCAGCAGGATGGTCTTTTCTGTTTCAGGTTGCTATTCCTAGACGGACGCAATCCCTGTGTTGAGTCTCCTAAGTCAAAAATGCACATGATGCAGATAAGCGTTCCTACTAGGGATCCGGCATGAAGTTGAGTTATTCTAGGTTCAAAACCTAGGTGTTTGTTCTAGACCTGGCTTACCCGAGCGGACAGCTCGAGCCGGGGGGGGGCAACGTACCGGAAATACAGAAGCTTCACCGGCTTAGCAACTTGTCCGAACCTCGTTCTAAATTGGGATTTGACACTATACAGAAAAGAAGTCGTACGAAGTACACCCTTCTTCATGATTCAGAAAACTCAGAGAGGAGCTGGGTTTCGGCACAGTTTATATATAGTTCACGTAATATCAAAGCGGTAAAAGAAAACCAATTAGCACATTGAGCAAAAACATGTAACAAAATCAGATAAAACCAAATATAACAATTTATATAAGCTCGAATTTCTAACCCTGAACCAGTGGTTCTGGGTCAAGATTCCCCAGCGGAGTTGCCAGAGCTGTCACACATCCTTTTTGCACGCCCACCCCGAAGGATAAATGCGCGAGGGATTTTTTCCAATTTAAGTGACAATATTCGAAAATGGGATTATTTATTTAATTCAGAGTCGCCACTTGGGAAAGGTTTGGCTTTTGGTGTCCGAAGTCACCGGTTTATCTTGGATCCCAATTCGAGGAAATTATTCGACTTTCCAAATGAAGTCTGCGAACCAGAAATTTCTGTTGACCCGAGGGAAGGTGTTAGGCACCCCCGAATCCCGTGGTTCTAGCACGGTCGCTTAAATTGTTATAATGGCTAAATATCTGATTTAATACATGTTATAACTTATGTGCTTTTATTAAGTTTTAAACCGATTTTATTATTATTATTTTTTATGGAATTGCAACGTCGTGAAAATGCATCTCGAACCACGTCACAATCAATGCACCCGTGGTTGTTAATACATTCCGACTCCGTTGAGATTTGAATTTGGGTCACATAAATGCGCACCCGAATTTAAGAATGTAATTTAATTAAGTCGCTCCTAAAGAGTCTAACGCGTCATTATCTTTGGGGAAGGCAGTGAAATTCGCTAAACAGTTCATCCCGAATTCTAAGTATTTAATATATACATTTATGAGGGTCCCGCGATTTGTGCGTTTTATTTGGCGAGGCTCGTCTCATTTTTTTTCCGAAGCTATAAACTTACAACGGCTACATCTTCCATTATGTTTGTCCCTAAAATTAAGGAAGATACACGCTAATCAAATTGACGTGCTTGGCCAGCTCCGGCCTCTTATTAATTATCAGATTAATTATTTATGAGGCGGGGAATTGTTTCATACCTTATTCCATGAGCGAACATGCTTTTAACTTAATAAAGGAAATTTCCTACAAGATTAATAAAATTCTAAACTCACGCTAAGCATTCTTCGAGTTGAATTTAAACTAACTTATTTAAACTAGATTAATGGAATTAACTATTAGGGGATGCTACTAATGGGATTCGAACATTGTCCAATAAACTGCCTAACGAAATCCAATCTGACAGGGTCAGTTCAAATGACTAAAAACTATATTGCATCTTTTGCCAAATTAGAAACAACCTGCCTTACATGTTTAAAATAAGAATAGAGATGAGATTCAACTATCGATATATTAAACACCTGTGCATTCTATGTCATACAGACAACTAAATAACTAAGATCAACAGTGTTAAACAAACTAAGTTTCAATTAAGTACAAGCTACCTAATGTATTTTCTATTGAGTTACAAACTAACGAATTACATAAATCTAACAACATTTTATAAAGCTGTAATTACAGCAACAAATGATTAAACTCCTTCGCATCTTTCGTTTCATGCTTTTACTGTTATATCAATGCGAAATTCTAGTGTGTACCTAGATGTTGAAACACAACAAGAAGAAGAAGAAAGTAGAAAAATCAGCAGCAACAAAAGAATGGCAGCAGCAACAATAAATACCGCAGCAACAACCAGCCAATATAGGAATGATTCAAACCCAACCAAAAACTCCAAAATTTTGACAGAAAACCAACAGCAATAGCAAATGAACCAAATAACTCGGATAACAGCACAATGACTCGAAAATCACCCAAGTGCCTTCAAAACTGAACTTAAATGCTTTGGAAAACTTCACCAAGGTAAACTTAACCAGAAAATCAACTCAAACATAACCAAATCTATTCATTTTTTTGTTTTCTAATGTTTTTGTTTTGGATTTTGAATATCAAACTTCAATCTGGAAATTAGAAAGAAAAAGTTGTTTAGAGGGAGTTTTGATGGCTGAAAATTTCTGAGTTTTCAGGGGTGTCCTCCTCTCTTTTAACTCTTCAAGTCTCCCCTTTTCTGAAAAAAAATTTCTGTTTTTATAGCCACACCCAGACCCCTTTTCCCCCAGCTGTTAGTCCCCTTTAAAACTGAACTCCCCCCATGTTCTCTTTTCTGTTTTTCCCACTCACAAACTAAAGAAAGGTATCCTCCCTCAGATTCCCCTGACAGCCCTCCTTTTTTATTGCTAAAGTGGCATGTCCCTTATTAAATTAGCAAGTATGGGAAGCATGAATATGCCCTGATAGCACATGCTGTCCATTCTACTTTAGTTCATTAAAAGCTAACAATGCACATGTTGTCCAAGGTCCAAAATGAGTAAACCTGCCATCAATTCAAACTAAATTTCTGAGTTTATACTAAACTGCAGCTATAAACCAGTCCTTAAATGATTTCTGATTTAACTGAAGGTCTAACACATAGTGGTAATCAATTCACAGCTGATTCAAAACAAAAGCCTCAGTAAACAAATCAGCAGCGCGAGTCAGATTAACATCATTCCAAACTAATTGACGACATATATCGAATCGACTATGTGAATTACAATACGTACAAATCAATAGCAGATAAACAAACTTGAACAAGCACAGATTATGATTCCATGTTGACAGGCATGGGGATTTGTGGGAAACTTAACTGATTGACGGAATTATTCGACTCGATTACACAAACTGTAACTATACGTAATAAACACACAGAAACAAATTCGATTAAATAAAGCTCTGGGTGAGATTGACAGAATAGTTGACACAATAAAACAGATCAAACTTACATTCAAACATACGAACAAACAATAACAAAACAAACAACAGGGAATTAACAAAGAAAAGAAGAAGAAATACCTTAAAGGGTTAAAAATCAGACTGCCCTGTATCGGATTTTGAATCGAACCTCTTTTAAGGGTTGAACGGACTTTAATCGAAGTGTTCTCAACTGAGAACACTTCGATTAAGGTCTATTAGACCACAAACACCTTGTTTAATTGGACAACAACTCAGTTTTTTGGATTTCTAGGGTTCTTAGGACGGATTTGGGACTCGGGGTTTTCTGGTTAGATCCGGACCAAACCAAACTTGGTTTGGTCACTAGGGAGGTCAGGGGAGTACCTGGCATGGATTGGGGGGGGGGGGGTGGCATGGGTTGGGGTCCGGCTCGAATCTTCAAATGAAGATTCGAGACGGTGGGGGAAGATTCGAGACCCACGGCTTGTGGATCTGTGTTCAGGGGGTCGAGGTGCCCTAGGGGTGTTAGTCTGGGGGTCACCGGCATTGTTGCTGCCGGGTTTACGGTGAGGGGAAAAGGGGGCGGCGCTAGGGTTCTTGAGGGTGTTTGGGGAAAGAGACGATGGTGGGGGAGGGGGGTCTGGCTTAGGGGGCGTGGGGGTAAGGGATTGGGTTTATATAGTTAGGGGGAAACTTGATCTAGGCCGTTAGATCATCAAAAATCAATGGCTTGGATTGATCAGCTCAGTGGAAATGACGCCGTATGGGTTAAATGAGACCGATGGGTCTCTGGGTGAGACGGGTCGGGTTAAAACGTGGGTATGGAGACGTGATCTTGGCCGTTGATCAATCTGAGATCAACAGCCCAGATCAAGCATGATCAAAACGACGTCGTCTGGACATCCCTGAGGTCAGCTGATCTGGACCGGGCAAGACAATGCTTTGGGCCTGATTTGGGTCCAATTTGAACGGCTCAATTCTGATTTATTCCACTTTCAAAATCTTTTTTTTTCTTTTTTTTTATTTTTAATTAAAAATCCGAATTTACAAAAAAGAATCCTAAAAAAATAAGTTATAAAAAAAATATAAAAAAATTAAAATTATATCATAAGACATTAATTGATTTTTAGTAATAATTAACACACAATATCATATATTAATTAAACAAAAATCAACCTTTAAACGATAGAATGACGAAATTGCCAAAGATAATATTTTTGTGATTTTTTATTCATTCAAAACCAAATACGATTTAATTAATTTCTAATAGTAGAACAAGATCCTAAATTTACACGCAACATATATTTTTTGTATATTTTTTTAATTGATAAAACTAAACAATCACAGACAAAAACTACAAATAACTACCAAAAAATGCCACGCAAATTCTAAAAATTGTACAACAAGACAATTTTTGTTTTATTTTTCGATTTCTTTTGGAGTAATTGTCGTGTAAACAAAAATCACGTGCTCACATTCCTGCCTATGGTTTCTAGGCACTGAGATGTCTAGTTAAGAGACTAGAGAAGAGTTAGAGACGATGTGATGTCTCGCTTGATGTTCCAGAATAACACAAGAAAATCTATGGCGCAAGTAAGTTGAAAGAAGATTGTGAGTAGTATAGATAGATATGTGTAGGTCACAAGCTATTGTATGGTAAAGTTACAATGTTCTAGAAGACAAGAGTATGGATAAGAAAGGTCAAGTGAGAAGGTGATGAGAATGGATAAGTCCTCAGGATTAAGCCCATGAAAACAAGAGAGCTGATGGTTTCTCTAAGTTGTAGAAAGCTTAGTATAGCCTGAATGAACTCAAAGGAGCCTAAGGCTAGTAGCATTTAGCAGAGATGGAATACCTCCATGGTAATAGAATGAGGGTGTAATTGCGACAAATAAAGGATGACATTTGGGCCTTCGATTGAGTAATGATTTGAAGAATAAGAAAAAAAGGGGGCCTACGTAAGTGAATCACATTGGGATGCTGTAAAATACGGTTATCGAAGAATAGTGTCTCCCCTAGGTGGATCATTATAATTACTCCAGATGTCCCCGATGAGATGTGAGCCCTAGTGGTAGTGTTACATAAGTGGCCAAGTTATCAATGGTAGATTATGGATCAACGTTAAGGTGAATTGAAAATAGATGTTTAAAGTTCCAACGTATGAGGGGAGATAAGGATTCTGATCAATGTTAAGGTGAATTGAAAATAGATGGATAAAATTCCAACGTATGAGAGGAAATAAGGATTCCATCCTTTAGATGAACAATAATAAGGAAGCATTGGACTTGGATTTATATATCTATGATAAGAAGCGAGAGAGTAACCTGGAATTGGATAGCAGACCTCGATAATAATAAAACCAAGGTAAGAGTTATGGTATAGTATGCCCTACCTAGATATAGTAAAGTCATACAGATAAATAACCAGGTCTATGAAATAAGATATAATAATATTTGTAAGTTCGACAAAGCACCGAGTGAAGAACTTCAGTATACCTATAGATGCCCAGAATGACATCTTATTAAGCTCTTTATATGTTTACAAAATGAGGCCTAGAGATTGGCTAAAAGCTAGAGGAAAAAGGAGAGAAGAGTCACATAGGCGCACATATAAAGTCAGTGTCGTACAAGCTGCATGATAAAAGGTAGCAACAATTACAAGATTGGAAGGTTTCTAACCACGAGTCATGGTGTGAGAAAGAGGCCTAAATGGGGGAATGCCCTGGCCTTTGGGATTCATTCACAGAACAATTACCTAGATGGCAAGAGGAGTACTAGAGTATTCGGAAGACATAGGTGATGAAAATGATAAGTGCATCAGTCAACATTCGAGGATGAATGTTTCAAAGAGGGGAGTGATGTTACACCCTATGTTTTTGTGCCAGTCAACATTCGAGGACGAATGTTCCAAAGGGTGAAATGATGTTACACCCCATGTTTTCGTGCGTTAAAGCTTTGTCGTAAGTTAATCGACATAAGTTTGGGAATGAGATTTATTTTGGGATTATAAGCATCATGCTATTTCAAACAAGTGAAAAGTAAATTCGTGAAGGTGAGAGCGTAAGCGAATCGAAGAAAATAGGTTCCGTTGAAGTTTGGCAATTTGGGGATAAAATATGGTCCAACTATAAACCTCGTACTCATGGACTAGTGTCACACAAGGTACCACATGACCATGATAGTAAGGTGTATAAAGTGTGTTAAAAGCAAGTAGTATGTTAAGTAATTTGAGATAATTCTTAATTATGAGGATAATCGATTAATGGTGAGGATAATTATGGTATTAAGAAAGATTAGTGGATAAGGATATTTTTGGGGTTGCCACATGGCATTAAGCCAAGCCAAAGTGTCAAAATGTCCATGATGAGTCAAAAACGTTGCCTTGATTACACGTTCTCCTTTGGATAATTTAGAGAATAGGACATGAGTTGCCTTGGTTGGTTTCTTACTTGGGAATGCAATTTAGAAGATAGGACCCACAACGTTGTTTATTTTGGTTTTTTATTTGATAACGTTGCTTGCGAAGACCAGCAACATTGGATACTGTGACGGATGGAATTTTCTTTCACAAGGGTATTGTTATGAACCCTTATAATGCTACAGTAGCGTAAACTGAGATTCTAAAGAAGCACTGTACAATTTTTCTCATGAACATCATATGGATTTTTTTAACTTTGATCTGTTGTTACGTGTTTTGCCACAATTGACGTGTATTAAAGGAATTTTCAAGAGAATCGGCTCAGGTATGTTAACATTATACCTTCTTTCCTTTTGGCATGATCCATACTATACAAATGAAATGAGCAAATGTACAACTTCCATAAATTGACTCTATTCATAGAAATGCTAGAAATGCTTATGGTCTTGATTCCCCATATGTCTTATTATTCAATCGTCTATTCATAGGTCTCAGAAAATTAGAAATGCTTACGTAAGTTGATAAAATCTATTTCATGATATTAATCAGAGGTATAATGGTCTTATAATGTTCTGAGAGATTTTATTGACGTACTTCTCATGCATTGCATTCATTTATACATGTACATTGACCCATGACCAGAAGACGTTATATACGCATATATATATATATATATATATATATATATATATGTGTATGGGATATGGGAAAAGGTTACAGCATTATATACGCACCACCACCTGATCAGCTTGTATACATTGAAGGTTTTGCCCAAAGTGGCCGAGATTATATGATGGGATGCCCTCAGAGGCTTGATGATAATATAAACGCATATATCGATGCATGGCATGACATTTATATGCATATGCATTACATTATAATATTAAATGATTCGCAGAGCTATTCAAACTTACATGTCGAGTCTTTTACACTATGTTTATCTCATGTCTATTATTACTGATTTTCATTCCTTACATACTCAGTACGTTATTTGTACTGACGTCCTTTTTGCCCAGGGACGCTTCGTTTCATGCCTGCAGGTCGTGATAGACTATTCGAGAGTCCTTCAAGAAGGTTATCAGCTCAGCGAAAGATGTTGGTGCGCTTTATTTTCTCCGGAGTTGCTTATTTGGTTAGTATAATTAGGACATGTATTGATTGGTATGGCGGGGCTCAGTCCCGCTCTTTATGATACTTACGTACTCCTAGAGGATTGTAGACAAATGTCATTTATATGGATACTTGTACGGCCTTGGCGGCCTATGTTTTGAGTTTACAAATGGCTATGTTTCCTTATAGGCCCGTGTGTCACATGTATAAGTTATTATATCAGGTTGGCAAGCCCATGACAGACTATTTGACCCATTTGCAAATGAAAGTATAATAAGAAAGATATGTTATGTTGGTACAAGGTTGAGTAAGATACCGGGTGCACATTACGGTCCATAGGTTTGGGTTGTGATACTAGGGACTTCCGATTTCGATTCTGGGCATACGCACAAGTGTCAAATCACGATACGGACCGACCGAGACCGTCAAATCACGAATCCAGGTCCGTTTACAAAAAATATTGACCGAAGTCAACTCAAATGAAGTTTTTAGGCATAATTTCTTATTTCCATCAACTTTTAACATAAAAGCTTTCCGAAAATACGCACAGACTGCGCACGTAATCGAGGAGAGTAAAAATGAGATTTTATGGCTTAAAAGCGCAGAATTGAGTTCTAAAACACCAGATGACCTTTCGGGTCATTACATGAATACTTATCAACCCATTTTAATGAAAAGGTAATAGTTCATCAGTTGACTATTCCAAATACTTCAGAATAAAATGATGTTGCGGAGAGAAGAAAATAATGCTCCTAAAAATGTTTAGGTCAATGATAGCACAAGCTAACCAATTAGTTACTGGAGTGATGTGTTGCTTACTGACACATATGTATTTAACCTAATGCCTAAAAATCAGTTACTACTACTCCATATGAGTTATGGATTGGAAGACAACCCGATCTGAGTGTATTAAGAGCTTGGGGTTGTGCTGCCTATACACATGAGTCCTTTCACAAATATGGAAAATTAGGCCCGAGGGGAAAGAAAAGTGTCTTTATAAGATACTCTGAAACTTAAAAGGGTTATGTATTTATAGGTCAGCAAAACAGTAGGAGTGTAACTGAGTTTGAATTACGAGATGTTGCATTCTTAGAGGATGAGTTCCCTAAGAAGGGAGAGGTAGATAAAGACCTAACCTTATTTGAGAATGCATCAAGAAGTACAATGATCACTTAATTCAAGTGGGAGAATTTTAGTATATGATGAATTAGTTTTTCATCAACGACGTTCTTCATCATCAGATGTGAATGAAAGTAATCCTTCTACTTTTAGTAAGTAACCAAATGGATCGTGTTTCAAGTGGGAGCGTGATGGCCACTGTAAGAACCTAATTTTTGCCCTATATGAAGATAATTCCTAAAAATAGACCAAAATAATTTTTATTGATTTTTAGGAGTTTTTCTTTATTTAGTTGCATTTCATGCATTTTTAATATTTTAAAACATAGAAAAAATCATAAAAAATTGTCATTTAAATTTCATGCCATCTTAGGTTTAATTTGCATTTAGGAATTTAATTTCATAGTTTAATTACATTCATTAAACAAAAATTACAAAAAAAATTACTACAATAGTCATGTCCACATTTTAGCTTTTAGTTTTAAATTAGTAAGATTAACTCTACAAAATAGTTTAAGGTAGAGCCTAATTTAGGATTTTATTTAGCTTGTTTAGTTAATTCAGTTAGATTTTTTTAAAATCAAAAGAAAAATAAAGAAAAAGAAGTAGATTTTGTCTTTTAATTTCGTATGGGCCAGCTTAACTTGAAGCCCAAAAATACCAAATAACCCAATTACCCACACTACAGCCCAATTATTTTGGCCCATTAACCCTCACCCTCATTAAAACCTAATACCTAATTTCTTATAACAATCAGATCTTATACACATTAGGAGTTCAGATCATAGACCCTTCCCCTAGAGAGCAAACGACACTTCGTTCTTCTCCAAAGAGGGAGATAATAATCGGACTCCTTCTTCTAAAGAACAAGAACAATAGCCATCTCTCCTTCCCTTTTATGCTTTCGTCTTCTTCGCTAATCAACATGAAAGCTGGCCAAAACTAATCCTGAAAACTCCATCGTCGTCGAACTTGCCGAAAATGAGAGAGGAGCGGTCGCCTAAAGTTGAAACTCGTTGTTGTTGTTGTTGCAAAGTAGCTGGGCTCCCTCTTTCAGGGTTTTTAGCTCTATTTGGGCGAATTTGTTGATTTTGCCACTATCAAGTGCTGTTGTACCTCTAGTTTTTTTTCTTCACAATTGAAATGATTTTGGATTACGAGGTTCAGAAGCAATATTTGCTGATCTCGGACACTTCTCCCAGTTGTCAATAAAGATTGCTTTTACCTCCATAGTTTATCCATCACTTATTCTTATGTATATGGAAAATGCTGCGGGTATAGCTTTAATCATGTTCAAAAAGGATAGCAAAATTCTTTTGGGTTGAAATCATTTGGACTGGTTTTCATGCATGCATATACTCGTTTGTTTAGAAATTCTATTTTCCACTTGTTTATGAAGTGGTCTAGTATATCCATTGTCCCTAAAATTTTCCCTTCGCATCAGGTTTAGCTATCATAACTATCATACTGGTCACCACTTGCTTAATGTCATTGGTAATTATTTTGTGTTGGTTCCCCTCGCAGTTTGCTTTGTGATCTTCTTTGGGACTATTGAGGCTTTATATTTCTCTGCTTCTTTTGATTAAATTTTTGGAAGGAGTGTGGGTGCCTATTGCCATGGCTTTTATTTTCATGATAGTAATGTGCATTTTGCACTTGAAACACACATGAAAAATATCTTTTTCTGACTAGTGGCAATAAAATTCAAATTCAGAACCTTTGTCTACTCTAGTATTGTATTAAATTATGAATTATCTCATGTAAAACTTAATTTGTTAATAGAATAAACTATACTTATTCTTTTAATCTGCAACAATTGTCTAACTCATCACATAGATATATAACCACAAATCAACGTGACTATTGGTACGGTTCCCGTGACATAGTCATGATACCTAATTTTCCAAATTTGGGATGGAATTTCATGTTACTCGATTATAACAACTTCGAATAATAAAGCCTTTTGAAATTAATTGAGGTGTGCCATGCCAAAAAAATCCCTTGGCCCTCATGAAATTAATTCAATCCTTGTAAAAATTGAGGTGCGCCATCAATTCAATTTTCCATGGCCTCGCAAACATTGTTATTAATTTGAACCTTCGTAGTTGCTTTAGGCACGTTTTTTAAATTAATGTTTTTAATTACTAAATGCGGGTATACATTTCATGTGACCCAATTTCAATTCTCAACAATGCTAAATAGAACGTGCTGCGAACCGCAGGTGCATTTTATGTAGCGGGATTCAAGGCGTATTTTAAATAACGTTGAATCTTCCTAAAAGCGGTTTAACTTAATTAAAAATGGTTCTAAAGCTAAAAGTGCACCATAGGCTAAAACATGTAATAAATAGGATAATAGGCTAATTTTAATAGTTTAAGCAATCGTGCTAGAACCACGGAACCCGGAAATGCTTTACACCTTCTCCCGGGTTAACACAATTCCTTATCTAGAATTTCTGGTTTGCAGACTTTAAAATAAAAGTCGAATTTCCTCGATTTGGGATTTTAAAATAAACTGGTGACTTGGGACACCATAAATATTCCAAGTGGAAACTCTAATAAATAAAATAATCTCATTTCGAATTATGTCACTTAAATTGGAAGAACTCCCTTATATCCCCCTCGGGTAAAAAAAGGAGGTGTGACAGTTCTGGTGACTCCGCTGGGGAACGAACCCAAAATCTTTAGTTCAGGGTTCAGAATTCGAGCTTAGAATAATTATTATAGTTGGCTTTTATTTATTATTTGATTTCTACGTGTTTCAACCTAATGTGATAAATATCGTTTTTACCACTTTGATATTGTTTGAACTGTATATAAATTGTTACGAAACCCTCTTCTCTCTGAGTCTTCTAAATCATATGGGAAGTGTACACTTCATGTGACTTCTTTTCTGTTAGGGTCATATCCCAATTTTAGAACAAGGTTCGGACAAGTTGCAAAGCCAGTGAAGCTTCTGTATTCCCGTTGCGCTGCCCCCCTAGCTCGAGCTGTCTGCTCGGGTAAGTCATGTCTAGAACAATACGCCTAGGTTTTTGAACCTAGAATAACATAGCCTCATGCTGAATCCCTAGTAGGTACGCTTGTTTGCATCACGTGCATCTGACTTTGGGGACTCAACACAGGGGTTGGGTCCGTCTAGAAAAGGTGTACCCAAATTAAAAAGACCATCCTGATGCATCTTACGTGCTACTTACACATTTGTTTGTTTTGGCTTGCATGTTGACTGGCAGCTAGAATAGGAAAAGAAAATAAAAAAAGGAAAAGAAAAAGAAAATCAAAAAATAAGAGAGATAGGTAGGTATTCCAAATTCGAAATTCTGCCTATTTTCAAAAAAAAAACAAAGAGAAAGAAAATAAGTGATTGTTTTCAAAAGTCATGTTTTCCTGTTCCGTCAAAACTACCGAACTACGCGGGTCTGATTCTCACCGGAGGTGAGATACGTAGGCAAACCTCATCTGTTCCGGCCCACAGTTTTAAAAAAAAATCAAGAATATTTTCTTTTACTTCCTTCTTTAGAAATTCTTTCTTTTAGACCCTAAATTTTTAAAAATACAAAAATATTCTTTTAATTTTTCTCAAAATCCAAAAACATTTTCATTCTTCTTTCAAAAATTCTAAAGAAATTCAAGATTCAAAGATATTTTCTCTTTTCTTTAGAAGTATTTCTTTCATAAATTAAAAAATAAAAGTCCAAAATCCAAAAATATTTTCTTTCTTCTTTAGAAATTTTTCTTTCGAAATTCCAAAAAATAGTAATCAAAGAATATTTTCTTTCTTCTTTATATAAGTCTTTCTTTCGAAAATTTAAAAAGAAACAATAAAATTTAGTTTATTTCCTTTATTCCTAATTTTCCCGAACTACGCAAGATCTGATTCATGTTCCCACATGATACATAGGCAACACACATCAGGTTCTGTAACGACCCGATCAGTTGTTTTGAGCTTTTGCACTTTGCTCGTCGGTTCTCGGGCATGACTTGCCTCGTGTGATAGATTATGACTTATGTAAATTGTTGGTTTTGGTTTTCAAGGTAATCAGAGTGAATTTGGAAGAACAGTTCCTAGTTTGATGCTTGAAATTTGAAAAGTTTAACCAAGATTTGACTTGTTAGTATATGATCTCGGATCGAAATTTTTATGATTTGGTTATCGTCGTTAGGTTATTTGGGACTTAGGTGCATGGTCGGAATGCATTTTGGAAGTCCACGGAAGGTTTACGCTTGAATTGGCGAAATTGAGATTTTGGTATTTTTCGGTTGATAGGTGAGATTTTAATATAGGGGTAGGAATGAAATTCCGGAAGTTGTAGTAGCTCCGTTGTGTCATTTGTGACGTATGTGCAAAATTTAAGGTCATTCGAACGTGGTTTGGATGGGTTTTTGATAAAAAGCATAATTCAGAAGATTTTGAAATTCATAGGCTTGAATTTGATGCAAATTTGGTGTTTTAATGTTGTTTTGAGCGTTCTGAAGGTTGCAACAAGTTTGAATGATGTTATGGGATATGTTGTCATGTTTAGTTGAGGTCCCGAGGGCCTCGGGTGAGTTTCGGGTGGTCAATCGGACCATTTCAAGTTGTGAAAAATGGCAGAATTGTTGTTGTTGGCATTGGAGGTTTTTGACCTTCGCGTTCGTGATGCATGTTCGGCATTCGCGAAGGTTTAAGGTGCGAGGTTGTGAAATTTTCCTTCGCATTTGCGAGAATGGTTCCGTGATCGCGAAGGTTTGAGGTTTTTGGTCATTGCGTTCGCGAGGTTCAGGTCGTGTTTGCATAGAGGAAGAAGGATAGCTGGGTCCTTAGTACATTTGTTCTACGCATTCACGTAGTTTGGGTCGTGATCGCGAAGTGTTGAGTGTGTTGTGCATCGCGTTCGCGAGGTTCAGGTCGTGTTTGCATAGAGGAAGAAGGATAGCTGGGTCCTCAGTACATTTGTTCTACGCATTCACGTAGTTTGGGTCGTGATCGCGAAGTGTTGAGTGTGTTGTGCATCGCGTTCGCGAGAGCCTTCTCGCGTTCGCATAGATGCGATCCTGGTCATTGAAGCAGTGTGCTTCGCGAACGCGAGGGCTATGCAGCATTCTCGAATTGGATATTTTCGAGTGGGATTTGTTCCCTTGGCATATTCTAATGGTTATGTACTGATTATGGCTAGATTTGGAGCATCCGGAGGTCGATTCATGAGGGCAAAGGCATCGCGGGCTAGGGTTTGGACCAGATCGAGGTAAGTAATGATTGTAAATGTTGTCCTGAGGATTTGATACCCCGGATTTCACATCGTTGTGCTACTTTGAGGTGACACACATGCTAGATGATGAGTGTGGAGTCATGAACCGTTGGGGATTGTGAATTGGTCCGTCCCGTACGACTGTTAAGTCGCGTATTTGAGTTGAAATCTAATGATATTCCATATTTTAAAGATTGATATTATATTTTGGGATGTATGCCATGTTTGGAGCCTTGTGTCGACCTGTTGAGACCCTTAACATCATTTTTACCATTTTTCCTCACCCTATTTGTTTTGAAAGCATATCCTCAGTCATGTTTTACCTGTTTATTGTTTAAATCTGGTTTCATCACTTTACTTCTTAAAATGTGAAAACTATTTGGGCTGAGTTCCCTCTTTTACTGATGGTCCGAGTGATTGTGAGGTTGATGACTGAGATAGACCGAGGGTCTGATTGTGAGGTTAATGATTGAGAGAGGCCAAGGGCCTGGTTGTGAGGATTTTATATCTATAAATCGGGTTGCACGCCGCAACGGTATAATGCTTGGGCTGTAGGAGCCCCTCCGTAGTCTGCGCAACCCTAGTGAGCGCAGTCGACTATATATATGGATCGGGTTGCACGCCGCAACGATGTATGGATCGGGCTGCGCGCTGCAGCAGTTACTATATGGTACTATTGAGTGTGAGTGCTGAGTGTGAGCGGTAACTGATGAGAGATGAATCTCGAGTGACTGAGAGGCTTGCCCGAGAGGTTGTATACATATATGAGTGATGCTTTGACCGAGGGGCTTATTTTTTTATGTAATTGATGTTTTCACTCCTCTTTATACTGAGCCTCTGTTGAAAATATTGAACAAATGTTTTTAAATAACTTTCATTTAAGCTGGAGTTTTATGAGATATTCGGTATTTAATCACTAATTTGGCCTTGTTATTTCCACTAAGATTTTTATGTTATGAGGTGTTTATGATTCCTATTCGAGGGGCTGTTTACGAACTATGTTTTGCCCAAGGAGCCGATTGTGGTTTTCATCTCTTGTATTATAAATGGTATTGAACCCCTACCGAAACTGTTGGAAGGTATTTTCAAATGATTTTTACCAAAGCTAGATTTTAAATGAGACGATTTACTCGTATTCTTATCTGAAAGCCTGTTGTGCTTATTGAGTTTATCATAAATGTAGATTCATCGTTTTTTACTGCTCAGTCTTTATTTACTCTTATTACTTACTGGGTTGGAGTAGTCACATTACTCCCTACACCTCGTGTGCAGATTCAGGTATTTCATAACCCGGTAGTGGGTGTTGATTGCTCAGAGGCGGAGTCGTCGAAATTAGTAAGGTGGCTGCATGACGTTCGCAACACTGCTTTCCTTCCTCGTTTTTTCATTACTATATTTAGTTCATTTTTAGACTCTTGTTGTATTTAGACCTTGGTAGATGCTCATGACTATTGACACCCCGATGTCGGGCTTGTGTAATTATTCCTCACTTTTCTTTTAAATTTTTATTATGAGATTATTGGTTTTATAATGGTGTAAAAATAACTTTTATTGGAAAATGGTTGATTCGGGAGTTGTGTTGGCTGGCCTAGTTTCACGATAGGCGCCATCACGACCGGGTCAATTTTGGGTCGTGACAAGTTCAATCAACCATTGAAAAGAAAAATGAAAAAAAAATGAAAAATGGAAAAGGAAAAAATGATGATAATAATAAGAACTGACTGAGTTCATTCTAACATGTCTTTTGTTTTGAATTATGAAGAATGTTTGAGGTGGTCGGTTTGTGGTAGGCGGACATCACAAGATCCAAGGAAAAATGATAACTGACATCGAAACTGTTACAAGTGCTCAAGAGACTCAGGGTCAGTGGGTTCAACAAAAGTCTACTATGGTTGAGGAAAATAGAATATTGAAACAACAAATGACCAAAATGTGTCAAGCATGGGCTAATGGCCAAGGACAGCCTTGTTATGAGTCACAATTCGCTATCCAGCAAGAGCAGTACCTGTGACGACCCAAAGGGTCATCACCTATTTTTAATTGCATTTTGTGCTTTCAAAGCCTTGAAAACCTCATTTAGAGTCACCTCGATTTGCGTGCGTAATCCGGGCACGTAGCCGGAAAGCTTAAATATGAAATTCTGTAAAGAAATGCTAAGTTTTGAGTTTAAAATGAATAAATTTGACTTCGGTCAACATTTTGGGTAAATAGACCCGGGCCCATAGTTTGACGATCCTAGAGGATCCGTAGGAAAATATGGGACTCGGGCATATGCCCGGAATCAAATTCTGAGGTCCCGAGCCCGAGAAATGAATTTTTAAAGGAAATTGTTTTTCTGAAATTGTTAAGGAAAATTGAAATGAAATTTGATTAGAACGTGTTGGTATCGGTCCCATATTTTGGTCCCGACGCTCGGTACAGGTCTTATATATGATTTAAGATGTTTCTATAAAGTTTGGTTAAAATTGGACGTCGTTTGACGTGTTTCGGACTTGAAATCCTAAATTTGAAACTTGATGAAGTATTTGGAAAAATCCTTGATTTTGAGGTTTGATTCATTGTTTTAAGGTTATTTAGGCAATTTGATCGCACTGATAGGTTCGTATGATGATGTTGAGTTAGTGCATGTGTTTGGTTAGGAGCCCCGAGGGCTCAGGAGTGTTTCAGAAGTGTTTCGGAGTGGTTTTAGACTTATGAAAGTTGCACATTTCCAGTTTTTGTATGGTCTTCTTCGCGTTCGCGGGAGAACCCTCGCGAACGCGAGGAATAAATTTGCTGAAGGAAATTCCCTTCTACGCGAATGCGTAGACTAGGTCGCGAATGCAATGCGGCGGAGGGCTAGATCTTCGCAAACTCGTTCCTGGCTATGCGAACGCGAAGGCCAAGTGCCTGGGCAGGGGGAATGGGTAGAACACCTTACGCGAACGCGACCCCAAGGACACGAACGCGAGGGCTCGAGGAGCTATATCTTCGCGAACGCGAGCCCCTATCCGCGAACACGAAGGAAAAAAAGCCTGACCCATCGTGAATGCGAGAGGTGTATCGCGAACGCGTAGAGTCATTTTTCCCAGTTATTTTAAAGTTCCAAAACAGAACCACAAACGGGATTTCATAACATTTTCATAAACCCTTTCTTCTCCAAAGCTCCTAGGCGATTTTTGAAGCATTTATTCACCAAAGTTTCTTGGGTAAGCATTGTTTAACTCGTTTTCTTCATTTTCTATCAACATCTATTGAAATTCTAGGCTTAAAACATGTAATCAAGGGTAGAAATTACGGATTTGGGTAGAGTTAGGGCTTTTTTATTATTTGTGATTTAGACCTCGTTTTGGAGTCGAATTTGAAAATAAATTATACATTCGGGCTCGTGGGCGAATGGGTGATCGGGTTTTGGTCCGAACCCCGTGTTTTGACGAAGCGGGCCCGGGGTTAATTTTTGGGATTTTGGGAAGAACGATTGGAAAGTTATAATTGAACTTTGAATTGGATTGTTTAGCACTTATTGATGAAATTGAGTCAATTATGTATAGATTCGATTGGGTTGGCGCCGAATTTGAGAGGAAAAGTGGTGTTCGAGTCTTGAGTTGGCCGTCAAAGTTTGAGGTAAGTGTTCGGTCTAACCTCAGCTTGAGGGATTAGGAGTTGAGTCCTATTTTCTACTTGCTTCTTGTTGAGTGCGACATATAGGTAAGGTGACAAGTATCTATATGTTGTTGTCGAGCATGACCGTGAGTCTTAAATTTGAACGTTGTTGTGTTCTTAGATAGCACTTCAGATGCTTTAATTAATGATCTGTTATATTGAGTAAAGATTGATTTTATCCTCGTAGATCTTAGTTATGATTGAGTATTGTCATTAATTGAGATGAGAACAAAATGAGTTAGGATTAGGGTATAGCTGATTCTCCCTTGTCGTGATGACTGTTTCGATATTGTTGTTCGCTTGCCGGGAAGTTATTATAATATTTTTGTTCCCTTGCCGGGATTTCATATAATTTTGTGATGACTTGTAAATGGGAGGGGGTTGTACGCCTACCACAAGATATAATGAAATGGGAGCGGGTGGTACGCCTACCACAAGATATAATAAAATGGGAGCGGGTGGTATGCCTACCACAAGATATAATGAAATGGGAGCGGGTGGTATGCCTGAAATGGGAGAGGGTGGTACGCCTACCACAAGATCGATAAAATGGGAGCGGGTGGTACGCCTACCACGAGATATAATGAAATGGGAGAGGGTGGTACGCCTACCACGAGATATAATGAAATGGGAGCGGGTGGTACGCCTACCACAAGATATAATGAAATGGGAGCAGGTGGTACGCCTACCACAAGATATGAGAAAGGGGATCGGGTTGCACGCCTGCAACAAGCTGAAACTGAAAGTGAAAGTTACCTTATTTCTTTTATCCGTGTTAGAAGTTAAGTTGTAGTTTCCTTATTATTCTTTGATATTCTATTTTATATGCTACCCCCGAAGCATGTTCCCCTTCCCCACCTTTGATTGCTTATTATCTATTTACTTTTTCCGCCATATATTATATAACTGCACAGGTTTACCTGGAGTCTGGTCCTAGCCTTGTCACTACCTCACCGGGGTTAGGCCAGACACTTAAAAGCACATGGGTTCGGTTGTGATGATACTACACTTTGTACTCTGTGCAGATTCTAGAGTAGCTATTGATCAGCAGCAGTAGCTCGGGAGCCAGCCTTCAGTCTACCGAGACACCGAGGTAACCTTGCAGGCATCCGCAGGCCCGACGTCTCCTCTATCTTATTTCATATTTTGTTATCTCATGTATTCAAGACAAACAGTGCTATATTTCTTTCAAACGGTTGTATTTAGTACTCTTAGTAGTCCGTGGATGTCGTGACACCAGGTTCTGGTTAGAGGCAAGTGATGGTCTTTGAGACATTTTCGTTTTCTATTTATTTAGACTCCCATTAAATTCCATATTCTGCTGTTATTTAATGGTTTATTTCCTTGTTATTATAATTGGTAACAAGTTATTGATTTCTAAGTTCATGGGTTGCCTAGCTTCTACGAGTAGGTGCCATCACGACTCCCGATGGTGGAAAATCCGGGTCGTGACAGTACCATTCTCCTGAGTACCAGTCGTACTTATTTGATCTTCCTGCAAACATTGAGAAGCCTGCCCGAAATATAGCACAGGAAAAAATGACCCAAAGAGAAAAAAGCTTAGAACAACGGTTGAAAAACATGAAAGGGTTGGCAGGACAAAAGAGTATTACATTCAAGGATCTATGCATGTTCCCCGATGTCCACCTACTGCTTGGTTTCAAAACTCCCAAATTTGAAAAGTATGATGGACATGGAGACCCCATAGCCCACCTGAAAAGGTATTGCCATTAGCTAAGAGGTGCAGGAAGAAATGAAGAATTGTTAATAGCTTATTTTGGGAAAAGCCTTACGGGAGTAGCTTCTGAATGGTTTATGGGTCAAGACACCTCTAACTGGCATATCTGGGATGACATGGCTCGGGCCTTTGTCAAACAGTTCCAATACAAGATTGACATTGCCCCAGACCGTAATTCCCTTTCAAACCTGAAGAAGAAACCAAGTGAAAGTTTCAGGGAATATGCCATTAAATGGAGAGAGCAAGCAGCTAGAGTTAAGCCATCCATGGATGACCATGAGCTAATCAATGTCTTCCTTCATGCGCAAGAGCCAGATTACTTTCAAAACATGATGTCTGCAGTGGGTAAATCCTTCTCGGAAGCAATCAAAATGGGGGAAATGGTTGAGAATGGTCTTAAGACATGTAGAATTATAAGTCAAGTAGTTCTCAAAGCCACAACTCAGGCTGTCCAAGTTGAATCTGATAATCTTAGTGACACGATTGAGAAGGTTGAAGAAATCATGATGACATCAAGGTCGAGAAGAGGTCCTAGGAGAACATCTCGAAGGTATGAGCAGCCTCCTCAGGTTTTCCATGACTCCCCTGAGCATTACTATCCCCCTCAAAACCCACAATACTCTGTCGCTCCAGCTCAGTATGTTGTCCAGCCACCAAAACACCCCAGAAGGTGAGCACGAGCATCACAAAATCTCCACCAGCATCCGTAAAATTTTCAGGTGCCCTATAACCCACTTCCAAGCCAGATGTATAAATGGGAACAAAGGTTGAAAGATAATTTTACACCAATAGGAGAGTCCTATGCAAGCTTATTTGAGAGGTTAAAGCATTATGACATGATTGTATCTATTACTCTAAATCATGTGGACCCGCGTGCAAGAAGTTTTGAACCTTCAAAAGGTGTGAATACCATTCCAATGCCCAGGGGCACGATGTTGAAAGCTGTCAGGATTTTAAAAGAGAAGTAGAAATGATGATCCAGGAAAAACCGATTGAAATTGGAGAAGACCATGGTGATTCCGATGAGCAAATTTGTAGCCAAATGCCAAGCTTAGCAATTGAAAAGTCATTCTCTCCTTACTAGGAAGGAATCTTGGTAGTTTGTTTTGATATTTTTTCTATTATCTGTGTTATTTCAGGGTTGTAATCTA
This sequence comes from Nicotiana tabacum, assembly GCF_000715075.1. Taxonomy (NCBI): domain Eukaryota; kingdom Viridiplantae; phylum Streptophyta; class Magnoliopsida; order Solanales; family Solanaceae; genus Nicotiana; species Nicotiana tabacum. The sequence continues at coordinate 205,756,517 of NC_134101.1, forward strand.
GATATTATTTGTTTTATTGAGTAAAACCCTTCTATCATTCTATTATGTTTGTATGAGTCATGTCTGTTTGTTTTTGTTGCTACTTTCATTATCATATTATTTTAGGGTTGTAAATCGGATTTTAGGTTGCTTGTTTAGTTGTCAATCCCTTCCATCCTTATTCAATAAAATACAGTTTGTCCTTTCGTATCATTCTATTCCTAGTTCTTTTCTCGCTAGTTCTGATGACATGACATGCATGCAGAAATTTTGGCCAGATTTTAGAAACTGATTTAATCTGGAATTGGATAACTGAAAAAAAATACTTTTGAGGATGAATAAAGAGTTAAAATTCTTTGGAATTAAGATCGAGTAAAACTCACCTTCAAATCATTGTGAAGATCGGGCTTGAGGAAAAATCAATTGAAGTTTGATGGAAAGTCTGACATTAAAGGATGGAGTGTCTTGTGACCACGACACACCAAGAAGATAAACATGTTGGTCAATGCTGTAATCCTGAAAAGATGGCATGATTGGCATTCTCGAGGCTAGGAGGTCCTTTTTCTTCTATCCAAACACCCTATACCCTTTGTTACCCCTTTTGAGGCTTTGTTATTTTCTTTGACCATCCTCTTTTGGAATCAAATTTGGAGTCAAAACAAAAAAAATAAAATGAAAAAAAAAGAAAAAAAAAAGACCATGTACCTGTCACACCTCCTTTTTACCGCGCCCGCGGGGCGCGTGGGGAGTTTTCTCCAATTGAAGGACAGTCGAAACGGGATTTATTTAATTATTTCAGAGTCGCCACCTGGGAATTTTAAGGCGTCCCAAGTCACCGGTTTTAATCCCTGAATCGAGGAGAATATGACTCTGTTTATTATTCTGCGAACCAAAAATCCTGAGTAAGGAATTCTGTTAGTCTGAAATAAGGTGTTAGGCATTTCCGAATTCCGTGGTTCTAGCATGGTCGCTCAACTGTTTTTATTATTGGCTTAGTTATCTTGATTTTTTACTAAATACGTTTTTATTGCATGATTTTACTATCGCTTTTACTTATTGTTTACAATTATATAAACGAATTACGCGTACGTATATTCGTATTATATATCTTTCAATATTACGGGTATCATGTCACGCATACGTGTACACAATAAAATTGTCCATGTTATAGTTTTTTTTATTAAAAATCATATGTTCAAAATTTAAAATAAAATTAAGAACATCGTCACCTTTGTATTTATACAATGAACTGCACATCTCGGGTTACATGAAATTATTTTGACATCGTCGGAGAAATCCTTTTTATTAAAATATTCGTTCGAAATTGCGCGTACGCATAATCCGAATTTGCTTTTAAAATATAATCAGGGTACGCAAACGCATCCCTAATTACGCGAAATATTTGTAATGGTATTATGGATTGTCCACAAATTGTTTATTATATCTACACATTTTATATGAAAATCCTGAGAAATTCACATTTTTAAGGATGCCTTTAAATTCTTTTAAAAGAATTCACAAATTATTAAACGTTGCCCGTCGATTATAATTTTCGGGTATAGATTATATTCATCCCAACTATCCAAATTCAAAGAAAAGAATCAAAATTCGATTTTTAGCAAATACAACATATATATGTATGCCAAAGAATGAATTGTATATGAAACTAACAAATTCTATTTCTAATTACCATTGATATAAAGTGTTGCAATTTGTGCTTATACATATCATCTCATTCTCACATGCTTGTTTTTAATCCAAAATTATAATTGCTTAGTTTATTTATAACGATAAATAATCAAATTGATGAGAAAGGAGTTATTATTCGAATTGATTCAATTCGAATTGTATTACATACAACATAGTTGTGCGCCTAAACATTCATAATATTCTTAACATCATGACGAGATATACCAACTCACCTTACTCATATGATTATAAATATACCTGTCATCATGCCATATAATAACTTATACCAATCCAAACAAAATCATATTTTTTACAAGATATACCACTAATGTAACTTTTTAATACTTCCATTCTACTTTACATTTAGCTAAAGGTATTATGGGATGTAATCAATGGCCCATTTTTATGTCATACTCCCTGTTTTGACAACTCACATATACCTATACTAATGAGATTTCGAAATGGATAACATTATTACAAACCTTATACGAATTTCAAATAAGGTAAATAACTTATAGTCATGGTGTTGAATTCACCACTAATTAACCAACACAAAATAAAACTGAAATTTAAACTAAATGGCTTAGATGAGTAGAAAGCAGAATCATAACTCCAAAATTCATTTATTTGCCGTGTTGAAGCTTTTCACAACATGAGTTTAAAAGGATATGTACCTGGAAATGAAGGTATAAGGAGTAAATTTCAGCAGTAGCAGCAGTAACAAAATTAGCAGAATAGCAGTCTTTCCACAGACTTGAGCAATAATGAGACCCGAGAAACCCAGATTCACAAGAGCAAAGCTTCTTAAAGAATTTCAGATTTTAAAACCAAATAGTATCAATACACAGACCCGGACAGATTCCAAAAGAACAACAAGGTTTTGGATTTTTCTTTTCTTTTCTATTTTTCTGTTTCAGCTTCACTGTGTGTGTGTGTGTATGCGAATACTCTCTTTTGGTTTCTTTTCTGTTTCTTCTTCCTATTCAGATTCCAAGAGGAATCTGATTTTCTGCTTGATTTTTTTTTCTTTTATCTCACTCTAGGTGTATTTTTCTAAAATTCTCTCTCAAAATCTGATCTAAAATTCTGTCTGAAAACTCATTTCTCTCTCTCAATTCCCTCTTAAAATCCGCTTTTAAAATCTGATCCTCAAATCTCTCAATCTCTTCCTATTTTTTTTCTTCTCTGAAAGCTCTCCTTTTTTTTCTTCTGAAAGCTCTCTCTTTTTTTTTCTTCTCTCTTAAAATCTCTCCCCTTTCAAATTTCCAGTCCCTGTACTTATACAGGTCTGTCCTATCTCTTTTTTGTGCTTCTTGGACCCCTTTCTTCTTTTAAAATCAGAAAGTTCCATTACAAACTGTTTTTTAATACTTTAAGTGATCTTATCCTGATTTTAAGCAGCCCCATTACCCTTTGTTTCCCATTATCACTTTAAATAATAGCCAATAACTTTCCACTTTCAGCCCATTATGCTATCATATTACCCTCACTATTCTGTCCAGAAATAACCTCAGAAATCCTACTGTGATTACTATTATTACTGTTGTCAAACTTAAAATCTAACAATACAGATTTTTAAAATCTGTTCAAACCTGATTATTAATCTGATTTAAGACAGCTACAACCAATCCTAAAGTTTTGGACTGAATCCTAACTAAGAATGTAACCTTCTAACACAATTACATCTAATCAACATTTGTAAGATCAAACTGAATTGAACATAACAATTTAAACAGAACTTCAACATTGAGTTAGGATCAAACAGATACAGGAGCATTGTCAATATACTGACAATGCCCTGAAACTTAATGCTCAGAAATCAACACACATACAACATCCATTTGATGGATTTTATTGAACTATAAATAAAGATGACTTAATTAACGAGTATTAATTAAACTGATCATCAAATAAGAAACAACTGATTACAACAAAATAATCCATCCGAAACAGGTTGCTTCAGTCAACATTTTCAGAAACAAGATTCACAATACAACTAATCGACGAACTTAATCGAGTCGATTACACACATTATACCTAATCACAACCAACAGAAACAATTCACATTTAGAATCAAGTAGACGGGTAAGAGACAGTATGACAATAAAAGATGGGAAAATTACACAGACTAAAACAAACATAAAAAATACACGTAGAATACACAAAATAAATAGAAAAAATACCTTTGAATCTTCAATTTTATTCCGACTCGAACTCAACTTGGATTTGGACTTTGTTTGAAATCAAACAGACCTTAGTCGAAGTATTTTCCACTGAAAATACTTCGACTAAGGTCGATTAAACCTCAATCTTTATTTAATTTGGGCAGAATCCAAAAGTCTGGTATTTCTTGGGTTCTTGAAGGTTCGATTTGGGACTTAACCGTTTCTGGTCAGATTCGAGGGGGACTAAATACGACACAAGGGTGAGGGTAGCCTAGGGGTCATTTGGTGTCAGTTTAGAACAGATCTGAGTTTGTTCTTGTTTGGTCCGAACCTTCAAAAGAAGATTCGAAGAGTTCTGAGGGGATTCGAGCCAAACAAACACCAGATCCATAACGAGGCATGCTAGGGGGTACTATGGTGTTAACTAGGGGTTGTTTGGTTTAGATCTAAGCTCGGCTCGAATCTTCAAATGAAGATTCGAGAACCTTCAGGAAGATTCGAGCCAAGTGGCTAGCATATCTGGATAGAGGATGTTCAGGGGGTTCTAGGGTGTTATTTTGGTGACCGGCGGCGTTGATGCCGCCGGGTTTCAGGCGATGGGATGTTAGGGCGGCTAGGGTTAGGGGTGGGTCTGAGGACGATGATGAACAGTGAGAGGAGGGGGTGTTTAGTTAGGGGGGTCGGGGTAAGGATTATGGGTTTATATAGGGACGGGGTGGGTTGATTCTAACCGTTAGATTTAGGAGAATAGAGGGCCAGGATTAGTTCATTTAGTCAAACGATGTCGTTTGGTTTACTGATGGGGTCGGGCTGAATCGGGGCATTGGGTCGGGTAAGGGCTATGGGTTACGGTTCGTGGGATCTCAGCCGTTGGTTGGCTTTGATCCAACGGTCCTTGACAAAATGTGACCAAACGTCGTCGTTTGGTCTTGGCTTTGAATTGGACCGGTGTTAGGTTGCCTGGATTGGGCTGGGGGGGGGGCCTGGATTTTGATCCAGGTCCGAGTTTCATTTATATATTTTTTTTATTTTTCATTTTCTAATTCAAATTCCTAATTTTAATTATAAAATAATTTTAACCTCATAAAAAATATTAATTACTTTATAACAATTATTTAACACATAGACAAAACATTAATCACACAGTGAAATATTAAAATTAGAACAGACACATATTTTTGTGATTTTATTTTTTGAATCAATTATTAAATGCATAATTAAATCCTAGATATGCATGCAACATATATTTTTATTTTTATTTTCATTTTGTTATGACAAAGTAAACATTTACGGATATAAGACAAATATTTAACAAACATCACGCAAATTCAAAAATTGCATAGTAAAAGAAATTTATTTTATTTTTGATTTATTTTGGAGTAGTATTTCGTGAGGCAAAAATCACGTGCTCACAGCTGCCCCTCTTTGTGCGGAAACTCGAAGAGTTTTCGTGCAAAGATAAAGTGAGCGGATACGAGCGATTTTTGCCTGTTCAAATACTCCGTGGGAAGCATTTTTTGAAAGATTTGACCGAACCTCTGCTTCAAAGGTTTCCTACATATCCTTGGCTATAAAGGAATCAGGTCAATGTAGTTCGGGAAGTTTTGGGTAGCTGGGACTACCGTGGGACTGTGATGTTACTGCTGCTTCGTGCTGTTTTTACTGCTTGCTGACCTCCTTATTACACCTTACTTCAAAGGTAATACAAAAAGCTAAATTAGACTATGGTACATGAATTATAAAAATCTTATCTAGATCATGCCCTTGCGTTTCTTGTTGTCTTGATATCTTGGTGACTCTTGGGCATTTGGCTTATTCTGTTTTCCTTTTCATTGTGTCCCGTATTTTCTTCATCTGTTTGGGACCCTTGTTGTTTCTTGCTGGGGATTTTGTTGGACTCCTCTGCTTTATTGATTCTAAGTGTGCTCCTTTCTCATATCAGCGGGCTTTTGACTTCAATACTTCAATTGTATTCCCTTGTTCTCCAGGTGGGTGCCTGACTGCGGATTCATCCTCATTCTCCAGGTGGACGCCTGACTTCTTCAATCCTTTGTCCTCGTTCTCCAGGTGGACGCCTGATTTCTTCAATTCTTATCCTCATTCTCCAGGTGGACGCCTGATTTCTTTAATTCTCATCCTCATTCTCCAGGTGGACGCCTGACTTCTTTCTTTAATTCTTCATCCTCGTTCTCCAGTTGGACGCCTGACTTCTTCTTTTCTCATCCTCATTCTCCAGGTGGACGCCTGACTTCTTTAATTATTTGTCCTCATTCTCCAGGTGGACGCCTGACTTCTTTAATCCTCGTTCTCTAGGTGGACGCCTGATTTCTTTAATTCTCATCCTCGTTCTCCAGGTGGACGCCTGATTTCTTTTTAACTTCTTCATCCTCATTCTCCAGGTGGACGCCTGACTTCTTCAATTCCTATCCTCATTCTCTAGGTGGACGCCTGACTTCTTCAATTCTTATCCTCATTCTCCAGGTGGACGACTGATTTCTTTAGTTCTCATCCTCATTCTCCAGGTGGACGCCTGACTTCTTTTTAACTTCTTCATCCTCATTCTCCAGGTGGACGCCTGACTTATTTAATTCTCATCCTCATTCTCCAGGTGGACGCCTGACTTCTTTTTAACTTCTTCATCCTCATTCTCCAGGTGGACGCCTGACTTATTTAATTCTCATCCTCATTCTCCAGGTGGACGCCTGACTTCTTTTTAACTTCTTCATCCTCATTCTCCAGGTGGACGCCTGACTTCTTCTATTCTTATCCTCATTCTCCAGGTGGACGCCTGATTTCTTTAATTCTCATCCTCATTCTCCAGGTGGACGCCTGACTTCTTTCTTTAATTCTTCATCCTCGTTCTCCAGGTGGACGCCTGACTTCTTCTTTTCTCATCCTCATTCTCCAGGTGGACGCCTGACTTCTTTAATTCTCATCCTCATTCTCCAGGTGGACGCCTGACTTCTTCTTTTCTCATCCTCATTCTCCAGGTGGACGCCTGACTTCTTCAATTCTCATCCTCATTCTCCAGGTGGACGCCTGACTTCTTCTTCTTTACCAGGTATTTCCTGACACAAATATTGTCTTTGCCCCTGTTTTAAATCAAAGAAAACTTCGTTAGTTTAAAGCAGGGTGGTTAACTGGGGTATTCTTGCCGATGGTGAGGCTTCTCTTCGTCTCTTTTTTATTGCCTTGGAATGGTTGAAAAAGACTGTTTTGTCCTTGTAATTGATCCAGGTGGACGCCTGACTTCTTTAATCCTCGTTCTCCAGGTGGACGCCTGATTTCTTTAATTCTCATCCTCGTTCTCCAGGTGGACGCCTGATTTCTTTTTAACTTCTTCATCCTCATTCTCCAGGTGGACGCCTGACTTCTTCAATTCCTATCCTCATTCTCTAGGTGGACGCCTGACTTCTTCAATTCTTATCCTCATTCTCCAGGTGGACGCCTGATTTCTTTAGTTCTCATCCTCATTCTCCAGGTGGACGCCTGACTTCTTTTTAACTTCTTCATCCTCATTCTCCAGGTGGACGCCTGACTTATTTAATTCTCATCCTCATTCTCCAGGTGGACGCCTGACTTCTTTTTAACTTCTTCATCCTCATTCTCCAGGTGGACGCCTGACTTATTTAATTCTCATCCTCATTCTCCAGGTGGACGCCTGACTTCTTTTTAACTTCTTCATCCTCATTCTCCAGGTGGACGCCTGACTTCTTCAATTCTTATCCTCATTCTCCAGGTGGACGCCTGATTTCTTTAATTCTCATCCTCATTCTCCAGGTGGACGCCTGACTTCTTTCTTTAATTCTTCATCCTCGTTCTCCAGGTGGACGCCTGACTTCTTCTTTTCTCATCCTCATTCTCCAGGTGGACGCCTGACTTCTTTAATTCTCATCCTCATTCTCCAGGTGGACGCCTGACTTCTTCTTTTCTCATCCTCATTCTCCAGGTGGACGCCTGACTTCTTCAATTCTCATCCTCATTCTCCAGGTGGACGCCTGACTTCTTCTTCTTTACCAGGTATTTCCTGACACAAATATTGTCTTTGCCCCTGTTTTAAATCAAAGAAAACTTCGTTAGTTTAAAGCAGGGTGGTTAACTGGGGTATTCTTGCCGATGGTGAGGCTTCTCTTCGTCTCTTTTTTATTGCCTTGGAATGGTTGAAAAAGACCGTTTTGTCCTTGTAATTGATCCTTGACTATAGGATTTCCCTCTGTATGTTTTCCTTCGAACCCTTTTAGCCGTGATCATACTTCTTCTTTTCTCATCCTCATTCTCCAGGTGGACGCCTGACTTCTTCTTTTCTCATCCTCATTCTCTAGGTGGACGCCTGACTTATTTAATTCTTATCCTCATTCTGTAGGTGGACGCCTGATTTCTTTCAATTCTCATCCGCATTCTCCAGGTGGACGCCTGACTTCTTCTTTTCTCATCCTCATTCTCCAGGTGGACGCCTGTCTTCTTCTTTTCTCATCCTCATTCTCTAGGTGGACGCCTGACTTCTTCTTGTCTCATCCTCATTCTCTAGGTGGACGCCTGACTTCTTCTTTTCTCATCCTCATTCTCCAGGTGGAGGCCTGACTTCTTCAATTCTCATCCTCATTCTCCAGGTGGACGCCTGACTTCTTTAATTCTCATCCTCATTCTCCAAGTGGACGCCTGATTTCTTTAATTCTTCACTAAGTGTCTCCTGACACAAATGTTGTTTTTGCCCCTATTTTAAATCAAAGAACTTCGTTAGTTTAAAGCAGGGTGGTTAAATGGGGTATTCTTGCCGATGGTGGGGCTTCTTCTTCGTCTTGTTTTATTGCCTTGGAATGGTTGAAAAAGACTGTTTTGTCTTTGTAATTGATCCTTGACTATAGGATTCCCCTCCGTATGTTTTCCTTCAAACCCTTTTAACTGTAATCATATGTCCCTCCTGACATTGCTGATCCACTTTTGATTTTACTTTTCTTACACCCATATCTTATTATTTTATCTCCCGCCTTTCACGGCCGTATTTTGCATCATGTAACCTTGAATCTTGGTAGTATACCTTGACATGCCTTCTTATTTGTTTGGAATAAAACTTATCTCAAAGCTTTAGAAAAGTAAGATTATTAGTGACGAAACACGCTGATTTCGACAATTATAGAAATGAAAAGAAAAATCCAAGTTTGGATGACTGTTGGAGAAAGAATAAAAACTTATCTGATTGGAGTTACTGGCGCCAATGATCAGGGTATGCATTTCGGATTAATCAATCCAGTCTTTTAATCAATCTCCTTTTAATTGTCTAATTTTTGTTTTCCCCCAAAATTTCCGTAATCCAACTTCATTTTTCATTTCACAGACCTGTTGGACTTGCAATATCTCAAAGAGTTTTCACCGATAAACCTTCCTCATTTGTTCATTTCTTACTTCTTTTTCTCCTTATGGTGCCTACGAAGGTTTTCACCAATAAGACTCTCTCATTTTACTTTCTCTCAACTTCCATCGCCTTATGGTGCCCGGGTGGGTTTTCACCTATAAGACTCTCTCATTTTTACTTTCTTTTCTTGTTTGTACCAGAGCGTTATGAACCATCTTCATTTGTTTGACTCAGCATTTTTCTAAGATTGGTCGAAAGGTCTTTTTGGTATGTGGTGGGAAATGGAAAAGGTATTAAAAGCTAAATAGCTTTGGTATGGGTTTAAAATTACAACTCTTGGAATCTTTTTCTTATTTCCAATACAACTCCTGCCCCAGTTTTCTTGATTGGGGTCTCTTGATGTTTCTTTTTGTGCACATTATGTATATTGTGCACCCTATGACCGAGCCGTGAGGCGCCTACGTATCCTTCTTTGAGGAATCAGGTCAAACGTAGTTCGCTAAATAATAGTGATTATTTTTTTTTATTTATTTCATATTTGATTTTCATTGATTCCAAGAGAGGGTAAGAAAGAAGCAAATATGGCTCGAAGGGGAAGCAAATGGTATAGTGTTTGGATAGCAGAATAAATTGCCTTTGTCATTCCAATCTTCGAAATAATGCTAAATACAAACATTCAAAAAGTTATGCATAATATCTCTTTACCGCGTCAGAATTGATCGCCATGTCTATGCATTTGCCTTCAATATCTGTTAAGCATAGTGCACTATTCGATAATACTCTGGTCACAATGAATGGTCCTTGCCAATTCGGGGCAAATTTGCCTTTTGCCTCAACTTGATGTGGAAGAATACGTTTCAGCACATGTTGACCCACTTCGAACTTCCGCGGATGCACTTTTTTGTTGTATGCTCTTGCTATTCTTCTCTGATATAATTGACCATGACATACTGCGGTCAATCGTTTTTCATCAATCAAGTTTAAATGTTCCAGACGGTTTTTGACCCACTCATCATCATCAATCTTTTCTTCGGCGATGATCCGAAGGGAAGGGACCTCAACTTCTGCAGAAATTACTGCTTCAGTGCCATATACCAACAAATAAGGAGTTGCTCCTACTGAAGTGCGAACAGTAGTGCGGTATCCCAATAATGCAAATGGTAATTTTTCATGCCATTGTTTTGAACCTTCTACCATTTTCCGAAGTATCTTCATTATGTTTTTGTTGGCTGCCTCGACTGCTCCATTCGCCTTGGGCCGATATGGGGTAGAGTTGCGATGTGTAAGCTTAAACTGTTGACATACTTCCTTCATTAAGTTGCTGTTAAGATTAGCACCGTTATCTGTGATGATCACCTTTGGGATTCCGAATCGACATATGATATTTGAGTGGACAAAATCGACCACAACTTTCTTGGTCACCGATTTGAATGTCTTGGCCTCAACCTATTTAGTAAAATAATCAATCGCTACCAGAATGAACCTGTGCCCATTGGATACTGCCGGCTCAATTGGTCCAATCACATCCATGCCCCAGGCAACGAAGGGCCATGGTGCCGACATTGTGTGCAGCTCGGATGGTGGAGAATGAATCAAATCTCCGTGTATCTGGCATTGATGACACTTGCGCACAAAACTGATACAATCTCGCTCCATGGTAAACCAATAGTAACCAGCTCGGAGGATTTTCTTTGCCAACACATATCCGCTCATGTGGGGTCCACAAACTCCCGAATGTACTTCAGACATGACAGTTGTAGCTTGTCTGGCATCTATGCATCTTAATAATCCAAGATCTGGTGTTCTTTTATACAAAACTCCTCCGCTTAAGAAGAATCTGTTTGCCAATCGCCTAATGGTCCTCTTTTGATCTCCTGTGGCTTGTGCGGGATATATCCCCATCCTGATATACTCCTTGATGTCATGGAACCATGGTTCACCATTAAATTCTTCTTCCACCATATTGCAATAAGCGTGCTGATCGTGGACTCGAATATGTAGGGGATCCACATAAGCTTTGTCTTGATGGTGCAACATTGATGCCAAAGTAGCTAATGCATCGGCAACCTCATTACGGATCCTTGGAATATGCCGGAATTCCACTTATTGAAATTGCTGACAAAGATCATGTAAACATTGTCGGTATGGTATGAGCTTCAAGTCTCGGGTTTCCCATTCTCCTTGAATTTGATGTACCAAAAGATCTGAATCTCCCATGACTAAGATTTCTCGGATACCCATGTCTGCGGCTAGCCTTAACCCCAAAATGCAAGCTTCATATTCAGCCATATTATTGGTGCAATAAAATCGCAGTTGGGCCGTAACAGGATAGTGATGCCCTGTTTCAGAGATGATTACAGCTCCTATCCCGACTCCTTTCATGTTAGCAGCCCCATCGAAGAAAAGTTTCCAACCAGATTTTTCAATCTGCTCCATCTCATCAATATGCATTATTTCTTCATCAGGAAAATAGGTTTTCAACGGCTCGTATTCCTCATCGACCGGGTTTTCGGCTAAATGATCGGCCAGTGCTTGGGCTTTCATTGCAGTCCGAGTCACATAGATGATGTCAAACTCTGTGAGCAAAATTTGCCACTTTGCAAGTCTTCCCGTTGGCATAGGCTTTTGAAAAATATATTTCAATGGATCCAGACGAGAAATGAGGTAAGTAGTGTAGGACGACAAATAGTGTTTCAACTTCTGAGCTACCCATGTTAGGGCGCAACATGTCTTTTCCAGATGAGTATACTTAACCTTATAAGCTGTGAATTTCTTGCTAAGGTAGTAGATGGCCTGTTCTTTTCTGCCGGTGAGGTCATGTTGCCCCAATACACAACCAAATGAAATTTTCAAGACCGTCAAGTAAAGAATCAAAGGTCTTCCTGGCTCTGGCGGGACCAACACGGGTGGGTTTGACAAGTACCCTTTTATCTTATCGAACGCTTCTTGACACTCATCGGTCCATTTGACCGCAACATCTTTTTTCAACAATTTGAAAATTGGCTCACAGGTTGTTGTGAGCTGAGCAATAAACCTGCTGATGTAATTTAACCTTCCCAACAAACTCATTACATCAGTTTTGTTTTTTGGAGGTGGCAATTCTTGGATGGCTTTGATTTTTGATGGGTCTAGCTCGATGCCTCGCCGACTGACTATGAATCCCAGTAACTTTCCAGATGGAACTCCAAATGCGCATTTGGCAGGGTTAAGCTTGAGGTTGTACCTTCGAAGTCTTAAGAAAAATTTCCTCAAATCCCCAACTTGGTCGGTCTGATGCTTTGATTTTATGATTACATCATCCACGTATACCTCAATCTCCTTGTGTATCATATCATGAAACATTGTGGTCATCGCTCTCATGTAGGTTGATCCGGCGTTCTTCAAACCGAATGGCATTACCCGGTAGCAATAAGTTCCCCATGGTGTGATGAATGCCGTCTTTTCTGCATCTTCTTCATCCATTAGAATTTGATGATACCCAGCATAACAATCCACGAAAGATCCTATATCATGTTTAGCACAATTATCGATCAAAATATGGATATTGGGTAATGGGAAATTATCCTTCGGACTGGCTTTGTTGAGATTGCGGTAGTCGACGCATACTCTAATTTTGCCGTCTTTCTTTGGCACAGGAACGATATTAGCTAACCAAATAGGATATCGAGTGACTCGAATGACCTTTGCTTCCAACTGTTTGGTGATTTCTTCCTTAATTCTCACACTCATATCAGGCTTGAATTTTCTCAGCCTCTGCTTGACAGGAGGCACCGTTGGATCGGTGGGCAATTTGTGAACAACTAAATCAGTGCTCAGGCCCGGCATGTCGTCATACGACCATGCAAAAACATCTTTGAATTCTATGAGTGCTTTAATTAACTCTTCTCGGATCTTTGGTTCGAGATGGACACTTATTTTAGTTTCTCGGATATTACTCGTGTCCCCTATATTGATGTCTTCGGTATCACTCAAGTTAGGTTTGATTTTTTCCTCAAAGTGAATTAACTCTTTACTAATCTCTTCAAAAACCTCATCTTCATCATATTCTGATTCATAATCACAGTATATTTCTTGAATTATTACTTCGAAACCAGATTGATTTTTAAGACTGGGCTGAGGATTCCTCATGCATGCCATATCACTAGAGCCAGCGTAAAAAGAACTGTACATGAAAGAAGAAAAAGAAAAGAAAACTATCAGGAATGATAATAAAAAGGAAACTGCTTTTTATTTGATGATGAAAGATAACAAGGTTTTGCACACTTCAAACAAACTGTAAGATAAGCTTTGGGATTACAACCCTGAAGTAACCCAAACAAACTGAAAGAAAATCAAAATAAACTACCAAGACTCCTTTCGAATTGGGAGAGGAGTGGCTTTCCAATTATTAAGCTTTGTTTCTGGCCCAACGAATTGAACTTCTGCGTTGCTACACCCTTCTTCGCTTTCCAACATATTCACATCATTAAACAATTTCTCGAATCTTTCAATTAATTCCTCCTCAGGATTGACCCAGGATTTAGGAATTGTTGTTATCGGGAAATTTTTAGCACCGGTCTTGACAAAAGACTTTGATAGAGGTGGGACTGGTTTTGGAAGATCCCATGCCTTATATTTCAGCTTTCTGGCCTTTTTCACATCGGTGATAGTGGGTATAAATCCCAAACCAAATGTTCCCCAGTTCTCGGGGAGAGATACTGGTTGTATAATTCCTTGCAAAGATGAGCCCAGACCTTTGCCGGGTATAAAACCGTTTTTTAACATTTCATAGGCTACCATGACTGATGCAGAGGATATCTTTGGATTCGGAAAGTATTTCCCCTCTGGAATTTTCTCTACCGACACTGTGTCGGATACTTGGTATACCCATGGTCCCTGGTCATTTTCTGTTCCCTCGACCGGTACAACGGTACTGCTGCGAGCATTTAAACTTTCTTCCCCATGCACAACTATTTCTTGATGATCCCATTCAAACTTGACAGCCTGATGTAGTGTTGACGGAACTGCTTTAGCAGCATGGATCCATGGTCGACCCAACAACAAGTTGTAAGAAATAGTTATGTCCAACACTTGAAATTCCATTGTGAATTCAACTGGCCCTATTGTTAGTTCCAGTACTATGTCGCCACATGAATCTCTGCTTCCACCGTCAAACCCCCGTACGCAGATACTATTCTTCTGGATCCTCTCCTCTTTAATTTTTAATTTGCTTAAAGTGGAGAGAGGGCAGATATTTGCACTTGACCCATTGTCAACCAATACCCGGGTTACTACAGAGTTTTCACATTTCACGGTGAGGTAAAGAGCTCTGTTATGCTCGGTACCTTCCACAGGCAATTCATCATCAGCAAATGTAATTCTGTTTGTCTCAAAGATTCTATTGGCTATTCTTCCCAAATGATTTACAGAGATTTTTTCAGGAACATGAGCCTCATTCAGGATTTTCATTAAAGCCAGACGGTGCTCCTCTGAATGGATTAGTAATGACAACAATGAAATTTGAGCGGGCGTTTTCTTCAATTGATCCACAACAGAATAATCATGGAGTTTCATTTTTCTTAAAAACTCTTCTGCCTCTTCTTCCGTCACAGCTCTCTTTATTGGTGTTGGATTATTTTTAGTTTTTCTTAACTCTACGGGCGTAAAACATCTTCCCGAACGAGTCAAGCCTTGCACCTCACACACTTCTTCCTTGACTTCTTTTCCCTTGTACATTACAGTCACCCGTTCATAGTTCCATGGGATGGCTTTGTTGTTGATGACTGGCAGCTGGGTTACAGGTGTGATAATAACCCGATCTGTACGGGCTCCTTCCACGAATACAATGGGTTTGTTAGCAACCCCTGGTACTATCACTTTCGGCCTTTCTTGATTTGTGGCAACTTTGCTCGATGATCCCTCCTCGACCATCATAGATGGTTCATCACCATTTCTGTTCTACTTAAGTACCGGCTTCTCCTCAGTTAACTGCTTATCTGGATTGGCTTCATGAGACTTGATCATCATGACAGTTTGTGACGGCTTCTTTGTCACCCCATCAGCTTGTATGATTTCTATCATATTAGCCTCTTGATGGGCTGGCATTGGATTTCTATTGATATTGGGAGCTTCGGGGGTTTGAACCTCAATTTTATTAGTATCAATCAGCTCTTGTATTGCATTTTTCAAATGCCAGCATTTCTCCGTATCATGGCCTAGTGTACCGGAGCAATATTCACAGCTAATGGTGTAATCCAGATTCTTTGGAGGAGGATTGGGTAGCTTGGATTGTATTGGTCTTAGCATGTCCAGCTGTCTCAGCCTGTGGAACAGACTAGTGTAAGACTCTCCCAATGGAGTGTAGGTTTTCTTTTTCTGTTCCCTTTCTCCCCTGAATGCTGGCCTCGGCCTGAAACCTGGTCCGGGATAGGCTCGTGGATAAGTACTTGGTATGACAGGGGCACGCCAGTTAGCGTGTATGATTGTATGCTTGTGTATGGTTGATGGAAAAATGAGGCTCCGAAGGGTGATAGTAGTGTTGGGATGAATCATGGTGGTAAGTTGATTGGCGAGGTCGTTGTTTATTATAGTAAGACGGTGAACCTCTGAGTCCTGACCAAATTCCTGAATCAAGTACTGCTGCTTCCTCTCTCTTCTTTCTTCCGATTCCTCCTACCCCGCCTTGAATGGCTTGAGTAGTCGCCTTAATCGCTGAATAGCTCATGATTTTATTTGTCTTGAGGCCTTCTTCCACCATACCTCCCATCTTCACCACTTCGTTGAATGATTTCCCAACCGCTGAAACTAGATAGGCATAGTAAGTTGGTTCCAAGGCTTAGAGGAAGTAGTCTACCATTTCACTTTCCTTCATAGGAGGATCCACTCTTGCTGCCTGTTCTCTCCATCGGAAGCCATACTCTCTGAAACTTTCATTGTGTTTCTTCTCAAACTTTGTCAAAGATAATCGTTCTGGGATGATTTCCAGATTGTATTTGAAATGGTATGCGAATGCCTGTGCCAGGTCATCCCAGGTGTACCATCTCCCATGGTTCTGGCGTGTATACCACTCCAAAGCTGATCCGCTTAAACTTTGACTGAAGTAAGCCATAAATAATTCATCCTTTCCCCCAGCTCCTTGCATCTTGCTGCAGAAACCCCTTAAGTGGGCTACTGGGTCGCCGTGCCCGTTGTATAGGTCAAATTTGGGCATCTTGAAGCCAACTGGTAATTGTACATTGGGGAATAAGCACAAATCTTTGTATGCTACACTGAGTTGCCCACCTAATCCTCGCATGTCTCTGAACGATTGTTCTAGACTCTTGACCTTCTTGAACATCTCTTCTTGTTTAGCATTTTTGGCTGGCTTGTCAATTTCGGTTGGGAGATCAAAACGAGGAGCAGTTGAATGAATTTCGGAGGCTTTGAGGGTGGGCTCCGGGGGTAATATTGGTTGTCCTGGGCCTGGAATGTAGGCTCACTAGGAGATTTGTGGAATGTAGCAGGGGGAGGTGCTACGAAAACAGGAGTCATAGGTGGAGGAGGAAAATATGGAACTGGTTTCGGAGGTGGAGACTGCGGTGTCTGAGAGGTGGTGCCTCGGTAGTGCTGGTAAATGGGGAAATTTGGGGATAATTCAGTGGTAATATTATCCTGAGTTTGGGTCATTGATGGAGCAGGGTTAGTTGAGTAAGACGGGGGTAACTGTCCTGTAGACCAGGCTTGGTACATCTCAGCCATTTGCTGCTTGAGTTTAAACATCTCTTCTTTCATTTTCCCGACATCCATCTCCTCTAGCTCCATACCTGTGTCAACATCTGGGATAGACATACTTTCGGGTAGTGGTCCTTTTGATCTCGTGTGATAATGATAATATGCCAGTATACTCTTTAGAGAAACTAACTGCTTGAATTCTGGAAATGAACAAACTTGTTAGTTTTGAGAGTTTAACACATATATAATCACACGTTGAGATGCAATGCTCCTAGACAGGTAATCCCTTTCTATTATGCATTTGCTCGGTTGCTTGTGTCGTCCCAGCTTTCTTGAAATTTTTATTGTTATTCACTTTTATTTATTATATATATCTTTTATTGTGGTGGTCGAATCTTATAGAGATTGCCTACGTATCATGCCCCCGCATGAATCAGACCTTGCGTAGTTCGGACATGAGGCAAACACTTTTATTCATTATACAAAGATGGAATTACATTTGAGAACTTTTTTAAAAAAAATGGTTTGAAACACACACATTTAAATAAAAATAAAGATACAATTCTTAACATCTCACAATGTGCCCCACTTTCCATTTGTGTTATAGATTATTAGATTATTTGCTCAATGTGGGGCTTGGCCTGGATGACCTCCCAGCGTACGATACATCCTTTCCAACTCCATTGCTATATGACGAGCAAAAATGGGTGCATGCTCTGTAAACCTTTCATAATCCATTCCTTGGCAATTGACATAACTTTGAGAGGTGTAGACCGCCAAGTCGTGGATTTGTGCCCTGAAATCCTGGAGACGTTGGTCTTGGTTCTGCAATTGCTGCTGGTGAGTGGTAGCTATATCTCTGACACGGTTTTCACGATCTAGAGCTGACTCTAATAGAGCTTGGAGTCTGGCCTGCTCTAATTTTGCTTGCGCTCTTTCCCTGTCGAGGTCTGCTTGTTGATGTTCTCTGTTTCATCTTCTTGCCTCTTCTAGTTGTGCACGAAGCTGATCTTCTGATCGTATCCAATGGTCTTTTTCCTTCTTGAATTGTGCCATGTCTTTTTCGGACTGCCTATCTTGGCGTTCCTTATTAGATCTGGCTTCTTCGTTTAATTGTTGGATCCTTTCTTTTGCTTTGCTCAACGCCATTTCGTTTTCCGCAAAAATGGAATCATAATCTTGCAATTTTTCAAAAAGATTGACGATGGTTTTTTGATCCTTCCAGCTCCTCTTTGGTGTCTCAGAAACTCTTTTCATTCTTTGGAATCGAGCATGAAGATTTTCATTCTCACAAGCTAGACTCTTCTTCTCGCCTTCGGCTTCTTGTGCTTGCAAATCTTTCTCCAAACTGAGGCTTCTCAGATTTTCTTTTAGGGCATGGATAGTTGCTTTGTACCCTTTTTCCTTTTCTCCCCAGATCAACCGCTCTTGGATTTTATCATTGAAGTTTTGAACATGGGGTCTTTTTGTTGGCCTTCTTAGCTCAGGCTCTGGTACATCATCCACGCGAGACCGTTTTTCAAACCACCTTGCATATCCAGGATTTATCTCACCCTTTGTAGTGTCTGGGACTTGAGTATCACTTTTCAAGTATCGACATCCATTCCACATCTGCTGAAGTAGAGCCTCGGGAATAGCGGCTTCTGGGTGTAATTCGATTACTTGCATACTCAAATCTTCATCATCAGGAACTATTTGATATCTCCCTAGTTGTCTTAGGACTCTTAGTGGCGCATACGACTGGATGCTTCTCAATCCCAATAGTAGCAGATAACTATTTGAGGTTGACATGTGTATTACTTCCCTCATCGGGAGCCATCCCAAAGTCCATTCAATTTGATTTGCCGTTAAACCTTTTAGATGAGATACACATGCTTCTATCCCTTCTGGAGCCTGATAATTTTTTATTCTTTCCTCATAACTCTCGATGCAATTATCATTGTTTGACCCATACTGTATAATCTTGGGCTGTTGTTGGAGATGTTCAATCACCCACATTTGCAACAAAATTTTGCATCCTTCGAAGACTTTTGCTCCTGATTTACATAAAGTCAAAGCCCGATAAATGTCTGAGAGAATGATGGGGACAAGGGTGTGATTTTCTTTGGTGGTGAGGATTTGCACAACTTTCGTGGTGCGAATATCAATTGTTCGCTCTTTGTTTGGGAAGATCATGATTCCTAGAAAAGCCACCATGAAGGCAAAGCGACGGTGAATCTGCCAAGTGTCTTTGTTTTGCTTGTTAGTAAGGCCTTTCTCATGAATTTCGAACCCATCTGACTTTCCGAACCTTGAATACAAAAAGTTGAAGGAACAACATCCATTGATGACATTGCTTTTCCGGATTTGACTGCTGATGTTCAGAAGACCGAAAATCGATGTACCGAGGGAGCTTTTGTGAATATCAGGCTTTGATTTCTTAGACTTCCGTCAAAACCAGCATATCCAGCTATCTCCTCTAATGTAGGAGTAAGCTCGAAATCAGAGAAGCGAAAGACATTGTGAACAGGGTCCCAAAAAGTTACTAACGCCGCAATCAGATCATCACGGGGTTTAACTTTCATAATATCCATGAGATTTCCCAAATGCTTGACGACCCATTTTTGACCAGCTTCGCCTAAATCATACCACCACATTTGAAGCTGAAATAGAAACTCTTCTGTATTCGTGGATGGGGGGTTTTGCGTGGTGCTCATTTTGTATCTGAAATTTAATTTAATAAAGTCAAGACTCATTTTGGAAATATACACTAAAAAAAATCATTTTCAAATTTTTTTTTATTTATTAAATACCTTTATTTCAAGATTTAAAACTATTTTTTTTTGAAATTTTTAAAACAACCCATTTTATTCCTCTCTTCTCACCATGATTTCATTTAAGCTGGTCAACAAGCATGTTCGAGGCAAATGAATGCACAAGTAGCAAGTAGGATGCATCAGGATGGTCTTTTTATTTCGGGTTCACCTGTCCTAGACAGACCCAACCCCTATGTTGAGTCTCCAAGGCCAAATGTACATGATGCAAATATACGTTCCTACTAGGGATCCGGTACATGGCTGAGTTATTCTAAGTGAAAAAACTGAGGTTGATTGTTCTAAACCTGGCTTACCCAAACGGACAGTTTGAGCCGAAGCGGGGGCAACGTACCGGGAGAACGAAAGTCTATCCGGCCTAGTTACTTGTCCCAACTTCGTCTTATTTGGTATGACCTTTAACAGAAAGGTGGGCCACGCGCACGTGTGCACCATAAATTTAGAAGACTCAGAAAGAGGGGGTTTTGTAGCAGTTGTATATATTCACAATTCAAATAATATTAAAGCGGTAAAAAAAACATTTAGCATGTTAATCATATCATATAGTAAATAAAGCCAATTATCGCAGTTATTTTAAGCTCGAATTCTTTAACCCTGAACCAGAGATTCTGGGTTCGTTCCCCAGCAGAGTCGCCAGAGCTGTCACACCTCCTTTTTACCGCGCCGGCGGGGCGCGTGGGGAGTTTTCTCCAATTGAAGGACAGTCGAAACGGGATTTATTTAATTATTTCAGAGTCGCCACCTGGGAATTTTAAGGCGTCCCAAGTCACCGGTTTTAATCCCTGAATCGAGGAGAATATGACTCTGTTTATTATTCTGCGAACCAGAAATCCTGAGTAAGGAATTCTGTTAGTCCGGAAGAAGGTGTTAGGCATTTCCGAATTCCGTGGTTCTAGCACGGTCGCTCAACTGTTTTTATTATTGGCTTAGTTATCTTGATTTTTTACTAAATACGTTTTTATTGCATGATTTTACTATCGCTTTTACTTATTGTTTACAATTATATAAACGAATTACGCGTACGTATATTCGTATTATATATCTTTCATAATTACGGGTATCATGTCACGCATACGTGTACACAATAAAATTGTCCATGTTATAGTTTTTATTAAAAAATCATATGTTCAAAATTTAAATTTAAATTAGGAACATCGTCACTTTTGTATTTATACAATGAACCGCACATCTCGGGTTGCATGAAATTATTTTGACATTGTCGGAGAAATCCTTTTTATTAAAATATTCGTTCGAAATTGCGCGTACGCATAATCCAAATTTGCTTTTAAAATATAATCATGGTACGCAAACGCATCCCTAATTACGCGAAATATTTGTAATGGTATTATGGATTGTCCACAAATTGTTTATTATATATACACATTTTATATGAAAATCCTGAGAAATTCACATTTTTAAGGATGCCTTTAAATTCTTTTAAAAGAATTCACAAATTATTAAACGTTGCCCGTCGATTATAATTTCCGGGTATAGATTATATTCATCCCAACTATCCAAATTCAAAGAAAAGAATCAAAATTCGATTTTTAGCAAATACAACATATATATGTATGCCAAAGAATGAATTGTATATGAAACTAACAAATTCTATTTCTAATTACCATTGATATAAAGTGTTGCAATTTGTGCTTATACATATCATCTCATTCTCACATGCTTGTTTTTAATCCAAAATTATAATTGCTTAGTTTATTTATAACGATAAATAATCAAATTGATGAGAAAGGAGTTATTATTCGAATTGATTCAATTCGAATTGTATTACATACAACATAGTTGTGCGCCTAAACATTCATAATATTCTTAACATCATGACGAGCTATACCAACTCACCTTACTCATATGATTATAAATATACCTGTCATCATGCCATATAATAACTTATATCAATCCAAACAAAATCATATTTTTTACAAGATATACCACTAATGTAACTTCTTAATACTTCCATTCTACTTTACATTTAGCTAAAGGTATTATGGGATGTAATCAATGGCCCATTTTTATGCCATACTCCCTGTTTTGACAACTCACATATACCAATACTAATGAGATTTCGAAATGGATAACATTATTACAAACCTTGTACGAATTTCAAATAAGGTAAATAACTTATAGCCATGGTGTTGAATTCACCACTAATTAACCAACACAAAATAAAACTGAAATTTAAACTAAATGGCTTAGATGAGTAGAAAGCAGAATCATAACTCGAAACTTCATTTATTTGTCGTGTTGAAGCTTTTCACAACATGAGTTTAAAAGGATATGTACCTGGAAATGAAGGTATTAGGAGTAAATTTCAGCAGTAGCAGCAGTAACAAAATCAGCAGAATAGCAGTCTTTCCACAGACTTGAGCAATAATGAGACCCGAGAAACCCAGATTCACAAGAGCAAAGCTTCTTAAAGAATTTCAGATTTTAAAACCAAATAGTATCAATACACAGACCCGGACAGATTCCAAAAGAACAACAAGGTTTCGGATTTTTCTTTTCTTTTCTATTTTTGTGTTTCAGCTTCACTGTGTGTGTGTGTGTGTGCGAATACTCTCTTTTGGTTTCTTTTATGTTTCTTCTTCCTCTTCAGATTCCAAGAGGAATATGATTTTCTGCTTGATTTTTTTTTCTTTTATCTCACTCTAGGTGTATTTTTCTTAAATTCTCTCTCAAAATCTAATCTAAAATTCTATCTGAAAACTCATTTCTCTCTCTCAATTCCCTCTTAAAATCCGCTTTTAAAATCTGATCCTCAAATCTCTCAATCTCTTCCTATTTTTTTTCTTCTCTGAAAGCTCTCCTTTTTTTTCTTCTGAAAGCTCTCTCTTTTTTTTTCTTCTCTCTTAAAATCTCTCCCCTTTCAAATTTCCAGTCCCTGTACTTATACAGGTCTGTCCTATCTCTTTTTTGTGCTTCTTGGACCCCTTTCTTCTTTTAAAATCAGAAAGTTCCATTACAAACTGCTTTTTAATACTTTAAGTGATCTTATCCTGATTTTAAGCAGCCCCATTACCCTTTGTTTCCCATTATCACTTTAAATAATAGCCAATAACTTTCCACTTTCAGCCCATTATGCTATCATATTAGCCTCACTATTCTGTCCAGAAATAACCTCAGAAATCCTACTGTGATTACTATTATTACTGTTGTCAAACTTAAAATCTAACAATACAGATTTTTAAAATCTGTTCAAACCTGATTATTAATCTGATTTAAGACAGCTACAACCAATCCTAAAGTTTTGGACTGAATCCTAACTAAGAATGTAACCTTCTAACACAATTACATCTAATCAACATTTGTAAGATCACACTGAATTGAACATAACAATTTAAACAGAACTTCAACATTGAGTTAGGATCAAACAGATACAGGAGCATTGTCAATATACTGACAATGCCCTGAAACTTAATGCTCAGAAATCAACACACATACAACATCCATTTGATGGATTTTATTGAACTATAAATAAAGATGACTTAATATACGAGTATTAATTAAACTGATTATCAAATAAGAAACAACTTATTACAACAAAATAATCCATCCGAAACAGGTTGCTTCAGTCAACATTTTCAGAAACAAGATTCACAATACAACTAATCGACGAACTTAATCGAGTCGATTACACACATTGTAGCTAATCACAACTAACAAAAACAATTCACATTTAGAATCAAGTGACGGGTAAGAGACAGTAGGACAATAAAAGATGGGAAAATTACACAGACTAAAACAAACACAAAAAATACATGTAGAATACACAAAATAAATAGAAAAAATACCTTTGAATCTTCAATTTTATTCCGACTCGAACTCAACTTGGATTTGGACTTTGTTTGAAATCAAACAGACCTTAGTCCAAAAGTCTGGTATTTCTAGGGTTCTTGAAGGTTCGATTTGGGACTTAACCGTTTCTGGTCAGATTCGAGGGGGACTAAATACAACACAATGGTGAGGGTAGCCTAGGGGTCATTTGGTGTCAGTTTAGAACAGATCTGAGTTTGTTCTTGTTTGGTCCGAACCTTCAAAAGAAGATTCATAATGAGGCATGCTAGGGGGTACTATGGTGTTAACTAGGGGTTGTTTGGTTTAGATCTAAGCTCGGCTCGAATCTTCAAATGAAGATTCGAGAACCTTCAGGAAGATTCGAGCCAAGTGGCTAGCATATCTTGATAGAGGATGTTCAGGGGGTTCTAGGGTGTTATTTTGGTGACCGGCGTCGTTGATGCCGCCGGGTTTCAGGCGATGGGATGTTAGGGCGGCTAGGGTTAGGGGTGGGTCTGAGGACGATGATGAACAGTGAGAGGAGGGGGGTGTTTAGTTAGGGGGCGGGGTAAGGATTATGGGTTTATATAGGGACGGGGTGGGTTGATTCTAACCGTTAGATTTAGGAGAATAGAGGGCCAGGATTAGTTCATTTAGTCAAACGATGTCGTTTGGTTTACTGATGGGGTCGGGCTGAATCGGGGCATTCGGTCAGGTAAGGGCTATGGGTTACGGTTCGTGGGATCTCAGCCGTTGGTTGGCTTTGATCCAACGGTCCTTGATAAAATGTGACCAAACGTCGTCGTTTGGTCTTGGCTTTGAAATGGACCGGTGTTGGGTTGCCTGGATTGGGCTGGGGGGGTATCTTGATTTGGGCCTGGATTTTAATCCAGGTCCGAGTTTCATTTATATATTTTTTTTTATTTTTCATTTTTCTAATTCAAATTCCTAATTTTAATTATAAAATAATTTTAACCACATAAAAAATATTAATTACTTTATAACAATTATTTAACATATAGACAAAACATTAATCACACAATGAAATATTAAAATTAGAACAGACACATATTTTTGTGATTTTATTTTTTGAATCAATTATTAAATGCATAATTAAATCCTAGATATGCATGCAACATATATTTTTATTTTTATTTTCATTTTGTTATGACAAAGTAAACATTTACGGATATAAGACAAATATTTAACAAACATCACGCAAATTCAAAAATTGCACAGTAAAAGAAATTTATTTTATTTTTGATTTATTTTGGAGTAGTTTTTCGTGAGGCAAAAATCACGTGCTCACAGTACCAAGAGTACAAACTGGGGCAATTCTTAGAAAGTTCAAAAAAATGAAGAAGAAATGAACTGGCAAATATCCATGCCCCCAGAAAATAGAATCTGGGGCAACATGTTTTGAATACAACAAAAAAGACAAAAGAAAAAAAAGGACATAGAAAAAAGAAAGAAAGATGAAAAAAATACTTAGGTCGGATGTTTGAACTACGTTCGACCTGATTCCTTAAAAAAAGGATACGTATGCTGCCTCACGGTTTGGTTCAACCAAATAAGAATTCAAAAAAAAGAAAAAGAAAATAAAAAAAAAGGAATCCAGCATCTAAAACTGGGGCATGAGTTTGTTTTAGTTATTGAAAGAGTCGATTCCAAAAGTTGTAAGTCCACAACCCCCTTTACTTTGAGTCTATTTTGAGCCTTCATGACGTCCTTTCTTTCCAACCCTATCCAAAATCCTTCTAAATAAAGACCTCCCAATATGCCTTCGAGAATACCAAGAGAAGCATTCAATAAGCAACGGTGGTCACACGACATAGAACATTGTCAAGTTGCTCAAGAAAGCAACAGAAAAAAAATGAGAGACTCTTACTAGTGAAAATCTTCGTGGGCAGTGTAAAGCGATGGTAAGTAGAGATAAATAAATGAGAGAGACTTGTTGGTTAAAACCCCTCGGTCACCACTTGTCGAAAGTGAGTCGGGAATCTAATACAAAGGATTGGCGCGAACAAACCCGACTTCAAAGGTCATAAGAATGGCAAAAGGGAAGATTGGATTAGTTTGATAGATCAGGCCGTGGAGACCAATATGCATGTCATGACCATTAAGGCTAGTTATTGAAAAGAAAAAGAAAAAAAACTCTTCCTTCTGTCCTTCCGAAATGGGGCATTTCTTGTTAATACTTGCTTTTTTACATCAGCGTGTCCTTCACTCTGACTCAGTCCTTGTCATAACAAGCAAGAAAATATGTAAAAATCTGCTACCAGCTTTTTAGTTGCACAAGCCAAGCTGCTCAAGACACAAGGCCACAAACCGACCACCACCTTTTAAAAGTGACAATGTTTTCTTTGTTCAAAACAGGAACAAAGCAGTGGAAGGAAAGTGGTTCGCAAAAAAAAAACAAAAACAAAAACAAACAAAAAACAAAAAAGGAGAAGGAAAAGAAAAAAAAGAAAAGAGACCTCAAAGGGAAGTTTCTCAAATCTTTATCTTTATTTGTCTTGCTATTGTGCATAGAATCTTGCCATTGATCTTCATATTTTTTCTCCTAAGATAGAAATCTTAGTCTGATGAATTTTCTCCTAAGATAAAATGTAGTCTGATGAATTTTCTCCTAGGATAAAATCTTACTCTGATAAATTTTTCTCCTAAGATAGGAAACCTAGTATGATAAATTTTCTCCTAGGATAGAAATCTTAGTCTGATGAATTTTTCTCCTAATATAACAAAAAAAAGGACCTAGTCTGATGAATTTTCTCCTAGAATCAAAATCTTAGTTTGATGAATATTTCTCCTAAGATAGAAAACCTAATCTGATGAATCTTTCTCCTAGGATAGAAATCTTAGCCTGATGAATCTTTCTCCTAAGAAACCAAAAAAAAAGACCTAGTCTAATGAACTTTCTCCTAGGATCAAAATCTTAGTCTGATGAATCTTTTTCCTAAGATAGAAGACCTAGACTGACGAACTTTCTCCTAGGATAGAAATCTTAGTCCGACGAATCTTTCTCCGAAGATCCCAAAAAAAAAGAAGAAAAGAGACCTAGTCTGATGAACTTTCTCCTAGGATAAAAATCTTAGTCTGATGAATCTTTCACCTAAGATAGAAATCTTAGTCTGATGAATCTTTCTCCTAAGATACTTAAAAAATAAAATAAAAAGATCTAGTCTGATGAACTTTCTCCTAGGATCAAAATCTTAGTTTGATGAATCTTTCTCCTAAGATAGAAAACCTAGTCCGATAAATTTTCTCCAAGGATAGAAATCTTAGTCTGATGAATCTATCTCCTAAGATAGAAAACTATGTCTGATAAATTTTCTCCTAGGATAATTTGAAAAAAAAGGATGTCTCGATTTTTTTAAAAAAAAGAGGCATTGGGGCAATTTGTTTAAAATAATGATTTTCTCAAAAGAAAAAAAAAGGTTGATTTTTTCTAAAAAATAAAAATAAAAATAAAATCCTTCTTGGACTGATCTGGAATTTTGATAATGAATTATAGGACTGAGCTGGAAAGTTTTGTCTAATTTCATCAAGTCGCGATTGGGTTTTTGACACGAAACATGAGTTAATTGTTTAACGAGGGAAATGGGTATTGAACTGAGCAAATTAGCTCCAAATTGAGTTTCGACTGAAGGGCTATGTTCGTATTATTATTTGTGACTCATAGGAATAAGAATCATCAAATTCTGAGTTCGTATGATGGAGTTAGAGCCTTTTTAGTGAAAAGAAAAGTTGCTGCAATTTTCTGGGCAGTTTCTGCATTTTTCGCACGTGTGAACAGTAACCGCACCTGCGTGAACAGTATCCGTGTACAGTACCATGTACAGTAAACATGAACAGTATCTGTGTACAGTACCGTGTACGGTACATATGAACAGTACCCCCGTATACATTACCCATGAACAGTAAAATGTGTGAACAGTACCCCCAAAATTCTGGACAGTTTTAAGTCCAGCAGTCCGGTTTTTGGTAATTTTTTTGACTGCCAAGCTCGGATTTTGGGCAATTTTGAGCGAGAAATCACGGGAATTCTTGGGGTAAGTGTTCTTGAATACCTTGTGATTATATTTCATGAATAAATCTTCATTTATGGCGTTAGATTATTGATATTTGAAGAGAAATGGAGGAATTTTCTAAAATTCCATAAAGATGAATTTTTAAGATTTGAAAGCCAATCCGATGTCGGATTTGGGTAAAATTTGTTTGGTTGGACTCGTGGTTGGATGGGGGTTCATATTCCATGACTTTTACCATATTCCGAGATGTGGGCCCCACGGGCGAATTTTGAGTGCAATTTCGGATTTTTAATGGAAAATGTAGAATTTCATATGGAATTAATTCCTATAATTTTTATTAACTGAATCGAATTATTGTGGCTAGATTCGAGGCATTCGGAGGTCGATTTGAGAGACAAAGGCATCGCGAGCTAGAGGATTAGCCGGTTCGAGGTGAGTAATGATTGTAAATGATGTCCTGAGGGTTTGAAACCCCGGATTTGCACATCGTAGAGCTATATTGAGGTGAGACACACGCTGGATGATGAGCACAGGGTCATTTACTACTGGGGATTGTGACTTGGTCCATCCCGATTGATGATTTTACCACATATTTGATTGAAACTTATTTGTTATCATCATGATTTGGGCTGATTGCCATACTTGGGCTTCGGGCCAATTATTTGAATCCAATGGGAATTTTTATAACTATTTCCTCCCTGTTTTGACTTATATTTAAACTAAGTCCTATTGACAATTATTGTTTTACAAACTCATCTGCTTTTATGCAGATTTGAAAACTCAAATGATATTTCTAAATGATATTTTGGGCTGAGAACTACTGTTTTACAAATGCTCGAGGGGCTTATGATGATTTCCGGACTGAGTGAGGCCGAGGGCCATATGTGAGGATATGCTGAGTAATGTGAGGCCGAGGGCCTGAGATACTATTTATGCCACGAGGTGGCTTGAGTGATGTGAGGCCGAGTGATATGAGGCTGAGGGCCTAAGATACTATTTATGCCACGAGGTGGCTTGAGTGATGTGAGGCCGAGTGATATGAGGTTGAGGGCCTGAGATAATTTATATGCCACGCAGTGGCTTGAGTGATGTGAGGATATGCTGAGTGATGATGCCACGAGGTGGCTTGATATAGCGCTTGGGTCGTAAGGGCCCCTCCGGAGTCTGCACACCCACAATGAGCGCGGGTACCCATTGTTCTGAGTGATTGATACTATGCTCGAGGGGTTGATATGAGTGATTGTGAGGAAGCCCGAGGGGCTGATACTATTCTGAGAGTGAGCTCGAGGGGCTGTTACTGATCTGATATTGAGCCCGAGGGGCTGTTACTGATCTGATATTGAGCCTGGGGGGCTAGCACTGTTCTGATATTGAGCCCGAGGGGTTGGTTCTATTGATATTATGCCCGAGGGGCGGTTTGTTGTACATGTTTTGCCCCAGAGGCTGTTTACATTTCTATCATTTTTGTTACTCACTTGTGAACTACGTGCTTTACTTGTTGGAAAAAAGGGATTTTCACTTGATTTCTCACTACTTTACTATTTAAAGTGATTTTACTGCTTCAGCATGGAATACCTTGTGTTTTTGCGTGATTTCTTGCCTTCAGTCTTTGTTTATTATTATTACTCACTGAGTCGGAGTACTCACATTACTCCCTGCACCTTGTGTGCAGATTCAGGTATGTTTTGGCTGATCGGAGGCAGAGTCATCAGGGTTTAGCAAGGTAGCTATCGGCGTTCGCAGCACTGCTTTTCTCTCTAATCATTTCATTAGTCTTTATTTGTACACTCTAGGCTTTCAGTTGTAATTATACCCTAGTAGATGCTCGTGACTAGTGACACCCCGGTTAGGGCTGTTTCGGGTTGTGCTTCTGTTAATTATATCATTAAATTATATTTAAACTGTTTATTATTGTTTAACTATTTTTGAAAAGGCGATATGGGTTTGTTGGCTGGTCTTGTCTTCACGAGAGGCGCCATCACGACCGGAGCGGGGTTTGGGTCGTGACAAGTTGGTATCAGAGCCTAGGTTACATAGGTCTCATGAGTCATGAGCAGGTTTAGTAGAGTCTCACGGATCAGTATGAAGACGTTTGTATTTATCCTCGAGAGGCTGTAGAACCTTTAGGAAAACATCACATTCTTGAATTCTTATCGTGCGTCCTTTGATTCAGCTTGAAATGTAACTCTTTGAATTCCTTCCATACGTTCGTATGTGCGCATGAGCACTCAATATCAGATGTTCCTTGATGGCTTGTGATTCCCCGATCGAGGGGCGAGATGTGATCTATGTGAGTTTGATGTTGGGCCAGTCTGGAGGACTTGAGGCCGAATATTTGCATATGGCTTGACCACCGAGGTGTTGACTATGTGAGCAAGTATTTTTGAACTTATATGTTCGGTAGTATCCCTATTTGTGGGAGTGATGGTTGGATAACTATGTGATGAGTATGTTAGAACTGCGAGATGTATCCATCTTGATTTGAGGTATAGCCCCGAGTTATGGGTGTGCAAAGAGTCTTTTCATGTGTCCTAGTTGGGAGTGAAGTAAATTTCATGTTGCGGTATGAGTTCAGACTCAGGAAGACTAAGTGACTGCGTAATGGTTATAACGGTGGAAGGTATACATAAATGTTAGTTCAATGCGAAGAAGGTGGGTTATCTCATGCGAAGTGTTTAGAGGTTGTACGATCCTTATGTGTCTGTTAGATTTAATGTGTTGCAACTTAAATTAGGTCGCTTAGTGAGTGGGTGCAACTGTTGCGAGAGTGGAATGCGAGATTTGCAGAAGAGTTAAAATTCTAGATGATCTGTGTTTTCACAAGCCTATAAAAGATTTGAGTTTAATCTCATTATGGTATCATGTCATCAATAGAGTATAATCGCTAGGAGTTATTGAGCGTGTGTTGATCTATGGCTTCGAGCCAAATGGGGGAGTCCACTATTGAATAGTTGATTGCACAGTTATGTGCTCTAATGGTTCTAGTTCGAGGCATATATGTAAATTAGTTGTGGCTCGAGTAAAGGAAATTTCAATAAAGGCTATGTTATGCTTTATGGGTGTACGAGAATTGGGGAATGACTTGAGTTGTGGTTGGTAACGAATGCTCGGTGCATAGAGCAGGAAGTTGCTTGGTTATATTGGAATGAGGTCAAATTCTGCAGTGTCAGAGTGCAAATGAAGCACAGGTTGTTCGGTTCGTTTAATCAATCTAACTGCGGTTTGAGTAGTGTGGATGACACTAGAGAATGGTCCTATTATGTTCAAAACTCTACATACAATAATTGGAGGCTTCTAAGTTGTACTTATGGATAGAAACTGAGTTTTCAGTGGAAGATGGCAAGACTTGTGGTATTTTCTATATTAATTATGGGATTCTATATATCAGTATCGGGAAGGTGAAGGTAATGGCTTTGGGGAACACTTAAAGAGTATTCAGCAGTTTAGGAGCCTTAGACGGTGTAGCTTTATGCTTGGGTTTCATGTGATAAGCCTAGGTTGAGGAAATTGTGATGCTACAGCAAGAAGGAATATCAAGTTGAAGATGAATCAGAAGGAATTTAGATAGATGGGGTATCTTGATAGTAGACCAAATCGGTATAGTAAGGATATGATTAATTCCTTGTGTGTGTTCGAGGTAATGAGTTCCTACAGCTATTTTGCAACAATGCTCTTGGGTTTTGATGGCTTGCTTAGCTTGATCTAGTTAGAAGGATTTAGTCCTGGCAGTTGAATTTGTGCAAATGGATTTGGGAGAGTTCTTATTGATTGCTACCGTGGTTGGAGAGGTGCAATTTTTCCGAGTGTGAGAAACATAGGATATGTAATGATTTTTCTTCTAGATGGGATCATTGGAAGTTCTTGTCTAGATGAGTTATAGTTCAGTTCTGAAAGGAAGTTCATAAAACTCTTAGGCAGTGGGTAGCCTCAGACGATTAAGGAAATGGTACTGCTAATTGGAAATGATTTGACGAGAGTCTATGTTTTAGTAAAAAGGCAATGTTATTAAGCTGATAGCACTTCGGTAGTATTGCGGCACCTTGTTTTTAGATCGACTAGTGATATTCTGGTTTGCTTGGTGGCACAGGAAAATTTTAGAGTATCTATAGTGGAATGATTGGGTATTAGAGGTGTGGCATATATTCGGACGGCAAAATTGGGATAAGATATGGTGATTCATGTGTCGTATGGACGTGGACACGGAAGTTCTCATATTCAGGCTATGTTGTGATTGTAGATCGTGTGTATCAGCACTGTTTAGTGACTACCGAGATTTGGAGGCCCAAGTGGATCTTTCTTTGCTTGGTATGTTAGATTTTGGATGTGATGTTGGGGATTTAGACTGATCATCTCAGTGTTGGGTTATTCTGGACTATTACGTTATGGGCTAGGTTGGAAATGCCAAAGGTTGAGTGGCGATGTGCGTCGGGTTATGTTCTAGTGGAGTGGTTTATATTTCATAGACCCAGCAGACGGCTAGGAAGGATTGCTTTTCTTAATTGGGCCTTCGTGATGGATGTCAGTGCAGAGGTTTCTACCATTGATTCAGTTCCGGTATTGAGTGACTTTCTGGAAGCGTTTCTTGTGGCTGGGCATGTCGTCGAGCGAGGTTGTGGATTTCAGTATTTATGTGATGCCGGGCACCGTATCGTATGGCTCCGGCAGGAGTTATGGTAGTTGAAGGAGCGTCTTTAGGCTTCCTTGGTAAGGAGTTCGTTGACAGGCCAATGTGGATGCGTGTTCTAGCTCGAGTCGGCTTGGTTGTCCCCGATGTATTGTTGAGGGATAGGTTGATTTGACTGTTATTGAGCTTATTAGTGATCTGGGGAGATCTATGAGTTGCCTTTCTGTGTTGCGAGACATTATGATTTATTGGTTATAGGAACATATGGTACGGTTCTAATGGGGTTCATAGTGGAAGTCGAGCGGGAAGAGTAATCGAGTGTTGCTCGGTGAATGGTGTATCGGATACGTCCTATCGGGTTTGCGTGGTATATGTTACTTGTTTTACCATTGGTGTAATGATTTGCTTGGTTTCCAGACGTCAAATTGTTCGTGGTTGTCAATTTCGAGCATAGTGACTTGAGGTGTCCCATGTGGAGCAGTGTTTGGATAGGATAACGCATTGTAGCAAAGCTATGTGGAGATATGACCTTGCGTGTTAGATTTATGTGTCCTATTCTGTGATTTGAGATGGGTTCTCAGCCCTGCGTTGTGGTAGTACGAGTGAGCTTGAGATACAACTCTTTCATTTGAGTCATTTTCATGATTTGAGTATGTTCGAACCGTTGCTTATTGGTGCGCGTATTATGCTAGATGTGGCTTAGGCCTCTATTGGTGTGACATGTCACCAGGGTAGTGTGTTGGGTCAGAGGAGATCGTTGGGATCATTAATGAAAATAAACGGATTCGATTTCAGCATGTTTGATGGGTAAACATCGAGGTTCGGTTAAAAAAAATTGCTATGGTAATTGCCAGAGGAGAAATGGCTTCATGAATGGTTGATCTGAAAAATGGTTATGGTTTATTGTGTGTTTCATTTATCGTTGGCAGTATAGGAAAGTGTTGGAATGAGACTTTAGTTGATAAGAGGTTTTCTATCGGTATTTGGTTGTTGTGGGCAGCTGCTGTGAATAGAAGTTATTGCTGCGAGCGTTAGAGTTATATGGTATATCATGGGATTGCTCCCGAGGTTGCAGGCATGGGTTACTACAGCTAGTTCGAGTCTATTCAAAGTATAGGTGTAAGGTTTTGATCGTATTGATGGTTTCAGAGGTGAAAATTTGGTTCTATGGTTTATGAGCTAGATTGGATTGTGTAATTTTAGTTAAACGGTGTTCCTATATGAGATATGGTGACATGGGATCACCCCCGTCTATATGCATGGAAAGGTTATTCAGCGATTGGTGGGCTTTTAGAACAGCTTTGGGTACGTTCGAGGACGAACGTGTGGTTAAGTGGGGGAGGATGTAACGACCCAACCGGTCGTTTTAAACTTTTGCACTTTGATCGCCAGTTCCCGGGCATGACTTGCCTCGTGTAACGTGTTATGACTGATGTAGATTGTTAGTTTTGGTTTTCAGGAAAAATCAGAATGAATTTGAAGGAACAGTCTCAGTTGAAAGCTTTGAATTTGAAAGGTTTGACTAAGAGTTGACTTATTTGTATATGAGCTCGGATCGGAAATTTTATGATTTGGGTAGCTTCGTTGGGTGATTTATGACTTAGGAGCGAGATCGGAATGCATTTTGGAAGTCTGTGGAAGGATTTGGCTTGAATTGGCAAAGTTAATATTTTGGCGAATTCCGGTTGATAGGTGAGATTTTGATCCGAGGGTCGGAATGGAATTCCGAGAGTTGTTGTAGCTTTTTTATGTCATTTGTGATGTGTGTCCAAAATTTCAGGTCATTTGGACGTCGTTTGGTCGACTTTCTGATCGAATTCGAATTTCGGAAGTTTTAGAATTCTTAGGCTTGAATCCGAGGGTGATTTGATGTTTTGATGTTGTTTTGAGCATTCTGAAGGTTGGAACAAGTTTAAATTATGTTATGGGGTGTGTTGGCATGTTTGGTGGGGGTCCCATGAGGCTCGGATATGTTTTGGAAAAGTTTTTGGAAGATTTTTTCGTTTTGAGCATAAGCATGTAATGATCCAAAGGTCCATTTTTAGTTCTAGAGATCGAAATTTGATTTCGAGACTTCTGGAATTTTGATAATGAATTATAGGACTGATCTGGAAAGTTTGGTCTAATTTCATCAAGTCGTGATTGGGTTTTTGACACAACATGAGTTAATTATTTAACGAGCAAAATGGGTATTAAACTGAGCAAATGAGCTCCGAATTGAGTTTCGACTGAAGTGCTATGTTCGTATTATTATTTGTGAGTCATAAGAACAAGAATCATCAAATTCTAAGTTCGAATGATGGAGTAAGAGCCTTTTTAGTGAAAAGAAAAGCTGCTACAATTTTCTGGGCAGTTTCTGCATTTTTCGCACGTGTGCACAGTAACCGCACCTGCGTGAACAGTATCCGTGTACGTACCATGTACAGTAAATATGATCAGTATCCATGCACAGTACCCGTGTACAATACATATGAACAGTACCCCATATACAGTATCCATGAACAGTAAAATGTGTGAACAGTACCCCCAAAATTCTAGAAAGTTTTAAGTCCAACAGTCCGGTTTTTGGTCATTGTTTTGACTGCCAAGCTCGGGTTTTGGGAAATTTTGAGCGAGAAATCATGGTAATTCTTGGGGTAAGTGTTCTTGAATCCCTTGTGATTATATTCCATGAATAAATCTTCATTTCTGGCGTTAGATTATTGATATTTGAAGATAAATGGAGGAATTTTCTAAAATTCTATAAAGATGAATTTTTAAGATTTGAAAGCCAATCCGAAGTCGGATTTTGGTAAAATTTATTTGGTTGGACTCGTGGTTGGATGGGGGTTCATATTCGGTGACTTTTACCATATTCCGAGATGTGGGCCCCACGGGCGAATTTTGAGTGCAATTTCGGATTTTTAATGGAAAATGTAGAATTTCATATGGAATTAATTCCTATAATTTTTATTAACTGAATCGAATTATTATGGCTAGATTCGAGGCATTCAGAGGTCGATTTGAGAGACAAAGGCATCGCAAGGTAGAGGATTAGCCGGTTCGAGGTGAGTAATGATTGTAAATGATGTCCTGAGGGTTTGAAACCCCGGATTTGCACATCGTAGTGCTATATTAAGGTGAGACACACGCTGGATGATGAGCGCGGGGTCATTTACTACCGGGGATTGTGACTTTGTCCATCCCGATTGATGATTTTACCGCATATTTGATTGAAACTTATTTGTTATCATCATGATTTGGGCTGATTGCCATACTTGGGCTTCGTGCCAATTATTTGAATCCAATGGGAATTTTTATCACTATTTCCTCACTGTTTTGACTTATATTTAAACTCAGTCCTGTTGGTAATTATTGTTTTACAAACTCAGCCGCTTTTATGTAGATTTGAAAACTTAAATGATATTTCTAAATGGTATTTTGGGCTGAGAACTACTGTTTTACAAATGCCCGAGGGGCATATGATGATTTCCGGACTGAGTGAGGATGAGGGCCATATGTGAGGATATGCTGAGTGATGTGAGGCTAAGGGTCTGAGATACTATTTATGCCACGATGTGGCTTGAGTGATGTGAGGCCGAGTGAGATGAGGCCGAGGGCCTGGGATACTATTTATGCTACGAGGTGGCTTGAGTGATATGAGGCCGAGTGATATGAGGCTGAGGGCCTGAGATACTATCTATGCCACGAGGTGGCTTGAGTGATGTGAGGTCGAGTGATATGAGGCCGAGGGCCTGAGATACTTTATATGACACGCGGTGGCTTGAGTGATGTGAGGATATGCTGAGTGATGATGCCACGAGGTGGCTTGATATAGCGCTTGGGTCGTAAGGGGCCCCTCCGGAGTCTGCACAACCACAGTGAGCGCGGGTACCCTTTATTCTGAGTGATTGATACTATTTCCGAGGGGCTGATATGAGTGATTGTGAAGTAGCCCGAGGGGCTGATACTATTCTGAGAGTGAGCCCGAGGGGCTGTTACTGATCTGATATTGAGCCCGAGGGGTTGTTACTGATCTGATGTTGAGCCTGATGAGCTGTTACTATTCTGATATTAAGCCCGAGGGGCTGGCGCTGTTCTGATATTGAGCCCGAGGGCTGGTTTTATTGATATTATGACCTAGGGGCTGTTTTTTGTACATGCTTTGCCCGAGGGGCTGTTTACATTTTTATCATTTTTGTTACTCACTTGTAAACTACTTGCTTTACTTGTTGAAAAAAGGGATTTTCACTTGATTTCTCATTGCTTTACTGTTTAAAGTGATTTTACTGCTTTAGTATGGAATACTTTGTGTTTTTACGTGATTTTTTGCCTTCAGTCTTTGTTTATTATTATTACTCACTGAGTCGGAGTACTCACATTACTCCTTGCACCTTGTGTGCAGATTCAGGTATATTTTGGCTGATCGGAGGCAGAGTCATCAGGGTTTAGCAAGGTAGCTGCCGGCGTTCGCAGCACTGCTTTTCTCTCTCCTCATTTCATTAGTCTGTATTTGTACACTCCAGGCTTTCAGTTGTATTTATACGGTAGTAGATGCTCGTGACTTGTGACACCCCGGTTAGGGCTGTGTCGGGTTGTGCTTCCGTTAATTATATCATTAAATCATATTTAAACTGTTTATTAATGTTTAACTATTTTTGAAAAGGAGAGGCGTCATCACGACCGGAGCGGGGTTTGGGTCGTGACACAAATATAGGGTCTCCACTCTCTAGTTGCTTTCATTTTAGACATAGGGTCTTCACTCCCTAGTCTCTGTTTTCTTAGGCTATACCAACCCCGACTTTTAATTGCTTTCAATAAAGAAATAGTTTAGATATTTGTTACAATAACTCACGAAATTTTCCTAGTGAAAACTGGGTAGAAAATTTCATTCGTTTGTTTGCTTTGGTACCTGAATAGGTTTTTACCACGAGGCACCAAGTTTGAGATGACCTAAACAATGAGTCTCAATCCAAAAAAGAGAAGAAAAAGAAAAGAAGTGAACTCAAAGTGCAGAAGCAGAGAAAAGATGTGGACTGCTCAAGACGTGATTGAAATCACAAGCTTTGCACGTCCTGCCTCAATCTGAGAAGTTGAAAAAGGAGAGAACCAGCACCTGCAGCTAAAGAGCATCAAGATTCAGATCAGAGTCTACATGAAGAACCAACCAAAACTCAAGATCAAGCTTCAGAAGACTCATAGATAGGAATCTTGTAACATGCAGTTGATAGGTTTAGCTAGTTTAGCTTTTCATCTTTTATTTTGGTGTAATAAGGAGCTCAGCAAGCAGAAACAGCAGCAATAGCAGTGAAATCACAGCTTCTCGGTAATCCCAGCTACCAAACTTTCCAAAACTACACTGACCTGATTCCTTTATAGCCAAGGATATGGAGGCAACCTCCGAAGCAAGGTTCGGTCAAACATTTTCAAAATGCTTCCAAATGGAGTTTTCAAACGGGCAAAAATTGCTCGTATTTGCTCATTTTATCTTTGCCTGAAAACTCTTCATGTTTCCGAGCAAAGAGTTGTGACCACCTAATTTTTGCCCTACATGAAGATAATTCCTAAAAATAGACCAAAATAATTTATATTGATTTTTAGGAATTTTCTTTATTAAATTGCACTTCATGCATTTTTAATATTTTAAAACATAGAAAAAATCATTAGAAAATTATCATTAGAATTTCATGCCATCTTAGGTTTAATTTTCATTTAGGAATTTAATTTCATAGTTTAATTGCATTCATTAAACAAAAATCACAAAAAAAAATTACTACAATAGTCATGTCCACATTTTAGCTTTTAGTTTCAAATTAGTAAGATTAACTCTACAAAATAGTTTAAGGTAGAGCCTAATTTAGGATTTTATTTAGCTTTTTTAGTTAATTTAGTTAGATTTTCTTAAAATCAAAAGAAAAACAAAGAAAAAGAAGTAGATTTGGTCTTTTAATTTCATCTGAGCCAGCTTAACTTTAAGCCCAAAAATTCCAAATAACTCAATTACCCACATTTCAGACCAATTGTTTTGGCCCATTAACCCTTACCCTCATTAAAACCTAATCCCTAATTCCTTATAACAATCAGATCTTATACACATTAGGTGATCAGATCATGGACCCTTCCTCTAGAGAGCAAACGGTGCTTCGTTCTTCTCAAAAGAGGGAGATAATAATCGGACTCCTTCTTCTAAAGAACAAGAACAGTAGCCATTTCTCCTTCCCTTTTATGCTTTCGTCTTCTTCGCTAATCACCATGAAAGCTTGCCAAAACTAATCCTGAAAATTCCATCGCCGACGAACTCGCCGAAAACGAAAGAGGAGTGGTCGCCTAAAGTTGAAACTCGTTGTTGTTGCTGTTGCAAAGTAGATGAGCTCCCTTTTTCACGTTTTTTTAGCTCTATTTGGGCGAATTTTGTTTGTTTATCCACTGTCAAATGTTGTTGTACCTCTGTATTTTTTTCTTTGCAATTGAAAAGATTTTGGCTTACGAGATTCAGAAGCAATGTTTGCTGATCTCGGACACTTCTCCCAATTGTCAATAAAGATTTCTTTTACCTCCATAGTTTATCCATCACTCATTATTGTGTATATGGGAAATGCTGTAGGTATGGCTTTAATCATGTTCAAAAAGGATAGCAAAATTCTTTTGGGTTGAAATCATTTGGACTGATTTTCATGCATGCATATACTCGTTTGTTTAGAAATTCTGTTTTCCACTTGTTTATGAAGTAGTCTAATACATCCTTTGTCCCTAAAATTTTCCCTTCGCATCAGGTTTAGCTATCATAACTGTCATACTGGTCACCACTTGCTTAATGTCATTGGTAATTGTTTTGTGCCGATTCCCCTCGCAATTTGCTTTGTGATCTTCTTTGCGATAATTGAGGCTTTATATTTCTCTGCTTCTTTGATTAAATTTTTGGAAGGAGCGTGGGTGCCTATTGCCATGGCTTTTATTTTCATGATAGTAATGTGCATTTGGCACTTAGAAACACACATGAAAATTTTTCTGACTAGTGGCAATAAAATTCAAATTCAGAACCTTTGTCTACTCTAGTATTGTATTAGATTATGAATTATCTCATGTAAAACTTAATTTATTAATAGAATAAACTCTACTAATTCTTTTAATCTACAACAACTGTCTAATTCATCACATAGATATATAACCACAAATCATCATGACTATGGGTACAGTTCCCGTGACATAGTCATGATACCTAATTCCCCAAATTCGGGGGTGCATTTCATGTGACCCGATTATAACAACTTCGAATAATAAAATCCTTTGAAATCAACTGATGTGTGTCATGCCAAACAAAACCTTTGGCCCTCATGAAATTAGATCAATCCTTGTAAAAATTGAGGTGCGGCATCAATTGAATTTTTCATGGCCCTCGCAAACATTGTTATTAATTTGAACCTTCGTAGTTGCTTTAGGCGCGTTCTTTAAATTGATTTTTATAATTACTAAATTCGGGTGTACATTTCATGTGACCCAATTTCAATTCTCAACAATGCTAAATAGAATGTGCTGCGAACCGCGGGTGCATTTCATGTAGCGGGGTTCAAGGCGTGTTTTAAATAACGTTGAATCTTCCTAAAAGCGGTTTAACTTAATTAAAAGCGCTTCTAAAGCTAAAAATGCACCATAGGCTAAAACATGTAATAAATCGAACAATAGGCTAATTTTAATAATTTAAGTGACTGTACTAGAACGACGGAACCCGAGAATACCTAACACCTTCTCCCGAGTTAACAGAATTCCTTATCTAGAATTTCTAATAAAAGTCGAATTTCCTTATCTAGAATTAGAGTCACCACTTGGAATATTTATGGTGTTCCAAGTCGCCAATTTATTTTAAAATCCCAAATCGAGGAAATTCGACTTTTATTAGAAATTCTAGATAAGGAATTCTGTTAACTCGGGAGAAGGTGTTATGATGAATAATGATGAATCACAAATAAGACGTAGCAGAATTCCGCTTTAAAAAACCTTACCTTAAATGTGTCGAAATTGAAGTTATCTCATTAGCGGTAATGATACTGTTAGTTATTGTAAAAAGATTCCCCTCTAACGGTTTGATATTGAAGGCAGTAAACTATTTCTGATGCTCTTAGAAGAAGAAAACGAGCATAAAAATGTAAAAGAGGCTTTCTCATGCCCTTCTAAGGATAAATGGACAAAATCAATGGAAGATGAATTGGAGTCTATGAGAGTCAACAAAGTCTGAGAACTAGTTGACCTCCATGAAGGACGCAAAGTAATTGGGAGTAAATGGGTTCTCAAAATTAAGCTCAAGGTTGATGGCACAGTTGAGAGACATAAGGCTTGACTGGTGGCGAAAGAGTATACATAGCAAAAAGGAATAGACTATGAAAGGACTTTCTCACCTACTATATGATTTACCTCTGTTTGCCTAGTTCTAGCTATTATTGCAAGCTTGGATCTTGAATTGTATTAGATGGATGTAAAGACTGCCTTTCTCAATGGAGAATTAGATGAAGAAATCTATATGGAACAACCTAAGTGTTTCATTGAAAAGGACCACGAACAAAAGGTTTGTAGACTTTTGAAGTCTATTTATGGCCTTAGACAATCTTTAAGGCAGAATGTTGTCGTGTACAATAGTTTTACCATGATGGATGAAAACCGATGTGCGTATACCAAAAAATCAAGGAACAAGCTTGTGATTTTAACATTGTTTGTAGATGACATAGTTATAGTTGGAAATGATAAGGAGTTTATAACCGAGATAAAGTCATGGTCGTCATTTCAATTTGAGATGAAATATATAAGTGAAATTGCATATATTCTTAGAGTTAAGATTTTAAGAGATAGTCCAAAGGAACTATTGTATCTCTCACAAGAGAATTACATTAGAAAAGTTCTTGAATGATTCAATATGCAGAATAGCATCCCCGTTGACACTCCTATCAGTAAAGGTCATGCCTTAGGAAGTCAGATGTGTCCTAAGACTCCTAAAGAGACAGAAAAAATGATCCAAGTTCCTTATAGGAGCACGGTCGGAAGTCTAATGTATGTTATGGTGTGCACTAGATATGATATACATGAAGCATTTGACTTCGTAAGTAGATATCAAACCGACCCAGGTTTAGTACATTGGCAAGCAGTAAAGAGGATCATGAGATATCTGAAGGGAAATGTTGATTATGCCTTTTGTTACAAAGGCTGCAAGGATCTCATATTAGTTGGACACAATAATGCTGATCATGGAGGAGATCTAGACGAAAGGAAGTCTACCTCAGGATATGTTTTATTACTCAGTGATGGCACCATATCATAGAGTAGAGAGAAATAGTCATGTGTATTGTTTACCGTGAAAATGGTAACAACAATTAAATATTTAAATGGGATTCTAAATATACGTGATCTATTCCCGAGCTAGTTGTTAGAGTAGTTGATGCTAATAATATGGAGTTTAATGATGAAATGTAAGATAAAACAAGATAGTAATTGAACCGAAGGCCTGGTGCCCGGGTGTAAGTCTGGTCGATGGGGGACCTCGGGGTCGATAACAGGGTCGAGTTTGAGCTATCGGGGATAATCGGGAATGGGATAACAACTAAGTATATAATCAAACAAGGTTCTTTACAGCCAATACTGAGTTATATAATAAAGAGCAAGTAAGAGAACAAAAGATATAAAGTGGCCTCGGGCCAGTGAGAACAAGCAAGTTAGAAAGAAGAGAGAGAGAGAGATATTATTGCATTTGTGGAGAAAATAGAGCAACATCAGCCCTTTACAAAGTAGGGTGAGTCCCTTTTATATATTAGGGGAACTCGGCTACGAGTACGTGTGCATTAATTACAAAGTTAGAGATGGGATGGCCTGATGCAATGCCTCAGCATTGGCTCTGGTTAGGCCGGCCCTGTCAGACTCAGCCATGTGCCTTGGGAGCTTTCCCCTCTGTCCTAGCTTCGATATCCGTCTTCTCTGAGTCGGGTCTCGATGAGTCCCGAGGT
This sequence comes from Nicotiana tabacum, assembly GCF_000715075.1. Lineage (NCBI taxonomy): Eukaryota > Viridiplantae > Streptophyta > Magnoliopsida > Solanales > Solanaceae > Nicotiana > Nicotiana tabacum. The sequence goes on from NC_134101.1 coordinate 205,798,611, forward strand.
CGGGAACTCGCCAGTGGCTTCCTGTCCTCGGGGTCTCGAGGCGTTCTTGTGAAATGACTTGAGAGCGAGAAATCAAATCCTCTGATTTCACCGTATACAGATAGTCTCTGCATTTCCTAGAGCGAAGTGATGGGAAACGATTTTGATGATTAACTCTTCGAGCTCCTTTCGGCGACGTCATTCTGTCGATGCGACTCCCGGTGTGAGCTTTGTGGTAACCGGGGCATCCATGGGCTTGTGTATTTTTGACTTCATTCAATGCACTCCCGATTCCTGTTCTCCAAGGTGAAGGTACCGCCACCGATTGGGTTTTCCAAGGATGCATTAATTGCGTCCGTCAGTCAAACTTTCAAAGCCTCGACGACCGTGTCATAACACCCTATAAATGAGGGTGTTTTGGCATTGTTTTTCCTATCCCAGTGCTTTTGTTGGCTTATTTGCCCATTCCTTCTTATCATCTTCTTCTATCCTTGAACATCATGCTTAGGGCTCAAAGCCTCAATCCCGCTTGGCGGAGCTTCCTTAGATCGTGTTGCGGCCCTTTGCCGGGACTTCCCTTTGTCAAGCATAATCGTGTTGTCCCATTACTGCTATGGTCGTTGATATACTGGTTTTGCTGCTGCTATTGGCCCGAGATAATAATGGACGGGGAATCAGTTTCCCCCTTATGTAGATAGTCGTTCGGACTATACACCGCTGCTCAAGAGGGGGCTCGGATTATACAACACTGCTCACCTTCATACCCTGGCTCGACGTGGTGCTCTGCTCCGAGTTGGGGGCTTGCACGACTAGACCTTCTAAGAAGTGGATTTTAAGTAGTCGTGCAAGCGGGACCGAGGGTTGTTCGGTCTGCTGTCTCTACGGGGTTTCCTTGGCCAACGAGGGTCCTCGAGCTTTGGAGAGCTATGGCATTTTTTCATCCCTCCCTGCCACTTGGCTTACCCCTTGGGGATATCAGTGTGGAAGGTTGGGATGAAACTTCCAAGGAGGTACGTCCGGAGGCACCTATTGTAGACCTTCGAAGGTGGACCGGTCTTCGGGCTTTTACTTTGCATGTGCATCCCTTTGTTTTTTTCCTTTATGCGTAGAGATCCTTCACATGCTTTTTTAATTGTATGTAATGACCCCTCAAAGTCTGTTGTCCATAGATCTTTATGAATATGAATATACTCCATTGACTTCTGCTTTTGATTCTTGCTTTGTAATTGCATGCTCATGTGCCCTTCGAGGCCTTTAGAATGTTTTCCTTTATTGTTGACCGCTGACATTTAACTTGGGTGCGAGCATTCTTTCCGATCCTTTGCCGATCGACATGGCTCCCTTCCGAACCCATCGTCTTACCTCGGACCAATCCTGAATTAATCTAATAGGCTCGGGCTATCAGGGCCCTCCGAGTTGTATGGAGATAATATGCCGAATTTTGGAGCCTTCGAGGATGTTATCCTGAATGAAGGTCAGCTTTGGGTACCTAGGGGTCCCTTTTGATCTTGATGCAGATAGCCTTCTTAAAACGTATAAGAGAAACTTCTGCTGAGGAGTTGCCTATACTCGGGTGCTGCCTCAGACCTTTGTGGAGCTTTCATGATCGGAGCTTCTTGTGCTTATTCTTCTTTTTAGAAAGGGAACTATGAGATCAGGTACTGCCTCATATCGAGTGAGGTGTTGAAAGCTTCCCAAAGTCCGACTTCTTTTTGGCGGGGATCCTCGGGGTAGAGTGTTGCCTCAAGATTAGAGATAATAGGGATGATTCCTCGAGTCTTGGCTTCTCATCGAAGGATGCTTTCAGGATCGGGTATCACCCCGTCGATCTGCATTGAGGTTGTAGGTTTCCCGGGGCTCACTCTGGGTAGGTGAGTCGTTGTTGTTTCTCGCATATATGTGGGGCGGCTTCAGCTTCTTCGCAAGACCTCACTATTTTTAGATAGTTGCCCTTCTGCTTTGGCATAGGGTTCTTTATTTCTTCACGCGTAAAAAGTGTTGGCTCATGCCCTTACTCTGATTTGTTAGTTTTGTCATAGTCATGGCGACCACTTCGGGGCCAGCCCGACAGGGAGTGGGGAGTGCTGCTCCCGGCGCTCAGGAACTGCGGGAGTTCGCTCTGAATACGATGTCTTTGATAAGAGTGGAACATCTGGAGATGGTAAGAAAATATTGTGGATGGACCGAGGGGATAGCGCTGCAGGTGCTTCCCCCGGATGAGAGTATTACGGACTCTACTAACGGATTCTTGAGCGTATACCTATATCCTTTCGCATTTGGTCCCCTTGATAAGGTTGTGCTTGATTTTTGCTTGAAGTATTGGGTTACTTTGTTGCAGATACATCCGTCTTTTTGGCAGGTGGTGCTGATGATGAGGTGCTTTGCGGAGAAGACTGGGCTTGAATTAACGCTTAACCATCTCGTCAGGCTATACCGGCCCTTTCATCACCACGGCTTGCTAACCTTGAGGTGTCGTTCGTCCACGCCCTTTGTAGTTGACAACAAAGAGGACGGGGATCGAGAGTAGGCCGGTTGGTTTATCCAGGTCTGGACGGTCGACATTATCCCCGTGGAACTTTTGCTATTTCCCGAAGGGTGGAATTATGCACGTGAGCCGAGCATCTGGTGCTTTTTCAGATTTTTCCTATAGCAAAAATTAGTTGAATAATAGTGTTATCTCCCTTGTTGCAGCAACTTCATAGACGCCGGGCAAAGTCCTTGACCTGCCCTACTGGGTCCAGAGGCTGGTGACCCATTCGACCTGTGATGAGTGTCGGTAACGAGCTGTATTTTGTGCCATTACCTTTGCCTTCATTTATTTGAGGTAACATTTCCCTCCTTTCTTTTGTACTGGCTTTGCCGTTTGTAGGTATCGGGCGGTTCTTCAGGATGACACAGTGCTCTTCCAAAAGGGAGGAAGAGGCGTCGTCCTCCGAGGTGAGGGATAACGGTGATAAACGGGATTGGTACCCGTAGTGTGGTGGAGCTTTTAGTAGCGTTGAACGGTCTCGTGTCTTCGAGGAGAGGGCATCGTCCAAGTTTGCTGCTGCCGGAGTATCTGATTCCTGGGCGGCGATTCCTCCTAGTGAATATGCTTTGCCCGAGGTTGGTTCTTCTGGGGCCGGAGAGGCAGGATCAACAGGAGTGTGTTCCGACATCGAGGAAGTACGTCGGCTTCACTTCGTGGTGAGTTTAGGCGTATTTTTCCTGTATTCTACGTCCTTCTTCCCCTATTGAGCTTTCCTTGTGCATGCCTGTGATAGGCTTATGTCTGAGCTGCTCCGTCTAGGGACCAGGCTTCAGAAAATTCCGGACAAGGGTGAGTCTCTTAGGCTCCTTAGTGAGGAGAAGGAGGTGGAGTTGTTGCATTGGCAATATGAGGCGTACTGGAGCTCGAATTACGAGAGCTATTTAATAGAACATGTAACTTTTTGCAGCTCGTGCTTTGCTCCTTTTGGACCTTAAAGTTAACCCCCTTTTTGTTATATTAGCTGCAGAAAAAGACGGAGGCCTTAGAGTATCTCAAGGGCAACATCGGCCATGTTAGAACTGTTTGTGGCGAGCTAAGGGCTCATGTGCAAGCTCAATCTTTACAAAAGACAGGAGCCTCGGCCAAGGTCCCTGCCTTTGAAGTCCAACTCCGTCTGGCTTGTGATAATGCCAAAGTTCAAGCAGATATGATTGGGAAACTTGAATCTGATCTCTCAAAATTAGGGCTGAGATAATTGATACCCGGGCTGAAGCGGCACTAAGCAGAACCAAGGCTGATCAGGAGATGGCGATTCATATGAAAGACGTTGTAGATGCTCAAGCCAAGCTGAAGCGAGCCCTCAACCGGGAGAAGAGGATCAAGGAATATGTTTATTGCAGATCCCGAAGAGAGGTACTCGAGGATGTCGGTGCGAGGGGCTTTGTTCTCTCGAAGGAATTGGCTCAAGTGAGGGTGGACAAGCGTGACGCGTAGTCACTTCTTGCTGACGATGTGAAGAGCGAACTCGACAAGTTGTAACCCTTTGGATTAGAGTGTAGATTTCGCCATTTTCTCGCTTTGTATTTGACATATGTAGAGCATATCTGTAGATGGAGAGTGTGCCTTTTCTGCGTATGTAAGATAAGAGGAAACTTGAAGCTTTATTTCTTCTGCATTTCTTTCTATATTGCTTTTAACCAGGCGGGCTGGTTTCGGAGTTTGGTGGGATCCTCGTAGGTCCGGAACTTATCGGGCAGGCCTGGAAGCTTTTAAGTGTGATCCTTGACGAGAGTAGGCATCCAAGCCTCCGTGTTTTACCCAGCTATTTAGGCGCAGTCTCCGAGTCAGGCCTTAACTCGAGCTTGCCCGCCTTTAAATCCTCTATGGCCATGCGGGAAGGTAGTTATTGCTCTTATTTATTGCCCTTAGGCATTTGTATTTTCGACTATTTTAGGTCCAGTCTCCGAGTCACATTGCGATTCGAGCTTCAATCGGCCTTCAAGTTCTTTCCTGCCTGCATGGGCAGACAATGTGGCCTTCATTTCTTGGCCTCGGGCGTTTTGTTGTTTCAACTATTTCGGGTCTAGTCTCCAAGTCGCGTTGTGACTTGAGCTTTAATTGACCCTTATGTTCTTTCCTACCTGCATGGGCTAACGATGATGGCCTTTTGTGCTTTAGGCCGAAGTGACCTTACAAGTGGGTGACCCGGAGTCTCACTCAACTGGCGATGGTGGTATTACATCGTGCCATTAGGCATATTGTAGTTTAACTATTTCGGGTCCAGTCTCCGAGTCGCATTGCGACTCGAGCTTTAATTGACCCTTAATTACTTTTGATTTTAAAACTGGCAATAGTGCCTCTTGCATTGTTTCAGTTATTGAGACCTTTTAATAAATGGCCCGGAGGCTTGCATAGTTAACTATTTTGGATTCGGTCTCCGAATCGGGTTACGATTTGAGCTCATTTTAATCCTCAAATTGTCAATTTTCAAGTTGGTGACAATGGATCTTATTTTGTTTCGTTGTAGAGACCTTTTAGTGTGCGGCCCGGAGGCTCATATGGCTAGCGATAATGGCTCTGTTTTGCCCGTGGGCTTTTTGTAGGCTTTGATTTCCTCTTGTTAAGGCCTTTCAAAATAGTTTTGAGCACCTCGGAAGGTTCATAGCTCGTAGGCTGAGTAGGTCGAAGCCTTGTGATTTGGAGCTGACATGGTCGAAGCTCGTTTTTTCCTATTGAGGGAAGCCTGTTTTAACCGGTTCTTTCCGAAGTATACTCGAAGTAGTGGCCTGTGATTTTTGTTTAGCGACGGTCTGGTGTTTCCAAGTCGTGTTAGTTTGGCTGTATTAGTCATTTTGACCGTAGTCATATATGTTTGGCCAGAGCCATTTTCGATCCTGCGTGATAGTTCACGCGTCTACACTAAGGGTATGCCATTTCGGGAGTCTTACAAATGCGATGTATAGCCTGAACTTCGGGATTTTCATGCCTGTTGAGGTCTTACAGTTTGTCATGCCTATTGAGGTCTTACAGTTTTTGTCATGACTATTGAGGTCTTACAGTTTTTGTTGTAATATAGAATAAATCTAGTTACGCCGAGTCTGCCCGCTAGGGGTCTTACAGTTTCGGGTTTTCCAGCGCATGGCGATGAATGACAGACTCCGAGTCATCGAATTTTTTTTAAGCTTGATAACTGTTTTTCGTGAGCTTGGAGTTGCCTTGTAGGGGATTTATGATCCTGGAGTTCCGACCCTGGGGTCTTGCGGGTGTTGAATTGCTGACGCTAAGTCTCCGAGTATCTCGGGATGCGTTTGGTGGAGAGGCCCCTGTCGAGGGTATACTTAAGATTTCCTTGTTTGGAGAATAAGATGCTGAAAAGATATCCTTTTATTGCTTGGTGTAGACATACATTGTTTCATTGTCGTGAGCTCGGGCCGCGCGGGCTTGGCTTCTCCGACCATTCGATCCAGTACATAATTCCCTATTGAGACTTAGTCTGCCATTATCCGGTACATAATTCCCTATTGAGACTTAGTCTGCCATTTCCCGGTCCTCCCGAGGGGACAGTGCCCTTAGAAGAAGATCACCGCTCGTCGTTGGACTGTAGAAGAAGGCCTGCGACCTTATCAGATCCTTTTCTGGAGGTGCGCTTCCCTGCTAATAATCTTGCTGATGAGGCCCTCTTTGGGGTGGAAGTTCGATTGAGGGGAAAGAGCACGGCGGGCCCTTTTTTAGAGCCTAGGGATCCACGGGTAGAGTTAGAACTTCCGAATGTCCTGGCCAGTTGTCTGCATACAGGTCAGTGAAAAAATAACAAGGGACTAAAGCAGTTCTTCCTCACCGCGGGATGTGTAGGTGACATTTTGAAATTTGGTATGTTCCTACCCTTTCGAGGCATGAGACCCGATACAGCCCTCCGCTATGTCTTATCAGGCTTGGCCGAAGATGTGGTTTCCTTAGCCTTTGATCCTTCCGAGGGTGGGGGCATTGATGTTGGCAACGTGCCACATGGTGAAGAATTTCCTCTCGTCGTGTATTGCTCTCTGTTGACTTATTTTAGTTCTGCCCTTTGCAAGGGGTTTCATGCTTTTGGCAAAATGGGGTCGACACTGTCTCTAGGTGGTCTGCCGGCGGTCGTCTGAATAAGACGTCTATGCTTTGCGCCACCTCCGATGGTACATATCTCGACGTCCTGGCCCGAGCTCAGACGGGCTGTATCAAGAGAATGGTCTTTGTGGAGATTTATCATTTGGAATTCGCCAGGGATTCGGGATGCAGGAGCGATTTTGTCCGTTAGTCCGGACCGCCCCATTGACTTTGGTCCGACATCATTGTTGTACGTGACTGAACCACCTGAATTCATGAACACATGTTTTATTTAAGATAAATCAAATGAGGGAGAGGGTTACCAATGCGTCAGTGTGACACCGAGGTGAAGTCTCGGTGCCCTTTTCCCTGGATGTAAGGGTGTCCTCCGGAATATTTCCCTGGACCCGTTTTTCACTGACGGCAAACATTTTCACTTTCCTTTTTATGAGTCCTCAGAGGGTGTCGCTGCTCTTTCACTGTTGTGGTAATACGTCGTGGCTTGTTCGCTTTATCCTTCCTGGTTGCCTTCCTCCCTTGGGGTTGGACTCGAGTCTGACCGCTCGATGGTACTCAACGGTGATTTTTATTGAGTAGTACGGTTGTCATCCTTCTGAGCCGGTGGCCATTTTTAACCCCGTGACCGCGCGCGCCCTGCAGTTCCTACGCCGGGTTGTGGTTCCTTTGAAAGGTTCTTGGTCGAATAGGCCTGAGTTGCTCAGCGTTCCTGGTTTTTCTTATGGTGATCATGATATTTGGTAAAGCAATGTTGAAATCGTACTCTACTGGGCAGGGTTCCTCTGCCGGCTGTGCCTCGTTAGATCCGATTCCACTAAAGGTTCCTCGAGGATGTTGCCCTATTTCCCTACCGTTGCGAGGTAGGCTGCATCTTGTGGCGTTCCTCCTATTCGCGGTGCATGGATGGTACCTCCATCTGTTTGGCATTAGTTTCTTTGCTGGGAGCCTTCTTGGGTATAGAGGCTCCTGGATGGTTGTCCATGGCCCTAATTCGTGGCCGGTGCCGGGTACGGGCATCCGACCAGGTCTCGGCTGGGTATCTGATTAAGTTTTGTTTTAAATGACCTGGAGTCATCGGGCATGCTTCGTTTAAACTTTGGGCAAAGGCCTGGGCTGCCCAGTCATCCGAAATCGGGAGCGATCTCATTCATCCTATCAGGGAATGAGGTGCGACTTCGTGTGGTGTTTCACACTCTCTTTGTTTGGCCTCAGATGTGTCGGGCTCTTCCGTTACTACTTCGATGGCATCAGTGTGTGCTCCTACGGAGGGATCTGCTGATATGGTAAGTAGTTTGTGAGGTCAGGCGCTAGGCTGCGGTGCCACATCATGGTTTCTTTCGAGAGTGTTTCCCGAACTTTTTCAATGAGACGGGATCAAACTCATCATCTTGAAGGTCGCTACCTTTTTCCGCGCATGTGTAAGCAGTGGTGCACTCATCGTGATCCGAGGTCCTGTCGTACCTAGGGAGTTTCGTCGTTCCGAATTTTCGTGAAGCAGGTTCTGGGACCGCTTCCACGGGAGATAACTGTTGCATGAACCTCCACAAACCGGACACGATTCTCTTGGAGAGATCCTCCAGCGTCTTCGTTGTGGCAGGGTCTGTTATCAATTCTGTTGTTGCTTGATCTTTTGGGTACTCATTCGGCGCAGGGAGCTGTTTCCGGCGCTACTGTGCTAGGGATCCCCGGATGGCGCTACAACTAAGCGATAGCCAACTGCTGTGCCTGCAATATTTCAAAAATGTCATGAAGACTAACTACCTATGTTTCCTGAGCCGGGGTTTGTTGGGCTTCTTATTGGTCGATATGTTAAATGCTCCCATCGGTGCGCGAGGCCTCATCGACCTGTTGTGCGCCTCGCGAACCTGCGTCCGCTGGAATTAGCCTAGATGCATTATCGGGGTTCTGCGGCGTCGTGCCAACCACTGGAACAGCCTCACCATTTCCGCCGTGATTTTTGGGGTAGTCATTCTCAACTCTGTTTACCGAGCCAGATATTTTGACCTGAAATCAAGAGATCTTTGGACAAGAAAAAATGTGAAAGATAGCATGCGTTAGTGCAATGGAGCTAGCAAGAAAATAATCACTATTATTATTAGCCCCACAGTGGGCGCCAAACTGTTTTCCGTGAAAATGGTAACAACAATTAAATTTATAAATGGGATTCTAAAAATACATGATCTATTCACAAGTTAGTTGTTAGAGCAATTGATGCTAATAATATGGAGTTTAATAATGAAATGTAAGCTAAAATGAGATAGTAATCGAACCGAAGGGCCTGCTGCCGGGTGTAAGTCTGGTCGATGGGGGACCTCAGAGTCGAGTTCGAGCTATCGAGGATAATCGGAAATGGGATAACAACTAAGTATATAATCAAACAAGGCTATTTACAGCCAATACTGAGCTATATAAGGAAGAGCAAGTAAGAGAACGATAGATATAAGGTGGCATCGGGCCAGTGAGAACAAGCAAGTTAGAAAGAAGAAAGAGAGAGATATTATTGCATTTGTGGAGAAAATGGAGCAACATCAGCCCTTTACAAAGTAGGGTGAGTCCCCTTTATATAGGAGGGGAACTCAGCTACGAGTACGTGGGCATTAATTACAAAGTTTGGAGATGGGATGGCTTGATGCGATGCCTCAGCATAGGCTCTGGTTAGGCCGCCCCTGTCAGACTCAACCGTGTGCCTTGGGAGCTTCCCCCTCTGTCCTGGCTTCGATATCTGTCTTTTTGAGTCGGGCCTCGATGATCCCCGAGGTCGGGAACTCGACCGTGGCTTCCTATCCTTGGGGTCTCGAGGTATTCTTGCGAAATGACTTGAGAGAGAGAAATCAAATCCTCTAATTTCAACGCGTACATGTATCACTATCTACAAAGGAAGCTGAATAAGTGGCTCTCGCATCAGCAGCATAATAAGTTTTTTGGTTGAAAATGTTCTTGGAACACTTGTTGGATATTGTAAGAAATATTGAACAAGTGTAAGTCTACTATATCAATGAAGCTGCAATAACCTCTACCAAGGACCCTAAGTTTCATTATAAAACCAAACACATAAATATGCGAAAGACATGGTTAGACGCAAGGTAGTGAATGTGAAGTATGTGTCTACAAAAAAATATGTTAGTAGATCTATTGACCAAGCCTTTGTCTAGAGATCGAGACATATTAGGTCTCAAGGCTTGCGTAGACTCTGCGTTACTTTATTTCATTATTTATTTTCCCGTGTTCACAAAACTGATATTCTTTGATTATCAGTAAAGCTTATTTTCATACATACATATTTATATTGTTGAATGTTATGTGCATTCTTTGTTCCTACATTTTTTTATAAGTATGTTAGGTAGAAAAGAGGTTGGCCTTTCACACAGGCAACCACCTCCTTATATTAGTGATGTGAGGAGATGAGACATGAATTTAAGAAAAATTATCAAAAGGATAATTTGAGAGCTATTCACTTAAAATCAGAATGTTACTTAAACAATGACATAAGGTCATTAGGGTGAAAAATGTTCACCTAGTCTACTCTGTGAGCCAGATATGAGTTAAATATGATATTTTAGATTAAGAAACTCAAATTTAGATACTTATAGTGTCCAAATATCACTTGTACAAATTCTTTATCAGATAAACACATAAGCTCTTTGGAAAAAGGGAGAAAATGCTATAGCACGTGTTTTATACCATGTGTGCTAATATTGACTAATTGGGTTAATATAAGTCCACTCGCAACTAATTGTTGTGTGAGACCTAGAGCTTTTATGAAGGCTCAAGATTTTTACCCTCAAGGACTCTAATTAGATACTTGAGACTTAGTGTGATATAAGCTATCTTAGTGAGTTTCCAAAGGAACCTGAACACAGTTTTGGTCTAAGGGAGAATATCTAGAAAAGCAGTCAAACTAATGTTGAAGGGATTATGAGAAGAGGAAGATTATTGATGGAATTTCATTTATTTGTGTTCACTGGTGCACTAGATATAAATTATGAGTCAAGATTGTGAATACAAGAAATAATGATATATGAGATTTTGAGATTATATCAAATGTGATTCATATGATCTAGGGTACTGTATACTTTATGATCTACTTGTAGGTTTGTACTTGACAAGATGTTATATACTCCTAACAGATGTATAACACTTAGGTCTCACAATATGTTGGTCGCATGGTCTACTTCCCTGTATGCATGATGTTATACCTCATTTTAACACGGGTCAAATTAAAGTATAACATATTGGTAATTGAGGTTTAATTAATTAAAGAGAATCGCCACCTAATTATTTTAAAGGTGAATTAGAACACCTATTATAGCTAAGTAATGCTTAAAATTAAATCTGTTTTTACGGTCTGCTTAACCTTAAAAATTCTAGGTAAGGGTTCTAGTTAATCCTATAGGGAAGGTTGTTAAAGCACCCTATATGATCCGTTAATTACGGTTAACCGGTCAAACTTAGGTTAATTAAAGCTAAGACCAAATATAAGTAATAAAAGGATTAGTATATAATTAAGAAGAATCTGACTTACGATTTTGGAAAACGGTCGAAATTACCTTTCGAAAACAAGTTTTACAAAGAAGTCATTTGCTGCTAACAAGTTTTTAAATCTAAACTTATAGGTGTTAAAGAAAGTATAAGAGTGGAATTTCAAGAACGTCCCTGGTTTAAGATGCTATCTCCAAAATTAAGTACCTTATAAGAAAACATTAGTATAGTAAAATGTTATTAATTAAGCTATTATTTTAAATAGTCCTTAAAATAGGCGTGGTATTCCTAGTGATAAAATAAGTACGATACTCATAAATAAGGTGAGAATACTAAGTGATTAAATAAAACTCAGCTATTTCTTATATAATAATAATAGGCTCCAACATAAAATTTTAAAAATTAAGAAAACACAAAAAAAGCAAATCGAAAATTACAAATATTAAGATAAAATAAGTGGTAGGAACAAAAAGAAGGACGTCATAGGCGCCCCCAAGCGTTTCGCTTGTTTTTCTGCTATCCAGTACATTCTAAGGATATATGTCGTGTATTGACTCTATCTGGTGGTGATGAGACTCCATCTTTACGAGTCTCGAAGACTCCATATGCGGGTATTGGAGTCTAGCATTAAGACTCCATTATGCTTCAAAGTGTACTTGTAAAGGAAGAGAGAAATAAAAAATTAGCAAAATAACGTACGAGTTCAATTAACATATGCAAGGATAAGAAGGATTAGAGAGTGGAACTTGATTCTTAACAATATATCAAGAATAAAATATGCAAAGCCGTCCTAGTGTCAAATTGTTTTATGAAATTCTAGCCATACTTCTTGTCATTAGACAAACACACAACTATAGGAAAGATAAATATTTCCAGCTATTTATTTAGACTAGTAGCAAAAACTCTCAAATGACAAAAATATAAACTTCCAGTGATAATCACACAGCAACATGAACACATTTCATCAAGACGTAAATTTTATTTTAACAAAGTCATCGACATTTTTAAATCCAAATACTAACTAGTACAAAGAAATAGGCACAAAAGTTCTATAACTATGTTTCCTAAAGAAAGAATTTTGGATACCTAATACTAAAGTAAATCAAGTCTTCTCTTAACAGTGTGCATTTAAATAAATCTATTCTTAAACAAATTTTTTGAAATTTTAAACACGATATTTAGGAAAAAGGTCTTGAATCACAATGGCAAATAAATCTATTGCAGGGCAACTAGCTCATGATAAAATCCTTCTTAAAATTATGGCATCTAATAGAGAAGTATGCAAAAGGAAAAAAGTATTTTCATGTGAGCATTTCATCAAATATATGTCGGGCATGCTTTTAACAATACACACCAGAACATAATCTCCTTACAGGATTACTGCTAACAACTTTAGTCACAGATCATTCCCTTAAACAAACATGTACATAAAAGCTTAATAGAAGCTAACAATCCTCGCAACAAACACGCATCAGACATCAAAAAAACAGAATCAAAACGAGAGTGATAGGAGAAGATACGAACCTTTTACAAGACAGCAAACTGAGACGGGTCTTAGATGCAATATCGAACTCCGACCTCGAACTCGCTACCTTAGACGATTGTTAGTCACCGGAATAAGCAAATAAACCATTGTAATGGCTAAAAATACAAAGAGAGCTAGAGAACTTTGTTTTTTAATTAGAGGAAAGGAAATGCACTAACAGAGGTGGCTGAAAACTCTCGACTTTAGGGTGAAAGTGGGCGGCTCTAGGGCTTAAGGTTAAAGAAGGGGGCCGAAGCTTGTGGGTTTAAAGAGAGGTGCAACAGCTCCAAAAGCTCTTTTTCCAGTATATTTCAAATGCAAGTATTTATAGGTGAAGAAGTAGGGTTCATGGGCGGGATTTTTACCTCTAACGTTTGAAATTAAGAGCGTGAGGTTTCGAACAGTAAAATACGTTCATAATTTAATGAGCGATATTTGAGTAAATTTGTTTCAGATTTGCTTGAGACTTTGAGCAGATTTGTTTCAAATTAATACCCAAAATGGTTGGGATGTTGTGCAGCAAGAAAAAGAAAAAATGGAGAAACTCCATGTGAGCAAAGAGAGAAAAGATTCCAATTTAGACTTCTTGGCACTAGATTTGAGGCGAGAATTCATTGTAATTAAATGAAAATTTGAAATCCAAAAGAGATATACTTTAGTGATTTTGAATTTCAAAAAAAAATTGAAACGGTAGTGCTACCGTTCTACCGAAGCTTCACCAAATGGTGTGACATAATATCTGCAATAGAAATTCAAAGTAGGCAATATATAATGTTAATTGAAAAGACGGCAATGTGATTTGGAAAGTCAAAAAGTTTTTATGAGGAAAGAGATAGCTTTACACGTGAAAAGAGAGAGGGGCTATTCTTTTGGCTATATCTGAATAGGGGTACAAAAGTAATTTGCGCTAAAAAAATAATCTAGAACCAAAGAGTTGGTCATTTGATCATTCAGCAGATTGGATAGAATTGGTGGATCATTTGGAGTAATTTGGTCCTGTAGAATTAGTAGAAAATATTGGACTATTAACTAGGCCAATTTCCTTTCTTCCTTCCAAATTCTTTGGGCTTCTAATAGTCAACAATAATATTATAAAAAAAATAACTAACTTATTTATTATACCTATTCGCAATTACTCATGTTTAAATAAAATATTAATCGTAAGATACTACCATATTTATTAAATATAACTTCATAATAATTAAAAGTTATTGCAAAAAATATTTTCACTAGTGATATAAATGAAATAAAAATGCTTTTCGTGAAATGTAACAATAAATACGATTAAGGTATGAATGATAAAGACGATAGCTATAGAATTATTATTATTATTATTATTATTATTATTATTATTATTATTATTATTATTATTATTATTATTATTATTATTATTATTATTATTATTAATAGCTATAATAGTTTTAATAATAATAACAAATAGGCATAGTTTGTGTAAATAATATAGTAGAATAACTACCTTATATTATTAGTGATATTAGAAGCTTAAAGAAATAATTTGGAAGGAAGGAGGGACAAAATTGGATGTCAACATCTGCCCCTCTTTGACCTGAGACGATCAAAGAGTGTTCGAGCAAAGAATATTGACTTAGTAGCCAATTTTGTTACGACCATCAAGGTTGGAATGGGACAAAGGAGACGTAAAAAAAATGATTGCGGTCGAACTTCGGTTCCGAGTTGCCTACATATCTCGCGTTTCACGAGAATTAGGTCATATGTAGTTCAAGACTTATGGCACCCTAGAGTAGGACTCGACTATTGATGTAGATCTAAAAATGTTACCCCAGTGTCGAATAATAGAGATATTGGGTACCATGATTGAAAGAAAGATGTTTGAAATAAGAATTTAATTATGAATTTTGACAGTCGAGCCGAACGGAGTTCGAAGTAGATCCTTGACCTTTGTTGGAGAGTTTGGTATTCCTCTCCAACAAATTGTCCCAGTTCACTGCTAAGATATAATTTCACGTTGCGCTATATTTCCTGCAAAGCTTAACAATGCTGAAAAAATTCGTTAGGAAATAAGATGCAATATGCCCAAAAAGTAATCTTATGAAAATAATATTTAGGCGTCAATTCGTAAGAAATGCGAATTTATTGTGCAAATATATAAAAATATAATTTTATGGTGACATATTTCATGGTCGGCAACGGCACATGAAAATTAATTTATAAAGATAAATGCATTTGAAAATGATTTATGAAAGATATATTTTGGCAATGCTTATGCAAGCGGGACCACTCGGGTCGAAATAAATTAAAAGTCCTTTTGAGGAAGGATTAACTTCAATATCCTATTTGAGGGAGGATTGACCTGATACATCCTATTTGAGGCCGAAAGACCCGATATATCCTATTTGAGGGTGGATAGACCCGATATATCCTATTTGAGGGTGGATGGACCTGATATATCCTATTTGTGGGCGGATAAACCCAATATGTCATATTTGAATATGGACAAGCCTGACATGTAGTGCTTGATTTGTAATTATAAAGATTAATATGATGCGGTGCAAAGAGCTTGATATGGTACATAAAGCTTGATCAGGTGCCAGAATTATAATAACAATATTCAGGGTGCGATGCAAAGAGCTTGATGCAGTAGCGAATATCCTTG
Source organism: Nicotiana tabacum (assembly GCF_000715075.1). Taxonomy (NCBI): domain Eukaryota; kingdom Viridiplantae; phylum Streptophyta; class Magnoliopsida; order Solanales; family Solanaceae; genus Nicotiana; species Nicotiana tabacum. The sequence continues at coordinate 205,813,800 of NC_134101.1, forward strand.
GTGCGGAGAGCTTGATGCAGTGCCTTTACAGAAGAAAATATTTAAAGAGCGGTGCCAATAAATTAGAAATCTGCATGTTGAAGTTTATTATTAGTAAATTCCTGCACTCAAATAAAATTATGAGTTTCAAAACATAATTTGCGATAACTTTTCTTGATCGCCATGTTGCACCATATTTTCTTCAAGGCAAATTCGTCAGAAGATATTGAAATGCAATGTGCTGTAAAATAATCTTATGAAAATGATACCTTTTGGGAGTTTACTTATACAATGCGGCCTAGTCGGCCAAAATGATTTGATAAAAATAACTTTATGCCAATGATGATTTTCAACAATAACATGCAGTTTATAAATGTGCTTTGCAATGATTTATAATAATAACGCATTTCAGTAATGACAACATGACCATCTAGGTTGAAATAAATTAATGAGAAGCATGTGAATATATGCTAAAGTGTCCTGTTGTTGAGGCGGACAACCTTAATATCCTATTATCAGGTGGACTACCTCATGTCCTATAATCATGCGGACTACCTCATGTCCTATTATCAGGCGGACTACCTCATGTCTTATTATCAGGCGGACTACCTCATGTCCTATTATCAGGCGGACTACCTCATGTCTTATTATCAGGCGGACGACCTAATATCCTATTAATCAGGTGGACTACCTCATGTCCTATTATCAGGCGGACTACCTTATGTCCTACAACCTTATGTCCTATTATCAGGTGGACTACCTTATGTCCTATTATCAGGTGGACAACCTCATGTCCTATTATCAGGCGGACTACCTTATGTCCGCTTGATTTACATTAGTGCGGTGCAGAAGCTTGGTGCGATGCTTGATTTGTAACTGTATAATGTCGTGCAAAGAGCTTGGCATGGTTACTTCGAAGTAACATATACTGACGGTGCAATGCAAAGAGCTTTGTGCAATGATTTTGTAATAGCAAATGGTACGATGCAGAGAGCTTGATGAAATGCCTTTGTAGTAGTGAATATTCCTGGTGCATTGCTAACAATCGTTGGATCTTCATACTGAAGCTTTGCAATTAATAAATTCCTACACTCAAAGAAAATTTATAAGTTTCAAAGTTTGATTTGCGCTTGCTTGGCTTCATCCTTTGCTTTGCATGAACTTTGCGACTTTTGACTTGATGATGAGCTTTGCGATAGTATGTAATGTTTGATAATAGCTAAAAAATGCCCCTGCATTACTCAAAGCAAATTCGTTAGTATAAAATAAAGTGGTTGCCTTGCATTGAACGTTAAAGTTTGGCTTTGAATCTGCAACTTGTTGCTATGGCATTCTGGAATTTGCTGTTGCACTTGTAATAAATATGTAGCTCGAGATTTCATTTTCTTCTTTGCCGAATGATGAGGATCCTTCTGCAACATCTGCTCCGATTTTGGCTTTTGGGGTAAATAGGATTTTTATTATGATGAGACCGAACCCATAAGGCTGTCTACGTATCCCCTCTTAAATGAGAATCAGGTTAAAACGTAATTCATTACAAAAGCAAGGCATGATTAAAAAAATAGCTACTCATATTATGATAGTTACAAAATGATAATGCCAGCAATGCAAGGTGAACTAGTCCAAACGACGTTTTTTCTTCGGATGCCCAACCACGCTCGGTGTATTGCTTGTGCTGCTGCTAATTGCATTTGAGATATTTGTTCCAACTGGTAGGTGCACTCGCAGTTTGTTAGCATCAATTAAATTCTGAATCTTATGTTTTAATGCTAGGCATTCTTCTGTATCATGACTTTGAGCATTTGAATAATAAGCACAATACTTTGACGGGTCGAATAATGGATGAAAAGGGTCAAAATCCTTAATTTTATTGGTTGCATAATTCTTGAGGCATTCAATCGAGAGAATATGCTAGAGATTGGTTCACTCAGAGGTGTGAAGTCACGGGGCTTCCTTTTCTTGGATTGGTGAGAAGCGACTTGTGCTTGATGATGTTGATGGTGAATGCTTTGTTGGCGAGGAGGCTGGAGATGCATGTTACGGGCATTAGAGATGGCATAATTTTGCAAGAGCTGGTGATCATGATGGCATTGTGGTTGATGCATAGTCATGGTAACTGAGGCATTTTCCTTCTCTTTACCTTTCCAGCTTTCTAGCATCTCTAGTTTTAAAGCATGATTGATAGTTTGCATGCTAACCTTTCCTTCTTTGATGCGGCTTTCAAGGAAGTCCCCGACTCTAATCAAGTCTGAGAAATTGCGTACGTTTGCAGTAGCCAGCTTTTCATAATATATGTCATTTTGAATGTCAATGAAGATTGAAATTAATTCTTTCTCGGATAGTGGAGGGTGCACTTTTGAAGCTTCAACTCTCCACCAGATTGCGTAATCCTGAAAAAATTCACGTGGCATTTTCTCTATTTTGTACAGGCTATGCATGTCTATATAGATTCCAAGGTTGAACTCATATTGCTTTACAAATCGTGAGCCATATCATCCCACGTGTGCCATTTGCTAAAATTTTGTTTTGTGTACCAAATAAGTGCAGGTCTTGATAAGCTTTGGATGAATAACTTCATTCGAATGGCCTCATTGTGCCCAATACCAAGTAACCTTCTACAATAATCCTTTAAATGAGTGATGGGATTTCCCTTCCCGTTGAAAGTATTAAACTTTGGCATCTGGTACCCTGGTGGGAGTTCTGTATCTGGTTGCAGGCATAATTCTTCATATCATAGACGTTGGTAATTTCTTGATTGCAATTCTTCTCCAATGGCTTTATTTAAATCACGAAGTTCTTTATCCAAATCTATACGGCAAATTTGCTCGATTTCTTTTCCACGTCTCTTATGAGGGCATACTACTAGTTGGTTTTGCTTGCTTCCTTCAAATGGAGTTGTGGTTTTGGGAGGCATTATCATGACTTGATTGGGGTTGCAGGTTAATGGAACTTATTTAGAGATTGCATAAGTATGAGCTGGGCAAGGAGATATGGTTAAGAAAATATTTCGGTTTGAGCTAGAAGCAGAAGTTGCATTTGGAAGAAGGTTGAAAGTTCTTCCCAGATTAACCAACAGGTTTCTTCGTACCACATTTGCCTCGGTATCTTCATCTTCTGCTTGCAACGATCTCATACCAATACTGAATGCTTCAAATCTGTCTACCATTATAGTTTTGTCCTTTATGCAGATTCGTAGCCAAAACAGTGTTCAGTGCTAGGCAGCCTTTAAAAAATTGAAACCTTACGAACAAAAATAAAGTGTTAGCGTATTCATCATAATGAAATAAAAGTGTAAAAATAATAGAATATATGATTATATAGATTAATCCATGTTATGGTTAAGTATGAGCCTTAAACTAGATACGATGGCCTATGTTGCAAAATAGATGGACGAGAATGACTTGTTATCTAGACTTGGACATGAAATGATTCTAAATTTATTTTTAGCATTGGCAAATCATAAAGTTGTCGAGGCCTAAAATATGGTATCAACCAATTTGAGACTTATGGGATAGCACTTCGACTCAAGTGCCAAAACTTGGAATTAACAGGTGCGTGAAGATTAATCTCGACGATCTAAAATAAGACGATACAAAAACTTGAATTGAATAGGTAAAAAACTTTAGAATAATTTGACGATGCAAATTGACCAAAATAGTGGCCTTCTATTGTTCGGTGGATTGCGCAAGTTTGGACATCTACCAATTTGTAAATGAGAATTGGCACAAAGGTTGAAACATGTAGAATAGTAAGTAGATTTTATGAAACATAGAGCTACGAGAAGAATCAAAGGTATGAATATTCTGTGAGGCACGAGTGGCAATATTTGAAAAATATGTAACTATTTTTTAAGAAAAGAATGCGAATAAAATTAACTCACGGATTAGATGGAAAAAAAAAATTCTAATTATGAAATATTACGCGAGTTTTTTTTTAAAAGAAGTAGGGATGATATCTTTCTATAGGGAGTAAGATGCTCATTGTAAAGAAAATTCTTAAGGCTAGTTTAAGGCACGAATATCGAGGAATTTCATGCAAACCGAGCTTGTTGAAGAGAATTTGCGGGCAAAATGTCATGAGTTATAAATAATAGAAGATTGTCCAAAGACTAAAAAGATATATTAATTAGACTCTAGGAAATGAAATGGGCCTAAGAGAAATTTGAACTTAAGTAAATACCTAAATGGTGCTCAAGAGTTGTTAAAAAGCTAAGCGAGACAATTTCAGGAAGATAATATAAAATAAGCAGAAGAATATATATATATATATATATGAACAAACAAAATATATATTTAAATAAAGATGTAAACAAGTTGGATAGTTAATACTTCCTTTTTCTGAAAAAACAACAAATAATGTTAGTAAAAATAATAAAGTCTAGCAAGCAACACAAAGAGTAAACAAGTAAGAAAGTAGGCAAGCAAAGCATGTGACACATTCCAAAGCAAATAATAGCGCGTTCTAATACGTGGGGAGGCCTCTTTGTGCCAGAGGTAGGCCTAACGTATATTTGAAAGATAAATATGTCATTATGTATCATCTCATTGATGTAAATTAATTGAATAAGTCTATGTTTCAAAAGAAAATAAAGTATAATAGTAAAGTATGATTGATTAAACCTTTTTTTTTGTAATAAAAGATCAAAAGAAAGTATATATTTCCATCTATGTCAAAACTTCTCACTGATTATGTCATTTGAAAATTTTAATACATATCATAGAAATAATGACTATGCTCCTTTACCTAAGATTTAATTAATTTAGAGAAAATGGTCCACATAATTAGCATGTTAACCCTTCAAATAGTGCACATACACGTGATAAAGTGTCACTTGGGGGTTTAAACCCACTTGGACATTTAGGTAAGGTTAACTAATGGATTTAATACATTTCGAGTATTAAATCACCTAAGGTTCAAATGATGCATGCTCTTAAAAGGGTTTCGGTTTAGCTCTATCTTAGGCTGACTAAGAATGGGTTTTGCTAGACTGGTCATCTCCCAAGCGGACAACTCGAGAGTGGAATGCCCATGGCTATCGATTGCACTGCTGATCGACTTACCCACGAACTTTCCCCTAAAAGGTGTTTTAAATAGTGCACGGCTGCAAACCACATAACCGATAGGTGTGTGCTTTGTGTGAATTTTCCAGAAGTGGAGAAAGTGAAACGGAATGACAATTTATATAAAGCAATAAGAACAGATAAACAATTCATAAAAAACAGTTTATCATATAAAGGCAAATAAGCATCATAAAAACACACAAATCAATTTTTATTATTAACCTAAGTTTGTTAAGGTTTAGAACCTAGCATCCCAGCAGAGTCGTCATGCTGTTATACCCCATTTAGCACAGGTCAAATTAGAGTATAACATATTGGTAATTGAGGTTTAATTAATTAAAGAGAGTCGCCACCTAATTATTTTAAAGGTGAATTAGGACACCTATTATAGCTAAGTAATGCTTAAAATTAACTCTGTTTTTTCGGTCTGCTTAACCTTAAAAATTCTAGGTAAGGGTTCTAGTTAATCCTATAGGGAAGGTTGTTAAATCACCCTATATGATACGTTAATTACGATTAACCGGCCAAAATATATATATATATATATATATATATATATATATATATATATATATATATATATATATATATATATATATATATATATATATATATATATATATATATATATATATATATATATATATATATATATATATATATATATATATATATATATATATATATATACTGGATTGAAAGCTATCAAAATTGATTAAGAAGAACCTGACTTTCGGTTTTGGAAAACGGTCCAAATTACCTTTCGAAAACAAGTTTTACAAAGAAGCCATTTGCTGCTAACAAGTTTTAAATCTAAACTTATAGGTGTTAAAGAAAGATAAGAGTGGAATTTCAAGAACGTCCCTGGTTTAAGATGCTATCTCCAAAATTAAGTACCTTGTAAGAAAACATTAGTATAGTAAAATGTTATTAATTAAGCTACTATTTTAAAGAGTCCTTAAAATAGGCGTGGTGTTCCAAGTGATAAAATAAGTACGATACTCATAAATAGGGTGAGAATACTAAGTGATTAAATAAGACTCAGCTATTTCTTCTATGTTAATAATAGGCTCCAACATAAAATTTTAAAAATTAAGAAAACACAAAAAAAGTAAATCGGCAATTACAAAACTTAAGATAAAATAAGTTATAGGAACAAAAAGAAGGACGCCATAGGCACCCCCAAGCGTTTCGCTTGTTTTCCTTTACATTCTAAGGATATGTGTCGTGTATTAACTCTATCTGGTGGTGATTAGACTCCATCTTTACGAGTCCCGAGGACTCCATATGCGGGTATTGGAGTCTAGCATTAAGACTCCATTATGCTCCAAAGTGTACATATAAAGGAAGAGAGAAATAAACAATTAGCAAAATAACATAAGAGTTCAATTAACATATGCAAGGATAAGAAGGATTAGAGAGTGGAACTTGATTCTAAACAATATATCAAGATTAAAATATGCAAAGACGTCCTAGTGTCAAATTATTTTTTGAAATTCCAGCCATACTTCTTGTCATCAGACAAACACACAACTATAGGAAAGATAATATTTCCAGCTATTTATTTAGACTAGTAGCAAAAACTCTCAAATGACTAAAATATAAACTTCCATTGATAATCACACAACAACATGAACATATTTCATCAAGACGTAAATTTTATCTTAACAAAGTCATCTACACTTTTAATTCCAAATACTAACCAGCACAAAGAAATAGGCACAAAAGTTCTATAACTATGTTTCCGTGACGACCAAAAGGGTCATCAACTGTTTTCTTATCCATTCTGTGCTTCCGAGGCCTTGAAAACCTCATTTAGAGTCGCCTCAATTTGTATGCGCAGTCCGGACGCGTAGCCGAAAAGCTTAAATATGAAATTCTGTGAAAATGCTAAGTTTTGAGTTTAAAATGAATAAATTTAACTTCGGTCAACATTTTGGGTAAATGGACCCAGACTCGTGATTTGACGGTCCTAGAGGATCCGTAGGAAAATATAGGACTCGAACGTATGCCCGGAATCGAATTCCGAGGTCCCGAGCCCGAGAAGTGAATTTTTTAAAGGAAATTGTTTTTCTGAAATTGTTAAGGAAAACTGAAATGAAATTTGATTAGAATGTGTTGGTATCGGACCCGTATTTTGATTCTAGCGTCCGATATAGGTCTTATATATGATTTAAGATGTTTCTGTAAAGTTTGGTTAAAATCGGACGTCGTTTGATGTGTTTCGGACTTGAAATCTTAAATTTGAACTTGATGAAGTTTTTGGAAAAACTCTTAATTTTGAGGTTTGATTCATTATTTTTGAGGTTAGTTTCGCAATTTGATCGTATGGATAAGTTCGTATGATGTTGTTGAGTTAGTACGTGTATTTGGTTAGGAGCCCCGAGGGCTCGGGAGTGTTTCGGAGTGATTTTTGGCCTTAGTGGTGTTGCAGATTTTCTGATGTTGTGCACAGGGAATTTGTTCTTCGCGTTCGCGTGGACTCACTCGCGAACGCGTAAGGCAAAATTCTCAGAAGTTCATTTTCTTCTCCGCAAACGCGAAGTTGGTGATGCGAATGCAAAGCTGAGGGGGGTAGACCCTTCGCGAATGCGTCCCTTCTCTCGCAAACGCGTAGGGTACAGGGGGAAGGGCCACCAAATTTTTTCAACGCGAACGCGGCTCATGGCACCCGAGCGCGAGGCTCGAGGAGATTACTCTCCGCGAACGCGAAGGTCTTCAGACCTGGACCATCGCGAACGCGAGCTGTCCATCGCGAACGTGAAGGCAATTTTGCCCAGTTATTTTAAAACCCCAAAACAAAACCATTACGGGATTTTCAAAAAACTTCACAAACTCCTTCTTCTCCAAAGTTCTAGGGCGACTTTTGAAGCATCTTTTCACCAATAACTCGTGGATACAATCGATTTGGAGCCAAATTCGAGAGGAAAAGCGGTAATTGAGGATTGATTTGGCCGTGGAAGTTTGAGCTAAGTGTTTGGTCTAACCTTAGCTTGAGGGATTAGGAGTTGAGTCTTATTTTCTACGTTCTAATTGTCGAGTACGACGTATAGGCATGGTGACGAGTATCTATACGTTGGTGTCTAGCATGACCGTGGGTCTTTATATTGCGGATATTCTGATTTTTGTTGTATCTTTCATGCCCTAAATGATGATTTCTATATGTTGTAAAAATAATGTGAAAGAAATTGTGATCTTTGAACTTCGAGGAGCATTGACTCGAGTTATAATACGAATTGTGAAAGTATATGAGATAATTGAATCCTTTGTAGCATTGACTCAAGTGGTAAAGTGAGTTATAAAGTAAGAAGTGAAAGAAAGAGAAAATTATTGAATTGTTCCCTTGCTGGGATGTTTGTTGCTTTGTTGATTATCTCCCTTGCCGAGATGTTGAGATTTATTGATATAGTTCCCTTGTCTGGATTTAGCTTTTTAATTGTATTCCCTTGCCGGGATTTCTACCATTATTTGTCTACTCCCTTGCCCCTTTGTTTTTTATTGTTGTTTCGGTGAGGAAGAGTGTTAAAGCATGAAGGGTGATGTCGTGCATTGTTTGCTATTATGTGGAAAGAGTGTAAAGCACGAAGGGTGATGTTGTGCCATACGATGTACCATTCCGTACCGATATTTATTGACTATGTGGCGAGGAAAGAGAGTAAAAGCACGAAGGGTGATGTCGTGCACATTATTATGATACGATTGATTTGGTGAGAACGAGAGTAAAAGCACGAAGGGTGATGTCGTGCACATTTTTATTATAAATATTGTTTGGGTGAGGACAAGAGTAAAAACACGAAAGGTGATGCCGCGCAAATCATTGAATTTTGATTCTTGTAGATATTCTGGCTTTGTTGTTTCTTTCTTTTATTGAGGTTTTCTATTTGGAATTGTTACCTCCCCACAACATGTTTTTCCCTTCCCACATTGACTGATTATTTCATGTATTTCTTTTCCGATGTACATATAGATATTTGAACTGCACAGGTTATTTGGTAGTTTGATCCTAGCCTCGTCACTACTTCGCCGAGGTTAGTCTAGGTACTTGCCAGCACATGGGGTCGGTTGTGCTGATACTACACTCTGTGCTTTTTTGCACAGATCCAGGTATTGGACAGCAGCAGTAGCACGGGAGCCAGCCTTCAGTCCACCGAGACACCGAGGTAGCCTTGCAAGCCTCTGCAGGCCCGACGTCTCCTCTATCTTATATTTCATTCTGTTATCTCCATGTATTCGAGACAAACAGTGTTATATTTCTTTCGAACGGTTGTATTTAGTACTCTTAGTAGTTCGTGAGTGATGTGACACCAGTTCTTGGGTAGAGGCATATGTTGACTTTCGCATTATTGTTCAGCTTATTTAATTTAGGTCTTCCGCTTATTTATTTAATTTTGTTGTTTCTATGCTATCACTGATAATTGTTAAAAGAAGCAATTTGTTAATGACAAAGGTAGTAAAGGGTTGACTTGCCTAGTTCTCGTTAGTAGGCGCCATCACGACTCCCGAAGGTGGGAAAATCTGGGTCGTGACAAGTTTCCTAAAGAATGAATTTTGGATACCTAATACTAAAGTAAATCAAGTCTTCACTTAACAGTGTGCATTTAAATAAATTGATTCTTAATAAAATTATTTAAAATTTTAAGCACGATATTTAGGAAAAAGGTCTTGAATCACAATGGCAAATAAATCTTTTGCAGGGCAACTAGCTCATGATAAAATCCTTCTTAAAATTATGGAATCTAATAGAGAAGTATGCAAAAGGAAATAAGTATTTTCATGTGAGCAATTCATCAAATATATGTCTGGCATACTTTTAATAATACACACCAGAACATAATCTCCTTACAGGATTACTGCTAACAACTTTAGTCAGAGATTATTCCCTTAAACAAACATGTACATAAAAGCTTAATAGAAGCTTACAATCCTCGCAACAAACACGCATCAGACATCAAAAAATCAGAATCAAAATGAGAGTGATAGGAGAAGATACGGACCCTTTGCAGGACAGCGAACTGAGAAGGGTCTTAGATGCAATATCGAACTCCGACCTCGAACTCCCTACCTTAGACGATTGTTAGTTACCAGAATAAGCAAATAAACCATTGTAATGGCTAAAAATACAAAGAGAGCTAGAGAACTTTGTTTTTTAATTAGAGGAAAGGAAATGCATTAACAGAGGTGGCTGAAAACTCTCGACTTTAAGGTGAAAGTGGGCAGCTCTAGGGCTTAAGGTTAAAGAAGGGGTCCGAAGCTTGTGGGTTTAAAGAGAGGTGCAACGGCTCCAAAAGCTCTTTTTCCAATATATTTCAAATGCAAGTATTTATAGGTGAAGAAGTAGGGTTCATGGGCGGGATTTTTACCTCTAACGTTTGAAATTAAGAGCGTGGGGTTTCGAACGGTAAAATAGTCGTTCATCATTTAATGAGCGAGATTTGAGCAGATTTGTTTCAGATTTGCTTGAGACTTTGAGAAGATTTGTTTCAAATTAATACCCAAAATGGTTGGGACGTTGTGCAGCAAGAAAAAGAAACAAATGGAGAAACTCCATGTGAGCAAAGAGAGAGAAAAGATCCAAATTTAGACTTCTTGGCACTGGATTTGAGGCGAGAATTCATTGTAATTAAATGAAAATTTAAAATCCAAAAGAGAGAGATTTTGATGATTTTGAATTTCAAAAATAAAAATTGAAATGGTAGTGCTACCGTTCTACCAAAGCTTCACCAAATGGTGTGACATAATATCTGCTATAGAAATTCAAAGTAGGCAATATATTATGTTAATTGAAAAGACGACAATGTGATTTGGAATGTCAAAAAGTTTTTGTGAGGAAAGAAATAACTTTACACGTGAAAAGAGAGAGAGAGGGGCTATTCTTTTAGCTATATCTAATTAGGGGTACAAAAGTAATTTGCGCTAAAAAGAATAATCTAGAACCAAAGAGTTGGTCATTTGATCATTCAGCAGATTGAATAGAATTGGTGGGACATTTGGAGTAATTTGGGACTGTAGAATTAGTAGAAAATATTGGGCTATTAACTAGGCCAAATTTCCTTTTTTCCTTCCAAATTCTTTGGGCTTCTAATAGTCAGCAATAATATTAAAAAAAAAATAAGTAACTAACTTATTTATTATACCTATTCACAATTACTAATGTTTAAATAAAATATTAATCGTAAGATACTACAATATTTATTAAATATAATTTCATAATATTTAAAAGTTATTGCAAAAAATATTTTCACTAGTGATATAAATGAAGTTAAAATGCTTTTCGTAAATGTAACAATAAATACGATTAAGGTATGAATGATAAAGACGATAGCTATATAATTAATAATAATAATAATAATAATAATAATAATAATAATAATAATAATAATAATAATAATAGCTATAATAGTTTTAATAATAATAACAAATAGGCATAGTTTGTGTAAATAATATAGTAGAATAACTACCTTATATTATTAGTGATATTAGAAGCTTAAAGAAATAGTTTGGAAGGAAGGATGGACAAAATTGGATGTCAACAGTATATACAGCATCATGGCCAAATTGATCCACGAAGAGACTGTGACACATCAAATATTTTTAGTAGTTGCATTGAGATGTAATCACAGTAAATTTGCTCTTAGGGACTACTAGGGCAAAGCATAGTATTTAGTAATTATCGTAAACCTATCTATCCCTAAAAAAATAGGAAACAGTATTTTCTATGATCTTTTCTCTCTCTCAATCCAACATAGGGTTTAGACTGTAATTTAGGGGGTTGATCCGATACACAGTGTCAACCCCTACAATCAGTAATTTCAGTCGTAGTTCATCCGTATTCAGATTTTTTTTCTCTTTGACGAAGAATAGTAAGTTCTCGTTTTACGATTTACGTACTAACTAATGTGTTTAGAGTATCGCATTCCCTTCACAAGTGTTGCATGACTTATTATTACTGGTGTATTGCTCATCATTTGAGATAGTTTGGATGTCAATTCTATGAGTAGAGAGTTCTTAGATCCTATACTAAAATCGCGATCGATGGAGTACTCTCTCACATTTAACAGCCTCTCAAATTTAGGATTTGAAGGTAGTGGGCGTCATAATTTCTTTTAACGTATACCTTGTAATAACTAATACGAAATTTATTAGGAGTGTTGATTCGGGTTTTTTGAGTTTATTCATGTCAACGTAATAGGTATTTTTTATTTGTATATATAAAAATTATATCTCGGATATAAAAAACAAACGTAATTAGTATTTTAAATAAGGAATCACACATTTATTCTATAACAAGTAAAATTAACATTTTATTAGAAAACTACATCTTTTCTGTATATTAAAAATTAATTTATACAAGTAAGATAGCATCTTCAATAAGAAAATTACATCAATCAGAATAAGAAAATTTAAAAAAAATATATGTTTAATAAATAAATTCTACCCCATAAGCAAAGAATTAAATTAACTACAAATTCTCAAAAATCAATATCATAAATCTCATATTTTTTTAAGCAATGTTTACGAAATTTTCATCATAAGTTAAAAGTAAATTATATTAAATAACCATAGAATAACACAAATTTTTATGATATAGTAAAACGATAATTTTTTTGTTATCTCAATCCAAAATTTTTATTAAGACCCCAGTTTTCAGATTTGAAAGAAGAAAACTCATAAATTTAAGATTAAGAGGAATGCTTATTTTATAAATGTCAAAGTTTTGGAGTCTTTTTTTGTGAGTGTTCTAGATGGAGACCACATAAAAAATAAGGAAATAAAAGCACAAAGAAAAGGGAAAGTCGGACTAGGTTCAAGATATTCTAACTTGAATTTTACACACGAGAAAAGCTTTCAAAAAGATCTACCAGTCACGTCACCTTTATCTAGTTTACGGTTGCAGGTGACAGGAACAAATGTTTAACCTAATTTAAGGAAATTTAAAGATAGGCATGTAAAAATCTTATCATCTTAACGGGTGTCATGCCACTCCTTCCTAAAGGGGTGGATCCGCCACTGTTGTTTACTCTCTTCACACGCTTGGACCACGCTCTGATACCATGCGGAAAAAAAATCTTTGAGATGATTTTCTATATTCAATATTCATATAATAGTTACAATGGTTGCTATATAGGAAGAAAACAAAGACATATATCGAAATAGAACCAATGGAAATAAAAATTAATCAAGCCTCATTCCTTTAATGTCTTAAACCGATTCCTAATTTTGCTCAATCTGTACAGCTCATTGCAACAAAATATTTATGTTTAAGTCTGCGACCATTCTTACAAGAGTATCAGCAGTTGTGGTGCAATTATCGCCTTTTTCACCAATAAATAAGTTCGATCATTCGTTGTGTTTAAGCACAAACTTAGCATTTAGTATAGGTCAAAAAGGAGCAAGAAATATACATAACGAGCAACAAACTGTAAAATACCAACAAGAAGAAAAAGAGAGGAGATTATATAGAAAGGAAATCAGAGCATGAAATAATGCGTTTCATAGAATTAAAATTGGTTCATAGAATTATTGAGGAGTATGTGTTGAAAAATGTGTTGGCGGTGAGCAATGACATGTGTTTCATTGAATCAAATTAGTTCAAGGACAATTAATTCAGAAGTTTCCCACTTCAGATCGTATGTTCCCCACCGTACAACTGATCAATAAATCACCTCCTCAAGGAATAATGATATATACATTATTAAACTGTTTATTTCTGTTCATTTTTTTGTATGAAAAAGAAAAAAAGACGCGAATAAAAGAGAAGAAATAGCCACGAAACGGAGCCCAACATGTTGGAAAAGTGGTTGTTATATACAAAAATAGGTCGCCTATATATTGACATATTCCTAATCATATGGCCACTTCAATATTCTGCCAGTTCATTTATTTTCAGTGTTTTTCTTAGTCTTTTTGTGCTTTTCAAATATTAAAATAAGATTGTCTTAATAGATACAAACTTTCAGAATGAGAAGAATTTTTTCGCTTTCTCCTTTAGTTTATACAGTTTCCTTGAAACGTCTTCTGAAGAAAAAAAAATGTATTTAAATAGTTTTAGCTTTTCTTGCAAGAACGACTAAATAGTAAAATAGGAGGATAATGACTGATTATAAAAAAGAAATATCCCGTGAAATTTTAATCAAAAAATCTCAATTTCACCATGTGAAATTTTGAATTATGCCTTCTAGGAGACCGAAATCCCTTGTATCTGTCGTTGGCGATTTTATCTAATTCATAAAGCATAATTCAGTAGGAAAGAAGGAACCGAGAACGTATAGATATAATTATTAATTATTTATTTAAGTGTATTTATGTTTACCCGTAAAACGGTACAGTTAAATTTATAACATGATTTACAGACAAACGAATCGATTTGATCTCAAAATGATAAGTAAATTAAATAAAATGTAAGATTTAGCGGTGAAATCGAGATAAGACAGCAAACAACTTGATTCAGGGAGCAAGGCTTCCGAAGGCAGCAATAAGAATATCAATAGACAGAAAATAAAGTATTATTGAGCTTAGAATAATGTATACTATAAGTTCGTCAGAAAATTCGTGTCCTACAATGGCTGTTGAATTCACTATTTATAGCTACTCATATGGAACAAGCTCTCAGGATCAAACCCCTCTTAAATGACAATTATCGGCAATTGATGAATGCGTAACTGCAGGCCATGAATGCCAAAATTCTCTGTAACGAATTATGTATTTAATACTGAGGAATATTCTTCATTGAATGTTATCGAGTGGCAAATATCCATATGTCCTCGTTAGCAATATTCCTTTCGGGATCTGCCGGGTACCAATCGCAATTGTTGTCTTGGTCTTGGTTTCCACTTGCTTCGTTTTTCGTCTGCCTCCGGTTCCACGTGTCTCTCTATGATTCGAGTATTGAATATGAATTAATTTTACCATATACAGATAGTCTCCCTGCTTTCCAGTGGCACATCTTTGTGTCATCGGGAAGATGGTAAAGATTCATTTCTTGGTGAAAAATTTTCCGATCCCTTCTGAAAATTTTCTGACTCTTGATTAGATGCACGTCTCTCCACATTTAATACCCCGAACACGTGTCACTCCACGATTTAGCAATATTTTTGCCGGTTCTCAAGGTAATAATGGCCACGATTTTAGCTGCCTATTTCTCTACTTATACACCTCATTCTTCTTCTTTTACCTTTCACAGTTCTTCAAACTCTCTCAACTTCTTTGCATCCAACTCTTTCTTGCTTTCACTCTTCTCTAATCTTCTTCTTCAAAGAACTCTTATTACCTTCTGCTAACCATGGCTTCCTCCTCCAAGAACTCAAATTCTCTTAGAAACAAAGAAAACACCGATGATGTTGTCCCTCCTACGGT
The DNA here is from genome assembly GCF_000715075.1 of Nicotiana tabacum. NCBI lineage: Eukaryota > Viridiplantae > Streptophyta > Magnoliopsida > Solanales > Solanaceae > Nicotiana > Nicotiana tabacum. Next base: position 205,829,192 of record NC_134101.1, read on the forward strand.
GAGCACCATCATTCCCAGAAGACTCAACACAGCCAAGGACTTCGAAAAGAAGTTTCCTCCTACAAGCTCTCGTACGTGGGTTGTTGGCGTGTACTCTTCTTCCATCCGTTCTTCTAGCATTCCTGCTATGAAGGAGGATTGTGATTGCTATAATCTGAACATCATCGCTCTCGAACTGGTGGAGTGAGTAACATTCCCTAAGAAGGGCTTTATGTACGTTTATACGTACCCATTTACTTTGGGTGCATTTTCTTTGAGCAGAGGAATTAATCCCGTGATTTTGGAGCTGTGCCACAAATACCATATTTGTTTGGCACAAGTGGTCCTTCGGTGTGGCGAACGATAGCATGTCTACGGTGGTTGTGCCAGGAGATGAATGAAGAGCTTACCTTGGCTCGCATGAAGAACCTCTACTCGCCCAAGATTTCCGTGGGGAGTAATAAACTTTAGCAAATGTCGCCACCATGCTTTGCTCGCGATCATAGATGACGAAAATGACAATGGATGGATGGAGTGGTTCGTTGTTGTTGCCACTAGGGATATCATTCCGGCCACAACTCCATCTTTTCATGAGTCATGGACTTGTACACGTAAGTTTAAAGCTTGTCTTTTCTCTAAAAAAAGATTGTTTCATATTGTTACTAATCCTTCTCTTTTCACTATTTCAGCAACTCGGTGGACTCCACCTAGGGTTGAAGGTAGTGGTGGTAAAATAGTTAAAAAATTCTAGACTAGTAGGTTCAAAAAATTCTGGATATTGCCACACCTAAGACCCACTGGTGGAAAGAACTAGCCTCCAAAGAAGGCCAAAAATCATGGTAAGTTGACTCGCGAAACTAATCTTGTCTTTATCTCATTTTTGGAAGACTCCGAAGGGGAGGATCCTGCCCAAGTGCTAATCAAAGCCTATATGGCCTACTGCGGCGTGCACCCCGATCCACAATAACACTCTGAACACGGCTCTAAAGCTCACCTCAGTCATCAACCTTTCAAGTCTCAAGGGTTCAGAATCTCATACCACTAAGCCCAATCAATGAAACACATGATGCAACAATAAATGATGAATAAAGACTGAGATATAATATGCAAATAAAAAATCATAACCGAGTATATAGTTACAGTTAAAGTAGATAGCTCTAAAACATGAGAAATAGCCTCGTTAAGTCTCAATTGAATAGACACATAGCCTAAACATGATTTCTAATATGAATCATAACCAATAACTCTTAACAAGTAGGAACTACACCAGTATAACAAGACTTGATAACAACACAGTACAAAAGAATCAATGTGGATCATAGATTACCATGGTGCACGCCCACACGCCCATCACCTAATATGTATGTTATCCAACACAACAAAAATAACATATTTTAAAGAGATAAATATCCTCAATTCCAATTTTTGAAATGCTGCTTACATCAAAACGTGCAAATCAATACTCCAACAAGTCTTTGCCTCGCGAATCATCTCCGAACGATCTGAATCTAGCCAAAACAAGTTAATATAATTAATACAAGCTATAGGAATCGATTCAATATGATAAAACTAAGATCTTTAACCAAAATTAGAAAGTCAAACAAAAACGTCAACCCTAGACCCGCACACCGAAACCCGGTCAAACTGACAAATTCGAACACGCATTCTAATACGAGTCCAACCATACCAAAATCATCCAATTCTGACTCCAAATCGGCCTCTAAATCCTCAATTTAATTCTCCAGCAATATAGCCTAACATCCCCAAATTTTACTTCAAAATTACATAAACTAGGCGTAATAATCAATATTAAACAATAAAAGTGATGAATCTTCACTTACCTCTTCAATTATAGTGAAAAGTGCTCAAATAATCGCCCTTATTCAAACTCCATAACTCCAAAAAAGAGAAAAATGCCAAATCCTTTGACATATAATATCTTCTAGTGAAATCGCATCTGCGATCCCAATCATTGCTTCTGCGGTCAAAGTCTTGCACCTGCAAGCTTCACTTAAGTCACTGACCTTACGCATATATGGCCACATTAATGCACTCGTGGTATCGTTTCTACCGTACTTGTTCCGTACTTGTAGATTCCCAAAAATATGCCCATTCTTGCTTCTGTGCCCAAATGACCATATCTGCAGTCTCGCGGATGCGGAACCTACCTCGCACCTGCGCCCTTCCTGCCTCCAGCCAAACCCTGCTTCGACCTTCTTGCGCAGAAGCGCATCCGCTTCTGCGGAATCACCTTCGCATTTGCGCTCCCAGACTTCCTTCCCAAATCTCACACATGCACAAACACGACCACTTCCGCGGCTCCGACCCTGCGGGCGAAACCACGCATGTGCGGTTACACCAAATCTGAAGCTTCAGCATTTCCTTAAGTTAAAATCTCAATCTGATTTCAATTCGAATTACACCTGAGGCCTCCGGGACCCCATGCAACATATCAACACATCCTAAAACACGATACAAACTTAGTTGATGCTTCAAATCATATCAAACAACATAAAAATCATGAAACGCACTCCAATTCAAGCCTAATGAACTTCCTACTTCTAAAACCAATGTTGAACTATATCAAATCAACTTCGAATGACCTCAAATTTTGCACACCAGTCCCAAATGACATAACAGACCTATTCCAATTCCCGAAAAAATTTGAACCCGTTATCAACAAAGTCAACTCTCGATCAAACCTCTCAACCTTCAACTTTCCAACTTTCGCCAAAAAGGCTCAAACCATCTACGGACCTCCAAATCAATATCCGAACATATGCCTAAGTCCAAAATTAATATACGACGCTATTAGAACCATCAAAATTCCATTCTTGAGTCGTCTACACAAAGTCAAACTCCGGTCAACTCTTTCAACTTAAGCTTCCAACCTTGAGACTAAGTATCCCAATCCACTCCGATACTTCTCCGAAACCAAACCAACCACCCCGGCAAGTCACATAACCACAAATGAATATAGAAGAAGTTATAATTAGGGGAACGTGGCTGCAATACATAAAGTGACCCGCCGGGTCGTTACACGATAATAACTAAAGAACTCTCGGGATAGAGATATCATATTAACCCACGATCTTCCGCAACAATAAAACTCTTCTAATTGTCATATTTCTGCTAGTAAACCGGTGGAGTCACAAAAATTAGCCTTAGAATCAGTCAAGATCGACATACATATCTGATCATTGGTCAGAAATTGTATCTTTCCAGGTCAACATGCTATTTTGTTCCACCAAACAACCCCCACACTCACACACATCTATTTGCAGAGGGATATATCTAACATCATATATCGCATGCTAGAGTACATTCATATTACTAAAAGTACAACCACAAAAAGCAGAATTATCCACATACTACATGACAGTAATATAACCCAACTGATTAAGGATATCGCAGGGCAAGATTAGGTTTTCTTATCAGCCCTCCAATAGTTCACAAAACAAACACCACCACTGTTCCCTATGAAACGTTTTGTTACTTTATCTTGAGTAGGTTTAGTATTGCAAATTCCTCTCCAATTAAGAGAAATACTACTATTTTCGTCCAAAGTGGTGTGAAGGTGAATATATCTGGAAAAAAGCAATTTGCACCTAAAATGAATTTGGAAGAAAAACATTGTACCAATCTAACAAGGTGAATTTTCCTACCATTAGAGGATTCTCTCGACAGAAAGTTGCCTGAGTTTATCTAAAGTATTGCAGACACTATGAGGAATGTCTGCATAACTTGATTAATGGTAGTATTGGTTCAAAACTACCCCGACCATTACATTTCATTACTCCTTCCGTTTTAATTTATATGATTTAGTTTGACTTGGTACAAAGTTTAAGAAATAAAAGAAGATTTTTAAAATATGTGATGTTAAAAGCTTAAGGGGCAAAAGTTTAGTGGGGTGATGATATTTGTGTGGCTATAAAAGCTTCTCATTAAGATAAAATTAGTAGAATAAAAAGTTTAAAGTGAAATTGTTTCTAAATAAAGGAAAATGTCATACTTTTTTTAAAGGACTAATAAGAAAAGTGTATCATCTAAATTGAGGTGGTTGTATTATATCCGGATGTAATGACTGAAACAATGAGCCATGTGGCCCAATAATACGCTGACAACACATTAAAAGTGAGATCCACATATTGTACCATAAAAAGGAGGGGTAATTTTAAGCCTAGAAATAATATTATGTGTATTTATGAACCAAAAGATGAACGAAGAGTAAATTTATATCATTTAGTAGAAAATAGGGCTAGTTTGACCCTTTTTCCCCCAAACCAAACACCACCATTATTCCCTATAAACCATTTTGTTACTTTATCTAGGAGTAGGTTTAGTATTGCAAATTCCTCTCCAATTAAGAGAAATACTACTATTTTCTTCCAAAGTGGTGTGAAGGTGAATATATTTGGAAAAGAGCCATTTGTACCTAAAGGAATTTGGAAGAAAAATAGTGTACCAATCTAACAAGGTGAATTTTCCTACCGTTAAGAGGATCCCCTCAACAGAAAGCTGCCGGAGCTTATCTAAAGTACTGCCAGCACTCCGGGGAATGCCTATATATAACTTGATTAATGGTGATAGTGCATGGGTCAAAATTAGATTAGAGATATGCGGCACGCGGAGATATAAGGTGGAGGTCGGACAGGTTGTGGTCGGGCAATCATCAAATAAGGCCGAAGTCGGACAGTGATGAAATAGCTAGTTTGTTGTGGAATCCTCAAAGGGAATATTCTACTGAATATTCTCTCTAATTGTACTTTTTTAGGATTTTCTATGGATACCCCTTATAAATAGGAAGAGAGGATTTCCAAAGAGGACTGGCTCTCTCTCCCTCTCCCTCTCTCTAGAAAATATGTAAACATACCTCTTTAAAGAGATTAAAGGATCAGTGATTCCAGACCTTCATCAGATTCAAAAAGGGTCTTAAGGTTCTTGTATATGTTATCACTTCTTTATCAAATAGAAGAGGATCCGCTCCACTCAAGTCTTGGTGAATCTTTTCCTTTATTTACATTCTATTGCCATTTAATATTACTTAATGCATCTTTCTTTATACTATTAAATTTGGCCATAATCACTGCCAATATTTATACTCAGCTATGTTTTTCTATTCATATTATTCATCTCGGATCTAGAGTTAATTATCTTTAACTTAGGATTTACTCCTTCATCTTTAATTGATTTGTTCAAAAAGGTTTTAATATTTTTTGAGTCAAACAATTTGACGCCATCTGTGGGGATTTTCTAGTTAAAATTTTAGTTTCCTTTAGATCTAAAATTCAATTCCAACTATGAAACGTCTTCAGGGTAGCCAAACGAATTTGATACACCAAATAAAATAATGTTGAAGTATCTCTGTTGAATCATGGTATCAAGGTGAGTAAAGATATGGTCACAATATTGCTCCAAGAAATCATAACAGCTCAAACTCAAGATATTCAGCTCAACTAGAAGGCCTTCAGTCTGTTGCATTAAAACAAAATCATTAGAGCTTTCCATTTAATCACTCACCTCGTCCACATTATCATGCAACAAAGACTATTACTGACAAATCTTTAAACAATTTCCAAATTCAGACCTATTGGAGTTTTATTGAATAAAAGATGTAGAATATTTGGGAATTACCCTATCGTATGCATTGACATATAATCCAGATTTAAGAAGTGGCCCAACATTACACTTGGCAGCTAAATTATCATGGTTGAGATGTGTGGTTTTGCACAGTGACGTCCTTTCAGGCCTTCGTGTGCTTTGTCATGCCAAATTCACTTTTTGCTTTGACATTTACAAGGACTGAAACTAGCTATCAAGTATGGAGCACGGCGAATCATCCTCCGATATGACTCACAACCCGTCATCAACCAAGCCACAAGGACTTTCCAAATAAAAGAACAAAGGCTACAAAAATATCAGGCAGGAATTCATAAGCTACTGCCCGAGTTTGACGAGTGTCAACTCGACCAGATACCCCGAGCACAAAACATCGAAACAGACGGTCTTGCCAAATTGGTAGCGGCCACTGAAAGCATAACCGGAGAAGGGAACGTGATCAAATTGAGGTAACGAATGCTTTTATTTTGTTCTAACTAACTATTTCTCCAAGTAGAATAAAAGTAGGGGCACTCACCCGAGAAATGCGTCGTATTCTACAATGCAAGCAAAAGTAAGCAAACTGGGACTCACCTAAGAAATACATCATATTCCTCAGCGCAAGCAAAATAAAGCAAATTGGGACTCACCTAAGAAATGCAGATGCTAAGCAAAAATGGGACTCCCCCAGGGAACACCCTTTAAGGCCAAGGGTCTTCGCCAAAAAGAAGAGTTCAACCTCGATCGAACGACGCCGGGTTAAAATTTCGATATGTTCGAAATAACACCCTTTAAGGTCAAGGGCATTCGCTAAAGAAGAAGAGTTCGACATCAACCGAATAACGACGGGTTAAGATTTCAATAAGTCGAAATAATACCCTTTAAGGCCAAGGGCCTTCACCAAAAGAATAGTTCGACCTCGATCGAACGACGACGGATTAACATTTTGATAAGTCGAAATAACACTCTTTAAGGCCAAGGGCCTTCGCCAAAAAAAAGAGTTCAACCTCGATCGAACGTAGACGGGTTAACATTTCGATTAGTCGAAATAACACCCTTTAAGGCCAAGGGCCTTCGCCAAAGAAGAAGAGTTCAACATCAACCGAACGACGACGGGTTAACATTTCGATAAGTCGAAATAACACCCTTTAAGGCCAAGGGACATCGCCAAAAAGAAGAGTTCGACCTCGATCGAATGACAACGGGTTAACATTTTGATATGTTCGAAATAACACCCTTTAAGGCCAAGGGCCTTCGCCAAAGAAGAAGAGTTCGACATCGATCGAACGACAGCGAGTTAACATTTCGATATGTTCGAAATAACACCCTTTAAGGCCAAGGGCCATCACCAAAGAAGAAGAGTTCGACATAGACCGAACGACGACGGGTTAACATTTTGATATGTTCGAAATAACACCCTTTAAGGACAAGGGCCTTTGCCAAAGAAGAAGAGTTCGACATCAACCGAATGACGATGGGTTAACATTTCGATATGTTCGAAGTAACACCCTTTAAGGACAAGGGCCTTCGCCAAAGAAGAAGAGTTCGACATCGACCGAATGACAACGGGTTAACATTTCGATACGTTCAAAATAACACCCTTTAAGGCCAAGGGCCTTCGCCAAAGAAGAAGAGTTCTACATCGACCGAACGACGATGGATTAACATTTCGATATGTTCGAAATAACATACTTTAAGGCCAAGAGCCTTCGCCAAAGAAGAAGAGTTCGACATTGACCGAATGACGACGGGTTAACATTTCGATATGTTCGAAATAACACCCTTTAAAGCCAAGGGCCGTCGCCAAAAAGAAGAGTTCGACCTCGATCGAACGACGATGGGTTAACATTTTGATAAGTCGAAATAACACCCTTTAAGGCCAAGGGCCTTCTCCAAAAAGAAGAGTTCGACCTCGATCGAATGACGACGAGTTAATATTTCGATATTAACACCCTTTAAGGCCAAGGGCCTTCGCCAAAGAAGAGAGTTTGACATGGACCAAATGACGACGGGTTAACATTTTGACAAGTTCGAAATAACACCCTTTAAGGCCAAGGGCCTTCGCCAAAGAAGAAGAGTTCAACATCGACCGAACGGCGATGGGTTAACATTTTGATATGTTCGAAATAACACCCTTTAAGGCCAAGGGCCTTCGCCAAAGAAGAAGAGTTCGACATCGACCGAATGACGATAGGTTAACATTTAGACAAGTTCGAAATAACACCCTTTAAGGCCAAGGGCCTTCGCCAAACAAGAAGAGTTCAACATCGACCAAACGATGACAGATTAACATTTCGAAAAGTTCAAAATAACACCCGTTAAGGCCAAGGTCTTTCGCCAAAGAAGAAGAGTTCGACCTCGATCGAATGACGATGGGTTAACATTTTGATATGTTCGAAATAACACCCTTTAAGGCCAAGGGCCTATGCCAAAGAAGAAGAGTTCGACCTCGATCAAACGACAACGGGATAACATTTCGATAAGTTCGAAATAACACCCTTTAAGGCCAAGGGCCTTCGCCAAAAAGAAGAGTTCGACCTCGATCGAACGACGATGGGTTAATATTTCGACAAGTTCAAAATAACACCCTTCAAGGACAAGAGCCATCACCAAAAAAGAAGAGGTCGACCCTCTACGGCCAAGGGCCATCACCAAAAAAGAAGAGGTCGACCCCCTACAGCCAAGAGCCATTGCCAAAAACAATTTAGGTCAGCCCCTACGGCCAAGAGCCATCTCCAAAAAAGATGAGGTCGACCCCTACGGCCAAGAGCCATCGCCAAAAAAGAGGAGGTCGACCCCTACGGCCAAGAGCCATCGCCAAAAAAAGAAGAGGTCGACCCCTACGACCAAGGGCCATTGCCAAAAAAGAAGAGGTTGACCCTTATAGCCAAGAGCCATCGCCGAAAAGAGGAGGTCGACCTCTACGGCCAAAGGCCATCGCCAAAAACAAGAATTCAACCTCGTCCGAACCAACATTCGGCCTCGTCCAAATCAAACTTCAGCCTCATCCAAATCAACATTTGGCCTCGTCTGAATCAACCTTCGGCCTCATCCGGATCATCTTTCGGCCTCGGCCGAATTAATACTCGGCCTCGACTGAATCAACACTCGGCCTCGACTGAATCAACACTCAGCCTCATCCGAATCAACCTTCAACCTCGTCCGAATCCACATTCAGTCTACTCGTCCGTCTAGATCTGAGGACGCGAATGACCTCCACTGATGATGCCATCCCGGCCTCGACGGCCTTCTCCTAACTCTACCATCTTCTCGATCGACTCATCACTCGAGTCATTGGCCCTGATCGAACTCTGATAAATTTCAGCCCGCGGAAATACCACTTTGACCTAAAGATCGGCACCCTCAGCCGCGATCCACACTAGTCGACCTCCCCATCTGAATTTCCTAAACTGCGATCAATGAAGTTCGCTCACCGAGCTCGACCACGAGACGACCTCAATAAGCGGAGGGACTAATTGTATGGGTCAAAATTAGATTAGAGATATTCGGCATGCGGAGATATAAGGTCAAGGTCGGATAGGCTGTGGTCGGATAGGTCGAGCTCGGACAGTCATCACATAAGGTCGAGGTCGGACAGTCATCAAATAAGGCCGAGGTTGGACAGTGATGAAATAGCTAGTTTGCTGTGGAATCCTCAAAGGAAATATTCTACCGAATATTCCCTCTAATTATAGTTTTTTAGGATTTTCTATGGATACCCCTTATAAATAGGAAGAGAGGACTTCCAAAGAAGGTTGGCTCTCTCTCCCTCTCTCTCTCTCTAGAAAATATGTAAACATACCTCTTTAAAGAGATTAAAGGATCGGTGATCCCAGACCTTCATCAGATCCAAAAAGGTCTTAAAGTTCTTGTGTATGTTATCACTTGTCTTTATCAAATAGAAGAGGATCCGCTCCACTCAATATTTGGTGAATCTTTTACTTTATTTACATTTTATTGCCATTTAATATTACTTAATGCATCTTTCTTTATGTTATTAAATCTGGCCATAATCACGGCTAATATTTATACTCAGCTATGTTTTTCTATTCATATTATTCATCTCGGATCTAGAGTTAATTATCTTTAACTAGGATTTACCCCTTCATTTTTGATTGATTTGTTCAAAAAGGTTTTAATATCTTTTGAGTCAAACAGATAGCTCTTCCTGCAAGAAAGAGAAAATGATGTTTTTGACCTGCTAGTTTACTTGTACTCTCTTCAAAGGTCTAAGAAATATATCTACCCTCTTAATTCGAAATTTTGTGCCCAAAACTGTTGTACTTATTGACCATGATAATACGCATGAATATAAGTGGATTCGTCTCATGAGTCATGACAAGGGCATTAAAATACTGTTCTCCCTAACTCTTGCATGGGCTAGAAAGATGTTTGTTTACCCTAAAATCGGATAACAATTGAATTTATACGTAAGGATATATGATATAACTTGGTACAAATTAAGAAGAATAAGATAGTATTTGAAATAGACAATTAAAGAATAAATTCAAACTATGCGAATTGAACAGCCTTGGCCCTCGAGTTAGGTCACCCTTGAACCAAATATTTATCAGTTGAATTAATAAAGGAATAACAAGACAATGGTAACAAGATAATGATGGTATATTGCTTTGTATTGCATGAATATGATATCATTATAAATGATCAAACCCTCTTTATATAGTAGGAGAATCCTACTCTAAGTACAATTCTATATAAGGTAAGAAATCCTATGATCGGCTACTTAATTGGCCTCTTCTTGATGCGTGTCAGGATTCGCGCCGTGATCCTCCCTCGATTGTGGATATTTCATTTTTCCATTATTCAACTCGGTAAGCTTCCCTCGATCTTTATCTCGTTCGCTCTCGATCTTGGTCGATCTGAATCTTCTTAATCAGTCTCAAGGACACGATCTTGGCAACTTAACTTTGCATCACAGTTCGATATAAATCGAAGAGGAGATGATGAGAAACGACATGAATTTTTTCAATATCGGCTCGATGTGCCGTGACGTAAGCAATGAGCCCAATTATAATGTTAGTGACAAGTGGGTACTAAAACATTCGGTCGGTTTGACTACCAAGTTATAAATACCGCCACCTTCTTCCCCTTAAACTTTTACGCTCAAAATTTCCTTCATTATTGCTTCTCTTCAAAAAATCTCTTTGCTCTGCAACTCTTTCTCCCAAATCTTTTGGAATCTCAAGGGAATCGCATATTATTCTAATTACCTTCTATTTTACAATGGCAAAAAGTTCTAAAATCATATCGCAAAATGAGACTGTCTCCTCTTTGTGGCCCTCCGGAGACAGAGCTATGGCGGAACTCCCCCTTGAGGATTTCATTTCGGGAGGGTGCCCTATTGTATCCGATTTTAAGATTGAAAACACCTCCTCATTGATCGTTGTGAACTGCTCTCAAGGTACATATGCACGATAACCGAAGACATCCTCAAAAAGGTTAAAGAGGAGTGTAACTAGATGGACAAGGATGTCGTAGTTCCTTCTCCTGAGGAATCGATCACCACTCACGTAGAGAGGTATCTAAGTGTTTACACTTACCCCTTCATGACGGGTCCCTTAAGCCCCATCATCGTCACCTTTTGCAAGAGGTATGACGTGACCCTCGGCCAAATCTACCCTTCATTGTGGAGAATAGTCATTCTCCTTCTTCTCTTTACAAGCAAAATCGAGGAATGTCCTTTTAGCCTCAATCACCTTATGTGTCTTTACGGTCCCCAACTTTGTCAATGATGGCTGATCAAGCTCGCTTGTTGGGCCATCAAGGCCCTATTCTCGAGCATATATGAGTCTCATGATCGAGGTTGGATGGGCCGATTTGTCCGAATAAGGACTTCGGACCTGATCCCTGCTGAAGACATGTCGTTTTCAGAGAAATGGAACATGAACCGTGAATATTATTTTATTTATCTAATTTTATTGTTTTACCTCTTATCTTCTTTCCTTGTCTATAGTTTTTTTTGATGTTGCAGTTGTAACCCAGGGCCCGGAGGTAATCCACAATCTCAAGTAATGGGTCGAGAGCCTAATATCACAAAGACCTTACTCCGAGCGTGCTTGGATGGAATTATCAAAGAATCGATGGGAGGCTCGCAATCATGGTAAGTTTCTTTCTTTGAATAGTTATCATTCGGGCCACTCTCTTGAGCTTAGTCGTCTTTTTTTCTTTGTAGGCCTCGGGAAGGATTTGGAAATGAGGCCCCCATATGAAGAAGAAATCCTTTCCCAACCACCTGCTCCGAAGTAGGCCAAAGAGAAGAAGAGAAAAGGGGCTCCGAGTTCCCCGAACTCAGAAAAGCAAAAGCCAAAGTAAAGGCAAGTTCGTAAAAACAAGGGGAGCACCATCACTCTATCTTTGGACTCAGTTTATCGGGTAAGGGACAAGCCCAAAGATGAAGAAGAAGAGGAGTCCAGTCTGGTAGTCCATGTACGGGCTGGTGCTTTGATACAAAAGCCCTCCGTACCGGAGGAGGCTGATGAGGGAGCCTCAGTCAAAGTTCCTGAACTAGAAGGACTTGAGGCCACTCTATCTCAAGCTGAGATGGTCGAGGAAGAAACCAGGGGCAAGGATTCCTTAGTAGCTAAAGATGTCTCGAGGGACGATCTCAGAGTGATTGATATTTTCGAATCCCCTCAATTTTCGGATGCCATAATCCAAGAGGCCAATATGTTGGAAGGTCGCTCTTGCGAGGGTCCTCAAGAGGCGGTTGATATCCATGGCTTCTTTGATGGGGTAGGGTTTGCCACTTTGGGAGATATCATCGGGTTTGGTGATTTACCAGTGCCAAAGAAGGCACCGTCTCCGAGCGCTACTGGGTCTTCATCAAGCCCAAAACTGGTGGACCGATCGGCCCCAAGTGTTAACACTGATCGTAAGCACAATAGAGTGTTTTCTGTCCCGGAGGATGCACGAGTCTTCTTTCTCCCCGTAGGGATTGCTAGATACCTCAGATGCTTGGTGACCGAGGAGACCAAGTCATGATGCATGTGGTGGGAGCCGCTTGCATGTTTAACGAGGCCCAACATGCTCTGAATCGGGTAACTTCGAGGGTCGTTCTATCATCTCTTTTGAACTTGGAGTTGTAGGTAATTCTCACATTTTCTTCATTGATTTTAGGCTTCGGTGTTGCATCACGAGGCCTTCCGAATATGTGAGGAGCACGAGGCCGAGGTTTGGGACCTCATTGAGAAAAATGATACATACAAGCTCCTTAGTGAGAAGCTTCAAGTAGATTTAGTGAAGGCTCGAGATGAGCATGCTGAGATGGCCTAGCAGGTATTCCAAGTGCTTTACGATAGTGAGGATGAATTGGAGATAACGAATAATAATCCAATTCTACAAGTCCGACAAAGGATCAAACAAATCGAGGATCTTCAGAAACAAATAGATGCAATTCGAGTCAAGGCTGAAGAGTTCAAGAAGAATATGGATATCTTAGCCTCAAATAAGGAGGCCGTCCCAGTAGAGTTGGATTCGACCGAGTCCCAGCTTCAGTTTGCAGGAGAGAGAACCTCGGTGCAAGCGAAGAAAATCGAGGAGCTTCAGTCCCAGTTAGCTAACTTGGCTAATTATCTCGAGGCGGCCAAATCTAAGGTGGACGCTGCCAACACTAAAGCCAATGCTACTGCGACCCAGTATAAGGTCGATGTCGGGGCTATCCAGGCACATGCCAAAAGCATAATGGATCATTCAAAGTGGCAAGCTCGAAGGGAAGCCCTCGAGGAAGTCTATGCTCATGGCTTCGATATACAGGCTGCACTCGAGAACGCCAAAGTAGAGGAAGCCAGGGCTCGAAAGCTAGCCTTTCCCATGAAAGACTCAGATAGTTTAAGTGAGTCTAAAGGCGGGGAAAATCTCGAGGAGGGAGATACTGCCTTAGATGAAGACAAGTCCACTTAGGCCTTTAAGTTTTTTGTTTTTTTTTTTGCATCCTTTTGAGGCCATTTCGGCCTTTGTAGATTTTGTATTAGGATGATTTGGCTTTTGTTAAAAACTATTGTGTATAAATATAAGGCTTTTCTTTTCCTTTCGGCTTTAAAATTTTCTCCTTTGCTTTATCATTCATATTCACAAAGGTCGGAATTCCTTAGCATGAAATAATAAGGTTTTGTTCGAGGGTTCGAACAAAACCTTGCCTTTATTTCCTTTCAAGGTTAAGGCGTTATCGGGGTTCGATGTTACCAAAGTTTTCTCTCAAAAATATCTTAATTTTAAGATTTTGTAGAGGGTAGCCTTTAGAACCGGTTGTGAAAAAGAAAATTCTTTTTCAAAGGACTATTTTTATTACGGATTTCGGACGTCTCTGAACCTTGTTAAATTGGTTGTGGCCTTTTAGTTTGGGCGTACACTAGTGAGATTACTTTCCCGAGTTATCCAGGCTTGCCTAAGACAACAGTCCCCTAGTGGGTATGGCCGTGGCCTTTAAAATTCGAGGGTTGCCTAAAAGGGCTTATGCCCTCGACGCTCAATAGTTTGATCTATTCGAGTTTATTTTTCGGACGGTAGTCCCCTAGTATGGGAATGATTATCCAAACTCTGGTTATGATCGGCCCTTGAGCTCGTTTCCATAATATATCAATAGTACATAATTGTAAAGTAGAAAAACTTTTTCTAATATATGAGATAATTGCAAAGAAAAATACTCCTCTTTATTCTTGTGAAAAATGATTACACATGCGTACATGTTTTGTGCCAGGGCACGAGCAATCTATGTGGCTACGGTTCGTTTGACCGTTTGGCCCTTACGAATTCATCTATCGAGACCCCGCTATTTTGATGTATTTTCCTCGCAACAAAGTTGACATCCAAGGGAAATGTCCCCCATTATTCGAGGTTGACTGTAGAGGAACCTTAGATACTGTTAGTGTTGTCTTTGACATTAATTCGTGATCGGCCTTCGATTCTAAGTTAGCACGATCCATTGTTGCCTCATTAAAAACCTTGCTGAAAAACACAATTGGGACAAAAAGGTCCAACGGAAAAGAGTGCAGTGCATGCTTTCATACCTAAAGGCTCCACGCTGCTCCTTGTTGATAACCTGCAAGTGTTAGTCAAAAAATAGAAAGAATTGAAACGGGGTCGTACCTCAGCAGTAATATCGTTTGAGATGAGTTACTTTCCAATTGTTCGGTAGTTGTTCTCCGTCCATCATTCTATGCTTATAGGACCCTTTCCCTGTGATCTCGAGAATCTGGTACGACCCTTCCTAGTTCGGACCCAATTTCCCTTCATTTGGATTTCGGGTGTTTAATGTGACCTTTCTCAGTACTAAGTCCCCGACATTAGAATATCGAAGGTTGGACCTTCGATTGTAATACCTTTTTATCTGTTGATTTTGGGCAGCCAATTGAACAAAGTTAGCTTCATGTCATTCATCTAATAACTCCAGGCTTGTATTCATGGCCTCGTCATTCGATTCCTTCATCGCATATCAGAATCTGATGCTCTGCTCCCCGACTTCGACCGATATTAAAGCTTCAGCGCCATAAACCAAAGAGAACGGGGTGGCCCCGGTACTAGACTTCAAAGTTGTGCGATATGTCCAAAGAACTTCGAGCAAGATCTCTCTCCATTTTCCCTTGGCGTCGGTCAAACTTTTCTTGAGGTTTTGGATTATGGTTTTGTTAGTCGATTCGTCTTGCCCATTTCCACTAGGGTGATAAGGTGTTGATAAGATCCTTTTGATCTTATAGTCTTCGAGAAATTTGGTCACCTTGCTACCGCTAAACTCTTTTCGTTGTCCCATGCAATTTCGGATAGTATTTTGAATTGACATATGATGTGGTACCAAATGAAGTCGATGGCTTCCTTATCCCTGATCTTCTGGTAGGCTTGTGCTTCAACTCACTTAGAGAAATAGTCAGTCATAAATAAAACAAATTGAGCCTTACCCGCTGCCGATGGAAGAGGGCCGACGATATCCATCCCCCACTTCATGAATGGCCATGGCGATAAAATCGAATGCAATAGCTCCCCGGGTTGATGAATCACCGGAGCATGTCTGTGACATTTATCACATTTTCGCATCTTTTTCCATATAGACCTAGTAATAGTCGGCTTTGATTACCTTTCGAACCAATGATTCGGGCCTTGAGTTTATCCCACGTGTGCCTTCATTCACTTCCCTCAAAACATACTCGGTATCTCCCCGCCCCAGACATGTTGCTAGCGGACCGTGGAACATCGTCCTGAGTAAGGTTCCATCTTCGGACAAGCTAAATCGGGTTGCCTTTGTGCGCAGGGCCCTCGATTCCTTTGGATATGAGGGAAATTTTTCGATCTTCAAATATTCTATGTATTTATTTCTCCAATCCCAAGTCAAGCTTGTGGAGTTTATTGCGGCGTGACCTTGTTCTACTACCGACCTCATAAGTTATACGATTTCCCCCGAGTTGAGCTCGTTGTCTTTGACTGACGACCCTAAGTTTGTGAGGGCATCAACGTCACCTTTTTTATCTCGGGGCACGTGCTGCAAAGTCTATTCTTTGAAACGGTGCAAAGTTACCTGTAGCTTGTCAATATACCTTTGCATTCATTCATCACTGACTTTGAATGTTGCATTTACTTGGTTTACCACCAGGAGGGAGTCATATTTAGCCTCGATCACCTCCGCTCCCAAGCCTTTGGCTAGTTCGAGACCTACAATCATGGCCTCATATTCAGCTTTGTTGTTAGTCAATTTTACAGTTCTAATAGATTGTCTAACTGTATTGCCCATGGTAGGCTTTAGTATGATGCCAAGTCCGAACCCTTTTATGTTCGAGGAACCGTCCATAAAGAGTGTCTAGATTCCCGAAGATGTTCTCGAGTTTACCAACAACTCCCTTTCAACTTCGGGTATTAGGGCGGGTGTAAAGTCGACTACGAAGTTTGCCAAAATTTGGGATTTAATGGTCGTTCGGGGTTGATATTCGATAATGTACCCACTGACTTTGATGACCTATTTGATCGATCATCTCGAGAGTTCAGGTTTATGCATTATATTTCGTAAAGGGTAGATTGTCACAACACATATAGGATGGCACTGAAAATATGGTTTCAGTTTCCTAGAGGCACTTAGCAAGGCGAGCGCCAATTTTTCTAGGTGAGGGTATCTAGTTTCGGCCTCACCTAAGGTCCTATTGACAAAATAAATCGGAAATTGTGTACCTTGTTCTTCTTGGACTAGGATTCCACTTACCGCTACTTCCGATACCGCTAGGTACAAGTACAATCATTCGTACGCCCTTGGCATGTGAAGCAATAGTGGGCTCGATAAGTATCGCTTAAGTTCCTCTAAAGCTCGTTGACATTCTGGGGTTCATGTGAAGTTGTTCTTCTTTTCTAGCGACGAGAAGAATCGATGACTTCTATCGGACGACTATGAGATAAATCGACTCAAGGTTGTAATGCGCCATGTTAGCCTTTGTACAGCCTTCACATTATCTACAACCGTGATATCCTCGATAGTTTTGATCTTATCGGGGTTGATCTTGATTCCCTGATTGGATACCATGAATCCTAGAAACTTGCCGGACCCGACCCCGGATGCACATTTTTCTGGATTCATCTTCATATTGTACTTCTTCAATATACTGAAGGTTTCCTGCAAATGATTTAAATGGTTCTCTGCTCGCATGGACTTAACTAGCATATCGTCAGTGTAAACTTCCATGATTATTCCTATTTGTTCTTCGACCATTTGGTTTACTAGTGTCACACCTCCTTTTTGCGCGCCCGCCCCGAAAGGTTGAATGCGCGAGGGGAGTTTTTCCAATTTGAGTGACAATATTCGAAATGGGATTATTTATTTAATTCAGAGTCGCCACTTGGGAAAGGTTTGGTTTTTGGTGTCCCAAGTCACCGGTTTATCTTGAATCCCAAATCGAGGAATTTTTCGGCTTTTCCAAATGAAGTCTGCGAACCAGAAATTCTAAGTAAGGAATTCTGTTGACCCGAGGGAAGGTGTTAGGCACCTTCAAATCCCGTGGTTCTAGAACGGTCGCTTAAATTGTTATAATGGCTAAATATCTGATTTAAATACATGTTATGACTTATGTGCTTTTATTAAGTTTAAACCGCTTTTATTATTATCATTTATTTTTTATAGAATTGCAACGTCGTGAAAATGCATCTCGAACCACGTTACAATCAATGCACCCGTAGTTGTTAACACATTTCGACTCCGTTGAGATTTGAATTTGGGTCACATAAATGCGCACCCGAATTTAAGAATGTAATTTAAATAAGTCGCGCCTAAAGAGTCTAACGCGTTATTATCTTTGGGAAGGCAGTGAAATTCACTAAACAGTCCATCCCAAATTCTAAGTATTTATTATGATCAATTATTGAGGGCTCCGCACCGTGCATCTTTATTTGACGAGGCTCGTCTCATTATTTTTTTTAAAGGGATATCCTAAAGTGACTACATTTCTATTATGTTTGTCTCTAAAAACAGAAGAAAAAAAAGATACGTGCTTAATTCAATTGCATGCTTTAAGCCAACTCCGGATTCCTGTTAATCATCTGATTAGTTGTTTACGTGATGAAGGATGCTATACCTCGTGGAACATGCTTTTAATTTGATAAAAATTACGTATAAGCTCATGAAACGCTACACTTACTCCAAACATTTCTCGAGTTGAATTTAACTAAACTTATTTAAACTAGATCAAGGGAGTTAACTACCAGAAATTGTTACTAATGGGATTCGAACATGATCCTACATACTGCCTGACGAAATTGAAACTCGAGAATGTAAAACTGTATTGTATTTGGCGGGATTTGAAAGCCATCCACCCTACATATTCAAAGCATGCTGGAGAACGAGTTTGAATTAACAAATATACTAAAATGGTTGCATATTCTATGAATTATAGTTACATCCTGTATACCACTTAAATGAATCACATATCGCGATTTTAGATCAGCATAAACTTCAATTAAGTACCAACTTACTAAAGTATTCTCTATTGAACTACAAACTAAAATTTACACAATTTAACAACATTTATAAAAACTGTAAGTAAAACAACAGAATGATCATAATTCCTTCAGATCTTTCAATTCATGATTTTCATCGTTACATCAGTTACACCAATGTGGGACTCGAAATGTGTACCTGGGATGCTGAAAATGCAAAGGAGAAGAGGAAGAAGATAGGGAAAATCAGCAGCAGCAGCAACAACAAAGCAACACAGCAGCAATGACAACCCCAAGCAATACGAACCAAAGCAAATAAACCGACGATTCAACACCCAATGTCGATTTCAAATACTCAAAGAAATCCTAAATCTCGACAGAACCAGTAACAAACTTGATGCTGAGTTTCAAACAACAGGATGAGGAACATCAGTGTTTTCAGTTTCAAACAAACAAGAATTTCTTTTCCATCTCCCTCCCTGATTTCTGAAACCTCTCTTTCTTATTCAAAGTTGTTTCTATCTAGTTTCAGCTTCTCCTTTTATGTGTGTGTGTATCTGTGTATGTGTGTGTTTATCTCCTTTTATCCTCCTCTCTAAAAAAATGTCCTCCCCTCAGTGGCAGCTCCTATCTCCTTATAACCTAACGTCAGGCCAATTTATAGCCTGTTAAAACAATCAGAAACCCTTCCTTTTCTGCTGTTTTTCCACTCAAACATTTAAAATTAGAAACCCTCCCATGAGATTCCCTGACAGCCCTTTTAATCACCTTATTAAACTAAAACCAGACATGGGCAGCAAGAATATAATCTGACAGCACATGCTGTCCAATTATTTTAATTCCTTAATAGCTGACCATACACATGTTGCCCAAAATCTAAACCAAGTGAACATGCTATCCATTTAAAACCAAGGTCTGAACTGCAACTATAACACCACCCTTAATTGTTTTCTGATTCAAATTGACCAACTAACAAAGCTATACTCAGTTCCTAATTGAATTCAAACAAAATTTCAACAGACAACCCAATGACAGGGATCAGATTATCACCATTCCAAACTGAACTAATTGACGACGTATATCGACTCGACTATACTAATTGTAACACATTCAATCGAAGCCAATGATCAGAAATCAAAAAGTATCAACATGTGATTCAAATTGTACTGACTAAACAAAGTTGTATTGGGGACTAGTTAATCAATCAAATTTAAATTCATTTGATTGTACAGCTTACACACATACACATGATCAGTAAATGGAGAAAACTTGGCCAAATACAGGGGTCCGGGCAAGGTGGACAACACAGTCGACAAAAAATTCAAAACATAGATTAAACAAAACATTTGGACACAAGAACAGACATTCAATTACAACAAACAAGATGAACTGATAAAGAAAAAGAAAACAAAAATTACCTTAAAGCCTTGAAAAATCAACAAACCCTAGCTCGGATTTCAATCGACCTTTCTTGGGGTTGAACGGACTTTAATCGAAGTGTTCTCTACTGAGAACACTTCGATTAAGGTCCATTAGACCCTAATCATCTAGTTCAAACGGACACAGATCGGGCTCAGGGTTTCTAGGGTTCCTAAGGGGCAGATTTGAGATTTGTGTTTCCCTGGTTAGATTAGGACCAAACCAAGCCTGGTTTGGTCACGAGGGAGGTCAGGGGAGTGCCTGGTATGAATCTAGGGTAGATTGGTGTGGATCGAAGTTCTGCTCAAATCTTCAAACGAAGATTCGAGAACCTAGGGACTGATTTGAACTAAGCGGTTGGTGGATTTGGATTCAGGGTGGTGAGGTGCATCTAGGGTGTTGAGGTGGTGGTCATCGACGTCCATGCCGCCGGTTTTATGGTGAGGGAAAAGGGGGGCGGCGCTAGGGTTCCGAGGTTTGGGTCCGTGAAAGAGACGACTCGAGGGGGGGTCTTTGGCTTAGGGCGCGGGGTAAAGGGGAAGGGTTTATATATGGGACAAGTGAGTGAGTCCAAACCGTTGGATCTGATGAGATCAACGGTTTGGATCACCTTAACTATATAAAACTTGGTCGTTTCAATTAAAGGGGGTTGGGTTGGTCCGGGGTTGAACGGGTCGGGTTCGTATGTGGGTATGGGGGATGTGATCTTGGCCGTTGATCGTCCTAAGATCAACGGTCCAGATTAAAAGCGGCTCAACTGGATCGGGCAAACAGGGATGCTGGGTTGGGTTGTTTTGGTTTGGGCCTGTTTGTTTTAATTTGGACTGGCCCAATCCGAAAATCCTTCTTCTTTTCTCTTTTTTTTTTCTTTTTAATCTCTTAAATTAAATTGCCAAATAATACTATAAAAATATTAAACAACAATTATCCCACAATTAACATTTAATTACACTAAC
Organism: Nicotiana tabacum; assembly: GCF_000715075.1. Taxonomy (NCBI): domain Eukaryota; kingdom Viridiplantae; phylum Streptophyta; class Magnoliopsida; order Solanales; family Solanaceae; genus Nicotiana; species Nicotiana tabacum. The sequence continues at coordinate 205,850,065 of NC_134101.1, forward strand.
ATCACTTAATGACAAAATAGAATGAAAGATGCATTTTTTGTGATTTTTCTTTTAATAACCGGATTACGGTTCACACGACATATATTTTTATATTTTTGTTTGATAAAAAATAAAAATGGACAAGATCACAAATAACTACCAAAAATGCCACGTAAATTCCAAAAATTGTACAGCAGGACCATTTGCTATTATTTTTTATTTCTTTTGGAGTGATTGTCGCGTAAAACAAAAATCATGTTCTCACAGCTGCCCCTCTTTGTTCGGAAACACGAAGAGTTTTCGTGCAAAGATAAAATGAGCGGATATGAGCGATTTTTGCCGATTGGAATACTCCGTGTGAAGCACATTTTGAAAGATTTGACCGAATCTTCGCTTCAAAGATTTCCTATATATCCTGGGCTAAACAGGAATCAGGTCAATGTAGTTCGGGAAACTTTGGTAGCTGGGACTACCATGGGATTGCCATGCTTGTCGTTACTGCTGTTGCTGTTGCCGCTGCTGCTTACTGACTCCTTTATTACAACCAAAGGAAAATTGAAGCTGAACTAACTACGTGTGCCTGTCAACCGCTAGTTACAAGACTCCTATCTATGATTCTTTTGCAATTTAATCTTGGGTCTTAGCTGATTTTGCTTGTAGACTTCGATTCGAATCTTGATGCTTGCAAGTTGTAGGCGCCTGTTTATTTCTGCGACACTGAGTGAGACGGGATTGGTAGAACTCGGGACCTTGATTAAATCTTGGAGCGACCCGCCCTTCGTTTTTCCAAATATCTCGGAACATCTTCTTTTCTTTATTCTGGGTTGAGACTCATCTCTTGGGTCATCTCGATCCATGCGCCTCGAGGTCAGACCTGCGGGGAAAAACAAACGAACAAAATTTTCCGCCCCAGTTTCACTAGGAAAATTTCGTGAGTTAATTGCCGGGAAGTTTATAGAATTGATGAAGGGATTGGAAAATTTCAGTCTACAAAAATGCCACTCCGGGTTTGGGTCCTTAATATCGCCACAAGGTAAAAATGCTCAGTTCAGGGTTGGAGTCCTAATGCTGGCTATATGGAAAACGTTCAGTTTAGGTTTGGAGCCCTAATGTTGACTAACAGACAATGCTCAGTTCAGGGTTGGAGCCTTAATGCTGGCCAAATGGAAAAAGTTCAGTTTAGGGTTAGAACCCAAATGCTGACTAACAGACAATGCTCAGTTCAGGGTTGGAGCCTTAATGCTGGCTAAATGAAAAAGTTCAGTTTAGGGTTGGAGCCCTAATGCTGACTAACAGACAATGCTCAGTTCAGGGTTGGAGCCCTAATGCTGGCTAAATGAAAAAGTTCAGTTTAGGGTTGGAGCCCTAATGCTGACTAACAGACAATGCTCAGTTCAGGGTTGGAGCCCTAATGCTGGCTAAATGGAAAAGTTCAGTTTAGGGTTGGAGCCCTAATGCTAACTAACAGACAATGCTCAGTTCAGGGTTGGAGCACTAATGCTGGCTAAATGGAAAAGTTCAGTTTAGGGTTGAAGCTCTGATGCTGATTGAATGGAAAAGTTCAGTTCAGGGTTGGAACCCCAATGCTGACTAACAGACAATGCTCAGTTCAGGGTTGAAGCCCTAATGCTGGCTAAATGGAAAGAGTTCAGTTCAGGATTGGAGACCTGATGCTGACTAAATGGAAAAGTTTAGTTCAGGGTTGGAACCCCAATGCTGACTAACAGACAATGCTCAGTTCAGGGTTGAAGCCCTAATGCTGGCTAAATGGAAAGAGTTCAGTTCAGGGTTGGAGCCCTGATGCTGACTAAATGGAAAAGTTCAGTTCAAGGTTGGAACCCCAATGTTGACTAACAGACAATGCTCAGTTCAGGGTTGAAGCCCTGATGCTGGCTAAATGGAAAGAGTTCAGTTCAGGGTTGGAGCCCTGATGCTGACTAAATGGAAAAGTCCAGTTCAGGGTTGGAACCCCAATGCTGACTAACAGACAATGCTTAGTTCAGGGTTGGAGCCATAATGCTGGCTAAATGGAAAGAGTTCAGTTCAGGGTTGGAGCCCTGATGCTGACTGAATGTAAAAGTTCAGTTCAGGGTTGGAACCCCAATGCTGACTAACAGACAATGCTCAGTTCAGGGTTGAAGCCCTAATGCTGGCTAAATGAAAAAAGTTCAGTTCAGGGTTGGAACCCTAATGCTGACTAACTGGGGAAAAGTTCAGTTTAGTGTTGGAGCCCTAATGCTGACTAAAGGGAAAAAGTTTAGTTTAGGGTTGGAGCCCTAATGCTGACTAACTGGGGAAAAGTTCAGTTTAGGGTTGGAGCCCTAATGCTGACTAAAGGGAAAAAGTTCAGTTTAGGGTTGGAGCCCTAATGTTGACTAACTGGGGAAAAGTTCAGTTTAGGGTTGGAGCCCTAATGCTGACTAAAGGAAAAAGTTCGAGGATACTAACTGACAATGCTCAGTTCAGGGTTGGAGCCCTAATGCTGGCTAAATGAAAAAAGGTTCAGTTTAGGGTTGGAGCCCTGATGCTGACTTAATAGAAAAGTTCGAGGATACTAACTGACAACGCTCAGTTCAGGGTTGGAGCCCTAATGCTGGCTAAATGAAAAAAGGTTCAGTTCAGGGTTGGAGCCCTGATGCTGACTTAATGGAAAAGTTCGAGGATACTAACTGACCCTTTTTTTGAATTTTCTTGTTTTAGTAAAAGGTAAAAGAGAATTTCGTGGAAACTTACCTTTCGAGTGGATTCCTTATTGCCAAACTGTTTCTTGTACTCATGTACTTTCTTCTTTGTGTGACACCTGCTTCTTGCACGGTTGTCTTGAATTATACCTGTTTCAACTTTTCAAAAAAAGAACAATTGTTAGCTCGGAAATGGCGGTTGGTTCGGTGACCTTGATTGTTCCGGTTGCTTTGTTGCGTCCTTATTTCTGTTGAGAAACTTTGCCATTGATTGGATTCAAATGGCGAAACCCTTTTAGACGGCTCAGGCTTGCATTTTCAGATTCTGTGATGATTTGCCTTGTAAGGCTTTGGTTTTTTCCACCCCGTTTTGCTTGGGGATTTTCAATGGGGATTTTATTGTGGAGACTCTGTGGGGGTTTGTACAAAGGGAGGCTTTGCGGGGATTTGTACAAAGGGGAAGTCTGTGGGGGATTTTTCTTCTCTCTCTTTTTTTTTATATATATTTTTGTTTTCATGACTTCACTTAGAATGCAGTCAACATCATGAACCATCATCAGGTTCGGACAAACGTGCCAACGAAGCGGGGCATTTCCCTTGCGAAACGGAATTCCATGAAACCAATCCTGCCACCTATCCTTTCCGGCATATCTGGAACTTAGGGTTAAAAATGAAAGGGATTCGAAGAAAAACAAAGAACAGAGAAAGAAAATTTCAGAAAAGAAGTTTCCCTTTTGGGACAAGAAAGACTTATCTGAGGAAAACAATGCTGACTTTAAATGGACATGACATGCTCTTTGGACTGGACGCCTGACCTTTAATGAACTTGCATTTCCTCCCGAACCAAAATGGATCCGTGTTTCCAAACCGGTGGAACTTTGCCGAGACTTCCTGGGGCGGAGTCATCCTTTCGGCCAACAACGCCCTTTGCGGGTTTTCGCTAGCTGACCTCTCTCATTTCCTTCCTTACTGTCGCTCGATAGCACTCTTTGCGAGTTTTTACTAAACAAGCTCTCTCATTTTGGTTTCTCTACTCCCGTCGCCTCGCGGTGCCCCAAAGGTTTTCACCGACGAGACTCTCTCATTTTATTTCCCTCAATTTAGAGTGTACCGGCCTCCATTCGTGGCACTTCTTGGCTTCCCCCTACCTTTGGTAATTGATCCGAAGGGCTTGTGCTTGGTAAAGAAAAGTAGATGATACTACGACTTCTAAGCCATTTGACGTGCCCCGGTTTCAATTTCAGGGTAAATGGGATTTTATTGTTGGTGTGACTGAACCTCAAAGAGAGGCTGCCTACGTATCCTTTTGGAATCAAGTCAGACGTAGTTCAGGCCTCGATCAATGTTTTGTTTTGTTTGTTTTGTTTGTTTTCTTTTTCTTTCTTTTTTTTTTTCTTTTTTTTTCTTTTCTTTTTTTTTTGATTGGTAACCAAAGAAATGTAACCGGCTCAAAGGCTTGTAGAGAGAGTTGATAGAGTTTGGGGTAGTGGGAATAAAACCTTCAGCATTTCAAATGTGTCAGGACCGCTGGGGTGTCACTCAGATATAGTATCTTTTGACTGCATCCGCATTCACTGCTGTTTCGGGATCATTTCCTTCAATATCACCTAGGTACAATGCTCCTCTCGGCAATATCTTCCTGATGATGTATGGGCCTTTCCAGTTTGGAGCAAATTTCCCTTTCGCTTCCTGGTGATGTGGCAGAATGCGCCTCAGTACCAGTTGACCCACTTCAAAATTCCTGGGTCGGACTTTCTTGTTGTAAGCACGGGACATTCTTCGTTGGTACAGTTGCCCGTGACAAACCGCAGTCATTCGTTTCTCGTCAATCAGAGTCAACTGCTCCAATCGAGTCTTAACCCACTCGTTGTCTTCGATTTCTGCTTCGACAATGGTTCGAAGCGAAGGAATTTCTACCTCTGCTGGTATTACAGCCTCGGTCCCATAAACCAAAAGATAAGGGGTTGCCCCTACTGACGTGCGTACCGTAGTGCGATATCCCAACAATGCAAACGGTAACTGCTCATGCCACTGTTGGGAACTCTGGATTGTCTTCCTCAAAATCTTCTTGATGTTCTTGTTTGCTGCTTCTACAGCGCCATTGGCCTTGGGCTGATAAGGAGTAGAATTCATATGCATTATTTTGATTGCTCGCATACATCTCCCATCAAGTGACTATTCAGGTTTGCTGCGTTATCTGTGATGATAGTTGCAGGAATACCAAAACGACAAATAAGATTTGAATGTACGAAATCCGCTACAGCTTTTTTGGTGACCGACTTGAGAGTGACAGCCTCTACCCATTTTGTGAAGTAGTCGATGGCAACCAGTATAAATCTATGTCCATTTGAGGCCTTCGGCTCGATCGGACCAATGACGTCCATGCCCCAGGCAACAAATGGCCAAGGTGCAGACATGGGATGCAATTCCGTGGGAGGTGCATGAATCAAATCACCGTGCACCTGACACTGATGACACTTCCGAACGAAGCTAAAGCAGTCCTTTTCCATGGTTATCCAGTAATAACCTGCTCGAAGGATTTTCTTTACTAAAACATACCCGTTCATGTGAGGTCCGTACACTCCTGCGTGTACTTCGTGCATGATCCTTCTTGCCTCCTCGGCGTCAACACATCTTAGTAGATTGAGGTCCGGGGTCCTCTTATACAACAACTCACCGCTCAAAAAGAAACCACTTGCATGCCGCCTAATGGTTCTCTTTTGATCTCCAGTAGCATGCTCGGGGTATTCTTGTGTCTTCAGGATCCTCTTGATATCATGGTACCATGGCTGTATGCATGATCCTATCTCGATTACATTACAGTAACCGTGTCTCTCCCTGATTTGGATTTCCAAGGGATCGACATGGGCGTTGCCTGGGTAGGGTAGCATCGAAGCTAAGGTGGCAAGTGCATCCGCTAGTTCATTGTGACACCGCGGGATATACCTGAACTCTATTGATTTAAAACGCTTACCGAGGTCCTCCACGTGCTGTTGGTAAGAAATAAGCTTGACATCCCGAGTTTCCCATTCACCTTGGCCTTGCCGGATAATCAGGTCAGAATCTCCCATAATCAGTAAGTCTTCGACATCCTGATCGATCGCCATATGCATGCCCATGATGCAGGCTTCATACTCAGTTGTATTGTTCGTGCAAAAGAAACGCAGTCTGGCTGTGGCAGGATAATGCTGACCGGAGGGCGAAATCAAAATTGCCCCGATTCCTACACCTTTGGCGTTTACGGCCCCATCAAAGAACATCTTCCAAACATGGGCGTTTTCCGAGACCACTTCTACGGTGTTTATTTCTTCGTCCGGAAAATAAGTGCTCAATGGCTGGTATTCCTCATCGACTGGATTTTCGGCCAAATGGTCTGCTAACGCCTGGGCTTTCATTGCTGTGCGAGTGACATAGACTATGTCGAATTCAGTAAGCAAGATTTGCCACTTGGCCAGTCTTCCAGTAGGCATCGGTTTCTGAAATATATACTTCAAAGGATCCAGCCTGCTTATGAGGAAAGTAGTGTGAGCTTGGAGATAATGTCTCAGCTTCTGAGCGACCCACGTCAAAGCACAACACGTCCTTTCCAGCAGAGTATACTTGGCCTCGTAGCCGGTGAATTTCTTGCTCAAGTAGTAGATCGCTTGTTCTTTCTTTCCGGTTATGTCATGTTGCCCGAGGACGCAATCGAAAGAATTTTCCAAGACTGTCAGATACAAGAATAGTGGTCTCCCTGGCTCTGGCGGGACCAAAACTGGGGGATTTGAAAGATATTCTTTGACTTTGTCGAAAGCTTCTTGACACTCAGCCGTCCATTTGATCGCCGCATCTTTCCTTAACAGCTTAAATATGGGCTCACACGTGCTTTTCAGCTGTGCAATAAATCGACTGATATAGTTTAACCTGCCCAACAAACTCATCACGTCTTTCTTCGTTCTTGGGGGAGGTAGATCCCTGATAGATTTTATCTTTGTTGGATCTAATTCGATACCTCTCCTGCTTACTATGAAGCCCAAAAGCTTGACCGATGGGACTCCGAAAGCACATTTGGCTGGGTTCAGCTTCAAGTCGTACTTCCTCAGTCTCTCAAATAACTTCCTCAAGTCTTGGATGTGATTATCCTGCGTCCTGGACTTGACTATCACGTCGTCCACGTACACCTCTATTTTTTGATGCATCATATCATGAAAAATGGCAGTCATGGCCCTCATGTAAGTAGCCCCAGCATTCTTCAGACCAAATGGCATGACCCGATAATAGTAAGTACCCCAAGGTGTGGTGAAGGCAGTTTTCTCGGCGTCTTCTTCATCCATAAATACCTGATGATACCCAGCGTAGCAATCTACGAAAGATTGTATCTCATGTTTGGCGCAATTATCAACAAGGATGTGGATGTTGGGCAATTGGAAATTGTCTTTGGGACTCGCCCTATTTAGGTCTCGATAATCCACACATACCCGAGTCTTCCCATCTTTTTTCGACACTGGAACCACATTTGCCAACCATGTTGTACACTGGACTACCCGAATCACTCCCGTTTTCAGTTGCTTGGTGATCTCCTCTTTAATCTTGTCACTGACCTGAGTTTTGAACTTTTGTTGCTTTTGTTGAACTGGAGGACAATCAGGGTGAATTGGCAATTTATGAACCACTAGACCAACACCTAGTCCTGGCATGTCATCGTATGACCAAGCAATCACATCTTTAAACTCAAGAAGGAGTTGAATTATCGCGTCCCGCATTTTCTTGTCCGTGTGAATGCTTATTTTGGTCTCCCGGATTTCTTCAGGAGTTCCTAAATTAACCGGTTCGGTGTCATTCAGATTTGGCTTAGGTTTATTCTCAAAATGTTCCAATTCTTGGTTTATCTCCCTAAAAGCCTCTTCTTCATCATATTCTGGTTCTGGGTTCATTATTTCACAATTAAATAGCTCGTTGTGATCTGGGCGTGAAGTCCGCAAGCATGTCATATTTAAAGCCGCATTATTATAACTAAAAGAAAAGATAAAGGAAAAATAACAAAATCAGAACAAAGGGAAAAATGAGAAAACAATGATGATTTTTTTTATTTTTCTTCTTGGAATTTGGAAGACAACAATGTTTAAAACTCAGGAATTCAAAACAACAATTAAAAGAAGAAAACATCCAAGTTATATCCTGGAGATAACTTGTGATGCAGGAAAGGTGGCAGGACAGGTCTACCCGGACTTCTGCCTAGTCGGGAATGGCGTGGCCTCCCAGTTTCGGAGTTTGGCATTTGGCCCCATATATAGTATTTCGGCGGTGCTGGTGCCTTCTCCTGGTTGAACCATGTGAGCCTCGTAGAGCATTTCTCTCATTGCCCCACATATCTCCTCTATTTTCTCAGCCGTGAAAACCTCATCGTCTTCTTCTTCGATGTATATTGGTTCGACGAAAGTTTTATATAAATCCGGCAGTGGCCGAGACAGTTTCCACCCCCCATTCTTCCTTTTCTTTGCCCATTCTTCATCTTCTGGAGTGGGTTGAAAACCTATCCCAAAAAGTTTCTTGGCGGAAGGCAAGGTGATGGGTTCCGTTATTCCCTGCAATGTTCGTCTGAGTCCTTTCCCTGGCCTGAATCCATGTCGGATCATCTCTTTAGCCACCATGATCGAGGCGTTAGACAGGAAAGGTTGGGGCAAGGCCTTCCCTCTTCGTACTGCTCTGCTAACACAATCTCGAAAGCCTGATAGACCGTGTGCTCGCTCCCTTCCCTTGGTTCAAGATATAGGATGGATGGGTCCCGATAAATAGACTGCTCGTCTTCTCCGTGGACCACAATTTCCCGGTCTTCGTACTCAAACTTCACCATTTGGTGAAGAGTGGAAGGCACAGCTCCTGCCGCATGAATCCAAGGTCTGCCGAGGAGAAAATTGTAGGATGTATCCATGTCGAGCACCTGGAAGGTTATTTCAAACTCGACTGGTCCTATGGTCAACACCAGGTCTATTTCCCCCAGGGTGTCTCTCTTGATGCAGTCGAAAGCCCTTACGCAGACATTATTGGGGCGGATTCTTCCGGTCCCAATTTCCATTCTCTGTAGCGTGGAGAGCGGACAAATGTCAACAGCTGAACCTCCATCCAACATTACCCGCTTGACGTAGTAGTTTTCGCATTTAATTGTTATATGCAAGGCTTTGTTCTGAGCCGCTCCCTTTGGGGGTAAATCGTTCTTGCTGAAAGAGACCTGGTTGACGGCGAAGAACCTCTCCGTCATCTGTTCCAGTTGTTCAACTGAGGTTTCAACTGGTACGTATGCTTCGTTCAGGGTCTTGAGTAAGATCTTTTGATGCTCGGTTGACCTCATCAGCAGAGATAGCATGGACACTTGCTCGGGGCACTTGCGCCGTTGATCTACCACTTCGTAGTCTGGCATTTTCATTTGTTGGAAGAAAACTTCCGCTTCTTCAACGCTTACAGGCTTCTTTGGTGGGAAGCGTTTCCGTGTGGCGTTGTTTAGCTCTTGAGTGTTCGAATACCTTCCAATGAAAGTATTTTCCGGAAGTTCTCCCATGACTTTTTTACCTTTGTACGTAACCAACGTTCTTTGATAGTTCCACGTCACTGTGGACGGGTTGGTCATCAGCTCCTATGGAACGCGTCCGATAACCACTAGCTCATTCAGCCGAGGTGGTTGAATCGTCCCCCGGACCACATAGGCCCCTTTTGGTACGTACATTGGCCTTGCCCTTTTGACTTCGAAACTCTGCGGCTTCTCTGCTTGACCTCGCAGGACGTAAAGAACTCCATTCTTCACAGGCACCGTCTTTTTCTCCAACTTCTTTTCAGGCTCGCCCTTCACAGTACTGACCTTATTTTCCTCTTTTTCTAGCTTCGGGATTGTTTCAGGTCTTTTCCCTGCGTCGGCGATGGCGATTATGGCTTTTAAAGCAGGATCAAATTCTTTGTCCTCGCAGATCATTCCAATTAGCGGCCCATTGTTGTGAGAAGGCAACGGATTGTTAGTCACATTTGGGACCTCCTCGTCCCTTAGCACTATTTTCCCTTGCTCTATTAAATTCTCGACGACCCTTCTCAAAGCCCAGCAGTCATTTGTATCGTGCCCTTCCGCTCCTGAATGATAGGCGCATCTAACACCGGCTTTGTAAGAAGGTGATGCCGGATTGTGCCTTGTCTGAGGGACCGGCTGCAGGAAACCCAGCTGAACTAGCTTCGGGAAAAAAGTAGAGTATGGCTCACCGATGGGCGTGAAAGTCCGCCTTCTAGGTGGTTCCTGAGGGCGGAAGTTATTTTGAGGAGGCTGTGGGTTGTAGTGGTTGCAGTGTGGAGGCTGATTTCTGGGAGGTGGAGCTTGACCTCGATTGGCTTGCTGCGGCGGATGGACATAAGGTTGGGTGTTCATAACCATGTAGGGTTGAGGAGCATATGCCACACTTTGGTGGGGGTAGTAGTGTTGTGGGGTCCTTTCTGGAAAACGGGGCCTGGGATTACGATATTCCCTTGCTTCTATGCTACCATGGCCGTTTCTTCCTTTTTCTTTCCTCTCGCCATTCCTCCAGACCCGCTTTGGACGGCTTGGGAGGTTGCCCTTATGGCTGCCTGACTCAAAATTCTATCCGTTTTCAGACCATTCTCCACCATCTCCCCAATCTTAATCGCTTCTGCGAAAGGCTTTCCCATGGCTGACATCATGTTTTGGAAATAGTCGGACTCTTGAGCCTGGAGAAAAGTAGTGACCATTTCTATCTCGTCCATGGGAGGCTTCACCCTCGACGCCTGCTCGCGCCACTTAATAGCATATTCTCTGAAGCTTTCTGAAGGTTTCTTCTTCAAGTTTGACAGAGAATTTCGGTCTGGTGCAATGTCAATGTTATACTGGAATTGTCTCACAAAATCTCTGGCAAGATCATCCCATATATGTCATCGGGATATGTCCTGGTCCATATACCATTCCGAGGCTATTCCCACCAGACTTTCCCCGAAATATGCCATTAGCAACTCCTCTTTTCCGCCGGCTCCCCTTAATTGGTTGCAATATTTCTTGAGATGAGCAATAGGGTCACCGTGCCCGTCATATTTCTCAAACATTGGGGTCTTGAAACCCACTGGTAGGTGCACGTGAGGGAACATGCATAGATCGGTATAGGAAACGCTCTTCTGTCCACTCAAACCTTGCATGTTCTTCAAACTCTGCTCAAGGCTTCTCATTCTTTTGGCCATCTCTTCTTGTTCAGCCATTTTGGGGTTCTGATCCTGCACAGGTGCAAATTTGTACTGAGGCTGTGGAGGATGAGTGCTAGTGACGAACCGAGTTGGTTCCATTGAGAAAGACGGTGCTTGGAATGTAAACGAGGATGAGTCAAAATTTGGCTTGTACGTAGCAGGTTGTGCCGTGATCGGGCATGGTGGTGCAGTAAAGATGTTTGTGTTTGCATCTGTTGTTGATATCCGGGGATGAGAATCAGAGGGCGATCTAGCAGAGAAGGCCGAAATGGCTGGATACCCGAATGGGGTAGCAGGATAGCTTATGGGGACATTAGAAGTCCCGCTTGTCCTGGAGAATAACTCAGGGAATCCAGGGACGACACTTGGTGGCTCTTTTCCGTTATTCCAGTCATCCAGCATTTCCAACATGCAGAGCCGCAGGATTCTATTTTCCTCCGTAGTTGCGGATTCGAGCGTGAGGACGGCCGAGATCGAACTCTCCTCGGAAACAGGAACTGTTGGTAAAGGAATTTCTGCAGACATTTCTATGCTTCCTTTTGACCTTGTGAAATAAGTGTGAGCACCGCCTCCTGACTTAATAACAGGTAATTGAACACTCCCTTTCGACCTCGTGAAGTACGAATGCGAGGCCAGAATTTCACCAAACCAACCGCCTTTTCCAAAAACCTGGAGAAACTCAACGACAAACGAACGGTTAATTCGAAACAAATAACAGATAGGCAATCTCACGTTGGGGCATGATGCACCTATACAGTTAAGTGGATTCCTACATGTTTGCAACGAAAGCATGCGTCATTCCAGCTTCCTTTTTAGGATTCCTTTTTTATTATTATTTTTATTATGTTTTTATTTTTCTTTCTTTCTCCTTTTGTTACTGTTTTCAATTTTTGTGGTTAAAATGCGACCGGATCCGATGAGGATTGCCTACGTATCACGATGCCACGTGAATCAGATCATTACGTAGTTCAAAAATAGGTGAGTGTAAGAAGAAGCACACCTTTTATTGCTGAAATGGTCTATTTCAACCTACATTTTGCAAAAGAAAGAGCAAACCTTGAAAAATAAACCTAGACTCAAACAGACTAAAACACCCTGATGCGAAAAGACAGACAGAAAATGTTAAGATACAGACTCGACTTATGAGTACATTATGGTTTTGAAAATTGGCGCCCGCGGGGCATCGTTCGGCCTCGTCGCGGTCCTAGGTGTGAGATCCCTTTCAAGTTGTTCCAACTTGTTCATGGTCTGCTTGACATAACCCATCACTGCCGAGAAAACGGTAACACTGGTCATGTTCTCACACCGTAGACACTGCCTGATGATGGCATGGGCAATGGTCTTGATCTTGTCTCTGGTTTGCTTCTTCTCTATGAGCAGGCGTTTTATCTGATCGCTGCACATCTTGAATACCTGAGAATCCTGTATATGCTGATTCTTCAGTTGCCGCACTTCTAACTTCATCTGGGCTAACAAGTCGTAACAGTATCTGCTCTCAATTTGGAAATCCTCTGCCTGATTAACTGCTTTAAACTCAAGTGTAGCCATCTCTCTCTTCATTTTAGCAACAGTTTTCTCATGGTCGCGTTTCAATTGGTTCAAGTATCGGCGATGCTTATCTGCTTTTGTACCCCACTGTGCCTTGAGCTCTGCCATGACCTTTTCAGATTCTTCTAAACCATCTCGCCATTCCCTTATCTCTCTTTTCAACCCTTTTATCAACTGCTGGTCGGATCGACTTCTGGGCTGTTCATCAAGAGCCAATCTCAATTTCTAGATTTGGGCCTTAAGTTCTTCATTTTCTTGGACCAATCTATTCTTTTCGCTTCGATCCGCAGCGATTTGTATGTTGTTATCAAATTTCAAACTATCAATCAGTAGCTTCAAATCACCGATCTCTGCCCGATACCCCCTTCCTTTTGCTAGCCAGTTCCATTGCTCTTGGGACGACTCAACGAAATCTTTGAGATGAGGTCTTTTTGCTGGTCTGTCGCAGGATATACCACCTTTAAACCAAGCGTGATACCCGGTGGCAACTTCCCCTTTTGTCGTATTCATCACACAAGTGTTTGCTGTCAAATGTTGGCACTCACTCCAGATTTGGCGAACTTCTTCTTCGGGGAAACGACCGTCCGGACTGATTTCGATCACTTGGGTACTCAGATCTTCATCTTTCGGCACCACTTGATACCTCCCAAGTTGCCTCAAAACCCGATATGGTGCATAAGGTTGGATGCTTTTAAGCCCCATTAACAAAAAATGGGATCTGGTTGCCGGCATGTATATGATTTCCTCAACGGGCAACCATCTGAGCGTCCACTGGATTTTGTTGGCAGTGAGAGTTCGGAGAAATGAGGTCCATGTTGTGACTCCCTCGGGTAGATCTAACCCTTTGATTCTTGTGTAGAATTCTCCAATACAAGTTTTCTCGGGCGAACCGTAACCCAAGAGCGAGGAGCGGTGGCATAAATGATCGGTCATCCACATTTGCAACAGTAGGTTACATCCTTCGAAAAAGTCGCCCCTGGCTCGGCAAGCAGTGAGAGCCCGAAAAATGTCAGCCACAATCATAGGTGCCAGAGTACTTTTATCTTGGGTGAGCAACGTACTGACGACCCCAGTTACTTTTAGATCAATGTTTCCGTCTTTCCTTGGGAACACTATAAGACCCAGAAAGGCTGTCATAAAAGCTACCAGCCTGTGTTCGTCCCACTTTTGTCGGTTGCCTCTACTGCATAGTTTGAAATCCGGCTTATTGAATCCGCCCACGTGGCTGTATCTAGCATATATGAGGTGGAGACTGTAGAGTCCTTTGGCAAGATCTGGATGGTGGAACGTTCGAGGTATTTTTAGGAAATCCAGAAACCGGTGTACCGTGACGGCCCTAGGTGCAATCAAGTATTTGAACCTTAACGAAGCTTCATCACCTCCGATGTATCCCGCTATTTCTTCCAATGTCGGGGTGAGCTCAAAGTCCGAGAAATGAAATACGTTGTGTGCTGAATCCCAACAAGTGACCAATGATCTGATAATATCACCCCGAGGTTGAACGTCTAGTAAATCCGGGAGATCTTTCAGATATTTCCTTACTTTGTCTTGCCCCTCCTTGCCTAAGTCGTTCCACCATAATCGCAACTCAAAAGGGATCTTGGTCATTATTGAAAAAGGTTCGTTTTGTATCGTGCTCATCCTGCACATTTATTAGGGTGATTATGCCAAATAATAAAAAAACTTTTATTAGACTCAAAAAATAAATTATCTAGATCTTTTTTTTCAAAATTTTTTTTGCAAAATGGGAGGTTGGACCCGATGAGAGTTGCCTACGTATCTCACACCCTGTGAGAATCAAACCGGCGTAGTTCGGGCGGATCAGAAATAGGGGAAACAAATAAAATCTTTTTAAAAGAAAAAAGAGGAATATATATATATATATTTTTTTTTTTGAAAAGAGACTAAGGAAATATTTATACATTTTAAACTTCTTTTTTCATTTTTTTTTTTGAAATTTCGAAAATCTTTTAAAGAGATACTACAAATGAAATTTTTTTTTTTGAATTTTTCCTTTTTTTTTATTTATATATATTTTGGATTTTGAAAGCGATTAAAAGGAATAAATCAAACTAAAAGACAAACTTTGTTTTCATTTTTCTTTTTCTCTTTTTTTTTAAGAAAATTCCGGTGAGGTTTTGACATTACTTGGACATTGGTTTTATTTTTCCAAAAATAAGTAATTATCTCCCTACCCTGCTATTCTTTTTTTTTTTTGAAAATTTTTTCGGAAACCGGTCAGCATGCAGATCCGAAGCAAATAGATGCGCAAAACAAACGGGATGCAGCAAGACGGTCTTTTCATTTCAGGTTGCCTGTCCTAGACGGACCCAACCCCTATGTTGAGTCCCCTATGTCAAATGCAACATGATGCAGATAAGCGTTCCTACTAGGGATCCGGCATGAGGTTTCGTTATACTAGGTTTATAACCTGGGTATATGTTTTAGACTGTGTACCCAAGCGGACAACTCGAGTCGAGGAGGCGGCAACTTACCGGGAACTAAAAGGCCATCCGGCTTCGTAACTTATCCGTCCTCTTTCTTATTTCAGGTATTGACACTAACAGAATAGGGAGCCTCGACCATCGAGCTTCTCCCCGGAGGTAAGAAGAGAAGGGTTTCGGCACAGTTTATATACAGTTCAGATAATATCAAAGCGGTAAAAGACAACATTTAGCACGATATGCCAAAACATGTAATAAAGATCAGATAATAAAGCCAAATATAACGATTATTCTAAGCTCGAATTCTTGAACCCTGAACCGGAGGTTCTGGGTTGAAATTCCCCAGCGGAGTCGCCAGAGCTGTCACACCTCCTTTTTGCGCGCCCGCCCCGAATGGTTAAATGCGCGAGGGGAGTTTTTCCAATTTGAGTGACAATATCCGAAATGGGATTATTTATTTAATTCAGAGTCGCCACTTGGGAAAGGTTTGGTTTTTGGTGTCCCAAGTCACCAGTTTATCTTGAATCCCAAATCGAGGAAATTTTCGACTTTTCCAAATGAAGTCTACGAACCAGAAATTCTAAGTAAGGAATTCTGTTGACCCGAGGGAAGGTGTTAGGCACCCTCGAATCCCGTGGTTCTAGCACGGTCGCTTAAATTGTTATAATGGCTAAATATCTGATTTAAATACATGTTATGACTTATGTGCTTTTAATAAGTTTAAACCGCTTTTATTATTATCATTTATTTTTTATAGAATTGCAACGTCGTGAAAATGCATCTCGAACCACATCACAATCAATGCACCCGTAGTTGTTAACACATTTCGACTCCGTTGAGATTTGAATTTGGGTCACATAAATGCGCACCCGAATTTAAGAATGTAATTTAATTAAGTCGCGCCTAAAAAGTCTAACGCGTTATTATCTTTGGGGAAGGCAGTGGAATTCACTAAACAGTCCATCCCAAATTCTAAGTATTTATTATGATCAATTATTGAGGGCCCCGCAATTTGCCTTTTTATTCGGCGAGGCTCGTCTCATTATTTTAGAAGGGTATCCTACAGTGACTACATTTCTATTATGTTTCTCTCTAAAAACAGAAGAAAAAAAAGATACGTGCTTAATTCAATTGCATGCTTTAAGCTAACTCCGGATTCCTGTTAATCATCTGATTAGTTGTTTACGTGATGAAGGATGCTATACCTCGTGGAACATGCTTTTAATTTGATAAAAATTACGTACAAGCTCATGAAACGCTACACTTACTCCAAACATTTCTTGAGTTGAATTTAACTAAACTTATTTAAACTAGATCAAGGGAGTTAACTGCCAGAAATTGTTACTAATGGGATTCGAACATGATCCTACATACTGCCTGACGAAGTTGAAACTCGAGAATGTAAAACTGTATTGTATTTGGCGAGATTTGAAAGCCATCCACCCTACATATTCAAAGCATGCTGGAGAACGAGTTTGAATTAACAAATAAACTAAATGGTTGCATATTCTATGAATTATAGTTACATCTTGTATACCACTTAAATGAATCACATATCGCGATTTTAGATTAGTATAAGCTTCAATTAAGTACCAACTTACTAAAGTATTCTCTATTGAACCACAAACTAAAATTTACACAATTTAACAACATTTATAAAAACTGTAAGTAAAACAACAGTATGATCATAATTCCTTCAGATCTTTCAATTCATGCTTTTCATCGTTACATCAGTTACACCAATGTGGGACTCGAAATGTGTACCTGGGATGCTGAAAATGCAAAGGAGAAGAGGAAGAAGATAGGGAAAATCAGCAGCAGCAGCAACAAGATAGCAGCAACAACAAAGCAACACAGCAGCAATGACAAACCCAAGCAATACGAACCAAAGCAAATAAATCGACGATACAGCACCCAATGTCGATTTCAAATACTCAAAGAAATCATAAATCTCGACAGAACCAGTAACAAACTTGATGCTGAGTTTCAAACAACAGGATGAGGAACAATAGTATTTTCAGTTTCAAACAAACAAGAATTTCTTTTCCATCTCCCTCCCTGATTTCTGAAACCTCTCTTTCTTATTCAAAGTTGTTTCTATCTAGTTTCAGCTTCTCCTTTTATGTGTGTGTGTATCTGTGTATGTGTGTGTTTATCTCCTTTTATCCTCCTCTCTAAAAAAATGTCCTCCCCTCAGTGGCAGCTCCTATCTCCTTATAACCTAACGTCAGGCCAATTTATAGCCTGTTAAAACAATCAGAAACCCTTCCTTTTCTGCTGTTTTTCCACTCAAACATTTAAAATTAGAAACCCTCCCATGAGATTCCCTGACAGCCCTTTTAATCACCTTATTAAACTAAAACCAGACATGGGCAGCAAGAATATAATCTGACAGCACATGCTGTCCAATTATTTTAATTCCTTAATAGCTGACCATACACATGCTGCCCAAAATCTAAACCAAGTGAACATGCTATCCATTTAAAACCAAGGTCTGAACTGCAACTATAACACCACCCTTAAATGTTTTCTGATTCAAATTGACCAACTAACAAAGCTATACTCAGTTCCTAATTGAATTCAAACAAAATTTCAACAGACAACCCAATGACAGGGATCAGATTATCACCATTCCAAACTGAACTAATTGACGACGTATATCGACTCGACTATACTAATTGTAACACATTCAATCGAAGCCAATGATCAGAAATCAAAAAGTATCAACATGTGATTCAAATTGTACTGACTAAAAAAAGTTGTACTGGGGACTAGTTAATCAATCAAATTTAAATTCAATTGATTGTACCGCTTACACACATACACATGATCAGTAAATAGAGAAAACTTGGCCAAATACAGGGGTCCGGGCAAGGTGGACAACACAGTCGACAAAAAATTCAAAACATAAATTAAACAAAACATTTGGACACAAGAACAAACATTCAATTACATCAAACAAGATGAATTGATAAAGAAAAAGAAAACAAAAATTACCTTAAAGCCTTGAAAAATCAACAAACCCTAGCTCGGATTTGAATCGACCTTTCTTGGGGTTGAATGGACTTTAATCGAAGTGTTCTCTACTGATAACACTTCGATTAAGGTCCATTAGACCCTAATCATCTAGTTCAAACGGACACATATCGGGCTCAGGGTTTCTAGGGTTCCTAAGGGGCAGATTTGGGATTTGTGTTTCCCTGGTTATATTCGGACCAAACCAAGCCTGGTTTGGTCACGAGGGAGGTCAGGGGAGTGCCTGGTATGAATCTAGGGTAGATCGGTGTGGATCGAAGTTCTGCTCAAATCTTCAAACGAAGATTCGAGAACCTAGGGACTGATTCGAACTAAGCGGTTGGTGGATTTGGATTCAGGGTGGTGAGGTGCATCTAGGGTGTTGAGGTGGTGGTCACCGACGTCCATGCCGCCAGGTTTATGGTGAGGGAAAAGGGGGGCGGCACTAGGGTTCCGAGGTTTGGGTCCGTGAAAGAGACGACTCGAGGGGGGGTCTTTGGCTTAGGGCGTGGGGTAAAGGGGAAGGGTTTATATATGGGACAAGTGAGTGAGTCCAAACCGTTGGATCTGATGAGATCAACGGTTTGGATCACCTTAACTATATAAAACGTGGTCGTTTCAATTAAAAGGGGTTGGGTTGGTCCGGGGTTGAACAGGTCGGGTTCGTATGTGGGTATGGGGGATGTGATCTTGGCCGTTGATCGTCCTGAGATCAACGGTCCAGATTAAAAGCGGCTCAACTGGATCGGGCAAACAGGGATGCTGGGTTGGGTTGTTTTGGTTTGGGCCTGTTTGTTTTAATTTGGACTGGCCCAATCCGAAAATCCTTCTTCTTTTCTTTTTTTTTTCTTTTTAATCTCTTAAATTAAATTGCCAAATAATACTATAAAAACATTAAACAACAATTATCCCACAATTAACATTTAATTACACTAACATCACTTAATGACAAAATAGAATGAAAGATGCATTTTTTGTGATTTTCCTTTTAATAACCGGATTACGGTTCACACGACATATATTTTTATATTTTTGTTTGATAAAAAATAAAAATGGACAAGATCACAAATAACTACCAAAAATGCCACGTAAATTCCAAAAATTGTACAGCAGGACCATTTGCTATTATTTTTTATTTCTTTTGGAGTGATTGTCGCGTAAAACAAAAATCACGTGCTCACAACTAGTCATTGGTAAGTAGCACCGGCATTTTTTAATCCGAATGGCATTACGTTATAGCAATACGTGCCATATTTAGTGATGAAAGAGTTTTGTTCTTGGTCGCCCGGTTCATCCATATTTGGTTGTACCTGAAATAAGCATCGAGAAAACTTAGAGTCTCGTAGCGTGGATTATGCTATCGATGTTAGGAAAAGGGAAAGAATCTTTGGGGCATGCTTTATTTAGGTCTATATAATCTACACACATTCTTAGTTTGTTCCCTTTCTTAGGACCCACGACTATGTTTGCTGACCATTCCGGGTACTTGACCTCCCGAATGGACCCTATTTTAAGGAGCTTAGTTACCTCGTCCTTCATGAAGGCATGTTTGATCTCGGACTAGGATCTCCTTTTCTATTTCACCAGGAAAAACTTCGATCCCAAGCTCAGTTTGTGAGTAGTGATCTCTGGTGGGATCCCTGTTATATCGAGATGGGACCAAGAAAAACAATCCATATAAGTTATAGGAAATTGAATAATTTTTTCCTAAGCTCGAGAGTTACTTCGTGCCCAGGTATACCTTTCGATAGGGCAGATGTTCGATCAGCATGACCTGCTCCAGTTCTTCAACTATTGACTTGGTAGCGTTGGAATCATCAAGGGCGATAAAAGATCGAGGAACCTTGAAGTCATTATCTTCGTCAATCCCTTGCTTATCCGATTAGGTCAAAACTGGCACCGATATTGCTATTTGGTTCCTTGTTTCGCTTTCGAACCTGAGTCCTTTGTCGATGAGAGTGTTGACTTCATCGACTGCACATCTCCTTCGCAGATGGTTGTTTAGCGTAAATCGTCTTTATCCCTTCCGGTGTTGGAAATTTTAATACCTAGTGGATGGTCGAAGATACAACCCTCATATTGTGGATCCATGGTCTCCCGAACAAGGCGTTGTATCGCATGTCCCCCTCTATTACATAGAACTTGGTTTCCTGGATGGTACCGACAATGTTTACTGGCAATGTTATTTCTCCCTTAGTAGTTTTGCAAGACATTTTGAATCCATTCACTACTCAGGCCGCTGGTACAATCTGGTCTTGCAGGCCGAGTTGTTCTACGACCCTCTATCGTATGATGTTGGCCGAGCTACCTGGACCAATTAGCATACGTTTAACTCTAGTTTTATTCATAAGTACAAAGATTACCAGTGCATTATTATAAGGTTGCATGATTCCTTTAGTGCCCTCGTCGTTGAAAGATAGAGTCCCTTCTAGTAAGTAGTCCGTTTTTCTCTTATGATTGATACTTTGGTGCATTTCATCATCGAACCTTGGGGAACATCGACCACTCTAATGATCATATGGATGACGTGCTGGGGTTCGTCTTGTCCATTTTATTTGTTGGAATCTCTATTTCTGAAGTGGTTCTTAGCTTGGTTACTCTAAAATTCTCGAAGATGACCATCGTTGAACAAACAGGCTACTTCCTCCCTTAGTTGCTGACAATCCTCCATCATGTGGCCATGTGTGCCATGATATTTGCATATTTGGTTGGGATCCCTTTGTGCTGGATCAGTTTGCAAAGGTCAAGGCCACTTGGTATCTTTGATGCATCCAGTGGCCGATATGATGGCAGTTGCGTCCACACTAAAGTTGTACTCCAACAATCGTGGTGCTTCTTTAGGACCGATAGATCTATCGAAGCCATTTTTACTCATAAGTCCTCATGAACTTTGATCTCAATTATTTCTCCTCTCATTCAATGTAGAATTTTGCCCAGATCTACTCCATTATACGGTTGATATCAATCTCTATTCGACCTTGGTTCTCGGTCGATCTCCCTCTTGATTCTATCCACGGGTCTGATAGGATAAACGGACCCAGAAGGAGCCCACAGTTGATCATCCACGACCCTGATCTTCGGCTGATACCAATTGTGCACATCGGCCCAAGTTACAGCTAGGTATTTGATCAAATTCTGCTTTAACTTCTATGAAGCCACTAAACTTCGAACGTTGAGACCTTGAGTGAAAGCTTGAATAGCCCAATCGTTGGTGACCGGTGGCAAATCCATTTGTTCCATTTATGATCAAGATGCGAATTCTCTGAGCATCTCGGTGTCCTTCTGTCTTACCTTGAAAAGGTCCGACTTCCTGGTTGCAACCTTAATGGCCCCGGTGTGTGCCTTTACAAAAGAATATGCAAGCATAGCAAATAAGTCAATAGAATTAGGCGATAAATTATGATACTATATCATAGCAGCCTTCAATAGAGTCTTCCTGAATTTCTTCAGCAAGACGGATTCGATCTCATCATCTTCCAAGTCATTTCCTTTGATAGCACACATGTAGGAGGTGTCATGTAATTTGGATCAATCATCCCATTATATTCAGGAATTTCGGACATACGAAACTTTTTGGGGATTGGCTTCGGAGCCGCACTCAGGGGAAAAGGTTTTTGTACAAACTTTTTGGAATCTAGTCCTTTCAATATTGGTAGTGACCCCGGGATCTGGTCAACCCTGGAATTATAGGTTTCCACCTTCTTGTCGTTTTCCTCAATCTTCTTTTCCCATGTCTCGATTCATTTTTTCAGTTCTTCGAGCATCTTTATGATAGTAGTGTTGGTCTCCGATTCCTTCTTGTTTGACCTTTCCAAAGCTAATTCGACCCTATGTATAATTTCATGGGATGGCTTGGGTTCGACCCTGCTCGATGTGTAGTTCTAATTTTGGAGTTGGGCTATTGCTGCCTGTTGATCCTACAACATTTTGAAGATCACTCGCAGGCTAATCCCTCCATCTTCACCACCATGTGCATTCTGAGTGGCTTATCGGTCATCCCCGAGGACGCTACTTTCGGGATCGACGGCCAAATTTCCATTGATGGCTACATGTGAACTGACATCGATTGGATCTACATCCAGAATTCCATCGAGGTTTGTAGGGGGTACAATATATCCTAGTGCAATGTTCTCATTTTTGCCGTGGTGGACGAGATCATCATCAATGTGTTGAGGTGCTAACTGATAGTTTGACATTTTTTAATCCTGTAATCAAGGTACTTCAAAGAACAAGTGTAAAATAATGTGTGTTATAAAAGTTTGTACCAGGTAACCACTATTATCCTTAGTCCCACAGTGGGCGCCAAACTGTTTACCCTAAAATCGGATAACAATTGAATTTATATGCAATTTTAAGGATACATGATATAACTTGGTACAAATTAATAAGAATAAGATAGTATTTGAAATAGACAATTAAAGAATAAATTCAAACCACGCGAATTGAACAGCATTGCCCTCGAGTTCGGTCACCCTTGAACCAAATATGTATCAGTTGAATTAAGAAGAATAACAAGATAATGAAAGCTGGAAAATGACAATATATTGCTTTGTATTGCATGAATATGATGCCTTTACAAATGATCAAACTCCCCTTTATATAGTAAGGGAGTCCTACTCTAAGTACAATTCTATATGAGGTAAGAAATCCCATGATTGGCTAATTAATTGGCCATTTCTTGATGCGTGTTGGGATTCACACCATGATCCTCGCTCGATTGTGGATATTTCATTTTTTCGTTATTCAACCCGTTAAGCTTCTTGATAAGTGGGTATTTTACCAACTTATCTCGTCTTTAAACTTAGATTTTTGCTATGTTTGGTTGATAAAATCATGTGTTTAATGTCATTTATTTCTATTTTATAGGTTATATGTGATTTAGAAGTGATGGTGAAGAAACCAAGTGAAAACGAGTCAAAAAGAAGTTAAAATGGATAATGGAAGTCTGCCCAGTGATTTACCCTTCGTGAACGCAAAACAGTAGGAAGCCAGACCTTTGCGAATGCAGGATACATCGCGAACGCGAAACACCAAAACTCAAACCTTCACGAATGCGAAGGGACAATCGCGAATACGAAGCTGAAGGAAACAAACCTTCGCGAACGCAAAGGTATAGTCGCGAACGCAATGAAGAAATGGGCGGAAAAGCCTAGGCAGTTTTGGAACTTCACGATTTTGATCCCAAATCATTTAATACACAAACTAGGTCATTTGTAAAATATCTTTGGCTTAATTTTCAGTCCTTAGACTAGACAAGAAAAATTTTGGAAGCTAGGGTTCTTTGCGCACACACTTGGGTCTTGAAGATGTGAAGCTTTAGGTTGAGAATTTCCTACCCATTTATGTTCATTTCTTCATTTTCTTGCTTTGCATTGTGTTGCGCCCTCTTTTTCCTCGCGGAGTCTGGGTTTCGACATTCACTGGGAACAACTCATTTTCTTTTGGGAATTGGGTATTTGAATTTGAAGAGTCGCCATCTAACGGATTTAAGGTGTGGTAGGACACCTTGAGAAAATAACTCAATGAAAAACTGGTTTGCATTGCCGGAGATTAGGGTAAGGGCTCGAAATAACCTTGAGGGGAAGGTATTAGGCACCCCTCGCGGTCCACAATGGTGGGTCCCAGCCGAAGTCAATTATGTGAATTAGTCATTTAACAGATAGGTAGTCTAAGTACACATATGCAAATAAGGAAAATTTAACAACAGTCTAAGCACACATATGTAAATAAGGTAAGGGAAGTCCTAGGTTTGTTAGCCTATAGGATCACATCTATACAATACCCGGTAAACTTCCCTCGGATAGAGGCGTTACACGTGGCATTGGCGCACAGGTCATCATATCCTTTACTACCCAATTCCCCTCCCCTTGGTCATAGCCTAAAGCGTTCTTGCAACCTTAAGATGTATCTTATGCGTGCATTACCTGTCCCTTCCTTGTGGCCCTGGAGGTATTTAGGACCTCTAATTTAGGCAGTTCTAGACTATCCTAAGGTACTTAAAGGAGAACAATCTAGGCGACAACCAAAATAATTAGGACTATCAAGTAAAGAACAATTAAGGGGGCTTACATTTTCCTCCACAAGTAGAACAAACAAATGCACGTCTCAGATAGCAGTGTTTTAGACATTTGAAAAGAGTCCTAATGACAGGCTATCTAGGTGAACACAAATCAGTACATATGCAAAGCTTTATTAAAGCGGGAACCAATACCTAATCAGTTTGTCTACTGATTTTAGAGGGGCTGAATCTGGACAGTTAATAGAAGCACCATTTTTTGCAGTTTACAGGATTTTTAATCGCCCTACAGGCTTTCCTAGGCGTGTATCAATGACATACTATGATATCTAGTCGTTATTCAGAAGTATAATGAAACAATAAACAATTTCAGGCAATTTAGGTCCTATAGGCATGTTGTCTAGGTGCAATGACTGATTTTAAATAATGGAAACTAAATGCAGCAATTTAAAGTCGGATTGGCATGCAGAGACTGATTTTAAAACCACAAACGTAGTGTCCAGAATGTAAGATTGATTTTACCCTATAGGCATGGTTTCTAAATATTGAACATGTTGAACCTATTTATCATGACTCTTAAGTGCAGAAATTGATTTTTTTACCTATAGGCATGATATCTAAAAGTGCAAGGTTGATTTTTAACTTATAGGCATGATATCTAGAATGCATGCAAAACAATCAAATAGCACAATGATTTCCGATTGCAAAAGTTTGGCTCGAACCATATAGACATGATCTCTATACTACATACAAGTGATGAATATTGCAATGTCCTATAAGTATGGTTTCTAGGAATGTAAATACTAATTTTAAATCATATAGGCACGATACCTATTCATTCCCTAACAAAATATGTATAGTAATCCCTCCCAGTTTACTAATTTCCCCAATATCTATTTACAAAGTAAATAATATTACAAACCAAGTGTAGAATGAATTACAAGAATGATAACAGTATACTATAGGGAGCCTGGATAGGCCCAAAGTAAAATCTGAGGAACCAGGCCTTCCAACAGTCTCAATGCCACATCCCATAATTCCAGGGAGGGTATCTTAGTGTTTCAGAGTTCCAAAGGGCCTCCAAGACCCAAGGCAGTGCTCACACCAAGGCCTCCTTTAAATATCAACAACTTGTGCAGTATGGAACAGCCAGCCCCAATGTGTCAAAGTTCAGAGGAGTCTCATGGACTCCAAAGAAATGCTCACACTAGAGGGGCATGACCCTAGATGTTCTAAGAGTTAAAGTGATAGTGATTTGCAAGAATAGTTTTGAGAAAACAGTTTCAGACTTTCAGGAAAATCAGAAGTAAACAGAATCATTCAGTTCCTGAAACCTAGGCAAAGGTTCCAGCCAAACAAACAGCATTCAGAAATAGGATTACTTAAGCTTATTAGCTATTACTAAGTGACCAAACACAGAAGCAAGGCATGCTGAAGATAAAACAGCCTCATGTAAAGGGTAATAGGGATTGGGGAACAAGGTATTCAAATAGGAGATCATGCTAGTAAGGAAGTAGACAAGACATAGATCTAATTTTAGACATAAGTAAACATGTAAACTTGCTGAAAGCAAAACCCCTAGTTCTAATTAAAAATTAGAAGTCAACATGCTATTGTAGTAAACACATGTATTGGACAGGAGTAGACATAAACACATAGATTGAACATTAATAGTCATGCTAGGAAACACATAGTTAGGCATGCTATTGACTACATAGTTTTGACCAGAAATAGCTACATAGATTGGATAGAAGTAGTCATGCTAACAAACATATGGATTAAACAGAAATAAGTATGCTAGTAAACACACAAATTTAAACAGAAGTAGCATGCTGATAAACACACATTTTAATTGAATAACAATGGTAGAGGCATACTAGTTAAGGAAGAAGAAACAGAAGGTAAAGTAAGCAGGAGTCAATAGCCTATCTTGGCTTTCAGTCGGCTAGTCAAGCAGTGATCACAAGTAGCAGAGAGAGAGATGAGAGGAAAGTTATTTTATGTTTGTGAACTATTGCCCGTGTCTAAAGTAGAATGAGAGTGCATATATATAGGAGTCTAATAGTATAGGTAAATAAGGCAAGGCAAATTAACATTGCAAAATAAGGTAAGGAAGTAATCAAATAATCAATCAAGCTTGATTGGGGATAGGAAATTAGGGAATTATACCATAAATAACTCTAATTAAATTTCAAATAAGGCAAGAAGTAGGTTTAACAGTCAATTAGGGTTAGAACCCTTAAATCAAGTAATCAGCTTCACAAATAAGGCAACACGGGTAATCGGAGACCAATCAAAGGGTCAATCAACCCATAGATAGACAAGAAATGTCAATTAAGAACTCATGATTAAGGGAAACAATCAGAGGTCAGTAAATTAGTTTAGTAAACAAATGAAACCCTAGATAATTAGGTTAATCATTCAATTATAAAAACAATAATGGACAAAAGGTTAAAATCAAACACTGAATAGTCAAACAATTGGATCGGAAATATAATCATGTGAGAAAGATCAAATGAAACATAAAAACTTCAGAAAACGTTTTGCAAAAAATGGAAGTGGAAACCCCAGATAATTAGAAAGATACTTAGGGTTGATTAGTAGCAGAAAGATTAGGAGACTTTAATGAAATAGCCATGGAAACAGAAACCACTTCAAACATACAGAAATTCGAACAACAGAAATCAGAGAAATCAAAAACCTAAAGTAGTGTAGTGCTAAAAACCGGTTAACAATAGAAAAGTAAAAGAACCTTAAAGAACAACCATAGAAAATTGAAAACACTTCAAACATGCAGAGGATCAAACACCAGATAATAAAGAAATCAAACCTTAGATAATATAGTGCCAGAAATCGACTAATAGTGAAGAAACAAGAAACTCTTTAAAGAAAAATCGATGATGAACTCAGAAACATTCCAGATCTACAAATATATGGATGGATTCGTGTTTGAAATGAGGGTTTTGAAGAAAGAATGAAAAGGTAAAGATAATCCAGTCTCAAGCAAGAGATTTGAATTGTAAAAGTATCGAAATAGTAACACTCACAACCATAGACGGACTCTCAGAGAGTCTTGAACTAGATCTGGTTAGATCTCTTCGAGATCTTTTCAGGAAATCATAAGAACGAGCAACCAGGAGACGTAGAAGATTAGTAGGAGCCTCAAACGGCCATGGAAATCCATGGGTCGAGTGAGAATCGGAGGGAATAGGGTTAGTTTTGGGTGGCGGCGACTAGGGTTAGGGTTAGGTTGAGAGAGAGTTGAGAGATGAGGGATTCTAGGGCGGACGTTTGGTGAGAATGGCTAGGGTTTAGGGGGTCGTTTGGTAAAAAATGGTAAGAAGTGATGGTGGTCGTTGATCTCTATGATCAACGGCCAGGATTTAGAGGGCTTGGGGACGGGATAGGATTTAATTGGTATAGGGGTAATTGGTTTGGGCCTGGTCTTAGTGGGTTAGGGATTTGGGCTGTTTAATTTAGGCTAAGTCTGAAAATAAAAAGGGTCATTTGTTAAATACCCATTTAATTGCTAAAATAATTTTTAGAAACAGTTAATAAATTATAAAAGACTTTCATGTATAGAAATATTTTAAAATAATTACTTAATATTTTAAAATAATTACTTACTATGAAAGACTATTTTCTGGTAAAATAATGTAATGATGCATGCATGAGCTATAATTGCAAAGTAGTTGCAATTATAACCCCAAAAATATAAATGTAGCTATTTTAGAAATAATTAAAACTTAGTACAAATGCAAATAATAAAATTAAGCCACAAAATTATTATAAAACTATTTGTGATGCAATTAGTGATTGTTTATATAAATAAAAATGCAAGGATAAATTAATTAAAATCTTTTAAAAATACAGAAATTGTAAAAAAAAATCTAATTGATGCCAATGCATAGTTTTGAAAATATTATAGGAAAAAATTGGGTATCAACATATTGTATATCTAAGTGTGTAGTATTTATTCCAACACTTGAATCTTGTTTATGAAAATATTCATGTTTAAAGTATGGATTAAATATCTTGTTGTGCTTATCTATTGAACGATTTTGATTTATTATGAAGTGAGTTATTGTTTCTTTAATTATTCTTATTCTTTAATGTTTCCAAAGGGATTAGCTAACTCTAAGACTCGCCCATTTACCTCGAATTAATTTTGGGAAAGATTATTTGGGATTGGGAAAAATTAATTAGCAAGAACTTAAGGCTTTAACCCTCATTTTATAGATTCTACCTAGGGATAGGATTGAACTACTTGTAGCCATAATCGAGTGGGTTTAATCTCTTAATTGATTTGGGGATAATTCAATTAGGAAGTCTTGTTAGTCTTTGGAAGAAGCTGATATAGAATTATTACCCGAGACTAATTAACATAATCTCGCTCATATTTATAAAATCGTGAAATACATTGGCTCGTTACTAGAGTGTAATTCCCCGTGTATCCATATTTATAGCTCCGTTGATCATTTTACTTGCTTTCTAGGTTAGTTTACATTTTCGCATTTAGCTATAATATTTTCTCAAAACTATTTTAAGTGTTTGGCATTGCATAATAAGTAATAATTCTCTTACACTCTGATGGTAAGTAACCTCTACTTCCAACCAAGAGGTTGTGAGTTCGAGTCTCCCCAAGAGCAAGGTGGAAAATTCTTGGAGGGAAGGATGCCGAGGGTCTATTTGGAAACAGCCTCTCTACCTAGGGGTAAGGTCTGCGTACAAACTACCCTCCCCAGAACCAACTAAATGGGATTATACTGGGTTGTTGTTGTTGTTGTTGTTGTTGTTGTTGTTGTTTTCTTACACTCATAATCATTACATATTGTTCTTTGTGGGATTCGACCCCGACTCATAGTTGGGTAAATTATATTGCATGCGACTGTATCCATTTACTTTTTAGTAGTGGATTTGGACGTCATCACTTCCCTCGATCTTTATCTCGTTCGGTCTTGATCATGGTCGATCTGAATTTTAGTCAATCTTGATCTTAATCGGTCTCAGTCTTAATCGGTCTCAAGGCCACGAGCTTGACAACTTAACTTTGCATCATAATTCAATATAAATCGAGGCTGAATCTTGGCTTATTGCACTCCAGTCTCGATCAGTCGCACAGAAAGGACAAGCTCGAATTTGACGATATACAATCTTGAATAGCAATTTCAAAAACCAAAGGGAAAGAGAGGTAGAAAGACTTTCTAGTATAAATGAGAAGTCTATTTGATTGAATGAAAGTAAGAGCTACTGGAGCCCTACTTGGGCATTTCTACTGTCTTAGATCATCTCCAACCCAACATTATTTTTGACTCCAAAAACTATTTTGGTGTAAGATTTGGTGTTACACTATTTCTTACACCATTTTGGTGTGTGAATAGTGTTACACCAAATTTGGTGTAACACTATTCATCAACACCATTACTATTCACCGTTATTTTAATATTATCTTTTATCATATAACACTTTTAATTTAACATATTATAATTATATAATTAATTATAATTTTATATAATATCTTTATAATATTAATTTATATTTTAATTTTGGTGTTTAAAATTTATAAATTAATTGTCGTATATTTTATTTTTATATAAAATTTTAATTTTATTTTATTGTAAGTTATAATTGTATAAAAATATATAAATATCAAAAATGAAAAGCCCAAATCTGAAATAAAATATGTTATTAATAAATAATACAATGTTCATCAATGCACCAATTCAAGTTGCTTGGGAAGGTTCAACTTCAATATTAGAAATAGTAGTAGATGAAAATTACCGATTTGAACAATTTTTAGCTTGTCACAAAAAAATATTAAGAACAAAAAAGCTCATTTTGCACTATGTAATGAATTAGTAGAGCATTTATTGAGCAACATACTAATCCTTCAAGTTGAATATTTATGTAGAATTAAATTAAATTTTACCATAATTGTCACACCTCCTTTTTCCGTACCCGAGAGGGTGCAAGGGAGTTTTTTCCAATTAAAAGACAATCGAAAGGGGATTTATTTATTAATTTCAGAGTCGCCACTTGGGAGATTTAGGGTGTCCCAAGTCACCAATTTTAATCCCGAATCGAGGAAAAGAATGACTCCGTACTACAGTCTGCGCACCAGAAATCCGGATAAGGAATTCTGTTAACCCGGGAGAAGGTGTTAGGCATTCCCGAGTTCCGTGGTTCTAGCACGGTCGCTCAACTGTCATATTTGGCTTGATTATCTGATTTAATACATGTTGAACCTATGTGCAAAGTTTAACTTTTAACCGCATTTATCATTTATTGTTATTTTTATCAAGAATTGCAACGTTGTGAAAATGTATCCCGAACCGCGTTACAATCAATGTACCCGTGGTCGTTGACACACTTTGACTCCGTTGAGATTTGGATTTGGGTCACATCAATGTGCACCCGAGTTTAAGGAAATTAAATTATTAAAGGCGCACCTAAAACGACTAGCGTATCATCTACTTTGGGTAGGGCCGTGGAATTTTGCTAAACGATCCATCCCGAAATCTAAGCAATTTTAAAACAAGTATTTACTGAGGGCCCCGCAATTTTGTATTTTTATTCGGCGAGGCTCATCTCGTTCTTATTTTTCAAAAGGAATTTGCAACGTCATGGACACGCATCTCGAACCACGTCACAATCAATGTACCCGTGATTAGAGACACATTTCGACTCCGTTGAGATTTGGATTTGGGTCACATAAATGTGCACCCGAGTTTAAGAAGGTAAGGTTTATTAAGGCGCGTCCTAAAGAGACTAACGTATTGTTATTTTAGGAAGAGGCCGTGAAGGTTCATTAAACGGCCAAATCCAAAGTCTAGTCAATGGTTATGTATTTTATTGAGGGCCCCGACGATGTGTGATTTATTTAGCGAGGCTCGTCTCATTTTTATTTTAAAGGATAAACCTATAATGACTACATTTTTCTATTAAGTTCGTCTCTAAAAATAAAAGGAAATCCCTCAATTAATTACATGCTGAAAAGGTCAAACTTATTAGTTATTAATTTACGGCTAATGCAAATAGAAAATTGCAATCGAGTTTGTACAAAGAGAGATTACTTCCGTTCTATATCCTATTATTTAATAACACTGAAACATGAGATTGACGCACAATAATATCAAAACAGATTAACTATTCTTTGATTAATTTAAACTAACATTATTAGATGAAAAAGTTATACATATGCAACATCATTACTCATTAACCAATCACTACATTTTTATACAAAGAAAGGAAAATTATATTCAAACATAAATCTAAACAGGAGGAATTCAACAGGAGCAAAGCCTGATTAATATTTCATTTCGCTTCAAGCTGAGAGTGTACAAATGTGTACCTGGAAATGGCAATACAAGAAGAAACGAAGTAGGAGTCAGAAGCAATAATAACACAGCAACAGCAGGTTCAGCAACACCGCAAACCAGTAACAACCAGTAGAATAACCCAGTAACAGATTGAAAACCCAACAATACCAAAGTGCAATCACAGTCAAAGCAGAAGAGAGACGGATACAAGATGCAGTAGTTTACTGATTTTTAATAACACTTGAGGAAAGGCAAACAGAAATTATTCAAGTGAAAGTTCAAATTGTCTTTCTCTTTTCAAATCCTACCACACTTCATCAGATTTTCAGAATGTATTACTCTCAAAAATATTCTCCCCTAAAAATCTCTCTAGAAAGTAATCCTCCTAATAATGATCTCTAAGTCTTCCTCCTCCCCCTTCAAGTCAAGAAATGACTCTTATTTATAGCAAGACTCTTGTCTTGAATTCTCAACCCCAAATATTCCCCCAATGGCATGCTTTGTCCCCACTACTTAATATTTTCTTTATTTTAAACATTGTCCCCCATGCCTACATTAAATAAATACATCATCCCCAACCCATTATAATTTGTCCCCCATGCCTAACATAAACAAATACAATATTCCCCTCCACTATATTATATTTTGTCCCCCATTATGTTAAACAATTATATCAAACACCACCCCATTATATTTTGTCTCCCATGCCTATATAAACAATTATAATAATGTTCAATTACCAAACTACCCCTCCGAGCTTATTGTAATTACCATTCTACCCCTGAAAGTAATGCAATTTACCAAACTACCCCCATCAGCTCTAAACAAACAATCAATCATAACTTAACCAAAATATAGCCAAGATGACCAACTTCTCAACAATCTTCAACAACAACTCATATGAACACGATGAACAACATAACTCAAAATTAATGGAAATAAATTAACCATATCGGGAACCAATCCTGGTTAACTTAGACCAAAAATGAACGAGCAAAGAGACAACAATACAAATAACAAAATGTATGATTCAAATTAAATCAACAAATCAAAAACATAAACTCACATTAAATTACCGGATTAACAATGAACTTCAAACAAAGATGAATATGAACTAAATCTATTTTTAACAACAAACATGACGGATTCAAACGATTCAAACAACATTAATAATTTCTGGAAAATACATAACAACATGAAACAAATTGAAGAAATAATCAATTAAATTTCAATTTGAATCTAACAAACATTAAACTAACAAATTTTTACCTAAACAACAAAACAAACATGAAATAAACATGAAAAACAAATAATTAAATTTCCATTTGAAATCTGAAAATTAATTTAACAAAGCACATGAACAAACTAAAAAAATTAATCCAAACGATGAACATAACAAACATTTGCCAATTTTAGATTCCAAAAATATCAAAACAAAATACGGAAAAAATAAAACTCAAAAATCTACTAACCGGATCGAAACGACGGACGACTAACCAACTACGAACTCGAATTTAAGAAGTTGACTGAAGAAGCTGGGGTGCGATTTACGTGAAGAAGCTGAAAGCAGAAGAAGCAGCGCCGGAAGCATGAACCAAGAAGAGGGCAGCCATGGACGAGGTTGTTCTCCTGTTTTCAGCCATGGAAACGAGTGGTCGCAGGAAGGCAGTGGTCGACGCAGCTGAAGCAACTATGGTCGTCGGCATGCTGTTGCGTTCAACGACTAAGGTCATCGATGAGGAAGAAGACTGAAACAGTAGCAGCCACATCCGTTTGGAGCAGCCATGGCTGCTCGTCGAAGCGGGACGCGGCAGCATGGGAGGTGAAGCAGAAGACGATGAAGGAGCCGAGGCACGGCGAGGCAGCAGCCATGACAGCATATGAACTCGGCGATGGACTGTTTTAAGCAGTCCTTTGAAGCCGACGCAGCTTGACATTTTCGTTGGTTCCGAAGAAAGACGACGAAGTAGCAGAGGCGACCATGGATGTCGAGCTCAAGCTTGAGCTCGACGAAGACGATAAAGGCAAACGCGGCGGGGTCTATTTGGACGCGAGGGTGGTGGAGCTTGTGTGTGTTTGATGTGTGTGTGTGTGTTGTCGTGGGGAGGCAGAAGGGCTGCCATGGATGCTTGGGGTGTTTGGTATTTTAGAGAAGAAGAAGCAAAAATGGGGGGGGGGGGGCGGATGGTTTCTTAGTTTTTTTTAGGGTTTTCTGGAAAAATGAAAAAATGAAGAATAGGAAGGGTTAGGTCATTTTGGGGTTAATGGGGCGGACCGGGTCGACCCGGTTTGAAGTGGACCGGGTCATGGAGAAGGTTGGGCAATTATTTGGGCCTGTGGTTTGAAAATTGAAGAAATGGCCCAATCCGATTTTTCTTTGTATTTTTGTTCTCTTTTCTTCTTTTATTTTCTAAAACTAAATTATAAAAATACTTAAATTATTATTAAGAACTAAATTAAGTTATAAAAGCGCAAATCAACTCCCAATAACAATTAATGCACAATTAAGTAATAATTAAGCATAAAATTGTATATTTGGACATTAAATGCTAAAAATGCAAAAGATGCCTATTTTTGTAATTTTTAATTTTTGTAAAACTAATTTAATTACTAACAATTGTAGAATTAAATCCTACATGCAAAATGCGACATATTTTTGTATTTTTTATTAATTTAACAAATAAGCAAACACAAACAAATACAAATAATTATCCAAAAATATCACAAAATTGCACACTAAGGAAAATCATTTGATTTTGAATTTTTTGGGAGTAATTCTCATATAGGAAAAAAATCACGTGCTTACAGCTGCCCCTCTTTGCCCGAAGACACGAAGGGTTTTCGCGCAAAGATAAAGCGAGCGATTTTTGCCCATCCGAGTACTCCGTGTGAAGCATTTTTTGAAAAAAGATTTAACCGAACCTTTGCTTCAAAGGTTTCCTACATATCCCTGGCTAAAGGGGAATCAGGTTAATGTAGTTCGGGAAGTTTTGGTAGCTGAGACTACCATGGGACTGCAATGTTACTGCTGTTGCATGCTGTTATCACTGCTTACCGATCTCCTTGTTACACCGTGTTTAAAAGAAAACAAGAAGCTATGCTAGACTGTAACTTGTTCTTGTTGCCTTGCTTTCTTGTCTGCTTGCGTTTCTTCTGGTGCTTTTCTTCCATGGATTTTGGAATGACACTGGCCCTTTGCTTTTTTGAATACCAGTTTTCATCATTTTGTTGGTCCGCTGGGGACATGGCTTTCTTCATTAAGCTTCTCGGCGGTTCCTCTGGGGATACGGCTTTCTTCATCAGATTTGTTATGCTGGGCGTGATTTAATGTTCACATGTCACTTCTTCCAAAACGCGTCCTTTCTTCTTTTTGACTCAGGCGCTTGAATTTGTGCTGGGACCTCTTGTTGCAACCGTCTGTTTCCCGGTGCTGGGGATTTTTATTGTTTCCTGCTGGGGATTCCTATTGTAACCCTCTGTTTTATTGTCTTCTTACTTGATCTCGAAATGTATGCCTCTGTTATATGGGCGGGCTCCCAACTTCAACACTTGTAATGAAAAGACTGAAATGTATGCCTCTGTTATATGGGCGGGCTCCCAACTTCAACACTTGAAATGTAAAGACTGAAATGTATGCCTCTGTTATATGGGCGGGCTCCCAACTTCAATACTTGAAATGAAAAGACTGAATGTATGCCTCTGTTATATGGGCGTGCTCCCAAATTCAACACTTGAAATGAAAAGATTGAATGTATGCCTCTGTTATATGGGCGGGCTCCCAACTTCAACACTTGAAATCTAAAGACTGAATGTATTCCTCTCTTTATACAGGTGGGCGCCTGGCATGAAATTTAAAGACTGAAATGTATTCCTCTCGTTATACAGGTGGGCACCTGGCAAGAAATTTAAAGACTGAAAGTATTCCTCTCGTTATACAGGTGGGAGCCTGGTTTTAGGAAAACTAAACATTGATAATCTTAAGAAAACTAAAAATGACTCTCTCTTTTTTTCAAATTCAAACGTTGTTTTTTTTTTCAAATTATCCTAGGAGAAAATTCGTCAGACTAGGGTTTTTTTTTTGTATCTTAGGAGAAAGATTCATCAGACTAAGATTTTGATCCTAGGAGAAGGTTCATCAGACTAGGTCTCTATCTTAGGAGAAAAATTCATCAGACTAAGATTTTGATCCTAGGAGAAGGTTCATCAGACTAGGTCTCTATCTTAGGAGAAAAATTCATCAGACTAAGATTTTGATCCTAGGAGAAGGTTCATCAGACTAGGTCTTTTTTTTGGTATCTTAGGAGAAAGATTCATCAGACTAAGATTTTGATCCTAGGAGAAGGTTCATCAGACTAGGTCTCTATCTTAGGAGAAAAATTCATCAGACTAAGATTTTGATCCTAGGAGAAGGTTCATCGGACTAGGTCTTTTCTTTTTGGTATCTTAGGAGAAAGATTCATCAGACTAAGATTTTGATCCTAGGAGAAGGTTCATCAGACTAGGTCTCTATCTTAGGAGAAAAATTCATCAGACTAAGATTTTGATCCTAGGAGAAGGTTCATCAGACTAGGTCTTTTTTTTGGTATCTTAGGAGAAAGATTCATCAGACTAAGATTTTGATCCTAGGAGAAGGTTCATCGGACTAGGTCTCTATCTTAGGAGAAAAATTCATCAGACTAAGATTTTGATCCTAGGAGAAGGTTCATCGGACTAGGTCTTTTTTTTTGGTATCTTAGGAGAAAGATTCATCAGACTAAGATTTTGATAACAACTTAGGAGGAAATGCCTCTCCTATGGGTAAAAACAAACTTAGGAGGAAATGCATCTCCTATGGGTGAAACTAAAACAAACTTAGGAGGAAATGCATCTCCTATGGGTAAAACTAAACTTAGGAGGAAATGCGTCTCCTATGGGTAAAACTATAACAAACTTAGGAGGAAATGCATCTCCTATGGGTAAAACAAACTTAGGAGGAAATGCATCTCCTATGGGTGAAACTAAAACAAACTTAGGAGGAAATGCGTCTCCTATGGGTAAAACTTAAACTTAGGAGGAAATACATCTCCTATGGGTAAAAACTAATGATTTCAAACTAGGAAGTGCGTCTCTTATTAATGAAATCTTCGCTTAGGAAGTGCGTCTCCTATGCGTGAACCATTCCTTCTTCCTGAATTATTTACTTACCTGTGTTGTCTTCCCTTGAAACTGCTGGGGATTATTTTGATGGGGATGACTTTTCCCCCTTTTTTTCCTTACCCACTCTGGGTTGCCCGAAACTCTGTAGAGGATGCTTCTACATCTCGATGATCCGCTGGGGATAACACTGCTGAGGATAACTCTGCTGAGTAAATATGTTATCTTACTCCTTCCAAAATTACTTCCTTTTAAGTAGGATGTTTTCATTCCCCTGCAAACTGCTTCCCCTTTTTTATTATTATTATTTTTATTCTTTTTTTTTTGCATAGCTTCTTCCTTCGAAGACTACCTCCCTTAAGAGTCGTTTTGCCTTTCCCCAAAAGGAACCGCTGAGGATACCGATTTTTACCAAACTTGTGTTGGACTCCTCGAAACTGCTAAGGATAACACTATTGGGGAATTATTTACTTACCTGTTGGGGGGTAAAATGTTATCAGCTGGGGATAACGCTGTCGAGGATAACACTGCTGGGGGATTCTGATTCCTTCAGAACTAGTGCTTCACTCTTCGGAAGGCTGTTGGGAATGATGTTGGCCTCTTGCTTTTTCTGAGCTCAAGTTTCATCCCTTTGCTGGGGAACAACTTCCTCCATTGAAACTTATTATGTTGGGGGCAACACTGGTTCAAAAACCACTTCCCTTGAGACTGGCGTTATCTTTATTCTTCCCCGAATGGGTGCCTGACTTCCAGAAAATTTTCTAAATGGAAGGAAAATTTTCTGCCCCAGTTTGATAATATCCCTTGTGGCATGCAGTTCTGGAATCAATGCCATTTCCTTTACCTGCTTCAAATCAAACAAAATTTGTTAGTTTAAAACATGGTGGTTGGTTGTGATACTCCTACTGGGATGGCTTTTCCCTTTCTCCTTCCTTGCTCTGCGTTCAACAACTTGTTGGGGATGATATTATTTGTTGGGGATAATCCCTTCCTGCTGGGGATATTCCTCTTCTTTTGTGGCATAGCTCGGAAACTGGCATTTCCCCGACCT
Organism: Nicotiana tabacum; assembly: GCF_000715075.1. Classification (NCBI taxonomy): domain Eukaryota; kingdom Viridiplantae; phylum Streptophyta; class Magnoliopsida; order Solanales; family Solanaceae; genus Nicotiana; species Nicotiana tabacum. The sequence goes on from NC_134101.1 coordinate 205,887,456, forward strand.
TTTAGTCTAGTATGAATTTCCCAAATCCTGCTCACTGCTTTACTTGCTTTGTTCACGGGCCTTTTGCTGGGGATATATATTTTGACACTGGCCTCGTGCTTGTTCCTTGCTGACTATACCACTTGGATGTACTAGTCAGATCTCATCTTGCATATTTGGAAAGCTGATGGCATATTTTGAAGTCAATTCACACTTGTTCTGACCAAACAGACTCTATTGGGGATTTTTCTATGAAAGGAAAAAGATAAAAGGGAACAGAATAAAAAGACAAAGGAAAAAATGACTCTTTAACAAAAGAAACTATAAATAAAAACCTATCAAATGCAGATACCGACTCTAATGGTCATGACATGCGTATATGGCCTATCCTCCACTGTCAATCATCTTTCAAGATCTTCAATTGGCAATTCCCCATCTGATTCTCAATCTTATTCGACTTGTAGTGCTCGGAGGGTTTTCACTATCAAGCCTCTCTCATTTTGGTTTTTCTCTCAGCTTTCATCGCCTTATGGTGTCCGTAAAGATTTTCACCGATAAGACTCTCTTATTTGTATCACTTTCCAGCTGGGGATTTGGCGTGTTGCCGGCATGACTCTTTCTGCTGGGGCTTAGAGTCCTTTCTGCTGTGGAACAGAGTGTTATGTTCACCGGTAAGACTCTCATTTGTCTGACTTGGCATCTTTTGAAGACTGATCAGAAGGTCTTTCTTTGGACCGTAATGTGGGTTTTGGATAGGCTAGAAAGAAAGGGTATTAAAGGCTAAAAAATGCATCGATTTTGGGTTATTAATTACAACCTTCGGAACTAGATTTATTTACATTGAACGCAACCTCTGCCCCAGTTTCTTGCTTGGGGATATCTTAATAGATTGATTTTTTTTTCATTTTTCAAAACTATGACCGAGCCGTGAAGCGCCTACGTATCCTCTTTGAGGAATCAGGTCAAACGTAGTTCCCAATTCCTCTGTTTTCATTCTGACTTTCTTTTGTTTTTGTTATCATTTTTCTTTTCTTTTCTTTTCTTTTTTTTCTTTTTTTTCGTTTTGTTGTTTTCTTTCTTTCTCTCTTTTTTTCTTCGTTGCTACTGATTCCGAACGAGGGGTATGAAAGAAAATAAATAAGGCTCAAAAGGGGTAACGAAGGATAAAGTGTTTGGGTAGCAGAACAAAATGCCTTCGTCATTCCAGTCTTCAAGACATGCCAAGTGGAAACAACATAATTAAACAATAGATTTATAGTCTCTTCCGATGGTGCTGGACTTGACAATTATGTTAAACATTTGCTTTTTCCTTTATCATTTCTAAAGCACCGTTGGGCGACACTCTCATTATCATGAATGACCCTCATGCCAATTTGGCGAATCTTGCTTTTAACGGTTTTATTTGTGTTTTCCTTGCCCTAGTTCCACATGACTCGGGATCCAAATAATCTCAAACCGTTCTTATTTCCTTTAAATGCTTTGATCACATTCCCAGGGTTTTATGATTAACTTTTAAGATTAGGCCCAAACTGGGTGCGCATGTCATGTCCCTAGAATCGGCATTGAACAAAAATGATAAAAGGACTAAACAAAAAGATGACTGGAAATAACAAAAGACCGGCTTTGTATTAGACTACCGGCGAAATGGTTTGAATAATAAAACAAACAAAACAACCAGAATAAAATCCTAACACAAACTGGACAAAATTTAAACAAACTGCTATGACAAAATGGAAAGATAAGAAGGTTTGACACAGGACAAAATCCAAATTACAACCTTAATAATCCGGACAACAAAAATGACAACAAAATAAGCCATCAAATGCTTCTTTCTTGTTAAACAAGAAACAGAGCGTCCTCCCACTTTAGCGAAACTGGCATCTTAGCCACTGAGCTTTGCATCAGTATTGCCAGACCATTGCCAACTTCAATATCATCACCCTTAGTCAACAAGTTCCCAATAGGACTCGAATGCTTCTGTCATCACGCCTGATCCCCGCAAAGCGTGCTTTTGGATCTTGTATTTCCGGCTTACCACAAACCAACCACCTTCTTTCTTTGTGATTCAAAACAAAACAGGTTAGAATGGACTCAGTCGGTCCTCATTATTGACAACATCTTTTTGTTTTCTTTTTCTTTTTTTCGATTTTTTTTTCATTCATTTTTTCCTTTTTTCATTTCTTTTTTTTTTCTTTTTCTTTTTCATTCTCTTTTTTTTTCGTTCTCTTTTTTTTTGCTTTTTTTTTTGTTGTGGTCGAATCTTATGGAGATTGCCTACGTATCATGACCCCGCATGAACCAGACCTTGCGTAGTTCGGACCAAATGAAAGGTAAAAGCAATGGAACATTCTCTTTTTTTCTTTTTCTTTTGGAATTATCAGTTTTCATAATAAAACAAACTGGGTTTCAAAGGTTTAAAGATGACCTACAAACTTAAAAATCAAACAACCCGCATACTCTAATAAAAAATATTTACAAACTCAAAAACAAACGGCCAGATCCTTTTCCCATTTGACAAATGCAACCAAATGGTTATTTTTGCAAATGTGGCCCCTTCCAAATTTCACATAAATTTTGAGGCCGGGAGGATTATTTTATGACACTTTACAAACTTGTCCATTCTTTTACGAAAATAGCCTTTCGACAACTGAAAGATACTCTAAGGCTATTTCGGCAAGAACGGTTTAAGACACTGCCGAAGCTGGCTCGGCTTATTTTGTCTAAAAATCCAACTGGTATTCACCCGACCGTTGACTCTTTTTTCTTTTCAAATTACAATAAAACCTGGTGTTGCAAACACGGCCCTTCAGCGCCTCGGGGAGGAAGATTTATAGGGCTGTGTGGGTCAGCTAGACCAAAAATCCTAAACATGACCCAAAAAGTGGCTGTTTATGCAAAGTCAGCCTTCCGGCGTCCCTTTCGGGAACATTCGGCCATTTATGACAAAACAGAATCACCTGGCTTATTTATGACACTTTTTATCGTTTTTTCAAATTAGAAAACTCAATATTGCAAACACGGCCTTTCAACGTCTCGGGGACGAAGATTTTTAAGGCTGTGTGGGTCAACTTGACCAAATCTTAAAAAAAATGACCCAAAGGTGGCTACTTATGCAAAGTCCAGCCTTCCGGCGTCCCTTTCGGGAACATTCGGTTATGTCTTGACAAAACAGCGTCACCCGATTTCTTTATGACAAAATTAAAATTTGACATTTTTTTTATTATTTATTTATTTTTTGGCTATTTTTTAGCAAAAGGGGAGGCTGGACACCGCCCGACTTGTTTATGACAAAATTAAAATTTTGACACATTTTTTATTTATTTATTGGTTTTTGGCTATTTTAGCAAAAAGGGTGGTTGGACCCGATGAGGGTTGCCTACGTATCTCACACCCGGTGAGAATCAAACACGCGTAGTTTGGGTAAATAAACTATTTTTGATAAGATCCTTTTCCATTTTCTATTTTTTTCCACAACAAACAAACAAACTATTATTTTCCTTCATAACAAACAAACAAACTAACGTAAAACATAAAACATTCCTTCTTTTTTTTCTTTTTTTTTTCAAAATTTTGGCAGAGTTTCGACACTACTTGGACAATGGTTTTTTTTCAAAAATAAGTAGTTATATCTCTACACTGTTATTTTCTCCTCTTTTGCACGATTTTCTAATTTGTGGAGAATGATGACAACATGTAAAATCTTTTTGAATTTTCAATGCTTTTTTTTTTATACATAATTTTTTATATATATATTTATTATTATTTTTCAAAAATGTGGCATGGGAGACATAAGGATTTCCAAGACATCTTGAATTCCGCAAATGTTCCCCATGCGCTTTTCCCAAAATATGAAGCATGGGGGACATAGGGAATTCCAAGACTTCTTGGATTCCACAAATATTCCCCATGTGCTTTTCCCAAAAATGAAGCATGGGGGACATAGGGGATTCCAAGACTTCTTGGATTCCACAAATGTTCTCCATGTGCTTTTCCCAAAAATGAAGTGTGGGGGACACATGGAATACCAAGGTTTCTTGAATTTCACAAATGTTCCCCATATGCTTAATTAACATAATAGCATGCTTATCTAAAAAAATCGTGCAACTTTCTTATTTAATGTGATCAGCATGATAAGGAGTGTTATTTGTCCGCAACTATCATTGGTCCGCCGAATGACCCATTCACCCTTGAATAAATACAACATGTAGCACATAGGATGCCAAAAAAAATGGTCTTATTATTTTCAGGTTGCTTGTCCTAGACGGACCCAACCCCTGTGTTGAGTCCCCTAAGTCAAATGCACATGATGCAAATAAATGTTCCTACCAGGGATCCGGCATGAAGCTGAGTTATTCTAAGTTCATAACCTGGGTATTTGTTCTAGACCTGGCTTACCCGAGCGGACAACTCGAGCCAAGGATGGGAGCTGTGTACCGGTAACCAAAGGGCCATCCGGTTTTGCATTCCTCCGAATCCTCGTTCTATTTTGGTATATGACACTAACAGAAAGAAGTCACGACCAGCGTGCACTCCTCAAGAGAGAGAAGAGAGGGGTTTCGGCACAGTTTATATATACAGTCCAGATAATATCAAAACGGTAAAAGCATCATTTAGCACATTAGGCATATATCATGTAACAGAATCAGATAAAACCAAATATAACAATTTATCTAAGCTCGAATTTCAAACCCTGAACCAGAGATTCTGGGTCTTGTTCCCAGCAGAGTCGCCAGAGTTGTCACACCTCCTTTTTCCGTACCCGAGAGGGTGCAAGAGAGTTTTTTCAATTAAAGGACAATCGAAAGAGGATTTATTTATTAATTTCAGAGTCGCCACTTGGGAGATTTAGGGTGTCCAAAGTCACCAATTTTAATCCCGAATCGAGTAAAAGAATGACTCCGTACTACAGTCTGCACACCAGAAATCCGGATAAGGAATACTGTTAACCCGGGAGAAGGTGTTAGGCATTCCCGAGTTCCGTGGTTCTAGCACGGTCGCTCAACTGTCATATTTGGCTTGATTATCTGATTTAATACATGTTGAACCTATGTGCAAAGTTTAACTTTTAACCGCTTTTATCATTTACTGTTATTTTTATCAAGAATTGCAACGTTGTGAAAATGTATCTCGAACCGCGTTACAATCAATGTACCCGTGGTCATTGACACACTTTGACTCCGTTGAGATTTGGATTTGGGTCACATCAATGTGCACCCGAGTTTAAGGAAATTAAATTATTAAAGGCACGCCTAAAGCGACTAGCGTATCATCTACTTTAGGTAGGGCCGTGGAATTTTGCTAAACGATCCATCCCGAAGTCTAAGCAATTTTAAAACAAGTATTTACTGAGGGCCCCGCAATTTTGTATTTTTATTCGGCGAGGCTCATCTCGTTCTTATTTTTCAAAAGGAATTTGCAACGTCATGGACACGCATCTCGAACCACGTCACAATCAATGTACCCGTGATTAGAGACACATTTCGACTCCGTTGAGATTTGGATTTGGGTCACATAAATGTGCACCCGAGTTTAAGAAGGTAAGGTTTATTAAGGTGCATCCTAAAGAGACTAACGTATTGTTATTTTAGGAAGAGGCCGTGAAGGTTCATTAAACGGCCAAATCCAAAGTCTAGTCAATGGTTATGTATTTTATTGAGGGCCCCGGCGATGTGTGATTTATTTAGCAAGGCTCGTCTCATTTTTATTTTAAAGGATAAACCTATAATGACTACATTTTTCTATTAAGTTCGTCTCTAAAAATAAAAGGAAATCCCTCAATTAATTACATGCTGAAAAGGTCAAACTTATTAGTTATTAATTTACGGCTAATGCAAATGGAAAATTGCAATCGAGTTTGTACAAAGAGAGATTACTTCCGTTCTATATCCTATTATTTAATAACACTGAAACATGAGATTGACGCACAATAATATCAAAACAGATTAACTATTCTTTGATTAATTTAAACTAACATTATTAGATGAAAAAGTTATACATATGCAACATCATTACTCATTAACCAATCACTACATTTTTATACAAAGAAAGGAAAATTATATTCAAACACAAATCTAAATAGGAGGATATCAACAGGAGCAAAGCCTGATTAATATTTCATTTCGCTTCAAGCTGAGAGTGTACAAATGTGTACCTGGAAATGGTAATACAAGAAGAAACGAAGTAGGAGTCAGCAGCAATAATAACACAGCAACAGCAGGTTCAGCAACACCGCAAACCAGTAACAACCAGTAGAATAACCCAGTAACAAATTGAAAACCCAACAATACCAAAGTGCAATCACAGTCAAAGCAGAAGAGAGACGGATACAAGATGCAGTAGTTTACTGATTTTTAATAACACTTGAGGAAAGGCAAACAGAAATTATTCAAGTGAAAGTTCAAATTGTCTTTCTCTTTTCAAACCCTACCACACTTCATCAGATTTTCAGAATGTAATATTCTCCCCCAAAAATCTCTCTAGAAAGTAATCCTCCTAATAATGATCCTAAGTCTTCCTCCTCCCCCTTCAAGTCAAGAAATGACTCTTATTTATAGCAAGACTATTGTCTTGAATTCCCAACCCCAAATATTCCCCCAATGGCATGCTTTGTCCCCACTACTTAATATTTTCTTTATTTTAAACCTTGTCCCCCATGCCTACATTAAATAAATACATCATCCCCAACCCATTATAATTTGTCCCCCATGCCTAACATAAACAAATACAATATTCCCCTCCATTACATTATGTTTTGTCCCCCATTATGTTAAATAATTATATCAAACACCACCCCATTATATTTTGTCCCTCATGCCTATATAAACAATTATAATAATGTTCAATTACCAAACTACCCATCCAACCTTATTGTAATTACCATTCTACCCCTGAAAGTAATGCAATTTACCAAACTAGCCCCATCAGCTCTAAACAAACAATCAATCATAACTTAATCAAAATATAGGCAAGATGACCAACTTCTCAACAATCTTCAACAACAACTCATATGAACACGATGAACAACATAACTCAAAATTAATGGAAACAAATTAACCATATCGGGAACCAATCCTGGTTAACTTAGACCAAAAATGAACGAGCAAAGAGACAACAATACAAACAGCAAAATGCATGATTCAAATTAAATCAACAAATCAAAAACATAAACTCACATTAAATTACCGGATTAACAATGAACTTCAAACAAAGATGAATATGAACTAAATCTATTTTTAACAACAAACATGACGGATTCAAACGATTCAAACAACATTAATAATTTCTGGAAAATACATAACAACATGAAACAAATTGAAGAAATAATCAATTAAATTTCAATTTGAATCTAACAAACATTAAACTAACAAATTTTTACCTAAACAACAAAACAAACATGAAATAAACATGAAAAATAAATAATTAAATTTCCATTTGAAATCTGAAAATTAATTTAACAAAGCACATGAACAAACTAAAAAAATTAATCCAAACGATGAACAAAACAAACATTTGCCGATTTTAGATTCCAGAAATATCAAAACAAAATACGGACAAAATAAAACTCAAAAATCTACTAACCGGATCGAAACAACGGACGACTAACCACTACGAACTCGAATTTAAGAAGTTGACTGAAGAAGCTGGGGTGCGATTTACGTGAAGAAGTTGAAAGCAGAAGAAGCAGCGCCGGAAGCATGAACCAAGAAGAGGGCAGCCATGGACGAGGTTGTTCTCCTGTTTTCAGCCATGGAAACGAGTGGTTGCAGGAAGGCAGTGGTCGACGCAGCTGAAGCAACTATGGTCGTCGACATGCTGCTGCGTTCAACGACTAAGGTCGTCGATGAGGAAGAAGACTGAAACAGTAGCAACCACATCCGTTTGGAGCAGCCATGGCTACTCGTCGAAGCTGGACGCGGCAGCATGGGAGGTGAATCAGAAGACGATGAAGGAGCCGAGGCACGGCGAGGCAGCAGCCATAACAGCATATGAACTCGGTGATGGACTATTTTAAGTAGTCCTTTGAAGCCGACGCAGCTTGACGTTTTCGTTGGTGCCGAAGAAAGACGACGAAGCAGCAGAGGCGACCATGGATGTCGAGCTCAAGCTTGAGCTCGACGAAGACGATGAAGGCAGATGCGGCGGGGTCTATTTGGACGCGAGGGTGGTGGAGCTTGTGAGTGTTTGATGTGTGTGTGTTTTGTCGATGGGGAGGCAGAAGGGCTGCCATGGATGCTTGGGGTGTTTGGTATTTTGGAGAAGAAGAAGCAAAAATGGGGGGGGGGGGGGCGGGGGCGGATGGTTTCTTAGTTTTTTTAGGGTTTTCTGGAAAAATGAAAAAATGAAGAATAGGAAGGGCTAGGTCATTTTGAGGTTAATGGGGCCGAGTTTGAAGTGGACCGGGTCATGGAGAAGGTTGGACAATTATTTGGGCCTGTGGTTTGAAAATTGAAGAAATGGTCCAATCCGATTTTTCTTTGTATTTTTGTTCTCTTTTCTTCTTTTATATTCTAAAACTAAATTATAAAAATACTTAAATTATTATTAAGAACTATATTAAGTTATAAAAATACAAATCAACTCCCAATAACAATTAATGCACAATTAAGTAATAATTAAGCATAAAATTGTATATTTGGACATTAAATGCTAAAAATGCAAAAGATGCCTATTTTTGTAATTTTTAATTTTTGTAAAACTAATTTAATTACTAACAATTGTAGAATTAAATCCTACATGCAAAATGCGACATATTTTTGTATTTTTTATTAATTTAACAAATAAGCAAACACAGACAAATACAAATAATTATCCAAAAATATCACAAAATCTCACAAAATTGCACACCAAGGAAAATCATTTGATTTTGAATTTTTTGGGAGTAATTCTCATATAGGGCAAAAATCACGTGCTTACAATAATGCAATATTTATTTAATTATATCTTATCGATTATTTTATTTTTATTTGAATTATTCATTAATATGTATAATATATAATATATGCTAATAATTTATATTATTTAAAGATTTATGATATAAAATTATTTTATATTAAATGTTATATAAGAAAGAAATATGAATTATATGGGATGAATATGTAAAAAAAAAGGATTTGTTCTATGAAATTAAAAAATAAATTTAAATAAAAATAATATAATATAGAAGGTAGAGAATACTACAAAAAGAATATTCTTTTTTGGTATAAATAATGTAAAAAAATGGTGCAAAGGTTGGACATCTCCAACCGTCTCTTCAGCAGAGGTCAACGTTTTTGCTATTACAGAATTTTATGTTATGGAATGAACCCACTCACCACCCCTTTTAACTCTTTTAGTATGCAAATGACTTAATTAAGAAAGCGAATGACTTGATTCCAGAGGATCTTCTTCCTTAAATTGGGAATTGCTGTGACTCTTCTTGAATAACCTAAGTTTTGCCTTTGAGAATTAGTCTTTCCGATCCACAATAAGTGACCAATTTGCTTTGGGCACACTCATTAATGAAATATTAAATTTTAGATGAAAATAGTTAGTATGACTAAACTATCCTTCGTTAAATGTTGCACCATAGTTATAGTAGTACTTATTTTTCTTTTCAAATGTGAGGAGTAAATAACTTTTTAGAGATACGTATATAAGAGTAATTTTGGAAAAACAAATTGAATTTTTTCTTGATTATATAAATGAATACTTATTTTGAACCAAAATAAAGAAGTGAATTGGTCACTTAACCATTCCGTTTGGATATCATAAAGCCTGGAAAACATAAGACGGGAGGATGCAACTTATTAATTTCTTGGGATATACTCGTACATTTATAAGGAATACATAAAATAACGTGACCTATACTTTAAGCCCTCAAAAACGCAGATGCAGATACGAGTAAGAATTGTGTCACTGTCATCCCTCGTGGTCACCTTAAACAAAAGAAAGTACCCCTAAAAGTAGGGGTGTTCAAAACCGAACCGAAACCGAAGTTTAATGGCTTATTAGTATCGGGTTAACGGTTTAACGGACGAAAAATAGATTGAAATTTTTTCGTTAACGACTTATCGATTTGGGGGCAGATTATTCAGATTTCTTAACGGATAATCCGTTAAGAATATATATATATATATATATATTAATTGTAAATAGGCGTTATTAATTATATTAATTGTATATAGATACAGTGGATAACTTTTTTATGAATGAAGACTGTTATCGAGGTTTGGCTGTGGTAATCTCCTTGAATAATCCGTCTGGACTAATTTGCATTTATTGTTTGTTGGTTTTCAACCAATCTTTTTAACTTCTAAGATGCATGGCAGTGGACATAAATGTTAACATCTGCATGCTAGCTGGTAACGATGTTGCTAACAAATTCAGAATAATCCTATTCTGAATTTGTATGCTAGGCGGTCAGCAAACAACAAATACATGCAATATAGACTGAATTAGGCTGATAAATCGTCCGATAAAAGTTAAACCTATACCAATCCGCTGATATCTTATCGGGTGGCTAGCGGATTAATACATTTAAAAATCGATAACCGATAAGCCAAACAGTTAAGAGTAAATAACTGTGACGACCCGGCCAGTCGTCTCATGAGTTACCGCTCTGTTTTCCTCCATTTCAGCTTCTTTATGCTTCGTATCCGTGTTTTATGTGATCGGGTTGATTAGTTTGAGTTCGGAGAGGATTTTGGTAATAAATGAAACACTTAGTCTCTTTTAAGAAGGGTTAAGTTGGAAAAGTCAACCGGATGTTGACTTATGCGTTAGAGGGCTCGGATGTGAGTTCCGATGGTTCGGTTAGCTTCGAGAGGTGATTTGTGACTTAGGAGCGCGATCGGAATGAGCTTTGGAGTTGTAGAGAAGATTTAGGCTTGAATTGGCGAAATTGATATTTGGCAATTTCCGGTTGATAGGCGATATTTTGATATAGGGGTCGGGATGGAATTCCGAGAGTTTCAGTAGCTTCGTTGTGTCATTTGGGATGTGTGTGCAAAATTTCAGGTCATTCGGACGTGATTTGATAGACTTTTTGATCGAAAGCATAGTTTAAGAGTTCTTGGAGTTCTTAGGCTTGAATCCTATGTTAAATTGATGATTTGATGTTGTTGTAAGCGTTCTGAAGTGTTGAACAAATTTGAACGATGTCATGGGATGTGTTGGTACAATTAGTTTGAAGTTTCGGGGGTCCCGGGTAGATTCCGGGATGTTTTAGGCCAAAAATCATAGTTGCAGCAGGTCCAGGAGGGTTGCAGGCCCCAGAACTTACCCACGCGGTCCGCACAAAAATAAGTGCGCCCGCGGTGAGTGCAGTGCAAACCGCACAAAAACGGGCGCGGGCGCGGTAGGCGTTGCGCGGACCACACAAAAGTGGGCGCGGCCGCGGTGAAGAAACGTTCCATTGGTCCTACTTCGGAAGCTCATATCTTTTGATCTACAAGGAAATTTTGAGATGATTCAAAAACAAAAGTTGTAGCTCTTCGTGTCTAGTTTCCAGAAAGGTAAATATATCACAATTTGGACATCTGTAGCGAAATTTATGGCCAAAATACTAAAGCCTGTCACTACAGAGGAAGGCCCGTGCGGCTCCGGTTATTTTTGCGCGGACTGCGGTCGATTTGATGCGGCCCGCGGCGGCTGAAATCTGAGGGGTACTCTATAAATACGAGGTTTTGGATTTTATTTAATATTTTGACCTAGAGAGCTCGGATTTTGACGATGTTTCGAAGGTTTTTCAAGAAAATCATCAGGGTAAGTAATTTTAACTCAGATTTGGCTAGAGTACATGAATCTATCATTGAATTCATCATTTAATTCGTGATTTGGGATGGAATTTGGGGAGAAAATTGTGAAACCTTTCAAAAATGTAAAACGATGATTTGAGGGACCAAATGGTATCGGAATTGGATAATTTTGGTATGGTTAGACTTGTGAGAGTGTAAGGATTCTAGTTTTGTGAATTTGGTCAAATTTCGAGACGTGGGCTCGGGGGTCGGGTTTTGGTAATTTCGGGAATAGTGGCCTTTGTTGATTGTTTTCGCTTGGGCTTTGTTCCCTTAGCATATTGTGACGTATTCGTTCTGATTTTTGGATAGATTCGATGCACGTGGAGGCCGATTTGAGGGGCAAAGGCGTCGCGAGCTAGAGATTTCGCCGGTTCGAGATGAGTAATGAATGTAAATGATGTGCTGAGGGTTTGAAACCCCGGATTTGCACATCGTAGTGCTATGTTGAGGTGAGACACGCGCTTGATGATAAGCGCGGGTCGTTTACTATTGGGGATTGTGACTTGGTCCGTCCCGAGTGATGCTTCTACTGCGTATTTGATTAAAGCTTATTTGTTATCATCATTATTTGGACTGATTGTCATTTGGGCTTCTTGCCAATTCTTTGAACCCTCCGGGGAGTTTATTTACTATTTCCTCACTGTTTGACTTACTACTTGAACTCAGTCGTACCGTTTTCTACTATCTTACAACTCAGCCACTTTTACTCGATTTTTGAAACTAAAAGATATATTAAATGATGTTTTGGGCTGAGAACTACTATTTTACTATTGCCCGAGGGGCTTATATGATTTCTAGACTTAGTACGGCCAAGGGCCAGATGTGAGGATACTATAGGATCGGGTTGCGCGCCGCAGCAGTGTTATACTGATATTGATATGAGGCCGAAGGCCTAGATTTGATGCCACGAGATGGCTTGATATTGCGCTTGGGCCGCAAGGGGCCCCTCCCGGAGTATGCACACCCCCAGTGAGCGCCGTCAACGATAAATAAATGGAGCGGGCTGCACGCCGCAGCGGGTACTATAGGGTACCGTTCTATGTGTTGATTTCTCTTTATATGTCTGTCACTTAACTGCTTATTTGTTGTAGTATTTCTACATTTCGCTTCCATTGGTTTATTACTCTCATATTACTTGTTTTTTTTAACTGCCGCAGTATAGATTACTTTGTGTTTTTCGTGATTTCTTATTCTCAGTCATTATTTATGCTTATTACTCATTGGGTCGGAGTACTCACATTACTCCCTGCACCTTGCGTGCAGATCCAGGTGCATCTGAGGCTGAGTTAAGCAGCGCATATCCGGGAGCATCGAGGTAGCTGCATGGCGTCCGCAGCCCTGATCCCTCCTTTCTATCCTTGTTATTAATTAGTATTCCCTAGATGGACATGTATTAGGTTGTTAAACTTGTACTAGAGGCTTGAGACTTGTGACACTAGATCTGTATGGTCTATGTAGTGGTATTATCATCTGAATTTCCGCATATTTAACTCGTTGTCTTAAACTCTTATTGGAGTAATTTAGCAATTTAACTGTATTAGCTGATAATGATTTTTATAAGAAAACAGAAAGGGTTGTTAGTTGGTCAGGCTTGCCTAGCAGTGTGTTGGGCACCATCACGACCGGGGTTGGGGTCGTGACAAGTTGGCATCAGAGCCTAGGTTACATAGGTCTCGCAAGTCATGAGCCGGTTTAGTAGAGTCTCGCGGATCGGTACGGAGACGTCTGTATTTATCCTCGAGAGGCTGCAAAACCTTTAGGAAAAACTTCACATTCTTGAAATTCTTGTCGTGCGACTTTGTTGATCTGAGAACTAAACTTCTGTATTCCATTTTCTCACAGATGGTGAGAACGCGAGCTACCGGACGAGGTGGACGACCACCAATGCCACCAACTGAGACCACCAGAGGCTGTGGGCGTGGTCGTGGTAGGGGCAGAGCAGCGAGGGAAGCACTTGCAGATCCACCAGCTGCCCTAGCTCCGGATCAGGCTCTAGTTACGGATGCTCTAGCAGCACCAGTTCAGGCACCAGCTATGCCCATCGTGATTTTGGGTCTTCAGGAGGCCTTGGCCCAGATCTTATCAGTTTGCACTGGCCTGGCTCAGACAGTTTCAGCCACTACCGCAGCAGCTACCTCATAGGCTGGGGGAGGGAATCAGACCCCCGCTGCTCGCACACCTGAGCAGGTAGTGCAGGGACTACAAACACCGGGGGCACCTCCAGCTCAGCCGGTTACACCAGCTCAGGAGTTTGTTGTGCCAGCTATGCCGGACGATGAGCAGCGTCGTCTTGAGAGGTTTGGTAGGCTCCAGCCTCCGTCGTTTAGTGGTACTGAGGACGAGGATGCCTAGGGTTTTCTTGACAAGTGCCAGCGAATGCTCCGTATAGCAGGGATTCTTGAGTCTAGTGGTGTGGCATTTACCACCTTTCAGTTCTCGGGGGCTGCCTTTACTTGGTGGGAGGATTTTGAGAGGCGTAGGCCGGTTGGTGCAGCACCCCTTTCTTGGCAGTAGTTCTCTGCTCTCTTCTTAGAAAATTATGTAACGCAGTCCCATAGAGAGGAACTGCGTAGGCAGTTTGAGTGGTTGACGCAGGGGGTATGACCGTGACCCAGTATGAGATGAGGTTTTCTGAGTTGGCTCTTCATGCCATTTGGATGATTCCGACATATCGTGAGAGGATCAGGAGATTTGTGGATGGCCTTAACTACCATCTCCGTATTCTGATGACTAGAGAGAGTATTGGGTGCTACGTTCGAGGAGGTGGTTGATATCGCTCGTGAGATTGAGACGGTTCGCCGTCGGGAGCGAGAGGAGAGGGAGGCCAAGAGGCCTCGAGGATCGAGCAGTTACAGTGGTGCTCCTTCGAGAGGCCAGTTCCAGCATGGTAGAGGTCGTTCTTTCAGGCCTGCTCATTTGGCCCGTCCAAAGTATCGTGGGCATCTTCCGGTCGTGGTCATCATGGGTCTCAGCAGGGCTAGCCTTCACTCAGTGCCCTTCCAGCTCAGAGTTCGTCTCATGCCCCATCAGCTCAGGGTTGTTCTGCGTCGAGTGCATCAGCTAATCACTCCGGTGCGAGGGGTTCCCTCTAGTTCCCATCTCCAGCACCGGGTAGTTGTTATGAGTGTGGAGAGTTTGGACATATGAGGAGGCAGTGCCCTCGACTTCGTGATGGTCAGCCTAAGCAGAAGGGTCAGCCCTCGACTTCTGCTCCAGTTACTTTACCACCCGCCCAGCCAGCTAGGGGTGGAGGTTAGGCAGCCAAGGGTCGCCCTAGAGAGGAAGGTTGATCAGGGGGCGGTCAGGCCCATTTCTATGCACTCCCAGGCAGACCCGACGCCATTACTTCGGATGCTGTCATTATAGGTATTATTTCAGTCTGCCACAGAGATGCCTTTGCATTATTTGATCCAGGTTCCACATTTTCTTATGTGTCATCATACTTTGCTCATTATTTGGGTACGCCCCGTGAGTTTCTTACTTTACCTATTCATGTATCTACCCTAGTGGGCGATATTGTTGTTGTAGACCGTGTGTACCCATCATGTGTGGTGACTATTGGGGGTCTGAAGACTCGAGTAGATCTATTGCTATTGAGCATGGTGGATTTTGATTTCATTTTAGGCATGGATTGGCTATCCCCGTGTCATGCTATTCTAGACTGTCATACTAAGACAGTCACTTTGGCTATGCCGGGTATACTGCGGATCGAGTGGCGTGACGTGACTGATTATGTTCCTAGTAGAGTGATGTCTTTCTTGAAGGCCCTGCGTATGGTTGGAAATAGTTGTTTGTCATATCTAGAGTTCGTGAGAGATGTTGGAGCTGACACTCCTAGCATTGATTCTATTCCAGTTGTGAGGGATTTTCCCGATATTTTTCCTGCAGATTTGTCGGGCATGCCACCGGACAGGGATATTGATTTTGGTATTGACCTGGTGCCGGGCACTCAGCCCATTTCTATTCCGCCGTATCGGATGGCACCAGCAGAATTGAAAGAATTGAAGGAGCAGCTTTAGGAACTCCTACATAAGAGGGTTCATTCGGCCTAGTGTGTCATCGTGGGGTGCACCAGTTCGGTTTGTGAAGAAGAAGGATGGCACAATAAGAATGTGCATTGATTACAAGCAATTGAACAAGGTAACAATTAAGAACAAGTATCCTTTGCCTCACACTGATGATTTATTTGACCAGCTTCAGGGAGCGAGGGTGTTCTCTAAGATTGATCTTCGTTCGGGCTATCATCAGTTAAAGATCAGGGATTCGAATATTCTTAAGACTGCTTTCAGGACCAGATATGGTCATTATGAGTTCCTTGTGATGTCTTTCGGGCTAACCAATGCCCCAACAACTTTCATGCATTTGATGAACAACGTGTTCCGGCCTTATCTCGATTCATTCGTCATAGTCTTCATTGATGATATTCTGGTGTATTTGCGTAGTCAGTAGGAGCACGTGGAGCATTTGAGAGTTGTGTTGCAGAGATTGAGAGAGGAGAAGCTTTATGCAAAATTCTCCAAGTGTGAGTTTTGGCTCAGTTCAGTGGCTTTCTTGGGGCACGTGGTGTCCGGCAAGGATACGCAAGTTGATCCAAATAAGATAGAGGCGGTTCAGAGTTGGCCTAGACCGTCCTCAGCCACAGAGATTCGTAGTTTTCTCGGTTTGGCAGGCTATTATCGCCGGTTTGTTTAGGGATTTTCATCTATCGTAGTGCCCTTGACCAAGTTGACTTAGAAGGGTGTTTCATTTGTATGGTTGGACGAGTGTGAGGAGAGCTTTCGGAAGCCCAAGACAACGTTGACCACAGCTCCAGTATTGGTTCTGCCATCAGCTTCAGGTTCATATACCGTGTATTGTGATGCTTCGAGAGTTGGGATTGGTTGTGTACTGATGCAGAAGGGTAGAGTCATTGCCTATGCTTCTCGTCAGTTGAAGCCCCATGAGAAAAACTACCCCGTTCATGATTTGGAGTTGGCTGCAATAGTTCATGTATTGAAGATTTGGAGGCACTACATGTATGGCGTATCTTGTGAGGTATTCACTGATCACCGCAGTCTTCAGCATTTGTTCAAGCAAAATGATCTTAATTTGAGGCAGCGAAGATGGTTAGAGTTGCTTAAGGATTATGATATTACCATATTGTATCACCCAGTGAGTATGGGGAGTTTGGCATATATTCCAGTTGGGGAGAGACCCCTTGCAGTTGATGTTCAGTCCTTGGCCAATCGGTTTGTGAGACTAGATATTTTGGATCCTAGTCGGGTGTTGGCTTATGTGGTTTCTCAGTCTTCCTTATATGATCGCATTAGAGATCGCCAGTATGATGATCCACATTTGCTTGTCCTTAAGGACAGAGTTCAGCATGATGATGCCAGAGATGTGACCATCGGTGATGATGGTGTGTTGAGGATGCAGGGCCGGATTTGTGTGCCCAATGTAGATGGGCTTAGAGAGTTGATTCTGGAGGAGGCCCATAGCTCGCGGTATTCCATTCATCCGGGTGCCGCGAAGATGTATCAGAATTTGAGGCAGCACTATTGGTGGAGGAGAATGAAGAAATATATCGTGGATTTGTAGCTCAGTGTCTCAATTGTCAGCAGGTGAAATATGAGCATCAGAGACCGGGTGGCTTGCTTCAGCAGATGGTTATTCCCGAGTGGAAGTGGGAGAAGATTACTATGGACTTTGTTGTTGGACTTCCACGGACTTTGAAGAGGTTTGATGCTATTTGGGTGATTGTGGATCGGCTGACCAAGTCTGTGCACTTCATTCTTGTGTGTACTACCTATTCTTTAGAGCGATTGGCATGGATTTATATCCGGGAGATTCTTTGGTTGCATGGTATTCTAGTTTCCATCATCTCAGATAGAGGTACTCAGTTTACTTCGCAGTTTTGGAGAGTCGTGCAGAGGGAGTTGGGTACTTAGATGGAGTTGAGCACAACATTTCATCCTCAGACGGACGGACAGTCCGAGCGTACTATTCAGATATTGGAGGACATGTTGCGTGCTTGTATTATTGATTTTGGAGGTTCATGTGATGAGTTTTTGCCACTTGCAGAGTTTGCTTACAACAACAACTACCAGTCGAGTATTCAGATAGCTCCGTATGAGGCTTTGTATGGGAGGTGGTATAGATCTTCGGTTGATTGGTTCGAGCCCGGCGAGGCTAGGCTATTGGGGACAGATTTGGTTCAGGACGCCTTAGAGAAGGTGAAGGTGATTCAGGAGAGGCTTCGTACAGCACAGTCGCGTCAGAAGAGCTATGCAAACTGGAAGGTTCGAGATGTATCCTACACGATTGGTGAGAAGGTCTTGCTGAAGGTATCGCCCATGAAGGGTGTTATGAGATTTGGAAAGAAAGGAAAGTTGAGTCCGCGATTTATTGGGCCATTTGAGGTACTTCGGAGGATTGGGAAAGGGGCTTATGAGCTTGCTTTGCCATCCAGCTTGTCTAGCGTGCATCCGGTATTTCATGTTTCTATGCTCCGGAAGTATATTGGGGATCTGTCTCATGTTTTGTACTTCAGCAAAGTTCAGTTGGACGATGATTTGACCTATGATGTGGAGCTAAGGGTCGTCAGGTTCGGAAGTTGAGGTCAAAGGATGTAGCTTCAGTGAAAGTGCAGTGGAGAGGTCGGCCCGTGGAGGAGGCTACCTGGGAGACCGAGCAGGATATGCGGAGCAGATATCCTCACCTATTCGAGGCTTCAGGTATGTTTCTTGACTCGTTCGAGGACGAACATTTGTTTAAGTTGGGGAGGATGTGATGACCCGGCCAGTCGTCTTATTAGTTACCGTTTCGTTTTCCCCCATTTCAGCTTCTTTATGCTTCGTATCCGTGTTTTATGTGATCGGGTTGATTAGTTTGAGTTCGGAGAGGATTTTGGTAAGAAATGAGACACTTAGTCTCTTTTAAGAAGGCTTAAGTTGGAAAAGTCAACCGGATGTTGACTTATGTGTTAGAGGGCTCGGATGTGAGTTCTGATTGTTCGGTTAGCTTCGGGAGGTGATTTCTGACTTAGGAGCGCGATCGGAATGGGCTTTGGAGTTGTAGAGAAGATTTAGGCTTGAATTGGCGAAATTGATATTTGGCAATTTCTGGTTGATAGGCGATATTTTGATATAGGGGTCGGGATGGAATTCCGAGAGTTTCAGTAGCTTCGTTGTGTCATTTGGGATGTGTGTGCAAAATTTCAGGTTATTCGGACGTGATTTGATAGACTTTTTGATCGAAAGCATAATTTAAGAGTTCTTGGAGTTCTTAGGCTTGAATCCTATGTTAAATTGATGATTTGATGTCGTTGTAAGCATTCCGAAGTGTTGAACAAGTTTGAACGATGTAATGAGATGTGTTTGTACAATTAGTTTGAAGTTTCGGGGATACTGGGTAAGTTCCGGGATGTTTTAGGCCAAAAATCATAGTTGTAGCAGGTCCAGGAGGGTTGCAGGCCCCAGAACTCACCCACACAGTCCGCACAAAAATAAGTGCGCCTGCGGTGAGTGCAGTGCGGACCGCACAAAAGCGGGCGTGGCTGCGGTAGGCGTCCTGCGGACCGCACAAAAGTGGGCGCGACCGCGGTGAACAAATGTTCCGCTGGTCCTACTTCGGAAGCTCATATCTTTTGATCTACAAAGAAATTTTGAGATGATTCAAAAACAAAAGTTATAGCCCTTCGTGTCTAGTTTTCAGAAAGGTAAAGATATTGCAATTTGAACATCTGTAGCGAAAGTTATGGCCAAAATACTAAAGCCTGTCACTGCAAAGGAAGGCCTGTGCGGTCGCGGTTGTTTTTGCGCGGACAACACTGGCTAGCACGGACCGCGGTCGATTTGATGCGGCCTCGGTGGCTGAAATCTGAGGGGTACTCTATAAATACGAGGTTTTAGATTTTATTTAATATTTTGAACTAGAGAGCTCGGATTTTGATGATTTTTCAAAGGTTTTTCAAGAAAATCATCGGGGTAAGTGATTTTAACTCAGATTTGGCTAGAGTACATGAATCTATCACTGAATTTATCATTTAATTCGTGATTTGGGATGGAATTTGGGAAGAAAATTGTGAAACCTTTCAAAAATGTAAAACGATGATTTGAGGGACCAAATGGTATCGAAATTGGATAATTTTTGTATGGTTAGACTCGTGAGAGTATAAGGATTCTAGTTTTGTGAATTTGGTCAAATTTTGAGACGTGGGCCCGGGGCTCGGGTTTTGGTAATTTCGGGAATAGTGCCCTTTGTTAATTGTTTTCGCTTAGGCTTTGTTCCCTTAGCATATTGTGACGTATTCGTTCTGATTTTTGAATAGATTCGACGCACATGGAGGCCGATTTGAGGAGCAAAGGCGTCGCGAGCTAGAGATTTCGCCGGTTCGAGGTGAGTAATGAATGTAAATGATGTCCTGAGGGTTTGAAACCCCGGATTTGCACATCGTAGTGCTATATTGAGGTGAGACACGCGCTTGATGATAAGCACGGGTCGTTTACTATTGGGGATTGTGACTTGGTCCGTCCCGAGTGATGCTTCTACTGCGTATTTGATTAAAGCTTATTTGTTATCATCATTATTTGGACTGATTGTCATTTGGGCTTCTTGCCAATTCTTTGAATCCTCCGGGGAGTTTATTTACTATTTCCTCATTGTTTGACTTACTACTTGAACTCAGTCGTGCCGTTTTCTTCTGTCTTACAACTCAGCCACTTTTACTCGATTTTTGAAACTAAAAGACATATTAAATGATGTTTTGGGCTGAGAACTACTATTATATTATTGCCCAAGGGGCTTATATGATTTCTGGACTGAGTACGGCCAAGGGCCAGATGTGAGGATACTATGGGATCGGGCTGCGCGCTGCAGCAGTGTTATACTGATATTGATATGAGGCCGAGGGCCTAGATTTGATGCCACGAGATGGCTTGATATTGCGCTTGGGCCGCAATGGGCCCCTCCCGGAGTTTGCACACCCTCAGTGAGCGCCGTCGACGATAAATAAATGGAGCGGGCTGCACGCCGCAGCGGGTACTATAGGGTACTGTTCTATGTGTTGATTT
The DNA here is from genome assembly GCF_000715075.1 of Nicotiana tabacum. Taxonomy (NCBI): domain Eukaryota; kingdom Viridiplantae; phylum Streptophyta; class Magnoliopsida; order Solanales; family Solanaceae; genus Nicotiana; species Nicotiana tabacum. The sequence continues at coordinate 205,908,262 of NC_134101.1, forward strand.
CTCTTTATATGTATGTCACTTAACTGCTTATTTGTTGTAGTATTTCTACATTTCGCTTCCATTGGTTTATTACTCTCATATTACTTGTTTTTTTTAACTGCCGGAATATAGATTACTTTGTGTTTTCCGTGATTTCTTATTCTCAGTCATTATTTATGCTTCTTACTCACTGGATCGGAGTACTCACATTACTCCCTGCACTTTGCGTGCAGATCCAGGTGCATCTGAGGTTGAGTTGAGCAGCGCATATCCGGGAGCATCGAGGTAGCTGCATGGCGTCCGCAGCCCTGATCTCTCCCTTCTATCCTTGTTATTAATTAGTATTCCCTAGATGGACATGTATTAGGTTGTTAAACTTGTACTAGAGGCTCGAGACTTGTGACACCAGATCTGTATGGGCTATGTAGTGGTATTATCATCTGAATTTCCGCATATTTAACTCGTTGTCTTAAACTCTTATTGGAGTAATTTAGCAATTTAACTGTGTTAGCTGATAATGATTTTTATAAGAAAACAGAAAGGGTTGTTAGTTGGTCAGGCTTGCCTAGCAGTGTGTTGGGCGCCATCACGACCGGGGTTGGGGTCATGACATATTCACTTGTTCATGTAATCAAGAGATGCATAACTTGTAATATCTTTGCATTATATTGTTGGTTGAGTTTAGTAATTCATCTCCTCGTGACCCCTATCTCCCCCCCTCCCCCCCAAAAAAAAAAAAGAACCCAAACCAAAATCTTAAAGCCCCCCACTCCTTCCACTATTTATAAAATCCCCCACATTCTTTCCTTTTTTCTAAACACTCTCCTTCCTCTTAATCCCTTTGAGAGCGATTGATCACCTTCTCTATACATTAACCTCAACTCTCATTTGTTCTGCTTCTTTTGCTATTTCTTCACTCATTCATTCATTCTCCTCCAAGAAAATAACAAACCTACTCAAGTCCTTTATAGATTAAAAAGATGTGTTCATCTAATTCTAAATTGCAGAGGAGCAATAGTGCTGATAATATTACCCCACAAACTATCTCTCATATCAATGGCCGCCCTGTTCTTCAACCAAATAGGAACCAAGTCCCTCTCTTGGAACGCCGCAATTCCCTTAAAAGTTCACCGAACAAGTTACACCCTTTGTCATCACCAAGAATTGATATTTCTCCTTCATGTACTACTAATGGTAACAATAGCAACAAAATTAGCGCAAAAATCAAGCCTTTCGTGACAACTCCTCCTATCTCTCCTAAAATCAAGTCACCTAGACAGCCAGCAATTAAGAGGGATGATGATCCTAATGGCTTGAATTCTAGTGCTGAGAGAGTGGTGTCACCAAAAGACACTACTAAATCCACATATTTAGTGAAGAAGTCCAAGAATTCCAGTGGAATACCTTGTGCGGAAAATTCCTCGTTGAAATACTCTTCTTCTTTGATAGTTGAGGCACCAGGAAGTATAGCAGCAGCAAGAAGGGAACAAGTAGCCAACATGCAAGTCCAAAGGAAAATGAGAATAGCTCATTATGGAAGAACAAAGTCAGCTAAGTTTGAAGGCAAAGTCTCTGCTGCTGACTTTTCCTCTTCTCCTGCTTCTGCTTCCCCTACCTCCAATCCTCGAGAAGAAAAAAGATGCAGCTTTATCACAGCTAATTCGGGTAATTTTCACTTTAATTCTAATTTTTAAGAAAAATGAACATGAACCAGAAAGAATTGTGCAGGAGTTACTATTGATTCTGGGTTATGCTAATTACAAATGGAACTAATTTTCTGTTGTTTTGTTGTGTTTTCAGACCCTCTCTATATTAAATACCATGATGAGGAATGGGGAGTTCCTGTACATGATGATAAGTAAGTAATACATAGTTTGACTTGATATCGAGTTTAAGAATGGAATGGAGATTTTTCAAATTTGTAGTATTAAATATGTCATAACATTTGTGTTGTGTAGTATTAAACATGTCATAACATTTATGTTGGTACAAAACCCTTGAACTTAAACATGACATAATAATTGTATGACTATAAAAGCTTTCAATAAAGAAAATAGAGAAATACATTATTCATTTTCAAATGCACTAATAAGGAAATAATGCTTAACAAAGTGGAACAAAGGGAGAACCTTCTTTCACAACACCCCTCGCCCCTTTTTTGGGTGGTAATAGAGACATATTTCAGCATAATTTTGGGATTAATTTCTATATTGTGCATATGCAGTCTGCTGTTTGAATTGTTGGTGTTAACTGGTGCACAAATTGGATCAGACTGGGCTTCAGTATTAAAGAAAAGACAAGATTTCAGGTGGGTTTTTTCTTTTCTTGCCACTATTCCTCTGTTTATCATTTGTTCTGGAAAGACATATTAAGAACTTCAGAGATCTTAGCTGTATTTTGCATGCTTCTCTATACAGGGATGCATTTTCAGGATTTGATCCAGAAATTGTTTCAAGGTACAATGAAAGGAAGATAACTCAAAGTGCGGATTATAGCATAGAGCTGAGCCAAGTCCGTGGAGCTGTTGACAACTCTAACAGAATATTGGAGGTAATCACCTAACTTTAGCTTTGCATAAACCACTAATTGATATTTGAACTGTCTTTTCCTTTTCAGTGCTTCCAACATTTGTATAATCACCACAATTCACATGGCATTAGGATAGCCTTGTAGGAAGCATAGATTAGTTGGCATTGTCTCAAATTAATTAATATGTTTTTAGTGACAGATCATGCATATAGCGAAGACCTCTTAATTACCTAACCACATGCCCCCACATGGAATCAGAATAACATATATGTCATCGACATAGCCAAAAAAAGTACTCTTTCCGATCCTTAAGATATTTTTTTGCCTGCATAATATTTGATTTTTTAAGATATCAAGAAGAAATCTTTCCAAAGTTGCCCTTAAAGTAAAAAGTCTAAGAGTAGTTTGTTATATTTCCAATCAGCAAATTAAGGTTAATATGGTCAATTTTATTATTAATTAATGCTGAAAGGTGAATAAATATGTGCGAAAAGAGAAAGAAAAAAAACTTAAGTGGACCGGAGGGAGTAATACATGTATTAACAATTCCCTTTACTAGATTTCCATCCAAAAACGGTTCCATAAAATTGAACAACTAATTTAATTAAATAAGCATTTGACTTGAGGAATGTTAGACTTATCATACTATTACATGCTTGTGATTCTTACCATGAAATATGAACCTCAATTTAATGACTTTTACATGCTCGTGTTTAATTTGATTATTTCTTGATTTTGTTTACAGATCAAGAAGGAATTCGGTTCCTTCAACAAGTATCTGTGGGGATTTGTGAACAACAAGCCCATTGCAACACAATATAAGGCCTGTAACAAAATTCCAGTAAAGACCTCAAAATCTGAAAGCATAAGCAAAGACATGGTGAAGAGAGGTTTCCGGTACGTCGGTCCGACAGTCATACACTCCTTCATGCAGGCAGCCGGCCTTACCAACGACCACCTCACCACCTGCCCCCGACATCTCCAATGTGTTACATTGGCAACTCAACCACCCTCCACCCAGTAATAACCTAATAATATTAGAGTTTATTATTAGCAAAACCATAGGTTATAAGAAGTTGTTAGAGATGCTTGCTGATTTGTTTAACAATATCATAGTACTTATGTTTTTCAAAGTTGTCTTCCTTTTGATTTGTGATTATTGAGGTGATAACAGTTTGGTGATGTAAGATATTGAGTTGGTTAATGGGTAGTGATATTTTATAGTATAAGAAAGAATAAAGGGAGGGATTGTGTAGATATGGGACCGACAGGAAGCATGTGCAGGGTGGGCAAGGGAATGACAATGGCATGTGTTTGTAGCATATGCCTTCATTTAATTTTGTGTCCACTGACTAAGTGACCACCAGTAGGAGCCCAGGGGGCCATCATTTCCCCACCACCGCTCCATTATTTGGGTGCTTTTGACAGGCTGTGTAAAATTTCAAGACTCATCATAATCATCATCTTCATCAGATTGGAGCAGAACAGAAGAGCCTTTGGACCAGACTTTCCAGCCTTTGGCCCAGCCTTTCCATTCTGTTTTTGGTTCTTGATTTGGATAACTATTGCATACATGCCTGTGCTTGCTTGCTTCAGAGAACAATGGGGACCATTTGATCCTTACACAATGTTAAAGAGCGACACGTGCCTACTAGATAAAATAGGAAGTTGGTGACAAGGGACGGCAACTCAAGCCCCAATGGATGGTGATCATAACTATAACTGTCTTAAATTAACGAAATTCTTTAGAATTACTTTCAATAAGAAAAAAAGAAGACGAGGTTTGATTATTGTTTTGCCCATAGTACAATGTTGCTGAATTCTAACATGACCCAGAAGCAAACACAAAAGTGTTATGCATTTGTTTATTCATATTCTAGTGTGATATTTTGTTGAGTGCTTCCGGTTTGGCCTTTCCCTTTTTCCCTACATATTTATTCATATGGGATTGTAATATCATGGATTATATTGGTTTGCCGAAATATCTATGCAATTCTTTGTCTATTATTCTAAAGGTTAGTTCCATAGGTTAAGCATCTTCTTTCCATGTGCTCTCAGCTTTTAAAAGTTGCTTTATAGAAGGGACAGTATCACATTTATTCCCACACACATGCACATGGTATATAATGGCTTTTAGGCATCTAGCTACTGGTGTATCATTGCCTGGCTTGGAAAGGAAGATTACAGTGCATATCAAAGCTAACTAGAAAGTGAAGCAATAAATGGAGACAAAAGGAAGTAATAAATGAAGAGAGGATGACACAAGTTGGACAGGGGCATGGCCTAAAGTTTAACTTTCAGTCAATGTATGTGTTAGTTTGAGAGCCCTATAAATTGCTAAAGGACTTGGTTCTTAATCGTGTGCCTTAAGCGAAAACTAAACAAGTAATAAAATGAACATAGTGATTTTTACGTGGAAAATCATCCGGCTCAAAAATTGCAAAAATCACAACCTACCAAGTAGGATTTTTAGCTCCAACTCCAATAGAACAATGAGCCAAAATGTATCAATTATAATACTATAATTAAATACTCCCCAGTACTCCTACTACTCCTATTTGAGTCACAAGCAACTCTAACTTGTAAACCCAAACACTCACTCCAACTCACTAATTGTTTATAATAACACTTGATTACAGCTCAATTTCCTAAAACACATTTACTAGACTAACTCGGAAGGAGTACATGACTAGTACTCAACACAAGTGAACCACTTTATGACTTTGTTGTTGATGTGCAAAAGGATAGTTCAGAAGTACAAATTCAATCCTATTTAAACATGACTTGAGATCTTCTAGGATCTTATTCATAGTCAGCTTCTTCGTTGATAGGACTCCTTTTGTTCCAAGTATTCCACAAGCTTCGGGACTTTTGTCTCTAACTGACTTATCCATATCTTCTTGAGCAACGACCCTTATCACTTGCAGCAGCCATCTTCCACCAAACCTGGACCCAGTAACTTTGAGATAAAGTTACCGTCTTGTACAAACGTACAAGTATCAATCATGAAGAATTGATCCTTTAACTTGAGAAGCTAGTTCTTCACAACAGTTAAGCAACTACATTGAGGACCTAGTTCTTTGAGTAGTTAGACACATTTTGTTAACCATCAAAACTTCAATACTCAACAAATTCCCACTTTTGAATGATGACAAACTCTGTACCCAGAACCAACAATTACATCAAAGAACCAGATGAAAGAACTAGATGATCACATCAAGTACATACCAGAAAATCACATCAAGTACATGTATGACCCCACCTTATCTTCCCCCCTTTGGCATCATCGAAAAACATAAAAGATGTTAGATAGTAAGCACATATATTGTAAGATTCAGAGCCTATTAGGTGACAACACAAGCATACGAAAAGGCAAATATACTAAGCCTATGATCTAAAAGAGTGCAAATCACTAAAGTATAGGAATGGGAGACATTAAGTAGTGCCACAAGAAACCCAGGGTCTTGTCTTCATCACTAGAAAAAAATAAACTAAGCATACTATAGACAACTCAGACCCCAAAAAAAATATAAGACATCACTAGAAAGACAAACGAACTAAGGACACTAGGAAGTAACATGTTCAAGGGTGAGAGGCAGAGGGGGTCAAGACTTTCACAAGGGTGGCAATCTATTGAGCATAGGTCTCCCTGTCTCTTTGGAGCTCTTCCCTGAGTTGCTTAGTTTCCTGTCATAGTTCATTATTGTCTTCATGAAGCTTGGCATTCTTATCAACAGTCAACTCCAACCTCTTGCTGAGTTCTGCAACCCTACTGTTCCCAGGAAGAATGACAGATCCTGTGGGTCCTCTAGCCTTGATCTCCTCAAAGCCATACTGTTTGAGAGTAACGGCATCTAAAACATCATTGTGATTTCAAAACTTAAGCTCAGGTAAGGCAATTTTGAGCTTGTCAAATAACTCAGTTAACATTAAACCATATGGCATAACATGCTTTGGTTTGAAGATATATGCACCTCTTGCCATGTGTTGAATCATCAGGCTAGGGAGATGATAGGTCGACCAGTATCAAGCAGTTCGATCACAGCCATGTCTAGTAGAGTAGCCTCATGCCTTCTCTCAGATCTATGAAGAATTCATGAGTTCAAAAACTAAAATAATAGCTTGTGAAAGGGGTTCATATTAGTCTTGTACACTTTCTGGGGAGCATCTAGTTCAAACATTTGGGAGAACTTCCTGGTGACCACAATGCCAGTCTCAACATCATTGTCTATGGCTGGCCACTTCTTCAAGTAATTGTCAAATCCCAAAGATGGGATATTCAGAAGTAGTCCTAGTTCCTCAGCATCAAACTCCATGTCGAAGCCCCCTACTTTACTTTTTACTACCTTCCCATCAAAAGTGAGATTTGTGTAGAACTCCACCAAAGCAGGTACACATGCTGGGGGGAAAGCTTTGACAAATATGTGCTTCCACCCTTGTAGCTCAAGTTTCTCAACCAACTAAGCCATGCCCTTCTCATTAGTGTTTGCAAGAATCTTCCCATTTAGCACTTTTTTATTCCTAAATTCTGTGAGTCGATCAACTACAACTGAAACATTCTTCTTTGTCTTACCCCTACTTGCCTTAGCAAAAGAGGTAGCAAGTTTGGTGACTTTGGTTCCTCTTTTCTTTGGTGTTGCGGACTTTGCTGGCAAGGCTGAATCAGACTCATCTTCTCCATCCACCTTAACAACAGGTTCCACAATAGAAACCTTCTTCTTTGACTTCTTTGCACTTCTTGGACAACTTTATTATTTGTGCATCAATATCCTTTCTTTTACTCCTTGTGAGAGGAGTTCTAGCAGAAGGAACCACTTCTTTCCTTGTTGAAAATGTTGTCTTTTTAGATTTCTCAGTGGTCTTTTTAAAAATATTTCCCTACCTCACGTAGTGTCACATCATCTTCTTTACTGCTACTTCTTCATCTCCAGTGAAAGGAGACAATAGAGACTAAGGTTCTTGAGCCCTTGTCGCTTCACCAACTATGATAGTGTTTCCAATTGTCATAGAGCCTTCAGATTCCTCACTCACATTTCCTTCTTATACCTCACTCTCGTCATTACCTTCTTTACTCTCACCTACCTTTTCTTGATCCTCTCCCTCACTTTCAGAAACCTCCTCTTCTTCACTCAGATTTTCTCCTTCTTCATAATTATCCTTTTACCTATCTTATCCTTTGTATTAATCTCCTTCTCATCTCCAGATACTCCCTTATTCTCACTCTTTCCTTCTTCATTTTACATGTTTTGAGTTTCATGTTCCTTCATGACTGGTCACAACCTCTTCTTCTTTCTCACCTTTATCATTTTCCTGACCCTCAGTCCAACTAAAATTAAGGCCATCAGAAGCCTCCTTTTGTACTAGTTCTTTACATTATTCCCCCTCAATCACATGCTCCACGACCGTTGTATCTACCTCCTTTCCCAGATCCCCTATATGTTCTTCTACCATGGATTCCTCTACTGGTGACTTCTCACTCGTAGGTTGTACCAGAGATATTTTTCATAAGAAGCTCAGGTGCATAGGTAGTAGCTTTTGAAGGAGGACGTGCAGCGGAGATGGGAATGACAAGAACATGAGCAGTAGGAGCAGGGGAGATGAGTTAGGTAGGGTAGAGGATATGGTGTGGGTGTGTGTTCTCTTGAAGGCTTGTCATTTTTCTTTGATTTTGGCTTTAAGATTTTGGGTTTTGCTTCAGCCTTGGTTGATGATTTAGTTTTAGAGGGTGTTTGACTAGATTTAGGCATGGCGATTAGATGAAAGACTCAAAAAAGAGAAAGAAAGGGTTAGTTCTTGATAATTTCTTTCGATTCTTTCTTAGGGTTTGAGAGAAATAGTGAGTTTAGAAACGCTAATCATAAGGGCCTTTAAAGGCACTACTCCTGATTTGATTGGAAGAGTGAAGGTGACATGAATTTGAGTTCTAACGGGACTCTTATAACAGTTACTTTGACTGTAAGGATTTCAAGAGTAATTCATCTCCAATTACACAAGGATTCCCCCTTACTCTTTGACTAGAAGACAACTCGAAGTGATGCCAATTGAAAAAAAAGTCTAAGTATAACAATAATTTTAGAATATAAGTTCTAGTGACTTAAGACGGGATGGCACAAACCTGAGTCAAAGAACCAACTCTTTATTCATTTCTGCAATAAAGCTTCAACACTTCATATTTGTATCATGCAACACAGTTATCAACCATATTTTCTATGCGAGTTTGTGAGCTTAATACAAGCACAAAGCTGAATCAAACACATTATAATTAAATATCTACGTCTTATTATATTTTTTCTAACCAATCACTATAGTCAACTTAGTGGGGGAGTTGATTAGACATAGTTCTAGTTTATTCCTTTCAATATGATTCTTACTTAGAGCTTTATTAAAAATATCAGCAATTCGATCTTCAATTTTACGGAAGTTAATTGAGATATTCCCCTTTTTCAACATTGTCTTTGAGAAAGTGATATCTAATGTCAATGTGCTTGGTTATTTTATGATGACATGGATTTTTAGAAATGTTTATGGAACTGATGTTATCACAAAAAAAGGGAACACAATTAACAAGGGAACACAATCAATAAATATACCACAATCCCTTAGTTGTTGTCTTATCCATAGTAACTGAGCATATCAGGATGTTGCTGCCACATATTCAGCCTCAGTTGTAGATAATACCACTGAGTTTTGCTTCTTGTTTCTCCAAGACACCAGACAAGAACCTAGAAAGTGTGTTGTTCCTGAAGTGCTTTTCCTGTCAACATGAAAACCTGCATAGTCAGAATCAGCATAACTAACAAGATCAAAGTTGTACCATCTGGGATACCATGGATAGAGGTTAGTTGTCTCCTTGAGATATCTTAGTTTTCTTTTGACAGCCTTCAAGTGGTATTCCTTGTGATTTTCCTGAAATCTTGCACATAATCCCACACTAAACACTATATTAGGTTTGTTTGTTGTAAGGTACAATAGTGACCTAATAATTCCTTTATATAGCTTTTGCTCCATATTTTTCCTTTCTTCATCAAGGTCCAAATTTGTTGCAATGGCAATGAGGGTATCAATAGACTTGAAAGAGTCCATTTTGAATTTCCTCAGTAACTCTTCGATATATTTCTACTGACGTATCATGGTTCCAGTAGGTGTTTGCTTGATTTGTATCCCCAGAAAGAAGTTCAGTTCACCCATCATGATCATTTTGAACTCATTTTCCATCATCTCAGCAAATTCCTCGCACATTGATTCATTGGTATCCCCAAAGATAATATTATCCACATACGCTTGCACAATCAGGATATTCCTCCCTTTACTCCTCAGAAATAGAATGTTGTCCACCTTGCGTCTTACAAAGTTGTTGGTTAGGAGGAATTTTGAGAGCCTTTCATACCAAGCTCTAGGAGCCTGTTTCAGACCATAAATAGCATTATCCAGTTTGAACACATAGTCAGAAAATTCTTCACTTTCAAATCCACGAGGTTGTTTGATAAACACTTCCTCCTTTAAGTATCCATACTCTTTACATCCATTTGGTATAAAGTGAATTTCATGTGGACAGCAAAGGCTATCAGCATTCTTATAGCCTCCATTCTAGCTACAGGTGCAAATGTCTCATCATAGTCAATGCCCTCATCTTGATTGTATCCCTGAACCACCAGTCTGGCCTTGTTCCTTGTGATATTTCCTTGTTCATCCAACTTGTTTCTCAACACCCATCTAGTACCTATGACTGTTCTATTCTTGGTTGATGTTTTAAGCGTTAATAACACACAAGAGGGGGGTGATTTGTATGGTACCCAATTTTTGCTTAACTGGACTATAGAAGAACCTGGTTCTTCTAGGTGTTCCAACTACTACTGTTTGCGGAATAATAAATACAGAAAATAAAGAACACAATGATTTTTACGTGGAAAATACCTGGCTCAAAAGGTGAAAAAATCATGGCCTACTACTCAGTAGGATTTTCCCACACTTCCACTAAAATCACTGAGCCAAAATAGCATTTACAAACACTCTTTGTAAACCTAAGGATTAACTCTAATCCCGTTGTGGCACACAGCCTCAACTGTTGCGACAACTTCAAGTTAACTCTAACTTGAACACTTTAGGTACCTAATACAATTGCTTCTATGAAAGCTGAAAGGTACAATGTAAAATAACCTACTACAATTGAACTAGAATAAAAGATAGACACATGGAACTGGTTCTTCTATCTCGTTCAAGTAGCTTCAGGATTGTACACTCAAATCACACATAAATTGCTTGCAAAATCGCCTTGCTCTTTTGCTCTAAATTTATGTTTAACTTCTGCTTTGTGCATTACTTGTAAACGAGAACAACACTGACATTTAATAGGTTAGTGATTAGAGTTTGACTAGGATTCAATTGCTACTCTTCAATCGTAGAAGTGTTCATGATGATCTCAAACTCTAACACTATCTTCAGCCTAAACTGCATTCTCTTTATGTAAGGAGTCTTTCTCTCCTTATCCAATATGCAACCTTTTCGATCAGATTAGGAGATATTGCTTCTTGATCAGTTGGATTTATTTCCTTCACGTACATCTCACATGTACAGGTTGATCATGATTGTGCTTCACAAGATGGACCTGGTCCATGTCTGAGTTCTTTTGTTAATCTTCAAAACTTCACCTATTCTTGGGCCAACAAATTCCCCCTTTTTGATGATGACAAACTCTATGCTTTTTACTTATTTGGATCCTGTAAGAACTCAGCTTAACCATCAATACAAAGTTTAGAAAATTCACTTATTATCAAGGACCAGGTTAATTAGGTTATAAATATCACTTATTCAGAATGTGTAAAGCACAATATCTCTTCCCCCTTTTGGCATTATAGAAAATTTGCATACAAAGTGTGAGTTCCCGATTTTAATAAGTACTCATGGCCACTAGGGAAACTGCAAGTGCAATCATGGTTTAATCATCAGTAATCTAGCAAACATATTTAAACTATCGAGAAAATATTAACATTGAGCAAGAGCAAAAAACAGTAGATATCATTGATAGAGATATGTTGCTACAACAATCCACAACCAGAAAGCAAAAAACATTTAAACATGAGCAAAAAGATAGAAAAATCCCTAATCTGGGTCACTAAAGGTATTAGACAGGTTCAGGAGACAAAAGCTAGGATTCCTAAGGCTTGGGGGAGCTAGAGGGTTAGTTTTGGGCTTGGAGAAGATTCAACATATTATGAAGAATTCCATCATTCTTCTCCTTTTCTTTGGTAAGCTCAGTTCTGAGAGCATCCCTCTCAGATTCCACCTCTGTCATACGAGCCTTGAGCCTAGCTATCTCAGCATCCTTGGCTTCATATTCCTGAACTAAGGCCCTGATTTTGTTGTTGATAGGAGTCTTCTTGGATGAACCAGGTTCATTTGGGATCGCACTAACTAAGTAGTCACAAGCAATCAGAGTGTTAATGCCAAAATGATCCTTGCTTGAGGCCATTTCCCATTTCTTCAGAGGCACATTACACATATCTAAAATCGTAGTCAGAATAAAGCCATAGGGGGTAGCATGAGCCTTGGAGCCATTTATGACCCTGTCCAGCAACTTGATGATAAAGGCATGCCAATTAATTTGCCTTCCACTTTCTAGGCATTCCATAAGAACTAGGTCCATATAATTGGCAATGTGCTCATGTTTGGGCAATAGGCACTTATTGACAAATTCAAACAAGACCTTGTGTTGAGGCCTCATTTCACTTTTCTGAATAGCCCTGGCTTCATTCACATCTTTTGCATCACAAAACCTCCTAGTAATATCAAGGGCAGTAGGAAGGGAGTCTATACAAGGCCATCTTTGCCTTGTATAATCATCAAACCCTTCAGAGGGTATATCAAGGATTTCTCCTAGTTTTTCTGCATCAAATGACACTTAAACTCCTTTCACCAGGCTGCTAACCTTGTCATCCTTAACCTCTGCATTTGCCATAAACTCAATTATCTCATTCCTGGCTAACCTACCATCCATCCGAAGGACTATGTCCTTTCACCCCTAAGAAGCTAAGGCATCCACCAGTCTCACCATTCCTGGCTCCACCAAATCTTTCAACAGTCTACCCTTCAAAATCTTTCTTTTGCCAAACATGGCAAACTTTTCTTGTTCACCATCAGAATCATCTTTTACTTCTTCTCCACTCCATTCCTCATCTTCAGAAATTTTCACTTGTTTACCTTTCACTGCAAATATTGTCCTCTTGGCTAGTGAAGGTTCAACAACCTCAGACACAGAGGAAGACTTCTTGGAAGACGTCTTGGGCTTTTTGGGTTTGGGGGTCTAAACCTCCACTGGTTGAACTTCTTCCTGATGGACCTGTTCCACTTCCTAAACCTCCGCAGTCTCTGAGGACTCTATAACCTTCCCTTTTCCTTTAGCCAGCTTTTTCTTCTTACTCTCCGCTAGAGCTTTTTGGAGATCACTCTCACTCTGCTTCACCCTGCTTCTTGTAGCTCTACCCTTTGGCAATGAAAATTCAATAGTTGTTGAGGATGAAGCCTTTCTTTTCTTGGAGGGTTTAGGAACACTGGGGCTTTTGGTGTGAGAGTTCTTCATTTCTTTGGATCATAGCTTGCCCCAACCTTTTTCAACAGGTCTGCTAGGGTCTCTTCAGTAGATGAACCAGGTTCATATCCCTGTGTGCTCAGATTAACCAGCCCCTCAGTAGCTTCACCAGAACCACTTGCCCCTGACTTCTTGCCACTCTCTTCTACCCTTTCTTGTTCAACCCCACAGATAGCAGCCACAGGCAAATCAGTAGTGGGTGAAATATCAACCACTCTTTTCCCATTTTCCCTCTCTTCACCACATATACCATCTCTCTCTTTTTCTTTTTTAGAATTCTTTTTACCTCCACTCCTTTGTAACTCAGGTAATTCTACATCCTTAACAGGCCCAAACAGAACAAACCTAGTTTCTAGAGTTTCAAACACAGAAGAACTTACCTTAGAAAGGGATTCTTGAGTCTTTTCAGAGTCAGAAGACCCAGGTCCTTCCCCCTCACTAGGGGATTTATATGATTCAGAATCAGAGTTGGAGTCAGAGTTTTGGTCCTGGATTGCCTTTAACTTCTCATTTAATTTCTTTCTAAGAGCCCCAGACGCTACTGTTTTTCGAGCAAGCATTTTTACCCTTGTCAGCCTGGGTTTGGGAGATGTACTAGGTGGGGGAGGTGTAGATGAATTAGAGGGAGTGGGTGGTGGAGGAGTTCCAGGATTGTCTTGTAGGTTGGTCATGATCGTTGGTTTCTTGAGAGAATTTGTGAGTCAGAATTTTGGAGAAGAGGGCAAGTGAAAGTGAAGAGGGATTTTTGACGGTTTAGAATTATGGAGATGGCAGTGGGAATGATATGTATTTAAAGAGAAATACACATTTAATGGGTAATGGCAGCTTTAGCAGTGGTCAATTAGAGGTCTTATCAACCAGAAATTACAGGTTTGAATGGTCGGTTTAACTTCCCTAGATTTTAGGCAATTTTTGTGGTTTAGAGTTCTAGGCAGACGGAACTGGTTCAAAGCTAACAAATATAATTTTCTAAGGAGTTGAACAATTGTAGGACTTCTATTCATGATTTAAATATTTATATATCTAATTGTGCAGAGTATAGAAAACATACCTTAGCTTTCAAATGAACCCATACTGATGAACCAGGTTCTTCATTTAGAATTCTCTTGAACATGCCTTAATTTACCATAATAGAAATTTTTTTGTAAGAGATCAGTGAGTCATATTAAAACATGTCACAGGAGTATACTAATTAAAGTATGAAGCTGAGTAAAAATTAATCTAGATGTTTACACAAGTTTAGATTTCCTAGCCAAAAAAACTTCAATTTTTTTTCATTTTCTTTTCATTTTTTTTCATTGTGCATTCTGAGCTGGACCTATTAGGTAATCTTAATCATCCCTAATTCCAACCTATTCCTCTCAAAGTTTCTCTACTCAGTGCTTTAGTGAAGATGTCAGTAATTTGTTTATTAGTAGCACAGAATTCTATGGAGATCAATTATTTCTCATAGTTATCTCTTAAGAAGTGGTGTCTAACATCTATATGTTTAGTCCTCTTATGATGAACATGTTTCTTTGTCATACTTATAGCACTAGTGTTGTCACAGAATATAATAATGCAACCAACTTCAATGTCAAAATCTACCAGCTGTTGTTTGATCCATAACGATTGAGCAGAACAAGAGGTAGCAACAACATATTCAGCCTCAGTAGTGGATAAGGCCACTGAATTTTGCTTTTTAGTGGCCCATGATACAAGACATAAACAAAGAAAATCCGCCATACCTAAGGTGCTTTTCCTATCCACAAGGAAACCTGCATAATCAGCATCATCATACCCTACTAGATTGAAATTACTACTTTAGGGTACCAAAGATACAAATCAGTAGTGCCTTTCAAATATCTCAGTATCCTCTTGACAACAATCGAGTGAGACTCTTTTGGATTAGCATGAAAGCGAGCACAAAGCCCTACATTGAAAACTATGTCATGTCGGCAGTAAGATACAAATGTGAACCAATCATACCCCTATACAACTTCTGATCAATAGATGAACCAGGTTCATCTATGTCTAATTTAGTGGCAGTGGCATGGGGGTGTCTATTTCCTTTGATTTATCCATTTTAAACTTTTTGATCAGCTCTTTTGCATATTTCTGCTGATGTATTATGGTTCCATTTGGGCTTTGTTTGATTTGTAATCCTAAAAAAAGTTAAGCTCACCCATCATACTCATTTCAAATGCACTCTCCATTAATTTGGCAAAATCCTTACTTAGTTTGTCAGTGGTGGACCCAAAGATTATGTCATCAACATATATTTGTACCACAAGAATATCCTTACCTTTTTCCTCAAAAATAAAGTACTGTCAATTTTACCTCTTTTGTAGCCATGTTCAAGCAGGAATTTAGACAATCGTTCATACCATGCTCTAGGAGCCTGCTTGAGTCCATAGAGATCCTTGTCTAATTTGTACATATGCTCAGGACATTCCTTGCTCTCAAACTCTGGAGGTTGTTTCACAAACACTTCTTCTTTTAGGTAGCCATTCAGGAAGGCACTTTTGACATCCATCTGATGAAGAGTGAAGTCCATGAGTGCTGCAAAGGCTATGAGGAATCTTATTGCCTCTAGTCTTGCAACTGGAGCAAAAGTCTCATCATAATCTATTCCCTCATCTTGGCTGTAATCTTGGACCACCAGTCTTGACTTTGTTTCTTGTAACTGTTCCATCTTCATCAAGTTTGTTTCTGAAGACCCATTTTATGCCAATTACTGATCTGTCCTTGGGTCTTGGAACTAGATGCCAAACTTGACTTCTCTCGAACTGATTAAGTTCATCTTCCATTGCATTTACCCAATCTGCATCCTACAAAGCCTAAACAACATTTTTAGATTCAATAAGAGATAGGAAAGCATCAAAAGCACACAGATTCTTTAATTATGATCTAGTTTTGACTCCAGAGGTTGGATCAGTAATTATTTTCTCAATAAGATAAGAACTTTGATCCTTGTGAGGTTTCACAACCAACTGATTTCTGCTTGATGTTTCTCCCATGTTCTGTTGTTGAGAAACAAGGTCATGAACATGTTCCTTAAGGGATTGGTTTCAGTTCCTCTTTGATCAATTCCCCCTGTCAGGTTGCCCTGGATGGAAGAACCTGTTCCATCACCTGTTCCTTCTTTTGGTGCCACTTTAGCTTGTACTGAGACTTCAGTCAAATCTTTACCAGCCCAATAGCTTTATCTTCATGTTCCTATCTCTCAAAATGAATGTTAGTTTCATCAAACACTATATGCACACTTTCTTCTACACACAAGGTTCTTTTATTGAACACTTTATATGCTTTGCTATGTGAAGAATATCCTAAGAATACTCCCTCATCACTTCTGGGATAAAACTTACCTAGAGATGCCTTTCTATTATTATGCATAAAGCACTTGCATCCAAATACCCTAAGATGAGATATATTTGGTTTTCTCCCTTTAAGTAACTGATAGGGAGTCTTCTCTACAAGAGGTCTAGTCATGCATCTATTGATGATATAACATGCAGTGTTTACAGCCCTCTGCCCAGAAGTTGTGGGGTAGTTTATTAGAAAGAAACATAGTCCTAGCCATATCTTCAAGAGTCCTGTTCTTTCTTTCAACTACTCCATTTTGTTGAGGAGTCCTAAAGGTAGAGAAGTTATGATTTATACCATGCTCATCACAAAATTCAGGCAAACTTAGCATTTTCAAATTCAGTTCCATGATCAAACCTAATGGATGCAAGTTGATTACCTAGTTGTTTCTGAGTCTTTCTAACAAAAGCAGTAAACATGTCAAATGCTTCATCTTTAGATGTTAAGAATAGTACCAGGTAAACCTAGAATAATCATCAACAAGTACTATAACATATTTCTTACCACCTCTGCTCAATGTTCTCATTGGACCATAGAGATCCATATGAACCAGTTCCAACATCCTGGTTGTGCTTACCATTTTCTTGCTTTTAAAGGATGATCTTACCTGCTTCCCCCTTGCACAGGCCTCACAAACCTTGTCTTCCTTGAACTTGATGTTAGGTAGCCCTATCACCAAGTCCTTGGAGACTAATTTGTTAAGTTGATTCAGACTTGCATGACCAAGTCTTTTGTGCCACAGGAGGGGATCATTGTCCACCACACTTAAGCAAGTGAGTTCATTTTCTAAAAGAGTAGACAAATCTACAATGTAAATATTGTTAACTCTTTTTCCCTGCAAAACAATCTTGTCAGCGGCAAGGATAATCACAAAGCATTTGGTATAGGTAAATGCTACAAGGTTACCTCTGTCATACAGTTGTGATACACTGATTAGGCTATATTTTAAGCCATATATCAAGTAGACATTCTCAATTGAGTGTGAGTCTATCTTACCTACCTTTCTAACCCCAATAATCTCACCTTTCTTCCCATTTTCGAAGGAGACATTTTCTCCTTTTAAATCCTCAAGGAAAAGGAACTGGTTCTTGCTTCCAGCCATATGTTTTGAGCAGCCACTATCCATGTACCATATTTGGCTACTTCCCTTCACTTGGACCTGCAAAAAGAAATCAGGTGTTAGTTTTAGGAACCGAAACTAGTTTGGGTCCCTTTTTATAGGCAAAGGGGTAAATCAAATTCCTTTTAGCCCACTCAGGCAGCTTATTTTTCTCTTGAACAAAGGCTTTATTCTTTTGACTGGACTTTTCTTTTGCATTACATTCATTTTTGTAATGACTAGTCTTGCCACAGTGTGTGCAAATTTTGTTTTCAGGAAGAGTGAAGTACTTGATTTTAGGGTTCCACTTAGGTGCTTGTGCTCCAAAGCCAAGTCCTCTCTTGTTGCTACTGTGATGTTCTTGTAGCCAAGAAAGTACATCAGAAGCCTTATTCCATTTGTAAGTTCTGACTAGTTCATGCTTTACCTTTCCTAGATCTTCTTTTAAGACTCTTAACTGCTCATCTTTCCCGTACAACTCATCCTTCATTTTTCCTAGATTTTCTTCTAAGGTGAGATGTGTGTGATCAGCTTTCTTCTTACCTGTTCCTAATTTTAGTTTTAAATTTTTAGACCTAAGTTCTAGGACATGGTGTCAAGTTCAAGAACCTGGTTCTTCAACTCAGCATTTTACTTTCACTCTCATTAGCCCTAGATTCTAGATTTTTGCACTTGGCTTTTAAGATCACACACTCCCTAGACAGCTCTTCCTTCTTATTGTTAATTATCTCAGACTCATCGATGATGTCTAGAAATAGTTCAGACAACCTTTCTTTAGACAGAAATTTAATCTTGTCTTTGAGATGAAAGACACTTACCTCTTGTTCATCATCTGATTCTCCGATGGTCATAAGTGCTTGTTCATCATCTGATTCTCTGATGGCCATAAGTGCTTGTTCATCTCCAGCTTCATCTTCTGAATCCTCATTTGATGTTTCTCCCCAAGCAACAACCATAGCCTTTGTTGATCCTTTGTTCCTTTTAAGTTGAACCTGTTCATTCTTCATGTTCCTTCGTTCAGCCCTTTCCTTCTTCCATTCAATTTCCCACTGAGGACAGTTCTTGATCATGTGACCAGTCTTACCATATTTGAAGCAACCCTTGTTGGTCTGTTTCTCAGGAGCCTTTGGTTTGTTGAACGTTGTACCTCTTGAAGAACCTTTTCCTCTCATTAGGTACTTTTTGAAATCCCTTGTGATCATGGCCATTTCATCATCCTCCAGATCTGCACCTTCGGCTATTCTGAGAGCCAGACTCCTTTCCTTCTTGGGTGCATCCATTTTCATGGTTTGCCTTCTCAGTTCATAGGCAGTGAGGTTTCCAATTAGTTCATCCAGCTTGAGAGTAGCAATGTTCTTTGATTCCTGAATAGTAGTGATTTTGCTTTCCCAAGTCACTGGTAAGACCCTTGTCAAGATTTTCTCAACCTTGTCTTCTTCAAGGATAATTCTCCCAAGAGATTTAAGTTCATTTGTTAGTGTTGTGAACCTTGTGTAGATCTCTTAGATAGTTTCTCCTTCCTTCATAGTGAAATTCTCATATTGAGAATATAGCAGTGTTCCTCTTGACCTCTTTACCTGGGGAGTTCCTTCATGATCCACTTGTAAAGTGTCCCATATCTCCTTGGCAGTGGTACAACTTTGAATCCTGCTGTACTCATCTGGACCCAGTCCACACACAAGCCATTTCTTGGCCTTATCATTCTTCTCCCATTTCTTTAAGTCTTCAGCAGTGCAGTCAGCTCTTGTCTTTGGCACGTCCACTCCTTTAGCATTCTTCTTTGTAGTTGCTAGGGGACCATCAGTGACTATGTCCCAGAGTTCATAGTCTTTTCCTATGATATGATCTCTCATCCTGTTCTTCCACAAAAAATAGTACTAACCATTAAAGAGTAGAGGCCTAGCAGTGGATTGTCCTTCCTAGTTTCTAGGTGGTGCACTTATCTTGATCTTTTCTTAAGGTGTTAACCACTTCAAGGATAACCCATTCTGATACCAATTGATATTTTAAGCGTCAATACCATACAAGAGCGGGTGATTTGTATGGTACCCAATTTTCGCTTAACTGAACTATAGAAAAACCAGGTTCTTCTAGGTGTTCCAACTACTACTGTTTGCGGAATAATAAATACAGAAAATAAAAAACACAGAGATTTTTACGTGGACAACACCTAGCTCAAAAGGTGAAAAAACCACGACCTACTACTACTTAGTAGGATTTTCCCAAACCTCCACTACAAACACTCTTTGTAAACCTAAGGATTAACTCTAATCCAGTTGTGGCACACAGCCTCAACTGTTGTGACAACTTCAAGTTAACTCTAACTTGAATACTCTAGGTACCTAATACAATTGCTTCTATGAAAGCTGAAAGGTACAATGTAAAATCACCTACAATAATTGAACTAGAATAAAAGATAGACACATGGAACTGGTTCTTCTATCTCATTTAAGTAGCTTCAGAATTGCACACTCAAATCAGACATAAATTGCTTGCAAAATCACCTTGCTCTTTTGCTCTCAATTTAAGTTTAACTTCTGCTTATGTGCATTACCTATAAAAGAGAACAACACTGATATTTAATAGGTTAGTGATCAGAGTTTGACTAGGATTCAATTTCTACTTTTCAATCGTAGAAGAGTTCATAATGATCTCAAACTCTAACACTATCTTCATCCTAAACTGTATTCTCTTCATGTAAGGAGTCTTTCTCTCCTTATCCAATATGCAACCTTTTCGATCAGATCAGGAGATATTACTTCTTGATCATTTGGATTTATCTCCTTCACGTGCATCTCACATGTACAGGTTGATCATGACTGTGCTTCACAAGATGTACCTGGTCTATGTCTGAGTTTTTTTGTCAATCTTCAAAACTTTACCTGTTCTTGGGCCAACATTGGTTTTCTATACCAGGTTCCAGACCTTATTTCTCTCAAACGGATTTAACTCATCTTGCATGGCTATGATCCAGTCTAGATCCTTTAGAGCTTTCTTGATGGTCTTAGGTTCAACCTGTGAGAGGCATGTTGTGAATGCACATACATTTCTTATAGAAGACCTGGTTTGCACCCCTATATTTGGATTGGAGATGATATTTTCAAGAGGGTGTGAACTTTGATTCTTCCATGGTCTGGTCTGCATATCCAGAGAAGATTCGCCTAAGGAGTTACCCAAGGGAACATGTTTAGTAGGTGTGGCTTCATTATTCTGATTAGAAGATAAAGTAGCTCTGTCTTCTTCTAGTTCCTCATGATCACTTTCAATTTCCTTGTGGTTTTCAGATCAATCTTCATCAGATTCCTTTGTATCTCCATCACCAGTGAATCATATGTCATAATCTTCATCTTACAGACCTTTCTTAGCCAAATTGTTAGATTCATAAAAAATAACATGAATATTTTCTTCCACGCAGATAGTACTTTTATTAAAAACCTTATATGCCTTACTATGTAGAGAGGAACCCAAGAAAATTCCCTTATCGCTTCTGTCATCAAACTTACCTAGAGCTTCTTTTCTATTATTGGGCACAAAACATTTGCACCCAAAGGCTCTCAGATGAGTAATGCTGGGTTTTCTTCCTCGAAGTAACTTATAGGGAGTTTTCGCAAGAATGGGTCAGACCATGCATCTATTTAGCAGATAGCAAGCAGTATTGATTGCCTCAGCCCAGAAGCTCTTAGGCAGTCCACTAGCAATAAATATGGTCCTCCCCATGTCTTCTAAAGCTCTATTCTTTTTTTTCTACAACTCCATTTTATTGTGGAGTTTTAGGTGCAGAGAAATTATTGTCAATCCCATGTGATCCATAGAACTCAAAAAATTTTGAATTTTTAAATTCAGTTCCATGGCAGTGCTTATACTTAAAACATTACATCCTGTCGTTTATTGAATCATTTTGACAAATATAGAGAAAACACCAAAGGCTTCATCTTTGGATCCCAAAAACAAAGTCCATGTATACCTGGAAAAATCATCAACAATCACAAACATATACATCTTACCTCCTCTTCTCCTTATTCTCATTGGTCCACATAGATCCATGTGAAGGAGTTCTAGAGGTTTAGAAATGCTTACAAACTTCTTAGATTTAAAGGATGAGCTAACATGATTCTCTCTAACACACGCATGCATACTTTGTCATAGGTGAATTCAACTTTAGGTAGCCCAAGGACCAAGTCCTTAGTTGCCAACTTATTGAGTTGAGAGAGACTGACATATGCCAATCTTATATGCCATAGTAGTAGATCATCTTCCACTATACTCAAGCATGTGTTCTCACTCTAGGGAAGCGACATAATCGATATCTTGTAGACATTGTTAAGTCCCTTACCCCTTAGCGCAATTTCATCAATATCAAGCTTAGTGACAGGCAAATTTGGGAATTGAATTTTACCTAATTTCCTTTGCCGCACATTTGAGAGATGCTAAGAAGATTATGTTTAAGACCTACCACATAATACACATCTTCTATAGCATGATAGAGTGACTTGCCAATCTTACTAATACCTGTTATTTGGCCATTTTTCCCATTACCAAATGACACACTCCCTCCTTGGAAGGTTGTCAGTGAGAGAAAGTGTTTCTTTTCTCCAGTCATATGTCTTGAGCATCCACTGTCTAGATACCAGTCCTGATTGTTTCCTGTCATCTTAGCATGCACCAAAATTCACAAGTTAGGTTTGGGAACTCAAAATAGCTTGGGTCCCTTTTTATTTGAAAAATAATGAATCAGATTCCTTCTTGCCCAGAAAGGAAGAGGATTAGAAGCTATTTTCTTATTAACCTTAATCTACTTAGTATGAACAGGAGGATTAACCTTTGGTTCCTCTTCCTTCTTTACATTTTTAGCAATACTAAAGGTGTTTCTAAACTGAGCATGTATTAAGGCAGGACAAGTGTCTCTAAAGTGTCCTAGTCTTCCACAATGAGTGCATATTTTATTATTAGAAATTCCAACATACTTTGGGTCAAACTTAGGGACAGGTTTTCTATAGCTAATTCCAAATTTGTTAATGCTATAGTTTTTATTTAGCCAATTTAAGGCATCAGAAGATCTATGCCATTTGCTTAGTCTAGAGAGTTCATAATTAGTCATTCTATGTTCTCATGCAGGACTTTATTTCTACATTCAGCTTTATAGAAATTATCATTAGCAATTTTTAATTCCTTCTCAAGCTTATCCTACAAATCACTCATTTTGCCTTTGCCATATATATCAAGAGACTTCTCATTCTCAGAAGTTAGTTGAAGAACCTAGTTGTTAAGGTATTTGACATGTTTCTCTAAACTGGCTTTGTCGGATTCAAGCTCTTTGATATTGAGTTTCACACAATAAAGCTTACTGATTAGCAAATCATTTCCATTACTCAATTTATCCATTTCATTCATTAAGGTTACAGCTATGGCCATCTGTTGCTTTTTGGACATAGCATGAATATTTTCTTTCAAGTCATATGTACTTACCTGGTTTGTCTCATCTTCGGTTTCTGAATCACTCATGGCCATCATTCCGATCACTTCTTCCTCTATTTTGATTCTTTAATCTCCATCGGATCCACTTTAATATTTTCATTTCCAAAGTCAATTTCCAATGTCCTCTGTATATCATGAGTAGAGATGCAAGAGGACACTCTAAAGAGGGAGTTTCTAGACAGACTTGTGTAGAGCAAGTCCTTTGCATTGGCATTTTTCTGAACTAGCTGACACTTTTCCTCATTGTATTCCTCTTCTCTTCTATTGCACTTGTTACCTTCACCATCCAATTTGGTTGGGAGAATTGGTCCATGACTGACAATTATCCATAGATCAAAGTCAATAGCCCGAATAAAAGTTTCCATATGTAGATTCCATTCATCATAGTGGAGTTCATCAAACAAATGAGGTCTTCCAATTTCCATCTTAAGTTACTAGGGGTTCAATCTTCATAACTTGATGTTCATCGATCACAGCATAGAGGCTAATAGCCTCATCCTCTTTTTCTTCCTCGTGATCATACACACTATCCTCATATGCTGCCAAGAATGCCTAATTCATAGCTTCAGTAAATCCTTTGCTTAGGATTTTTCCTTTGTTGGAACCCTTCTTTCTCATCTTTTCCCATTTCTCCTTTTTCATCTCGTTCTTTCCTCCGCTCGATTTACCATATTGGGCAGTCCTTTACCATGTGATCTAGCTTGCCACACTTGTAGCAACCATCATAGTTAGCTTTGTCAATCTGCTTGTGCTTACTACTGGTGTCTCTTATAGATACACTTTTGGAATTCTTAATGAACCTCTTGAACTTGGCAGACATTGCTAAATCAGGATCATCATAGTTAGATTAATCATCCTCATATGCCTTAAGGACCAAGATCTTATCCTTCTTTGGATATTCTTTACGTAATTCCATCCTTCTCTTTTCATGTGTTTTAAGTTTCCAACTAACTCATCAAGTGAGATTTTATCCGGATCCTTGGCTTCCTGGATTGCACTGACTTTTGAGTCCCATGAAGCTAGAAGGATTCTTAGGACTTTTCTAACCAACTCTTCAAAGGTAAATACTTTTCCAATTGATTTCAGTTTATTGGTTATTATAGTGAACCTAATCATCATATCCTGGATGGGATCAGACTCCTTCATAGAGAAAAGCTCATAGTTTCTCATGAGTAGTTCAATTCTTGATCTCTTAACTTGATTTGTTCCTTCATGAGAGGTTTGGAGTGCATCCCAAATCTTCTTCACATTAGAGCACATAAAAATTATATTGTACTCATTAGGACCAAGTCCATATATAATGATTTTCTTAGCCTTTGCATTCTTCTCCATCATTTTGAAATCTGCTACCACAAATTCGGAGGAATCCTTAGAAACTGTTTTACTTTTTTACATTTTGTTTAGTAGGAATTAAAGGACCTTGGTTTACTATGGTCCATAGTTCACAATCTTCAGCAGTCAAGAAATCTTCCGTTCTTACTTCCACCAACTATAATATTTTCCATTGAACAGGGGCGGTATGGCAGTTGATGATCCTTCATTAATTTCAGGTGGAGCACTCATCTTTCTTCCAAGATCTCTCTAGGTGTTAACTATGTAAATGAGAGAACCCGCTCATATACCAATTGTTAGTTTGAGTGCCAGTATAAACTGCTAAAAAACTTGGTTCTTCACCGTGTGCCTTAAGCGAAAATTAAACAAGTAATAAAATGAACAAAGTGATTTTTACGTGGAAAATCACCCGGCTCAAAAAGTGCAAAAACCACGACCTACCAAGTAGGATTTTCAGCTTCAACTCCACTAGAACAATGAGCCAATTACAATACTATAATTAAATACTCTCCAGTACTACTACTACTCTTATTTGATTCACAAGTAACTCTACCTTGTAAACCAAATACTCACTCCAACTCACTGATTGTTTATAACACTTGATTACAACTCAATTTCCCAAAACAAATTTACTAGACTAACTCGGAAAGAGTACATGACTAGTACTCAACACAAGTGAACCACTTTATGACTCTGTTGATCTGTAAAAGGATAGTTCAGAAGTCCAAACTCAATCCTATTTAAAAACGACTTGAGATCTTCTAAGAGTCCTATTCATAGTCAGCTTCCTCTTTGAAAGGACTCCTTCTGGTCTAAGGATTCCACAAGCTTTGGGACTTTTATCTCTAACTGACTTATCCATATCTTCTTGAGCAACGATCCTTATCACTTGCAGCAGTCATCTTCCACAAAACTCGGATATGGTAAGTTTGAGATAAAGTTACTATCTTGTACAAACGTATAAGTATCAATCATAAAGAGTTTATCCTTTAACCTGAAAAGTTGGTTCTTCACAACAATTAAGCAGCTACATTAAGGACCTGGTTCTTTAAGTAATTAGACATATTTTATTAATCATCAATACTTAACAGTATGACATTGACTGAAATTTTGGAGATCGAAAATGTGGATACCAAAGTCCACCCGTTAGATGAATAGGCACTAATGACACAAAGTTGAAATTAGCTTAAAGATAAATGAGTTAATCATGAGAAAGTAATGGACAAAATAGAGAGCGGAAGAAGTAAAATGTTCATATCCAATGGTGCATACCCGAGTTTGGAGAATCACAAAGGTGCAACGAAGAAGAAAGTACAAACGAGAAAGAGATTAACTTTAAACAGTATGCTTGATGGTAAAGAAAAAAATCAAGGAAAATTCATAGTGTGTCACGACCCAAACTTCTACCGGAACCGTGATGGCACCTATCACCGTGTGCTAGGCAAGACAACAATTAACAAGCATGAATAAATTCAATTAACATAATCAAATAGTCTAAATAGCTGACTAATCATAAATAATGAAATCCAATAGCAATAATACAACTAAAAAACCACCCATTGATCTAGAACGAGCGCATGAGCACTATATATTTTAAATACGAAGTCTGCTCTCAAAATATAATTGTCCGAAAGATAGAACAGTAATAACATAACTCGAGAGAAAATGGACTTCAAGGCATGCAAACAGAACAACAGCTACCTTGAAATCTCCCAAGTTAACATTGGCCATGCCCTAGTAATCTTTCCTCTCGGCAGCACCTAGATCTGCACATAAAGTGCAGAGTGCAATATGAGTATAACCAACCCCAAGTACTCAATAAGTAGTAAGTTTATCCTCAGGCTGAAAGCAACGACTATCTCGGCAAAGTCCAAAACTCATTTCTAATACCTAATTACAACAATAACAGAATAATAATGGTAAAAAAGGTAGCTCAAGCAATATTAAATCCAACAGTTTTGCGTAGAAGAAATAGGCATTCTTTTCAAGAATAACAATTAAGGCATAAATACTTTCACAAAAGTCATTTAAACATTGTTTCCTCAATTTAACAGTGATTCTAAGTCCAATACATTAAATAAAGACATCAAGTACCAATAAGCATGATGGAAGGAATACATCCTAGTACCTACATGGCAAGTATGCATGCTAGAATCAACAATTCGCAATTAAATCAACAAGTATGTCATATCTCAGCACGTTGTCAGCAAGTGGTGCCCGACAAGGCCATTTCCCTAAATATCTTGAGAAACGAAGAGGATAGGTTTGAAACTCATTCGGTAATCTTCTCCTGAAGGTAGGCATTTCCCCAAGGCACAATGGACCTAGGACTGTCACACACAACAACAATAACACTTAGCACTATACAGGTACCTGTCACAAGTCCCTCACCTAAGAACATGTATAATATTGTGCTTGCGCCTACAGTTAATACCTGACTCTGGAGGGGTAGGTCCTTGCCCAAGCGTTGATCGGATTTAATTTAATGATCAATATGACATATTCCAACTTGGTGCCTGGCGCACGCGTCACCTCATAATCAATATTACTTAGCCCAAGGTGGGGCTTGATGTACGCGTCACCTCATAATTAATACTAAATCGGCTCCATGGCCCAAGCTCAGTCATTAACCGCTCAAGTGTCATATATTCACATCTCACAGTACTCAGCTCAAACTGTGTCACACATATAAGGGCATTAATAGCATGTGAGATAGCATATACAGAAGCCACTGAGATGTGATATAATACGCGGATATAGCATCATGATTGAGATATAAGTACAATTAAGGCAAAATTCTCAAAATAGCAAGAATATCCCTATCATGTCTCAAACAGATAAGCACATAGCCTAGACATGATTGCTAGGATAAATAATATCTCAAGAAGTCATACAAATAGAGAAAATATGGATATTATAATGTGTGATCGTAGAACAAGACATAAAATAGCCTAAAGTCAATCTGGATCATGTATAACCCTTGTGTACGCACATACACCCATCAACTAACACATACGTCACCCCAAATATATCTCAAATATCATAACCAACAGGAAAATTACCCTCAAATCAATTTTAGACATGTTACTTACCTAAAAGTGTGCGAATCAGTACTCCAAATCCCACGCGACTCGGCCTTCAAATAACACAAATCTAGTAAAACACAAATCGATAACATCAAACATGAATATAGAAGTCGACTCCAAGTAATAACACTCATATCTATATCAAATTAGAAAGAATCAACCAAAAAGTCAACCCAAGCCCACTCCTCGCAACCCGAAAATATTCACAAATCTCGATTACCCATTTGAATACGAGTCCAATATACAAATTTCATCCAAAATCGACTCTAAATCAAGATTCAAATATCCATTTTTTACTTTAGAAGAGTTTTTTCAAAACACCATATTTTTCTCTTATGATTCATCAATCAAATTTCAGAATCAAAGATATAATCATGCATAATAATCAAATTCAAGTTAAGAATATTTACCCTAATCTAATTAGTGAAAATCGCTCCATTCTGAGCTCTCTATCTATGATATAAAAAGAAGCTAAACCCTCGAAATATATACTCTGCCTAGCGATTTTGCTTTTGCGGACAAAAAGCTCACTTCTGCGACATTGCATCTGCAGAAAATACCTCGCAGATGTGGAATCCACTTAAGCCCCTTCCCATAATTTTTGCGAACATAAATCCACTTATGTTAAGCTATTTCTGTGCTATAAGTAGAGCACCTGTGCAACAAATGCCGCATCTGCAGACACCCTGATCCTAGCCAAACTCGCATCTGTAGCCTCATGTCCACTTTTGCAGGCCCACACCTATGGACCAAATCTCGTAGGTGCAAAAACAGCAGACCTGATCAGCCAATTCGATCTCAAATGATTCGAAACCCATCCAAAACTCACCCTAGGCCTCCCGGATCCCGTCCAATAATATCAACCAGTCCCAAAGTATAACACGGACCTACTTGAGGTCTCGAATCACATAAATTAACATCAAAACTATGAATCACACCTCAATTCAAGCTTAATAAACTAACCAACTTTCAGACTTCCAAACCTCATGCCGAACCACGTCTAACCAACTCAGGATAATCCTAAATTTTTCACACATATCACAAATGATATAACGAATATGTTCCAAGCCCCAGAACCACAATCCGACCTCGATAGCTTCAAAGTCAACTCCCTGCTAAATTTATGAACCATCCAATCTTTAAATTTTCAACTTTCGCCAAAAAGAGCCAAATAAACCTAGGAATCTCCAACTCCATTTTCAGGCATAAGTCTAGGTAAAAAAATTACTATACGAACTTATTGGAACCATCAAAACATCTAGGGTTGTTTACAATAAAGTCAAACCTCGGTCAGCTCTTATAACTTAAGATTTCAAAACTAAATGTTCCAGTTCACTTTAAAACTTCCTCGAAACAAAACCAAACATCCTTCAAGACGCAAAACAACAAAAAAGCATATAGGAAACATCAAATAAAGGAACAAGGCTCAAATACATAAAATGACCGACTGGGTCGTTACATTCTCCCCCTCTTAAACAAACGCCCGTCCTCGAACAAGTTTAGAACCATATATGGGGTATAAAAAGGTAAGGATATCTTCTCACATATCATACCCGGTATCCCAAATCGCATCCTCGGCCAGTTGACCTCTCTACTGAACCTTCACAGATGCAATATTCTTCAACCTCAGCTTTCGAAACTGCCTATTCAGAATGGCCACTAGATCCTCATCTTAAGTCAAACCCTTGTCTAATTGCACTGGACTAAAATCCAATGCATGTGACAGATCTTCAAGTACTTCGGAAGTATAGAAACATGAAGTACCGGATGAACTTCTGATAAATTTGGTGGCAAAGCAAGTCTGTAGGTCACTTCACCAACTCTCTCTAACACCTCGAAAGAACCAATATACAGAGGGCTTAACTTTCCCTTTTTCCCGAATCTCATCATGTCCTTCATAGGCAAAACTCGGAGAAGAACCTTCTCACCTTCCATGAAAGCCACAATGCGAACCTTCCTATCATCATAACTTTTCTGTCTGGACTGCGCTGTACGAATTCGCTCGTGAATCAATTTCGCCTTCTCCAAAGCATCACGAACCAAATCTATGACCAAAAACCTTGCCTCAAATATTAAATTTAGAATCCAATTACTAATATTTGATGTCGTTGTTTTAAAATTTAGTATCCAAAAAATTGAATTCTAGCTCCGCCCGTGACATTTATCCGTAATGAGATACTGTAATAAACTAATATTTTTTGTTATGAATATGAAAGAACGTAGAAATAAAAGCATTTACTCAACTTGCGAAGCGAAGGTCTTAAAGATGTAGACATGGTACACATTTGAGATAACTAAATGATTTTAACGAACTACTTACCAAAATCTTCACGGAGAAAGAGTTGTTAGAATACAGGTCATCAATTTAAAGAGTTATATCTTCTCTATAGTTTTGAAATTGGCTACGAAGCTCACTTCCATTTGGAATTGGTGTCAAGCTTTCCTTGTAAATTGCAATTCTCAAACTTTTGGGAAAACCCTGCAAATTGAACTCCTTGACTTCTTCCGAATGAAGGTCATAGGTAATCAAAAGTCCACTTTTACTTTGAAGAAACAACAGATGATCCCTCCAAATTGCTAATGGGGATTCAATAGGAAGAGGTCTAATTGTGTATTTCTTAACCCAAGATTCATTCACACCGTACTCTTTCATTATCTAGATATCTGTTAGTTCTTTTCTTTGTTTAGGCACACTCCCTATATTAGGGTAACAAATCAATGTCAAGGACTCATCCAAAACTACAAGGCCATAACACTTACCGTCAAAAAAATCACAAGTATCAGGCATCTTCATATTCCGAAAAATCTCAGTACTCAAGTCAAAACAAAGAATCAAAACAATATGTTCGTTGCAAACCAATGAACGGCTCCCTTGTAAAACATCTCAGAACAAGGATACCAAATCAAATTTAGCAACTGTTGATCAACATGATCTAGGTCTCTCCAAGAATCAGTAATCATATCATAAACCTCAACTCTCCATTCTCTAACATTAAAATCATTGAAAGGAGGATCTCCAATAACTTGCGAAATTCTTACAACCTTGTAGTCATTCACAACCGAGTCAAAGCCAAACCCTACACCTTTAATATCATGATAGAAACCCAATGGACAATTAAAATTGCTTGATGGAAGTAGCCTATAATTTCTAGTTGTTGGGTTAAATAGGACGGTGCTTTCAGAATCGGTAAGAACAATTAAACCGCGGCAAGGACCCAATATTTGATGGAAAATACAAGAATTAGTGATGGTGAGATATGGTAAGTCTTGATCAGGAGAAACAGGTCTAAGATCAATATGGTCATTAACTCCAAAGAGAAAAGACAAGATACCTTTAAATTTGTTCGGTCTTTCTTGGAAGGATCGTTTGAGTAGAATGAATTCATCTTTGGCAGTGGTGGTCCGTTTGAGATGAAAATTGATAAACATGGATGATTGAAGGAGAGTATACAAAGTTTTAAAGACACATTTGAGTCGTATGAGAGATTTCACGTTAAGCCTAATAAGAATAAACATCATCACATCTTCAGGCAACACTTTAATAATTCCATCCGCCATCTCTGAAATACATTTAATGGAATTATATCCTCATAGTATAGGGATTTTCTATCTCCGTTAAATTGGATCCAAATGCTTATTCCTAGTATTCAGCTGAGCTGCCGAGCTAATCACACGGCAGACTAGCCTTTTAGTGGTTTTGAGGTTTGTTCGGTGCAGCATTATTGTTTCACGTGGAGGGTTGTAATTAAAGGTGGCTAACGGGCCGGGTTGGACCGGAACCGGCCCGGCCCAGACCGGTTTAAACCGGAACCGGACCGGCCCGGTTCATAGGGGGGCGGGTGGGCTGGGTAGGGGGGTTAGGCCGGGGACGGAGGGGTTCGTTTGGGCAAGCGGTTAACCGGGTCCGGGTAACCCGGTGGGCATGAACAGTGCCCGAACCGGTTAACCCGGACCGGCCCGGACCGGTAACTGTCAGAAATTTTTTTTATTTATTTTTTTTGTACTTTCCTGCAGCGTGGGGCCCACTATCCGTTGGAAAATCAGATTTTTCATCACATATCCGTTGGCCAACGGATTTGTTGCATAAATGGCCATTTTTTTTTTTTGTATTTAATACTTTACAAAATTAACCCTTTTAAAAATCTATAAATACCCCCCCCCCCCCTCTTCTTCATTTTTTCACTCAAAATTCTTATCTCAATCTCAATTCTCAAATTCTCAATTTCTCTCTTCCCTTCAATTTGCAAGATTTCATCTTCTAATTTTATAATTTTATTTGGCTCTCTTTTCTTGAATTTAATGCACATTGTACATTGTACTGATCCAAGGCGTATGTTAACAAGTGATACTTGGGAGGTCATTAATGATGTCGTTAAATTTTTACATAAATTTTATACAGCTACTGTTGAGTTTTCTGGAGCATATTACCCCACTGTTACTATGACTTTAGTACATATAGCTGAAATTTCTTTTCTACTATCTGAATTTAAGAAGAAAGAAAAATATAAGGATGTTGTTGAAAAAATGCAAGCAAAATTCAAAAAATATTTCTTTCCAATTCCTCCGATTTACTTAATTGGTGCAGTTTTAAATCCTTCTATTAAAATGTCTGATTGTCACCAATTAATGAATGCTTTATATACTTATATGGAGATTGGAGAAACTGAAACCCCAAATTTATATGTTTCTATGAACAAGCTAAATGAATATTTACAACAGCTATATAATTGATAGCCTAGAAGACGAGGAACTTGGAGATATATTAACACATGGAAACCCATCCGAATTTAACATGCCAAAAGAAGGTCAATCGGTTCATATTGATTATGATGAACTTGCTAGGGCGATGCAAAACATTTGAAATTACTACTTTACTAGTTTACTTGTTGAAAAAAATGTAAACATTTCATTTTGTAAGTTTGAAAGTTGAAACTTGAAATTAAGAAATAAAGTAGCACTTGCAATAAGTGCTATTTTTCCCCATCTTACTTGTATTCTTAATTTCTTTTAATTAATACAAAGTATTAATATAACTTACAATAGTTATACAAAATTCTAAAAAAAAATTAAAAATACACTAACCCGGCCCGGCCCGGCCCCCTCAACTCGTAACCCTTATGGTTCAATTTTTACCTGGATTAACCCAGCCCGCTAAACCCGTTACTGTACCAACCCGGAACCGGCCCGGCCCGAAACCCGGACGGGTAAAAAAATGGACCCGGCCCGGCCCACCCGTTTAATAGCTTTAGTTGTTATAAGTACCGAAAGCCCTCTTGCGCCAGTTCAAAAGATAGATAATGAGTTCATATGATATATCCTTTTCATGAATTTGCACGGTTTATTCGATAGAAGCTCAATGATATTGATGGCCTAAAGCTAAATCTCAATACCAACCTGTAAATTTATTTAAAAAATATAATATAATATTTTTATTTTATACCAAGGGTATACCGACCGGTCGTTTTGAGCTTTAGCGTTCTATTCAGTGGTTTGAGACTTTGAGTAGCTTCATATTATGTATTATTACTTGCGTGTAAGGTTGCTTTGGGTTTTCAAGTGGTTTGGGATTGATTTGGAAGAATGATTCTCGTTTTAGAAGTTTTAAGTTGGAAGAGTTGACCAAGATTTGACTTTTGGGTAAACAGACTCGGAATCAGGTTTTGATTGTTCCGATATGTCCGGATGATAATTTTGGACTTGCATTATATTCGGATTTGGTTTCGGAGATTCCTATAAGAATTTGACACTATTTGTCGAAAGTTGACAATTTGAAGAGCTTAAGAGTTCATAAGTTTGTCCAAGAGTTGACTTTGATGTTATTGGACTCCAATTGGTGTTCCAAGACTTTGGATAAGTCTATATAGTTGAATTGAACTTGTGTGCGAAGTTTGAAAGTAATCTGAAGTGTTTAATGATTCGGACACTCTTTTAAAAGAATGAATAGATTCAACAACTTAAGAGAAATTCTATTCGGTTTGAGCCTCGATTCTTTGTTGTGATGTTCCCATGGATGTTTGAGGCTTTGAATAAGTTTGGATGATGTATTTGTATTTGTTGGTATGATTGTATAGGGTTCCGAGGGGCTTGGGTGTGTTTCGGATCATTAGTTGAGAAACCAGTTATGTTAAAGATTTGAAGTTTGACCATGGTCAATATCGGGTCAAGATGATCTCTTTTCAGTGTTTTGAGTGCGCGAGCAGGTTCGTAGTGTATTTTATGATTGAAATGCATACATCGTTTGTGTTCGGGAGGTTCCGAATGAGTTTTCAGATTGCTGGTTTTTTTTTGGTGTAAGTAATTACGAAAATGCCATTTATATCCCAGAAAATTTCAGATTGCTTTTAAAAATTCAAAACATCATATTTCCCTCATTTTAAGGTCAATTGGGTGATTTAAGAGGCTATCTTGGGTGTAATCTTGCAAGGACCGTGTTGGGCTTATCAAACGTAAGTTTCAGGATCATCTAGGACCTGAATCGAGCTGGAACAGCTGCTGCATTTTTTTAATTTCGGAATTTAGTTACTTTTTCTCGCAAGGTTTTGGAGCTCGTTTTGGGTGATTTTGGAGGGGATTTTTACTACTTGGATTGGGGTAAGTATTTTTTACTTGAATTTGTTATTATTTCATAATCCCAACCTCAATGTTGGTGTTTGATTAATAATTTGAATTGGAGAAACTGAGAAATTTAGTAAAAACTTTCCAAAACATAAATTCATAGTTTGAAGGTCGGATTTAAATGATTTTTGTATAATTGGACTCGTATCGGAATGCATGTTCGGAATTTGTAAGTTTTGTCAGGTTTCGAGGTGCGGGCCTAGAGTTGACTTAAAGATTAAAGTTTTATTATCCAAAATTATTTCATATGGCTTTTATTTATGATATTAAGTTATTTTGGCTAGATACGAGTCGTTCGGAGGTTGTTTCACACAGGAAGGGCTTCTTAGAGTATTGATTTAGTATCTTTGAGGTAAATATCTTGCCTAACTTTGTATGGGGAAATACCCCTTGGAATTTCAGTTTAATTGTATTATTTGAATTATATGAAAGACGTGTATACGAGATGACAAGTGTATATACGGACTTATATTTGAATAATTGACCGGTTTAGACTCTTAGGTCACTTATAGGCATTTAATTGAGTTGTTATTATTTGTCCTATCCTTCGTTGTCATGTTTATTCTTACATGCCTTAGCTAAACTTGCTATGACATGTTCTATTACAGGCCAATGTCCAACACAAACGATCAATAACAACACATGATATAATGATGGCTATAACAGCAAATAACTCAAAAGATATCATGTTGAGCTCGTTCACAAATACAGAAAATTAGACATGCTTTAAAAGTATGACAATTAAAGCCTGGATCTTTCACCAAAAACACTAAAATAAGAGCTTATCAGATAACCTTGATTTTTTCCAAACTTTCAATAATAGATAAGACATTTCATTTACCAACTAGTATGAGGAAAATACATCTCCCTGCCTATATGTCAAGTCAATAACATCATGGTAGAACTATCAAATACACTCACTCTCAACACACTCAAGGTGCTTGGCACAAGGGCACCCCACAATCACACACATAATCACTTAGTATTGTATGGGTGCCTGGCACAAATGCCCCTCACCAAAGCACATACATATCACTGTGCATGTGTTCACTGTAATGCCAGACTCCAGAGGGGCGGATCCTGGCCCAAACGCTAATCAATAATCAATATAATTATTTCGACGTGCAACCTAATCCACCCAATACAAATATCGATCTGTTGTGGCATGCAACTCATTCCAAATATCAATCTGTTGCAGTGTGCAACCCCGTCCAAATACCAATCCGCTGCAGCATACAACCTGATCGAAATATCAATCCGTTGAGATGTGCAACCCGATCCAAATATCAATTTGTTGCATCATGTAATCCAATCCAAATATCAATCCGTTACAGCGTGCAACCTGATCCAAATATAACTTACAACACAGCTCTATGGCCCATATCAATCATCAATCCGCTCAAGTCTCCACATGCCAACATCTCACAAAACATAATCAAATTATACAATACGAAATATCACAATGTGCCATAAATTCAGCTCAAACTCGTGTCATGTACAAGAACACCAATAACATGTGAGATAGCATATCAAAAGTGCACGGAAACAAAGATATAACATGCGGATACAACTATCATGACTTAATAGTATGACTACGACTAAGACAAATAGCTCAACATGGTAAAAATAGTCCTATCATGTCTTAAACAATTAATCACATAGCCTAGACATGATTTCTAGCATAAATAATAACTTACGTAATCATAAAAATAGAGGAAAGATGATATAAAAGAAGCACAATAACAAATCAAGGCATATAATAGCCTAAGAACTACCCGAATCATGAATAACCCGGTGCACGCACATACGCACGTGACCTAGTACGTACGTTACCCCTAACACATCTCAAATATCATAGTTCTCAAGCGTAATTACCCTCAAATCCAAGTTTAGATATGTTACATACTCGAACAAGCCAAATCAATACCGAGCAAGCCAACACCCTCTAGAAGCGCTATCCCGCGTGAATCAACCTCCGAACGACTCGAAACTAGCCAAAAGTAACTCAAAAACATCAAATAATACCATAAAAAACAAACCCAAACAATAAAGATTGAATCTTTCATCAAATACTCAAAGTCAACCAAAAAGTTAATCTGGAACCGCACCTCAGAACCCGATAAAACTTAAAAATTCTGACAATCCATTCAAATACGAATCCAACCATACTAATTTCACTCAAATCCGACTCTGAATCGATGGTCAAAACTCAATTATTCACTTGAAAAAAGTTTGGACAACCTTCCCCCTCCCCAATTTCTCTTTTAGATTCACAAATCAAATGCAAAAATCAAAGATAGAATCACGTAAAAGAATCATATTCGAGTGAAAAATACTTACCCCAATCCAAGCGGTGAAAATTTCCTCCAAAATTGCCAAATCCGAGCTTCCAAACTCAAAATGTGATAAAATGAGCTCAAAGTCCGAAAATAATATCTTATACCTCTACTTTAGGTGATTCTTTGCGATCGCGAGACCCACTTTCCGATCGCAAAGAACTAAATGAACACTGTCCAGGAAAACACTATGCGTTCGCGGTCTCAAGATTGCGTTCGCGGTCTCAGGATCGCGATGAATAATTCAGCTCCTAGCTCTCTTTCGCGAGCGCGGCTGGCTTCACACGAACTCGAAGAGCAATCTCCTCCAGTCCAATTTCCTTCTCTGCGAACACGATGTCTCCTCCGCGAATGTGATGAACTACCAACCCCACTGACGAAATACTCTGCACGATTGCGATTCTACTCCCGCGATCACGAAGCTCAACTGGAGCACCAGAAAACCAACATCTCATGCAAACTCTGAAATGGTCCGAAACCACCTCGAAACTCACTCGAGCCCCTTAGGACCCCGTACGAACATACCAACAAGTCCCAAAATATAACATGGACCTACTCGAGGCCTCAAATCATACGTAAAAACATCAAAAACACGAATCGTACCTCAAATCAAGCTTAATGAGTTGTTTCAAATATCAAAATTCTAAACTTAAGCCGAACACCTCTAAACAACTCGGAATCACCTCAAATTTCGCACACAAGTTCCAAATGATATAACAAACATATTCCAACTCCCAGAACCACAATCCGAACCCGATAACATCGAAGTCAACTCCTGGTAAAAAATATGAACTTTCCACACCTTCAAATAGCCAACTTTCGCCAATTAGAGCCAAAACCTCTTAGAACATTCAAATGCAAATTCGGCCATACGTCCAAGTCCAAAATCACTATCTGGACCTAATGGAACCTTAAAAACTCTAATTTGATGTCAAATATACAAAAGTCAAACTTGTTCAACTCTTCCAACTTAAAGCTTTCTAGATGAGAATCATTCTTCCAAATCAATCCCGAACCACTCGAAAAACAAGATTGACGATAGACGCAAGTCATAATACGCTATATGAAGCTATTCATAATCTCAAACCATCTAATTGAATGCAAATACTCAAAACGACCGATCAGATCGTCACAATATAAGCCTCACCTTCTGACCGAACATGATAATAATTTTCGTCAACTAAAATATTCAGGCTCATGTGAGTATTATTGTGGACCACGACGCGAGTGGGCATCGACACACTAAATCACAATGCCATGCTCATGAATGCTCGTAGCTCCTATCCAACCATGCCTCGAATTGATCGAGATCATGCGAGATTGCAGTAAAAATGATTAGAAAAGAGAAAAATCGAATGTTATTAAGGCGCAAACGATTCTACATGCTCAAGTTGGTTGAGGAACAAGCGGCATCAATTGGTAGGAATTTGACATTAGCTGAAAGGAAAAATGCCATAGCAAATGAAGATTATATATCAAATGACAATATTGAGTGCTTCTACCCAACAAATTAGTGGAATTTCTATGATTTCGTAGTGTATGATGTTTCAGAATATGAAAACTAATAACATTATAAAGATTGCTGTATAACATAAATTTGTATAACATGTCATACTTCTTTATAAAAAAGACGAACAACAAAATAAAAATCAAAAATAAAACATACAATCAACCGAAATGATAACGCTAATGTACTGATGATACAAAATACATACAAACGATAAAGACAAATCTGATCAATAATATAATATTTTCAAATAACAAACAACGACAATAACCACATATCAACTTTAAACGGTTCCTCTGCTTTCCATCTTCATTCCATTGTTTTTTCACATGATCTCTCTCATGTACAATTTTGGTCAACTTATCTTTTAGGTCTTCTCTTCATATTGTTTTGTGAAGACCAGGTATAATCGTCAACCGAGGAACTTCTCAACAACGAGTTTTGGTTAATCGTTGGTTCATAGTGCCTCCTAAAATAGTTGCAAGTCCCTTTATTCAGTACCATGCAATAAGTAATTATTGATGAATGAGTAAAATCTCATATCCTATTTAAATATTAATGGACAAACATTACTCTAAACTTTGGAATCCCAAACTCTTCGACATATTGAAGTCCTCAAACTTATAGTAATCTCCATAGCGGTGAATATGATGTTTTATGGAATGCATTGAACTTTATGAAGTATTAGACATTATTATTAACCTAAGATGAAGTTTAACAGCTTGTTTGGATGGTTGTTCCCTATTGTATCGTATTGTATTATTATTCCAAAACAATGTTTGTTTTTATTGTTTCATTAAAATTGGTTGTATTGTATTGTTAAATTCATTGTTCCGGAATAATGAAAAATTCCTTTTTTGAAACAACCAATTTGGTGTGGTGGGATTGTTTCCTATTTTTCTTTCTAATTATGCCCTAACTTATTACTCCACAATTCTATTTTACCTTTTACTTTTTTTTTTTCTATTTTAACTTCAATCTTCAACCTATAATCTACTTTGTTTTTTTCTAAAACTTCTACAGTCAACGTTAAAGGTGTTTTGCTGCATTCTATTTTATTTTTTCTCCTAATTTGCTTTTAACTCAATTCTAATTGGTTGTGCTCCTTTGTTTTGCATTCTTCTGTCTCGCTCCTTTGTTCTGCTTTCTTAAGGTATTTTGCATTTTTCTGTTTTGATTTTTAAATTATTTTTATGCATAATTTTTGATAAATTTAATATTTAAATAATTGAGGATATTTTAGTAAACTTATCAGTTACAGTACAATACGATTCAATCAAATCAAACAGTTAAATATTATTTAACAATAACAAATCATGCAATTTATTCAAACATTACATTCATAAAACGATACGATATAATACAATACAATATATTATAAAACAACGGAGAAGAGTGATCCAAACAAAGTGTAAGAAGAGAGAAAGTGTGAGAGAAGTTACTTTGGTTCGGGACTCAAGGCCGAACTCCCAAGTTGACGTAGTCATCACCACAAAATATATTTAAGTATCGTTCTTGTGCTTCATCTTAGATCCATAATTGAGGGAAAGCATCGCAGTCATCCTCGCTAATTTTGTTGCTGACTTCCTCACCACCGCCAATCTACAAGTGTCTTTTCTATAATTTGTTTAGGAGCTACAGAGACTAATAATTTCACATCACCAGATGAAGTAAACACCCCGAATGACTTGACTTATGACCTGAAATGGGAAACGGAAGACGAAATATGGAAAATTTTGAAGAGCTCAAAAGAGCAGTGGAGATTGTAGAAATTGTCTATGCTCATGCCCACAACATTGTGGCGCTCGACTCCACTGTCCCTTTCCTCAGCTGCTTCTCTGAAATCATAGGCGACACTTTATCTGATTCATTTCAACCCATCGACTTCAAGGCCTATTCTTATCCCCCGCCACAATTTCCCAATTACCTTATTTTGCACCATTTCCCCCCCTCACCATGTATAGATACTGAGGTACTAGTAGTCTTAACGTTACTCAAAGAAGATAGAAGTAAGAATAGAGGCGGAGCAACCTTATGGGTTCTGGATTTTGAGATCACGACACTGGGTTTTAGATTTAATATTTATACATATTTAATAAATTTAAAACACCAAATATATTGTAGCAAAAGCTAATGGGTTCGGCCGAACCTGTAGGACGACTTGTGCCTCCGCCCCTGAGTAAGAATACAAAAAGATGCAAGAATAACATGGTAATTTGGTTTATATACTTTCTCTATTATTTAATATGTCTACTTGGCTTATATATTGTATTAGTGGCAATAAAAGAAAATGTTAGAATAACTGTTAATTTTATAGAGAAAACATCATCGTAATGTTTACAATTTGAATAGTTGTACAAATTTAATTTCTTGAAAGTTGTTAAAGTCACATACAGGGGCGGATTTAGGGGCGGAAGGGGTTCAC
The DNA here is from genome assembly GCF_000715075.1 of Nicotiana tabacum. Lineage (NCBI taxonomy): Eukaryota > Viridiplantae > Streptophyta > Magnoliopsida > Solanales > Solanaceae > Nicotiana > Nicotiana tabacum. The sequence goes on from NC_134101.1 coordinate 205,948,575, forward strand.
CGGAGCCTCCTTCGCCGAAAAATTATACTGTATATATAAGGCAAAATCTGGTTTTTACCTCTATATATTAAGTTTTGAACCTTCTTAACACAACCCAAAAATGCAGTTTAGTGGTCAAGGGAGTTCAAAACCTTCATAAGGTCATAGATTCAATTTCCACTAGCTACAAAAAAAAAAATTTGAACCTCCTTCGTGGAGATCCTGCCTCCGCCACCGGTCACAAAGAGTAGTATCAGTAAAATAGTGTCAAACATTCCAGGATGCGTCAAAATGAAAAAATTGGCATATAAATTTTGATGTTTGAAGTAACTGTGTTTATACTTTATAGTTTATAATAGGAACCGATGAGGATTTGTTGTTCCATAAAAAAGTAATAACTTTCTTGTGCCTTTGAAGAGAAATCTTAGTGTTGAAGTTTGTGACCATTCCATCTAAAAACTTAATAAGCAGTTAAAGAACCGCCTGCTTCCATAGAACAATATCGTGGCAATGTAGACCTAAGTGGTCACACTTCTAATTATGCCTTCAGCACTTAGTTTTCCGTGTACTTTGCTTGGATGATATCGAACATGACCGGATCCCTGAGTTTTCACGCAACAATTATGTTCTTATTGTACGTTTCCATTTTTAAATGGGATATGTCTTGGTTCTATGCTGTACTTTTCCTCCTTTACTGTTTGATCTATCGGAATAACATAGAGATAAATAAAAATAAAAGTTCCCTCGCATCCTTTTTAGGAGTGTGGTTGTGCTATAAATCATTACTTCATATTGTCTGGCCAAGGACAAGCCAAAGGTGTTCTTGTCATTTGCTCTTTTTACTTATTCTTTCTGTTAGCTTGTCATGATCATGGATCCAGTTCTTAGACATTATCCTTTTGCTATTTCGGCATTCTTCTTAAAGTACTGTCTGTTTCTTTCAGAGAGGCCTAAATGAAATTTGTGAACTGTATGGCTCAAGCTTATCCTTGGATGCTGTTGAAGAATCTCGTCGACGCTTTGGGTTGGAGGCGAGTGCTTCTATTTGCTTCAAAGCTGCAAGAATTGTTATCTTACTTATTGACGACGGAATTAAGTTGAACAAAAAGCTTGACATCAAATGGCACGAAACTCTGGTGCCAACAGTTGGTAGAATACTACAAATTGAGCATGTAGCTGAAAAGATTCTTGAGAAGGTAATGAAAGAATTTATATTGCACAATATTTCTGCAAACAAGTACATGAGATATATCACTACAACATATTAGGCCTTTAACAACGCCTAAAAAGGTGCAGCCTTTGATAAAATCTGAATTTGTAGGCTGCATATAGAACAAAAGTTCTATCTGTTAATATCATTTGGCATAAGAGAGTGAAAGCTTATTCGTTTGGCATGCAATATCTCTAGAAACTTTCAAAGCCAACAACCCAACAACAATACGAAACAACCCACAAAACAGTCCATTACAAGTTGAATAACTCGAACTCACGACTTCCAATCACCGTCCCGTGAGTTATTACAATTATAGAAAGAATTTTTCTACTTTTCTCGCTGAAAAAATGGATGAAAGAGTCAGTATACTTACCTTATTTGGTGAAAATATCAGCTCCTAACTTGGTTCTTCAACCCTTAGATTTTCCTCCAAGTAAAACTTGAAAAGAAGAGAAAATTATTTAGGGTTTTGTGTTGAAATTTTGGGAGGAGTTTGTAAGGGTGTATAGTGTTAGACCCCTGACAAAGCTGATCGGCGAGCGGCATGGCAGTGGCGAGGATTTTGGCATGATGGCCTTGCCATTGGCCTATGTGCCGGGGAAAATCAACATGCAAGACAATGCGGGGGTATTGTCGATGGCAACAAACTGTTGCTAAGACAAGTGAGACGGACTACACTTGTATTTGAGGGCTAAGGTGTGACGGACTACACCAAAGCAAGAGTGGGCTGCGTACAAGCAAGGCCAAGATCTTGACGGAACTAGGCGGGCTGGATGGGAGCTTGACAAGGCTAAACGGGAAAGACCTCGGCGCTAAAGTGAGGCAGCTTAGTGCCAAGGCAGTGGCATTGGCAATGTGATGTTGCCATGACTTAGGTGAGCGGGTTGGCACCTAAGTTATTTGTGGACAAACGACTTGGCAAAGGGAAGGGCATTAAGGCTTGGTGACTTGATGCTAAAATCAGCATTGACAACGGGCAGACTTGATCAAGTAGGGGCGACTTGACAATAACAATCAACTGTGACAGCAGACAGCGTGCGGCAAACAAGTTCGTGGCGATGTCAAGGAAATTTATAGCACAACGCAGCTGGATATAATGGCGTTGGAGCTTGGCACAATGCAGCTGGATATAATGGCATTGGGCCGATCCAAGACTAGACACGAAATTGGGCAGCAGCTGGCCAAGAAAATGCGCACATGTGGTGCACATGATGCAGTTGGCGGTTACAACTACCCATGTCCAGGAGTTGCTGATTATATGGCTAAGTCTTTACACGTTTTTGGAGCATGTTCTATCATGTTCCACACGTTTTGATCATGGGGATCATGTCCTATCAGTTGGGGGATGTCAACTGAATATAGGAAACACTTTTGGGCTGACTACACTATATATATGTGTGTTAGCAGCCTTAAAAACGGGCTAAGTACCTAGGGAGGGAAAATGTCTGAAAGATAGACATAATGGTTGTCTATTTTATGGCTTGAGCATGGCAAAATATGTGCCATTGCCTTGCCAAACGAGTGGCAGCACGAGCGGCCTTAGGCAGGGGCTTTTATAGGGCAGATTCGTGCAAGTGTAGGCCATTTTTGTGAGTTGGTGCCTGCCAAGGGTGGCAGCACCTTGCCTAACTCGAGAATTTCCTTTGTAATTGATTTATTATAAAAGGTTGGGAAAGAGTTCCCGTAAATCTGTGTTGCCTTTGTTTATTCATGTTGCCTTAAATTGATTCTAAGTGTTAAACCTCGGAAGCGAACGAAAATTGGGTAAGGCTGAGGTCAAGTGGGGACTTGACTGCCGCACAACGGGCAGCATTTTCGGCGGACAGAAAACGCCCCTGTGACAATTGGTATCAGAGCAAGCCAGGTTGGTTTGGTTTGATTTGGTTCGTGACGAGGTCGAGATGGCCATGGACAAGACTGCAAGGCAGTGGGTTAGTGTTCTTGTTCATGGAAGGGACTGTCTTGGCTTAGAAATTCAGAAAAGGCAAGGAAGGCAGTGATGCAGAAATTTTGAGTTTGTGGGTGCCAAAAACCAGTGTGGGTTCTTTCAAATCAGTCAGTTGGCGTGCTGGATTTGCTGTGGGAACGACGGACAAGAAATGCAATGAGAAAACAAAAACGTTGCACTTGAGGGCAAGGACAACGTAATTCTCAAAGGGGTGCTAAACTTGTGATGTCTTTGCAAATGGCAGCATGTGTTGGGATCTATTCGACGAGGGCGTCGAATTCAACTGGTTGGGGTGGTTTGTTAGACCCCTGCAAAGCTGATCGGCGAGCGGCACGGCAGTGGCGAGGATTTTGGCATGATGGCCTTGCCATTGGCCTATGTGCCGGGGAAAATCAACATGCAAGACAATGCGGGGGTATTGTCGATGGCAACAAACTGTTGCTAAGACAAGTGAGACGGACAACACTTGTATTTGAGGGCTAAGGTGTGACGGACTACACCAAAGCAAGAGTGGGTCGCGTACAAGCAAGGCCAAGACCTTGACGGAACTAGGCGGGCTGGATGGGAGCTTGACAAGGCTAAACGGGAAAGACCTCGGCGCTAAAGTGAGGCAGCTTAGTGCCAAGGCAGTGGCATTGGCAATGTGATGTTGCCATGACTTAGGTGAGCGGGTTGGCACCTAAGTTATTTGTGGACAAACGACTTGGCAAAGGGAAGGGCATCAAGGCTTGGTGACTTGATGCTAAAATCAGCATTGACAACGGGCGGACTTGATCAAGTAGGGGCGACTTGACAAGAACAATCAACTGTGACAGCAGGCAGCGTGCGGCAAACAAGTTCGTGGCGATGTCAAGGAAATTTATAGCACAACACAGCTGGTTATAATGGCGTTGGAGCTTGGCACAATGCAGCTGGATATAATGGCATTGGGCCGATCCAAGACTAGACACAAAATTGGGTAGCAGCTGGCCAAGAAAATGCGCACATGTGGTGCACATGATGCAGTTGGCGGTTACAACTACCCATGTCCAGGAGTTGCTGATTATATGGCTAAGTCTTTGCACGTTTTTGGAGCATGTTCTATCATGTTCCACACGTTTTGATCATGGGGATCATGTCCTATCAGTTGGGGGATGTCAACTGAATATAGGAAACACTTTTAGGCTGACTACACTATATATATGTGTGTTAGCAGCCTTAAAAACGGGCTAAGTACCTAGGGAGGGAAAATGTCTGAAAGATAGACATAGGGTTGTCTATTTTATGGCTTGAGCATGGCAAAATATGTGCCATTGCCTTGCCAAACGAGTGGCAGCACGAGCGGCCTTAGGTAGGGGCTTTTATAGGGCAGATTCGTGCAAGTGTAGGCCACTTTTGTGAGTTGGTGCCTGCCAAAGGTGGCAGCACCTTGCCTAACTCGAGAATTTCCTTTGTAATTGATTTATTATAAAAGGTTGGGAAAGAGTTCCCGTAAATCTGTGTTGCCTTTGTTTATTCATGTTGCCTTAAATTGATTCTAAGTGTTAAACCTCGGAAGCGAACGAAAATCGGGTAAGGCTGAGGTCAAGTGGGGACTTGACTGCCGCACAGCTGGCAGCATTTTCGGCAGACAGAAAACGCCCCTGTGACATATAGCATCTTTCTCCTATGCTATTCTATTGCAGGGTCCAAATGGAACGTTGTGGACACTGGGTTCATTCACGGAGGCTTTCACTAAGGAATTGAAGTCATATCCTTTGGAATTTTGGTCAATATGTATCAGAGCTTATGTTTCTTTCAATTAATGGTAAGTTAAGGTTCCAAAAGTTGTTCCTGACTGTTGCATACAGAAGCTGAGAAAGTTGTTGCCTTTAAAAGTATTGTTGCACATCATAGTGGACTTTCAGTTAATACTGAAGTCACTCAAAAGGAGGCTGACGAGAGCCTGAACGACGTTTTATGTGGTGAGTCTTGCAAGATTTGGGGTTCTTATGCACCATGATTGTGAATAATTCTAATAGTTTCTGTATTTCCAGCTACGAAGCCAGTCAGAATCTCAAACAAGAGCTTGGTTGATTATATCTTCATGCATGCTTTGGTGGTGTCTCAAAATTTTGACTTGCCAATGCAGATAGACACAGGGTAAAAATGTACATATAGGGCACTTAATTTTCTTCCTATCTTCCCTCTATTTGACTAGGTTTAGAGTCTTTGAGCTTCGTGTTACATGTAAAATTTTCGTATATGAGATTAAAAGCCAAATGACGGACAACAGCAATTTGGTTTTTTAAGTACCTTCCTAGTTCCTCAAGAGTACATGGTTTTATCTTTTTCATTACAGTTTTGGGGACAAGGATTTGGATCTGAGGCCAGCCAATCCCCTTAATCTTCGCAATCTTCTCGAGGATAAGAGATTCACTAAGAATCGATTAGTGCTTTTACATGCATCTTTACCCTTCATAAAGCAAGCTTCATATCTTGCTTCCGTGTACCCTCAAGTATGTTCTTCTCTATCTAAAACTATTAATAACATGTATCTCTGATGATAAGACACAACTTTTAATTGGAGTATTTGGTGTAACCTGCCACATTGGAGAGTTCTCCACATACATATGATGAGGATTGTATGTTTGTTTGTCTCCCTAACAGCGTAAACTTCTGATATATTACAGGTCTATCTTGATTTTGGGTTGGCGATACCTAAACTTAGCTTCCAAGGGATGGTATCCTCAATGAAAGAAATTCTAGAGCTCGCTCCAATGAATAAGGTTATTCATGTACTTAGAAAAGCATAAAATTATGACCAAGTCTTGCTCAAATTATTTACCAAAGCATAAAACTATGACCAAGTCTTGGCTCAAATTATTTACCGAAGTCCTAATAACCCATCTTTTCACTTCAGCCTATTTCCAAAATCTTATATTGACTACTTCTTCATCACTTTAATTACTGCACCATTTAAACAGTGAACATTCCCCCTGTAATGTTTAAATATCATCAGGTCATGGTCAACACGGGTGGCATCGCATTTGCTGAAAGATTTTATTTAGGTATGTCCTCAGATGTTCTTATCTTTATTAATGGGATAATGAAATGGTAAGTTTGTACATGTTGCTTTCTCTAAAGATAATACGAAAAAGTTTTGCTTCTGCTGGTAATATTAAGTGTCCTTTTTATATGACTGGAAAGCTGAGAAGCACAAACACTTGTAATAACAGGATGTCATGTCCTTGTAGCACAGTTATTGTCCAAAAAACTCTAGTTGGAGCTTGGACAATAGAGGATACATGTTTGATATGCTTTTGACCTCATAATTTATTCTGGTGTTGCTTACCCAACATTTTTCCTCTAGCTTATCCTTTCCACATGTCCATTTTCCATGCTTCCTAGTGGATAGTTTTATGCCTTTCAAGTTTGAATTTGTACTAGTATTAGTCAATGTGCTAAATAGTAAGATAAATGAGGATGTTGCTTCATGGGGTGTGGTGGCAATTTTTCACTTTGATCAAGCATATAGTTCGTTTAGAATCTTTGCAGAAAAGAAAATCATTGCCAAACAATAAACATCCAGCTTGAATAGCACGTTAGTTAAGTAATTTATTCCTATTTTATCTGCTCTGTACTTTGTAATAACTATAATCTTGACTTGGTTCTCTCTGTAGGTGCGAAGAAAGCACGTGAAATGGTGTTCAAAGTTCTATGGGATGCGTGCATCGATGGTAATCTTTCAATTACAGAAGCTCTTGTAGCTGTCAATGATATTTTTGCCCAAAATGCAAAGCAATTCTACAAGCTTGATGCTTCTTCAAGATATTCCGATGCAGAATCTCAGTCTTTATCATCTCCTTTCCAAAAGGAAGAGTTAAATGGCCCATTGACAGATGTTAAACTTGTTCGCCTTATGTGGTTAGATTTCTCTGCGCAACATAGATGTCGTGTAAGCTTTACTTTATGTGTTTACCTCTCTACCTTACAGTTATGAATTGTTTAATGATAAGCTTTCCGAAGCGTGCAACTTTCAGAAAATACAGGAGTTCGAATAGTGTACAACAAAGTTCTTGTCTATAAACAACAAAAGATAACTTTATTGGGGAATTAGCTTAAAGTATATTGTGATGTACTTGTGCGTACTGCGTACAACATCCATGCATCACGTCAAAAGCCTGTGGTTAGTGTTCTTGCATAAGGTATTTGGAGGAGCCCATGCGACTCACTCACTGTTATCTAATCGATGAGTTTTTTATTTTTGATACGTAGTTGAGGAAGAAACTTGGACTTTCTGTGCTTTTGTGTGTTAACAAGTTGACAAATACGTGCCTTATTCCATGCCAACAGAAGAGAGGAGTTTTAACCTTATACAATGAATTATCTATTACACATAATTAACTAGATATTGCTCTTGAGTGGTAATTTTAGCATGTCACGAGCTCGACTATTCATATCAAAACAAATCCAGCCAGACTAATAGCCTGTTTAACCAAGCTTCTCAAGAGGCCAAAACTGTTTTTTTTTTTTTACCAAAAGCACTCCCCCTCCCCCCCCTAACTTGAGGTGTTTAAGCTTTTTGGGGGAAAAAGTGATTTTAGGAAGAAGCAAAAGTAGTTTCTGAGAAGCAGAAAAAAGTAGTTTCTTCCCAAAAGCAGAAGCAGTTTTGACTTTTCTTCTTACCAAAAATACCCATAATAAAATATAGTATATACTAAAATAACCGTTAAACCTAAAGCTTAGGATATTAATGTATAAGTATTTATTCTTATTTTTATTATAACTTTCTAATATATAGTGACTTTAGGGGTGAATACTTTTATATTTGTTGAATGATTTTTAATATATTTAACTTTTATTAAAAGAATTAAGTACTTTTTAATTTTATTTTCATATTTTATTTAAATAAAATGAAAAGATTTAATTATTGCCTATAATAACAAAATTTTGAGATTATTTAAATACTTATAATATTAACTATTAAGTAAATCTATCCATGTACTTATTCGTAATTTGATACTTAAAAGCACTTTATGAAAAGCTTGGCCAAACACAAATTATTGTTCAAAAGTGCTTTTCAAAGTGATTAACCAAACACAAACTGCTTCTCTCCAAAAGTACTTTTTTCAAAAGTACTTCTCAAAATAAGTAGATTTCTCCAGCTTGGCCAAAAATGCTATAAAATCTTGATCCTCAAATTGCTTATCAGGCTTAAGAATTAGGAATAAGTATGTGATCGTACATTTTCTGAAATGTTCTCTAACGAGGCTAGTTCTTTTGACAAGATGCCAACAGCATAACCTGTCTCTTCCTGATCAATTAAGAGCATATTGGAGGATAGTTTGCACTAGGTCGCAATAGCCTAGTCACAAATGACTAGTATTATACTGCAGTTTTATCCAACCGACTTAGTTACCTTCAGATGGTTGTATACATTGTCATGTTTGCTTCATTCTTTTTTAGTTGGCCTTCATTAACAATAGAAATGAATTTTAGGAGTTATTATAGGAGTTATTCCATTGGTTTATTGTTTATTTGCTATAATGATCGTGTGGGAAGGGGAGCCTTGGCATAACTGGTAACGTTACTGCCATGTGACCAGGAGGTCATGGGTTCGAGCCGTGGAAATAACCTCTTGCAGAAATACATAGTAAAGCTGCGTAAAATAGACCCTAGTGGTCCGGCCCTTCCCCAGATCCCGCGCATAGTTGGAGCTTAGTACATCGGGACTATAATGAGCGTGTAGAAATATCGTGTTTTCTAGTTTTTCCTTTTTTTCTTCTCACAAGCCAATGGATTGGCAAAGGTCCATATGCTAGCCTAGGCAAGTTGGATTGAAGTTCAAAGATGTGAACTTACTAGATTCATATGTCGGATGGTTAAATCTTAAGTTGCTCAGAGTCGAGTGTGGGTATCCGATACTTGTGCAGATCTAGAGGTCCAGATCGTTCATGATCTAACTTTTAAGATTTGAGAATACAAATATGGGTGCGGAGATTCGGCTAAAAATAATTTAAATATCTAAAAATAGAGTTATAAAACATCTAAATTATGAGATATGTGTGGAAAACTTACAAGGTATTCAGAGAAGGAGAAAATATTGATCAATGGGAGAATTCGAGTAGGAGATAAAAGGTAAATGACTAACATAAAAATTTCTATATATAAGGTATTCCATTTTCTTCAATTTCAGTCTAGCTTTTGTTTTGATTTCAAGAATCATTGTATCTGTCCGGAATTTCTTCCATTAATTTTGGTCAAAGTACCCAAAATCTGTTGATAAGATCATGTACGGATTCCACATCCCCATCGACACCCATATCGTGTCGACACGATTACGGCACCGAAATTGAAGAGTTCGAGCAACTTAGGTTAAATTACAACCAAAATGGAGCTAAATCTAGCAGAGATCCCGGTTCTGTTGTTGGATTAAAGCTCTCGCACTTATCATTGAATTCTATGGAAGTATCAAGAAACAGGTGAATGGTTGTTTTACTATAAAAATATAAAAACAAATTACTAAACAGTACTACTATTTTATGTTATCTCAATTCGGAAGTTGTCTTCCGGTGAAAATAAATATGATTTGTCTTTTGGGAAAATTTTAGAAATTTATTTTTTGTAAAAACATCAATGGTCATATATCAGATATTGTGATTCAACAAGCTTTCCTATATTCTTTGTTCTTCAAAAGTAATGGGTATAGTGAAGAGTTCCACATGGGTGCTTTAGGGGATGGGTGGTCCCCTTAAGATGGTTTGGGCAATCGTCACCTCATGAACAAGTTTTAGGGGTTGATTTAGAAATAATGTCCATTTAATATGGTATAAGTGCAGGACCCATCCCAGTTGTCGTTTCTAGATGTTGGTCCCCCATATTAAATTGTCCATGCTTCAAATGTCCAGTCCTGGGCATGATGGGGTTGTGAGGGGCCCATGTCGGTGCTTTAGCGGATGGGTGGCCTCCTTAAGATGGCTTGGGCAATCCTCACTTCATGAGCTAGCTTTTTGGGTTGAGTCAGGCCTACGGTCCATTTAACATATAGTCCTGCAATTACAGTGTCCAACCATGAAAGTGCGGTTGACTTCTCGTGTCAATTTAGGTTTTTAGTTTAAAAGGCTTATACAAAGAATAATCGAATGAGTTATTTTCAACTTTTAGTTGGTAGATTCTGTGTCCTATGTCAATTTTTAGAGTTATTATTACATTATTTCAGTGTTCCTCCTTGGCTATGGTTTTACTGCCTTACTGATTATTATGAATATTAAGATGGCTATCGTAACTTGAAAGTTGAGATGAAGTAATCCTTTTGCAAATTATTTCCAATGACAACTCTCTGCTATTGCATGTGATGTTTAATCAAGGTCAAGTACCACAAGTTTCGTTTGTTCATCTCCTTTCAGGATTTGTAATTACTGTTATGGCATGATGTTGGATATTAATTGGCATTTCCTTGCTTTGGTCAAAAGTTGATTGAATTTGTTTATTTCTTGTGCATCACTTACAGGTTGTTCAGCAACATCGCTTCTACAGTTATGTGAAAAACATGGTCTTGGCTTAACTGTTGAATGTATGGCATTGAGTTCAACATCTGATAATCTCTCTGAGGAACATTCGCTCCCTCCCTCGGGTGAGGTCAGAGTTGTTCCGGACTTATCAACCAAATGCAGACTCCCTTGGTACTAGTTGCAAATCTACGTATTATTTCTTGTAATATTCAAGGTTTTCTAATCTATTCTCTTGAATTTAAGCTTAAGATTTAGCTTCAGTATGCTGTATGTTGTCTTTTATTAAACAGTTGTGTGTAAATAATCCTAGTCTCATGTGTAGTAGGAGTAGAATATGTCCTATATATAGGCTCAGTATCATTGTCCCGTGTATTATTTCTCACAATAGTATCAGAGCGTGAGTGAGATACATCCGGGAAAGTTGGACAGTTGTCGTGCGTCAAATTCTGGTGGCTTTTTGGGGCTGATTTGCGCCAGATCAGTCTCTGTTCGTATTGTGCGAAAACCAACACCACCACAGGGTCCCCAAGGCTTCCACAGCCAAATCCCAAAAAGAATTTCCGGCAATTGACTCCTCACTCGTTCTCATGCGCCGATCAGAGGCCAGGTTTTTCGGCGAGATCTACTCTACGCGCTGGTGCGCGTGGACCCTTTTCCGATCACTTTTTAAAAAAAATTCTTTGGAATAGTATGGTTGCCTCCCTTTTCCGAGCCTACCCATACTATTTTATTTTTATTCCGATCAATCTAAAATTTTTGCAGTAGCGATAGTAGTTTTTCGGCAGCTACAATATTTTTCCGGACGACACTCACATGGAGAATCCATGGAAAGGAAATGTCGGGTCTAGTCACTGTGAGATAATTTCATTTATCAACCAATTACCTATATCTTGGAGGATTGCTAAGCGGCCCCCCTGTCCTGGCAGGAGTTTAGAATTCTGATCCATCAGAGTGTCAACATATCTACAACCTGTCATTCATGTCTGCTCAAGAATGTCTAAGGCATACTTTCAATGTGAGATCACCATATCTGAGCTACACTGAGCGACCTCAATACCCAAAAAAGTATAGGCAGACATGAAGGAATTTGAGAAGTTGATGTCAGTTTCTGCTAGTCTTGAAAAGCAACAAGAGCAATGACAAAAGATGTTTCTAGTTCTTACACTCGCTGGGCTTCCTAATGACCTTGATTCAGTGTTTGACCAGATTTTGGCTAGTCCGACCGTCCCAACAGTTGATGAACTATTCTCTCGATTACTTTGGCTTGCTGCAGCACCCAGTCACATAGTGTCTCAGACATCTGACTCCTCTATTCTCGCCTCCCAGACAGTGGAAAATCGGGCATCTCAGACTATGGAGAATAGACGAGGAGGAGGTCGTTTTGGAAGGTCTCGACCCAAGTGTTCTTATTGTAATAGGCTTGGACATACCCATGAGGTGTGTTACTCTTTGCATGGTCGACCACGTAAAATGCTCATGTTGCTCAAATAGAGACTGCAGGTAATCAAAGGTTTTCTTTATCAGAAGGGGAGTATAATGAGTTTCTTCAATATCGAGCAAGTAAGCAGACACCTCCACAAGTAGCCTCTATTGCTCAGACTGATACTTCTGTTGGTGGTAATTCCTTTGTTTCTGTTTCCCAGTCTACTACTCTTGGACCATGGGTCATAAACTCATACGCCTTTGATCATATTTCTGGCAATAAGTCACTTTTGTCAAAGATTGTTAATTCTCAGTCTCTTCCCCATGTTACTTAGCTAATGGAGTTCAAAACAAAAGCAAAAGGAGTTGGACAAGCTAACCCCTTATCCTCTGTCACTTTAGATTCTATTCTTTATGTTCCTAGTTGTCCTTTTAATCTTGCATCAGTTAGTCGGTTGACTCGCTCCATCCGTTGTGGTATATACTTTATTGATGACTCTTTTGTTATGTAGGACCGCAATATGGGACGGATGATTGGCACAAGGCCTTTACTACCTTGACTCACTCAATCCTTCCACAACATGTCCAGTTACATATTCTCCAGACCTAATTCACAGACGTTTAAGACACCCAAGTTTATCCAAGTTTCAAAAGATGGTGCCTAGTCTATCTAGTTTGTCTATATTAGATTGTGAGTCGTGTCAACTTGGGAAACATACTCGAGCCACTTTTTCGCATAATGTTGAGAGTCGTGCGGAGTCTATTTTTTCTTTAGCTCATTTTGATATATGGGGTCCTAGTAGAGTCAGTTCAACCTTAAGGTTTCATTATTTTACTAGTTTCATAGATGATTACTCAAGATGCACTTAGATTTTCCTAATGAAAGATCGTTCTGAGTTGTTTTCTATATTTCAGAGTTTTTGTGCTGAAATAAAAAATTAGTTTGGCGTTTCCATTGGCGTATTTCGTAGTGATTATGCCTTAAAATATTTATCCTCCCAATTTCAGTAGTTTATGACTTTTCAAGAAATTATTCATCTGACATCTTGTCTGTATACCCCTCAGCAGAATGGGGTAGCAGAGAGAAAGAATAAACACCTCACTAAGACTACTCGCACACTTCTAATTGAGTTTCATGTTCCGCTGTGTTTTTGGGCAATGCAGTTCTCACAACTTGTTATTTGATTAATCAGATGCCTTCATTGTTCAATCAATAGCGACTCCGTATTCAGTATTGTTTCCTCAGTCTTATACTATCTTCCCCCTTGTATGTTTGGGAGCACATGTTTCGTTTGTATGGAAGCGATAAATTAGCTCTCCGTGCTCTTAAGTGTGTCTTCCTTGGTTGTTCTCGAGTTTAAAAGGAATATCGTTGCTACTCACATGATCTTCGTAGGTACCTTATGTCAGCCGATGTCACATTTCTTGAGTCTCGACCTTACTTTACCCCTTCTGAACACTTTGATATTAGAGGTCTTACCTATACCAACTCTTGAGGAGTTTACTATAACTCCTTCTGCATCTTTTGCCACAAAAGTCTTACCAATACTAACCATTGAGGAATCTAGTATTGCTCCTCCTAGATCCCCAGCCACAGGAACACCACTTTTGACTTATCATCGGTGTCCACATCTAGCATTAGGCCCGACTGATTCACGTCCTGCACCTGACCCTGCTCCTACTTCAGATTTGTCTCATCCTAGTCAACTGATTGCACTTCGAAAAGGTATATGGACCACACTTAATACTAATCCCCATTATGTCTCTTTAAGTTATCATCGTCTGTCATTACCCCATTATGCGTTTGTATCTTTTTCGTCCTCTATTTCCATACCTATGTCTACAGGTGATGCATTGTCTTATCTAGGATGGCGACAGACTATGATTGACGGGATGTTTGATGTACACACGGGATGTTTGTTGTTCGCCATTGGCCTCACTATCAGTTGGACATTAAGAATGCCTTTCTTAAAGTGATCTTGAGGATGAAGTTTGTATGGAGAAACCACTTGGCTTGTAGCTCACGGGAGTGTAGTGGTCTTGTTGCTTGCGCCGGTCACTTTATTGTCTAAAGCAGTCTCCTCGAGCCTGGTTTGGTAAGTTCAACACAGTTATCCAAGAGTTGAGCATGACTCGTTGTGAAGCTGATCATTCTGTGTTTTATCGGCATTCTGCTTCAAATCTCTGTATTTATATGGTGGTTTATGTTGACGATATTGTTATTAGCGGCAATGATCAAGATGGTATTATTAAGTTGAAGCAACATCTCTTTCAACACTTTCAGACTAAGGATCTGGGCAGATTAAAGTGTTTTCTGGGTATTGAGGTCGCTCAGTCTAGTTCAGGTATTGTGATCTCACAAGGAAAGTATGCCTTAGACATTCTTGAGGAGACAGGAATGACAGGCTGTATACCTGTTGACACTCCGGCGGATCTAAATTCTAAACTTCTACCAGGACATGGGGAGCCGCTTAGCGATCCTGCAAGATCTAGGTGGCTGGTTGGTAAATTAAATGACCTCACAATGACTAGACCTGACATTTCCTTTCCTTTGAGTGTTGTAAGTTAGTTTATGGATTCTCCAGGTGATAGTCATTGGGATACAGTCGTCCGCATTCTTCGATATGTAAAGTCAGCTCCAAGCAAAGGATTATTGTTTGAGGATCGAGGCCATGAGCAAATCGTTGAGTGTGAGCATGTGATTTTTGCCCTATATATGAATTACTCCCAGAAAATTCAAAAATAAAATAATTTTTGTTTGTTTGCAATTGTTGGGAATTTTCTGTTATTTTTCTTGTATTATTTGCATTTTTGCATGGCATGTTTATTTGTTAAATTAATAAAAAATACAAAAATATGTCGCATTTGTATTTAAGATTTAATTCTACAATTAGGAGTAATTAAGTTTGTTTTACAAAATAAAAATTACAAAAATAGGCATTTTTTGCTTTTTTAGCCTTTAATGTCCAAATTGTGTGATTGTGTTTTAATTGTAATTTAATTTTAGGTGATAATTATTATTAGGAGTTAATTATTGTTTTTAAGTTAATTTAGTTTATAATTTAATTTAGAATTTTAGTTTTTATTAATTAGCTTAAAAAAAAGAACAAAAAATAGAAGGAGTCAAAATTGGGCCAATTCTTGAATTAATCCCCATGCCCAAACCAATTTTACCCTACACCCAACCAAACCAAGCCCAAACCCTTAAAAATCTGATCCACCCCATCTCCCCACTCAATCTTGACCATTGATCTCTAGTAGATCCAACGGCCCGGAACTCACCCATTTTTTAATATAAAAACTGTTTAAAAAAACCTACCTCCCTCATTTCCAAACTCCCCATTCTTCCACTTCTCTCTCAACTCTCAATACCTAGAGCTCCCCAACTCTCTCTCTTCTCTCTCCTTCCATTTTCCGCTGCCACCCTCCGCCATCGGTGCCACCGCCCGCCGGAAATCTCCACCGGCGGTGGCCAACCTCCAAAAAGCTTCAAAATAACGTCAATCTTCTCCTTTTCTTCTCCTCTACCTCACCTCACCACTTAAACCCATAAAAAACCAACCATCAAAGAGTTAAGAAATGGCCGAAACTCCCCCCCCCCCCCACGGCGGCACCGCCGCCGGAAATAGCCGGCGCCGGCGACAGAAACTCCAAAAACCCTCAAACTCATACCATACACTTCTCTCATCCTCTTAAACTTTATCCTACCAACCAAATCCCCAAAAACCCAACCAAAATCCGTAGATCTTGGATCTAAAATGCCAAAACCCTAGATCTACTTCTTTTTTCATTTTTTCTAGTCATTATAAAATCCTCCGGTCAAGATCTTCCATCAAAGATCTTAGATCCAAGACGGGAGTCTTAGCTTGAGGTTTTTTTTTTTCATGATTAGACCCTTTAAATTTTATAATTTTATTTACTCATTTGTTATTTATTTCATTCATTTTTATGCATTTTTTTTATTTTTCGTTAATTTCCGCATTTATTTAATGTTTTTTTTTCTTTCGCATTATATTATGTTTTTTTATTTATTTACGCATTTATATATATATTTTTTTTATTTTTTTATTTCTGCCATTTTTATTTCTGTTGTTTATTTTTATCACAGTTTGTATTTATTTTGTTAATTATCATATTTTGTTTATTCCATAATAAGTAATTAATTAGTTAAAATCGGATCTAGTTAAAATATATGTAAAGTTAGTATAATCATATTATGATATTTTATAGTTTTTTTATTAATTAACTAAAACAGATTAATCAAGAAAAGAAAAAAAATTAGTTTAAAAAATGGAAAAAATATGTGTAAATAGATTTAATAATAAATAGATTAAAAAAATATTAAAAATGTAGTATTTAGATTCCGTTTTTATTTTTATTTTTTTTACATCTCATCAATTTAGTTAATGTTATTCTATTAAATTTATTATGTAGTTATTAATGGGGTAGTACATGTATATATATTATACACTCCACATATACATTTATTACTATCACACTAAGCGCTAATAATATTAAAATAAAGTATTAAAATAATATAGTGGAGGACAAGACATATGTTAGTGGGGAATAATGTATTTTTTTAATCAATAATGGGGAACAAGACATAGTGGGATTACGGGACTCAAGAAAAGTTAATTAAATAAAATAACAATTGCATTTTTTATGTAGTAGTGGGTTTGGTAAGAGAAAGTGGATTGTTTTATTATTTGTTTAATTGATTAAGGGCTCTGTTATGAGGCATAAATAGAGCAGACTTGGACATAATTAAGGACGGGATTTGATCATCATAAATTCAGAGCTTAAGTTGAAAAGAAAACTGATTTGTCAGAACTTAAAAAATTCAGTCTTTGAGAATTAAAAACTGAAAGTAAAGCCTTTCTTTACTATTGAGAATCAGAATATTGTTACTGCTTCTGTGGTTTGCATTTGGTATTACTGATTTTCAGATTGGTCTTCTTGGGTTTTCTTTTGGTTCTTGAGTGCTGTTTCATTGAATTCTTGGGTTTCACCTTGGGTTTCTGGTATTGTTTGTTGTTGGGTTATTCTTGAATCTGTTACTGGTTGTGGAATCATCTCTGTTGGTTTTAAGATCTGTCCCTAGGTGTTCAATTTGCTACTGTTGTTGCTGACTATTCTGTTTGCTTTGCTACTGCTGATCTTCCTCTTCTTTTACTTCCAATACCAGGTACATGGCTGTAACCTTGTCGATATCGTAAGCTGAAATGTGAAAGCATGAATACATATGAAGAATGGAACTTTGAAGTTTTAATTTAGCTTCTTCTTTGTTTCTTTTACTGATTGTATTTAGGCTATTTCATGTATTATTATTCTATAAATTTATGTCACTTTGCATAACTAGGCATCTTGTAGTGATGTACAAAATAATATTCTGCTTTAGTTTGGTTATTAGGTAGTATACGTTTAAGCATGCTCATTACTGTCAAACTGTTTAATAATTGGAATAAGAGAAAATAACATAAGTTGGTCTTTAGTGAATCGGCTTGGCAAAACTGGTTAATTCACTAGCTATGAAGGTTTTAATATTGTCAACAGTAGGTTAATCGTGAACATGTAGCTAAATTTAGTTAAGGCATGAATTTGAACTAATTTCGTGAATTAGGCATTAAGGCATGATTTGAGTTCAAACAAGACTAGATAACGTTTAAGTTTAATAAAATTTCGAATAAGCATTAGTGATTAAGGTTAATTCTAGTTTCAAATATTTGTAAATAATTAATTCCAACGGTTCAAGTCATCTAACAATGTGAGTTTAAACTAATTATAGGATAATTAGTCTCTTTTGAATATATTATTTGTCGATTCCGTATTTTATTTATAATTTTAATTTTTATTAATATTCCTTTCCGTTAACATTTGTCTTAGTCTAACGATTAATATGTTACGCCCTTTTTCAAGCATGTAATTAATTAGGATTTTTCTCTTTTATTTTAGAGACGAATTTAATAGAAAAATGTAGTCACTTTAGGATTATCCTTTTAAAAATAAACAAGATGAGCCTTGCCAAATAAATGCACAGACTGTGGGTCCCTCTATACGTGTTTGTAAAAATTACTTAGACTTCGGGACGGGCCGTTTAGCAAAATTTCACGGCCTTACCCAAAATAATGATACGCTAGTCGCTTAAGACACGTTTTAATAAATTATTTCCTTAAATACAGGTGTGCATTTATGTAACCCAAATCCAAATCTCGACGGAGTCGAAACATGTCGATAACTATGGGTACATTGATTGTGACATGGTTCGAGATACGTTTTTCACAATGTTGTAATTCTCTGTTAAAATAATAATAATAATAATAATAATAATAATAATAATAATAATAATAATAATAATAATAATAAAAGCGGTAATAGAGTTATAACTTGCATATAAGTGCATAACTGTTAAAATCAGATAAATAAGTCGAATATAACAGTTGAGCGACCGTGCTAGAACCACATAACTCGGGAATGCCTAACACCTTCTCCCGGGTTAACAAAATTCCTTATCCGAATTTCTGGTTCGCGGACTGTTAAACAGAGTCATTCTTTTCCTCGATTCGGGATTAAACCGGTGACTTGGGACACCATAAATCTCCCGAGTGGCGACTCTGAATTAATTAAACAAATCCCGTTTCGATTGTCCTTTAATTGGAAGAAACTCCTTGTACCCTTGCGGGTACCGGAAAAAGGAGGTGTGACAGCTCTGGCGACTCTGCTGGGGATAACACTGCTGAGGATAACTCTGCCGAGTAAAATATGTTATCTTACTCCTTCCAAGACTACTTCCTTTAAGTAGGATGTTTCATTCCTCTGCAAACTGTTTCCTTTTGCAAAACTGGTTGTTAGTTGTTCGACTGTGTAAGAATTTGAACTAAAATTCGACAACTAATACCCAACAACAAACAATACCAAATCATGCCTTAATGCCTAATTCACGAAATTAGTTCAAATTCATGCCTTAACTAAATTTAGCTACATGTTCACGATTAACCTATTGTTGACAATATTAAAACCTTCATAGCTATTGAATTAACCAATTTTGCCAAGCCGATTCACTAAAGACCAACTTATGTTATTTTCTCTTATTCCAATTATTAAACAGTTTGACAGTAATGAGCATGCTTAAACGTATACTACCTAATAACCAAACTAAAGAAGAGTATTATTTTGTACATCACTACAAGATGCCTAGTTATGCAAAGCGACATAAATTTATAGAATAATAATACATGAAATAGCCTAAATACAATCAGTAAAAGAAACAAAGAAAAAGCTAAATTAAAACTTCAAAATTCCATTCTTCATATGTATTCATGCTTTCACATTTCAGCTTACTATATCGACAAGGTTACAGCCATGTACCTAAACAAAATATGATTATTAAAAAAATAAATACAAACTGTGATAAAAATAAACAACATAAATAAAAATGGCAGAAATAAATAAATAAAAAAATATATATATAAATGCGTAAATAAATAAAAAAAACAGAATATAATGCGAAAGAAAAAAAATAGTAAATAAATGCGGAAATTAACGAAAAATAAAAAAATGCATAAATGAATGAAATGAATAACAAATGCGTAAATAAAATTACAAAATTTAAAGGGTCTAATCATGAAAAAAAAACCTCAAGCCAAGACTCCCGTCTTGGATCTAAGATCCTTGATGGAAGATCTTGACCGGAGGATTTTATAACGACTAGAAAAAATGAAAAAAGAAGTAGATCTAGGGTTTTGGCATTTTAGATCCAAGATCTACGGATTTTGGTTGGGTTTTTGGGGATTTGGTTGGTAGGATGAAGTTTAAGAGGATGAGAGAAGTGTATGGTATGAGTTTGAGGGTTTTTGGAGTTTCCGTCGCCGGCTTGGGCTATTTCCGGGGCTATTTCCGGCGGCAGCGCCGCCGTGGGGGAGGGGGGAGTTTCGGCCATTTCTTTACTCTTTGATGGTTGGTTTTTTATGGGTTTAAGTGGTGAGGTGAGGTAGAGGAGAAGAAAAGGAGAAGATTGAAGTTATTTTGAAGCTTTTTGGAGGTTGGCCGCCGGCGGTGGAGATTTCCGCCGGGCGATGGAGGAGGGTGGCGGCGGAAAAATGGAAGGAGAGAGAAGAGAGAGAGTTGGGGAGCTCTAGGTATTGAGAGTTGAGAGAGAAGTGGAAGAATGGGGAGTTTGGAAACGAGGGAGGTAGGTACTTTTTACAAAAGGAAAAGGAATACCCAACACATTACTGAAAATAAAATGCATTTGGTATCTAAACTGTTTCCTTTGGCAGATTCCCCTATCTCTGTTGGGTATTACAAGTAAAATAATGATTTGGTATCCTGAACATGTACAGTTTAATTATGCAATAATTAACTCCTAATAATAATTATCACCTAAAATTAAATTACAATTAAAACACAATCACACAATTTGGACATTAAAGGCTAAAAATACAAAAGATGCCTATTTTTGTGATTTTTATTTTGTAAAACAAACTTAATTACTCCTAATTGTAGAATTAAATCCTAAATACAAATGCATTTTTATATTTTTTATTAATAAACATGTCATACAAAAATGCAAATAATACAAGGAAAATAACAGAAAATTCCCAACAATTGCAAACAAACAAAAATTATTTTATTTTTGAATTTTCTGGGAGTAATTCATATATAGGGCAAAAATCACGTGCTCACAGCTGCCCCTCTTTGTCTGAAAACACAAAGAGTTTTCGTGCAAAGATAAAGTGAGCGGATACGAGCGTTTTTTGCCCGTTCGAGTACTCCTTGTGAAGCATTTTTTGAAAATTTTGACCGAACCTTTGTTTCAAAGGTTTCCTACATACCCCTGGCTAAAAGGGAATCAGGTCAATATAGTTCGGGAAGTTTTGGTAGCTGAGACTACCATGGAACTGCAATTTTGCCATTACTGTTGCTGCATGTTGTCGCTACTGCTTTTCGATCTTCTTATTACACCGTGCCAAAAGAAAACAAGAAGCTAGACTTAAACTAGGAATTAAAAAATCTTATCTATCTATAACTTGTTCTTGTTGCCTTGCTTTCTTGTCGGGTTGTGTTTCCTCCGGTGCTTTTTCTTCCGAAAACTGCTGGGGATGACACTGGTCTTTTGCTTTTACAAGTGTCATCATTTTGTTCGGTCTGCTGGGGATACTGCTTCCTTCATTAAAGCTTGTTATGCTGGGGATTTTTTTGTTGTTGTTGTAACCCTATGCATTACTGACTTCTGATTTGATCTTGAAATGTATTCCCCTGTTTTGTAAGTGGGCTCCTGACTCCACCTTGACTTTTGAAAGATGACACAACCTCCATTCTCCAGGCGGGTTCCTGACTTCTTCAACAATCTTAGAATTTAACACCCTCCATTCTCCAGGCTGGCTCCTGACTTCATCATCAACTTTGAAAATAAAATTCATTTGGCAATGATTTATGAAAATATATATTTTGGCAATGTTTATACAAGCAGGACCACTCGGGTCGAAACAAATTAAATGTCCTTTTGAGAAAGGATTAAATTCAATATCCTATTCGAGGGCGGATAGACCCATCATATCCTATTCGAGGGCGGACAGACCCATCATATCCTATTCGAGGGCGGATAGACCCATCATATCCTATTCGAGGGTTTGATTCTCACAAGGCGTGGGATACGTAGGCAGCCCTCATCGGGTCCAACTCTTTCCTTTGCAAAAATAGCCCAAAAAAAAATTTGTCAAAATATTAATTTTTGTCATAAATAAACCAGGTGATGCCGTTTTTGTCAAGAATAGCCAAATGTTCCCCAACGGGGCGCCGGAAGGTTGGCTTTGCATAAATAGCCACCTTTGGTCATATTTCGGTTTTTGACCCTCACAGCCTTAAAGTCTTCGTCCCCAAGGCGTTGAAAGGCCGTGTTGCATTGCCGAGTCTTTTATTTAAAAAAACAAGAAAAGAGTTGTAAATAAGTCAAGTGGGGTCGCTTGGTCATAAATAGCTGAATGTTCCCAAAAGGGACGCCGGAAGGCTAACTTTGCAAAACGGCCGTTTTGGTCAATTTTGATTTTTTTTTTGACCGGTTGACTCTCGCAGCCTTAAAATCTTCGTTCCCGAAATGCTGAAAGGCCGCGTTTGAAGACCAAGTCCATCATTTTAAAATCTAGGAAAAGAATATAGATAGTTTTATTTTGAGTCAAATAAAAGTTTTCTTTTGCTTAATTACCTTAATAAATGTGCAGGAATGAAAAGTAGGATGTCCAGGATCTAGTTAAAATATATGTAAAGTTAGTATAATCATATTATGATAGTTTATAGTTTTTTTATTAATTAACTAAAACAGATTAATCAAGAAAAGAAAAGAAAATGAGTTTAAAAAAATGGAAAAAAGATGTGTAAATAGATTTAATAATAAATAGATTATTATTATAATGTTAAGTACTTGAACCTTAACGGAGCTTCATCACTTCCGATGTATCTCGCTATTTCTTCCAATGTCGGGGTGAGCTCAAAGTCCGAGAAATGAAATACATTATGCGCTGAATCCCAACAAGTGACCAATGCTCTGATAATATCACCCCGAGGCTGGATGTCTAGTAAATCCGGGAGATCTTTCAGATACTTCTTCACTTCGTCTTGCCCCTCCTTGCCTAGGTCATTCCACCATAATCGCAACTCAAAAAGGATTTTGGTCATTGTTGAAAAGGGTTCATTTTGTATTGTGCTCATCCTGCACATTTATTAAGGTGATTAAGCAAAAGAAAAACTTTTATTTGACTCAAAATAAAACTATCTATATTCTTTTCCCAGATTTTTAAATGATGGACTCGGTCTTCAAACGCGGCCTTTCAGCACTTCGGGAACGAAGATTTTAAGGCTGCGAGAGTCAACCGGTCAAAAACAAAAGTAAAAGAGAGAGAGAGAAGAAGAAAAAGAGAGGTTTCTGAAACACTCGAAAGAGGCACAAATAAAATAAGCCGGGATGATGCATGCGGTCGGAGCAAAAGCATGTTAGAAATGGTTAACTGCCTAAGAACATTGCATCCCCCAATGTGCAATTGCAATATTTGTTAAAACTCTAATGCTGACAAGTTTATTGTTTTTCCATACCAGTTAGTTTGTTAGAGCGTACTGGCACTATACCATTATCAAA
Organism: Nicotiana tabacum; assembly: GCF_000715075.1. Lineage (NCBI taxonomy): Eukaryota > Viridiplantae > Streptophyta > Magnoliopsida > Solanales > Solanaceae > Nicotiana > Nicotiana tabacum. The sequence goes on from NC_134101.1 coordinate 205,971,740, forward strand.
CAAGATCAAAAGGGCCTATACCAGAAAGCATGACTGGCTTAGAAAATAGTGTTGAGTCGGAAAAGACGACACATCAGATGCTGAAGGAGGCGATGGCCAATATGGAAAAAATGAGATTGGAAATGAATGAAATGTAGCTAGCCATGGCTAAGGTGCAAAAGGGGCCCGAACCACCCGTCACTCCTACTCCCCCTCGAGACACACGCCAGAATACCCTTCCCCCGGCCCTTCAACAAGCTTCCCAAGCCACCACTACTATCAGGGGAGACATGCCTATGATCCCCAAGCTCCGCCACCCAATCAGAACCCTCCACCACTAAATGTTCCTGTCTTTGTGGCACCTCCCCCAGCCACATTACAAAGATCGTCTAGTGAACCACTGTTCCAAGTTCACAACACCCAATATTTTCCTCCTGAACCCACTTTTAAAGCTCCTGAGCCATACACATATACACCCCAATTTGGGATCCCAGAGGAAGCTGAGAAACCGGTTAAGAACACAGAACATGAGGAGGTGATTCGAAAGGTCAAAAGCCTGGAGCAATCCTTCAGGAACATGCACGGGTTAGGCCACCAGGTCAGCGTGCCTACAAGGATCTATGCCCTTTCCCTGACGTCCAATTGCCGGCAGGGTTCAAGATGCCCAAGTTTGATTTATACGAAGGGCATGGCGATCCTATGGCACATCTACGGGGTTTTTGTAGCAAGATGAGAGGAGCTGGTGGCAAATACGAGCTGCTGATATCTTACTTTGGCCAAATCCTAAGTGGGTCAGCACTGGAATGGTATACAAGACAAGATCCGAGCAGGTGGTACACCTGGGACGATCTAGTACAGGCTTTCGCAGGTCACTTCCAGTACAACCTTGAGATAGTCCCTGACCGTCTCACATTGCTAAAGTTTGAGAAGAAGCCCGGGGAGAGCTTCCGGGAATTTGGGTTCTGGTGGAGAGAACAGGCAGCCAGAGTTGATCCTCCAATGAGGGAAAACGAAATGGTGGACTATTTTCTACAAACTCTAGAGCCAACGTACTTTGGTCACTTAGTGACGTCAGTTGGCAAATCCTTCAATGAAGTAGTGAAAATGGGAGTTATGATAGAAGAGGGACTTAAGTCCAATAAGATCCTGCGTTACTCGACAATCAAGGCAACGACTCAGGCCATTCAGAGCGGCACGGGAGGTGCGCTTGGAAAGAAAAAGAGAGAAGAGGTCGCGACAATAGAGGCAGGCAACTGGTCCAGATCGAGAGGTCCTTCCCCTCGCTACCAACCTAGACCCCATCACCTAAACCACCCTCACACTCCAAATTACCCTTCACAAGAACTACACTTCTCCGTACACCAAGCCCATAAATACACTCAGCCTCCGGCTCGCCCGCAATGGCGCGCGCCGGCTCCCCAAAACACATATCCACCTCCACAAAATACATACCCACCTCCACAAAACACTTATCCACCGCCAAGGGCCTACAGGAACCCTCTAGGGGCAGGTTTCCGGGGAAATCAGGCTTTAGAAATGAAAGAATACAGAGAACATTCACTAAGTTGGGAGAAACCTATACTGCCTTGTTCCACAAATTAAGGCAGTTAGGCTTGTTGAGTCCTGTTGAGCCCATATTGCCAAATCCCCTTCCCAAAAATATGGACCACTCGGTAAGCTGTGAATATTGTTCGGGGGCTCCCGGACATGATACCGAGAAGTGTTGGAAGTTGAAACATGCAGTGAAAAATCTTATTGACACCAACAAGATCGAGGTTCAGGCGCCCAACATCAACCAGAACCCATTGCGAGCGCACCACGAAACCCACATGATCGAGCTTGTGCACGAAGGAGGGGAGCTAAAGAAACCCTCACATACGGTAATGATGATCCGTGCCACTCCGAAAGAAAAATTGACTGGTGGGGAAGCAGGGGTACAAGTGGAGAAGGTGGATGTCAAGCCAGTGGTGATAATGGGGAAAAGGTCGTCTGTTGCGGCAAAGAAACCAGAGCCAGCCAAGTTGGTAGTACCAGGGGTATCATCTGCACCCGTGGTCGTTGTGAAGGGAGTATGCGTAGAACCAGTTATCATAAAGCTAGTAGTTCAATTACCGATGATTGATAGCAAAGCCGTGCCATGGAAGTATGAAAAGGCAGCGGTGACGTACAAAGGGAAGGAAGTGGAGGAAGAAAGTTGTGAGGAGCATGGACTAACTCGATCGGGACGGTGTTTTGCTCCCGTGGAGTTGAGAAGGTCCAACCCAGCGGTGACAAAGAAGGCCGTGACAGAAGAAGAGGCAGAGGAATTCCTGAAAAAAATGAAAGTGCAGGATTACTCCATTGTTGAACAACTGAGAAAAACACCGGCCCAGATCTCGTTGTTATCATTACTGATCCATTCGGAAGAGCACCGCCGGGCCTTGATGAAGATATTGAATGAAGCTCATGTGCCCGACCCCGCATTTTAACAAAATTGAAAGTTTTCTCACTTTATTTTGTTTTAATTCTGTTTTCTTCTTTTTCTCTTTCTGAACAGTTCTCTTTATACTGGTTCTAATGATATGGCATGCACAACGGATCTTCAACCTAGTCTAAAAAATCAATCTGATTCCAAATTAATTGTACAAGAGGTCGATTATGATAATGAATCGGAATATGATGAGGATGAGGCCTTTGAAGAGATAAACCGAGAATTAAGCCAGTTCGAAGAGAAGCCCAAGCCCAATTTGAATGACACTGAAGCTGTCAATTTAGGGGATGCAGACAATGTCAGGGAAACCAAAATAAGCATCCACATTGAGCCAAACATCAGGGAGGAGCTAATCAAAGCACTCATTGAATTCAAAGATGTTTTTGCATGGTCGTATGATGACATGCCGGGCTTAAGCACTGATCTAGTGGTTCACAAATTACCCACTGACCCAGCATGCCCTCCCGTCAAGCAGAAATTGAGGAAGTTCAAGACAGACATGAGTGTAAAGATTAAAGAAGAAGTAACCAAGCAGCTGCAGGCAAAGGTTATTCGGGTCACTCGATATCCTGATTGGTTGGATAATGTGGTGCCAGTGCCGAAGAAGGATGGGAAGATCAGGGTATGCATCGATTACCGCAATCTGAACAGGGCGATCCCAAAAGATAACTTTCCATTACCCAACATACATATCTTGATCGATAATTATGCAGGATGAGAGATCGGTTCTTTTGTAGATTGTTATGCTGGGTACCATCAGATCCTGATGGATGAAGAAGACGTAGAAAAGACGACTTTCATTACGCTGTTGGGGACTTATTGCTACCGGGTAATGCCATTTGGTTTGAAGAATGCTGTGGCAACGTACATGAGAGCAATGACTACTGTGTTTCATGACATGATACACAAAGAGATTGAAGTGTAGGTAGATGATTTAATCATAAAATCCAAGCATCAGGAAGACCACGTAGCAGACCTAAGGAAGTTTTTCCAAAGACTTCGAAGGTACAACATTAAGCTCAACCCGACCAAATGTGCATTTGGTGTTCCATCTGGAAAGCTGTTGGGATTCATCGTCAGTCGGCGAGGCATTGAGTTGGACCCGTCAAAGATCAAATTCATCCAGGAATTGCCGCCGCCGAAGAACAAAACAGAAGTAATGAGTCTGTTGGGAAGATTAAATTATATCAGCAGGTTCATCGTGCAACTCACGGTGACTTGTGAACCCATTTTTCGGCTGCTAAAGAAAGATGTTGCGGTAGGATGGACGACAGAATGTCAGGAAGCATTTGATTGAATCAAAGGGTATCTATCGAATCCACCTGTGTTGGTTCCACCCAAGCCAGGAAGACCGTTGATTCTCTATCTAACAGTCCTTGAAAATTCATTTGGTTGCGTATTGGGGCAACATGATGTCACGGGAAGGAAAGAGCAAGCCATCTATTATCTCAGAAAAAAGTTTACAGTATATGAGGTTAAGTACACTCAACTTGAGAAAACATGTTGCGCCCTAACCTGGGTGGCACAAAAGTTGAAACATTATCTGTCATCATATACTACTTATCTCATCCTGCGCTTGGACCCACTGAAGTATATTTTCCAGAAGCCTATGCCCATAGGAAGGTTAGCGAAATGGCAGATATTACTCACAGAATTTGACATCGTCTATGTAACGAGGATGGCCATAAAGGCCCAAGCATTGGCGGATCACTTAGCTGAGAATCCTATTGACGAAGAATATGAGCCATTGAGAACGTATTTCCCCGATGAAAAAATGATGCATATAGAGGAGGTGGAATTGACTGAGGAACCAGGGTGGAAGCTTTTCTTTGATGGAGTCGCAAATTCGAAGGGAGTTGGAATAGGAGCGTTACTTATTTCGGAAACAGGACATCACTATCCTATTATGGCTCAGCTACGTTTTTATTGTACCAACAACATGGCTGAATATGAGGCATGCATTTTGGGTCTACGATTAGCTACAGACATGGATGTATAGGACGTCTTGGTCTTGGGAGACTCGGACCTCCTAGTACATTAAATTCAGGGTGAATGGGAAACACGGGATTTGAAGCTTATACCATATCGACAATGCTTGCACGATCTGAGCAAGCGATTTCGATCAGTGGAGTTCAGACACATCCCGAGAGTTCATAATGAGGTTGCCAATGCTTTGGCCACCCTAGCATCAATGTTGCACCACCCAGACAAGATTCATGTCGACCCGTTGCATATTCAGGTTCGTGATCAACATGCCTACTACAACATGATAGAAGAAGAAATGGATGGCGAGCCATGGTTTTATGATGTCAAGGAATACCTCAGGATGGGGATATACCCAGAGCAGGCCACCGGAGATCAAAAGAGAGCCATTCGATGATTGACAAATGGATTTTTCCTTAGTGGAGGAGTTTTGTACAAGAGAACCCCAGACCTCGGTTTATGGAGATGCATGGATGCGAGGCAAGCCACGGCTATCATGACAGAGGTGCATTCTGGAGTTTGTGGACCGCACATGAGCGGGTATGTTTTGGCAAAGAAGATACTACGAGCAGGTTATTATTGGCTTACTATGGAGCGAGATTGCATCAGTTTCGTACGCAAATATCATCAGTGCCAGGTGCACAGAGATTTGATTCATTCTCCACCATCAGAACTGCATACAATGTCTGCACCATGGCCTTTTGTTGCTTGGGGCATGGATGTTATTGGGCCAATTGATCCAGCAGCGTCAAATGGACATAGGTTTATTCTGGTGGCCATAGATTATTTTACTAAATGGGTAGAAGCTAAGACGTTCAAGTCTGTAACTAAGAAAGCTGTGGTGGATTTTGTGCATGCGAACATTATTTGTCGGTTCGGGATACCAAAAGTGATTATCACGGACAATGGGGCTAATCTTAATAGTCATTTGATGAAGGAGGCATGTGAGCAGTTCAAGATTACTCACCGTCATTCTACTCCATACCGCCCTAAAGCGAACGGTGCAGTTGAGGCGGACTAACAAAAATATAAAGAAAATATTGCGGAAGATGGTAGAAGGGTCTAGACAGTGGCATGAGATGTTACCATTTGCATTATTGGGTTATCGCACTACTGTCCGCACTTCAGTAGGTACCACTCCTTATTTGTTGGTATATGGAACTGAAGCAGTAATACCAGCAGAGGTTGAAATTCCATCCCTTCGGATTGTCGCTGAGGCTGTGATTGACGATGAAGAATGGGTTAAAGCCCGATTGGAGCAGTTGAACTTAATTGATGAAAAGAGATAGGCAGCAGTATGTCATGGACAATTATATCAAAAGAGAATGGCAAGAGCATACAACAAGAAGGTGCATCCCAGGAAATTTGAAGTAGGACAGCAGGTGCTTAAACGAATCCTACCACATCAGACCGAAGCGAAGGGCAAGTTCGCCCCAAACTGGCAAGGACCGTTCATTGTGACCAGAGTGTTATCCAATGGCGCTTTATGTTTGACAGATGTCAAGGGAAGATGTATCGACATGGCTATCAATTCTGACGCAGTCAAGAGATATTATGTGTAATTTCTTTGATTGTAATTGTCATTCATTCGTTTGTTTGTACTTGGCATTTATCGGATAATGAAATGAAGGAGGCAATTCTTTCTTCTATCCAAACACTTTAGCCTTTGCTTTCCCCTTTTGAGCCTTATTTATTATTTTATACCCCTCTCTTGGAATCATTAATGAAAATGAAAAAATGAAAAAGAGAAAAGAAGGAAAAATAATAACAAAAACCAGAAAGGAAAGTCGCAAAAAAAAAACAAAAAAAAACAAAGGAATCAAGTGAACTACGTTCGACCTAATTCCTCAAAAGAGGATATGTAGGCACCTCACGGCTTGGTCGTAATGTAATAAAATCAAAAATCCCCCAAGCAAGAAAACTGGGGCAGAAGTTATGTTTTAAAGTTTCAAAAGAGGTTTGATTCCAAGAGTTGTGATGTTTCACCCATCAAAGTTATTTTTGAATTTTTGATAGCCTTTTCTTTTAACCCCACACAAAAACCTACATGTGATGTCCAAAAAAGACCTCCCAATCAGTATCCGAGAGGTGCCAAGTCAGGAAAATGAAAGCCGAGAATAATACACTGATCCCCAACTGAATAAGGATCATGAGCTGAAGGAACTGATAGCCAAAAGAATCCCCAGAAGAGAGAGTCTTATTGGTAACACTCCAATCCCCAGCTAAGAAAGAAAAATAAATGAGAGAGTCTTATTGGTGAAAACCTTCGCGGGCACCATAAGGCTACGGGAGCCGAGAGAAATGAGAGAGTCTTATTAGTGAAAACCCTTCGAAGGGCACTATGAGGCGACAAGATAAGATTGGCGGAAAGGATCCGCATGTGGCAAAAAGTTGGGCATCTGTTTATCCCCGGCAAATGGGGCTATCAGAAAGATTGATTGATACAAATAGACTGGGTTGATTAATCCGGAATGCACGACATGATCGTTGGCATCGGTTATACCATTTAGATATGTTCTTTTCTTTTCTTCTCCCCAGCATTTGTTCAGAAAGACTTCTTCTTTTTTTATCTTTTGAAATCATCACCTTTTCATTTCTTTGTTTAAAGATTTTTTCTCTAGCAGTTTTTGAGAAAGATTTTTCAGAGCTTACTACCAGCTGCCAGAATGGTGCAAAACAAATGGTGAAATAGGGTAGGCCAAGGATAAGGCAATAAAACGAAAAGACGTTTGTTGACCGAATGATGGATTGGCCTAGATTCCAAAAGGACCAAAATTTTCAGGGGAAGTATGGAGAAAAACAGGAAAAACAACAGTTGAGAAAATTGTGGACCAAATTTCAAGAGGGTCCCCAGCAGATCATCGAGATGCAGGAGCATTCCCGACCGACCTTCGACCAAATTCTGAAATGGTCAGACAACACAGAGTGGGGAAGAAAGAAAGAGGGAATATTATCCCCGGCAAATAATATCATCCCCAGCAAGTTTTGACAGCTCTTTTAGCATTCACATGGTCTCCTTTAACATTCTTCATAAAGGTCCAAAGGCAGGGAGTATTATTTTATCATTGACTGAGCACTTTCAAGAGATTCTTCCAAATCTACAGTGAAAGTAAAAGAGACTTTGTTAAGCAGTTCAGTGGAAGGATCTCGAATGGTCACATGCACCTAGAACAATTTTGCATTCTCTTTATAGCTCTCCGTGTTGAGGATCTTAATTGAAAATTCAATTCAGTTAAGCTCAGATGCGAGAATTGCATCCTCAGAGTAAAGTTAAGCGATAGTTTGACTTTCGGGTTGTATGTAACATAGAATAAGTCTAAAATGGTTTGCGAGATGGAAAGTGATCAAGCAGAGTACATGGACATGGAAGTGGAAGTGCTTTCGTCGATGTGGCCTGAAGATATGAATGAAGCTGGAAAACAATTCAATATAGATAATCCAGGACTAGATCAAGATATATTGGAGGAGGTTACTATCAATGAGGATTCCACAATAGTTGATTTCATGCGCCTTTCAAAACTTACTGATTATAACGAAAAAGGGTCATCTCAGTTGGCCTACTTAGTAAAGAACTGGGAATATAAATAGGAAAATGTTGTAAGGCTGCTCAGAGAAGAGTTTGATACTCTTAGCAAGCAACAACAAGAATCAGAGCTCAAGAAATTGGAGATATTGGAGAAGTATCAATTTGAGGAGGAAATATATGGGGGTGATAAGTGTCCAATCTCTATAGTAGGGAAAGGAGAAAGGGAAAAACCATCCCCAGCAGGAGTGGCACGACCACTCGCCACATTTTAAAACTAACAAAATTTTCTTTGATTTGAAGCAGGAAAAAGAAATCTTATTAATGGCAGAAAGACATGCCACAAAGAAGAGCACCAAAACTGGGGCAGAAAATTTTCTGTCATTTTCGAAAATTTTCTCGGAGGAACGAGGAAATCAATTCAAGTTTTAAGGATAGCAAGACAACACAATTTTAAGAAAAACAGCCGGAGGTAAGATAATTTCAAGTTTTGAAGTCGGGAGTCTGCCCGTATAATAGGGGAATACTTTTCAGTCTTTAAATTTGAAGTTTTGAAAATGGGTCTATCCGCCCTCGAATAGGATATGATGGGTCTATTCGCCCTCGAATAGGATATAATGGGTCTATCCGTCATCGAATAGGATATAATGGGTCTATCCGCCCTCGAATAGGATATGATGGGTCTATCTGCCCTCGAATAGGATATGATGGGTATGTCCGCCCTTGAATAGGATATGATGGGTCTATCCGCCCTGGAATAGGATATGAGGGGTCTATCCGCCCTCGAATAGGATATGATGGGTCTATCCGCCCTCGAATAGGATATGATGGGTCTATCCGCCCTGGAATAGGATATAATGGGTCTATCCGCCCTCGAATAATGGGTATATCCGCCCTCGAATAGGATATGATGGGTCTATCCACCCTCGAATAGGATATGATGGGTCTATCCGCCCTCGAATAGGATATAATAGGTCTATCCGCCCTCGAATAGGATATGATGGGTCTATCCGCCATCGAATAGGATATAATGGGTCTATCCGCCCTCGAATAGGATATGATGGGTCTATCCGCCCTCAAATAGGATATTGAATTTAATCCTTCCTCAAACGACATTTAATTTATTTCGACCCAAGTGGTCCTGCGTGTATAAACATTGCCAAAATATATATTTTCATAAATCATTGCCAAATGCATTTTATTTTCAAAGTTGTTGATGAAGTCAGGAGCCCACCTGGAGAATGGAGGGTGTTACATTCTAAGATTGTTGAAGAAGTCAGGAGCCCGCCTGGAGAATGGAGGTTGTGTCATCTTTCAAAAGTCAAGGTGGAGTCAGGAGCCCACTTGCAGAACATGGAAATACATTGAAGTTTGAAGTCAGAAGTAAGTAATGCGTAGGGTTACAACAACAAAAAAAATCCCCAGCATAACAAGCTTTAATGAAGGAAGCAGTATCCCCAGCAGACCGAACAAAATGATGACACTTGTAAAAGCAAAAGGCCAGTGTCATCCCTAGCAGTTTTCGGAAGAAAAAGCACCGGAGGAAACACAACCCGACAAGAAAGCAAGGCAACAAGAACAAGTCGTAGATAGATAAGATTTTTTAATTCCTAATTTAAGTCTAGCTTCTTGTTTTCTTTTGGCACGGTGTAATAAGGAGATCGAAAAGCAGTAGCAACAGCATGCAGCAACAGTAACAGCAAAATTGCAGTTCCATGGTAGTCCCAGCTACCAAAACTTCCCAAACTACATTGACCTGATTCCCTTTTAGCCAGGGGTATGAAGGAAACCTTTGAAGAAAAGGTTCGGTCAAAATTTTCAAAAAATGCTTCACACGGAGTACTCGAACGGGCAAAAATCGCTCGTATCCGCTCACTTTATCTATGCACGAAAACTCTTTGTGTTTTCAGACAAAGAGGGGCAGCTGTGAGCACGTGATTTTTGCCCTATATATGAATTACTCCCAGAAAATTCAAAAATAAAATAATTTTTGTTTGTTTGCAATTGTTGGGAATTTTCTGTTATTTTCCTTGTATTATTTGCATTTTTGTATGGCATGTTTATTTGTTAAATTAATAAAAAATACAAAAATATGTCGCATTTGTATTTAGGATTTAATTCTACAATTAGGAGTAATTAAGTTTGTTTTACAAAATAAAAATCACAAAAATAGGCATCTTTTGCATTTTTAGCCTTTAATGTCCAAATTGTGTGATTGTGTTTTAATTGTAATTTAATTTTAGGTGATAATTATTATTAGGAGTTAATTATTGTTTTTAAGTTAATTTGGTTTATAATGTAATTTAGAATTTTAGTTTTTATTAATTAGTTTAAAAAAAAAGAACAAAAAATAGAAGGAGTCAAAATTGGGCCAATTCTTGAATTAATCCCCATGCCCAAACCAATTTTACCCTAAACCCAACCAAACCAAGCCCATACCCTTAAAAATCCGATCCACCCCATCTCCCCACTCAATCTTGACCATTGATCTCTAGTAGATCCAACGGCCCGGAACTCACCCATTTTTTAATATAAAAACTGTTCAAAAAATTCTACCTCCCTCATTTCCAAACTCCCCATTCTTCCACTTCTCTCTCAACTCTCAATATCTAGAGCTCCCCAACTCTCTCTCTTCTCTCTTCTTCCATTTTTCCGTCGCCACCCTCCTCCATCGGTGTCGCCGCCCGCTGGAAATCTCTACCGGCGACGGCCAACCTCCAAAAAGCTTCAAAATAACTTCAATCTTCTCCTTTTCTTCTCCTCTACCTCACCTCACCACTTAAACCCATAAAAAACCAACCATCAAAGAGTAAAGAAATGGCCGAAACTCCCCCCTCCCCCACGGCGGCGCTGCCGCCGGAAATAGCCCAAGACGGCGGCGGAAACTCCAAAAAACCCTCAATCTCATACCATACACTTCTCTCATCCTCTTAAACTTCATCCTACCAACCAAATCTCCAAAAACCCAACCAAAATCCGTAGATCTTGGATCTAATATGCCAAAACCCTAGATCTACTTCTTTTTTCATTTTTTCTAGTCGTAATAAAATCCTCCGGTCAAGATCTTCCATCAAGGATCTTAGATCCAAGACGGGAGTCTTGGCTTGAGGGTTTTTTTTCACGATTAGACCCTTTAAATTTTGTAATTTTATTTACGCATTTGTTATTTATTTCATTCATTTATGCATTTTTTTTATTTTTCGTTAATTTCTGCATTTATTTACTGTTTTTTTCTTTCGCATTATATGCTATTTTTTATTTATTTACGCATTTATATATATATATTATTTATTTATTTCTGCCATTTTTATTTCTGTTGTTTATTTCTATCATAGTTTGTATTTATTTTGTTAATTATCATATTTTGTTTATTCCGTAATAAGTAATTAATTAGTTAAAATTGGATCTAGTTAAAATATATGTAAAGTTAATATAATCATATTATGATAGTTTATAGTTTTTTTTATTAATTAACTAAAACAGATTAATCAAGAAAAGAAAAAAAAAAACGAGTTTAAAAAAATGGGAAAAAGATGTGTAAATAGATTTAATAATAAATAGATTAAAAAAATTATTAAAATGTAGTATTTAGATTCCGTTTTTTTTACATCTCATCAATTTAGTTAATGTTATTCTATTAAATTTATTATGTAGTTATTAATGGGGTAGTACATGTATATATATTATACACTCCACATATACATTTATTACTATCACACTAAGCGCTAATAATATTAAAATAAGTTATTAAAATAATATAGTGGGGGACAAGACATATGCTAGTGGGGAATAATGTATTTGTTTAATCAATAATGGGGAACAAGACATAGTGGGATTACAGGGCTCAAGAAAAGTTGATTAAATAAAATAACAATTGCATTTTTTATGTAGTAGTGGGTTTGGTAAGAGAAAGTGGATTATTTTATTATTTGTTTAATTAATTAAGGGATCTGTTATGAGGCATAAATAGAGCAGACTTGGACATAATTAAGGACGAGATTTGATCATCATAAATTCAGAGCTTAAGTTGAAAAGAAAACTGATTTGTCAGAACTTAAAAAATTCAGTCATTGAGAATTAAAAACTAAAAGTAAAGCCTTTCTTTACTACTGAGAATCAGAATATTGTTACTGCTTCTGTGGTTTGCATTTGGTACTACTGATTTTCAGATTGATCTTCTTGGGTTTTCTTTTGGTTCTGGAGTGCTGTTTTATTGAATTCTTGGGTTTCTGGTATTGTTTGTTGTTGGGTTATTCTTGAATCTGTTACTAGTTGTGGAATCATCTCTGTTGGTTTTAAGATCTGTCCCTGGATGTTCAATTTGCTACTGTTGTTGCTGACTGTTCTTGTTGCTTTGCTACTGCTGATCTTCCTCTTCTTTTACTTCCAATACCAGGTACATGGCTGTAACCTTGTCGATATTGTATGCTGAAATGTGAAAACTTGAATACATATGAAGAATGGAACTTTGAAGTTTTAATTTAGCTTTTTCTTTGTTTCTTTTACTGATTGTATTTAGGCTATTTCATGTATTATTATTCTATAAATTTATTCCGCTTTGCATAACTAGGCATCTTGTAGTGATGTACTAAATAATACTCTGCTTTAGTTTGGTTATTAGGTAGTATACGTTTAAGCATGCTCATTACTGTCAAACTGTTTAATAACTGGAATAAGAGAAAATAACATAAGTTGGTCTTTAGTGAATCGGCTTGGAAAAACTGGTTAATTCACTAGCTATGAAGGTTTTAATATTGTCAACAGTAGGTTAATCGTGAACATGTAGCTAAATTTAGTTAAGGCATGAATTTGAACTAATTTCGTGAATTAGGCATTAAGGCATGATTTGAGTTCAAACAAGACTAGATAAAGTTTAAGTTTAATAAAATTTCGAATAAGCATTAGTGATTAAGGTTAATTCTAGTTTCAAATATTTGTAAATAATTAATTCCAACAGTTCAAGTCATCTAACAATGTGAGTTTAAACTAGTTATAGGATAATTAGTCTCTTTTGAATATATTATTTGTCGATTCCGTATTTTATTTATAATTTCAATTTTTAGTAATATTCCTTTCCGTTAACATTTGTCTTAGTCTAACGATTAATATGTTACCCCTTTTTTCACGCATGTAATTAATTAGAATTTTTCTCTTTTATTTTAGAGACGAATTTAATAGAAAAATGTAGTCACTTTAGGATTATCCTTTTAAAAATAAACAAGATGAGCTTTGCCAAATAAATGCATAGACTGTGGGGCCCTTTATACGTGTTTGTAAAAATTACTTAGACTTTGGGACGGGCCGTTTAACAAAATTTCACGGCCTTACCCAAAATAATGATACGCTAGTCGCTTAAGGCGCGTTTTTAATAAATTATTTCCTTAAATACGGGTGTGCATTTATGTAACCCAAATCCAAATCTCGACGGAGTCGAAACATGTCGATAACCACGAGTACATTGATTGTGACGTGGTTCGAGATACGTTTTCACAATGTTGCAATTCTTTTGTTAAATAATAATAATAATAATAATAATAATTCTTTTGTTAAATAATAATAATAATAATAATAATAAAAGCGGTAATAGAGTTATAACTTGCATATAAGTGCATAACTGTTAAAATCAGATAAATAAGTCGAATATAACAGTTGAGCGACCGTGCTAGAACCACATAACTCGGGAATGCCTAACACCTTCTCCCGGGTTAACAAAATTCCTTATCCGGATTTCTGGTTCACGGACTGTTAAACAAAGTCATTCTTTTCCTCGATTCGGGATTAAACCGGTGACTTGGGACACCATAAATCTCCCAAGTGGCGACTCTGAATTAATTAAACAAATCCCGTTTCGATTGTCCTTTAATTAGAAGAAACTCCTTGTACCCTTGCGGGTGCCGAAAAAAGGAGGTGTGACAGCTCTGGGTACTCAAATGTTGATTGGGCAGGATCAACTTCTGATAGACGTTTTACATCTGGATATTGTGTTTTGGTAGGAGGTAATTTTGTGTCTTGGAAGAGCAAGAAACAAAATATAATTGCTCGGTCTAGTCTAAAAGCAGAATATCGAGCAATAGTTATGGCAACATGTGAACTAGTTTGGATCAAATACTTGCTCAAGCAGTTGAAATTTGGTAAAATCAGCCAGATGAAACTTGTGTGTGATAATCACCCTTCATATTGCGTCAAATCCGGTGTTCCATGAGAGAACTAAACACATTGAGATTGACTGTCATTTTGTCGGAGAAAAGATACTCTCAGGAGACATTACTACAAAGTTTGTGAAGTCGAATGATCAGCTTGCAGATATTTTTACCAGGTCTCTCATTGGTCTTCGTATTAGTTACTTATGTAACAAGTTCGGGACATAGACTTGTATGCACCGGCTTGAGGGAGAGTGTTAAATAGTTATATGTAAATAAGTCTAGTCTCATATGTAGTAGCAGTAGAACATATATTATATATAGGGCTCATTGTATCATTGTTAACAAATCAATAGAATATTTTCTCGTGTATTATTTCTCACATCTTTAAATTTCCATCCAGAAGTCATAATGGTAAGATTAGGAAAGTCACCTGTTCATTCATTTTGTGCTTAGAACTTGGATATAATCAACTCTGTCCTTATCGCCTTTTTAGAAACAGTATAGAACTCTTTCAATTTTGTTAAATATTCTCTTACCCAGATCTACGGAGGACAGAACTCGAATAGATGCACTTGCAAATTTCTGGGGAGAGGATATGTGGCGATGGGTTTTGAAAAGAATTCGATATTTTCAGTTTCAATAACGCTGTTGCTAGTTAAAGATCAGCTTCTTTCTTACAAGCTTTAATCTCAGTTTCTACTTCTCACACCGTGCACCTTCCAATGACAACTGTGAGCACGTGATTTTTGCCTTAACGAAAACTACTCCAAAAAATAAATCAAAAAATAAAATAAATTTCTTTTACTGTGTAATTTGTGAATTTGCGTGGTGTTAAATATTTGTGTTATGTCCGTAAATGTTTATTTTTGTCATAATAAAATGAAAAAATAAAATAAAATACATATTGCATGCATATAGGATTTAATTATGCATTTAAGAGATAATTTAAATAAAATCACAAAAAATATGCATTCGTTCTATTTTTTTACTGTGTGATTAATGTTTTGACTATGTGTTAAATAGTTGTTATGAAGTAATTAATATTTTTATGTAAGGTTAAAAATTGTTTTATAATTTTATTAGGATTTTTTTTATTATTAATAAAATCAGAAAATAAAATAAAATAGAATGGGAAAATTGGACCTGGATTTAAAATTCAGGCCCAAATCGAATTACCCTTCCACAGCCCAATTCCAACACTCCCAGGTCCGGTCCAATTCAAAGCCAGAACCAAACGACATCGTTTGGTCACCTCTCATCAAAGGCTGTTGGATTAAATCCAATCAACGGTCAAGATCCCCTGCCCTTACCCGCAACCCATAACCCGACCCATTGACCCGATTCAGTCCGACCCCAACTTTAAACCAAACGACGTCGTTTGGTTTAATGAATTAATCCTGGCCATCCATTCTACTTGATCCAACGGACGATACCAATCCACCCCACCCCTATATAAGTCCCAAGCCTTACCCGGCCCCTAACTGAACCCCCCCCTCTCCGCTCCTGTTCATCATCGTTCCAAACCCACTCCTAACCCTAGCCGCCCTAGGATTCCACCGCCTGAAACCCGGCGGCATCAACGCCGCCGGTCACCACCTTAACACCCCAGAACCCCCTGAACCTCCTCTATCCAAATATGTTATCTGCTTGGTTCGAATCTCCCTGAAGGTTCTCGAATCTTCATTTGAAGATCTAAACCAAACAACACCTAGTTAACACCATAGCTTCCCCTAGTCATCCTGAGTATGGATCTGTTGTTTGTTTGGCTCGAATCAGTTCCGAGCTTCTCGAATCTTCTTTTGAAGATTCGGATCAAACAAGAACAAACTCAGACTTGTTCTAAAATGATACCAAATGACCCCTAGGCTCCCCTCACCCTTGTGTCATCTTTGGTTTCCTTCGAATCAGCCCGGAAATGTTCGGATTTAAGATCCAAGAACCAGAAACCCTAAATTTTCCAATCTTGGAATTTTTCTGATTCGAGTGAAAGATTGAGGTCTAACAGACTTTAATCGAGGTATTCTCAACTGAGAATACTTCGAATAAAGTCTGTTCAGCCTCAAAAATGTCCGAATTCAAGATTGAGTCTGTGCCTGAATAAATTTGAAGATTCAGAGGTATTTTTTCTATTTCTTTTGTGCATTCTACGTGTATTGTTGACTGTATTAATAGCTTGTTAATTTTTCATATTTTGTTTTGATTAATTCTGTCATTTATGTCTCTTACCTATCTACTTAATCCGAATGTGAAATGTTTCTGTTGGTTATGTTTGTTTACAATATGTGTAATCGACTCGATTAAGTTCGTCGATTAGTTACATTATGAATTCCCGTTTATGATAATACATTGTAATAACCTGCTCACCTGTTTTGATTGACTATTATCATGTTGTTGTAATCAGTTAGTTAGTCCTTGCTAATTAGTTGGTTCTTGTTTAATAAGTCAGAAAGTTTATCAAACATTTGAGTATTAATTTTTGGGCAGTTGGTTTCAGGCAGTGTCAGTATACTGACCATGCCCCTGCATTCATACATATTTCAAATTTAGTTGATTTGTTCTGTTAAATTCTGTGTGACGTTGTTGAGATGTTAAGTTTGAATTCAAGTTCACAATGTTGCATAGATGCAACTGTGTTAGGAAGTTGTTTAGAATTGGTTCTAGCTGTTAAAATCAGAAGGATAATCAAGCCTGGACAGATTTTAAAATCTGTTTTGTAACAGATTCTGAATTTTAGTTTAAAGGCAGTAATTACAGTAGGATTTCTGGGATATTTCTGGAATGAAACAGTAGGGTAATGTAATAATAGTAGTGGGCTGAAAGTGGAATGTAATGGCTATAATTTAAATACTAATGGGAAACAAGGGATAATGGGGCTGCTGAAAATCATGTTAGGATCACATAAAGTATTAAAAAGTAGTTTTTAATGGAAACTTTCTAATTTTTAAAGGGATAAAGGGTCCAGCCACCATGACAAAGGTGCAACCAGCCCTGTATAAATACAGGAGCTGGACAGCAGACTGGGGCAGACTTTAGAGAATTTTAGGAGAGACTGGAAGAGATTTTGGAAGGGAGAAAAAATCAGTTTCCAGAGAGAGAGAAATCAGCTTTTCATAATAGAGGGCAGTCAGTTTTTTTTTTAGACTTTAAAGGAGTTTTAAGAGAAAAAGAGAGTATGAAATTGGGGAAGCAAACAGATTTTTAGGATCAGTTTTCAGACAGAGAGATAGAGCTTAAGGCAGATTTAAGGAAACTGAAAGAAAACTGAAATCTGATATTATTTCTTTTCAGTAAGTCTGTTCGGATTTGTTCAATAACATTGTTCAGTTAAAAATTCTGAAAATTCTTAAAGAGTGCTGTCACTGTGCATCTGGGTTCTTTGGGTCTTATTATTGTTTAAATCTGTGGGAATACTGGTATTTTGCTGATTTAGTTACTGCTGCAACTGCTGAAACTTACTTCTTCTACCTCCATTTCCAGGTACATATCCTTTTAAATTCTATGTTGGAAAGAGATTCAGTATGACGGATAAAATGAAGATTGAATTGTAATACTATCTTTATTCATATGAGTTCTTTAATTAAAAACTCAGTTTTATTTTCTGGATCAAATAAGTAGTATATGTTGATAGAATGACTGTAAATTAAATATCTTTTATTGAAGACTGCATAAATGTTGTAACAAGGTTAATTTTTTAAATTTTCATTAAAGTATGGTTGTGATTAAGATTGTCAAGATAGGAAACAATGGCATAAAGTGGGCCATTATTTAAATTTTATGGTGCTGTTAGTTAAGTAAATAGTAATGTAGAAATATCAAGAAAACTACACTACTAATTCTTATTGTTAAATAAGGTTTAGATGGTCTTGATGGTATATGTTTATAAAGATAATAGATGTGTGTATAAGCGTTGGTGAAAGGTGATATGATATAGCTTGTTACGATATTAAAACATTATGAATGTTTACGAAATACAGTTAGGTTGTATGTAAGGTAATTTTATTGAAGTAACTTGTATAATAACTCCTTTCCTATAAACTCGATGCCTATTTGCCTTCATAAAACAAAGTGACCAAATAATTAGGCCTATTAGATTAAAAGCGAGTATATGAGAATGAAAAGAGATGTACAAGCATAAATTGCCACACTTTACATCAATGATAATTAGAAATAGAATTTGCATTAAGTAAATAATATAAATTCTCGGAAAATATTTCCTTCCTTTATGAATCATTTATTTTCAGTTTCATATGTAATTTATTCTTGGGCATATGTATATATGACATATTTGTTTTAAAAAAAATCATATTTTTTTTCTGTTCTTTGAATTTGAATAGTTGGAATGAATATAATTTATATTCGGAAATCATAATCGACGAACAACCGTTAATAGATTGCGAACTCTTTTCAAAGAACTTATAGGCCTCTAAATAGGAGTTTCTCATGATTTTCACATAAAAGAAATACATGAATATAATAAACAATTTGTGGAAAATCCCTAAACCATTACAAATATTTTGCGCAATTAGGGATACGTTCGCGTACCCTGATTATATTTAAAAAAAAAATAAAAATTCGGATTATGCGTACGCGCAATTTCGAACGAATATTTAATAAAAGGATTTTTCCAAAGGCGTTAAATCAATTTCATAAAAACCCGAGATGCACGGTTCACTATTCAAGAAAAACAGATATTCTTGATTCAACACAATTTTGAAAAAGGATTGCTTAATAAGTATATTATCAAAAGTTATTGTGTACACGTACGCGTGACACAAGTCCGCAATTTTTAAAACACGAATATACGTACGCGTAATTCGATTCAAAGAAGGGTCCTCAAACACAATAAGTATAAGCGGTAGCAAAAATCATGTAACATCAATATATTTAATAAAAATCAAGATAATTAAGCCAATAATAAAAACAGTTAAGCGACCGTGCTAGAACCACGGAATTCGGAAATGTCTAACACCTTCTTCCGGATTAACAGAATTCCTTACTCAGGATTTCTGGTTCGCAGAATAATAAACAGAGTCATATTCTCCTCGATTCAGGGATTGAAATTGGTGACTTGGGACGCCTTAAAATTCCCAGGTGGCGACTCTGAAATAACTAAATAAATCCCGTTTCGACTGTCCTTTAATTGGAGAAAACTCCCCTTGCGCCCTATCGGGTGCGGAAAAAGGAGGTGTGACAGCTCTGGCGACTCTGCTGGGGAAAAAAGTCAAACTGTAACCCAGAACCAGTGGTTCAGGGTTTAAAGAATTCGAGCTTAAAATATCTGTGTTAATTGGTTTTATTTACTATGAGATTTTCAACTGTTTATATGCTAATATGCTAAATGTTGTTGTTTACCGCTTTAATATTATTTGAATTGTGAATATATACAACTGCTACGAAACCCCCTTCTTTCTGAGTCTTCTGAATTTATGGTGTACACGTGCGCGTGACCCACCTTTCTGTTAGAGTCGTACCAAATAAGACGGAGTTGGGACAAGTAACTAGGCCGGACAGACTTTCGTGCTCCCGGTATGTTGCCCCCGCTTCGGCTCAAACTGTCCGTTTGGGTAAGCCAGGTTTAGAACAATCAACCTAAGGTTTTACACTTAGAATAACTCAGCCATGTACCGGATCCCTAGTAGGAACGAATATTTGCATCATATGCATTTGGCCTTGGAGACTCAACACAGGGGTTGGGTCTGTCTAGGACAGGTGAACCCAAAATAAAAAGACCATCATGATGCATCCTACTTGTTACTTGTGCATTCATTTGCCTCGAACATGCTTGTTGACCAGCTTAAATAAAATCATGGTAAGAAGAAAGGAATAAAATGGGTTGTTTTAAATTTCGAAAAAAAAAAGAGAAAAGGTTTTAAATCTTGAAAAAAGGTATTTAATAAGTAATAAATTTTCAAAAATGAATTTTGACTTTATCAAAATTAAATTTCAGATACAAAATGAGCATCACACAAAGCCCCTCATCCACAAGTACGGAAGAATTTCTATGTCAGCTTCAAATGTGGTGGTATGATTTAGGCGAAAACGGTCAAAAATGGGTCGTCAAGCATTTGGGAAATCTCACGGACATTATGAAAGTTAAACCCCGTGATGATCTGATTGCGGCGTTAGTAACTTTCTGGGATCCTGTTCACAATGTTTTTCGTTCCTCTAACTTCGAGCTTACTCCTACATTAGAGGAGATAGCTGGATATACTGGTTTTGAAGGAAGTTTAAGAAATCAAAGCTTGATATTCACAAAGGCTCCTTCGGTACATCGATTCTTCGGTCTTTTGAACATCAGCAGTCAAATCAGGAAAAGCAATGTCATCAATGGATGTTGTTCCTTCGACTTTTTATATTCAAGGTTCGGAAAATCAGATGGGTTTGAAATTCATGAAAAAGGCCTTACTAATAAGCAAAACAAAGACACTTGGCAGATTCACCGTCGATTTGCTTTCATGGTGGCTTTTCTAGGAGTCATGGTCTTCCCAAATAAAGAGCGAACAATTGATATTCGCACAGCAAAAGTTGTGCAAATCCTTACCACCAAAGAAAATCACACCCTTGTCCCCATCATTCTATCAGATATTTATCGGGCTCTGACTTTATGTAAATCAGGAGCAACGGTCTTCGAGGGATGCAAAATTTTGTTACAAATGTGGGTAATGGAGCATCTCCAACAACAGCCCAAGATCATACAATATGGGTCAAAAAATGATAATTGCATCGAGAGCTATGAGGAAAGAACAAAAAATTATCAAGCTCCAGAAGGGATAGAAGCATGGGTATCTCATCTAAAGGCTTTAACGGCAAATCAAATTGAATGGACTCTGGGATGGTTCCCGATGAGGGAAGTAATACATATGTCAACCTCAAATAGTTATCTACTACTATTGGGATTAAGAAGCATTCAGCCGTATGCACCACTAAGAGTCTTAAGGCAACTAGGGAGATATCAAATAGTTCCCGATGATGAAGATTTGAGTATGCAAGTAATCGAATTACACCCAGAAGCCACTATTCCCGAAGCTCTACTTCAGCAGATGTGGAATGGATGTCGATACTTGAAAAGTGATACTCAAGTCCCAGACACTACAAAAGGTGAGATGAATCCTGGATATACAAGGTGGTTTGAAAAACGGTCTCGCGTGGATGATGTACCAGAACCTGAGCTGAAAAGGCCAACAAAAAGACCCCATGTTCAAAACTTCAATGATAAAATCCAAGAGCGGTTGATCTGGGGAGAAAAAGAAAAAGGGTACAAAGCAACTATCCATGCCCTAAAAGAAAATCTAAGAAGCCTCAGTTTGGAGAAAGATTTGCAAGAACAAGAAGCCGAAGGCGAGAAAAAGAGTCTAGCTTGTGAGAATGAAAATCTTCATGCTCGATTCCAAAAAATGAAAAGAGTTTCTGAAACACCAAAGAGGAGCTGGAAGGATCAAAAAACCATCGCCAATCTCTTTGAAAGAATGCAAGATTATGATTTCATTCTTGCGGAAAATGAAAGGGCATTGAGCAAAGCAAAAGAAAAGATCCAACAATTAAACGAAGAAGCCAGATCTAACAAGGAACGCCAAGATAGGCAATCCGAAAAAGACAAGGCACAATTCAATAAGGAAAAAGACTATTGGATGCGATCAGAAGACCAGCTTCGTGCACAACTAGAAGAGGCAAGAAGATGCAACAGAGAACACCAACAAGCAGACCTCGACAGGGAAAGAGCGCAAGCAAGATTAGAGCAGGCCAGACTCCGAGCTTTGTTAGAATCAGCTCTAGATCGTGAGAACCGTGTCAGAGATATAGCCACCACTCGTCAGCAGCAATTGCAAGACCAAGACCAACGTCTCCAAGGTTTCAGGGCACAAATCCACGACTTGGCAGTTTTCACATCTCAAAGTTATGTAAACTGCCAAGGAATGGATTATGAAAGATTTACTGAGCATGCGCCCACTTTTGCTCGTCATCTAGCAATGGAATTGGAGAGGATGTATTGTACGCTGGGAGGCCATCCGGATCAAGCACCACATTGAGCAAGATAATCCAATATTTGACAACAAAAATGAAAAGTGGGGCATGTTGTGAGATGTGATGAATTGTATCTTTTATTTAAGTGTGTGTGTTTTCGAACCATTTTCTTAAAAGTTTTCAAATGTAATTCCATCTTTGTGTAATGAATAAAAGTGATTGCCTTTGGTCCGAACTACGCAAGGTCTGATTCATGTAAGAACATGATACGTAGGCAATCTCTCAGATTCGACCACCACGATAAAAGATGTTTATAATAAATAAAAATGAATGACAATAAAAATTTCAAGAAGGCTGGGACGACACAAGCAGCAGAGCAAATGCATAATAGAAAGGGATTATTTGTCTAGGAGCATTGCATCTCAACGTGTGATTATATATGTGTTAAAATCTCAAAACTAACAAGTTTGTCCATTTTCAGAATTCAAGCAGTTAGTTTCTCTAAAGAGTATACTGGCATATTATCACTATCACACAAGATCAAAAGGACCAATACCCGAAAGTATGTCTATTCCAGATGTTGACACAGGTATGGAAATAGAAGAAATGGATGTTGGGAAAATGAAAGAAGAAATGTTTAAGCTCAAGCAGCAAATGGCTGAGATGTACCAAGCTTGGTCTACAGGACAGTTACCCCCATCTTACCCAAATAACCCTGCTCCATCAAAGACCCAAACTCAGGATAATATCACCACTGAATTATCCCCAAGTTTTCCCATTTATCAGCACTACCGAGGCACTACCTCTCAGACACCACAGTCTCCACCTCCAAAGCCAGTTCCGTACTTTCCTCCACCTATGACTCCTGTTTTCGTAGCACCACCCCCTGCTACATTTTACAAATCTCCTAGTGAGCCTACATGCCAGGCCCAGGACAACCAATATTACCCGCCGGAGCCTACCCTCAAAGCCTCCGAAATTCATTCAACCAATCCTCATTTTGATCTCCCAACCGAAATTGACAAGACAGCCAAAAATGCTGAGCAAGAAGAGATGTTCCGGAAGGTCAAGAGTCTAGAACAATCGTTCAGAGACATGAGAGGATTAGGTGGGCAAGTCAGTGTAGCCTACAAAGATTTATACTTATTCCCCAATGTACAATTGCCAGTTGGCTTCAAGATGCCCAAATTTGACCTATACAGCGGGCACGGCGACCCAGTAGCCCACTTAAGGGGTTTCTGTAGCAAGATGCGAGGAGCTGGGGGAAAGGATGAATTATTAATGGCATACTTCAGTCAAAGTCTAAGCGGATCAGCTTTGGAGTGGTATACACGCCAGGACCATGGAAGATGGTACACCTGGGATGACCTGGCACAGGCATTCGCATACCATTTCCAATACAATCTGGAAATCATCCCAGATCGGTTATCTTTGACCAAATTTGAGAAGAAACACAATGAGAGTTTCAGAGAGTATGGTTTTCGGTGGAGAGAACAGGCAGCAAGAGTAGATCCTCCTATGAAGGAGAGCGAAATGGTATACTACTTCCTCCAAGCCTTGGAACCGACTTACTATGCCCATTTGGTTTCAGCGGTTGGGAAATCATTCAACGAAGTACTGAAGATGGGAGGTATGGTGGAAGAAGGCCTCAAGACAAATAAAATCATGAGCTATTCAGCAATTAAGGCAACTACTCAACCTATCCAAGGCGGGGTAGGAGGAATCGGAAGAAAGAAAAGGGAGGAAGCAGCCGTAGTTGATTCAGGAATTTGGCCGGGACCCAGAGGTTCACCGCTTTACTATAATCAACAACGACCTCGCCCATCAGCTTACCACCATGATTCGTCCCAACACTACTATCACCCTTCAGAGCCTCATTTTGCCATTAACCATGCTCAAGCATACAATCAGCCACCTGTTCACACCAATTGGCGTGCTCCTGTCACACCAAATACTTACCCACGAGCCTATCCCGGACCAGGTTTTAGGCCTAGGCCAGCATTCAGGGGAGAAAGGGAACAGAAAAAGAAAACTTACACTCCATTGGGAGAGTCTTACACTAGTCTGTTCCACAGGCTGAGACAGCTAGACATGCTGAGACCAATACAATCCAAACTACCCAATCCTCCACCAAAGAATCTGGATTACACCATTAGCTGTGAATATTGCTCCGGTGCGCCAGGCCATGATACGGAGAAATGTTGGCATTTGAAAAATGCAATACAAGAGCTGATTGATACTAATAAAATCGAGGTTCAAACCCCCGAAGCTCCAAATATCAATAGAAATCCAATGCCAGCCCATCAAGAGGCTAATATGATAGAAATCATACAAGCTGATGGGAAGACAAAGAAGCCGTCACAAACTGTCATGATGATCAAGTCTCATGAAACCAAGCCAGATAAGCAGTTAATGGAGGAGAAGCCGGTGTCTAAGCAGAACAAAAATGGTGATGAACCGTCTATGATAGTCGATGAGGGATCATCAAGCAAAGTTACCGCAAAACAAGAAAGGCCGAAAGTGATAGTACCAGGGGTTGCTAACAAACCCATTGTATTCGTGGAAGGAGCCCGTACAGATCGGGTTATTGTTGCACCTGTAATCCAGCTGCCGGTCATCAACAACAAAGCCATCCCATGGAACTATGAACGGGTGACTGTAATGTACAAGGGCAAAGAAATCAAGGAAGAAGTGTGTGAGGTGCAAGGCTTGACACGTTCGGGAAGATGTTTTACTCCCGAAAAGTTGAGAAAAACTAAAAACAATCCAATGCCAACAAAGAGAGCTGTGACGGAAGAAGAGGCGGAGGAGTTTTTAAGAAAAATGAAACTCCATGATTATTCTGTTGTGGATCAATTAAAGAAGACCCCCGCTCAAATTTCATTGTTGTCATTACTGATCCATTCAGAGGAACACCGTCTGGCGTTGATGAAAATCCTGAATGAAGCTCATGTTCCTGAAAAGATCTCTGTAAATCATTTGGGCAAAATAGCCAACAGAATCTTTGAAACAAACAGAATTACATTTGCTGATGATGAATTACCTGTGGAAGGTACCGAGCACAACAGAGCTATTTACCTCACCGTGAAATGTGAAAACTCCGTAGTAACCCGGGTATTGGTTGACAATGGGTCCAGTACAAACATATGCCCTCTCTCCACTTTAAACAAATTAAAAATTAAAGAGGAGAGGATCCAGAAGAATAGTATCTGCGTACGAGGATTTGACGGTGGAAGCAGAGATTCATTTGGCGACATAGTGTTAGAACTAACTATAGGGCCAGTTGAATTCACAATGGAATTCCAAGTGTTGGACATATCTGTTTCTTACAACTTGTTATTGGGTCGACCATGGATCCATGCTGCTAAAGCAGTCCCGTCAACACTACATCAAGCTGTCAAGTTTGAATGGGATCATCAAGAAGTAGTCGTGTATGGAGAAGAAAGTTTAAATGCTCACAGCAGTACCATTGTACCAGTCGAGGGAACAGAAAATGACCAGGGACCATGGGTATACCAAGTGACAAACACAGTGTCGATAGAGAAAATTTCAGAAGGGAAATACCTTCCGAATCCAAGGATATCCTATGCATCAGTCATGATAGCTTATGAAATGTTAAAGAATGGATTTATACCCGGCAAAGGTCTGGGCTTATTTCTGCAAGGAATTGTACAACCAGTATCTCTCCCCGAGAACTAGGGAACATTCGGTTTAGGGTTCATACCCACCATCAATGACGTGATAAGGGCCAGGAAGTTGAAACGCCAAGCATGGGTTCTTCCAAAACCAGTACCACATCTGTCAAAATCTTTTGTCAAGACCGGTGCTAAAAATCGCCCGATAACAACAATTCCTAAATCCCGGGTCAATCCTGAGCAGGAATTAATTGAAAGATTCGAGAAATTGTTTAGTGATGTGAATATGTTGGAAAGCGGAGAAGGGTGTAGCAACGCAAAAGTTCAATTCGTTGGGCCAGAAACAAAGCTCAATAATTGGAAAGCCACTCCTCTCCCAATTCGAAAGGAGTCTTGGTAGTTTATTTTGATTTTCTTTCAGTTTGTTTGGGTTATTTCAAGGTTGTAATCCCAAAGTTTATCTTACAGTTGGTTTGAAGTGTGCAAAACCTTGTTATCTTTCATCATCCAATAAAAGCAGTTCCCTTTTTATTATCATTCCTAATAGCTTTCTTTTCTTTTTCTTCTTTTCTGTACAGTTCCTTTTACGCTGGCTCTAGTGATATGGCATGCATGAGGAATCCTCAGCCCAGTCTTAAAAATCAATCTGGTTCCGAAATATTAATTCAAGAAATATATTGTGATTATGAATCAGAATATGATGAAGATGAGGTTTTTGAAGAGATTAGTAAAGAGTTAATTCACTTTGAGGAAAAAATCAAACCTAACTTGAGTGATACCGAGGACGTCAATATAGGGGACACGAGTAATGTCCGGGAAACTAAAATAAGTGTCCATCTCAAACCAAAGATCCGAGAAGAGTTAATTAAAGCACTCATAGAATTCAAAGATGTTTTTGCATGGTCGTATGACGACATGCCGGGCTTGAGCACTGATTTAGTGATCCACAAATTGCCCACCGATCCAACGGTGCCTCCTGTCAAGCAGAGGCTGAGAAAATTCAAGCCTGATATGAGTATGAGAATTAAGGAAGAAATCACCAAACAATTGGAAGCAAAGGTCATTCGAGTCACTCGATATCCTGTTTGGTTGGCTAATGTCGTTCCTGTGCCAAAGAAAGACGGCAAAATTAGAGTATGCGTCGACTATCGCAATCTCAACAAAGCAAGTCCAAAGGATAATTTCCCATTACCCAATATCCATATTTTGATCGACAATTGCGCCAAGCATGATATAGGGTCTTTCGTGGATTGTTATGCCGGGTATCATCAAATTCTAATGGATGAAGAAGATGCAGAAAAGATGGCATTCATCACACCATGGGGAACTTATTGCTATCGGGTAATGCCATTCGGTTTAAAGAACGCCGGGGCAACCTATATGAGAGCAATGACCACAGTGTTTCATGATATGATACACAAGGAAATTGAGGTGTACGTGGATGATGTGATCATAAAATCAAAGCATCAGGCCGACCACGTTGGGGATTTGAGGAAGTTTTTCTTGAGACTTCGCAGATACAACCTCAAGCTTAACCCTGCCAAATGCGCATTTGGAGTTCCATCCGGAAAGTTGCTGGGATTCATAGTCAGTCGACGAGGCATCGAGCTAGATCCGTCAAAGATTAAAGCCATCCAAGAACTGCCACCTCCAAAAAACAAAACTGAAGTAATGAGTTTGTTGGGGAGGTTAAATTATATCAGCAGGTTTATTGCTCAGCTCACAACAACCTGTGAGCCAATTTTCAAATTGTTAAAAAAGGATGCTGCAGTCAAATGGACCGATGAGTGTCAAGAAGCGTTCAATGAAATAAAAAGGTACTTGTCAAACCCACCCGTGTTGGTCCCGCCAGAGCCAGGAAGACCTTTGATTCTTTACTTAACGGTTTTGGAAAATTCATTTGGTTGTGTATTGGGGCAACATGACCTCACTGGCAGAAAAGAACAAGCCATCTACTACCTTAGCAAGAAGTTCACAGCTTATGAGGTTAAGTATACTCATCTGGAAAAGACATGTTGCGCACTAACATGGGTAGCTCAAAAATTGAAACACTATTTGTCATCCTATACTACTTACCTCATTTCTCGGTTGGATCCATTGAAATACATTTTTCAAAAGCCTATGCCAATGGGAAGACTTGCAAAGTGGCAGATATTGCTCACAGAATTCGACATCATCTATGTGACCCGAACTGCAATGAAGGCTCAAGCACTGGCCGATCATTTAGCCGAAAACCCGGTCGATGAGGAATATGAGCCGTTGAAGACTTATTTTCCTGATGAAGAAACAATGCATATCGACGAGGTGGAGCAAATTGAAAAGTATGGCTGGAAACTTTTCTTTGATGGAGTCGCTAACATGAAAGGAGTTGGGATAGGAGCTGTAATCATTTCTGAAACAGGGCATCACTATCCTGTTACGGCTCAATTACGATTTTATTGCACCAATAATATGGCTGAATATGAAGCTTGCATTTTGGGGTTAAGGCTAGCTGCAGACATGGGTATCCGAGAAATCTTAGTCATGGGAGATTCGGATCTTTTGGTACATCAAATTCAAGGAGAATGGGAGACCCGAGATTTAAAGCTCATCCCATACCGGAAATGTCTACATGATCTTTGTCAGCGGTTTCAATCAGTGGAATTCCAATATATTCCAAGAATCCATAATGAGGTTGCCGATGCATTAGCTACCCTAGCATCAATGTTGCACCATCCGGACAAAGCTTATGTAGATCCAATACATATTCAAGTCCACGATCAGCACGCTTATTGCAATATGGTTGAAGAAGAATTTGATGGTGAACCATGGTTCCACGACATTAAGGAGTATATCAGAATGGGGATATATCCCGCACAAGCCACAGGAGATCAAAAGAGGACCATTAGGCGATTAGCAAATGGATTCTTCTTGAGCGGAGGAGTTTTGTATAAAAGAACACCAGATCTTGGATTATTAAGATGCATAGATGCCAGACAAGCTACAGCTGTCATGTCTGAAGTACATTCAGGAGTTTGCGGACCCCACATGAGTGGATATGTGTTGGCAAAGAAAATCCTCCGAGCTGGTTACTATTGGCTTACCATGGAGAGAGATTGTATCAGTTTTGTACGCAAGTGTCATCAATGCCAAATACACGGAGATTTGATTCATTCTCCACCATCCGAGTTGCACACAATGTCGGCACCATGGCCATTCGTTGCCTGGGGTATGGATGTGATTGGACCAATTGAGCCTGCAGCATCCAATGGGCACAGGTTCATTCTAGTAGCTATTGATTATTTTACCAAATGGGTTGAGGCCAAGACATTCAAATCAGTGACCAAGAAAGCTGTGGTCGATTTTGTCCACTCAAATATCATATGTCGATTCGGAATCCCGAAGGTGATCATCACGGATAACGGTGCTAATCTTAACAGCAACCTAATGAAGGAAGTATGTCAACAGTTTAAGATTACACATCGTAACTCTACCCCATATCGGCCCAAGGCGAATGGAGCAGTAGAAGCAGCCAACAAAAACATAAAGAAGATACTTCGGAAAATGGTAGAAGGTTCAAAACAATGGCATGAAAAATTACCATTTGCATTATTGGGATACCGCACTACTGTTCGCACTTCAGTAGGAGCCACTCCTTATTTGTTGGTATATGGCACCGAAGCAGTAATTCCTGCAGAAATTGAGATTCCTTCCCTTCGGATCATCGCCGAAGCAAAGATTGATGATGATGAATGGGTCAAAACCCGTCTAGAACAGTTAAACTTGATTGATGAAAAACGATTGATCGCAGTATGCCATGGTCAATTATATCAAAGAAGAATAGAAAGAGTATACAACAAAAAGGTACGTCCCCGGAAATTTGAAGTAGGTCAACATGTGCTGAAACGTATTCTTCCGCATCAGGTCGAGGCAAAGGGCAAATTTGCCCCGAATTGGCAAGGACCATTCATTGTGACCAGAGTATTATCGAATGGTGCACTATGCTTAACAGATATTGAAGGCAAATGCATAGATATGGCGATCAATTATGACGCGGTAAAGAGATATTATGCATAACTTTTTGAGTGTTTGTATTTAGCATTATTTCGAAGATTGGAATGACAAAGGCAATTTATTCTGCTATCCAAACACTATACCATTTGCTTCCCCTTTGAGCCATACTTGTTTCTTTCCTACCCTCTCTTGGAATCAATGAAAATCAAGTAATCTAAAAAAAAAAATCACTATTATTGGGTGAACTACGTTTGACCTGATTCCTCAAAGAAGGATACGTAGGCGCTTTACGGCTCGGTCATAGGGTGCACAATATACATAAAATGTGCACAAAAAGAAACATCAAGCGACCCCAATTAAGGAACTGGGGCAAGAATTGTATTGGGAATAAGAAAAGATTCCAAGAGTTGTAATTTTAAACACATACCAAAATTGTTTAAGCTTTTCCATTTCTAACCCCATACCAGAAAGACCTTTCGACCAATCTTAGAAAAATGCTAAGTCAAGCAAATGAAGACGGTTCATAACATTCTGGTGCAAACAAGAAAAGAAAGTAAAAAACGAGAGAGTCTTATAGGTGAAAACCCAAACGGGCACCATAAGGCGACGGAAGTTGAGAGAAAAGTAAAAATGAGAGAGTCTTATTGGTGAAAACCTTTGTAGGCACCATAAGGCGAAAAGGAAGTGAGAAATGAACAAATGAGGAAGGTTTATCGGTGAAAACTCTTTGAGACGTTACAAGCCCAACAGGCCTGTGAAATGAAAAATGAAGTTGGATTATGGAAATTTTGGGGGAAAACGAAAATAAGACAATTGAGAGGAGATTGATTAAAAGACTGGGTTGATTAATCCGAAATGCATACCCTGATCATTGGTGCCAGTAACTCCAATCAGATAAGTTTTCATTCTTGCTCCAACAGTCATCCAAAATTGGATTTTTCTTTTTATTCTATAATCGTCGAAATCAACGTGTTTCGTCACTAATAATCTTACTTTTCTAAAAGCTTTGAAATAAGTTTTATTCCAAACAAATAAGAAGGAATGTCAAGGTATACTACCAAGATTCAAGGTTACATGATGCAAAATACGGCCACAAAAGTGTAAGATAAAGGATATGGGTGTAAGAAAGGTGAAATCAAAAGTGGATCAGCAAAGTCAGAAGGGACATATGATTACAGTTAAAAGGGTTCGAAGGAAAACATACAGAGGGGAATCCTATAGTCAAGGATCAATTACAAAGACAAAACACTCTTTTCAACCATTCCAAGGCAACAAAGAGAAACGAAGAGAAGCATCAACATCGGCAAGAATACCCCAGTCAACCACCTTGCTTTAAACTAACGAAGTTTTCTTTGAAACAGGGGCAAATACAATATTTGTGTCAGGAAATACCTGATGAAGAATTAAAGAAGTCAGGCGTCCACCTGGAGAATGAGGATGAGAAAAGAAGAAGTCAGGCGTCCACCTGGAGAATGAGGATGAAGAAAAGGAGAAGTCAGGCGTCCACCTGGAGAATGAGGACAAAGAATTGAAGAAGTCAGGCGTCCACCTGGAGAATGAGGATGAAGAATTAAAGAAGTCAGGCGTCCACCTGGAGAACGAGGATAAGAAATTAAAGAAGTCAGGCGTCCACCTGGAGAATGAGGACAAAGAATTAAAGAAGTCAGGCGTCCACCTGGAGAATGAGGATGAGAAAAGAAGAAGTCAGGCGTCCACCTGGAGAATGAGGATGAAGAATTGAAGAAGTCAGGCGTCCACCTGGAGAATGAGGATGAAGAAAGAAGAAGTCAGGCGTCCACCTGGAGAATGAGGACAGAGATTTAAAGAAGTCAGGCATCCACCTGGAGAATGAGGATGAAGAATTAAAGAAGTCAGGCGTCCACCTGGAGAACGAGGATAAGAAATTAAAGAAGTCAGGCGTCCACCTGGAGAATGAGGACAAAGAATTAAAGAAGTCAGGCGTCCACCTGGAGAATGAGGATGAAGAAAGAAGAAGTCAGGCGTCCATCTGGAGAATGAGGACAGAGAATTAAAGAAGTCAGGCGTCCACCTGGAGAACGAGGATAAGAAAATAAAGAAGTCAGGCGTCCACCTGGAGAATGAGGACAAAGAATTAAAGAAGTCAGGCGTCCACCTGGAGAATGAGGATGAAGAAAGAAGAAGTCAGGCGTCCACCTGGAGAATGAGGACAGAGAATTAAAGAAGTCAGGCGTCCACCTGAAGAACGAGGATAAGAAATTAAAGAAGTCAGGCATCCACCTGGAGAATGAGGACAGAGAATTAAAGAAGTCAGGCATCCACCTGGAGAATGAGGATAAAGAAATTAAAGAAGTCAGGCGTCCACCTGGAGAATGAGGATGAAGAAAGAAGAAATCAGGCGTCCACCTGGAGAATGAGGACAGAGAAATTAAAGAAGTCAGGCATCCACCTGGATAATGAGGATGAAGAATTAAAGAAGTCAGGCGTCCACCTGGAGAATGAGGATGAGAAAAGAAGAAGTCAGGCGTCCACCTGGAGAATGAGGATGAAGAATTGAAGAAGTCAGGCGTCCACCTGGAGAATGAGGATGAGAATTAAAGAAGTCAGGCGTCCACCTGGAGAATGAGGAAGAAAGAAAAGAAGCAGTCAAGGCACCCACCTAAAGAACGAGGGAATTGAAATGTTGAAATCAAAAGCCCGCTCACATGAAAAAGGAGCACACTTAGAATCAATAAAGCAGAGGAGTCCGACAGAACCCCCAGCGAGAAACAACAAGAGTCCCAAAAGAAAATACGGGACACAATGAAAAGGAATACGGAATAAGCCAAATGCCCAAGAGTCACCAAAATATCAAGACAACAAGAAACGCAAGGGCATGATCTAGATAAGATTTTTATAATTCCTGTACTATAATCTAGTTTAATTTTGTATTTCCTTTAAAGTAAGGTGTAATAAGGAGGTCAGCAAGCAGTAAAAACAGCACGAAGCAGCAGTAACATCACAGCCCCACGGTAGTCCCAGCTACCCAAAAATTCCCGAACTACACTGACCTGATTCCTTTATAGCCAAGGATATGTAGGAAACCTTTGAAGCAGAGGTTCGGTCAAATCTTTCTAAAAATGCTTCCCACGGAGTATTCGAACGGGCAAAAATCGCTCGTATCCGCTCACTTTATCTTTGCACGAAAACTCTTCGAGTTTCCGCACAAAGAGGGGCAGCTGTGAGCACGTGATTTTTGCCTTAACGAAAACTACTCCAAAAAATAAATCAAAAAATAAAATAAATTTCTTTTACTATGTAATTTGTGAATTTGCGTGGTGTTAAATATTTGTGTTATGTCCGTAAATGTTTATTTTTGTCATAATAAAATGAAAAAATAAAATAAAATACATATTGCATGCATATAGGATTTAATTATGCATTTAAGAGATAATTTAAATAAAATCACAAAAAATATGCATTCGTTCTATTTTTTTACTGTGTGATTAATGTTTTGACTATGTGTTAAATAGTTGTTATGAAGTAATTAATATTTTTATGTAAGGTTAAAAATTGTTTTATAATTTTATTAGGATTTTTTTTATTAATAATAAAATCAGAAAATAAAATAAAATAGAATGGGAAAATTGGACCTGGATTTAAAATCCAGGCCCAAATCGAATTACCCTTCCACAGCCCAATTCCAACACTCCCAGGTCCGGTCCAATTCAAAGCCAGAACAAAACGACGTCGTTTGGTCACCTCTCATCAAAGGCTGTTGGATTAAATCCAATCAACGGTCAAGATCCCCTGCCCTTACCCGCAACCCATAACCCGACCCATTGACCCGATTCAGTCCGACCCCAACTTTAAACCAAACGACGTCGTTTGGTTTAATGAATTAATCCTGGCCATCCATTCTACTTGATCCAACGGACGATACCAATCCACCCCACCCCTATATAAATCCCAAGCCTTTACCCGGCCCCTAACTGAACACCCCCCCTCCTATCACTGTTCATCATCTTCCTCAGACCCCCCCCCCTTAACCCTAGCCACCCTAAGATCCCACTGCCTGAAACCCGGCGGCATCAACGCCGCCGGTCACCACCTTAACACCCCAGAACCCCCTGAACCTCCTCTATCCAAATATGTTATCAGCTTGGTTCGAATCTCCCTGAAGGTTCTCGAATCTTCATTTGAAGATTCGAGCCAAGTTCAGATCTAAACCAAACAGCACCTAGTTAACACCATAGCTTCCCCTAGTCATCCTGAGTATGGATCTGTTGTTTGTTTGGCTCGAATCAGTTCCGAGTTTCTCGAATCTTCTTTTGAAGATTCGGATCAAACAAGAACAATCTCAGACTTGTTTTAAAATGATACCAAATGACCCCTAGGCTCCCCTCACCCTTGTGTCATCTTTGGTTTCCTTCGAATCAGCCCGGAAATGTTCGGATTTAAGATCCAAGAACCAGAAACCCTAAATTTTCCAATCTTGGAATTTTTCTGATTCGAGTGAAAGATTGAGGTCTAACAGACTTTAATCGAGGTATTCTCAACTGAGAATACTTCGAATAAAGTCTGTTCAGCCTCAAAAATGTCCGAATTCAAGATTGAGTCTGTGCCTGAATAAATTTGAAGATTCAGAGGTATTTTTTCTATTTCTTTTGTGCATTCTACGTGTATTGTTGACTGTATTAATAGCTTGTTAATTTTTCATATTTTGTTTTGATTAATTCTGTCATTTATGTCTCTTACCTATCTACTTAATCCGAATGTGAAATGTTTCTGTTGGTTATGTTTGTTTACAATATGTGTAATCGACTCGATTAAGTTCGTCGATTAGTTACATTATGAATTCCCGTTTATGATAATACATTGTAATAACCTGCTCACCTGTTTTGATTGACTATTATCATGTTGTTGTAATCAGTTAGTTAGTCCTTGCTAATTAGTTGGTTCTTGTTTAATAAGTCAGAAAGTTTATCAAACATTTGAGTATTAATTTTTGGGCAGTTGGTTTCAGGCAGTGTCAGTATACTGACCATGCCCCTGCATTCATACATATTTCAAATTTAGTTGATTTGTTCTGTTAAATTCTGTGTGACGTTGTTGAGATGTTAAGTTTGAATTCAAGTTCACAATGTTGCATAGATGCAACTGTGTTAGGAAGTTGTTTAGAATTGGTTCTAGCTGTTAAAATCAGAAGGATAATCAAGCCTGGACAGATTTTAAAATCTGTTTTGTAACAGATTCTGAATTTTAGTTTAAAGGCAGTAATTACAGTAGGATTTCTGGGATATTTCTGGAATGAAACAGTAGGGTAATGTAATAATAGTAGTGGGCTGAAAGTGGAATGTAATGGCTATAATTTAAATACTAATGGGAAACAAGGGATAATGGGGCTGCTGAAAATCATGTTAGGATCACATAAAGTATTAAAAAGTAGTTTTTAATGGAAACTTTCTAATTTTTAAAGGGATAAAGGGTCCAGCCACCATGACAAAGGTGCAACCAGCCCTGTATAAATACAGGAGCTGGACAGCAGACTGGGGCAGACTTTAGAGAATTTTAGGAGAGACTGGAAGAGATTTTGGAAGGGAGAAAAAATCAGTTTCCAGAGAGAGAGAAATCAGCTTTTCATAATAGAGGGCAGTCAGTTTTTTTTTTAGACTTTAAAGGAGTTTTAAGAGAAAAAGAGAGTATGAAATTGGGGAAGCAAACAGATTTTTAGGATCAGTTTTCAGACAGAGAGATAGAGCTTAAGGCAGATTTAAGGAAACTGAAAGAAAACTGAAATCTGATATTATTTCTTTTCAGTAAGTCTGTTCGGATTTGTTCAATAACATTGTTCAGTTAAAAATTCTGAAAATTCTTAAAGAGTGCTGTCACTGTGCATCTGGGTTCTTTGGGTCTTATTATTGTTTAAATCTGTGGGAATACTGGTATTTTGCTGATTTAGTTACTGCTGCAACTGCTGAAACTTACTTCTTCTACCTCCATTTCCAGGTACATATCCTTTTAAATTCTATGTTGGAAAGAGATTCAGTATGACGGATAAAATGAAGATTGAATTGTAATACTATCTTTATTCATATGAGTTCTTTAATTAAAAACTCAGTTTTATTTTCTGGATCAAATAAGTAGTATATGTTGATAGAATGACTGTAAATTAAATATCTTTTATTGAAGACTGCATAAATGTTGTAACAAGGTTAATTTTTTAAATTTTCATTAAAGTATGGTTGTGATTAAGATTGTCAAGATAGGAAACAATGGCATAAAGTGGGCCATTATTTAAATTTTATGGTGCTGTTAGTTAAGTAAAGAGTAATGTAGAAATATCAAGAAAACTACACTACTAATTCTTATTGTTAAATAAGGTTTAGATGGTCTTGATGGTATATGTTTATAAAGATAATAGATGTGTGTATAAGCGTTGGTGAAAGGTGATATGATATAGCTTGTTACGATATTAAAACATTATGAATGTTTACGAAATACAGTTAGGTTGTATGTAAGGTAATTTTATTGAAGTAACTTGTATAATAACTCCTTTCCTATAAACTCGATGCCTATTTGCCTTCATAAAACAAAATGACCAAATAATTAGGCCTATTAGATTGAAAGCGAGTATATGAGAATGAAAAGAGATGTACAAGCATAAATTGCCACACTTTACATCAATGATAATTAGAAATAGAATTTGCATTAAGTAAATAATATAAATTCTCGGAAAATATTTCCTTCCTTTATGAATCATTTATTTTCAGTTTCATATGTAATTTATTCTTGGGCATATGTATATATGACATATTTGTTTTAAAAAAAATCATATTTTTTTTCTGTTCTTTGAATTTGAATAGTTGGAATGAATATAATTTATATTCGGAAATCATAATCGACGAACAACCGTTAATAGATTGCGAACTCTTTTCAAAGAACTTATAGGCCTCTAAATAGGAGTTTCTCATGATTTTCACATAAAAGAAATACATGAATATAATAAACAATTTGTGGAAAATCCCTAAACCATTACAAATATTTTGCGCAATTAGGGATACGTTCGCGTACCCTGATTATATTTTAAAA
Source organism: Nicotiana tabacum (assembly GCF_000715075.1). Classification (NCBI taxonomy): domain Eukaryota; kingdom Viridiplantae; phylum Streptophyta; class Magnoliopsida; order Solanales; family Solanaceae; genus Nicotiana; species Nicotiana tabacum. The sequence goes on from NC_134101.1 coordinate 206,008,478, forward strand.
AAAAAATTAAAATTCGGATTATGCGTACGCGCAATTTCGAACGAATATTTAATAAAAGGATTTTTCCAAAGGCGTTAAATCAATTTCATAAAAACCTGAGATGCACGGTTCACTATTCAAGAAAAACAGATATTCTTGATTCGACACAATTTTGAAAAAGGATTGCTTAATAAGTATATTATCAAAAGTTATTGTGTACACGTACGCGTGACACAAGTCCGCAATTTTTAAAACACGAATATACGTACGCGTAATTCGATTCAAAGAAGGGTCCTCAAACACAATAAGTATAAGCGGTAGCAAAAATCATGTAACATCAATATATTTAATAAAAATCAAGATAATTAAGCCAATAATAAAAACAGTTAAGCGACCGTGCTAGAACCACGGAATTCGGAAATGCCTAACACCTTCTTCCGGATTAACAGAATTCCTTACTCAGGATTTCTGGTTCGCAGAATAATAAACAGAGTCATATTCTCCTCGATTCAGGAATTGAAATTGGTGACTTGGGACGCCTTAAAATTCCCAGGTGGCGACTCTGAAATAACTAAATAAATCCCGTTTCGACTGTCCTTTAATTGGAGAAAACTCCCCTTGCGCCCTATCGGGTGCGGAAAAAGGAGGTGTGACAGCTCTGGCGACTCTGCTGGGGAAAAAAGTCAAACTGTAACCCAGAACCAGTGGTTCAGGGTTTAAAGAATTCGAGCTTAAAATGACCATCCTTATTTCATAGACGCAATAGTGGAAGCATATGGTGAGGGATAGTTGATATCTACTGTTCTCACTCTAGAGTTTACCTTTGTGTACTCTGGATTTCTCGTTGTTAATCTTGGATATTAAGTTGTAACTCATTTTAACACTCTCCATCAAAATCAACTTCAGTTGTCACTGCAATCGTTCCAAGCAACAACAACAATAATTACCCAGTAAAATCCCACATAGTGAGGTCTGGGGAGGGTAATGTCTACGCAGACCTTACCCCTGCCCCGGTAGGACAGAGAGGCTGTTTCCGATAGACCCTTGGCTCAGAACGATGGAAATAAAGAAAAACAAGGAAAACAAGGAAAACATAATTCATTAGTAACTCCAGTAAAAACCATTATAGTAACAGCAACATAAAAATCAAAAGATGAATGACATGCAATAACAGTAACCAGGGTCTACGTAATCTAAGATAAACAACAAGAATAGCGTGGGTTCAACATAAACTGCAAACCATCTAAGATCAACCCCAATCCAACCCCGCCTCACCCCCGAAATGCAGTAAGGAAAGCTCTACTACCTCTATCCTACAATTCTAATGCTAGTCCTCCAGGCCTTCCTATCAAGGGTCATGTCCTCGAAAATCTGCAGACGAACCATGTCCTGCCTGATAACCTCTTCCCAATACTTCTTATGTCTTCATCTACCTCTTCTCGTGCCCACCATGGCCAACCGCTCACACCTCCTCACCGGAGCATCGATGTTTCTCCTCTGCACGTGCCCGAACCATCCGAGCCTCGCTTCCCGCATCTTGTCATCCATAGGGGCGATGCCCACCTTCCTCCAAATATCTTCATTCCCGATCTTGTCTATCCTAGTGTGCCCGCACATCCACCTCAGCATCCGCATCTCTGCTACTTTCAACCTCTGGATGTGGGAGTTCTTAACCGGCCAACACTCTGCCCTATACAACATTGCCGGTCTAACCACATCTCTATAAAACTTACCTTTGAGTATCGGTGGCACTTTCTTATCACACAAGACTCCAGATGCAAGCCTCCATTTCATCCAGCCCGCCCCTATGCGGTGCTTGACGTCCTCGTCGATCTCTCCGTCCCCCTGAATCACCGACACAAGGTACTTGAAGCTATCTCTCTTGGGGATGACCTATGACCCAAGCCTCACGGCCCCACCTACATCCCTCGACTCAGTGCTAAACTTGCACTCCAAGTACTCTGTTTTAGACCTGCTCAATTTGAAACCCTTAGACTCGAGAGTCTGTCTCCAAACCTCCAATCTCTCGTTAACACCTGCCCTCGTCTTGTCAATTAGAACAATGTCATCAGCAAATAGCATACACCATGGCACCTCCCCTTGAATATGATGTGTCAAAGCATCCATCACCAAGGAAAATAAGAATGGGCTAAGCGCAGAGCCTTGGTGTAATCCCATAATAACCGGGAAATGCTCTGAGTCGCCTCTCACAGTCCTAACCTTAGTCTTAGCTCCATCATACATATTCTTGATAGCTCTTATGTAGGCTACCGGCACGCCCTTCGCCTCAAGACATCTCCATAGCACCTCCCTAGGAACCTTGTCATACGCTTTCTCCAAGTCAATAAACACCATATGCAGATCCTTCTTCTTATCCCTGTACTGTTCCACCAATCTCCTAATAAGGTGGATAACTTCCGTAGTGGAGCGGCCCGGCATGAACCCAAACTGATTGTCGACATCGTCTTCCTCACCCTCACCTCCACCACCCTCTGCCAGACTTTCACGGTATGGCTAAGTAACTTGATACCCCTATAATTGTTTCAATACTGGATATCACCTTTGTTCTTGTACAATGGTACCACTGTACTCGACCTCCATTCCTCCGGCGTCCTTTTCGTCCTAAAAATTACATTGAACAACCCAGTCAGCCATTCCAATCCTGCTCTACCCACATACTTCCAAAACTCAACCGGAATTTTATCTGGACCGGTCACTCTACCCCTACTCATCTTACGCAAAGCCCCCACGACCTCGTCGACCTTAATGCGCCTGCAATACCTAAAATCTCGGAGACTTCCCGAATTCCCCAAGTCCCCTAGCGCTATATCCCGGTCCCCCTCCTCATTTAGAAGACCATAGAAGTACGTCTGCCATCTTTGCTTAATCTGGGGATCTCCCATCAATACTCTACCATCCTCATCTTTGATACACCTCACTTGGTCCAGATCCCGGGCCTTCCTCTCCCTCACTTTAGCCAGCCGAAACAACTTAATGTCCCCTCTTTTCTCCCTTAATTCCTCGTATATACGGCTAAACGCTGCATTTTTAGAATCCGTGACCGCCAGCTTTGCCTCCTTCCTAGCCACTCCGTACCTCTCTCTATTCGCTCTCCTCTCCTCCTCGCTTGAGCTCCCTGCCAACTTTGCGTACGCTACCTTCTTCGCCTCCACTTTACCTTGGACTATGTCATTCCACCACTAGTCTCCTTGGTGCCTGCCAGAAAAACCCTTCGATACACCTAGCACCTCTCTCGCCGCCTTCCTCACATAGTTCACCGTAGTTGACCACATAGTGTTTGCGTCTCCACTACTCCTCCAAGCTCCCATAGCAGATAACCGCCTCTCCAATTCCTAGGCTTTATCCTTGGTTAAAGCTCCCCATCTAATCCTTGGTCGGCCACGAGCATACCTCTTCTTCCTCTTCATCATAATGCCGATGTCCATCACTAAGAGCCTATGCTGAGTTGCGAGGGTCTCTCCCGGGATAACCTTGCAATCCTTGCACAACCCTCTATCACACCTTTTGAGGAGAAGGTAATCGATCTGAGTTTTCGCCGTCGAACTTCGGAAAGTAACCAGATGCTCCTCCTTCTTCGGAAAAGTTGAGTTTGCAATCACCAGCTCGAAAGCCTTAGCGAAGTCTAACAGCGAAGTACCTCCTCCGTTCCTATCCCCAAGGCCAAAGCCACATGCACCTCACCATAACTACCAGCAACTACCCCGATATGGCCATTAAAATCCCCTCCAATAAATAACCTTTCAGTAGGAGGAATACTACGCACAATCTCATCCAGGCCCTCCCAAAAGCGCCTTTTAACCTCCTCATCCAAGCCCGCTGCGGTGCGTAAGAGCTAACTACATTTAGGGTGCACTCACCAATGACCAACTTAATAAACATTAGCCTATCATTCACTCGCCTAACCTCAACCACAGACTCTCTAAGATCCCTATCCACCAAGATACCCACTCCATTATTACCCCTCACGACTCCAGAGTACCACAACTTATACCCGTCCGCATTCCTCACCTTCGACCCTGCCCACCTAGTCTCCTGGACACAAGCTATATTAACCTTTCTCTTCTGGAGAATCTTTGCCAACTCAATAGACTTACCCGTCAGCGTGCCTATATTCTATGACCCGATCCTCAATCTACAGCCTCCCTCTTTCCCCTTACCCTCCTTTCCTCTCGACCCAACCCCTGACCCCCTGCCCACCCCCTTCTCACCCCCAGCACCCCTCGAGGACATGACCTTACTCTACCATCCCACACCACGGCCACTATACCTACGACATACTTCGGAAGGCCCAAACCCGGGCCCAAACCAGAAAATAGCCGGTTGCAACTACAAGTATACTAAAAATACTAAAAATACGCTTAAAATGGTGCTAACTAGATAGCCACAAATTATCTAACACAAAGAAAGAGACAAGAAAACGGGAGGTACCAACTCCCGATCGAAAGAACCTGGAAATATGACTTGATGCACCCAGAGATGCTCCGCTTTACTTGCCCGTATACCTCGCGCTTTCCTGGGCAGCTGCAGCAATTCCCAAAAATATAACCTGAGTGCTTTGGAACCCAACGTCCAGCCCTTTATGACTGTCAAATGGCCTAGTCCGCTATGCTTGTCCGTGCACCTCCCACCTATCGCCAAACAGCCACCAACAGTGCTACCTGCAACACACACAGCAAACCCCGAGGCCAAGAAAAGGGGGAGGACTGTCATCGGAACAGTCGCCGGAAAATAGTGCCTGCCCGAGAACTAGAGGTACGCCGAGGCAAGGTTTGAAGAAAGGGGAAACACAGGGGAGGGTGGTGTGGCTGGGCCGAAAAAGCAGAAGATAGCTTGCGCCGGTGGGTCGCCGGTCGCCGGCCTAGCTGCTGCTAGGGTTAAAAGAAAAGGAAAGGAAGAGAGAGACTCGGGAGAGAGAAAGGAGAGGAGAGGGAAATAAAGGGTCGAACTTACCTGGTTCACCTGGACGAATCGTCGGCGCTGAGATTTGCCGGTGGAAATTTGCGGGTGGAAATGGCAGTGTTACCGTTAGAGAGACAGGCTTGCGTTATCAAAACAGAATACAACCATGTGCAAGTCTACGGTTATTAGCGCGTTGCTGCAATCATTCCAAGCAATTCCTGAAATATTGCAAATATCATAATGTTTAAACTCTTGCTGAAAATATCTGCAACATGCTATTTTATCGTAATTAGCTTCTTTCCTGTTTTTCTTTATCTCGATGAGAGTGAAAATGTACTTTCAAGTGCCACTACATCGTTCATTACTTTATCTAAGTACCTCCTGATCTGCATAACCATGTATTTTTCTACAACCATTTTTCTACTTGGTGTTCTGTTTCTCTTATGGAAAGTGAAACTATTAGCCATCTTTTTACTACACCATAAACTGTTGTTTACCGACTTTTACTACAGCATAAATTGCTGTTTACCTGACTCTAAACTCATTTTTCTGTAATTGATCTTTGAGGTGTCATTTGGTTGATAGGATAAAGGGATAACAATCAAAGGATAAAATGCAGGTCTTTTTATTCCACTTTGGTTGAATTTTTTATTATGGGATTAGTAATCCCGGAATTTTTCTGGCAAATTTTGGACTCAGGTATTTACCCTGAGTGACCTTTGATTATTAACAATGATAAACCTCAAAAGAAAGAATACAAGTAAGGAGGCCTAGGCCTTACATTACAATTTTTAATGAGGTAAAGCACCTCTACTACTAGCTAGCATGAAAAAATAAGAACTTGAACGAACTAAGTACTTTCTGATCATTAGAGAGTTTTTAACACACTTTGTGATGATATTACAAATGATAAACGCTACTAAAATTGTAAGCCCCTTCTTCTTTGCACTTGTGAAAACTTCAAGAATTTGCAGTCTTGTAGTACTTTTTATTCTTCTTCTTCTTGTCCTCTTCCTCAAATCTATCCAATATCTCCTGATAATTCATTAATTCTTCTTGGATCTATTGGACCTTATGGAAGTTGTATAACCTGCCATGTTTTTTGTGCAAGTTTCATTGGTTGCCTTGTAGCAATCTCCTCAGTCACTTTGCCATCCCAACTATGCTTTCTACATAGACATTTCTTTTTATTTTTGTTGGATCCACTTCTTTGTTGCCCAGGAGAGATATCTCCATCTCTAACTTTATTTGCAGAACATCTATCCAACATGTCTTCTTCCTCATATATGTCCTCTCCTATTTCAACACCAAATGCTTCTGTTAGGTTAGGTCCTAACACTAAAGCACCTGGTTCAAGCCATTTTGCCACCACACCAATAGTCTTTTTATTGGTTACCACTTTTCTAGGTGTGGAAGAAGTCACTAAAGCTTCAACAAGTTCCCTATCATGTACGGAAATATTTGAAGCAATCTGCAACTGCTTGCTTGATGTTAGAGTAGAAGAGCTTGTCCTAGCTGTTAAAGGAACAAAGGCAGGTGCTGTAGGACTTGAGCTACTTCTCCTAGGAGGTGAGTTAGCCTGCTCATCCTCTTCATCTACCATATCAGCCCATGTAGGAGCAACTGTCTCACCTTGTTGATCCTTGGAAATAAACCCTGCATCAATGGAATTTGCTTGAGAGATCCCATATTTAACAAAAAGAGCATCAAAAGTGTTTGGAAAACTAATGTCCTTTGAGGCATTAGGTCCAACACTTGGATCCTTCACAGTATGCAGGTCTTTATAACGACTTGGATAACCAATTCCAATAGTTGCAGCCTGTAGCTTGTGGAGAAAAATAAAAAATGAAGAACATGTCTCCACCCCTCCAAGTTCAAAATTAGGCTGTCCAGGCACACGTACAGTAGCTTGAACACCTATATCCAATTCCTGAGTAACATTCTTTTCAGCTGCAACATCCGGTGCAACTGTATCAGCAACTATCTCTGCTTTATCATGCAAAAGGCCTGTTATCATCATATCTTTGAGCATCATCTATAGCAGTCTCATCTTCAACTGTATCACCATGCATAACTTGCAGCATACTTGTATCTTGTGCAAGTGTATTCGCACCAGTTTCAGATGGATTTGGTGGCACCATTTCAAGCTGCTTCAAACCACCATCTTGAACCTCTTTCACCTTCTCCAAATTCTCACCATTACTACTTGTAGCATTACTCTTTGTTTTCCTTTTTTCATCCAAAAATAGTTCTCAAATCACCTTGGTATTTCTCCAGTTTCAGATGGATTTGCTGGCACCATTTCAAGCTACTTCAAACCACCATCTTGAACCTCTTCCACCGTCTCCAAAATACACCATTACTACTTGTAGCATTACTCTTTGTCTTCCTTTTTTCATCCAAAATAGTTATCAAATCACCTTGGTATTTCTTCATGTTGGATCCTTCATTCAAAGTTTCTCCATGATTGTGAACCCCTAAGGTTTCGTTTTCCATTTGATTATCTTCTCTCTTATTCTTCTTTTCCATTAAACGACAAGAAACATCCTCATGACCTTGGCGTTTACAAAAAGTGTGATTAGTGTGAGATTATATAATACAAACTCTTTATATGCTCGATATTCTTACCAGATTGTTCATCAGTAAATTGTAGCCTCATGCGCTTCGGGTGTTTGTCCAGGAGATTAAGAACCATCTTAACCCTAGCTGTGTTATGTCTTGTTCTTACCTATGTGGCATTATCTATGGCAGTTGGTTTACCACAGCCAATGCAATCTAAGTTGCTTCGACACGACAGTTTAGGTGCCGCACCCATGTCGACACAACACTAGTATGGGTGTGGGTATGGAATTCATATTGGATCTGGTCAAATAATTTTGGGTGCTTGGACCACAACGGACAGAAATATCCCAAACGAAATACAATTTGATTCCCTAAATCAGAACCAAAACTAGGGTAAATTTGAAGAAAATAACATACCTTATCTAGAAAATCAATCATTTACTTATCTACAACTTGAGAATTGTGAGAATGCATGGGAGAAAATATTATTGATTAATATTGACAATGATACAATGAGCCCTATATATATATAATACATGTCCTAATCCTAATACATATGGGATTAGGGTTATTTACTACTATTTAACTATCAAACTAATACTCCCCCTCAAGCTGGTGCATATAAATCATATGTACCGAGCTTGTTACATATATAACTAATACAAGGACCGGTGAGGGACTTGGTGAAAATATCAGCAAGCTGATCATTCGACTTCACAAATTTTGTAGCAATATCTCCCAAGGGTATCTTTTATCTAACAAAGTGACAGTCAGTCTCGATATGTTTAGTTCTTTCATGGAACACTAGATTTGACGCAATATGAAGAGCAGCTTGATTATCACACACAAGTCCCATCTGACTAATCTCACCAAATTTCAACTCTTTGAGCAACTGTTTGATCCAAATTAGCTCACATGTCGCCACAGCCATTGCTCGATATTCTGCTTTTGCACTAGACCGAGCAACCACATTCTGTTTCTTGCTCTTCCAAGACACCAAATTTCCTCCTACTAAGACACAATATCCAGACGTAGAACATCTATCAGAAGGTGATCCTTCCTAATCAGCATCTGATTATGCAACGATATACTCATGGCCTCGATCCTCAAACAATAAGCCTTTGCCTGGAGCTAATTTTATATATCGAAGAATGCGGACAACTACATCCCAATGACTATCACAGGGAGAATCCATAAACTGACTCACAACACCCACAAGAAAGAAAATGTCAGGTCTAGTCACTGTGAGGTAATTTAATTTACCAACCAACCGCCTATATCTTGCAAGATTGCTAAGAGGCTCCCCCTGTCCTGGTAGAAGTTTAGAATTCGGATCCATTGGAGTGTCAACAGGTCTACAACATGTCATTCCTGTCTCCTCAAGAATGTCTAAGGCATACTTCCGTTGAGAGATCACATACCTGATCTAGACTGAGCGACCTCAATACCCAGAAAATACTTTAATCTGCCTAGATCCTTAGTCTAAAAGTGTTGAAAGAGATGTTGCTTCAACTTACTAATACGATCCAGCTCATTGCCGGTAATAACAATATCGTCAACATAAATGACCAGATAAATACTAAGATTTGAAGCAAAATGTCGATAAAATATAAAGTGATTAGCTTCACTACGAGTCATGCCAAACCCCTGAATAACTGTGCTGAACTTACCAAACTAGGCTCGAGGAGACTGCTTTAGACCATAGAGGGACCGGCGCAAATGACATACAAGGACACTAGACTCCCTCTGAGCAACAAAACCAGGTGGTTGCTCCAAATAAACCTCATCCTCAAGGTCAACGTGAAGAAAAACATTCTTAATGTCCAACTGATAGAGAGGCCAATGGCGAACAACATCCATGGATAGAAAAAGGCAGACTGATGCAATTTTAGCCACGAGAGAGAAAGTATCACTGTAATCGAGTCCAAATATTTGAGTATATCCTTTGGCAACAAGACAAGCCTTAAGTCGACCAACCTAGCCATCTGGACGTGAATCAGCTGGGTCTGATGCTGGGCGCGGACGATGATGATAAGTCAGGAGTGGTGGAGCTGTAGAAGGTTGAAATGGACTAGGTGGTGGCACTAGAGCTATAGTTGGTGGAACTGGACTCGGTGGTGGCACTGGAGCTATAGGTGGTGGAGCTACAACTGGAACTGTAGGTGGTAGCTATAGAGGAAGATGAATGGGAGATAGGGACTGAATCTCCAAAAGAAGGAACTCGTAGCACCTTAGAAATATCTAAGTGATTAATTGGACCTATGAAGTATGATTAGGTTTCAAAGAAGGTAACATTAACAGACATAAGAAATCACTGAAGGTCAAGAGAATAACATCGATATCCCTTTTGCGTTCTCAAGTAACCCAGAAATATGCACGAGGAGCTAGCCTATCTTTTCCTGGAGTAAGGTCATGAACAAAGCACGTACTCCCAAAGACACGGGGTGGAAGAGAGAATAAAGGTAAGTGGGGAAACTGGACAGAGAATGGAACTTGATTTTGGATAGCTGAAGATGACATACGATTAATAAGATAACAAGATGTAAGAACTGCATCCCCCCAAAAACGCAGCAGAACATGAGATTGTATGAGTAGGGTACGAGTAGTTTCAATAAGATGTCTATTCTTTCTTTCAGCTATCCCACTTTGTTGGGATGTCTACGGACAAGATGTTTGATGAATAATCCCATGTGGGTTCATAAACTGTTGAAATAGGGAAGACAAATACTCTAGGGCACTATCACTACGAAATGTGCGGATAGAAACCCCGAATTGATTTTGAACTTCAGCGTGGAAGGTCTGAAAAATAGAAAATAACTCAGATCGATTTTTCATCAAAAATATCCAAGTGCAGCTGGAATAATCATCAATGAAACTGACAAAGTAGCGGAATCCCAAGGTAGAACTGACCTGACTAGGATCCCAAACATCTAAATGGACTAAAGTAAAAGGTGACTCTACTCGATTATCAAGACGCCGCGGGAAATGGGAGTGGGTATGCTTACCGAGCTGACATGACTCACACTCTAGAGTGGACAAGTGAGATAAGCTAGGTACCATTTTTTGAAGTTTTGGCAAACTGGGATGTCCTAACCGTTTATGTAATAAATCTGGTGAATCATTAATGGGACAAGTTATTGGAGGAAGACAAGATGCGAGTCCATGTGATTTTGCAAGGATAAGGTAATAAAGTCCATCTGATTCACGTATGGTACCAATGATCCGCCCTGTATTGCGTTCCTGTATAAAAACAATGACATAAAGAAATAAAATAGTAGATTTAAGTGATTTGGCTAAGCGACTAATGGCTATGAGATTAAAAGGACTACCATGAACATAAAGAACTGAGTCTAAAGGTAAGGAAGGAAGTGGACTTGCTTGACCTATTGCAGTTGCCATGGCTTGAGACCCATTGGCCATTGTGACTGTTGGAAGAGATTGAGAATATGAAATACTAGTGAAAAGAGATTTGTTACCAAAAATATGACCCAAGACTCGAAGGTTGAAGGTTGGGAGACACACGTCACACTACTAACTGTTTGAACAACGGAAGCTATCCCTGAAGATGTTTGTTTACATGTTTTGTACCGAAGGAACTCAATATAATTCGGTAAAGAAACCATCTTGAATGGATTCAATGAATTGGATCCAATGGATTGTGAGCTAAAGGCTTCAGATATAATGCCATTATAATGTTGCACCGAAAAAAATGGATTTTTTTCCTACAAAATTATTGTTCACGCAGGAAATCACTATTCACGTCGGAAAAATATAAAGGTGGTCGGAATTTGATTTAAATTAGATGGGTAGGCTTGGATTTGCGAGGAGAATACACTGTCCTGAAGAGGTTTCTCCAAAAACTGTCCGGAAACATTTTCACTCACCAGCGCGTGGGCGTCGGAGCTTCGCAGAAAATTTTCTTCTGGCGGCGCGTGGCAGCGCGTAGGGGGCCTTCTGACGGAGAATTTTTTATGGGTTGGTCGCTGGAGGCCGATCTACTTCGTGGTGGTGTTGGTTTTTGCACAGCACTGACGAAAAGTGGTTTTTTTCTTGCGGCAGACCTGTGTTTGACGGAAAAAAATCTCCAGTTAACTGATTTTTCTTCCCGGAGTCGTTGGAATTTATGCACAGCGATAAATCTCTCACGATTGCTCTGATACCATGTGAGAATGCACGGTAGAAAATATTATTGATTAATAATTACAATGATACAATGAGCCTTATATATATATATATATATAATACATGTCCTATTCCTAATACATATGGGATTAGGGTTATTTACTACTATTTAACTATCAAACTAACAAAAATAAAAAGAATTCCATACTTTACAAGCTATACGTATTCTACAAAATTTCTCATAATTTAAAGATATTTTTCTTTGTTTGAATTATTTTTAGCTGGATCCCCGCACCTGTATCCGTCCTAGAATCTATATCCCCTAATCTTAGAATTTATATCTTGAAGGATCCGACCTCTAGATCCGCACCCGTGTCGGATACCCGCACATGTGTTCGAGCAACTTAGGGTGCAATAGACAACAAAGGTTTCCGAGCAAACAAGTTCGTTGGCACATTTGGTAACGACACCCGTGCCACAAATTTTGAAGTTTATTCTTTAGGGTTGAAATTTTGAGTCCATGGAGAAGTACGAAATTGATGTTGCTCATCCTTATCTTGTAGATAGCCAACCTGTTTTGAGAGAAAAGGGCAGACCCCTGTACAAAGTTTCCTCTTAAAGAGCACTACGAATCTAAAACTTGAGACACAAAAATGACATACTTTATTCATAGAATTGTACGGTATTTATAAAAGAATAGGTACAATCAAACCAGGCTAATCAATCCCAAATTCTTAGGAGATCCTTCAATCAAAGGATTACATCTAAAGTAGTTTCCTCGAATAAATTCTAACAAATTTTCCTGAATATCTATTGTACCATATTTACATCTGCCAGCTCATTCAAGGAGTAGATTAGGATCAATCTGCCAGCTCATTCCCCCTCAAGTTGGCATGTAAATATCGAACATGCCTAACTTGGTGACAAAAAACTCAAAAGTAGTTCTAAAAAGACCTTTTATGAAAATATCTGCAACTTGTTTAGTTGTTGGAACAAAAGGCACGCACACGCTTCCATCTTTAATCTTCTCTTTAATAAAGTGTCTGTCCACTTCGACATGCTTTGTTCTGTCATGTTGAACTGGATTATGGGCAATGCTTATGGCAGCCTTATTGTCATAGTACATCTTTATCAGCAAACTCATAGGTCTTCTTAGTTCTTCCAAAAGTCTCTTTAGCCACAACATTTCGCAAATTCCGTGTGACATGGATCGATACCCAGCCTCGGCACTACTTCGAGCCACCACATTTTCCTTCTTACTTCTCCATATTACCAAATTTCCCCAAACAAATGTACAATATCCAGATGTAGACCTTCTATCAGTAGATGACCCAGCCCAGTCCACATCAGTATAAGCCTCAACACTTCTTTGCTCATTCTTCTGGAAGAACAACCCTTTCCCATGAGAGCTCTTTAGATACCTTAGGATTCAATACACAACTTCTTGATGTTCTTATTGTGGAGAATGCATAAACTGACGGACTACGCTCACAGCGAAGGTAATAAAAGGTCTAATATGAGAAGAGTAAATCAACTTGCCTACCAATCTTTGATATTGGCCCTTATTAATCAATTTCCTTTCCTTATTTCCAAACTTTAGATTTGGGTCAACTGGAGCTTCAAATGGTCTACAACCACTCATTCTTGTTTCTTGTAACAAATCAAGTATATACTTTCGTTGTGACACTACAATTCATTTCCTCGATCGTGCAACCTCCATGCCAAGAAAGTACTTCAGTGGGCCTAAATCTTTTATCTCAAATTCTGAGGCAAGGCGCTCCTTCAGATTTATTATTTCAACCATATCATCTCATGTGAGGATGATATCGTCGACATACATTTCCTTCTAGAATGTCAGGTAAACATTATGTGATCTGCCTGTCCTTGCACATACCCTTGCTTCTTCACGAATTGAGTAAATCTTTCGAACCAAGCCCTTGGAGACTGTTTTAAACCGTAAAGAGATCTTCACAGTCTACACATCTTCGACTTATACTTCCCTTCAAAACCTAGTGGAGGATCCATATAGACTTCTTCCTCTAGTTGCCCATTTAAGAAAGCATTCTTCACATCTAATTATTGAAGAGGCCAGTCAAGATTTACCGCGATTGTCAAGAGGACTCTAATTGAGCTTAGCTTAGCTATTGGAGCAAACGTCTCCAAATAGTCAACGCCATATGTTTGCGTGAATCCCTTAGCTACTATGTGAGCCTTATACCTCTCCAAAGACCTATCTGCTAATTTGGTGGTGAACACCCATTTGCAACCCATTGGTTTCTTTCCCTTTGGTAAATCCACCAATTCCCATGTCCCATTATTTTCAAGAGCACACATTTCTTCCAAAATAGCCTCCTTCCACTCTGGAACTCATAGAGAATCCGGCACATTTTTTGGAATCTCCACAGTGGTAAGTTGTGAGATAAAGGCAGAATAACTAGGGGATAACTTTTCATAAGACATAAACATAGAAATATGATGTTTAGGAGTATTTCTGACACCTTTGGGTTTTGCAATGGGAAGATCCAAATCTGAGAAGGAATTAAAATTAGACTCTGTTGGAAGATTACTTTGAATTCCAGTGAGGTCTTGTGGATCTTAATTTTGATAGTGTTGAGAAGCTTCAGTCTTTTTCCTTTGAGATCAATTCCTTCTCAAATATACCTGTATTTCTTTTGTTTGTTCTCTGTTTCCATTTTTATTTGTCTCATTTAAAGGCACTACAAGTTCAATATTAGGATTTTTATCATTTAAGTCAATTAGGTCCCCCTCATCTCTCGAATAACAGTTCTTTCCTTCTCGTGGATCACACTTATTTATATTTTCTCCTAGATCCCTCACATCAGTATTTATTGTGAAATCAAGTCCTTTATCTGTGAGATGTCTAGTTTCCCCAATATCCCAAAAAGATGAATCTTCACTTGTATGATGCTCCCCTTGAAGATGAGTAGTAAAATAAAATTGTGACTCAAAGAAAGTTACATCCATGGTGATAATTATCTTCCTAGTGTGTGGATCATAGCACTTATACCCCTTTTGACTTGGAGCATATCCTACAAAAACACATTTCTTAGCTCGTGGTTCGAGTTTACTACGATTATGAGGATGAACATGAACAAATATCGTACACCCAAAAACCTTCAAAGGCAAATCTGTACTTAACCTAGAACTAGGAAAATTCTCTTTGAAAAAACTGAAAGGTGTTTTAAATTTCAGAATTCTAGATTGCATCCTATTAATAAGGTAAGTAGCAGTCAACACAGTCTCTCCCCAAAGGTACTAGGGAACTCTACTAGTAAATATTAAAGCTCTATTTACCTCTAAAAGGTGCCCATTTCTTCCTTTCTGCGATGTCATTTTGTTGAGGAGTATCTGGACAAGAGCTTTGGTGTATTACTCCAGTTTTTCTGAAAAAACTTCCAAATTGTTCATTAAAAAATTCACGACCATTATCACTTTGAAATATCTTGATTTTCTCTTTAAACTGTGTTTCCACATTGACATAGAAAGTTTCAACCACATCCTTAACCTCACTTTTGTCCTTCAATAAATCAACCTAACTTAGTCTAGTATGATCATCAATAAAAGTTATAAACCATTGTTTTCCGAACATTGTTGAAATCCTAAGACGGTCCCCAAACATCACTATGAATCATCATAAAAGGTTTTGAAGAAGCATATTTTTGAGAGGGAAAAAAAGATCGGTGATGCTTAGCCATTTCACAAAATTCACATTGGAACAAAGACGGATTTTTATTTCCAAATATTTCAGGTAAGAATAAAAACTAGGATGTCCAGCCGATAGTGCCAAAGCATGACTTTATTCAAAACAGAAGTAGAGTTCAAACAAATAGGATTCAGATGTTGCAAGTTGTCCCCTTTATCAAGGAAATAAAGACCTCCAGATTCTCTAGCACTGCGAATCATCTTCCCCGAGACCTTGTCCTAAAATTCACACAAATCAGAGTCTAAAATAGCACGACAATTCAGAGAACGAGTTAATTTACTGATAGAAATTAGATTGTAGGAGAGTTTCGGAACATGAAGGATATCATGAAGCGTGAGAGATGGTGTTAGTTTAACAGTTCCTTTTACAGCGATTGCTGAGAAGGAACCATCAGCTATCTTGATTTTATTATTCGCTGCACAAGGAGTGTAAGTGGAGAAAAATTTTGGAACTTCCCGTCATGTGATCACTAGCTCCTGAATCTATATTCCATGAATCTATTTGGTTGTAATTGGCATAAGAAAGGTAGATGATACATTACCTATTTGAGCAAAAGAACAAGAAGTATTAGAAGGATCTAGTCCACCAGATCAGAATTGTGGAGATTGAAGGAGTTTTTGCAGAAGTTCCAGTTGTTCCCTTGTGAATGGAGATGTTTCTGGAGAAGGTTGCTGCCCCTGATCAAAATAGGTTGTTTGGAAGGCCTCACCATGTTGAGATCGGAAGCAACGATTGTCAACTTCTTTTTTCTTCGTGTTTGGTGGTTTCCCATGAATCTTCCAACATGTTTCACGGGTATGCCAGTATTTTTTGCAATGATCGCACCATGGCCTTTTCTTTTTATCATCTTCATTTTTCACTGTTGCAAGTGCTGAAGCATCTACAACAGGTTTTAGTTCAAGGTTCAAATAAGGTTTTAACATAACTTTCCCCCTACTTTCCTCTCTCCTAATTTCAGACAAGGTTTCACGAATTGAAGGCAGAGGGTTTTTTCCTAGGATCGGTGACCTGAACTCGTCAAAATCCCGATTTAATCCTGCTAAGAAAAGGTAAGCTTTCTCATTTTCTTCCCCTTTTCTTGTTTTCACACTATCGGCGGGACAATCACATTCATCATGGTAACACTGATCTAACTCTTGCCATAAAGACACCATTTCATTATAATAAGCAGTTACTTCCCTCTTATCCTGCTTAGCTTGCCAAAGTTTAATTTTTAACTCAAATATCTGAGAGGCATTTTCTACATATGAATATGTCTCCCTAACGGCTTCCCACACATCCCTAGCAGTGGGTAAAAAAATATAAGATTTACCTATGACTGTATCCATGGAATTTATTAGCCAGGCAATCACGAGTGAGTTATCTGATCTCCAGGCATTCATCTTTGGGTCTCCAACTTCCGGCTTTATCGTCTCTCCAGTCATATGTCCTAATTTTCCACTGCCATCAATTGCAAGCTTTACTGACTGCGCCCATTCCAGATATTTCTTCCCGTTTAATCGATGAGAAGTTAGCTGGAAGGACATATGAGAGGAATCGCCTCCTTGTGTCACCATATCTTCTACCGAAGCTTCAAGAGAAGAACTTTCGGCTTCTATTGATGTTGCAGAGTGGCGCTCACCATGAAAGGTTGTTTCGGCCATAAGGTATTAGGGAGGAAAGTCCCGCTCTGATACCATGAAACTTTAGACACATTAAAGGCATACTTTATTCATAGAATTGTACAGTATTTATAGGAGAACATGTACAATCAAAGCAGGATAATCAATCCCCAATTCTTAGGAGATCCTTCAATCAAGGGATTACATCTAAACTAGTTTCCTAGAATAAATTCTAACAAATTTTCCTAAATATCTACTGTACCATATTTACAGAAGCAGATTACAATCAAATCTGCCAGCTCATTCAAGGAGTAGATTAAGATCAATCCGCCAGCTCATTCAACTGAATCAATAGTTGTCGACCTGAATGGAGGCCTATCAAGCAATTACCTTTAATCTCAAGTTGTTTTGTAATCAAGGCTCAAAGATCTTTCAAATTAAGCGCACCATAAGATAGTTTCATCACAACAGCCTGTGAAGTCCTTCCTCAACTGCATACTCCTCCAGTTCCTTGAAAGTAAAATGCAATGTGGGTTGACTATTTATAGGTTGAATAGGTTTTAACATGGTTTTTGGTTACAGGTTGTGACGAGGGTTTAGATGTGAAGCTAGGGAGAGCTCTTTTCCGCCATGGAGAAGGCTCAAATCATCATAGGATGTGCCCTAGGAGGAGAGAGCAGAAACCGTTAGGGTTTAGATAAGTTTGTGATTAGTTCGGAATTGGTTATATCACAATTGTGGTACTATTTATATCCCACATTAAGAGTGGAATAACAATCCCAGAATTACTAATTCCGTGATAAAACACCAACATGAAAAAGATGTCCTTCTCCAAGGGTTTTCAGTAATTTAAAACATCCAAGGTTAAAATTGGAAATAAAAGTTTGTCCCGTCTTATTTAGTGTAAACCAAATACCTATTTTATTGGCTGAATACATAAAAAGACACTTAAGGTTAGCACAACCTTTCATTTAGACACCTAAGCTTTAAGCACTTACACTACCCGAAACCTTGTTTCAATTAGGCACTTCCTTGACAATTAGCCAAACTTATAAAGTGTATGCAATGCACTCACTGCTGATGTGACAAATGATGAATAAAAAAAGGACATATACCATTTTGAGTTAAACAAACGAAGTATTTTAAAATCTATTTAGTAAAAAAAATAAAAAAAATATTCTCAAATGGAAAAAAAGAACCTTAATTTACACCCAATCAGAAAAGGACACATTATTAACAAAAAAATAAAACCAAAAAACTGACACATTCATGTTATAGAAAATAGTGTTCTTGATGTTCTTCACTATCTTCATGTGGGTTCTTGTTCCAACCACAATTCTAATCCAAAATTTCGAGAGAAACTCCTCCAAATTTGTTATAACTTCAGCTAAAGATTCTCCACGAGACTCAAAGACAACCCTAATATTAATTTCTCTAATTTTCATCAAATAAAGTTCATTTAAACCTTCAAGCTTTCTTAAAGACCCCATTAATGGTGTTTCGATTTCAAATGAAGAATACTGTCTCACTTCAGTTTCAATCATCTGGATGATTGTTGGTTCAAACTTTCGAGCTAAATCAATGGTGGAGGCACAAAAATGGTGAAAGTGGGGAGGCAATTGTGGAAGTTATGGTGGAGATAAAGAAGAACAAGAAGAAGAAGAAGAAAGAAAGAAATAAAAAGAAAAAAACAAAAAAAATATTTTTGGGCTCTTCACGCGCCTATAGTGGGTGAAACTCATTCTATGTGCTAACTCAATAAGAAGTTCCTAATTGGAACAAGTTTCAGGTAGTGTAAGTACTTAATAGGGACACCCCTAAGTTTAAGTGTCTAAATGAAAAATTGTGTTAACTTTAAGTGTCTCTGAAGGTGTTGGTTTATGTTTAGTCAACAATGGCATGCCAATTGGAAGAGTTGGTGGAAAGAGTTGGTGTGGATGCTAGGAGGAAGTTTCCTCCTTTGATGTCACCCATGACATCAAGAGGAGGTAGTTTGATGTCACCAATGACATCAAGAGGAGGTCTTTACCTCTATAAATATATGCACTCCTTCATTTGTAGAAACCATCCCAAAAATAATACAACACATTGTAGTGAGTAGAGAGTTAAGAGAGAAATTCTCTTAAGTGTAATTGGGAACTCTCCCCTTCCTTTGTTAATATTAAAAAGGCAATTGTTCTCTGGTGGACGCAGGATTATTTTGATCCGAACCACGTTAAATCTTGTGTTCTTTCTTTTACGTTTCCTCTAACAATTGGTATCAGAGCAACAGGATTCTTTAACGATCCAAGGAGGAAGAACAAGCAAAGATGAGTTCCATGAAGTTTGAAATTGATAGATTCAGTTGACGCAACAACTTCAATATCTGGAAGATCCAGATGATGGCGTTACTACGGAGGGAAGGTTCAATCCATGCTATTAATGGAAAGTATCCTAAGGATATATCAACTCCAGACAAGGAGAAGATTGAAGGGGATGCATTGAGTGTAATTCAACTATCCCTTGCACCTAACGTGCTTTGTAAAGTGAGTACGGGTACCGAAGAGACAGCCAAACAGTTATGGGAAAAGCTATAAGGGCTATACCAAGACCGATCAGTGATAATAAGGATGTTGTTACAACGGAGTCTTCACACATTTAAGATGGGTTCAGGTACTTCGTTACAAGATCATTTAGATGCGTTCAATAAACTTGTCATTGACTTACAGATTGCAGGAATTAAAAAGGAGGAGGAGACGCTTGCATGTGCTTTGCTATTTTCATTGACTTTAGGATATCGTGATATTAAGAATTCAATGATGTATAGCAAGGAGCCTATCAAGCTTGAGCAAGTGCGGCAGGCACTTAACTCTAGTGATGTGCGGAGGCACATTGAAGGAGATAGAGATGACCAGGCAAGTGGGCTCTTTGTGAGAGGCCGGACTAGCCAACAGGGAAAGAGAAAATCAAAGCACAGATCAAAGTCTCGTGTGAACAAGAAGAATACAGAGTGTTGGGGTTGTGGCAAGAAGGGGCACTTTGAACGAGACTGCCCAATGTCAAAGTCCAAGGAAAAGGCGAGTGCATCCACAGTTGAACAGGTACATGATTTTGATAATGATTATGTACTAACAACATCGTGTAATAATAATAGTAGTTATGGAAACAAATGGGTGTTAGACTCTGCTTGCACTCTGCATATGACATTTCGAAAAGACTGGTTTAGCAGCTATGAGAAAAGTGGAGGAACCGTAGTAATGGGCAATAATGCAACTTGTGCAATAGTTGGCATTGGCTCAGTTCGAGTTCGCTGCCATGATGGAGTTGTGAGGACTATTACATAAGTCCGTCATGTTCCTGATCTGAAGAAGAATTTGATCTCCCTGAGTACTCTAGATGAACAAGGCTACAGGTACATGAGCGAAGCAGGAACTATAAAGGTGACTAAAGGTTCTTTAGTCATGCTGAAAGGCAAGCTGGAGAACGGCCTTTACACATTGGCCGGAAGCACCATTGTTGGCTCTGCAAATGCATCTACAGTGCAGTTATCTAATGATGACAAGGCAAGACTATGACACATGAGACTGAGTCATATGAGCGCACGTGGACTGGAGATGTTGAGCAATCGTAACCTTTTGGAAGGTGAGAAGATCATCACACTTGACTTCTATGAGCACTGCGTTCTAGGGAAGCAAAAGAAGGTCAGCTTCAGCACTGGCAAATACAAGACAAGAGGAGTGCTAGACTACATCCATTCAGATTTATGGGGTCCCTCTAAACTTCCATCGAAAGGCAAAAAGAGGTATCTTCTCACTTTTATTGATGATTTCTCACGAAAGGTTTGGGTGCATTTTTTAAAGGCAAAAAGTGATGCTTTTGAAGCATTTAAAGAGTGGAAGATTTTGGTTGAAAATCAAATAGAGCGGAAAATCAAGTATCTTCGCACAGACAATGGCTTGGAGTTTTGCAATGAAGAGTTTAATGAATTCTGCAAGGTTCATGGGATCTCAAGACATAGGACTGTCAGGCATACCCCACAACAGAATGGAGTTGCCGAGAGAATGAACAGAACTCTTCTTGAAAAGGCTCGTTGTATGCTCCTACAAGCCAAAATGTCCAAAGTATTTTGGGCTGAAGCAGTTCACACTGCTGCTCATATTGTCAATCGATCTCCAGCATCGACAATTGACTTTAAGACTCCGAATGAGGTATGGTCAGGTGAACCCTCTAACTATTCATACTTACGAGTATTTGGGTGTCCAGCTTATTATCACATTAATGAAGGAAAGCTTGAACCAAGGGCTAAGAAGGCCATATCCGTAGGGTATGGGGATGGAGTAAAAGGGTACAAACTTTGGTGTTTGTCTTTACTCAAATTTATAGTTAGTAGAGATGTCACATTTGATGAATCCTCTATACTTGATCCCCGTAAAGTTTCCGTGGAGTTTTCAGGAAACAAGAACGACGAGCAGGTGGAGCTTCCGGTGGAGCTTGCCAAGGAAAAGGATCAAGAGACTCAGGTTAAAGATGAGTCAGAAGATGTAGACCTTGAAGAACTTGTTGTCAATGAACCATACACAATTGCAAAGGGGAGGGAGAAGAGGCAGACACGAGAACTGGAACGCCTTATAGATCAAGCAAACTTGAGTGCATATGCGTTCGTAGCTGCACAAGAAGAGATTAAGGATCTGGAGCCCTCCTCGTATATTGAAGCAACTTCTTGCAAGGATGATGTACAATGGCGGTTAGCCATGACTGAAGATATGGAGTCTCTTCACAAGAATCAGACATGGGTCTTAGTGAAAAGACAAAAGGGGAAGAGGACAGTTGGATGCAAGTGGGTCTACCGAAAGAAAGAGGGAATTCCTGAAGTGGAAGATGCTAGGTTCAAGGCGAGATTGGTTGCAAAAGGATTCAGTCAGAAGGAGGGAATTGACTACAATAAGATTTTCTCTCCAGTCATGAAGCATAGCTCAATTCGCGTGCTACTAGCATTGGTTGCCCAATTTGACTTGGAGCTTCAACAGCTTGATGTCAAAACTACTTTCTTACACGGTGATCTAGAAGAGACAATCTATATGGATCAGCCTGAAAGTTTCCTAGCTGAGGGAAAAGAAGATCATGTATGCCAACTAAAGAAGTCTTTGTATGGTTTGAAGCAATCCCCTAGATAGTGGTACAAGAGGTTTGATGCATTCATGACTACACATGAATTCTCAAGGAGTGCATTTGATAGCTGTGTGTATCACAAAAAGATGTCTGGTAACTCAATGATTTATTTATTGTTGTATGTTGATGATATGCTTATTGCTGCTAACAACATTACAGAGATAAATGCTTTGAAGAAACTGTTGAGTAAGGAATTTGACATGAAGGATTTAGGAGCTGCAAAGAAAATCCTTGGTATGGAGATTTCAAGAGAATACGGTGTTGTACATCTTTCTCAGAAGAGGTATATTGAAAGGGTTCTCAAGAGATTCAATATGCATACGTGCAAGCCTGTAAGTACACCATTAGCTCCTCATTTTAAACTTTCAAGAGTTACAAATGCCTTAGTCCGAGGATGAGGTGGAGCATATGTCAAAGATTACTTATGCTAGTGCAGTTGGTAGCATTATGTATGTTATGGTATGCACACGTCCAGATATTTCTCAATCTGTAAGTGTGGTAAGTAGATACATGTCAAGCCTAGGAAAGAGGCATTGGGAAGCTGTCAAGTGGATATTGAGATATCTCAAAGGAGCTTCTGGTGTTGGTCTGACCTTTCGAAAAAGTGGTGGAGGTATTTCAATTCTCGGTTATGTAGATTCTAACTATGCAGGAGATCTTGACAGAAGAAGGTCCATAACTGGTTACATCTTTACCCTCGTTGGTAGTGCCGTTAGTTGGAAGTCGACTCTGCAGTCGATTGCCGCTTTGTCTACGACAGAAGCAGAATACATGGCAGCAGCGGAGGCGGTGAAGGAAGCTATCTAGTTGAAAGGTTTAGTAGCGGAATTGAGTTTGGTTCAGCTGGAATCAACTCTTAGATGTGATAGTCAGAGTGCTATTCATCTAATGAAAAATCAGAGATTTCATGAGCGCACTAAACACATTGATGTCAGATTTCATTTTATTCGAGATGTTGTTGAAGAGGGAACTATCAAGGTCGTGAAGGTTATCACAGACGATAATGCTGCAGATATATTGACCAAGATAGTCTCACTCGCTAAGTTTGCACACTGCAAGGACTTGGCGGAGGTGTGCATCAACTGATGTAACTCCGAAGAGAACAGTTGTTAGGTGGAGGTGGTATGTTCAACAATGGTTTGATTCTTCTTGTTTCTTACAACGGGGTTGCCCATTAAGCTTAGAAGTTTTGGCCAGAGTTGTTCACACGCACGCTCGAAACGCAAACCAAGGTGAAGATTGAAGGTGTTGGTTTATGTTTAGTCAACAATGGCATGCCAATTGGAAGAGTTGGTGGAAAGAGTTGGTGTGGATGCTAGGAGGAAGCTTCCTCCTTTGATGTCACCCATGACATCAAGAGGAGGTAGTTTGATGTCACCAATGACATCAAGAGGAGGTCTTTACCTCTATAAATAGATGCACTCCTTCATTTGTAGAAACCATCCCAAAAATAATACAACACATTGTAGTGAGTAGAGAGTTAAGAGAGAAATTCTCTTAAGTGTAATTGGGAACTCTCCCCTTCCTTTGTTAATATTAAAAAGGCAACTGTTCTATGGTGGACGTAGGATTATTTTGATCTGAACCACGTTAAATCTTGTGTTCTTTCTTTTACGTTTCCGCTAACAGTCTCTATATGTGTTCAGCCTATTTTATATTATATCCCATATATCCCATTTTTAGCTCAATGAAGTTGAAGTTACCTCCAAAAAGTTAAAGATTTTATTTGGATATTAGCTCGAAATATTCTGCCTACCAAGTCCAATTTACTAGCTAGAGACATTAATGTTAAAGCAAGGTGTTAGTTTTGTGGTTTGATGGAAAATATTGAACATGTATTCCTTGAACGTGAGAGGGTGGGAGAGGTTTGCGTGTCATGGCAGTATGAGTTGTATGTTGAAGGCGTTACTATGACTAAGTTTCTTAGTCGTGTTGTTAATAACTCTGATCCTCTGAAGGATCCGCAGACCTATAAAGTCCTTTGAAAAATTTGGGTCGTGAGATCTGAGTTTGTTTGGAATGGTAAACTTCTTCTTCTTACTTATGTGTTATCCGAAGCTCTGAAATTCTTAAGTGAATGGTAGTTTGCCATGACTATGAGGTTGAAAGATCTGGTAAGTACACTTCCACTCAGTTTGTGGCCACTTCTTGGTCTAAGCCTCCACATGGGATTTAGAAATGCAATATAGATGCAACAGGTTATTGTCAGTGACATGCGCTATCCATATACAAGACCACTAGACTCCCCTTGAGCGACAAACCAGGTGGTTGTCCATCTAAATTTCATTTTTAAGATCACCGTGGAGAAAAACATCCTTAATGTCCAATTGATAAAGAGGCCAATGACGAACAAAAACCATGAATAAAAAAGGCGGGCGTATGCTATTTTAGCCACATGAGAGAAAATATCATTGTAATCAAATTCAAATATCTGAGTATACCCTTTGGCAGCAACAACCGACTGTATGAGCCCAACAACAACCGACATTAGATTTACCTCAAGGAAGAGGGGAAAGCTCTCAAGTACCACTCGCATGCAAATCAAACATCTCATCAGTCATAGCCCATTGCCATCCTGGATAAGATAGTCCTTCACATGTAGACTTATGAATGAAAATCTACAAAAACAAAGGACAAACGTGTACAAAAGTTTAATGGGATGATGACAGATAATAATAACTTAAACTGACATAATGATGATTAGGATTATGTGTGGATCATATAGTTTTCCGAAGTGTAATCGATGGACTAGGAGGAGACAAGTACGCAGTAGGTGCATAATCTGATATAGGACATGAATCATTTGGACCTAATGCTCGACGTGGACAACGATGATAAGTCAAGAGGGATGGTGTCGTGGCGGGGGTTATAGGAGGAGCAGTAGTAGTCTCCTCAAAAGTAGGTGTTGGAAAGACCTCAAATATATCAAGATGATCAAAAGAAGTAAAGTAAGGTCGAGACTCAAAAAATGTGACATCAATTGACATAAAGTACGTATGAAGATCAGGTGAGTAACAACAGTGTCCCTTTTGAACCCGAGAATAACCAAGGAAGATATACTTGAGAGCACGAGGTGCTAATATTTTTCCAGGAGTTAAGTTATGAACAAAATATGTGCTCTCCAAAACACGAGGTTGAAGAAACTATAAGGGTGACTTAGGGAACAGTATTGAATGTGGAATCTGATTCTGGAGGGAAGATGAAGGCATCCGTTTAATCAAATAATAAGCTGTGAGAACCGCATCGCTTAAAAAATGCAACGGAACATGAGACGGAATGAGAAGTGTGCGAGCAATCTCAATGAGATGCATATTCTTTTTCTGTGCTACACTAATTTGTTGAAGGATTATATGGACAAGATGTCTAATCAATAATTCCTTGAGAAGTCACAAACTGCTGGAACTGCAAGGATAAGTATTCTAAGGCATTACTATTACGAAATTTGCGAACAGAAAAACCAAATTGATTTTTTATTTCAACACAAAAACTCTGGAATATAGAAAACAACTCAGAACGATATTTCATTAAAAAGCCAAGTACTTCTTGAATAACCTCGATTCTTGAACAATAGTCCTTTGGTCCTAATAACACACAATATCTAGACGTAGAACATCTATTAAAAATTGATCCTGCCGAATTAGCATCTGTGTACCTCACAATCTGCTCATGACCTCGATCCTCGAATAATAGTCCTTTGCCTAGTGCTGATTTTATATATCGAAGAATTCGAACAACTGCATCCCAATGACTATCTCAGGGAGAATCCATAAACGGACTTACAATACTCACAGGAAAGGAAATATCAGGTCTGGTCACTCGAGGTAACTCAACTTACCAACTAGTCGCCTATATCTTGCAGGATCGCTAAGAGGCTCCCTTTGTCCGGGAAGAAGTTTAGCATTCAGATCTATAAGAGTGTCAATGGGTCTACAACTCATCATTCATGTCTCCTTAATAATGTCTAAGCATACTTCTGCTGTGAAATAACAATACCAGCGCTAGATTGAGCAACTTTGGTACCTAGAAAATGCTTCAATCTACCCACTGACCCATATCCTTAGTCTGGAAGTGCTGAAAGAGATGTTGCTTCAAACTAGTAATGTCATCCTGATTGTTCCCGGTTATAACTATATCATCAACATAAACTACCAAATACATTCAAAAAATTTGAGCAAGAGTGTTGATAAAACACTGAATGATCAACTTCATCATACGTCATGCCAAACTCCTAGACAGCGGTGCTAAACTACCAAACCATGCTCGAGGAGATTGTTTCAAACCATAGAGTGACCGGCGCAACTGACATACAAGGCCACTAGACTACCCCTGAGCAACAACATCAGGTGGTTGCTCCATATAAACTTCATCCTCAAGGTCACCGTGGAGAAAATCATTCTTAATGTCCAACTGATAGAGAGGCCAATGGAGAACAACAACCATGGATAGAAAAAGACAAATATATGCCATTTTAGCCACGGGAGAGAAAGTATCATTGTAATCAAATCCAAATATCTGAGTATAACCTTTGGGATCGAGGCTGGCTGTGAGGATTCCATGCAATTTAAGCACATGATCAACAAATATATTAGCAACAATAGAAGCATCATCACTCTTATGATAAGGTATATAATTAGCCATCATGGAAAATCTATCAATAACCACAAAGATGCGATCTCTATCTTTCCTAGTCGTAGGCAAGCCCAGATTTGTTACTTGGCTTTCTTAAGGAGTTAAATGCCAATATGCGACTCCCAGTAACCTTACACTGATAGTAAAGCTGCAATTGAGATAGTTGCAAATCCTATAGTTCATGAACAAACAAAACGTATAGAGATTGATTATCGTTTTATACTGAAAACAAATTATCAATGAGCAGTCAGGGCTTAGCAAATACTTCTAAGTTGAAACAGGCAGATTTACTAACAAAGGCACTGGGAATGGTCCAGCATGAAGTTCTTTTTACATGCTGGAAGCGATTAACTTGGTCTCTCTCCCCAGATATAGGGAGCGTTGAAGAATAAATGATAAAGTCTCAAGTTAGTTAGGTGATTTTTTTTCCCGTTAATTAAATGAATATTACAGGTTACATCAGTTGAAGGTTATAATCACTTAGAGGTTCTTTTATTACTTGCCCTTTTCTGGAGACTTGTGTATATATGAAACCTTTTGAACAAGGTTCAATACAATCAACTGAGCTGGTTCCAGATTCCCAAATTTCCTCAGCTTCTCTACCTTACTCTTTCAGCTAAACATTACAACTTAGAAACGTCCACTGTTAATCTTGTGAAATCTCATTCTTGACAACTTGCAGGGCAGACAGAATATAGCATCAAATTAAATTATTTTGTAGTTGAGTAGTTTAAAGTTGTATACACTCTGATGTCCAACTCTTTCATTGTTCTATTTTGTCTACGATAAAATATGGACCTTGGTGTGGCGACTGTTCATTTAGGTCATCAAGTTTCTGTGTAACTTTAAACAATTTTGTTGTTTCCAGATTTTACATATTTTCGATCACGTTTGTGTGCACCCTTTGATCCAGGGCAAGAAACCAGGAAATGGTCTTGGTTGACATGTTAACTGAACCTGGTAAAGCATGGCAATATTGTCCAAGAGATGTGCTTCGTAGATTCTCTAAGATGTTAGAAGACGAATTCGGCTTGGTATGTTATTAATGTCTATTACTCAAGAGTTGAAAGATATTATTTATCTTATTCTTATCTATATCAGGTCATGAATGTAGGCATTGAAGTTGAATTTCACCTTTTGAAGAGAGTGTTAAAGTATGTCAGCAAAGTTTCCCTGATATTTTATATTTGGAGTTTCTCTTCAATGATATATCTGTGTCTGGAGTTTCTTTTCTGTGATTTATAACACAAAAAAGATATAATAAAATTGTACAGGTATGAAAAAGAAACATGGGTTGCAATTGACAGGACCTCTTACTGCTCTACAGCAGCAATAGATATTGCATCATCAGTGCTAGAAGAGGTTGTCGCATCTTTGCTGTGCTTGAACATTATAGTCGAACAGGTTAGTGCCATTTCCTTGAATGTTGGCTATTTTGCATAGAGTACTGCAGCTATTAGGAAATTTTAGAGTGCATTCTCTTTTAAGTTGCATGAATAATTGACTATCATTTAAAGAAAGATCAATCAATCAAACCCAATGGAATCCCACAAGTGGGGTTTGAGGAATGTAGTGTGTATCCAGACCTTACCCCTACCCTGGGGAGGTAGAGAGTTTGTTTCCAAAAGAACCTCGACTCGAGAGGAAGAATAGAAAACAATCAAATATTAACAGCAAAAGCCAGAAAAATGATAACAACAATGTAAGAACCAGGAAAATAGATGGAAGAAAGCAATAGCACTGGCCATAGCAACAAGCACTAACCATGACAAGATCCGAGAAAACCGAAGAGGAAGATAGTAAGAAAATAACCATAATACTAGCAATCTAAGAATAGTGACAAGATACTAACAAGACTAGCCCTAAACAACCCAGTATGGATCAGAAAAATGGCCGACTACCTACTACCCGTCTATTCTAAT
Organism: Nicotiana tabacum; assembly: GCF_000715075.1. Taxonomy (NCBI): domain Eukaryota; kingdom Viridiplantae; phylum Streptophyta; class Magnoliopsida; order Solanales; family Solanaceae; genus Nicotiana; species Nicotiana tabacum. Next base: position 206,037,085 of record NC_134101.1, read on the forward strand.
TCTCGTCTTCCACACCTCCTATCAAGGGTCATGTTCTCAGTAAGGTCAAGTCGCATCATGTCCTGCCTGATCACCTCTCCCCAATACTTCTTAGGTTGTCCTTTACCTCTTCTCAAACCCGCCAAAGCCAACCGTCTACACCTCCTTACTGGGGCATCTACACTTCTCCTCTTCACATGCCCGAACCATCTTAGTCTCGCTTCTCGCGTCTTTTCCTCCATGGAGGCCATGCCCACCTTCGCCTGAATATTCTCATTCATAACTTTATCCAACCTAGTGTGCCCGCACATCCATCTTAACATCCTCATTTCAGCTACGTTCATCTTCTGGATTGGGAGCTCTAGTACTCTGCACCATACCACATAGTCGGTCTAACCACCGCCTTCTAATATTTACCTTTAAATTTTGGTGGCACATTCTTATCACACAAGACGCCAGATGCTAACCTCCATTTTATCCATCCCGCTCCTATACGGTGTGTGACATCCTCGTCATTCTTTCAATTCCCTTGAATAAATGACTGTCGTTTAAAGAATTGTTTGGAATTAGGATATGGATAACAATCCTTATATAAAATGTGAATTAAGATAAGGATAACAATCCTGAGATAAAATGTGTTATCGTAGTGTTTGATTTAATTAAAATTTTGATCCTTTTTATTTAAGCTCAATTCATGTAAATCACTATTTTGGTATTATGTTTATATCACATTCAATGTGGGATAACGATCCCGGATTAGCTGACCCGGGATAAAATGACAAAATATCAAAGATGCTCTTCTAAATTTGCTTTCCCAAAGTCTTTTAGGAAGGCGAAGATTATAGTTGAAGATCAAAGTTTATATCGTGCAAAACAAAACACATGTTTTATATTATATGTTGTATACCCCATTGTTTTTTTTTGGTAATTTTGTATCCCATTGATAGTCCAATAAACCAACCATCTATCAAAAATGTATATCCGTTATTATTTAATTTTGTACTATAATCTCCACATAATTACCCCAGTATAAATGGGTGGTGAACCAAATGATCACTATGAGTATAGATCAATTATTGTCATGCAACATCGTTAATTAGTACTCCCTTTGTTCCTGTTTATGCGACCCTACTTCTTTCTAATAGTTTGTTAAACCCTAAATTCAAAAACAATTTAACTGAAGCTTCTCATTTTATCCTTAATGACAAATTTTTATAGCGTCAACAATATTATGATAAGTTCAAGACTGCAATTTTCATAACAATTGTAGCCATACAGACTTCAACATGTTATAGCCCTACAAATGTTGTTCTCCCTACGTCTTAATTTATGTAATTCAGTTCGAATTTCAAGATTCAGACGTCTTAATTTTTACCGCAAATTCAGACATAGAATCTTCAAGTTTCTTGAGATAAATTTTAAATATTTGGAAACTACATAAAAAGTACTAGCAAAACAAAAATATTTAAAAAGCATATAAAAAATTGTGGTTAAAGAAAAACTTGTTTGACTTTCGAAATCAGAACCCCGTCTTATAAATTGGACAAAGTGAGTAGCATATTTAAGACTACAAGTCTCAAAACTCTTTTTCTCTTTCTTTTTTGAACTTAGTGTTGATTAGCATGATTCAAGGAAATTTGATTTAGGGGTGTTGATTAGCATGATTTCAGGTGATTTGATTATATTTAGGAGATCTAATTTTATTCTGATTTGATTTGATAGCTGGATTGATTGTATAGATTTATTTTATTTCCTTAATTAGCATTAAAGGCTTAGTATAAATTCACTTGCTCACGGATGTAAACTTACACAGAATAATACAAGAAGCCTTTTCTTCTCAAAATTTCCATGGTATCAGAGTCATTGCTGCATTTTTGAGGTGAGTTATCTCCCTCACAGCACTAGGGTTCCGTTTTTATCAAAGAGGTCGAGTTTTTCTCTCTTGGTGGCTATCCGCAACACAAACTCCTTCTGGTCAGTTTGTTTTTGGAATTTTCTTTTCTATTAGGGTCGTTGGGGAACATTCTGAGTCTATCCTTACCAGTTTTGATTTTTCCGTTCACCGGAGCTAAGGTTCGCTCGAGACAGATTTGGTTTCCAGCGAGGCAGATTATTTTTGAGCAATTTTCATCAGATTTCCTTCTAATTGGGCATACATAAATATGGAGTCATTCAAGGAGACGGTTTCTGGAGAAATCTTTTCTTTGGATGAAATTCAGCTTCTCCGTTGCCTTCTAGCCAAAGTTGACTCTGTTAATGTTGCCACATTCAATCATGTGCAATCATGTACTGTTTTTGCTGCTCACCTTGATTCTTGGGTTATTGATTCTGGTGCAAATAGACACATGACAAGCTCTTCTAAAGATATTCAAAACTATTCTCAGTGTCCCAAAGGAGATAATGTTAAAATAGCTAATGGTTCTTTAACACGTATCTCTCGAACATGTTCTGTCGTTTGTACTCCTAATATTAAACTATCATTCGTGCTCCATGTCTATGTATTCTCTGTCAATCTTTTATCTGTTGGTGTCATCACCAAGACTCTAAACTGTAAAATCGAGTTCTTTCCCGATCATTATATTTTTCAGGATCTTCAAACAGGGAAAAGGAATGGAGGTGATAGATTGCGTGATAACTTAGATATATTAGATAGAATTCAAAACTCTGGTCAAGCCTTTTTTGGGGAAAGTAAGGATATCAACCAGTAAATAATACGGCGGCATAGACGGTTAGGACATCCATCATTCTTTGTTTTGAAGAAGTTATATCCTGATTTGTTTTCAACTACGCGATTTGAATCTCTGTTCTGTGATGCGTGTGAATATTCCAAGCATATTAGAAACTCTTATCCTGTGAGTGATTATAGAAGCACAACTCCGTTTATGACTATTCATTCTGATGTATGGGGTCCTACCTAAATTGTTTCTTTGTCTGGTAGTCGATGGTTTGTTACTTTCATTGATTGTTGCACTAGGATGAGTTGGGTATATTTGTTAAAAGCCAAAAGTGAAGTTTTCTCTTGTTTTCAGTCATTTCATAAGATGATTTGTACTCAAGTTGATGCCAAAATAAAAATTTTGAAAACTGACAATGGCAGCGAATACATGGATTAAAGATTAGGTGCTTATTTGGAGTCAAATGGGATAGTCCATCAGACTAGTTGTCCTTACACTAGTGCACAAAATGAGGTCGCTGAAAGAAAATATAGGCATCTGTTAGAAGTAGCAAGATCTCTTATGTTCACCATGCATTTACCAAAACTTTACTGGGGGGGATGTTATTCTAGCGGCTGCCTATCTTATCAATAGAATGCCACATAAACCCCTCAATTTTCAAAGTCCTCTGAAAACTTTAAAGGGTAAGAATGAATATACTGTTGCTCCAAAGGTGTTTGGGTGTGTTTGCTTTGTCCATACTAGAAATGCTAGGAAACTTGATCCTAGAGCTATAAAGTGTGTTTTCATTGGGTATTCTCCGATACAAAAAGGTTAAAAATGCTATCACCCTCCCTCTAGGAGATCTTTTGTTAGAATGGATGTTACATTTCGAGAATCTGAGTTCTATTTAAGTATTACCTCATCACCTCTTCAGAGGGAGAGCAGTAAGGAGGAAAAGGTGAATCTACCTAGTTCCATTACTGGACCTCTTGATGACACTGTCACGGGAGAAAGTGAAATTAGAGAAAGAATTTTGGGGGAGACTATTGGGCATTTGGATGGGCTTGATTTGAAATCTTACTCAAGGAGAAATATAGCAGAAAAAGCTATAATGCAATCTACCGAAGCTGAACTTTCTTCTACTGGTGAGTTATCTGCATTTCCTAATAAGTTAGATGTGCCTATTGCTCACAAAAAATGAGTCAGATCTTGCACCACTAAACATCCTTGATCTAACTTTGTCTCCTACAATTCTTTATCTCCTTCCTATAGATCCTTTGCCTTGTCTATTTCTTCTGTGTCTACTCCTCAGGATTGGAGGGAAGCTTTTGCAGATCCTAAATGGAAGCAAGTTATATGTCACGATCCAAAAATCCCTCCGAAGGAGTCGTGATGACACCTAGTCTCTAAACTAGGTAAGCCTAACATAAACTGAAATAACATTGATGCTTACTAACTTTAAATTAACCAACTCTGAATAAATCAAAATTCCCAGAACCGGTGGTACAAGTCACAAGCCTATCTAAGAGTAATTTCACAAAATAATACATCGCTGCCCCGAAACAAAGGAGCAAATGGAAGTAAATACATATGAAGATGACTCCGAGACCTGCGAACGCTGTAGCAAGTTTACCTTGAGTCTCCACCGCGACGACCCGCACAGCTACTATCAATCCACCTGGATCTGTACACAAAAATGTACAGAAGTGTAGTATGAGCACACCACGGCGGTGCCTAGTAAGTATAAAGACTAACCTCGGTGGGGTAGTGACGAGGAACAGTCAGGACACCTACTGGTCAAATGAAATGGACAGGATATGATAAATAAACATCAAGGTAAAGATAACGAAGTAATATCAATCGCGGAGAGAAAATCCAAGTACCAACAGTATAATCAATAAAGGGAGAACACGGATAGTAACAAATGGAAACCAAGTAAATCAGATAACCCAAGCAATTCAACACTGACATAATAGAGACGGAGAAAAGAATGTATCCAATTAAAGAAAACAATGTCAACTCAATCAATAACATCATGTTTAATACACCATCCCGACCATTTCAATCCTCGATTTCTCATTTCATAATCTCAACTTTCAGCACATATGGCACTTTGTGCCCACATATTTTCCATCTCACTCTTAACAACAAAATCCACATGATATATAATCCAAAATGTCCTTATAAATGCGCTTAAGATGTCCAAGAAGTCTTATGTACATAATATAAATTAAATTTCAATTTCTAAATAAGTTTGGAAAATTGGCGAGAAAAGATGAAGTTATGTTTTTAGAAATCATTCGAGTAAGGAGGTACCCTTTTCAATTTAAAATACAACATTGGAAGAATTATTACCTTTAACAGGGGAGTTGATAACTTAAAACTTAGTAGAAATTTCTTTTTAAGAAAAATACAACCTCAGACGGTTTAAGGGAATGTAATTGAGAAACTAATTGAACTAAGGATGTAACAATTATTGAAGTTTGCAGTATTGGAACGTATAAATAAATATATATAAATACGGTGAGGTATTGAAAACATTGTGGGTTCTAACACAAAGGATCACAACAATAAAGGAATTAAACAGTTTAAACATTTGAATTGATAACAACCAAAAATACACAGCAGCAGAAAGTGCACGGCATCACCCTTCGTGCTTTTACTCTCGTTCTCACCATAAGAATCAATATTCACTTTTATTCTTTCTTGTTGCGGCGTGCAACCCGATCCCAATCATATATTACTGTTGCGGTGTGCAACCCGATCCAAAATATATAACATTGTTGCGGCGTGCAACCCGATCCATATAACATTGTTGCGACGTGCAACCCGATCCATATAACATTGTTACGGCGTGCAACCCGATCCATTTAATATTGTTGCGGCGTGCAACCCGATCTATTTAATATTATTGCGGCGTGCAACCCGATCCATTTAATATTCAAACCAACACTAATCACGAAAGATTCCCGACAAGGGAACAATAAGGAAACAGCCATATCCCGGTATGGGAGTCAACCACAAGAGTAAACACATCTCGACAAGGGAACCAACAGTAAGGATTAAATGTGTCCCGGCAAGAAAATCAGCTATAACCAAACTTGTACCGATAATTATCTCCACAATGAAACCTTAACTAAACAACAAGACATAACAAGTACGTGATAACTACACCGGTAATCACAACAATTGGACATGTAACATATTTGTACAAAGTCATAGAGGAACTCACAATCAAGAAGTATCAAAACAATAACGAAATCATGTCAATTAAGGCAATTAAGAGTCAAGCAACACGTAGGAATTCAAGGAAAGCTAGCAATATCATATGGAGCATATAGAGACAATTTAAGCAATTATCAAACTCAATCATAACGAAATACTCTCCACATTTGAACATAAGGACCTAAGAACCCTAGAGCATATTTTCCACAAATAAGTCCGAGCACACACTCGTCACCTCGCATGCACGGACTACAATTAGCATAGAAGACTCAATTCCTAAGGGGAAATCCCCCACACAAGGTTAGGCAAGATACTTACCTCAAAGACGATAACTCGGTACTCTAAAATGGACTTCTCGGGCGAAAAGACCTCCGGACAGCTCAAATCCAACCAATCATTTTTCTTGAAAAACCCACAAAGAATTGCCCAAAACCGACTCTAGAACCCCAAAAATGGTGAAAATGGTGTAACCCTTGATCTGGAAATTATATTCTGTCCGCCCAGATTTTGAGCATCGCGAACGCGGAGGAAATATTGCGTTCGCGAAGAAGAAAAACTAAAGGTGCTCAGGTTACTCATCGCGAACGCGACAATGCGTCCGCGAACGCAAAGAAGGGAATTCTGATGGGCCACGGACTGCCCTTCACGAACGCGTGAACTAGTACGCGAATGCGAAGAGTGGAATAGCATAACTACGCGAACGCGAGAGGGGAACGCAAACGCGATGAAGGGAGAGACAGAGCTTCACGAACACGAGGCTCTAAATGCGAGTGCAAAGGAGGATTTCATATGGTCAACAACAAAGCTTCGCGAACATGAAAGGCTGTTTGCGAACGTGAAAGAGGATACCAGAAGCAGAAAACAGCTGTTTAAAAATAAGGGAAAATGACCCGTAGCCCACCCGAAACACACCTGAGGCCCCTGATACCCCGTCCAAACATGCAAACAAGTCATATAACCTAACACGGACTCGCTCGAGGTCTCAAATCACATCAAACAATGCTGGAACATCGAATTGCACCAAGAATAAATCTTAGGAACTTACAAACCTTCTAACTTCCAAAACTCGTACCGAAACCTATCAATTCAACCCGGAATGACGCCAAATTTTGCAGACAAGTCCAAAATGACATGACGTAGATGTTCCAACTCTCGGAATCACATTCCAACCCCGATATCACAAAAGTCAACTACGGGTCAAACTTCTCCATTTTCCAAAACTTCAACTTTTCCAACTTTTGTCGAAACACCTCAAATTACCCTATGGACCTCCAAATCCGAATCTAGACGTGCGCCTAAGTCCAAAATCACCATACAAAGCTGTTGGGATCACCCACGATCCATTCCGGGGCTGTTTACTCAAAAGTCCAATTCCTGTCAAATTTTCAATGTTTAAGCTTCCAAAACTAGGTTCCTTCTTCCAATTCAATTTTGATTCATCCGAAAACCGAATCCAACTATGCACACAAGTCGATATACCTAATGCGAAGCTGCTCGAGACCTCAAACTACCGAATCGGCACAATTGCTCAAAACGACCAGTCGGGTCGTTACACTATGATTAAAGAAATAAAGGCCTGGTAAAGAAATAAGACTTGGGAACTTGTCACTTCACCACTAGATGAGAAGTTGGTTGGTTGCAAATGAGTCTTCACTATGAAGCACAAAGCTGATAGCTTAATTGAAAGATTCAAGTCAAGATTGGTGGCTAAGGGATTCACTCAGACTTATGGAGTGGATTATCAAGAGACATTTGCCCATGTTGCTAAGATGAACACTATTCTTTTATCTTGTGCAGCTAATCTTGATTGGGACTTGCAACAGTTTGATGTGAAGAATGCATTTCTTCATGGAGACTTAGAAGAAGAGGTGTATATGGAGATTCCTCCTGGATTTGATACTGTAAGAGTCAAGGAAAGGTATGCAGATTAAAGAAAGCTTTATACGTACTGAAGCAATCCCCCAGATCTTGGTTTGACAGATTCAGCAAAGCAATGATCTCCTTCGGTTACCAACAAGGCAATGCTGATCAGACCCTCTTCACAAGACATCAAACGGGTAAACCTGCTCTTTTCATAGTTTATGTTGATAACATAGTAATGGCAGGAGATGACAAAAAGGAGATGGACCGATTGAAGAAGTTGTTGGCACATGAATTTGAGATCAATAATCTAGGAAAATTGCAGTACTTCTTGAGAATTGAGGTTGCTAGATTGAAAAGAGGAATATTTATTTCCCAAAGGAAGTATATTCTAGACTCTTGAAAGAAACTGGTATGACAGGCTGCAGACCCGCAGAATTGCCCATTGCAAGCAATCACAAGTTACAAATAGGAGTTAGAGAATCAGTTGATAAGGAGAGATATCAGAGGTTGGTCGGAAGACTCATTTATCTCTCCCACACTAGACCAGACATAGCCTATTCAGTTAGCCTGGTTAGTCAGTTCATGCATGATTCCCGAGATCCCCATATGCAAGTTGTTTTTCACATTTTGCGGTATCTGAAGTCTGCTCCAAGGAAAGGTCTACTTATCTCCAAACATGATCACCTCCAAATAGAAGCCTTTACATATGCGGATTGGGCTGGATCTCTAGATGATAGAAGATCGACATCCGATTACTGTACGCTCGTTGGAGGAAACTTGGTTACTTGGAGAAGCAAGAAGCAAGGTGTAATTGCTAGATCAAGTGCGGAGGCAGAATATAGAGCTATGGTCCAGGGTGTTTGCGAACTGCTTTGGCTACAAAAGCTACTACAGGAATTGAGACTGTCTGAAAAAGGAAAACTTTCCTTGTACTATGACAATAAGGTTTCCATCACTATAGCTCATAATCCAGTCCAGCATGACCGAACAAAGCATGTGGAAATTGATCGACTCTTCATGAAAGAAAAAGTTACATCTGGTGTCTTGAGTTTGTTTCATGTGCCATCAGAAAAACAACTAGCTGATGTGTTTACCAAATGTCTCAACAAGCTTTTTCCATACTTTGAGTTGCAAGTTGGGCATGTGCGACATCTTTGCACCAACTTGAGGGAGAGTGTTGATTAGCATGGTTCAAGGAGATTTGATTTAGGAGTGTTGATTAGCATGATTTCAGGAGATTTATTTATATTTAGGAGATATGATTTTATTCTGATTTTATTTTGATTTTATTTGATTTAATTTGATATCTGGATTGATTGTATGGTTTTATTTTACTTCCTTAATTAGCATTAGGAGCTTTGTATAAATTTCCTTGCTCATGGGATGTAAACACACACAGAAATACAAGAAACCTTTTTTTCTTCTCAAAATCTACACTTAGTATCCAGTCAAGTAGGCTAGAAGGACTACATGTTTTCCTCTGTATGTATGAGGGACCTTATGAGATTATTCTTTGGCCCAAATACACAAGCAACCAGTCATGAATTGTCACTCCCCGAGTTTGGGGAGCGCGACTGGCGCTCAACCAAGATACCCCACTCGAGCAAGTCTGCACAATGTCATCTACCCAATTCTCCCATAAATAATGAGAAAATACATTTCATTAATTAGACAGTAAAAGGTCATATGAATAACACCAGTTCATTTCCATTAGTTACGTTGTTAACACGTCTTCAAAATAGTACACTATACATTCGTAGTTGAAGTGGTACATATGATACAATTACAACACTTGCGGTATAATATTCCCTTAAATACAACCCACACTATGTCTATGGAGCCTCTAACGGAATCAAAAGAGTGCTACGACAGTGCCGGCAACAAGGCCCCGGCTATACCTCAAAATGCTATGTACAAAAGACAAGAGATACAGGACCCCGAAATGAAGTGGGGCTCACAAAGTTAGCTGAGGAGAGGGTGTGTTGCTATCACGGATCAACACTACCTGCTATGGTACCACCTGCATCCATTAAAGATGCAGCGCCCCCCGGCAAAAGAGACGTTAGTGTCACGCCCCAACCTTGGGAGGCGCAACCGACACTCAATCGAGTGAACCCAACTGAGCAAGCCTTATCAAACACTTTCTACTCAACTCAATATGATTAAGGAAACCATGCTTTTGTTTATTTAGACAATAGGAAAGATTGTACACTCAACATTCTTAGTTCTTTTATATCACAACCTTAAACCGTAGTTAAGTTTCCAAGATTCCATACAATTACACTTTAGAGAAGCAAGAGTTAGAATTACAACATAGTTCATAGACCCATCCAATACTCGTACATAACCTACATAAACGTCTACGGAGCCTCTAAGGATACAAAAGACAAGTATGACAACGCCGGCAACAAGGCCCCGGCTATACCTCAAAAGTGGATATCTATAACAAAAGATGTACAACATAACCCCTTGTAGGAGAAATGGGCTCACCAAGACTTTGAGAGGAGGATACTCCGCTACGCGCGATCGGCACTATCCGCTATGGAGCCACCTATATTCATTTAAAAATGTAGTGCCCCCATCAAAAGGGACGTTAGCACTGTGAAATAGTACTAGTATGTATAACTAAACATCATTTTATTAGAAAGAACTATCATGCAAGAACAAGAAAATCACAAGAGACAATCAAAGGTTTTAACTGGACACCACATCATCAAATAAAAGAATCATATAATCTTTCACATAATTTCCATAACTTTAGTTTGGGGCATTTATTTTCATATGTTCATCATTGTTCTCAATACCACCGTTGTCTTGAGAGGAGTCCAATCACGACCTGATCGGCTAGGTTGCCTCATTTGAGACATATACCTCAATCACCATTTCATTTCCCTTTTCTGGAATTCAACATCAGCACATTACCACTATGTGCGCGGCATGGTGTCCGATCACGGCCCGATCGGCTAGGCCTCCTTACTTAAGTGTTGTTCCTTTCTCATTTATCATCTCATTGGAATCTTTATTTCGCATATATCATATCAATTCATTAGCACTTAGGGCCACAATTATCACATCATTTCCACTTTCAATGCCAACCTTGCATTTATGATCATAGGCACATACCAAAGCAATTCAAGTTGCAAGCATAGGTAGGATTTCACATAATTAGCATGACAATCTCAGTTTTAATCTTGGCTTATAGCCTAGGCATTTCAACACATGATTCGTATTCTTCGCACATCTCTAAATATCAAGAATAGTACATTACACACATCGAGGCACACCCTTTATGTATATATATATATATATAATTGCCAACCAATTCATGTGAAATAACAATCAATATGTCAACCAATTCTAGTCTTACTACATTTGCGTAAACGCCAACGGAGCTCAATTTCTAATAAAAGGGGGTTTTAGCCATACATACCTCAATAAAGCTTTCCTTAATTTCTTACAAAATTCCGGGACTCTTAGAAACTTCAATCTATTTTATGAAAATTACAAAGTTAAAGAATAAAGTCCACACTTTAGCAAAAACCCGAATTCCGGGACTCTTTAGCAACTTCAATGTTTCCTTCTCTGTTTACTGTTACTCGTTCTATTTTATGAAATTCTAACACATGATCATAACTTAGCATTAGAGATTCGGGTTTTTGAGTAGAAATTTTCACGGGGCATTACAGTTAGTATATATAGAATAGTACTAGTATGTAAAATTAAATACCCTCTCAATAGAACGAGTAACAGTAAACGGAGAAGGAAACATTGAATCAATAAGAGACTCAAATAGTATCAAGGTGTCAAGTTTGGGGAAAGGTAAATTTCAAGTAAGTTTCAATATATTTAAGTTGGGAGATCTTTAGTACTGATACACCACCGTGTGCTAAGTTTTTAGCACAGTGTCCGATCTCAGCCCGATCGGCTAAGCCATCTTACCCCAGACATCCACTCACAATACCACCATGTGCGCGGCATAGCGTCCGATCTCAGCCCGATCGGCTAAGCCGTCTCACCACAATGTCGTGTGGGTCGGCATCACATCACATCTCGCTAGTAATTATCTCATCCCACTTAAGGAGAAACATCTCAACACATCAATCTCATCCCATATAAAGGGAAAAAACCTCATCATATTAACACGAGGATTTACCACTCAATCACTCATACACCAGTACATGTAGTTTCGGGGTTAGGTTATTTTGACCTACCCTTCCTTGGTGACTAAACGATACTCCCAAAGCATTAATTATAAAGGGATTTACCACTTATTTCCTAATCTTTTACCTATCATTCATTTCATCAATGCCAATGGCCATAACGCAATATCATTCTTGGCATGTTGGCCGCACATCATATTTCATGCTCTCGTCTTTCACTTTCAAATATCATCATGGATAATCAACAACCACGCTTTTCAAAGTTGGACTTTTAAATATACATGTTAGCAAATAAGGGTGTTAGGAACATGGAGATTTCTTAGTCAATTTGGCATAACAACTTTTATTCGACTTGACTTGAAGTCACAATATTTTAATACATGACTCACGCTTTGAGCACACTCTCGAAGAATAGGATAATATTATAAGAATATTAGGAACACATTTTAAATATATATATATAGCTAATTTATAATGAACAACCGGAACTTACAAAGACATTGTGGGATTTGATTCTAAGAGAGAAGTTTAGCCAACATATATCCAAGCTTATTCGGAATAGAAAGTTTATAATGAACAACTTGGAACTTACACGAACATCGTGGGATTTAATTCTAAGAGAGAGGTTTAGCCAACATATCTCGCCTTAAGCTTCCTTAAATTACTACAATGTTCCAAAAATTTTAGCCACTTCGATCTATTTAGAAATATAGCAAAATTGAACACAAATTAGGAAGGAGTTCATGGTTCCAACTCATTTGAGCATTTTATCAAACACTCGGTGGGCATTATGGTTTCTAGCTTCTCCTATGGTGGATTTCCTGCACCCCACAATCCAATGTCTACCCATTTGGGCTTAACTAACTTCCTACACCCATGATTGTACATGCATGCATAGATACACTCTCATAGCCAAGAATTGCTTGCCTTATTACCTATTTTTAGTTAAATCTCGAAATTAAGGTTTAAGGATCTTACCTCTAGAATAAAGACATTGCCACTCTTTCTTGTGAATTCTTCAAGACTTGAGCCAAGATTGGTAAACACTTAGCTTAGGGATCCCCTCTTCACTCTAGACCACTTTCTTCTCTCTAAAATACCAGTTAAGACCAGCCAAAATAGATCCCAAGTTGTTTTTATAAAAATAAAATCGGGTGAAATTTCTCAAACTTAAACTCTAGGAAGAATCTCTACAATCATCAACACATACATCTACCTTGGCACCACGAAACCCTGAGTTTAGGTGAAATTTTACGGGGCCTTACATAAATTTTTATTTAGACGCCTCAATTGAGGCAACAACTTATTAGACACCTAACCTATGTAAAAAATGTGTCTGTTAAGCACCTCATACAATGTGGCACAAGGGGCGATTCTCACTTGCCACTACGCGCGTGAATCACTCAATTGTTTTTCTCTCTCTCTTCCCTAATTTCTTCAACATAACCCCTCCATCATCATCTTTCCCGTCATGACTACTCACTAGTCATCTATTACTCTACTGCTACGAACCGAGAAATAATAGTGAAATAGGGTATGTGAATTGTGACTTGTTATTTTCTCTTTCTTGAAGAAAGAACTGGAAAAAAAGGTTCTTCCTTGAACAATTTATGTGCCAGAGAAAATAGATTAGAGCTACTCGATCCCTTCAGCTCTTTAAAAGAATGAAATCAGGTTTGGAATCGGTATCTCCGTCGAAAACAACGAAATAAATCCTTTGCAGGATTTCTGGGTGCTACTTGATGACTACCACCGATAGCTCACCAGCTTTTGAAAGCGACACTGACCGGCAAAATACCATCCTTGTTTTTTTATTTTTACTTTTATCTGCCCATTGCTCATAAGATTAGTCAAAAAATCCAAGTTGATGCAAGACCCTTCTTACAAAAACTGGGGACAAAAATACATAACACAAACTGTCAACCCCCAATAGCCCATGTGCTGATAAGGCCAGTTTAAAGACATAACAAGTTTATGCTAACATCTGTTATGGATCCCTTTGCCTCATTTTTAAAATACTGACAAAAAAAAAAAGCTATCAAATTGAAATTCCTTTGTTTCAGAAGCATGGAAAGCTATCAAATTGAAATTCCTTTGTTTCGGAAGCATGAGAATTATTTCATCCTTTAATTTATGTTTTATGGAAGAAGATGATACATGGGTGGGAGATGATGAGGGGAGGGTGTGCTGGAGAAGGGGCATTTTCTGGCACTTAGTGACAGCCCTAGCAATGCCACAGTGGTGGAGGTGTTAATGGCGAGGAAAGAATATGATGGAAAGAAGGGTTATGAAATATTTTCTTTTTTCGTTTTTTTTTTCCAAATTTCTGACATGTCTCTTTTTGTTTGGCTGATACGTAATCTTTTTATTGGTTGTACTTGCCTTGACAAAGAGTTGTAAGAAAGTGAGATTCACACCTTTAGTGTTGGTTTAGAACAGTAAAATTTGTGTTTAATAGACACACATTTTATATAGGTTTGGTGTCTGATAGGTAATAGTCTCAGCTGAGCTGTCCAAATGAATTTTGGTTACAACTTAAAGGGCCGTCTATCCATTTGGCCTTATTCTTTCCTTGCAGCAATTACAACATACCTTACCACATCATTCCTGCTCTGGAGGGCAGCTAATTGAAATTTGGCAAGAAATTTTTTCATTTATCAAATAGGAAATGGGAAACTTGCAATTGAACACCATACACAATAGAAAAATAATAGCTACTAATTAACCAAAGAACGTGATTTTTAAATTAAACCGCTACCGTAAAATAAAATGTCCATTTGCTGTTATAGTTTACATGAATTATCACTTCATGAACAACATCAACTGTTAGGGCCTGACTCTTTGTCATTGGGCGTGGCACGGTTATGGCAAGGATTTGGGCGTGATGGCCTTGTTATTTGGCCTATGTGCGGGCAAAACAATTATGCGGGTGACGGACAAGACATTGTCATTGAGGGCTGTTGTAGGCAAGTATTGGCCAAGGCCTTGGGACAGGCAAAGCGCGTTTGGCAAAGGCTTGACAAAGCTGCGTGGGCAATGTTAGGGCGGCATGGCACGGCATGCGTGCCAAAGTCAGTGGCACGACACTTTGGGTTGTGGCAGCTAAGTGCGGACTAAGCTAAGGCAAGACGGAAATGTGGGATGATGGAAAAGGCTTTCAATAGCTAAGACAAAGCTATGTGAAGGAAAATACAAGCAATGGCACGACGGAAATGAAGGTTGACATGGGCAAGGCAGAAACTCGGCCAAGACAGTGTGCGGGCGGCAGCGGAATCGGGCGTGTGCGGAAAAGTCATGGCAGCGGATTGCGGGCAAGGCATTGGCGCGGAGCAATGTCAAGATGAGCCAAGGCTGGGCGCAATGCCAGCCTTGGGCGTTGTCACACCTCCTTTTTACGCGCCCGAGGGGCGCAGGGGGAGTTTTTCCCAATTAAAGGACAATCGAAACGGGATTGGTTTAATTATTTCAGAGTCGCCACTTGGGAGATTTAGGGTGTCCCAAGTCACCAATTTTAATCCCGAATCGAGGGAATGAATGACTCTATATTACAGTCTGCGTACTAGAAATCCGGATAAGGAATTCTGTTAACCCGGGAGAAGGTGTTAGGCATTCCCGAGTCCCGTGGTTCTAGCACGGTCGCTCAATTGTTATACTTGGCTTGATTATCTGATTTTATACAAACGTGCACTTTTATCTTTTAACCGCTTTTATCATTCACTGTTATTTTATAGGACTTGCAACGTCGTGAAAACATGTCTCGAACCCCGTTACATCAATGCACCCGTGGTTATTGACATATCTCGACTCGGTTGAGATTTGGATTTGGGTCACATAAATGTGCACCCGAATTAAGAAAAATAAATTATTAAGACGCGCCTAAAGAGACTATCGTGTTATTATTTTGGGAAGGCCGCGAAATTCGCTAAACGGCCCTCCTGAAGTCTAAGTAATTTTAAACAAATATTTACTGAGGGCCCCGCAATTTGTATTTTTATTCGGCGAGGCTCATCTCATCCTTATTTTAAAATGAATTTGCAACGTCATGGACACGCATCTCGAACCACGTCACAATCAATGTACCCGTGATTAGAAACACATTTCGATTCCGTTGAGATTTGGATTTGGGTCACATCAATGTGCACCCGAGTTTACGAAGGTAAGATTTATTAAGGCGCGTCCTAAGAGTCTAACGTATTGTTATTTTTAGGGAGGTTGTGAGATTTGCTAAACAACCCGTCCTGGAAACTAAATGCTTCACTAATATGCATTTAACAAGGGCCCCGTATCTGCGTTTTGTTTATTTTTATCGAGGCTCATCTCGTTGTTATTTTTAAGGGATATCCTATAGCAACTATGTTTCTCGTCGTGTTTGTCTCTATCAATTGAAAGCAGTAAATAGCCTTAGTTGATTATAAAACCGTATTTAAAGTGCTACTACAGAATAATAAAACGTGACTGCATTTATGGCCAACTAGTCGCAAATTATGGGCCCAAACCCAGCTCATGCGAGATGGCCCGACTTGGGCCCTGTTTTTCCGATACAGGCCTAGCTGATTTTCGATTTGGGCTCGGCCTTCCTGGGGTGGAGGCCTAGAACTGATTCTTTGTTCTTTATCAATTTATATGTGACAAACTAGCAAAAGGGGAAAGAACTATACTAGTAGTGGATAGTTTACATGCCTGGCCTACATTAAAGAGTATGTTACACAATTTAAACCTAAGTCTGGGATACAACCTACTGCATTAGGAATATTCATCTAACAGCCTACATATACAACTAACATTCAATCCCCATACATTGATATTTACTAGGCGTGCAAGTTGCCTTCAGTATCCAAACAAAATGTAAACTATCATGCATTACATGATATTCAATACAACAGCCTATGCTTAAAGTAAACAATCTTCAATTCTTCTCTTTTTGCATTCATACTCAACTTCAAGTTACATTGACAGTATTAGTCGTGTACCTGGATATTTGCACAATAAGAAGAGGAAGAGAAAGAGTATCAGCAGCAAGTAATCAACAGCAACAACAGATAGCAACAACACAGCAACACAACCAGCAACAACTATGTAGCCCACAGGTGCTTGAGCATCAGACAGACAAATCCCAGAAAAAGAGCAATGAACCAACCGAAAACCCAAGATACCAAATGTAACAGCAACAGAAGACCCAATAACCACAAAACTCAGCAAATACCCAGCACAGTTCCAACAATCAAGAAGGCTAAAACTCAATCCACAGCACACGGAAAAACTCAGTATAGTAACAATCACAGCAGAAAACACACAGCCTTCTCTTAACGGAACAGTGATGACCCTAGTTAGAATAACTGACTTGGCCAGAACAGCTCAACCAACTTAGTTCCTTGTGCAGTTTTGGGCAGTGTTTTAGTCAAAGTATTCTGAAAATTTTCACTTTGTTTTTCTCTTTTCTCAAGACTAAAATGTCCAGCCCCGTTTAAGTTATCAAATGGCTTATTTATAAGCCACATGACCAAGGGCAGCTAAGCTGCCTCCCTCCTACTTGCAGACTGCCCATACCCCTTAACTCCCCATGCCTAAAGGCATCTTTCTTGGAATCCTTAATCAGCCCCCATGCCCTGTCTATATTACTCTAATCAAGGGTTATGGGTTTAGTTAAGTATTCAATTAATTCCCATACTCTTAGGTCTGGTCCCCCATTAGTATTAATTTAATCCTATTTTAATTACCACTTGACACATTCTGAAATTATCCCCTAATCAGACCCTGTCTTATGCCAAGATTACCCTTACACCTTGCATATTACTGTATTACCCTAACTCTTAATAGTTAGTATATAGACCTCTCTAATTTCAGCCAATACCTGACTACTAGCTAATTAAACTCAAACTGTTTTCAGGCTGATTTGTTAGATTTCTGAAGCTAATTGCCAATTCTCTGCCTAAGTTCAGGCAATGATTCCAACTTTAAGCAAACAGGGTGTCAATTAAAGGGTACAAGTTGGTCATGCCGATACAAGTAACACCAACAAGAAACAGGCATAGTAATCAATACTGAAATGTAGACTCATTTAGATGACTACACAAGCTATAACATCTTTCAAGTGAATTCAGTTGACGACGCTTATTTAGATGACTATACAAAGCTATAATACACAGCAAGCAACCAATAAAACCAACAACCAACTCATTATTAACTTAAAACGTACACATATGGACAGACGAGTCGCGGAACAAACAAACCAGAACACGAACGACAGATAGATTTTAGGAGGGCAAAAGAAAAAGGAAAAATACCTCAGAAAACGAAACTAAGATCGATTCAAGTTCGAACTCGGGCCAGGTGATTTTGGGGTCTAATGGACTTTAACCGAAGCGTTCTCAACTGAGAACACTTCGGTAAAAGTCTGCTAGGCCCTGATCCTGCCATTGATTCGGACAAACCCATAGATTTGAATCCTATGGCTCTTGAGGTTCGATTTGGGAACCGTTCAATCCCTGTCAGATTCGAACGGAACCAAAGCCACTCCGGGGGTGAGGGAGGTCAGGAGGGGTTGTGGTGTGAGTTTGGGGTCAATCGGTGTAGATCTAGTTTTTGCTCGAATCTTCGTTTGAAGATTCGAGAAGATTCGGAGTGATTCGAGGTGAACGGTTGACAGATTCATGTTCGGGGTGGTTGGGTGCATCGGGGATGTTATTTTAGTGGTCATCGGAACCATGGTTACCGGGATCACGGGGGGAAACCTAGGCTGCTAAGGGTTTGAGAGGAAAAGGGTCCTGGGGAAGATGGTGAACAGTGGCTGAAGGGGGGGTACGACTTGGGGCGTGGGGGTAAGGGTTGAGTTTATATATGGGGAGGCTGATTGGATCTGAGCCGTTAGATCAGATGATCTCAACGGCTTGGATCTGAGGGTGGAAAATGAGACGGGGTCGTTTGATAGTTAAACGGGGTCGTTTTGTTTAAGTGAGGGGTTGGGTCACGGGTGCGTGTGTGGACCGTTGGATCAAGAGGCTCAGACGTCTCAGATCATTTCGCTTGAAACGGCGTCGTTGAGGTGAGTTGAACAGCCTGATCTGGACCGTTCCTTTGAATCAGATCAACGGCTTCAAATGGGGATGCCGATACGACGTCGTTTGAGTCCTTGCTTGGGCAGGCTGGATTTGGACTGGGTCTGAGTGCCGTTTTTGGGCCTCTTTTGTTTCAATTTCTGGGCCCAAATCGATTTTAATCCTTCACTCTTTTGCTTTCTTCTTCTTTTTTTTCCATTTTTCTTTTACAATAAAAATAATAGATAATAAGACAACGAAATTAAAACTAAACAACAATGTAACATTTTAACACAATTATCACAAAAATATTTAAGTAAGTTAACTAAAAGCCTAAAACGAACGATGCACACATATATATATTTTTTGAACCGACACATAGTTTTGTATTTTTGTTTGATAGTGACTGGATGCAAAATGGGCAGACACACAAATGACCAACAACACATGTTACGGAAAGATCGAAAAATTGTGCAGCGAAGCCATTTGTCACTATTTTTTTATTTTCTTTTGGAGCGATCGTCCGTGAAGCAAAAATCACGTGCTTACAGCTGCCCCTCTTTGCACGAAGACACGAAGGGTTTTCGCGCAAAGATAAAGCGGGCGATTTTTGCCCGTCCGAATACTCCGTGTGAAGCATTTTTTGAAAAAGATTTGACCGAACCTTTGCTTCAGAGGTTTCCTACATATCCTGGGCTGAACAGGAATCAGGTCAATGTAGTTCGGGAAATTTTGGTAGCTGGGACTACCGTGTGACTGTGTTGCTTGCTGCTGTTGTGCGCTGTTGCATGCTGCTGTAGGATGCTATTGCTCAACCGATCTCCCTGTTACATTGCTCTAAAAGGAAAAACAAGAAGCTAAGCTAGACTGAGGCTCATGAGATCTTATCCATCTTCAACTTGTTCTTGTTGCCTTGCTTTCTTGCCGGCTAACGCTTTCCTCCGATGCCTTTATTTTGTGAGCTTGGAGATGATGTTGGTCCTTCACCTTTTCTGAATGTCAGTTCTCATCACTTTGCTTGATTTGCTGGGAACATGGCCTTCTTCCTTAAATCTTTCAATGGTTTCTTCAGCGGTATGGCTTTTCATCAGAATTGTTATACTGGGCATGCTACAACGTTCCCAAACTGCTTATTTTGAGACGCGTTCCTTTTTTCTTTTGAATTGCGCGCGTGCCTCTGCAGTTGTCTGCTTCTTGGTGCTGGGGATTTTATTGTCTCCCGTTTGGGGATCTCTGTTGTACCCTTCCGTCTTCAGGTGGGGTGACTGATTCCAAAATCTAGAGCTAGAAGTATTCCCGCATTATACTGGTGGGCGACCTAGAACTTAAATGTATTCCCGCATTATACTGGTGGGCGACCTAGAACTTAAATGTATTCCCGCATTATACTGGTGGGCGACCTAGAACTTAAATGTATTCCCGCATTATACTGGTGGGCGACCTAGAACTTAAAAGTATTCCCGCATTATACTGGTGGGTGACCTAGAACTTAAAATTATTCCCGCATTATACTGGTGGGCGACCTAGAACTTAAAAGTATTCCCGCATTATACTGGTGGGCGACCTAGAACTTAAAAGTATTCCCGCATTATACTGGTGGGCGACCTAGAACTTAAAAGTATTCCCGCATTATACTGGTGGGCGACCTAGAACTTAAATGTATTCCCGCATTATACTGGTGGGCGACCTAGAACTTAAATGTATTCCCGCATTATACTGGTGGGCGACCTAGAACTTAAATGTATTCCCGCATTATACTGGTGGGCGACCTAGAACATAAATGTATTCCCGCATTATACTGGTGGGCGACCTAGAACTTAAATGTATTCCCGCATTATACTGGTGGGCGACCTAGAACTTAAATGTATTCCCGCATTATACTGGTGGGCGACCTAGAACTTAAATGTATTCCCGCATTATACTGGTGGGCAACCTAGAACTTAAATGTATTCCCGCATTATACTGGTGGGCGACCTAGAACTTAAAAGTATTCCCGCATTATACTGGTGGGCGACCTAGAACTTAAATGTATTCCCGCATTATACTGGTGGGCGACCTAGAACTTAAAAGTATTCCCGCATTATACTGGTGGGCGACCTAGAACTTAAATGTATTCCCGCATTATACTGGTGGGCGACCTAGAACTTAAATGTATTGAAATTGTTTCCCTGTTCTTCCGAGAAAATTTTCGACAATCGGCAGAAAATTTTCTGCCCCGGTTTTTGGTGACTTCCATGGCGGTGCATCTTGCTGCCATCATCAATCCTTTGTTTTCCTGCAGCAGACAAAAGGATTTAATCAGTTTTAATCGTGGTGGTAGAGGGTGCCTTTCTGGCGAGCAATTTTTCTCTCTTCCCCTTTTCTTGCTCTTTGTCCCCATAATTGGTTGGCGGGCAAAGTTGCCTGTTGGGGGTCTCTAGCCTGCTGGGGATTGGTTTTCAATTTATCCCCTTTTCTGCTTTCTTTTAAAACACATGATGTGGGAGTCTGCTTCTAACTCCCGAAACCACTCCCTTTTGGAGCTTACTTCTTCCAACATTTCCGAGCACAATCCCTGCATTGCCTGGGGCCGGCCTTTAAGACTGTTTGTATTATCCTGCATTGGATGAATTCCCCTTCGGTTTCTGGTAGTAAGCTTTGACAAATCCTTTAAAGACACATTTTAGGAAAAGAAATAAAGATATGGAAAAGAGAAAATCTTTCTGAACCAATATTTTGTGGGAGGAGACAATCAAAAGAACTTATCTGGAGGACACAACTGGTCCCCGTGATCATGACGTGCACCATAGATTCCTGACCCAGTCGTTTTGTATCAATCGATTTGCCCGATGGTCTGACTTGCTGGGGATGATAAATGGATGTTCATCCTATTGCGAATGTGGTAGCTTTTGCTGCTCTATCTTGTCGCCTCATGGTGCCCTTCGAGGGGTTTTCACTAATGAGACTCTCTCTTTTCTCTCATCTCCCGATGCCTTACGGTGCCTGTGAAGGTTTTCACCAATAAGACTCTCTCATTTCATATCCCTCATCTTACATCGCCTTTCGGTGCCTGTGAAGGTTTTCACCGATAAGACTCTCTCATTTTATTTCTTTCGAGAATCCGGGGTGTTGTAGATACGACCCTCTCTTCCGGGGATTCTTTTGACTATCAACTCATTCCCAGTCTTACGATCCTTTTCTTTGCTGGGGATCAGTGTATTATTCTCGGCCTTATTTGCCGGATTTGGCATCTCTCGAACATTGATCGGGAGGTATTTTGGATGTCGATGTTGGTTTTAGTGTGGGATTGAAGAAAGGCTATAAAAATGAAAACAACTTGAAGGGTGATGTGCTACAACTTTTGGAATCAAACCTTTGTTGGAACTTAAAACATAACCTCTGCCCCAGTTTTCTTGCTTGGGGAATTTATTTTTTACGCTTATGTTGAGTTACGTGCGTTACGCACATTGTGCTATATTGTGCACACTATGTACATTATGCATCCTATATTTGCTATGATGCACACTATGACCGAGCCGTGAGGCGCCTACGTATCCTCTTTGAGGAATCAGGTCAAACGTAGTTCCCACGGTTTTATATTCCTTGATTTTTCTTTTCTTTCTTTTCATTTTCTTTTCCTTTTCTTTCTTTTTCTTTTCTTTTCTTTTCTTTTCTTCTTTTTTTTCGTATCTTTCCCATTAGTGATTCCAAAAGAGGGGTATTGAAAGAATTTGCTTAAGGCTCAAAGGGGGAAGCGAGGGTTAAAAGTGTTTGGATAGAAGAAAGAATTGCCTCCGTCATCTCATTATTCAACAAATGCCAAATACAAACAAATAAACCAAAATTGCCATAATTTAAAGAAATTACGCATAATATCTCTTGACTGTATCTGAATTGATAGCCATGTCGACACATCTTCCCTCGACATCTGTCAAACACAAAGCACCATTGGCCAAGACTCTGGTCACGATATAAGGCCCTTGCCAATTTGGGGCGAATTTGCCTTTTGCCTCGACCTGATGTGGGAGGATCTTCTTCAATACCTGCTGCCCTACTTCAAACTTCCTGGGGCGCACCTTTTTATTATACGCTCTTGCCATTCTCTTCTGGTACAGCTGACCATGGCACACTGCTGCCAATCTTTTCTCATCTATCAGGCTCAACTGTTCCAAGCGAGCTTTGATCCATTCATCATCATCAATTCCGGCTTCAGTGACAATTCGGAGGGACGGAATTTCGACCTCCGCTGGTATCACGGCCTCAGTTCCATACACCAACAAATAAGGAGTTGTGCCTATGGAAGTCCGGACGGTAGTGCGGTAACCCAACAAAGCAAAGGGTAATTTCTCGTGCCATTGTCTGGACCCTTCCACCATTTTTCGCAGTATCTTCTTGATATTCTTATTGGCTGCTTCGACTGCTCCATTTGCCTTAGGACGATATGGGGTGGAATTGCGGTGTGTAATCTTGAATTGTTGGCATACCTCTCTCATCAGGCTGCTATTAAGATTCGCACCGTTATCCGTGATGATCACTTTCGGGATCCCAAATCTGCAGATGATATGGGAGTGAACAAAGTCCACCACTGCCTTCTTGGTTACTGATTTGAAGGTTTTAGCCTCAACCCATTTGGTGAAGTAATCAATGGTCACTAGAATGAACCTATGACCGTTGGACGTTGCTGGCTCGATGGGCCCAATGACATCCATGCCCCATGCTACAAACGGCCAGGGTGCTGACATCATATGTAACTCTGTTGGCGGAGAATGAATCAAATCTCCATGTATCTGGCACTGATGGCATTTCCTTACGAAAGTGATACAGTCGTGTTCCATGGTTAGCCAATAACACCCTGTTCGAAGGATCTTTCTTGCCAATACATATCCGCTCATGTGCGGCCCACAAACTCCGGCATGTACTTCCGCCATAACCGTCGTTGCCTGCCCGGCATCTATGCATCTCAACAATCCCAAATCCGGGGTTCTTTTGTACAATACTCCTCCACTGAGGAAGAAACCATTCGACAAACGCCGAAGGGCTCTTTTTTGGTCCCCAGAGGCATGTTCTGGATATATCCCCATCCTGAGGTATTCCTTGATATCATGAAACCAGGGTTCGCCATCTGCTTCTTCTTCTACGGCATTGCAGTAGGCGTGCTGATCACGGACCTGGATGTGTAGAGGATCAACATACATTTTGTCAGGGTGGTGCAACATTGATGCTAAGGTGGCTAAGGCATCCGCAACCTCATTGTGAACTCTCGGGATGTGTTTGAACTTTACCGATCGAAATTTCTTGCTCAGATCATGCAAGCATTGTCGGTATGGTATGAGCTTTAGATCTCGTGTTTCCCATTCACCCTGAATTTGATGTACCAAGAGGTCCGAGTCTCCCAAGACCAAGACGTCTTGGACACCCATGTCAGCAGCCAAGCGCAGACCCAGAATGCAAGCCTCATATTCGGCCATATTGTTGGTGCAATAGAAGCGTAGTTGAGCCGTAACAGGATAATGTCGTCCTGTTTCAGAAATGAGTACTGCTCCTATTCCAACACCTTTTGCGTTTGCAGCTCCATCGAAGAAAAGCTTCCAACCCGGTTCCTCGGGTAATTCCAACTCATTCGTATGCATCACCTCTTCGTCAGGAAAATACGTTCTTAAGGGCTCGTATTTTTCATCAACGGGATTCTCTGCCAAATGGTCTGCCAGCGCCTGGGCTTTTATGGCCGTCCTCGTCACATAGATGATATCAAACTCTGTGAGCAGAATTTGCCATTTTGCCAACCTCCCCGTGGGCATAGGTTTCTGAAAGATATACTTCAATGGGTCCAAGCGGGATATGAGATAAGTAGTATATGAAGACAGGTAGTGTTTCAACTTCTGAGCTACCCAAGTTAGGGCGCAGCACGTTTTCTCGAGTTGAGTGTACTTGACCTCATGTACTGTGAATTTCTTGCTAAGATAGTAGATGGCCTGCTCCTTCCTTCCTGTGTCATCATGTTGCCCCAGTACACAACCAAATGAATTTTCCAAGACCGTCAGGTAAAGGATTAGGGGTTTCCCGGGCTTAGGCGGGACCAATACGGGTGGATTAGACAGATACCCTTTGATTTGGTCGAAGGCCTCCTGACACTCTGCTGTCTAACCTACTGCAGCGTCCTTTCTCAGCAACCGAAATATGGGCTCACAAGTTGCTGTGAGTTGAGCGATGAACCTGCTGATATAATTGAGTCTACCCAGCAAACTCATTACCTCTGTTTTGTTCCTTGGCGGTGGCAAATCTCAGATGGATTCAATTTTGGACGGGTCTAACTCAATCCCCCGTCGACTGACGATGAATCCTAGCAACTTTCCTGATGGAACCCCGAATGCGCATTTGGCCGGGTTAAGCTTGATATCATACCTCCGGAGTCTTTGGAAAAATCTCCTTAGGTCTGCCACATGGTCCTCCTGACGCCAAGATTTGATGATCACATCATCGACGTACACCTCTATTTCTTTGTGTATCATGTCATGAAACACAGCAGTCATTGCTCGCATGTACGTTGCCCCGGCGTTCTTTAACCCGAACGGCATTACCCGATAGCAGTAGGTTCCCCATGGCGTAATAAACGTTGTCTTCTCAGCATCCTCTTCGTCCATTAGGATCTGATGATAACCCGCATAGCAATCCACAAAGGATCCGATCTCGCGCCCAGCGCAATTATCGATCAGGATATGAATGTTGGGTAACGGGAAATTGTCCTTGGGACTTGCTTTGTTGAGGTTGCGGTAGTCGACGCACACCCTGATTTTTCCATCCTTCTTTGGGACTGGTACCACATTGGCCAGCAACTCGGGATATCGAGTGACCCGAATGACCTTCGATTGCAACTGCTTGATCACTTCTTCTTTGATTTTTACACTCATTTCTGTTTTAAATTTCCTTAGTTTTTGCTTGACCGGAGGGTATGCCGGGTCAGTGGGTAGTTTGTGAACCACTAAATTGGTGCTCAATCCAGGCATATCATCATATGACCATGCAAAAACATCTTTGAATTCCCTGAGAGTTTCGATCAATTCTGCTTTGACATTCGGCTCAATGTGGATGCTAATTTTGGTCTCCTGGATGTTAACAGCGTCTCCTAGATTCACAGCCTCAGTGTCATTTAGGTTAGGCTTGGGTTTCTCTTCAAATTGGCACAGTTCTCGGTTTATTTCTTCGAAGGCTTCCCCTTCGTCACATTCGGATTCATTATCACAAACGACCTCTTGCATCATTGAGTCAGATTCAGATTGATTTATTAGACTAGGTCGAGGATCCGCTGTGCATGCTATGTCATTAGGACCAGTAAAAAGAGAACTGTTCAGAAAGAAAAAGAACAAAACAAGAAATTAAAACGGAACAAAAGAAAAGAACTTTATTAAATTTGCAGGATAAAAAGGGTTCACACTTTTACAAAACGAAAGTAAAATTGGGATTACACCCTTGAATAATCCGATCAAACAAACAAACAAACAAAACATTAATCAAAGCCTACTACCAAGACTCCCCTCGGACAGGAAGAGGAGTAACCGTCCAATTGTTGGTCTTGGCCTCAGGCCCCACAAATTGTATCTCTGCTCTGCTGGAACCCTCTCCAGCTTCCACCATACTGACATCCGCGAATAGTCTCTCAAAACTCTGATTCAGGTCTTCACTTATGCCGATCAAAGGTCCTCGAATCTTTGGGATCGCTGACCCCTTGGCACTAGCTTTAACAAAAGACCTTGAGAGGCGTGGCACTGGTTTAGGCAGAAACCAGACTCTCTTCTTCATTTTTCGCGCTTGCTTCCTGTCTGCTGCAGTTGGTTTGAACCCCAACCCGAAAGTTTCCAGATTCTTAGGAAGGGAGACAGGTTGGACTATCCCTTGAAGTTCAACTCCCAGGCCTTTTCCCGGCACAAACCCATTACCCAGCATTTCTGATACCATCATGACTGTTGCGGCAGCCACCCTAGGGTGCGGGATGATTTCTCCTTCAGAAATTTTGTTGGCCGACCCTGTATCGAGAATCTGGTAGACCCAGGGACCCTTGTCATCAGTGGTCTCTATGAAAGGCACAATGGTTCCGCCCATGGTGCATGTTGTATCCTCGCCGTGCAACACGACCTCTTGTCTTTCCCACTCGAACTTCACTATCTGATGTAGGGTGGAAGGCACCGCTTTAGCTGCATGAATCCAGGGTCGTCCTAACAGCAAGTTGTAAGATACCTTGGCGTCCAATACCTGGAATTCCATGGTAAACAGGACCGGGCCAATGGTCAGTTCAAGTACGACATCCCCCATAGTGGCTGTTCCGTTTCCGTCAAACCCCCGGACACAGATGCTATTCTCCCGGATTCTTCCACGGTCAATCTTTAACTGGTCCAGGGTGGACAATGGACAAATATTGGCGCTTGAGCCGTTATCCACCAATACTCGAGTTACCACCGAGTCTTCACATTTGACAACTAGGTATAGAGCTTTGTTATGCTCCGTACCTTCCACTGGCAGGTCATCATCTGAGAATGTTACCCTGTTCACCTCGAAAATCTTGCTGGCAATGGTTTCCAGGTGGTTTACAGAAATCTCACTGGGTACATGGGCCTCGTTCAATATCTTTAACAGGGCCCGACGATGTTCCTCGGAATGGAGGAGTAATGACAATAGTGAGATCTGGGCAGGTGTTTTTCTCAGCTGCTCAACCACAGAATAGTCTTGTACTTTCATCTTCCTCAGGAAGTCTTCAGCCTCTTCTTCTGACACTGGCTTCTTGGTTGCCACTGGGTTGGTTTTTCTTAACTCCATCGGAGCAAAACATCGACCTGATCGAGTCAGCCCTTGCGCTTCACAACTGACTTCTTCCACCTGTTTTCCTTGGTACGTCACCACTGCTTTTTCATATTTCCAGGGCACAGCCCTGCTGTCAAGCATTGGCAGTTGGACCACCGGCTTTATGGTCACCCGTTCTCCACATACCCCTTTCAACATGACTGCCGGTGTGGGCAGGATCCCTGGTATTACCAACTTGCTTGGCTCGGGTTTGCTTGCTATGACGGACGGGCTCTTCCCCCATATTACTACCGGCTTGACGCCTTCTCCCTGCGACTGTACATTTGTTCCTCCACTGGTTAAGACTTCTTTTGGGGCAGCTTGGATCATCATCACTGTTTGTGAGGGTTTTCTTAATTCTCCTCCCTCACACACCAACTCAATCATGTGAGCTTCGTGGTGCGCTGGCAGTGGGTTTTGGTTGATGTTAGGGGCCTCCGGTGTCTGGACCTCGATCTTATTGGTGTCAATAAGATCCTGTATGGCATGCCTTAACTTCCAACACTTCTCGGTATCGTGCCCGAGCATCCCTGAACAGTATTCACAACTGATTGAACGATCCAAATTCTGAGGCGGGGGATTTGGTTCCCGAGTATGGACAGGACTAACCAAACCCAATTGCCGCAGCTTGTGGAACACAGCGGTGTAGGTTTCTCCCAGTTCGGTGAAGGTTCTTTGCTTCCGCAACCTGTCATTCCTGGCATCTGGATTTCCCCGGAAACCTGCCCCTGAAGGATTTCTATATGCCCTTGGTGGAGGGTAGGTGTTTTGTGGTGGTGCATATATGTTCTGGGGAGCCGGTGCGCGCCATTGTGGGCGAACCGGAGGCTGAGTGTATACCTGGGCTTGGTGTACGGAACAATGTGGTTCTCGAGGTGGATAGAAATTTTGTGGTGGGTTGTATGGGTAATTTGACCTGTGAGGCCTGGGTTGGTTGTAGCGCGGCCTGCCAGCCCTGGACCAACTGCTTGCCTCGATCGTGGCAACCTCTTCTTTCTTTCTTCTTAGCGCACCTCCCGTGCCGCTTTGAATAGCCTGGGTTGTGGCCTTAAGTGCTGAATAGTTTAAGATCTTGTCCGACCTCAAACCTTCTTCTATCATGACCCCTATTTTGACCACCTCGTTGAAAGATTTTCCAACCGTTGTCACCAAGTGACCAAAGTAGGTTGGATCCAATGTCTGCAAAAAATAGTCTACCATCTCTCCCTCTCTCATGGGAGGATCGACCCTAGCTGCTTGTTCTCTCCAGCGGAACCCGAACTCGCGAAAACTTTCCCTGGGTTTCTTCCCAGTTCTCAATAACGTGAGACGGTCAGGGACTATCTCCAGATTGTATTGGAAATGACCTGCAAAAGCCTGCGCCAGGTCATCCCACGTGTACCACCTGCTGAAATCCTGCCTGGTATACCATTCCAGTGCAGATCTGCTCAGACTTTGGCCGAAATAAGCTATCAAAAGCTCATCCTTGCCTCCTGCCCCTCTCATTTTGCTACAGAATCCCCGCAAATGTGCCATGGGATCACCGTGCCCTTCATATAAATCAAACTTGGGCATCTTGAACCCAGCCGGGAGTTGGACATCTGGGAAAGGGCACAGATCTTTGTATGCCACGCTGACTTGATTGCCCAGCCCGTGTAAGTTCCTGAAGGATTGCTCCAGGCTTTTGAACTTTCTCAACACTTCATCCTGTTCAGGGGCCTTAACCGGCTTCTCAACTTCTGCCGGTACTTCCAGATGGGGATTGTAAGCCTGTGGTTCGGGTGCATGGAATGTAGGCTCAGGGGGATAGTATTGTGTATCGTGAGCCTGAAACAATGGCTCACTGGTCGTTCGCTGCAAAGGGGCTGATGCAGGTCCCACAAAAATGGGAATATTGGGTGTTGGGAGAGGTTGATGGGGTGGTGGAGCTTGGGAATCATGAGGGCTTCTTTCTTGATGATAGAGGGGATTTGGGCGGCTTGTGGAAGGGCCAGAGTGAGGGTACTCCGGCATGTGTCCCAGTTTCTCAGGGCTCTTTTGTGTTTTGGCCAGGGCTAGCTGCATTGCATGCATCTCTAGTCCCATCCTTTCAATCTTTTCCACTGCCTCTTTTAGCAACTGGCTCATCGGCCTTTCTTCCTCATTACTATTCTCTGAAGTAGTCATGCTTGTTGCTACCGGTCCTTTGGATCTGGTTTGGTATGAATGTGTTGCCAGAATTCTTTAACAACTAACTGTCTGGATATCAGACAACAACAAACTTTGTTAGTGTTAGAGCTTAACAGATTTGATCGTAACACATAGAGGATGCAATGCACCTAGGCAGTTAACCGTTTCTACATGCTTTGCTTCAAACCACATGCGTCATCCCGGTTTGTTCATTCGTCTCTTTTAAAGTATTTTGCGAAACTCTGCGTTTTATTTTATTTACATTTTCTTTTCTTTATTTATTAAAAAGCGGTCGAATCTTATGGGGATTGCCTACGTATCACGTCCCCGCGTGAATCAGACCAGGCGTAGTTCTGCCTTAAAGTAAAGAAACACACAATTCTTGTGAAATCATTAAATTCATTCTCAAAATTTTGCTATTACAAATTACTTCAAGCAAGGAATAGCAATAGTACAGACTCCACAGTTCTTAACCCGTTTTGAAGAAAGGAAAACAACATATGGAAAAGCGACAAAGCCAAATAAACAGGACTCAACCAAAGATTAATTTTCCAACTTATGGACCCGCGAGGCATCATTCGGCCTTTCCGCGGCCCTTGGTGTGAGGTCCCTCTGCAGGTTTTTCAGCTCATTCATGATTCGGTGGACGCAACCCATGATGGAAACAAGGAGGGTCTTTCGAGGCTTTTGCTCGCATGCCAGGCATCTCATGTAGATGTAATGCCCAATCTCGTCGATCTTTCCCCGAATGTTGTCCCTTTCCGCGAACAACTGCCTTATCTGTCGGTTCTTCAATCCTAGTGTTTGTGCATTGCTGGCAAGCTGGTCCTGGAACATCTCCATCTGCCTTTCCATTCTGGTCATTGCCTCGTAACATCGCCTTCTGTCGGCTTGGGCATCTCGTGTTTGCTTGAAGATCCTCTCTTGAAGAGAGGCATTCGTTTCTCTTAACGTCCCGATGCTCAGTTCATAATCCCTTATGACTCGTTGCAGGCGCTGCCTCCGAGCTATCGTACCCTTTGCCCACTTGGTCCGCAATCTTGCTGTGCTGGCCTTGGCTCTTTCCAAATTTTCCTGGCATTCCGCAACCTGATCCTTTAACCCTGCTATCAATCTTTTATCTGCCCGGCTTCTCAGCTGGCTATTGGCCTCCTTTTTCATTCTCCGGATCTGAGCTTTGAGGATTTCGCCTTCTCTGATTAATCTGTTCTTTTCTCCCTTGTGGGCGGCAGACTGTAATTGGCACTCAAACCTCATATCCTGAACTTGTTGCTTCAGTTTGCCTGCTTCGGCAAGGTATTCCCGCTCTTTGGCCAGCCAGCCCCATTGCTCTTGTGAAGATTTGGCAAATTCTTGCAGGTGAGGTCTTTTGGTCGGTCTTCCAGATGATGTCTCCCCTTTGTACCAGGCCTGATACCCGGGCGAAACTTCCCCCTTTGCCCGATTCATTACACAAGTATTTGCTTCTAAGTATTGACATTGGCTCCAAATTTGACGCACCCTTGCTTCGGGAAACTGGCCGTCGGGACTGATCTCGATCACCTGGGTGCTTAGATCCTCATCCTTCGGCACTATCTGATACCTTCCCAGTTGCCTTAAAACCCGATGCGGCGCGTATGGTTGAATGCTCTTGAGTCCCATTAAGAGAAAATGGGGTCTGGCTGCTGGCATGTATATGACTTCGTCGATCGGTAACCATCCTAGCGCCCACTGTATTTGACTGGAGTTGAGGGTACAGAAATATGAGGTCCATGCTACGACTCCTTCTGGTAGGTATGTCTTATTAACTCTGGTATAGAATTCCTCTATGCAGGTTTTTCCAGCGGATCCATGGCTCAGAAACTGGGCTCGGTGACATAGGTGCTCGGTCATCCACATTTGCAACAACAAATTGCAACCCTCGAAAAAGCTTCCTCCGGCTTTGCAAGATGTGAGAGCCCGGAACATATCAGACACTATCATGGGCGCCAACGTACTATCACTCTGTGTGAGCAATGTACTGACGACCCCTGCTATCTTTATGTCAATATTCCCGTCTTTTCTTGGGAATACTAGTAGTCCTAAAAAAGTCATCATGAAAGCAATCCGTCTATGTTCTTCCCACTTTTGGCGATTACCTTTGCTGCACAACTGGTTTTCTGGCTTGTCGAATCCTCCTATGTGACCATATCTTTGATATATGAAACTCATGCTGCAAAAACCTTTTGCCAAGTCAGGGTTATGAATTGTTCTGACTATCTTTAAGGAGTCCAGAAACCGGTGTATTGCTACAGCTCTTGGAGCAATAAGATATTTGTGCCTCAAAGGGGTCTCATCGCTGCCGATATATCCTGCTATTTCTTCTAAAGTTGGGGTAAGTTCAAAATCTGAGAAACGGAAGACATTGTGCGCAGGATCCCAGTGGGGAACTAGTGCCCTTATGATATCTCCTCGTGGCCTGATATCCAACAAACTCGTGAGGCCTTTCAGATACTTCTTGATTTCGTCATGCCCTTCTTTGCCTAAATCATTCCACCAGAGCCGCAATTGGGGGGGGATTTTACTCATGATTGAAAAGGGTTCATTCGGAGTCGTGCTCATTCTGCACATTTATTAATAAGATTTTAACAAACGACACTTATTCTGATAAAACAAAAGTATATGCGATTTTTTGAATTTTGAATTCTCGTATATATAAAAAAACTTTCTAAAGAAGTCAATAACGGAAAATATTTTTGATTTTTGTTTCGAAAACTGGGAGCCTAAAAGAACTCTCTAGACCCTTGGCAAGACAAATACTTTTGCAACAAATAAAGATATATACACATTTTTTTTGAAGTAAAGAAAGACTTCTTTTTTCTTTTTTTTTCTGAATTTTTCATATATATATACACATATTTGCAACAAATAATAGAAGTAAAGGCAAAATAAGACTCCCCTTTTTTCTCTTTTTTTTATTTATTTATTATTATTTTCGAATTTTCATAAAAACCATTTTAATTAATTTTTTTTTTTATGGCAAGACAAACTATATATTTCTATTTATATTTTTTTTTTTAAAAAAAAAACAAAATAATGACTTTTCGAAATTTCGGCAGGGTTTTGACAAACTATAAATTCCGTGCATTTATTTTTTCAAAAATAATCAATCAATTCCCTAACCGTTATTTCTTTTTTTTTCCACAATTTTCCCAAATATTCAAACACCGGTCAGCATGCGGGCATGAGACAAATAAATGCACGGAAAACAATAGGATGCATCAGAATGGTCTTTTCATATCAGGTTGCTAGTCCTAGACGGACCCAACCCCTATGTTGAGTCCCCTAAGTCATATGCAACATGATGCAAATAAGCGTTCCTACTAGGGATCCGGCATGAAGTCACGTTATTCTATGTTCAAAACCTGGGTCGGTGTTCTAGACAGTGTACCCGAGCGGACAACTCGAGTTGAGGAAGGAGCTCCTTTCCGGGAACCAAAAGGCCAGCCGGCTTAGAAACTTTCCGAGCCTCTTTTATTTAGGGTATGACACTAACAGAATAGGGAGTCTCAACCAGTAAGCACATCCCCGGAGGTAAGAAGAGAAAGGTTTCAGCACAGTTTATATACAGTTCAAATAATATCAAAGCGGTAAAAGCAGCATTTAGCACATTAGGCTCAAAACATGTAATAATCAGATAATAAATAAAGCCAAATAATAACAATTACTCTAAGCTCGAATTCTTAACCCTGAACCAGTGGTTCTGGGTTTTTCATCCCCAGCAGAGTCGCCAGAGCTGTCACACCTCCTTTTTCCGCGCCCGAGGGGCGCAGGGGGAGTTTTTCCCAATTAAAGGACAATCGAAACGGGATTGGTTTAATTATTTCAGAGTCGCCACTTGGGAGATTTAGGGTGTCCCAAGTCACCAATTTTAATCCCGAATCGAGGGAATGAATGACTCTATATTACAGTCTGCGTACTAGAAATCCGGATAAGGAATTCTGTTAACCCGGGAGAAGGTGTTAGGCATTCCCGAGTCCCGTGGTTCTAGCACGGTCGCTCAATTGTTATACTTGGCTTGATTATCTGATTTTATACAAACGTGCACTTTTATCTTTTAACCGCTTTTATCATTCACTGTTATTTTATAGGACTTGCAACGTCGTGAAAACATGTCTCGAACCCCGTTACATCAATGCACCCGTGGTTATTGACATATCTCGACTCGGTTGAGATTTGGATTTGGGTCACATAAATGTGCACCCGAATTAAGAAAAATAAATTATTAAGACGCGCCTAAAGAGACTATCGTGTTATTATTTTGGGAAGGCCGCGAAATTCGCTAAACGGCCCTCCTGAAGTCTAAGTAATTTTAAACAAATATTTACTGAGGGCCCCGCAATTTGTATTTTTATTCGGCGAGGCTCATCTCATCCTTATTTTAAAATGAATTTGCAACGTCATGGACACGCATCTCGAACCACGTCACAATCAATGTACCCGTGATTAGAAACACATTTCGATTCCGTTGAGATTTGGATTTGGGTCACATCAATGTGCACCCGAGTTTACGAAGGTAAGATTTATTAAGGCGCGTCCTAAGAGTCTAACGTATTGTTATTTTAGGGAGGTTGTGAGATTTGCTAAACAACCCGTCCTGGAAACTAAATGCTTCACTAATATGCATTTAACAAGGGCCCCGTATCTGCGTTTTGTTTATTTTTATCGAGGCTCATCTCGTTGTTATTTTTAAGGGATATCCTATAGCAACTATGTTTCTCGTCGTGTTTGTCTCTATCAATTGAAAGCAGTAAATAGCCTTAGTTGATTATAAAACCGTATTTAAAGTGCTACTACAGAATAATAAAACGTGACTGCATTTATGGCCAACTAGTCGCAAATTATGGGCCCAAACCCAGCTCATGCGAGATGGCCCGACTTGGGCCCTGTTTTTCCGATACAGGCCTAGCTGATTTTCGATTTGGGCTCGGCCTTCCTGGGGTGGAGGCCTAGAACTGATTCTTTGTTCTTTATCAATTTATATGTGACAAACTAGCAAAAGGGGAAAGAACTATACTAGTAGTGGATAGTTTACATGCCTGGCCTACATTAAAGAGTATGTTACACAATTTAAACCTAAGTCTGGGATACAACCTACTGCATTAGGAATATTCATCTAACATCCTACATATACAACTAACATTCAATCCCCATACATTGATATTTACTAGGCGTGCAAGTTGCCTTCAGTATCCAAACAAAATGTAAACTATCATGCATTACATGATATTCAATACAACAGCCTATGCTTAAAGTAAACAATCTTCAATTCTTCTCTTTTTGCATTCATACTCAACTTCAAGTTACATTGACAGTATTAGTCGTGTACCTGGATATTTGCACAATAAGAAGAGGAAGAGAAAGAGTATCAGCAGCAAGTAATCAACAGCAACAACAGATAGCAACAACACAGCAACACAACCAGCAGCAACTATGTAGCCCACAGGTGCTTGAGCATCAGACAGACAAATCCCAGAAAAAGAGCAATGAACCAACCGAAAACCCAAGATACCAAATGTAACAGCAATAGAAGACCCAATAACCACAAAACTCAGCAAATACCCAGCACAGTTCCAACAATCAAGAAGGCTAAAACTCAATCCACAACACACAGAAAAACTCAGTATAGTAACAATCACAGCAGAAAACACACAGCCTTCTCTTAACGGAACAGTGATGACCCTAGTTAGAATAACTGACTTGGCCAGAACAGCTCAACCAACTTAGTTCCTTGTGCAGTTTTGGGCAGTGTTTTAGTCAAAGTATTCTGAAAATTTTCACTTTGTTTTTCTCTTTTCTCAAGACTAAAAAATGTCCACCCTCGTTTAAGTTATCAAATGGCTTATTTATAAGCCACATGACCAAGGGCAGCTAAGCTGCCTCCCTCCTACTTGCAGACTGCCCATACCCCTTAACTCCCCATGCCTAAAGGCATCTTTCTTGGAATCCTTAATCAGCCCCCATGCCCTGTCTATATTACTCTAATCAAGGGTTATGGGTTTAGTTAAGTATTCAATTAATTCTCATACTCTTAGGTCTGGTCCCCCATTAGCATTAATTTAATCCTATTTTAATTACCACTTGACACATTCTGAAATTATCCCCTAATCAGACCCTTTCTTATGCCAAGATTACCCTTACACCTTGCATATTACTGTATTACCCTAACTCTTAATAGTTAGTATATAGACCTCTCTAATTTCAGCCAATACCTGACTATTAGCTAATTAAACTCAAACTGTTTTCAGGCTGATTTGTTAGATTTCTGAAGCTAATTGCCAATTCTCTGCCTAAGTTCAGGCAATGATTCCAACTTTAAGCAAACAGGGTGTCAATTAAAGGGTACAAGTTGGTCATGCCGATACAAGTAACACCAACAAGAAACAGGCATAGTAATCAATACTGAAATGTAGACTCATTTAGATGACTACACAAGCTATAACATCTTTCAAGTGAATTCAGTTGACGACGCTTATTTAGATGACTATACAAAGCTATAATACACAGCAAGCAACCAATAAAACCAACAACCAACTCATTATTAACTTAAAACGTACACATATGGACAGACGAGTCGCGGAACAAACAAACCAGAACACGAACGACAGATAGATTTTAGGAGGGCAAAAGAAAAAGGAAAAATACCTCAGAAAACGAAACTAAGATCGATTCAAGTTCGAACTCGGGCCAGGTGATTTTGGGGTCTAATGGACTTTAACCGAAGCGTTCTCAATTGAGAACACTTCGGTAAAAGTCTGCTAGGCCCTGATCCTGCCACTGATTCGGACAAACCCATAGATTTGAATCCTAGGGCTCTTGAGGTTCGATTTGGGAACCGTTCAATCCCTGTCAGATTCGAACGGAACCAAAGCCACTCTGGGGGTGAGGGAGGTCAGGAGGGGTTGTGGTGTGAGTTTGGGGTCAATCGGTGTAGATCTAGTTTTTGCTCGAATCTTCGTTTGAAGATTCGAGAAGATTCGGAGTGATTCGAGGTGAACGGTTGACAGATTCATGTTCGGGGTGGTTGGGTGCATCGGGGATGTTATTTTGGTGGTCATCGGAACCATGGTTACCGGGCTCACAGGGGAAACCTAGGCTGCTAAGGGTTTGAGAGGAAAAGGGTCCTGGGGAAGATGGTGAACAGTGGCTGAAGGGGGGGTACGGCTTGGGGCGTGGGGGTAAGGGTTGAGTTTATATATGGGGAGGCTGATTGGATCTGAGCCGTTAGATCAGATGATCTCAACGGCCTGGATCTGAGCCGTTAGATCAGATGATCTCAACGGCTTGGATCTGAGGGTGGAAAATGAGACGGGGTCGTTTGATAGTTAAACGGGGTCGTTTGGTTTAAGTGAGGGGTTGGGTCACGGGTGCGTGTGTGGACCGTTGGATCAAGAGGCTCAGACGTCTCAGATCATTTCGCTTGAAACGGCGTCGTTGAGGTGAGTTGAACATCCTGATCTGGACCGTTCCTTTGAATCAGATCAACGGCTTTAAATGGGGATGCCGATACGACGTCGTTTGAGTACTTGCTTGGGCAGGCTGGATTTGGACTGGGTCTGAGTGCCGTTTTTGGGCCTCTTTTGTTTCAATTTCTGGGCCCAAATCGATTTTTATCCTTCACTCTTTTGCTTTCTTCTTTTTTTTTTTTCCATTTTTCTTTTACAATAAAAATAATAGATAATAAGACAACGAAATTAAAACTAAACAACAATGTAACATTTTAACACAATTATCACAAAAATATTTAAGTAAGTTAACTAAAAGCC
Source organism: Nicotiana tabacum (assembly GCF_000715075.1). NCBI lineage: Eukaryota > Viridiplantae > Streptophyta > Magnoliopsida > Solanales > Solanaceae > Nicotiana > Nicotiana tabacum. The sequence goes on from NC_134101.1 coordinate 206,074,746, forward strand.
TAAAACGAACGATGCACACATATATATATTTTTTGAACCGACATATAGTTTTGTATTTTTGTTTGATAGTGACTGGATGCAAAATGGGCAGACACACAAATGACCAACAACACATGTTACGGAAAGATCGAAAAATTGTGCAGCGAAGCCATTTGTCACTATTTTTTTATTTTCTTTTGGAGCGATCGTCCGTGAAGCAAAAATCACGTGCTTACAGGCGTGAATCAGCTGGCCAAGTGAAGATGGCACATGCAATGCACATGAAAAGTAGTTGGCGGTACCTTGTCATAACCTCTTTTGTCTCATGATTTGATTATGCTTGTATCATGACCCCATTTCGTGTATATTGTGTCCTAAGTAGTTGGGGATGTCAACTACATGTTAGGAACAGATTTGTCTTAGCCCGACAAGTGGCAAAAGCTGTAGATGACAAGTGTCATGTGCTGTCAAGTCTAAGGGCTGCCTATATTCTATAAATAGGGCCTTTGTGACTTAGGTAGAAGTGTGGGGAATTTCGTGTGAAATTCTAAGTGGGAAACAAGAGTGAAACGTGAGGGTTTCAGTTGTTTCAAAAAAAAGGGGATAAGGTTTGGCTTGGGCAGATCTTAGTGTTGACAAGAACGACTTGTGTTCTTCGTCAAAAGTGGGCTGTGAGCGGACTGTGTTCATAGCAAAGTGAGGGTCCTTTGTATATTTTCAATATTAATGCAAAAGTTGGGATTTTTCCCGTATATGCTTGTGTTCTTATTGAATTGCTGCCAAAATTTCATTTAAGCCAAACTTGCTGAAAATTGGCTAAGTGTTTGAGGAAGGCTGAGTCAAGTGTACGACTTGACTACCGCGCGGGTGTGAGTTTTGACTGACCAAAAACGCCCCCGTGACAACTGGTATCAAAGCCAGGTTAGCAAGTTCGTGGCAGTGGCAAGACGATCGGTGGCAGAATTCATGGGGCTATTTGAGAACATGGCTGGTGGCACAAATGCAGAACTGCGTCAAATGATAGAGCAGTTGGAAGCACTCGTTGTGCAGGCTCTCGAAGTAAATAGCGATTCTTCTATTCTTGCGAGAATGGCACGGTTAGAGGCAGATTATGCAGCGAGACATGAGACAACGCTGGCAGAAATGGCCTTGGTACGCCAAGAGAAGTAAGAACTGCGTGAGGAAGTGGTTCAACTTCGAAGGGAATTGCAAACTGTTGTCCCTAGAAGTGATGAACGCACAAAATTGAGGATTCCGGAGCCAAAGGCATATGGGGGTGCAAGAAGTGCCAAAGAACTGGAAAATTTCTTGTGGGATGTGGAGCAGTATTTCCAAGCTGCACGTGTGACGGATGACGACAAGGTGACGATCACACCAATGTATTTGACTGGTGATGCAATGTGTGGTGGCGTACATGAATGGCAGAAACGGAAAGTGCTGGACTGCCCAAGATTGGAACTTGGGAGATGCTGAAGAAGGAATTAAAATCCCAATTCCTTCCAACTAATTTGTCGTGGTTGGCACGAGATGGACTGTGTCGCTTGAAACAAAGTGGCACAGTGGGGGAGTATGTCAAGGAATTTTCGTCCTTGATGCTCAATGTAAGTAATATGGCAGAAGAAGACAAGCTGCATTACTTCATGAGTGGATTGAAGGGTTGGGCGTAATTGGAGTTGAGAAGGCAGAATGTCCAATACCTCTCTACTGTCATTGCTGCGGCAGATGCGTTGGCTGACCTGAACATAGGTGATGACCCTACTGGAACTTCGCATTCAAAGGCTGACGGGAAAGCTAGGGAATGGAAGAAAAGAGGGAAGGGCCAAGCTGCCGAAGATGAGGGCTTTGCCAAGAATGTGAGATAAGAGAATCACAACGGCAAAGAAAGGAGCGGCAAGTTCAAAGGTTGCTTCACTTGTGGTGTACCGCACTTGAAGAAGGACTGTCTGGTGCAGGCTAGGGTGAATGCTATGCTGGCTGCAGAGAAACAGGAACAAGTGGCGGAGGCAAATGCCATTATGGCAAATGGGAATGGAGAACTCGGGGCGGTGTATGTCAACAACCCCTTGGGGTTGCTTCACTGAGATGGCTCGACAAGGACGTCGATTTCAAAGGGTGCGGGTGGTTTGTTAGGGCCTGACTCTTTGTCATCGGGCGTGGCATGGCTGTGGCAAGGATTTGGGCGTGATGGCCTTGTCATTTGGCCTATGTGCGGGCAAAACGATCATGCGGGTGACGGACAAGACATTGTCATTGAGGGCTGTTGTAGGCAAGTATTGGCCAAGGCCTTGGGACAGGCAAGGCGCGTTTGGCAAAGTCTTGACAAAGCTGCGTGGGCAATGTTAGGGCGGCATGGCACGGCATGCGCGCCAAAGTCAGTGGCACGGCACTTTGGGTTGTGACAGCTAAGTGCGGGCTAAGCTAAGGCAAGACGGAAATGCGGGATGATGGAAAACGCTTTCAATAGCTAAGGCAAAGCTATGTGAAGGAAAATACAAGCAATGGCACGAGGGAAATGAAGGTTGACATGGGCAAGGCAGAAACTCGGCCAAGACAGTGTGCGGGCGGCAGCGGCGTCGGGCGTGTGCGGAAAAGTCATGGCAGCGGATTGCGGGTAAGACATTGGCGCGGAGCAATGTCAAGATGAGCCAAGGCTGGGCGCAATGCCAGCCTTGGGCGTGAATCAGCTGGCCAAGTGAAGATGGCACATGCAATGCACATGAAAAGTAGTTGGCGGTTACCTTGTCATAACCTCTTTTGTCCCATGATCTGATTATGCTTGTATCATGACCCCATTTCGTGTATAATGTGTCCTAAGTAGTTGGGGATGTCAACTACATGTTAGGAACAGATTTGTCTTAGCCCGATAAGTGGCAAAAGCTGTAGACGACAAGTGTCATGTGCTGTCAAGTCTAAGGGCTGCCTATATTCTATAAATAGGGCCTTTGTGACTTAGGCAGAAGTGTGGGGAATTTCGTGTGAAATTCTAAGTGGGAAACAAGAGTGAAACGTGAGGGTTTCAGTTGTTTCAAAAAAAAGGGCTAAGGTTTGGCTTGGGCAGATCTTAGTGTTGACAAGAACGACTTGTGTTCTTCGTCAAAAGTGGGCTGTGAGCTGACTGTGTTCATAGCAAAGTGAGGGTCCTTTGTATATTTTCAATATTAATGTAAAGGTTGGGATTTTTTCCGTATATGCTTGTGTTCTTATTGAATTGCTGCCAAAATTTCATTTAAGTCAAACTTGCTGAAAATTGGCTAAGTGTTTGGGGAAGGCTGAGTCAAGTGTACGACTTGACTGTCGCGCGGGTGTGAGTTTTGACTGACCAAAAATGCCCCCGTGACATACCACCTCTACATATTGTCAATTTTACCTTCATTAATGATAACTTGAATATAGCTCATATACTTTATCCTCTTGTACTGCTTCATTTATGTTTTGTCCTTTTAGCATGCAGATACATTCAGAAGCTGGGAATGGTCAGTTTGAAATTGTCCTGGGATACACTGATTGTGATAGAGCAGCAAATAACTTAATAATTGCACATGAAGTAGTCAAAGGAGTTGCAAGGAAATATGGGCTACTAGCAAGTTTTACGCCAAGGTAAGTAGCAGATTTTGCCACAATATTTTCTCGTGCATTTTACATTTTACTTGTTTATGTGGATATGCTTTTCCTCCGGTTACAGTGCTATTGCAAATATGATTTTAGTCCTTTTGGTATTTTATTGTTAGATCAAAGCTTTCTACTCAGAAACATGAACACAAGCATTACTTATTTTCAGTACACTTGTACAGTTTCCGCTACTTGAATTATTGTGAGGGAACCCGTTCCTCTTAGTACTTGTGTCACGACCAAACACTAGAGTGCGGTAATTGGCACCTGACATTAGCCGAGCGAACTCTTAACTATGTTGTGTTCAACTACCCATAAAGCACACATTGAACTCATGTTATCATCATGCCAAATAAAGGGGAGTTGACTACATGAATTTTGACCTTGTTGATGAGGATTCGATTCCCCACTTTATAATATTTTACTTTTTAAATAAAAACGAAAAAAATTTATACCAAATAAAAAGAAAATAAAATATTATTATCTATAAGTCGTGACCAGCACTTAGTAATTTAGCACTTATTCGGATTGTAAACAAATAGTACTATGCCATCACACAAACATTTCGACCGAGTTTCCCCGGTTATATGGGTATCACAATAATTTCTACAATCAACTGATCCACATCCAAACACATCTAATATCCACAACTATCATAACTGACAAATAAAGACACAAAATGCTCAAATATCCATGTAATAAACTCTCTAGTTATGTAGCAGCTAGTATGTCCGAGTACAAGAGATACTGGGATGCAGCTAGACAACATAGACTACAAATTAATTGAAACATTAGCCTCCACGGACGAAGAAGAAAGGGGACGAGATGAATAAGTAACTCACTGGTGTGTGGTGGTATTAGACATAGGATCTACATACAGAGTATGTTCTGAGACACGAGGACCCAGTAAGATCATCAACCCGATCTTTGTCATGCCTCTAGGACAAGTCTTACAAAACATGAAAGCGTCAGATAATGCAAGTGCATATGCCACCCATGCGTTTCACCAGTTCATAGGGAATAAGCAGGAGGTTGGGCATGCTATGAGTTGCATTAGATGGTCCATAAGGAAGCAACACATCTTTTAGTTGAACTGTGCGAGCACCAGACTGTCCACAGTCAACTATCAAATCACAATGAGCCTAATTGCACGAGCACCAGATCGTCCATAGTCAGTTATCAAATCACATCGGGCTAAACTGTACGAGCACCAGACTATTCACAGCCAATTACATCAGCATCAATCAAAAACACATCAATGCAACATACACACATCTTATAGTATATCAAGATATAATCATTTTAACGTTAACATAACAATTTCATACATCACTAGCCATGTAATGCAACTAAAACATCTCATTCCTATGATGCATCACGAAGTGCAATCTAGCATGTTCATGCTCAGTGCAATCAAACATGCAATAATAACGTATCAACCAAAGACGGATCTAGGATTTGAAGTATATGGATTTCTACTACGATCTCAAGTTAATATACAATAGTGATCGGACCACTGGACCCGGTTCCAAGCTAAATATTTTTATACATTAAGTGAATTTCATAAAACAAACACACAGTTTGGGCAAAAATTACTGGATTAAGGTGAACCTGTAACTAATACTATAGATTCTCTCATGGTATCGACATACTAATAATCTCATAATCATTTTATCAATAATATAGCAGAAAGATATCAGGAAGCATAAGCAATATTTCTCAAAAATAGTTATTGCCAAGTACATGCTCGCCTCCACTTATACGGGGCAATCAAAACATTTTTCTCATGTAGTTATATAATTTTTTATAAGACTTTTTTTTTAGAAAAGCAAACAATAAAGAGGATAAAGTCTTGCTTACCTCTACCCGAACAGAGCTCTCAGCTCGTGGACCAAAAATTACGTTCAGAAGCAGCCAAATAACAGTCTCAATTACTCTTATAGGACTCCTCTCAATATATTATGCTTCAGTCAAAGAGAAAGTCAAAGTCACAAGTTAACTCTTGGTCAACATGCGCAAGTATCAACACTTGATACATTTTTGAATGACCCATAATCCTGTGAATTTGAATATGTAAGTAGTTTTTGAATCGGGGTCCTAAAAATGGATCAAACCCTCAATTTACTAATTTCGGGCTTTAGGATTCAATCCCATAAATTTCCAAGTTAAATCATATGTTTTGGACGTAAAAGCTTGGCAATATCAGTACATTAACTCGAAGTAGTGTTTGAAATTTTACCTTGATTTTCTATATTCCACCTTTGCCATTTTTCCCTTTTCCAAGTCTCTTTATCTCTTTTCCTCTCCTTTAGCTCTCGGTTGAAACCTTCTTATAAAGACAAATAAATGGTTTTGGACTGTGAAGATGCAGAGTACCTGATGGATAAACCTCTTAAAACACTTGAGATTTTTACCTATCTATGCTACAGTATAAGCTTATTTAGATTTTCATATATGTATATTTACTATTTATATACAAAGTAATGTATTAGGCTAAAATCTTCTCCATTTTCTCTCCCTCTTGTTTCTCTCCTATACCACTCCATGTCTCTCTCCCCGCAATTGCCGAATTAATTGATGTATCTATCTTTGTAGTGACTGCTGCATACCTGAACAAAAAGTGGATAAGTTCCTTTATTCTTATTCGAATTCGATTTCTTGCGAGTCAAAATGTATAAAAAGCTCTGGTTTCCTTGATGCATTTGCTATTCATGTATCTTTTCATATGTACAAGTTTAGGTCTTCTTAATTCTGCACAGAATATATATGTATATGTGTGTGTGTCACACACTAAGGATTTTCATGCATATAAAAATTAACACCTGGATGCTAGGTTCAGTCGTTCAGACTTACCGAACTCCATATTTAAATAACTAAGATGTAAACTCCACTAAAAGCTCAATTGCAATCATTAAAAAGGTTCGAAGTTTTGAATTTGAAAATTAGTGTAATGAAAGCTAGTCTAGGGACTTACAATATGTTTCCTTAGCGGAAGTGGATCGTCTACAATAACCCGACTCGAATCACTGGTCGTTAGGAATTCTCACATTACCGGATGGACTCCCTAGTTCCATATCCTAATTGCTCTCATTAATGATACAACAACAACAACAACCAAGTGTAATCCCACAAGTGGAATTACTCTCCTTAATGATGTAGTGAATAAATCCTAGTCGTTCTCTCTTGGAGTCTATTTCCAATACCCATAGTGTTGTTTATATAGACTGCGGTAGGGTTAGGGTTGGAGTGCCTAATAGGTTGGCTAATTGCTAGCACCCCTTATGGGTGTATTTGGCCCAAAAGGCTAATGTTTTTCAACATATCTCACTCACACGTAAGGGAGTGCTTAAGATCCATCAAGCTAAGGGAAAACATATTTTCCTTCTCTTTCTCATGCATCATTCATGTTGGATAAATAGGCCGTGTCGACAACATATTATGAGAGTACGTTACTGTTAGATAGTTATATATTTATAAGTATGCCTAGCCCCAATTGGAATAGGAGTACTATGTACTATGTAGAGTATAATTATAAATCAGACTTCTTGTATTATATTCTAAATATAATAAATAATATTCTTTTCTCATGCTACTTCTCACATGGTATTAAAGCAACTATTAGATATCAATCACTGTGCAAAATACCAGCGACTCCGGGAAGATAAAATCACTCAACCGTGTAGTTTTTTCGGTGACTATAAGGTTGTCCATGTTGAAGTCATATTCCGTCGGTGTTATGCAAAAACCAATACCACCATGAGGTAGATTAGTCTCCAGCAACCAACCCATTGAAATTTCTCCGGCAGAGACTCTTTCACGCGCCCCCACGTGTCGCCTAAAGAAATTTTTCCGGCGAGGTTCAGACTCATACGCTGGCGCGTGAGACACTTCACGGCTAGATTTTGAAAAATGCCCTTTAGGCCAGTTTTGTCGTCAAGTGATCCCGAGTCTATCCATATCATTTTTTGAAATTCAAACCACCTTTCTCATTATCTCGTGTGAACAGTGATTTTCCAGCTTGCACTGTTTGCAGAACAGTTTCTGTTTTCTTGTAGTGTTTTTGAACTTATTTTGCAATGTGAAACTCGAATGGAGCTTTTACAACTAGTCTTACTAATTTCAAAATTCTTCAGCGACTTCTCAACCAATCTCTGTCTACCTGCAACACTTTTGCAGCAAATTCTTGAGTTGGTCACTGAGATCTACCTCAAACCATTTTAATATCATTCATATCGGAAGCCTTTGACTCATAATTTGTTGGATCCAATGCATTAAATCTAATCCTGATGTTTTCTTTATCGGAATATATAGAGTTCCTTCCGTGCACGCATATAACAGACATTTTCTGAGATTGCTATTGTTGTTCAAGCAGGTAATAGTGTTACTTGTGTCTCTCAATCTTCTTCTTATAGTAATTGGATAATTGATTCAGGAGCATTTGATCATATTTCTGGTAATGAATCTGCTTCAAGTACTATGTCATATTCTCAATCTCTTCCAACGGTCATAATGGCCAATGGGTCTCAAACCATGATAACTGGAATAGGTCAAGTAAGTCCACTTCCTTCATTACCTTTGAATTCAGTTCTTTATTTTCTCTGTAGTCCTTTTAATCTCATAGTCATTAATCGCTTAGCCAGATCACTTAAATGCTCTACTTTATTTCTTGATGACTTTGTTTTTATACAGAAACGCAATACGCGACGAATCATTGATACCGGACATGAATCAAATCGATGGTAACTTAAACCGACATAACGGGGATTAAGATTAAGTGTGGACTGTATACCTTTTCGTAGTGCAATCGGTTGACTAAGAGGAGACAAGTCCGCAGTATTTAGCAGGGTCTGGTGCAGGACGTGAATCAGGTGGGCCTGATGTTGGGCGCGGACGACGATAATAAGTCAGGAGTGGTGGAGCTGTAGAAGGTTGAACTAGACTAGGTGGTGGAACTGGAGCTATAGGTGGTGAAGCTGGAGTTATAGAGGAAGATGAATGGGAGATAGTGACTGAATCTCCAATTGTAGAGGAAGATGAATGGAGATAGTGACTGAATCTCCAAAAGATGGAAATGGTAGCACCTCAAAAATATCTAAGTGATTACCTGGACCTGTGAAGTATGCCTAGGTTTCAAAGAAGGTAACATCAACAGACATAAGGTACTGCCGAAGGTTAGGAGAATAGCATCGATACCCCTTTTACGTTCTCGAGTAACCCAGAAATATGCACTTAAGAGTAAGTAGAGCTAACTTATCTTTTCCTCGAGTAAATTTATAAACAAACACGTGCTTCCAAATACACGGGGTGGAAGAGAGAACAAAGGTAAGTGAGGAAACAGGACAGAGAATGGAACTTGATTCTGGTTAGCTAAAGATGGCATATGATTAATAAAATAGCAAGATGTAAGAACTGCATCCCCCCAAAAAATGCAACGGAATATGAGATTGTATGAGTAGGGTATAAGCAGTTTTAATAAGATGTCTATTCTTTCTTTCAGCTACCCCATTTTGTTGAGATGTGTGAGGACAAGATGTTTGATGAATAATCCCATGAGAGTTCATAAATTGCTGAAACGGGAAAGACAAATACTTTAGGGCATTATCACTACAAAATGTGCAGATAGAAACCCCAAATTGATTTTGAATTTTAGCGTGGAAGGTCTAGAAAATAGAAAACAACTTAGACCGTTTTTTCGTTAAAATTATCCAAGTGCACCTGGAATAATCACCAATGAAACTGACAAAGTAGTGGGATCCCAAGGTAGAACTGACTCGACTAGAACCCCAAACATCTAAATGGACTAAAGAAAAAGGTGGCTCTGCTCGATTATTGACGCCGAGGGAAATGAGAGTGGGTATGTTTACCGAGCTGACATGACTCACACTCTAGAGTGGACAAGTAAGATAAATCAGGTATCATTTTCTGATGTTTTGACAAACTGGGATGTCCCAACCGTTTATGTAATAAATCTGGTGAATCAGTAACAGGACAAGTTGTTGAAGAAAGAGAAGATGTGAGTCCATGTGATTTAGCAAGGATAAAGTAATAAAGTTCATTTGATTCACGTCCGGTACCAATCATCCGCCCGTACTGTGTTCCTGTATAAAAACAAGGTCATCAAGAAATAAAACAGTGCATTTAAGTGATTTGGCTAAATGACTAACAACTATGAGATTAAAAGGACTATTGGGAATATAAAGAACTGAATCTAAAGGTAAGGAAGGAAGCGGGCTTGCTTGACTTATTGCAGTTGCCATGGTTTGAGACCCATTGGCCATTGTGACTGTTGGAAGAGATTCAGAATATGAAGTACTAGTGAAAAGAGATTTGTTAGCAGAAATATGATTAGATGCACATGAATTAGTAACCCAAGAATCAGAGGATGAAGATTGGGAGATACAAGTCACGCTAATACATGTTTGAATAACGGAATATGCCTCTGAAGATGTTTGTTTACAAGCTTTATACTGAAGGAACCCATATAATCCAGTAGAGAAACCATCCAACTATTCATAGTATTGGATCCCATGTCGCTACAATTAATTTCTCAAATTCTTGGCTAAAAGTTGTAGGGTTAACTTGAAATAGTGAAAATCAGTAACTTCTTGAAAACTGAAGATATATCTGGGAAAACACTGTTCACAATAGAGAAAAAGAGCACTATTTTATGCCGGAAAACACTGTAGCTCGCCGAAAATTTTTAAAGTTGTCAGAATCTGTTGGAAATAGTACTGGTGGACTCGGAATTGCTTTGCGACCAAGCTGTCCTGAAGAAGCTTGGCCAAAAAATGGGCGGAGAAGCATGCATGCGCCGGCTCGTGGGACAGACTCGCATGCGAAATCCCAGATCTCGGTGGCGCGTGGGGCATCTCTTGCGGTAGAATCTTTTTGGGGTTTGGTCGCTAGAGGTTTCTGACTCTAATGGTGTTGTTAATCTGTGCACAACACTCACCAAACGTGAGATGATGCAAATCAGTCACTTAGGTCACTGGAAAAATTGCATGGTGACTGAGTTATTTCTTTCCAGATACCGTTGGAATGACGCACATCGATTCTTTCTCACTAAAGTGGCTTAGCAGTATGTTAACATATTGGTCCACTACCGAAACAAGACTTCATAAGTTCAGGGACTTGAGAATGGAACAAAAAACATGGAGACTCAACCGTCTCCCGAAAAGAGATGCAGCTATGTTGAAAAGACAATTATCTCGCTTGCAAACATATCTGGGCGGGATTACCATGTGAGAAAGAACTAGACAAAATATTATTTCTTATTTTCTATGTTACAATAAGCCCTATTTATATGTATACGTAACACATAACTTACTCCTATTACATAAGGGACTAAGACTAATTAGATATATTCACATAACTATTCTAACAAACTTTATTACCTTATCCTTGCTAAATCATATTAACCCACATCAATAGTGTTGTTCTGTTACTGATTCACTAGATTTGTTACATAAACGACAACTGGAATAGGTCAAGTTAGTCCACTTCCTTTTTTACCTTTAAATTCAGTTCTTTATATTCCTAGTAATCCTTTTAATTTCATATTCATTAGTCGCTTAGCCAAATCACTTAATTGCTCTATTTTTTTTCTTGATGATATTGTTTTTATACAGGAACACAGTCTCAAGACAGATTATTAGTACCGGGTGTGAATCAAATGGACTTTATTATCTTATCCTTGCTAAATCACACGGACTCATATCTTGTCCTCATATAACAAATTGCCATATTACCGATTTACTAGATTTATTTCATAACTGTTGGGACATCCCAGTTTATCAAAACTTCAGAATATGGTACTCGGTGTGTCTCACTTGATCACTCTAGAATGTGAGTCATGTTAGCTCAGTAAGCATACTCGCTCCCATTTTCCTCGACGTCCTAGTAATCGAGCAGAGTTAGCTTTCACTATAGTCTACTAGGATGTTTGGGGTCCTAGTCAAGTCAGTTCTACCTTTGGATTCTGCTACTTTGTTAGTTTCATTAATAATTATTCCAGGTGCATTCTTGATGAAAAATCAATATGAGTTGTTTATATTTTCCAGATCATCTACCCTGAATTTAAATCAAGTTGAGGTTTTTATCCGGATATTTTGCAATGATAATGCCCTAGAGCATTTGTTTTCCCCATTTCAGTAGTTTATGAACTCTCATGGGATCATTCATCAAACATCATGTCCGTACACATCTCAACAAAATGTGGTGGCTGAAAGAAAGAATAGGCATCTTATTAAAAGTGCTCATATCGTACCCATACGATATCATGTTCCGTTACGTTTTTGGGGGATGCATTTCTCACGTCTTATTATCTTATTAATCGTATACCATCCTCAACTATCCATAATCAAGTTCCATTCTCTTTCATGTTTCCTCACTCACTGTTGTTCTTTCTTCCATCCCTTGTCTTTGGGAGCACTTGTTTTGTTCATAACTTTACTCCAAGAAAAGATAAGTTAGTTTCTCGTGCTCTTAGGTGTGCATTTCTGGGTTACTCGAGAACAAAAAAAGGATATTGATTCTATTCCCCTGACCTCTAGCAATGCCTTATGTTTCCTGATGTTACCTTCTTTAAAACCCAGCCATACTTCACAGGTCCATGTGACACTTAGACATTTGTGAGGTGTTACTACTACCATCGTTTTGAGATACAGTCACTTTCTCCCTTTCATCTCCCTCCACTTCTCCAACTCCACCACTTAGAATTTCTATTCCATCACTTATAGCTCCACCACTTTGGCCTTGTATGTCGGTTCCAGCTCTACCACCTACAACTCCAGTCCTATCACTTACAACTCCAATTCCATCACTCACAGGTCTAGTTCAACCTTCTACAGCTCCACATTCCTAACTTATCATCACCGTCAGCGTTCAACATCAGGTCCAGGTGATCACGTCTAGTATCAGGTCCTTCGCCTACTGCGGATTCATTTTCTTCTAGTCTACCGATCGCCCTTCGGGAAGGTATAAAATTAATTTTTAATCCCAATCCCAATTGTATTGGTTTGAGTTATCATCATTTATCATCACCCCAACATGCCTTTGTGTCATTTTTGTCCTCTATTTTTGTCCCTTAGTCCACAGGTGATGCGCTATCTCATTCTGGATGGCGACAGGATATGATCGGAGAGATGTTTTCTTTACATGCTAGTGAGACATGGGAGCTTATTTCTCTACCTTCAGGTGAATTTACTGTTGGTTGTCGGTGAGTTTATGTAGTTAAAGTTGGCCCAGCTGGTCAAATTGATCGCCTTAAAGCCCGCCTCGCTACCAAAGGTAATACTCAGATATTTGGGCTTGATTACAGTTATACTTTCTCTCTCGTGGCAAAAATAGCATATATCCGCCTTTCTCTATCCATGGTGGTTGTTCATAATTGTCCTTTCTATTAGTTGGACATTAATAATGCTTTTCACCACTGTGACTTTGATGATGAAGTTTATATGAAGCAACTACCTGGTTTTGTTGCTCAGGAGGAGTCTAGTGGCCTTGTATGTCGGTTGTGCTGCTCACTATATGGTTTGAAGCATTCTCCTCGAGCATGGTTTGGCAAGTTTAGCACATTTATTCAGGAGTTTGACATGACTCATAGTGAAGTTGATCATTTTGTATTTTATCAGTATTTTGCTCAAAATTTGTGTAGTTATTTGGTGGTTTATGTTGACGATATAGTTATTACCAGGAATGATCAGAATGGTATCGCTCGTTTGAAGCAACACCTCTTTCAGCATGTCCAGACTAAAGATCTGGGAAGGTTGAAGTACTTTCTAGGTATTGAGGTTGCTTAGTCTAACTTAGGTGTTGTTATTTTAAAGCGAAAGTATGCCTTGGACATTTTTTAGGAGACATGAATGACGGGTTGTAGACCCATTGACACTCCTATGGATCTTAATTGTAAACTTCTGCTAGGACGCGTGGGGGGGGGAGGGGGCGCTTACGATCCTGCCAAGATATAGGCAGCATGTTGGTAAATTGAATTATCTCACAATGACTAGACCTAGACCTGATATTTCCTTTCCTGTGAGTGTTGTAGGCTAGTTTTGTGGATTCTCCCAATGATAGTCATTAGAATGCAGCTGTCTATATTCTTCAATATATAATATTAGCCCCAAGCAAAGGATTATTGTTTGAGGTGCTGAGCTGACCGTGGAATACACAGATGTTGATTGGGCAGGATCACCTTTTGATAGACGTTCTACGTTCGGATATTGTGTGTTATTAGGAGGTAATTTGGTGTCTTGTAAGAGTAAGAAACAGAATGTGGTTTCTTGATCTAGTGTAGAAGCAGAACATCGAGCAATGGTTATGGTAACACGTGAGTTATTTTGGATAAAACAGTTACTCAAGGAAATAAAATTTGGTAAATTCAGTCACATGGAACTTGTGTGTGATAATCAAATTGCCCTTCGTATTGCATCAAATCCGGTGTTTTATGAGAGGATTAAGCACATTGAGATTGATTGTCACTTCATTAGAGAAAAGATACTCTCAGGAGATGTTGTTACAAAGTTTCTGAAGTCACTTGCAAATCTTTTCACCAAGTCTCTTACTAGTCCAAGTATTAGTTACATTTGTAACAAGCTCGACACGTATGATTTATATGTGCCAGCTTGAGAGGGAGTGTTAGATAGTTTACGTATATATATTAGTATGTTTAGTCCCACATTGGAATAGGAGTAGTATGTATTTGTAGAGTGTAGATATAAATAAGCTTCTTGTATTATAGTAAAGTGATACATATTAATAATATAGATTTTCCGTGCTATTTCTCACAAGAATGATTATATGTAGTTAGAACAACTTATTTTGATGGTTGTTGTTGAAGGCATAATTTAGTAAATAAAAGTATACTCTTTCTAACATCTTATGCTTTTAGATGTGATGGTTACACACTTCAACATGGTATCAGAGCAGGCAGAGGTCCTGGAGTCGAGTCTCACCGCTGCCCAATATAAAAAAGAATTTTCACGTGCTTGACTCATCAAAAAGAATCAAACCCGCATATGAGGGAATGTGTTGAAGACATAATTTAGTAAATAAAAGAGTGCTCTTTCTAACAGCATAAACTTTTAAATGAGATGGTTACATACTTCAACAATTATAAAGGATAGAATTTGAGATTTTCTGTCTCAAAGTCGTGCCTTATCTCTTAGAAATGAGATAAATGAAAATAAATCCCTGGTTGGGGCTTTCATCAAGCGGAAAAATGCAGGGCGTGTGTGTTGTGCGTGCTAAGCATGAACTGCACGCACAAGACTTCCCACAAACAGAAAAATGCCCTTATGCTATTGCATGTTGTGCGTGCAAGCTTGCGCCATATGCACATGGTCTTCCTGTTGACATCCTTCAGTAAAATGAATAATGTTTTTTGTAGGAATCAAGAAATAATAAAATTTTAAACCGTAGGAAACTAGAGTAAGAGTGTTACAACACTCTAGAGACCATTACCATTATACTCCTACATCTGGAGTAATATTTTTTTGAATTTAGGTAACGTTTGTCAGAATCTAACCCCTAGTATTTTCTTCCACCTTTTCTTTTTCCTAAAGTTTTCATTTACACCTAAACACTCTCATTTCACTCCTAATCTGCTCAAACACATCTTCAACCTTGTAGCACATAAAACTACGTATAATCGAATTAAAACTTAGCAAAATTTTTACGGTGCATAACAACTTGATCGTCTGGCCTATTTGTATGTATTATAATGATAATGTCTATCCCTGGTTGGATGCATATACAGAAGATGTTGGCTGTGGATCACATGTACACATCAGTTTGTCTAAGAATGGAGAAAACGTTTTTACTGCATCTGAAGAACCAAATCGGTATGGGATATCGAAGATTGGAGAATTGTTCATGGCTGGGGTGTTAGATCATCTTCGTTCCATATGTATATTTACAATGCCTATCCTTAATAGGTAAAGATAATTTTTATAACTTTTAATGCATTGTTACCTTTGTATCTACTGGTGGCTTGTTTATGCTCTCTCTGGATTGCTAATTCTTCTAGATGAGCATATCTGTCTGATAGATATATCTCAATCTGCTTTGTTGCGAGACTGCAGCACCATTTTCTCTATTTGAACAGTGACAGAGTTTTAACTAATTGCAACTACAAGGTGGAGTGACACTTTGAATGTAACGACAAGTGATTAATGATTTCTTTATGAAAATTTAGCAGTTTTATCTGTTAACACAATGTTTAAATTGTGAACGATCTTATTTTACTCAAAATTTTGTTTATCAAAGCATGTCGGTCTGAATATACCAGTGATATATATATATTCATGTCTTTTCTGTTTCCGTGAAATTAGTTTCAAAGAACTTTATATCCTACACTTAGATGTAAAGTATCCTTTAACATATTTCGTCAACTGGCAATCCATTACATTGCAATCACAAATTAGTTTTGATCAACTGAGATACTTATATTTCTCTTTCTCCAATTTTTCTGTTTCATCGTTGTTAAGTATTGAAGTAATTACAAGAGATTCTATCTCCACCTTTTTGTGATGGACTTAATTAGGAGAGATCATTGAACATCATAGCATTTTTTTGTTTTTTGAATTATGATTCTAAATACTCATGATGCACAGTTATGAGCGCCAAAGGTTTAAGTCGCTGAATTCGTATTACCTTTGCTGGGGGATAGAGTGCAAAGAGTTAATTGTAAGAGCTTGTTGCCCTCCTGGAGCTGCAGATATAGTAACCAATTTTGAAATTACAACGTTTGATGGAACTGCAAACCCACACCTGGGTCTTGCTTGTATAATTATCGCTGGGATCAATGGCTTGCGGAGAAGATTACCAATTCCAGAACCAGTTGGTAAGCTAGACATAACTCATTTTCCCAGTTTATGGGGTTGACACTAGTGCACTTTTATCTGATATTCCACATGTATTTTCTTCTTAAACAGAGCCAAACGCTTATGTCTTTGATTACAACGATTATAACGACTGTTGGGATAAAATAAATAATCCCGCCCAGGAATAATATCCACAGCAAATAATAATAATACAAGAGAGTAATAATGACACCAAATATTTTAGCGAGATAAAATACAATATCCGAGTGTAGCAATATTATCACTATAATATTACAACTCAGTAGTGTCAAGAGACTACTGCAACTTTGAAAGAAATAACACTCTTTATATAAAACACCTCACTACAATATTAATATCACTCACTAGTTATCTCACAGACAACAATTTGTGGATTACTCTCTCTAACTTCTATTGTTTCTCTCTTATTTTGGTGTGTCTTAACTGAGAGGGAATCATCTTTATTTATAGGCAAATTTGCCAACCACTTAGCAACACAAATTTGACTTATTGCATCGGAAATTGCAAATTGAAATCTTCAGCCGCCCATATGCATTCAAACAGCATATTTTGTCCAATTTTTTCAATCTTCTTCTTTTGGTTGGTGAGGTGTGGACCTCACAAATCTCTCCCTTAATTTTGATTTTTCTTCTTTAGTCCAAGTCTTGTTCTCAATCTTTGAAAATCTTCAAACTTGAGAGGCTTTGTGAAGATATCTGCAACTTGATCATGAGACTTCACATATTTGAGCTCGACTTCCTTCTTCGCAATGCATTCTCTGATGAAGTGATACCTTGTATCTATATGCTTGCTTCGGTCATGATACACTAGATTCTTTGCGAGTGCCTGCGCTGATTTGTTATCAATACAAATCTCTGTAGCTTCCATTTGTGGAAAATTGAGCTCCTTCAATAATCTCCTTAGCCAAATAGCATGACAGGTACATGATGTTGCTGCTATATATTCGGCTTCACAAGTCGAGAGAGTAACAATGGACTGTTTCTTTGAACTCCAAGAAATAACAAAATCACCCAAGAAAAATACAAAACCAATTGTACTTTTTCTATCATCAATATCTCCCGCATAATCACTATCACAAAATTCCATAAGATTGAAATCACTAGAAGAAGAATAAAATAGCCCAAAGTCAATCGTACCTTTTAGGTAGCGAAGAATTCTTCTAGTGACCTTCAAGTGAGTAGAGGTAGGAGCCTCCATGAACCGGCTAACTACTCCAACTGCAAAGAGTATATCTGGCCTAGTACAAGTCAAGTACATCAAACTTCCCACAAGACTTTTGAAGAATGTGGGATCCACTTTTTCTCTTTCATCAAACTTGGACAATTTTGTCCCACTTTCCATCGGTGTGTTCACGAGGTTGCAATCGAGCATGTTGAACTTCTTCAATATCTCCTTTGTATAGCTTTCTTGAGAGATAAAAATTCTATCCTCCATCTGTTTCACTTCTAGGCCCAAGTAGTATGACATGGGCCCTACGTCTGTCATCTCGAACTCACGGGACATATCTTTCTTGAAAGCTTCAAACAAACTTGGGTTATTACCCGTGAAAATAAGATCATCAACATAAAGACAAACAAGTAAGATATCTCCATTAGTATGAACTTTAAGGTAAAGAGCATATTCATGGAGACAACGAGTAAACCCATTGTCTTGAAAATACTTGTCGATGCAACTATTCCATGCTCGTGGGGCTTGCTTTAATCCATATAAAGCTTTCTTCAACCGCAACACTTTATCTTCATGATTTTTGACCACGAAGCCCAATGACTGTTCAACATAGACTTCTTCTTCAAGATAGCCATTCAAGAAGGCTGACTTGACATCTAGTTGATGAATCTTCCACTTCATTTGCATCGCCAAAGAGATCAGCAAACGAATCGTCTCCATGCGGGCAACAGGTGCATAGACTTCTTCATAGTCAATGCCTTGCCTTTGTTTGTAGCCTTTAGCCACAAGTCGTGCCTTGTATTTCTCCACATCTCTATCAGCATTCTTCTTTATTTTGTATACCCATTTCACTCCAATTGCTCGATGACCCTTGGGAAGAGTTGTTAACTCCCAAGTGTTGTTCTTCTCAATTGACTTGATCTCCTCCTCCATGGCTTGTCTCCACCTTTTGTTTGTAACAACTTCATCAAAGTTCATTGGTTCACTGTCAGCAAAGAGACAACATAAAAATCAAAATTAGTAACTTCTTCTTTGTCCTCATAGAGCTCTTGAATGCTCTTTGCCCTTTGTGGCTGTTCATTTGAACTTTCTTGAGAAGAGGGAGATGCCACATTTGTTGGAGAAGAAGGTGGAGTTGTGTCCTGCACAGGTTCCACGGTCTCCGGTTCTTCTTCATCACCAAAGTATGGAAGAAAATCATATGAATTTTCTTCCTCAACTTCCCAATTCCATGCCAGTTTTTCATCAAATTCAACATCACGACTTACCACTACCTTGCCACTACTTGGGTTGTATAGATTGTAGCCTTTTGAACTCGTATCATAGCCAACAAACACATGCTTGATACTTCGATCGTCAAGCTTTGCTCTCCCTTGATGTGGCACATGAGCATAGGCTATACTCCCAAAGATTCTTAAGTGTTTGACACTTGGCTTTCTTCCACTCCATGCTTCTTGAGGGGTTTGATCTCTAACATTTCTTGTTGGAGACCTGTTATTCAAATAAACTGCACAAGAAACAGCTTCGGCCCAAAATTCCTTAGGCATACTTTTAGCTTTCAACATACATCTAGCCATATTAAGAATCGTTCGATTCTTTCTATCTGCAATACCATTTATTGAGGTGAATAAGGTACCGTTAGAGGGCGACGAATTCCATGAAGTTGACAGAAGTCATTAAATTCGTTTGAGGTGAATTCGCCTCCTCTATCGGACCTTATAGCTTTAATTTCATAGCCACTTTCTTTCTCCACAAGTACTTTAAAATTTTTAAAAACAGCAAAACCTTCAGATTTTTGGTTCAAGAAATAAACCCAAGTCTTTCTACTGAAGTCATCAATGAAAAGCAGAAAGTATTTTCTTTTACCAAAAGAAGGTGGATTGATTGGTCCACAGACATCAGTGTGGACAAGCTGGAGCGGCTTGGTTGATCTTGACATGGCCTCCTTTGGAAAACTCCTCCTTGCATGTTTTCCAAGAAGACAAGCTTCACACAATTGATTTGGATGGTTAATTGATGGTATCCCATGCACCATGTTCTTTTCTGCCATTGATTTGAGCGCTTCAAAATTTAAGTGCCCAAATCGCATGTGCCAATACCATGATTCATCTTGCACATTAGCCTTCAAACACTTTGCATCAATTGTTTTAAGATTCAGAGAAAACAATCTATTCTTTGTCATATGCACTTTAGCAATTAGAATTCCACTTGAATCTCTAAGCCAAAGATGCATATTTTTCATGTGGATGTCATATTCCTTTTCAAGAAGTTGGCCCAAACTTAAAATATTACTTTTTAATTTTGGCACATAATAAACATCTTGAATTAACTTGTGACTACCATATTTACAGGAGATCAGAATCGTACATATCCCTTCGATTTGAACCTTTGAGGTATCTCCAAAGGACACATTACCTCTCACTATTTTATTGATCTCCACAAACTTCTCTTTTCATCCACACATATGATTGCTTGCTCCATTGTCCAAATACCACGAGCTGCAATCATCTCTGTCTTCTTCCTTGAGTGCCATCAACAACGTTGACTCATTTTCTTCTTTCTTGTCGTCAACAAGGTTAGCCGTTTCTTCAACATTGCTACGACATTCCCAAGAGTAATGGCCAAATTTATGACAATTATAACTTTCAATTTTTTATTTGGCATACCTTTGTCCATTATTTTCTTGGTAGTATCCACGTCCTCTTCCTCCTCTTTGTCCACGACCACGACCTCTGAATGTTTGGTGGATTTTAACTTCATTGTTGAAGTTGTTACCATTACTTCTTCCTATTCCATGACCTCCTCGACCTCGGCCTCGTCCTCGTCCGTTTCCTCGATAGCTTGTTTCACCTCCATAATCCTTGAAGGATGCCTGAGTTTTAACAAGTTGCTCCAATGGCACTTCTTGTCTCCTTTTGATCTTTTCTTCGTGGGCCTGTAAAGAACCTTCCAATTGCTCCACCATCATAGAGTCTAAATCTTTAGACTCCTCAATAGCACACACCACAAAATCAAATTTAGGTGTTAAAGTGCGCAGGATCTTTTCTACCACACGGACATCTTCTATGTCCTCCCCGTATCTTCTTAGTTGATTTACAACAGCCTTCACTTTTGAAAAATAATCCGAGATGCATTCAGATTCTTTCATTTTTAAAACTTCAAAATCATCCCTTAGAGTTTGAAGTTTTACCTTTTTCACCTTGTCAACTCCTTAAGAGAATTTTGTAAAATCTCTCAAGCTTCCTTTGAGGTGGTAGCATCTGCCACCTTCTCAAACATGGCATCATCCAAACATTGGTGGATGAGCGTGAAGGCTTGTTAATCCTTCTTCCTTGTCTTTGCCAAGACCTCTTTTTCAGTTTGAGGCAGAGCTTCCTCATTATCTGGTTTTGCATACCCTCTGTCTACAATTTCCCACACATCCTGGGAGCCAAGAATGACTTTCATACGTAGACATCATTTCTCATAATTATCTTTTGTGAGACGGGGGTACTAAAAAGATAGCGGACCATTATTTGCCGTGGCTCTGATACCACGTTGTTGGGATAAAATAAATAATCCCGCCCAGGAATAATATCCACAGCAAATAATAATAACACAAGAGAGTAATAATGACACCAAATATTTTAGCGGGATAAAATACAATATCCGAGTGTAGCAATATTACCACTATAATATTACAACTCAGTAGTGTCAAGAGACTACTACAACTTTGAAAGAAATAACACTCTTTATATAAAACACCTCACTACAATATTACTACCACTCACTAGTTATCTCACAGACAACAATCTGTGGATTACTCTCTCTAACTTCTATTGTTTCTCTCTTATTTTGGTGTGTCTTAACTGAGAGGGAATTATCTTTATTTATAGGCAAATTTGCCAACCACTTAGCAACACAAATTTGACTTATTGCATTGCAAATTGCAAATTGAAATCTTCAACCGCCCATATACATTCAAGCAGCCTATTTTGTCCAATTTTTTCAATCTTCTTCTTTTGGTTGGTGAGGGGTGAACCTCACAACGACGATATAAGAGTACCAGGGGATCTTAGAGACTCTATCATCCATATAGACTCAGATGAATGGTTTAAGGACATGTTGGTTGAGAACAGAGGAGGAGGAGTCGGTGTACGTTTCAAACTTTGCTTTATTCACGTTATCTGTTTGATAGAATTTCTGTTTATTCACTTAGCAACTGCAATTAAAAGAGAATCACTTAACAACTGAGTTGTAACTAATAGCTTTATACCTTTGCAAGTTTCATGCAATTTATTACTAACAATTAGGCATAGTAAAGTAGAAATATGTTGTTACTATAACAATTTACCATTGCATGGGCACAACGGCAGAGCCAGGATTTTCATTAAAAGAATTTCTTAATATAAAGAAGTAAATACATGAAGACGCCAAGTGAATTCAAAGTATAGTAGTTATAAATAAAAAATATTTTATTTATCTACACAGTGTAATTTTCGATGAAGAGGTGTCAATGACGTTCTGCCCTTGCATGAGCAAGTGCAAGCTATAGTTTTCCTTTTCTACGTACTTGGAGAGGCAATTGCCATACTCAAGTAACCAAAACATTGACGAAATCGTATATTAAGCTTAAGCCATATTTAATGTTCCTCCAATTCATGAAATATTTGTTAACATGCTGAGGATGATTTCATATTTTGCAGGAGGAGCTCGGACACAGGCAGTGTGATAGAGGGGAAATATACGCGTACATTGTATTCAATTATTAGGTTTACTATATGCATCTGTAAGATAACGGTGGTTTATAAACACTATTACTTGTCATATTTTAATTTCCTTTGCTGTGTCCTATTTCATGTCTACTCCTCTTATGCGTTTGTTTAATACAGCATGATAGTAATTTTAGTTTCTATATTTCTTTTCCTCAGTAATTTTAGTTTCTATTTTTCTTTTCCTCAGTAATTTTAGTTTCTCACTTCTGTTTAACTCTATATCATGCTTCTTTTCGATAGCTGTTGTTAAGAGATTAATCTTTTCTAAGTGTGTTGTATATCCTTTTGGTGTAACCGAATTCTAGAGCTCTTTTACTACCCAGGTTAGAAAATTGATTTCAAATTAAAATATTTAACATCAAATCCGCTGCTGCCATGAGGTTCTTTATACTTTTCATGTGTATAAAAATAATGAGCTCTTATTCACTGGTTTTAAAGGTGAAGGTGAAAATGCATCCATTCCATCTAACTTCTTGTTTGGCTAGCCAAAGACGCAGAAGATAGATGATTGGTTTGATCAAGGTCATTTTATGTACCCATTTCTGATGAAACTTCAATTCGATTATATGTTTCACATGACACTTAAGTGTCATGACCCGATCGGTCGTTTTGAGCTTTAGTATTTCGTTTGGCGGTTTGAGAATTTGAGTAGCTTCATATTATGCATTATGACTTGCGTATATAGTTGATTTTCACTTTCGAGAGGTTCAGAGTTGATTTGAAAGAGTAATTCTCAATTCAAAAGCTTTAAGTTGGAAGAATTGACCGAGAATTAACTTTTAAGTAAACAACCTCAAAATCGGAATTTGATGGTTTCAATAGATGTGTATGGTGATTTTCGACTTGGGCGTTTGTTCGGATTTGAATTTGGGTGTTCCTAGAACGTTTTGGCTCTATTTGTCGAAAGTTGGCAATTTGAACAATTGAAGAGTTCACAAGTTTGACCAGGAGTTGACTTTGAGGCTGTCGGGGTCAGATTGTTGTTCTCAGAATTGGACTAGGTCCATTTTGTCATTGGGGACTTGTGTGCAAAGTTTGGGTTTGTATCGGATTGGTTAGACTTGAATAAGACGTTTGATTCGAAGTTGGAAGTTTATGAACTTAAGAGATTGATCTTGATCAGCGATTCTTGGTTTTGATTTTACTTGTGGTGTTTTGAGCCTTTGAATAAGTTTAGATAATGTATTTGGACTTGCTAGTATGATTGGACAGGGTCCCGAGGGGCTGGGGTGTGATCCGAGGTGGTTTCAGACCATTTTGGTTGTGTTGCATTACTGATTTCTGGTGCTATTTTGATACGCTTTACATTCATGATCTGTGTATCGCGTTCTCGTGGAGTGTTTTGAAGTGTTGGTAATTTGTTCATCGCGTTCATGATGAAGTTCTCGCATTCACAGAGTATTGTGGATGATGGCTATCGCGTTCACATAGGTAACTTCGCGTTCGCGAAGTGTTACAGAAGGCTGGCCAGTAGCCTTACGAATTCGCGCAGTTGAGAGGCCTGTTGGCCTTCGCACTCGCGTGGTGCATATCGCGTTAGCTATGAAGGTTTTAGGCGTGGTGGTTTTGTTCATCGCGAACGTGGGCCTGGGATCGCGTTCGCGTAGTGTACGACTTGGGCAAACTGTATAAGTTGTGATTTTCGGGACTTTGCATTATTTTATATTTTGAGTCGTACACTTCGAGAACAAGAGATTTTGAAGAGGAATTTCAATACCACGTTGGAGGTAAGCAATTTTTCCTTGTATTTGGTTTTATTACCCGTGGAATTCTACGCCTAAAACTTGTAATTTTGAAAGGAAATTTGGGGTTTTGCCTACACTTTAAGAGAGTGTATTTTAGTTTTATTAACGATTTGGATCTGGTTTTCGAAACTAATTATATATTTGGATTCGATAGATTATGGATCATCGGATTTTTGTATTGGTTTCAGGTTTCGGGCACGAGGACCAGGGTTGACTTTGTTGACTTCTGGGAATTTCTTAAAGATTGAAGCTTTATGGATGAGGATCGCTTCCTACGGCATTGTTGGCTTCCTACGGTATTATTGACTTCCTTGGATGATTTTTGGCTCGAAGTTGCGCGATTGGAGAGCTAGATCGAGGTTTTGATGCGATTTGATGTTGAAGACTAGCACGGATGATATAAGTATCTTGTCTAAGCTTGGTTTTAGGGTAATTTTTTCTGTTGTCTATGATATTTGTTATATGTTGGGGCTGACGTATATGCGAGATGACGAGTGTATATGCGTGCACCGTGGTTATTGATGATACAGGTAGATCTTAGGTTATTATATACCTTGTTTTGCTATCATGCTTTTTTGATATCGTGTTTTCTCCACTTCTATGACTACGTGAACTTTTTTTCATTCTAGAAATCATGTCTAGGCTATTTGCTTATCTGTTGAGACATGATATGACCACTTTTGCTATGTTGATCTATTTACCTTAATCGTAGTCATATTCCTCAGTCATGATATTAAGTTCGTGTGTTATATCTTTGCCTCCGTGCAATTACATATTATCTTTGTTGTTGGTGCCTTGTGCATGATATGAGCTTGAGCCAAATTGGGCCATGTTGGTATGTTCTCTACGGTATTTTGATTGTTGCTACTGTGAAATATTGACATTCTGAGACTTGAGCGGATTGATGATTGATCTTAGGCCATAGATTTAGATCACTAAAAAGGAATTCCAGTAATGTCATACGGTGGAAAGACAATGTCATTGAAGGGCAAACATCTCAGTATAGATCACCAAACAAGAGATGCTAGCATTGATATCAGAAAAAAACAACATTGATTGGTTGAAGCATGCTTCGATTAGCTTCTAGCTGTGTTGATATTGGTATTGAGGTGACGCGTGCGCCAGGCCCCATGTTAGGCTGAGTGATATTGATCGTTGACTTAGATTCAATCATCGCTTGAGCAAGTACCCGCCCTTCTAGAGTCAGGTAATAACCGTGGGCGCAGGCACAGGGTCAAATAAATATGCTTGGGTGAGGGACTTGTGTCAGGCACCCGTACAGTGCTGAGGATCAATGGGTGTGTGTGTGAGGGTCCATTGCTTTAAACCAGGCATTGTGAGAGTGCTTAGAGTATGATTAAGGGGGTACTTTGTACCGGGCATTATGAATGTGCTGAGGTCATGCATACTTGATACTTAAACTATGATTCTTATTGTTTGGTATGTATAACTGACATGCATGTATGGTGATGTTCGGTCAAAAATACATATATTTAACCATTGTTGCCTCACATTCTAGTAGTTTTTAATCATCTTTTGAGTATTAATTATATTACGTTATGCTTAACATTATATTTTAATTGTGTGGGAATAAAACGATGTGAAGATGAAGAGATTTAGAGCGAAATTGAATAAAACGCGAAAAAAAAGAAGGAAAATAAAAAAAACAAAAAAGACAAAGGGGGTACACCCTTTGGTATTTGTATTGGATTTCAAACAAAAAGAGAGATAGAATTCAAACAAAAAGAAGCAAGGAATTCATACTTTGAACATGAAACGTTACTGGATTTAGCGCCAGCGCTAGGCGCTGCCCTGGACGCTCGAAGTGGGGACTTATCCTATTTCGCCCGGGACTTGGTTATTTCAGCCCTACACGGTCCCAACTCATATAAAAGGGGTCCTAAACCTATTTTGGAGGGGAGAACGTTTTTTAGAGTAACTTTTGACGAAGGGAGAGCACAGAGTCGCTTTGAAGGCCGGGTTTCATTTTTCTTCCACCAAACATAGTAATATTTATATTTCTTTATATGATTTGTTGTTTTGCTACCATGTCTATCTGGAGCTAAACTTCACGTTCTAGGGTTGTGATTCTTTCATGACTATTGTTATTCAGATATTGATTTTGATTTCTTGATTTATCATATTGGTTTATTTATTCAATCATGCGCTTAATTATTTGATTACTTGAGCACCAATTAAATACTATCTACGAATCTAAAATTGAACTCGAAAGTGGGAATTCTAGATTGGACATAGGATTGAGTAGTGCAAGTTCTTGAACCTGGGCATCGGGAAACGGATTGGCAGTTAGGATAGACATATACTTAATTGCCTTGCTTGGTTGATGTACAGGAATTATAAATGCGTTCTTGTTAGTTCTAATTCCATAGACATATAGGCGTTAGGTTAGCTTGAATAGGCGAGTAAGAACTCGACAGATTCTTATGAGCAATATTAACCTTGTCAACCAATGAACCAGATATTCCTGTGGACAGCTTGAAGGTCGCAGCAAAACATCCATGCAGTCAATTGGGAGACAACCACAACAACTGTCTCGCAAACAGTCAAGGGACATCAAAGCAACTGTTTGAAGGAGCAACTAGGTCACATCTTCCGGAGGGAGTCATTCTTCAACTTCAGAAGATACCACGTTCAACCACGGGCAAAACGAGGCATCGCTTCGAGTTTGTCTATACCCTTGCATATTGTACATATCTTTGATGCAATTATTTTTATTAGTCGCAATTCTTTCAAAATAGGAGAGTAAAAGAAGAATTCTAAACCATACATCTTATACTCCCTACCCTTCAAGAACTACACGTACCCGATTCTTGACCTTGTGTCAAGATACGTAGGCAACCTGTAATGGCTCCGAATTTTTTTGTCCCAATTTGGACGAGTCGGTCAAGTCTGGCCACTTGGGTCACAATTGATCGAAGATCTTTATGAAAAGGTCATTTCTAAAAAAGTCGAAAAAATTAAGAGAAAATAAACATATATATACCTTCCTCTGTTGCTTCTCTAGAAGTCTCTCCGCGAGACATCAAAATCAAATCAAAAAATATTTCCTCTTCCCTTAAGGAAATTCAAAAAATCCAAAGTGTCTTCCTTTAATTTCTAATTTTCACGAACTACGCGTACTTGATTCTTGACCTTGTGTCAAGGAACCTGTCATGGATCCAGTTTTCCTCGTCCATAGCCGGACAAGTCAGTCAAATTTGGCCACTTGGGTCACAGTTGACCGAAAATCTTTGCAAAAGGATCATTTCTAAGAAAATTTAAAAATAAAAAGAAGACTAAAAAAAGATCCAAACGTATGTATATTGTCTTCTATCACTTACTTAGAAGTTTTTCCTTGAGACGTTAGAATTCAAAATACTTTCCTTTATAAGTCCTCCAGGAGGAATTCAAAAGGCCAAAATATCTTCCATCTTTACAAGCCTCCCTTGAGGGAAATCAAAAAAAGAGAAGAAATGAAAATCTAAAAATATTTTGTTTCTATTTCTAATCTTCCTGAACTATAATTGACATGATTCTCATTTCAACAAGATACATGGGCAACCTTCGGGTTCGGTCTCAATTTTTTTAAACAAAATTAATAAAAGAAAAAAAATTCAAATCAAGAACCCTTTCTTGCGTTTGATCCATTTACACAAAAAAAAAACAAGAATCCTTCTTGTGTTTAATTCCAATCGTCAAAAATTAAAAAAAAAATAGTATTAAGTAAAAAATCAAAAATCAAAATCAAATAAGAATCCCTATTCGGTTCAATATCATTTGCCAAGAACCACAAAAAATTATCAAGTCAAAAATTCAAAAAGAAAAAAAAATAGAAGAAGAAGAAGAAGAAGGCAAAAGAAAAAAGGGGACCATCAAAAATTGACTCGGTTGGTACCAACATAGTTAGGAATGTGCATGGAAAAGAACAAGTGTTTATGTGATATTATGGAAAGGATCAGCTTCGGATAAACTGTAGATTCTTGTCGAACCTCTTAATTATCCCGGTGATGCTTGAAAAAATTTCATGCTTATAGTTAGGGTAACAACAAAGACGACCTCATCGTTTCTAGTGCATTGTGAGGTGAGTTTTAGATTAAATTTCATTGTGTTGCATTGTAGATCTAAAACTTGGCCCGAATGTCTGTTTATGTGAAATCCTGAGTAACACTTGGTTTTGGAAAGAAGCGTAGGCCTTCAAAATGACATCAATCCCTAGTATTCCCCTTTTGAGCTTTAAGCCTTTCTTTGGATAACCGCATCTTAGCTTATACCTTTTTGTGCTTAAATGCACCACCCCTCTCTTGGCCCAACCTCCTTGCATGCACTGAAAACGTGCAAATTCAAACGAAGACTAACTTGAAGGCAACAAGCATGTAAAAGCAAAAGATGCAAAGTCCAAGATAACCAAAGACGTGACTTCAGAAAAAGAAAAAATGAAACTTCACAAATTCAAAAGGAAGACCCAACAAGGGAAAGGAAACTATGCAAGTTCAAAAGGAGGATCCAACAAGAAGGAGAAAATCTCCCGCAAATCGGAGGGAAATCAAAAAAAGAGAGGAGGAAACTCCTCTAGCAATCACCACGTCCAGATATATCTAGATTTGCACACGAAGTGCAGAGTGTAGTATGAGTACAACCGACCCCATGTACTCAATAAGTAATAGAACTAACCTTGGGCTGAAAGCAATGACGATCTCAAAAGAGGAAAATCACAAACCAATATTAAAGACCACACATATATAATAATGACAATAACTATAAGTAACTCAGAGGAATTATTCTAGTCAGCTCATTCACATTATAGGAATTTGGACATGCTTTCAAGTATAGAAATTAAAGCCCACCATTGAGAAGAACATTTCAATTACCAGTTATCATGAGGAATAATACATCTCTATGCCTACATATCAAGTATGCATGCCAAATGAATGATTTCACGGTAAGTATCCCCAGGTTCACTTACTCTCAACATACTCAAGCTGTCTGTCTCAAATGCTCACTTCATCACGCACTCACAATCACTCAGCACTGACGGGTGCATGACATCAATGCCCCTCACCAAAGCACGTGTATGTGTATCATTGTGCCTGGATTTAATGCTAGTATGTCAGATTTTGGAGGGCGAGAATCCTGCCTAAGTGCTAATCAAAAGCCAATATGGTTGGCTGCGGCGTGCAGCCCGATACAAAAGTAATATAAGCCAATATGGTATGCTGCGCCATGCAGCCCGATCCAAATAACACACTCAATACGGCTCTAAGGCCCACCTCAGTCATCAACCTCTCAAGTATCATGGCTCATAATCTCATATCACTCAGCCCAACAACACCACAAATGGAAAAATAATAACAACATGCGATGAAACAACGAATAATGAGCAGAGACCAAGATATGATACGCACATGAAGAATCATGACTGAGTGTATAATTAGAGTTAAGTCAAATAACCCAAAACAGCAGAAATAGCCTCATTAACTCTTAAACAAATAACCACATAGCCTAAATATGAGTTTTAGCATGAATCATGGCTCAGTAAATCTAACAAGTAGGGAAAACACGAATAAAACAAGGTAT
This sequence comes from Nicotiana tabacum, assembly GCF_000715075.1. Classification (NCBI taxonomy): domain Eukaryota; kingdom Viridiplantae; phylum Streptophyta; class Magnoliopsida; order Solanales; family Solanaceae; genus Nicotiana; species Nicotiana tabacum. The sequence goes on from NC_134101.1 coordinate 206,104,434, forward strand.
GATAGCAACATAGTGTAAAGTCAACTCGGATTATGATTACGGCATACGCCCCACACCTGTCACCTAGCATGTGTGTTACGCCAACAAATCACAAATAACATGATTCCCAAGGATAATTACCCTCAATTCCAAGTTTAGAAATGCTACTTACCTCAAACCCCTTGCCTCGCGAATCGTCCTCCAAGCGACTCGAATCTAGTCAAACGACTTAATACCATCAATAATATGTTACGCCCCGCAATATTACGTCGATATTACGTCCTGCGGTATTATATTACGATGATGTTACGCTTCGCTGTATTAAATTACGACGATGTTGCACCCTGTAGTATTGTACGATTGAATTTGTCGTAAGATAATTGACATCGGTCAAGGAAAATATTATTTGGAGAGTTTAAGGATTATGCTATTTCAAACATGTAATGAGTAAATTCGTGAAGGTGAGAGGGGAAGCAAGTCAAAGAAAATGAATTTTCGTCCAAGTTTGGCATGTTGGAATAAAATATGGCCGAGCGTTAATACTCGATACTCGAGAGGTACCACATGGTCATGATAGTAAGGTGTGTTAAAAGTGAGTAGTAATTTTAAGTAAGTGGAGATAATTCTTAATTTATGTAGGTAATTGATTAATTACCGGATAACGGGACATTACCTAATTAACTAATAAGGGGATAAAGATTAATAATTCCCCCTCCCACGTGGCAAGCCCTCCTAGATTTCTCTAATGACTATTCATGAAATTGGAAATGTGTCATACCCTAAAGACACTAAGCTCTTTATGTGGCCACCTAGACTTAAGATTAAAATCTCAAAAAATATCAAAATCAACAAACTTTTCCATAACATCTTATGAAAGCTTTCCAGCAACACTCAAGTTATCCCTCAGTTAGTTTTGATGTTGCTATATCCCTTTCAATAATACATACAAGATTGTCCATCTATATGGTACCAAGATTAGTCGTAAATACAACTTTAACTATGGTGGTGAGTTATTGGAGTTGAACTCTGGATGTCTACTGTCCTTGTGATAGAAAGAAAAAGGAGCTTTGGCATGAATTGTTTGCTATTATGGGTTGGAAGCATTGTCACGTGGACAATTCAACTGATTCAGGGGTGGTGATATTTCTTTTGCTTCAAGGATTATAGGTTCCTTGTATCTACTTAGTAGGATGACTTCTTTTAAGACTATAAAACAGAGGGTCCTTCCTAGAGCTTATTCAAATCATTATCCTCTTTGATTGGTTATATCCAGCACATATTTCCCTTCTTCTTAAGGCAATAGCAATATGGGCAGACACTTCAGAGGTGACAACACCGCTACTTAAATTCATAGCTGAGTTTGTGCTGAACAAATCCCAACGACTGAATTTTGAAATCTCATCTCCCAATGGCATTCTTCTTTTTCGAGAAGTAAGCAAATTGATTGTTGCATACGGATCTAGAATACTCTCTCTACCAAAACGAGAGTTCAGCTATGTTAAAGCTATTCATTATTTCTTTTGGCATGATCTATACGTCACAAACAAAACGATCAAATGCACAATTTTCATAAATGACTATATTCATAGAAATACTAGAGGTGTCTATATTCTTGATTCCCCATGTGAATTTATTATTATATCTTCTGTTCATGGGTCTAAACAAAATACGTATTTGATAAATTTTATCCGAAAGGCATATTGATTTTTATGGCATTCCGAGTAAATCTTATTAACGTATTTCTTATGCATTTCATGTATTTATACATGTACATTGACTCATGACCAGATGGCGTTATATACGCGTATATATGTATATTATATGTATTTGGGATATGGAAAAAGGTTACGACGTTATATACGCACCACTACTTGATCAGCTGGTATACGTTGATGATTTGCCCACAGTGGCTGAGATGATATGATGAGTTGGAAGATTATTATAAGTGGTTATTTTGGTCTTATAGGCCCGTACTTTCATATGTATAAGTTTGTATTCCCTCATACTTTACTCCGGTTCATTTACCTATGATAGAATGATACGAAAGATACATTATGTTGGTACTCGATTGAGTAAGGTACCGGGTGCCCGTCGCGGCCCATCGGTTTGGTTCGTGACATAATAGACATAGGAAAATATCCCAAATGATAAAGCTAAAGTTTTGAATCAAATACGCAAAGTCAAACCAAAAAGCCAACCCCGACTCGTACCCCGAAACCCGACAAAATTCACAATTTCCGAATATCCATTTAGTTAAGAGTCCAATCATACTAATTTCATCCACAAATCACCCCAAATCACCAAATCTAACTCTCCAACAAACATAGTCTAAAATCCCCAAATTTCACTTCACATTCACATTAACTAGGTGTAATAATCAATGGGTAATCAATGTCTAACATCAAAGTGATTAAACTTCACTTACCTCTTCAATTGTGGCAAAGAGTTTCCCAAAAAATCGCCCTTAGCCGAGCTCCACAAATCCAAACGAGAAAAATGACTAAAACCCTCGTTTCAAACCTCTGCCCAGTGATTCTCACACCTGAGGCTATATTGGTCGTACCTGCGATGCCGCTTTTGTGGTCCAACTTCTACTAATGCGGAAATCACTTCAGTCTCGTACCTGCACACCTATGGTCCCCATTCCGCACTTGTAGGACCGCTTCTACGATCATACAGCCGCTCCTGCACATCCGCACATGCGGATCCCTTTCGCATATGTGACTCAAGCCTAATCACTCAAACTCTGCTTCGGCGAAACACCTTACACATCTGCGGGCTCGTAGATGCGCAAAATTCCTCGCATCTGCGGCCTTCTCCAACTCCATCCAATTTTGCTTTTGTGATCACCGGGCCGCTTCTACAGCCTCGCACCCGCGACCAAATCCTCGCAGGTGCGATTGCACCAGAACCTGCAACCTTTTACATTTTCCTAAGTTCAAACATGATCCGCCAACCGTCCGAATCACACCCGAGGCCCCTGGAATCCATCTAATTACACCAACCAGTCCTAAAACACGTTAAAAACTTACTCGAAGCCTCAAATCATATCAAACAACATCAAAAATCACGAATCGCATCCAAATTCAATGAAACCAATGAACTTTCAACTTCTAAAATTACTGCTGAATGACCTCAATTATTGCACGCTAGTCCCAAATGACACAACAGACCTATTCCAACTCTCTGAATCAAAATCTGAACCCGATATCAACAAAGTCAACTCTTGGTCAAACCTCTCAACCTTCCAAACCTTCAACTTTTCAATTTTCGCCAAAAAGCCTCAAACTAACCTACGGACTTCCAAATCAATATCTGGACCTACATCTAAATCCAAAATCAATATACGAAGCTATTGGAATCATCAAAACTTCATTTCAGAGTCGTTTATACAAAAGTGAAACTCCGGTCAACTCTTTCAACTTAAGCCTTCAACCTTGGGACTAAGTGTCCCAATTCACTCATAAACTTCTCTGGAACCAATCCAACCATCCCGGAAAGTCACATTGCAAAATAAATATTCATGAGGCAATAAATAGGGAAAAAGGGGTTAAAATACACAAAATGATCGGCCGGGTTGTTACATTCTCCCCGTCTTAAACAATCATTCGTTCTCGAACGGGTCTAGAATCATACCTGGAGTCTCAAATAAGTGGAGTTATCTGCTCTACATCTCCTGCTCGGTCTCCCATGTATCCTTGACTGACTGACCTCTCTATTGCACCTTCACTAAAGCTATATTCTTTGACCTCAACTTCTGAACCTTTTGGCTCAAAATTTCCACCGGCTCTACATCATAAGTCAAATTCCCATCTAGCTGCACCGTGTTGAAGTCCAAAATACGTGACAGATCAACATAATACTTCCGGAGCATAGAAATATAAAACACTAGATGAACACATGATAGACTGTGAGCACCTAATTTTTGCACTGCATGAAAATAACTCCTAAAAATAGACCAAGAATAATTTTAATTGATTATTAGGAGTTTTTCTTTATTTAGTTGCATTTCATGCATTTTTAATATTTTAAAATCATAGAAATATCATAAAAAAATGTCATGTTTTAATTTCATGTCATCTTATGTTTAATTTGTATTTAGTAAATAATTACATTAATTTAGTTGCATTCATTAAACAAAAAACATAAAAAATTACTACAATAGTCATGTCCACATTTTAGCTTTTAGTTTTAAATTAATTAGTGTTAAATTAGTAAAAATAAGAAAGATTAACTTTACAAAATAATTTAAGGTAGAGCCTAATTTAAGATTTTATATAGCTTGTTTAATTAATTCAACTGGATTTTTTTATAAATAAAAAAAAATTGTCTTCTTTTTGAATTGGGTCAAGGCTCCAAAAACAAATTAAATTCAACCCAAAATCCCTCCCCTCTAATAAAATACCTAGACCTATAAGACCTAACACATCTGAAAGAGCCCATCCCTTTAGGATAAGATCAGAGAAAAAACCAGATGAGAGAAACGATGCATTCCTCCTTATTCAACACAAAATAGCGAGGCTCCCCTTGAAAGAAACCAGAGAGAACGAGCAGCGCCTCCCCTTCCCCTTTCTGATTTCATCTTCTTCGCCAATCACCATGAAAGCTGGCCAAAACCAGCTCTGAAAACTCCATCGCCGGCGAACTCGCCGAAAACGAGAGAGGAGCGGTCACCTAAAGTTGAAACTCGTTGTTGTTGCTGCTGCAAAGTAGCTGGCCTCCATTTTCACGTTTTTTAAGCTCTATTTGGGCGAATTTTGTTGGTTTCGCCACTGTCAATTGCTGCTGAGCTCCGTTGGAATTTGTAGCTTCCTTCATTTGGTTGAGTTCATCCGTTTTTCTACTATTTGACCTTAATGTGAATTGAAATTGTAAAGGAGCAGTGGAGCCCTGCCCTAAAGATTTCCAAGGTTCAGCTCTTATTACATTTAAGTTGTTTATATCTGATGTACTATTTATACAAATTTTGATCAGTGTTTTAGTGCTTTTGTTTCCATACGCTCATGTTACTCCTGTACTTCAATAGATTGTTCTAAACTTCTATGGGCCAATATTTTTATCTTTATTTTCCTTTTATTTCGAGATAAATATAAAGATTGAGGTAGTAATATGTTTGTTAAAGAAAAACAGATTTTTGCCATAAAGTAACCTTTTATTTTGCAGCCTTGTTTAATGCCCACTAGAAAAAGCTTTCCTTTGAATATTGTTTAATACCCAAAACCATGAGATTAGCTATATCTTTTAGATCTCTACATTGCAGTAGTTAAAAGTCATTTGGCAGTTCCATGTAATGCCATGGGTAGCACACAATGCTGGAACTAATCTATAGGAAGTTTCTCAATACCAATCTATGGGATTTCTTTTCAAGTTCCATAATGGAGTTGGAGACATATAATCAGCTAGAGTTGTTTAGGTTTTTGGAACCGTTGGCCTGGCTTTGCCCTTTAACCTTGCTATTTGTATACCAATTCAAATATCTTTCTCACATGCTTAATTTAATTCCTCTGCCTTCTATCCTAGATAAGAAGCATAAACTTCATTGAGATTTACCCCTTTGTCCATAAGGTGATTTCCATAACTCATGGCCTTGCATAATCTCAAGTAATTTAGTTAATACGAACTTTCGTAGCTTGCTTTAGACGCGATAAATAATAAAATTATCATAGCTATGGGTACGGTTCCCGTGACGTAGTTGTGGTACTTAATTTCAAATTAGTTTTAAATATGAATACACATAGTTCACTTAGTTGAATGCCTTCTCCTTTGATAAAAATTGAGGTGTGCCACACAATTATCTAGTCGATGGCCCTCACATCGATATCTTAATTAGTGAAGAAAATGCCTTGAAATCTCGTAGTTTGCTTTAGGCGCGTTAATTAAATAAATGGCCATAGCTACGGGTACGGTTCCCGTGATGTAGTTGTGACGCTTAATTTCTAAAATTCGGGGTACATTTATTTGACCCGACCACAATTTAATCTTGTTAATAAATTAAACACGTTATGGATTGTGGGTACGGTTCCTGTGACATGATTCACAACGCGTAATCAAATAACTAATGGTATAACAATTGGATTTCTAAAAGCGGTTATAAAGTTAAAAATGCACAATAGGTTTAAAACGTGTAGTAAATCAGATAATAGACTAATTATTAATAGTTTAAGCGATCGTGCTAGAACCACGGAACTCGGGAGTGCCTAACACCTTCTTCCGGGTTAACAGAAGTAAATTCTGCTTTCCGAGGCCTTAAAAACCTTTCTGTCTCACCTCGATTTGCGTACGCAGTTCGAGCGCGCAGCCAAAAAGCCAATATGTGAAAATCTGTGAAAATGATGAATTTTGACTTTAAAATGAATTAAGTTGACTTCGGTCAACATTTTGGGTAAACGGACCCGGACCCGTGATTTGATGGTCCCAGAGGGTCCGTACGAAAATATGGGACTTGGGCGTATGCCCAGAATCGAATTCCGAAGTCCCAAGCCCGAGAAATGAATTTTTAAAGAAAATTATTTTTTGGAATATTTATGAGTTTTTGAAAATGAAATGTATTTAAAACTTGGTGGTATCGGGCCCGTATTTTGGTTTCGGCGCCCAGTACAGGTCTTATATGTGAATTAAGATAAGTCTGTGAAATTTGGTTAGAAACGGACTTGAGACGACATGAATCGGATCGTTTTTTAGGAAATTGGCTAATTTGAAGTTCTTAAGAAATTTTATGATTTTGATGCTAAATTCATAGTTGTTGATGTTATTTTAGTGATTTGAATGCACGAGCGAGTCCGTATGATGTTTTTAGGTTGGTGTGCATGTTTGGTTTGGAGCCTCGAGGACTCGGGTGAGTTTTGGATAGGCCACAGGATGGATTTTGGACTTGGAAAGTTGAAGACTTCAGCTGTTGTATTGCAGGCCTGCAGGCTTTGCATTTGCGAAGCCTGGCTCGCAAATGCGAAGGATTTGTCGCAAATGCAAAACTAGCTCAGGCCAGCCTACCTCACAAATGCGAGGGATTTATCGCAAATGCGATGTTTCCCCTTTTAGCCCAGTCGTCGCAAATGCGACACATTGTTCGCAAAAGCGACTTCGCAAATGCGAAGGTCGCTTCGCAAATGCGAGTTTAACAGAATTCTGGGTTCGCAATTGCAAACCCTGGTCGCAATTGCAACATCTGCGACCTGCAATTTTATAACTTAGCCGAAATTCTTTCATTTTTCACACTCTTTCAACCAAAACTCCTTAGGGCGATTTTTCAAAGGCAACTTCTTCTCCAAATCAATTGTAAGTGATTTCTAACTAGTTTTCTTCAATTTTTAACATTTTTTCACATGATTTCAACTCAAAATTAATGATTTTCATGGGGGAAATTGAGTGTTTTGGGTAGAACCTAGGTTTTTCAAAAATTGGGGATTTGGACCTCGATTTGAGGTCCGATTTCAAAACAAATTATATATTTGAGTTCGTGGGGAATGGTTAATCGGGTTTTGACCACGTGGGCCCTGGGGCGATTTTTCACTTTTTGGGTAAAACTTTGGAAAACTTATTTTCATGCATTGGAATTGATTCGTTTAGCGTTTATTGATGTAATTAAGTAACTTGTGACTAGATACGAGCGAATTGATGGTGGAATCAAGAGGTAAAGCGATAGTAGAGACTTGAATTGTGTTCGTGGCGTCGATGTAAATGTTTGGTCTAACCTTAGCTTGAGGGATTAAGAGCCGAGTCCAATTTGCTATGTGGTATTTGTTGAGTACGATGTATAGACATGGTGACGAGTATCTATACATTGGTGTCAAGCATGTCCGTGAGGCTTATATTGTGATTATTATGACTTCGTTGTATTATTCATGCTTTGGTGATGATTTCTATTGTTGGGCAAAGTTTGTGGAAGTAATTGTAACATTTGAACATTGAGGAGCGTTGGCTCAAGTTGTATAATGAAATGTGAAAGTATAAGTGGTAATGACACTTTTAGAGCATTGACTCAAGTTTTGAAGTGAGTTGTGAAGTAAAAGTGAAAAAGAGAAGAGAATCATTGTATTATCTCCCTTGTTGGGATATTGTTGCTTTTAAATGTTATCTCCCTTGCCGGGATTCTTATCGTAATTTCATTTATTCCCTTGCCCTCTTGTTTGTGATTGTTTTTGGGTGAGGAAAAATGTTAAAGCACGAAGGGTGATGCCGTGTATTATTTTGGTGAGAGAGTGTTAAAGCACGAAGGGTGATGCCGTGTATGATTTATAAGGAAAGAGTGTAAAGCACGAAGGGTGATGTTGTGCCGCACGATGTACCATTCCGTTCCATTTATATTGATTATATGGTGCGGACGAGAGTAAAAGCACGAAGAGTGATGTCGTGCACTTATTGATTTCTGATTCTTTTGCTGATATCTGAGATATGTTGTTTCTCTCAATTACCTGTTGTCTTTCTATTCTAAATTGATAGTTCCCTCGTAGCATGTTACCTCTCCCATACTTGACTGTATATTACTGTTCTTTTTTTCCGTTGTATATAGTTGAATTGCACAGGTTTATTTGGTAGTCTGGTCCTAGCTTCGTCACTACTTCGCCGAGGTTTGGTAGGCACTTACCAGCACATGAGGTTGGTTGTGCTGATACTACACGTTGCACTATGTGCAGATCCCGAAGCAGCTTTTGGACCGTAGATTGGTGGCTGCCTTCAGTCCACGCGGAGATCCAAGGTAGTCCTGCAGGCGTCCGCAGGCCCCGGCGTCTCCCTCTATCCCTTTATTCCTGTTTCATTTACTTAGTTAAGAAACAGTGTATCTTTTATCTTTCAAACTTTGTATGTAGTATTCTTAGACCGTTTGTGAAACTATGATACCAGTTCTAGGTAGCCGAAGGTCAAACAATTGTATTAGATACGTATTTCAGATAGTTTACTGATTTTCTTCCGCTTATCTTAAATTCTGTTGTCCTCACGTTATTGCTTTATAATTGTTAAAGAATATAAAATGAGTAAAAAGGTAATTGGTTCAAACAAGTCGGCTTGCCTAGCTCACATTAGTAGGTGCCATCACTACTTCCGAGGGCGGAAAATTTGGGTCGTTACAACAGATTACTTATCTAGAATTTCTGGTTCACAGACTTATAAAGTAAAGTCGAAATTTCCTCGATTTGGGATTTTAAAATAAACCGGTGACTTGGGACACCAAACAAACTATTCCAAGTGGCGACTCTGATAAATTAATTAATCCCATTTCGAATAATGTTACTTAAATTGGAAAAACTCTCATATATCCCTTGGGTGTAAAAAGGAGGTGTGACAGCTCTGACGACTCTACTGGAGATCATAACCCAGAACCTTTGGTTCAGGGTTCAAGAATTCGAGGTTAGAATAACTGTTATACTTGACTTTATTGATTATCTAATTTTACATGTTTAGGCCTAATGTGCTAAATTCGTTTTTTACTGCTTTGATATTATTTGACTGTATATAAACTGTTACGAAACCCGTCTCTTCTCATCTTCGGAGATGTGCATGCTGGCATGACTCCTCTTCTGTTAGTGTCATATAGGGCTGTATTTTGTCCCGGGCCCGGGCCTTAGTGGGCCTAACGGGCCGGGCCTCGCGGTCCCGGGCTTCGTGGTCCCGGGCTCTGGCGGTCCCGGGCCTGGCGGTCCCGGTCTTCGTGGGCCTAATGGGTGGAACCGGCCCGTGACGGGCCTAAGCCCACATGGTCCTGTGCTTAACGGGCCGGGCTCGTGGGCTTCGCGGGCCTAGCGGGTTTTTTTTTTTTTTTTTAAAGACAATTTCTTGTAGTATCATGGCTATATTAATATGTAGTATATATGTATATCTAATTATTAAAGTGCTTGACGAAAAAGAAAATAACAAAACAATAGTAAAACACTAAATTGTCATGCATAAATATCACTTCTTGATATTATATTGTATCTTATGTATATATATTCTCTTATATATTTTCTTTTAGTATATATATTGTATCTTATGTATATATTGTAGCTTATAAATATATTTTCTTGTAGTATATATATTGTATATTATGTATATATTGTAGCATAATATATTTTCTTGTAGTATATTATATTGTATCTTATGTATATATATTCTCTTATATATTTTCTTGTAGTATATATATTGTATATTATGTATATATTGTAGCATAATATATTTTCTTGTAGTATATATATTGTATCTTATGTATATATATTCTCTTATATATTTTCTTGTAGTATATATATTGTATATTATGTATATATTGTAGCTTATAAATATATTTTCTTGTAGTATATATATTGTATATTATGTATATATTGTAGCATAATATATTTGCTTGTAGTATATTATATTGTATCTTATGTATATATATTCTCTTATATATTTGCTTGTAGTATATTATATTGTATCTTATGTATATATATTCTCTTATATATTTTCTTGTAGTATATATATTGTATCTTATGTATATATTGTAGCTTATAAATATATTTTCTTGTAGTATATATATTGTATATTATGTATATATTGTAGCATAATATATTTTCTTGTAGTATATTATATTGTATCTTATGTATATATATTCTCTTATATATTTTCTTGTAGTATATATATTGTATATTATGTATATATTGTAGCATAATATATTTTCTTGTAGTATATTATATTGTATCTTATGTATATATATTCTCTTATATATTTTCTTGTAGTATATATATTGTATCTTATGTATATATTGTATCTTATAAATATATTTTCTTGTAGTATATATATTGTATATTATGTATATATTGTAGCATATAAATAATTCTAAGTATAGACAAAGAAATATTGCGAAAAGAAGCTCATGGGTAGAAGCAATAAATTTTATTACCAAAAAATGACATATCTTTCTTAGTCATCCTTCCCCCAATGGAATGAGCACAACAAGGTACTAATACCACCATTAGAAGGAAAAAAACTAAGGAAGATGTGCCAAAATACAAGTTACATATTATTCTATGTATTATCTCTAACAAATCTCATAAATCCTTCAAGGTTCGGAGGAGGTTGCGTTGGTGGTGGTGGAAAAGAAGCTTGTTCATCACCACTTCCGGGCGAAGCCGAATCCTCCGTAAGTTCCGCTATCATTTCTTCATAAGCTTCATCTATCGCCGGTTGTGCTTCTGCAATTCCAAAGTTTCTTCTTTCCGAGCGGATCCAATCTCTAAACAATACTGATTTTTCCAAGCTATCCCTCATAGACGCTCTATGATCACCTATTTGCAGTCTTGCTTGACTGAAAGCGCTCTCTGATGCAACAGTTGAAGCTTGAATTGATAAAATATCCCGAGCCATCCTTGCAAGAACAGGAAAATGTTTTTCCCTTGCCTTCCACCATTCCAAAAGATCAAAAGAGCCGTCTGGATTCTCCTTTTCAAGTCCCTGAGACAAATAAACTTGAAGCTCATTTAGATGTGAAGTTTCATCATAATTTTCACCTTGAGACCCCCTGAACTCCGTCCAAGATTTAAGAGCTTTTAAGCCCGCAACTCTTTTAGAGGATTGTGAGCTAGACGAAGTAGGGGTTGGAATAGTTGGCCTAGCATGCTCTAAGGCAAGTTGATAAGCATTATAAACTGTTTGAGCGTTAATCTTAATTGAAGCTTTTGCATCTGCAAGTGTCGCAATTTCCTCATTTGAAAGATCTAAAGCCTTATAAATATTTGAATACCAAAAATGAGGACCTCCCAATTTCATTGTAGGATTTAGCATTGCAGCAAGACCATAAATAGGAGGGATAGGAAAAAAATATTTTTTAAACTTTTGTTTCATTTCATTTATAGCAAGTTCATAAATATCCCCACCCTCACTAAATTCAACAAACAAATCAGATAGTGCTGCAATATAAACTAAACAGTTTGAAATAGTAGGATAATATTGCCCAGAAAATGCATTTGTTGCAATTTGAAAATGTTCTAAAAAATCTAAAAGAATTTTAACATTAGTCCAATCTTGAGTGGTAAGCATTTCATCATCATCTTCACCACCTACCCGAGAATTAAACGTTGCATTAATTGGGTTTCTATATTCATATGCTACTACTAAACTTTCGTACATACAATTCCATCTAGTCGGGCAAGGTTTAGGAACCTTTCTTTCTCTAAGGCCATATTCATCACATTTTTTAAAATACTCTCTAAGTCTACTTCTACGGTTTGAATAAAAAAGCCAATTAAGAGCCATTCTAACCTTTTCAATTTCTATGTTTAATATTCGCATACCATCACCGACAATTAAATGATAAATATGACAAATACATCTAACATGGAAAATATTAGTAAATGCAGGATTTAGTGTTGTTGTAAGCATGCCTATAGCACTGGTGTTACTAGAAGCATTATCCATTGAAATTGCCATTATTTTATCGCTAAAGCAAAAATATCTACAAATATCTGCAACAGTGTTAGCTATAAATTTACCTGTGTGACGCGAATTAATTATTCTATATGCAATTATGCGTTTTTGCATTATCCATTCTTCATCTATCCAATGACTTGTAACAGTTAGGTAATCACAATCATTACCACTTCTACCAATATCAGTAGTAATAGAAATCCGATTAGGTATATGAGTAAATAAATAACGCAAATATTGTTCATATTCATGTTTGAATTTATAAATATCACTCTTAACTGTTGCGCGAGGCCAACCTTTATAAGTAGGATTAAACACTCTTCTAATATAATGAACCCAATTAGGATTAGAAGCAAAAGTATAAGGTAAGCACATAACAGTAATCATCTTTGCTAATTCTTCACGATCTCTATTTGGATCGTAATATAAAATACCTCCAGTGACAGTGTTAATTCCTGGTTGAACTAGATTTGAACCTGTACTAGGGTTAATCGCAGAATCTACACTTGTCCCCTCTAGATGCGCTTTCATTTGAAAAAATCTAGCCTTATCTCTAGGGTGTGTTTTTATGTGCCTAGTCAAACTACCTGTGCCGCTACGGTCTCCTACATATTTATGCGACATTAATTTCCCACAAGTTTTACACTTAGCCTTATTTTTTCTCTTACTTGAGTAAAAAAATTCCAAACTAATGATGTTTCTAAGCGTTTAGCAGGTTCTCTATTAAAAGTAGGAGTTTCTACAGGTGGGTCGACCGGTGCATCACTTGGGTTATTAAGAGGACTAGTAGGTGTATCATCTAAATCCGGTGCTTGAGTTTCATCATCATCCTCATTTTCCTCATTATTTTCTAAGATGGTTTCATTAGGATAAAGAGCATTCATAATTTCATCATCTAATCTATCACCTGGTGCAACATTATGATAAAATTCACTATCGGTAAATTGAAAACAAGGGTGATCACTATCAAGAATTACGGAAGGAGGAGGACGTCTAGGTTGGCGACTACTTTCAACTTGCTTATCTTTTCTAGGTCGGGGAGCCGGGGGAAGGGTAGTTGGTTGGCCACTACTTTCACCGGTTTTATCTTTTCCTTTACCAAACATTTTTTTCAAAGTAAATGCCATATTAATTATAATTATGCAAACTAAACCACACAAAAATATATTATAAAAACGTAAGAGTTGAAACGAGTTTACCGGATTGCCGAACAACTTCTTGAAAATTGAAAATCGTTGAACACTTGAAAACTTCAATTCAACAACTTCACAATTTTTCACGAAATTTCAACAATAAATTAAGTAATTGTAGTAGAGAGATTGAGAGAGATTGAGAGATATTGAGAGATATTGATGAATTGGTGAATAAAAATGAAAGAATGAGGGGGTATTTATAGTTGAGAAATGGGGAAAAGTGTAATTATATAAAGTTTGGGGTTAAAATAAAGTTTGGGGGCCAAATGGCCATTTTTTTAACTTAAAAAACGGTCATATTTTCAGCCCAAACGGCTAGATTTTAAATATGGCCGTTTGATTTTTTTTTTTTTTTTTTTTTTTTTTTTAAAATAGCCGTTGGGCCCGCCAGGCCCGCCAGGACCGGCCCAGGCCCGCCTGCCGGTCCCGGGCCAAACGGTCCCGGGCTCGTGGGCTCAACCATGGAGACCAGCCCGTGACGGGCTCAGAGGCCCACCAAGACCGGCCCACCCAGGACCGGCCCACCAGGCCCACCAGGCCCGTTAGGACCGCGGGCCCGGTCCGGTCCGGTTCAGGCCCGGCCCACCGAGCAGCATTAGTGTCATACCTTAAATTAGAAAGAGGCTTAGACAAGTTACAAAGTCGGATGACCTTTTGGTTCCCAGTACGTAGCCCCCCCCCCCCGGCTCGAGTTGTCCACTCGAGTACACCAAGTCTAGAACAATATACCCAGGTTTTAAACATAGAACATAGAATAACTCAGCCTCATGCCAGATCCATAGTAGGAACGTTTGTTTGCATCATGTGCATTTGACTTTAGGGACTCAACATAGGGGTTGGGTCCGTCTAGGACATGTGTATCCAAATTAAAAAGACCATCCTGATGCATCTTACGTGCTACTTGCGCATCTGTATGTTTCGGCTTGCATGTTGATCCGCTTCTAGAATAAGGAAAGAAAATTAAAAAAAAAATGAAAATAAAAAAAATCAAAAATCAAAAAATCAAAAACAAGAGTTAGAGATAGGTGTTTGAAAAATTCTGAAACTCTACCGAAATTCTGAAAAAAATGGGAAAATGAAAAAGACAAGGTCCTTTCAAAATGAGCCCAAAATTTTCAATTGTCATGTTTCCCTATTCTGTCATAACTGACCGAACTACGCGAGTCTGATTCTCACCGGATGTGAAATACGTAGGCAAACCTCATCGGTTCCGGCCCCATTTTTTTTTAAAAAAAATCCAAAAACAATTTCCTTTAATTTCATCCTTAGAAACATTTCCTTAAAAAATTCAAAACAAAAAATATTTTAAACTCAAAAAAAAGTTTCTTTCTTTTGGAAGTCTTTCATATGAAAAAAAATCAATCAAAATTCAAAATACGGGTTTCCTTTATTTTGAAATAATTTTTCTCAAAAATTCAAAAAAAAAATGAATTAAAAAAAATCTTTTTCTTGTTTAAAAGTCTCTCTTTTAAAAAAAATTGAAAAATTTGAAGTCCAAAAATATTTTCGCTTTTCTTTAGAAGTGCTTTCGTAAATAAATAAAAACTCAAAAATCCAAAATATTTTCTTAAAAGTCCCTCTTTCGAAAGTTAAGAGACAACATCCAAAATCCAAAAATATTTTCTTTCTTCTTTAGAAAAAGAGAAAAAAAATAAAAATTCAAACAAAAATATTTTCTTTTTACTTTTAAAATTCTCAAAGTTCAAATCAAAAGCAAATGAATTTTTAGAAGTCTTTCTTTCAAAAACAAAACAAAAATCTAAATCAAAAAAATAAAAACATTTCCTTTCTTCTTTTTAAAGCATTTCTTTCAAAAATTCCAACCGAAAAAAGTTAATTTATTTACTCCATTTTCGATCTTCCCAAATTACGCAAGATCTGATTCATATGGCGTCATGATACGTAGGCAATCCTCATCGCATTCGATCATAGCCATAAAATTAAATGAGTGAAAAATAAACTAAAAACAAAAGAGAAAGAAAAATTGAGTGAAAAAAAAGAGAGTGCCGAAAAATAAAAGAGCGACAAAAACAAAATGAAAAAAAAATCAAATCAAGAGTGATTAAAGAGGGACAGAAATAAAAGAAAATGGGTATATACTGAAAGGGTTAACTAACGCCGGGATGAAACATGCAACCGTTCAAACACATGGTAGAAACATTTAACTGTTTAGGTGCATTACATCCAAACGTGCGATTTCCTATATGTTAAGCGTCTCAAAACTAACAAGGTTTGTTGGGTGTGCAAACTAGCCAGGTTTTGGTGGTTGGTTTTGTTGGTAGTCTAGCCTCCCACCTTCACAAGATCCAAAGGCATAGATGGCCTCCGCAAGCAATCTACCAATCATCGGTCCTGAGGATAGTCCGACATCGGCTATTCTGCAGCTAGAATCAGCAGCTGTTGTGTCTCCGCATATTGGAAATGTGGGACGCCTGGTCTAATGGTAGGGAACCGCCAAGTGCAATCCCTGGGTTCCCTGAGTTGATCTCCAGGTCAAGTGAGGTTACCAACGCCCCTGTGCCCAACCCGCTTATCCTATGCGGGCACCCTCCAATGTCGTTCAATGATCCTGGCATGCCTTCTGTGGTTCGCCCCCGGGCGCCAATTTTCTGGGCACCTCCAATATTGTATTCTACAACAATAATCTACACTAGAACGCAACCAACTTTACCACGGTCGTATGTTGAGCCTCCAATGTTCGCCTTTCAAGATCCACAACTTCAATCAGAAATAATATATGTGACCCCGTACTCTTTCACTCAACCTCGGCAATATGATCTCTCGGAGGAGTAAGAAAAGGTTGTTAAAAATCTGGAGCAAGAGGAAATGACTCGGAAGATAAAGAGCCTGGAACAAAGCCTGAAAAACATGCAAGGTCTGAGTGGTCAGAAAAGTGTCTCATACTCTGACCTCTGTATGTTTCCCCATGTCCACTTACCAGCTGGCTTCAAGATGCCAAAATTTGAAAAGTACAATGGGCACGAAGACCCAGTCGTTCATCTGAAACTATACTGTAACCAGTTGAGGGGTGCTGGTAGAAAAGAGGAGCTGCTAATGACCTATTTTGGGGAAAGCCTCACCGGAATCGCTTCTGTGTGGTATACGGATCAAGAAATTACCCCTTAGCACGTGTGGGATGATATGGCCTGAGATTTTGTTCGCCATTTCTAGTATAATGTGTACATCGCTCCCGACAAAAACTCTTTGTCTAATTTGAAAAAGAAAATCACAGAAAGCTTCCGCGAATATGCTGTCAAATGGCGTGAGCAAGCTGCCAGGGTAAAGCCTCCAATGGATGAAATTGAAATGGTCACGGTCTTTCTACAGGCCCAAGAGGCGGACTACTTCTAGAACATGATGTCAGCTATGGGTAAGCCATTTGCTAAGGCTATCAAAATTAGGGAAATGGTTGAAAACGGTTTAAAAACAGATCGAATCTTGAGTCATGCTTCTTTTAAAGTCACATCACAGGCTGCTCAGAATGGTTCGGAGGGTTTGATGAACAACAATGAGAGTAAATACGGAGCCATGATGGCTTCAAGCTCGAGGGGGGCTCACAGGTTACTCAGCCAATCATATGTGCCTTCTATGTTCCCTCCACACTATTGTCCCTTTCAAGATGATGCTTATGCCATGGCACCACCTCCTTATGCGGTGATGAATGCTCAACCTTACACGCGGCCACAACATCATACATAGAACCGAGCTCCACCTCTTATAAATGTCTATCCTTACTAAGCTCCATATAATCCCCAACCAAATGTTCCCCAGTACAATCCTCGCCCAAGAGAGACTTTCAGCAAGAATCAGTTCACCCCTATTGGTGAATCGTATTCAAGCTTGTTTCAAAAGCTAATCTAACTAGATCTATTGCAGCCAGTGGCCCCGAACCGACCGAATCCCGAGTCCCCCTCACTCCAAGCTGATGCTATATGTGAATACCACTCTGGAGTAGTGGGACACAGTACAGAGGACTATTGGACCCTCAAAAGGGCAGTTGAAGGTTTGATCGAAGCTGAAAGAATCGTTTTTCGAGATGAAGAAGCCCCTGATGTGATGAACAATCTGTTGCCTGCCCACAACATCAGGCCAATAGTCGGAATGATTTGTGAAGCTGAGGAATTTGATCCGGCACTGAAGGTCATTGCAGCCATTGCCGAAACAAAAGAAAAGCCAAAAAATGGTCACTAAGCATGAAAGTTCCCCATCAGACGGGAGTCTTAGTAGCCAGTCTTGCTATCTTTTCTGCATCCAGATCATCTCAGGGTGTGATCCGGATATTTTAATTTATTGTCTTACTTTTCGATATAAACCCTTCTATCTTCAAAAATTGAAAAGAAAAAAAAATCAAAAATCAAATGAAATTAATATTTCATTGTCCAGGAATGTCTTTTTTTCTTAATCTTGTCATTTTTCTTATTCTCTTTTTAGTTTTATTAAATGCAGATTTCAATAACATGACATGCTTGCGGACTTCATGCCCAGATCTTAAAATGCTGTTAGACTTCGAAATAATGAATCAAGAATCAGAATGCAATAAAGGTAAGTTTAAGGAAATAAAACAAAGACTCGGAACATCTGAAGGAAAATTGGTTCTAGATTGGAAAAGGTCCATACATTACAACAAGAGTACTACAAGAAGAGTGCGTTGTATTTGGGACACATACAAGGAAATGTCCCTGAAACAACTATCAATGCAAATGCAGTCAAAACAACTGTCAATGCAAATATAGTTAAAAGGTACTATGTTGGATCCTCTATATAGCATTAATGTTCTCCGATTGGGATGAAGAAGACTTTCTTTCTCATTGTCCAAATATTCAACCCTTTGCAAACCCTTTGAGCGGGCTCCCATTGTTTGATTACCCTCTTTGAAATCTGGAAGTTATTATTGAAAAATGATGAATGAAAAATGGAAAACAAATGAAAAGAGAAGAAAAATACAAAAAAAGAAGAAGAAGAAAAGACAAAGAAAATGAAATGAAAAAAAGAGGAAAAAGAAAAAAAAAGAATAAGAGAGAAAACAAACAAAACAGAAGAAAAAGCAAAAGAAAAAAAACGAAGTTTCCTGAACTACGTTCAACTTGATTCCGAAAGGATACGTAGGAAGCCTCTCTCAAGGGTTCAGTCACAACAAGATAAAAATCCAAATTCCCCCAAAGTAAAACTGGGGCAGATGTTATAATGGTTCGACATGGTTCGCCTGAAAGGTTCCAAAGTTGTAATTCAGTCCAAACTCTTTTTACCCCAAATCCTGTTCAAATCCTTCGGATCAATCAGTAAAGATGTCTAAAATTGGAGGATACAGCTACTTGGATCCGATGCAATAAAATGAGAGAAATAAAATGAGAGAGTCTTATTGGTGAAAACCCAGACGGGCACCGTGAGGCGACAGTAAGCAGAGAAATTGAAATGAGAGAGTCTTGTTAGCGAAAACTCTCAAAGAGCACTATAATGCGATGGTGAGAAGAGAAATGAGAGAGGTCAGCTCGTGAAAACCCGCAAAGGTCACCCTTTATCGAAAAGAAGATCCTCACAACCATCCGCATCGACAGAGTCCTGGCAAAGTTTCTTGATTTTGAGGTAAAAGTTGTGATGAATTTCTTAGAGTCAAATAGTTTACACAGATCATGCATCCAGTACAAAAGACATGTCATATTCATTGAAGTCCGCATGCACTCCAGATAAGTCCTTCTTTCTTCTCCCCGAAAGAGATACCTCTCTCTAAATTCATTATCCATTTCATTGTTTGTTTTTCTTTGAATCCCTTTCGGTCCAACTCTATTCCGTAACAAAGACAAATAAATGATGGCAAGATTGATTTACTTGGCTTTTGTTTGATACGAGCCAATATTCAAGAAGATTCCCAGCCTCGGCAGGTGCATCGAGTCGACCTCGACTGTCCATGATGGCCGATGCTTTGAAATAAAAAGAAACCCCTGAAAAGAAAGGAAATCAAAGTCAAATTCCCACAAAGACAAAATAAAGTTAGAAAAGGTTAAGTCTCACGTGGCTAACCGTCTCGACAAAAATTTGAAAAGCCAAGGTACCCCAAATGCTCTGAAATTGAAGTTTAAAGAAAGAAACAAGAAATGAAAGGCCTGTAAAGGCAAAATAAAATTGGAAAAGGTTAAGTCCCACACGACTAGCCGTTGCAGCAAGTTTGAGGAGCCAAAAGTTCCCCAATGCTCCGAATGGTTAAAGACAAAAAAAGAAAAAAAAGAAAAAAGGAAAAAAAAAGAAAAGAAAAACAACAAGTCAAAAGTGAAAGGCCTACGAAGACAAAATAAAGTCGAAAAGGTTGAGTTCCACCGACCAACCGTCATGGCAAAATCTGGAAAAAACCATAGGTTCTCAGGGCCTGAAATGAAATCGGTCCCTAGGAAATGAGCAGTTGCAATTGAGATCTTCATCAAAGAAGTCGGGCCGAGATCAAGTGATTGAAACAATCAAGGCCACAAAACCAACCACCATTTCAAACTAACAATTGTTCTTTGTTTGAAAACATGAAACATGTGCAATCCAAAGCAACTTTGTAAGAAGCAGGTGCCACCAAAAGAAACTGCTCAAGGGCTAGAAACAGTTTTGTAGCAATAATCAATCCAAAAGGGAAGTCTCCTCCGAATTCTTTCCTGCATTTTTACTAATTTTCTTAAAACAAAGACAAAAAAAAACAAAAAAAAAAGAAGAGAGAAGAAAATTTAAAAACATGGTAGCCTAGAGTACCCAATCTTTAGTTACGTTTTTTCCAACATAGGATCTCCACTCCCTAGTTGAAGTTATTCTAGACATAGGGTCTCCACTTCCTAGTCACTTTTCCAACATAGAGTCTCCACTCCATAGTTGAAGTTATTTTAGACATAGGGTCTCCACTCCCTAGTCACTTTTTCAATATAGGATCTCCACTCCCTAATTGATTTTATTTTAGACATAGGGTCTCCACTCCCTAATTGAAGTTATTTTAGACATAGGGTCTCCACTCCCTAGTAGAAGTTATTTTAGACATAGGGTCTCCACTCCCTAGTCGCTTTTCCAACATAGGATCTCCACTCCCTAGTCACTTTTCCAACACAGGGTTTCCACTCCCTAGTTGAAGTTATTTAATACATAGGGTCTCCACTCCTTAGTCACTTTTCCAACACAGGGTCTCCACTCCCTGAATTTATTTTAGACATAGGGTCTCCACTCCCTAGTCACTTTTCCAACATAGGGTCTCCGCTCCCTAGTTGAAGTTATTTTAGACATAGGATCTCCACTCCCTAGTCATTTTTCCAACATAGGGTCTTCACTCCCTAGTTGAAGTTATTTTAGACATATGGTCTCCACTCCCTAGTCATTTTTCCAACATAGGGTCTTCACTCCCTAGTTGAAGTTATTTTAGACATATGGTCTCCACTCCCTAGTCTGCTTTTCCAACATATGATCTCCACTCCCTAGTTGATTTTATTTTAGACATAGGGTCTCCACTCCCTAGTCGCTTTTCCAACATAGGGTCTCCACTCCCTAGTTGATTTCATTATAGATATAGGGCTCCACTCCCTAATCTCTTTTTCCCAAGGATACACAATCTTGATTTTATTGCTTTCAATAAAGAAATAGTTTAGATTTTGTTACAAATAACTCACAAAATTTTTCTAGTGAAAATTTAGGCATAAAATTTCGTTCGTTTGTTTGCTCTGGTGCCTGAACAGGTTTTCACCGTGAGACACAAGGTTTGAGATGACCAAAAGAAGAAGTCTCAACCCAAATAAAAGAAAAGAAAAACAAGAAAAGAAGTGAACTCTAAGTGTAAAGTGGATAAAAGATGCGGACTCTCAAGATATGATTGAAGTTGCAAGCTTTGCATGTCCCGCATTGATCCAAAAAACCGAAGAAGAGTGAACCAGCGGTTGTAGCTAACGAGCATCAAGATTCAGATCAGTGTCTGCAGGAAGAACCAACCAAGACTCAAGATCAAGTTTCAGAAGATTTATAGATAGGAATTTTCTAATTCGTAGTCGATAGACTTAGCTAGTTTAGCTTTTTATTTTTCATTTTGGCGTAATAAGGAGCTCAGCAAGCAGAAACAACCGCAACAACAGTGAAATCACAGTTTCTCATCACTCCATCATCCTTCCAGAACTACACCGACCTGATTATTTTATAACCAAGGATATTTAGGCAACCTCTGAAGCAAGATTCGGTCAAACTTTTTCAAAATGCTTCCAAATATAGTTTCAAATGGGCAAAAATTGCTCGTAATTGCTCACTTTATCTTTGCCCGAAAACTCTTCATGTTTTCGATCAAAGAGGGGCAGATGTGAGCACCTAATTTTTGCTCTACATGAAAATAACTCCTAAAAATAGACCAAAAATAATTTTAATTAATTTTTATGAGTTTTTCTTTATTTAGTTGCATTTCATGCATTTTTAATATTTTAAAATCATAGAAAAATCATAAAAAATTGTCATCTTTTAATTTCATGCCATCTTAGGTTTAATTTGCATTTAGGAATTAATTACATTAATTTAATTGCATTCATTAAATAAAAATCACAAAAAAATTACTACAATAGTCATGTTCACATTTTAGCTTTAAATTAATTAGTATTAAATTAGTAAATATAAATAAGATTAACTTTATAAAATAATTTAAGGTAGAGTCTAATTTAGAATTTTATTTAGCTTGTTTAATTAATTCAAATAGTTTTTTTTTTTAAAATCAAAGAAAGAAAGAAGAACAAAAGAGAAAAAGAAAGTTATTTTATTTTTGACTTGGACCAAGGCTCAAGAGGCCCAAAACTAAGTTAAATTTACCCCAAAACCCCACCCCTCTTATACCTAGACCTAGAAGACCTAACACATCTGAAGGAGCCCCTCCCATTAGGAAAAGATCAGAGAAAAAACCCTTCCCCTTTAGATGAGAGAAACGGTGCATTCCTCCTTATTCAACATAAAATAGCGAGGCTCCCCTTGAAAGAAACCAGAGAGAACGAGCAGCGCCTCCCCTTCCCCTTTTTGGTTTCATCTTCTTCACCAATCACCATGAAATCTGGCCAAAACCAGCCCTGAAAACTCCATCGCCGGCGAACTCGCCGAAAACGAGAGAGGAGCGGTCACCTAAAGTTGAAACTCGCTGTTGTTGCTGCTGCAAAGTAGCTGGCCTCCATTTTCACGTTTTTGAAGCTCTATTTGGGCGAATTTTGTTGGTTTCGCCACTGTCAATTGCTGCTGAGCTCCGTTGGAATTTGTAGCTTCCTTCATTTGGTTGAGTTCATCCGTTTTTCTACTATTTGACCTTAATGTGAATTGAAATTTTAAAGGAGCAGTGGAGCCCTGCCCTAAAGATTTCTAAGGTTCATCTCTTATTACATTTAAGTTGTTTATATCTGATGTACTATTTATACAAATTTTGATCAGTGTTTTAGTGCTTTTGTTTCCATACGCTCATGTTACTCCTGTACTTCAATAGATTGTTCTAAACTTCTATGGGCCAATATTTTTATCTTTATTTTCCTTTTATTTCGAGATAAATATAAAGATTGAGGTAGTAATATGTTCGTTAAAGAAAAACAGATTTTTGCCATAAAGTAACCTTTTATTTTGCAGCCTTGTTTAATGCCCACTAGAAAAAGCTTTCCTTTGAATAACCAAATACGTGATTATTGTTTAATACCCAAAACCATGAGATTAGCTATATTTTTTAGATCTCTACATTGCAGTAGTTAAAAGTCATTTGGCAGTTCCATGTAATGCCATGGGTAGCACACAATGCTGGAACTAATCTATAGGAAGTTTCTCAATACCAATCTATGGGATTTCTTTTCAAGTTCCATAATGGAGTTGGAGACGTATAATCAGCTAGAGTTGTTTAGGTTTTTGGAACCGTTGGCCTGGCTTTGCCCTTTAACCTTGCTATTTGTATACCAATTCAAATATCTTTCTCACATGCTTAATTTAATTCCTCTGCCTTCTATCTTAGGATAAGAAGCATAAACTTCATTGAGATTTTACCCCTTTGTCCATAAGGTGATTTCCATAACTCATGGCCTCCCATAATCTCAAGTAATTTAGTTAATACGAACTTTCGTAGCTTGCTTTGGGCGCAATGAATAATAAAATTATCATAGCTATGGGTACGGTTCCCGTGACGTTGTTGTGATTCTTAATTTCAAATTAGTTTTAAATATGAATATCCGTAGTTCACTTAGTTGAATGCCTTCTCCTTTGACAAAAATTTAGGTGTGTCATACAATCATCTAGTCTATGACCCTCACATCGATATCTTAATTAGTGAAGAAAATGCCTTGAAATCTCCTAGTTTGCTTTAGGTGCGTTGATTAAATAAATGATCATAGCTACAGGTACGGTTTCCGTGACGTAGTTGTGACGCTTAATTTTTAAAATCCTGGGGTACATTTATGTGACCCGACCATAATTTAATCTTGTTAATAAATTAAACACGTTGTGGATCGTGGGTACGGTAGTACAATTGCGGAAAATAAGTACAATACAACCCGACATCGGGGTGTCACCAGTTATGAGCATCTATCAATATACTACAAGTCTGAAGAGTCTACACAGCTATTACAGAATCACTAACAAGAGAAAAAGAAATGAGACAAGCTGCATTTTACATCAATTTTTTTTTTTGTAATTCGCAGTATAATATTACGTTTTATAAAGTTGTTCGCAGTATTATACTGCGTTTTACCTAAAACGCAGTATAATACTGCGAACAGCTTTATAAAATGCAGCTCCTTCTTCTTCCTTGGACCACTGCGGCGCCCAGCTCAGCTGGAGAGGCCTAGCCTGATCTAAGAAGTGCTAATTCGGTTCAGATAGACTTCATTCAAGAATGCCACCGCGCCGGGAATCAATAAGATTCCCTATACACTCAAGCATATAACATGCATCTCAGGGGCACCACTAGATATCTTCTCTGATGGAGAGACAATTACTTCCTTTCTTTGACCTTAATTTGTTAATATTGGCAGCTGAAAAGAATCAACATCTCATAGGCTACCATGACTGATGCAGCGGTTATCTTTGGATTTGGAATGTATTTCCCCTCCGGAATTTTCTCTACCAACATTGCGTCAGAAACCTAGTAAACCCATGGTCCCTGGTCATTTTTTATTCCCTCGATGTCTATTCCTAATCCTAAACTCAAGCCATTGATATTACAATTAGAGTGCTGTATTAATTAAATAATCTATTAGGTATCAGTAAAAATCCCATCAGGGTCCAAATAGTTGGCACTAGGCCCAAATATGGCATTCCGCCAAAACAAGATGATAGCAATTTTCAATCAAATACGCGGTAAAACAAATCCTTTGGGATGGACTAGGTCACAATCCCCAACAGTGCACGACGCAGACGAGTTAACCATAGACTTTGTTTAATGTATATCATGAATTATTTTTGTTTTAGCCATTTTAACTTTATATTGACTTGATTTGCAAAGGTTGGATGAGTGGTTTCCCGACATGATTCACAACGCTTAATCAAATAATTAATGGTATAACAGTTGGATTGCTAAAAGCGGTTATAAATTTAAAAATGCATAATAGGTTTAAAACGTGTAGTAAATCAGATAATATGCTAATTATTAATAGTTTAAGCGACTGTGCTAGAACCACAGAATCCGGGAGTGCCTAACACCTTCTCCCGGGTTAACAGAATTCCTTATCTAGAATTTCTGGTTCGCAGACTTATAAAGTAAACTCGAAATTTCCTCGATTTGGGATTTTAAAATAAACCGGTGACTTGGGACACCAAATAAACTATTTCAAGTGGCGACTCTGATAAATAATTAATCCCATTTCGAATAATATTACTTAAATTGGAAAACTCCCATATATCCCTCAGGTGTAAAAAAGGAAGTGTGACAGACTAGGTGGCAATGCAAGTCTGTAGGCCACTTCCCCAACTCTCTCAAGAACCTCAAAGGGACCAATATACAAAGGGTTTAACTTGCCCTTCTTCTCGAACCTCATCACACCCTTTATGGGCGAAACTCTAAGCAAAACCTTCTCACCCACCAAATATGCAACATCATAACCTTCCTCTCAACATAACTCTTCTGTTTGGACTGTGATGTGCGGAGCCGCTCTTGGATCAACTTCACCTTCTCTAAGGTATCATGGACCAAATTAGTGCCCAACAACGTAGCCTCCCTAGGCTCAAACCAACCAAATGGAGAATTACATCTCCTTCCATATAAAGCCTCGTAAGGAGCCATCTAGTTACTTAACTGAAAGCTATTATTGTAGGCAAACTCTGCTAACGGAAAAAAATTACCCCATGAACCTCCGAAATCCGTAACATATGCACGTAACATATCCTCCATGATCTGAATTGTCACGACCAAATTCCCACAATAGGCCGTGATGGTGCCCAACGTTACCGCTAGCCAAGCCAATGGTAAACCATCGATGTAATTGTTCATTTTAATATTTTTAAAGTCATTAATTTTATTTAATAAGAAAATGATTAATAGCTGATTGTAGTAATGTAAAGCATGAAATAAATGAAAGAGTGAAGTACTGAATTTAATAATCAAAACCATAAAATATCTACTAGAATCTTCACAAACACGGTGTTACAAGTGCTTGAGAAAATTAGCAGAATATACAAAACCTCCTATACTAATGTCTAGAGTAGGATAGACAGAAAAATAGATACAACAAGAAGAGACTCCGAGCACTGCAGAACGGGCATTGAAAACAGCTCACCACTAAGTCTCCGGGAAGCGGGGGTACGAGTCTGAATCGCCGCTAGATGCACCTGCCTCAAATCCTGCACGATTAGTGCAGAACTGTAGCGTGAGTACATAAACAACATGTACCTAGTAATTATCTAGTCTAACCTCAAAAAAGTAGTGACGAGTGGTCGACATCGACACTTACCAAGGGTCAATAAATAAAGTGCAGAAATTATATATAGGCATGGAATACATCGATATTAATGAAATAATGAACAATAAGTAAGTGGTTCTTTAACTAAATATCAATTAAAATCTCCAATAATCACATACAAATTTCAACAAATAAGACCCATCAAGTAATTATAAATCCTCAAGTCATGGAAGAAATATCAAGTATAATCGGAATCCGAGCCATATCACGCACGATTTATGCTGAAGTCGTACGACCGGATCTAAATACTGTGTATACTGCCGAGGATCGACTAGCGCAAACCATAGATGCATATATTATACCGCTGAGGCATTCGACCCGATCCACAGGAAGGGAGAATACTCTACGAACTCTGATTAATGGCTAGTACATAAGAATAATACTGATGAAAGGTATAATTTCCACCAATAATCAAGTAACCCGGCAAGACTCAAAGTAGTGAAGCTCACTCTTTTCAAATCCTTTATCAAATTTCAAATATACTTTAAGTAATTAAGCTAACAAGTTGGGTACAAATAATACAAGTAATACATGGTAGAATCTTAAAGGTACCCGGACTCTCGTCACATCACACGCACGTAACACCCACAATTATTAGCAAACAATCATTTGTAGAACCTATGTGAAAAATTCCCTCTTACAAGGTTAGACAAGAGACTTACCTCGTTTCCAAGTCCTCTTTCCGGTCCACAATTCACACTAAAGCCACAAATCGGTGCCATACAATCCGAACCAGCCAAATATTGTATAAATTAATATGCATAATCAAAAGTTTATAATTTAATTATTAGAGTAATTACCCAACCCAAATTGGAAGATTCATAAATTTACCCTAGGCCCACGTACCAGGATTCCAAAAATTTTTGTAAATAAAAGTTACCCATAATCTCAGGAACACAAATATATAATTTTTATTCAATTCCATAATTATTTTCATGGTCTAATCCCATCATTATCAAAACCTTGATTTTTCAACAAACTCCTAAAATTTTCACATTTTACATGTTAAAATCTACCCATAATCTATGTATTTAACTCACATTATTTAGAAATCATGTACCTTCAATAGCTAAGTGAAAATCCCTATCTAAGAAGCTCTAAAATCGCCCAACAAATGAGAGAAATGAACAAAATCCCGACTTTAAATCAAACACTGTCCAGCGGTTCCTTCTTCGTGATCACAATAGGGCCTTCGCGATCGCGAAGGCAAACTGCCCAGCCCAGGAAAAATGCTCTTCGCGAATGCAGGCCCAACCTCGCAAATGCGAAGGTGTAGCTGGCCTACACCTCGTGAACGTGATAGCCTCAACGCAAACGTGATGGCCATTCACTGACACCCTCCCCATGTAAGGCCCCGTAAATTTTACCTAGAAACCCAGAATTTCGTGGTGTCGAGATAGGCTTATGGGTTAAAACCGCGGCTCGGACTTTTTGGGTTGAACATTACGCTAAAGAGTTAAAGGAAAATATTTGGCTGAAGTGTGCATTTTTGCAGCTCATTATACGGCCGCATAATTACTCTGCGGGCCTTAGAATGGCCGTAGAGTGAGGCAGTCTTTTTGACCATTTTTGATGTCATTTTTACGGCCCATTATGCGACTGCAGAACTATTTAGCGGTCCACACTCTGATCGCATATCTAACCTTGAGATTTTTCAGATGGTGGTTCTACGTTGCATTATGCGATCGCAGAACAGGTCTGCAGACCGCAGACTGGTCGCAGACTGAAGCGGAAATATTAGTTCCAGAGGGCCAATTATACGACCCACTTTGCGGGCCGCAGAAGCATTATGCGGTCGCATATGCGATGACAGATCCGTGTCGGGACTCCTATTTTTCCTAGTTTTTGAACCCGACCTCATCTTAATACTCTTTTGAGAATCATTTTAGAAGGCAAAGACTAATATTTCTAGAGAGAGGATACCATAGAGAAAGAAAGGGAGTACCTAGGCTCATCACTCGTCAATTCTTGCTCAAATTTGTCGAATTTACAAAAAGAGTTCACTATATCTTCATCCTAAGAGGTAAGATTCTATCATTCAAACTCTTAATTTCGAAATATAACTAGAATGGGCAATTAGTAAGATAGTTCATGGGGATGTGTGATGAAAGAGTGTAGGAAGATTGTGGGCTAAAAATGGTAAAGAGCGGGTTGTGGAATGATGAAATCTTTCATAAAAAGGGACCTTGAAACCTTAATACACACAAAGTGTTTGATAAAATGCTCAAGTGAGCTAGAATCATGATCGTTTTCCTAATATTTGGTTCAATTTTGTTATATTGCTAAAATAGATTGAAGTTGCTAATATTCTGGAACATCTTAGAGTTTTAAGAAACTCAATTGAGGTATGTTGGCTAAATCCCCTCTTCTTAGAATTGAATCCCATGGTATTCATGCAATCAGTGTAAGTCCCAACTTAATCGTTATAGAAATTGTTATTCCAAATGTGCTTGCATTGAAAAATATATGTTCAATATGTATTCCAATACTTCCATCATGTTTTCTTATTATTTGAGGAGGTGTTCAAGACATGAAATATGTGCTAAAAATGCCTAGACTTCAAGTCAAATTTGAATAAAGATTGTTATGCCAAATTGTATGAAAGGTCTCTATGTGCCTTAGATTCTAAATATCTCACATGTGTAAACAAATTCTTAAATGAAAAACCTTGTTGTTGTTGTTGATGATAATAATGTTGGGACGTGGAAAAGAACTTGAATTATCAAATGAGGCCAAGAGCCAAGTGTGAAATGAGATGATTGATAGAAAATGGTAATATCTTGGGCAAGACGTCCTAGCCGATCGGGCCGTGATCGGATGCCATGCCGCACACATGGTGGTGACTGTGCTGGAAATTGAAATTGGAAATTGAAATTTGAACTGTGATTATGGTGGATGTCTCAAATGAGACGACCTAGCCGATCAGGTCATGATCTAACTCCGTATAAAGGTACAAAGGTATTGCGAGTGATGATACATTGGTGCTAAAGATCTCCCAACCTAAAAACATGGAAATTTACTTGAAAGCTTATGTGATTCTTAACTTGATGTTTTGGTATTGTTTGAGGTTCTATTGATTTCATGATTTTTCCTTCTTGTATTATTGATTCATTCTATTGAGATGGTGTTTAGTTATACATACTAGTACTATTCGATGGTACTAATATCTATTTTGTCGGGGGCGTTGCATCTCTAAATGGATGCAGGTGGTTCCATAGCAGACAATGTTGATCAGCGATAGTGGTATATCCTCTTCCCATCACACTTGGTGAGCCTCACTTCATTCGAGGTCATGTATTGTATCTTTTGTTCATTTTACTATAACGTTTTGAGGCATAGACGGAGCCTTGTTGCCGGCACTATCATAACACTTTTTTGTATCTTTTAGAGGCTCCGTAGACACAGTGTGGGTGGTACACGGGTATTAGAAAAGCCAAACAAAGATATGTTATGTTTTGATCACTTGTTTCATTCAAACCATAAGAAGGTGTGTATTTTGAGATCTAAGAATGATGTATCTAATGAAAATGAATTAATATTGAATACATGATATCCCTACTGTTTAATCGATGAAAATATGTCTTCTATGATCGCGGGCGAGTTGGGTAGAAAGAATCTAATAGGCTTGCTCAGTCGGGTTCACTCGGTTGAGCGCCAATCGTGCTCCTCGAGTTTGGGGCGTGACACCCCAGTTGGCCTCACGCTTCGCAAATTCGAAGGCCAATGGCCTAGAGCCCCGCGAACGAGATCCTCTTCTCGCAAATGCATAGGGAAAAAATGCCACCAGTCTCATTCCTTCATTGCGAACGCGACTCGAGCCACCTGGGGACCCCGTACAAATGCACCAACATGTCCATAAACATAATACGGACCTACTCGAACTCTCGAAACATGTAAAACAACAACGAAACTAAGAATCGCATCCCAAAACCAAATTGGATCAACTTATGAACTACAAACTTCTCAACTAGCTCTAAACGTGCCGAATCATACTTAGACTACTTGGAATGACACCAAATTTTGCGTACAATTCATAAATTACTATACAGACCTATTCCCAAGATCAGAATCCCAAACAGACCTTGATAACACCAAATTCTACTCCAAACCAAATTTAAAGAACTAGAAAGCTTCCAGTGAACCAACTTTCAACATTAAGTGCTGAAACGCTCCCGGATACCCCGAATCCCGATCCAAACATACGCCCAAGTCTAAATTATCTACGAACCTATTGGAATTATCAAATCCCGATTCTAAGGTCTTACTCAAAATTTTGACTCAAGTCAAACTTGGCCATTCTAGGCCACTAATAAAGAACTAAGTGTTCCGATTTCAACCCAAACCCTTCCAAACCTATACCAACCATTCTCACAAGTCGTAAAACAGTAAAAGCACATATGGGGAGTCTTAAATTAGGGAAACAAATATCTAGAAAGCAAAACGACCGGTTGGATTGTTACAATCTCCACCTCTTAAATGAATGTTCGTCCTTTAACTAGTCTAGAATTATACTTGGGGTTACACCCCATATTTTCGTGCATAAGAGTACGTCGTAGATAATTGATGTAAGGTTAGAAATGAGATCATTTTTGAGAGTACGTAAAGCATGTTAATCATTTTATCATGTATAACAAGTACCAAGAGGATTGGGAAGCTTAGAAGCTAAATGAATAATAAGTTTTGTCGAAAGTCGATAAGTTTGGAATGTTATAACATGCACTTTGGGGTGAGACTAGGGTTCTTAACATAATAAGGAGATTAAGTTACGAGTTACTTTAGTCGCATGATAGTCGTGTGTTACGTTTTGAAGTCAAGCCAGTTGTCGAACAAAAGTTGGCAAAGGTTATCATAAGTTACATTCATAATGTTCTGAAAATTTGGTCAAATATAGTAGAGATTTTCTCCTAATATTGTTGGAATTACGGGATGATCCATATATTAAATTGAAGATCTACAAGTTAAGTTTCTAACACATTAAACCATTCATCAATACGACATCGGAGTATTGAGATATTTGCATTTTTACGAGACTGCGCAAGCAGTTCCCTATATGACCTACTTAGGCGGTAGTCGACCTACTTCACTTTAAAAACGAGTTGGACGACCTTTATTTCTCATTTTTAGACCCAATCTCGTCCCTACACTCCTTCTAACCCTCCTAAACAGATACCATAAGGGTTTGAAGTGATTCCAAAGGGATTACACCATATTTCAACATCAAAAGTTAGTTCTAGTGAAGAACAATACCTCTTTGAGGGTGTGTTGTCATTGAGGATAATTGTGGGTTGTGTTTGGCTGAAATTTCAAGTTGATGCTACCGGCTAAGGTGAGTATAACATTCTACTAACTGTGCTTAAGCATGCTTGTATGTTGGTTAAGTTGTGTGGATGATAAATTACAAGATAATACTTGAATTAACTTGAGATGTTGTTGTTCTTGATAGATTGATTTGAAAGTTGCTCTTATGAACTTTAAGTGGCTGGAAATTATGGAAAATAAGTTGGCTATGATATTGTTTGTATTATTATGTTGGTTTACATGTCAATCTTGTTAAGGAAATTGGTAAAAAGAAATGGCTATAAAACACTTAGAAGTAGTCCACAATGATATTATCTTTTGTTGGGCTATTTCGGGTAACTTTGAAATTGAGTAGAAGGTTGAAAATCCTTTAGAAGGTATTGGTTATTATACTAGATATATTACTAAGTTCAAGAATGAATGATAATGGGGTTGAAGGGTGGTAAAGGGATCATTTTCGAGTTTGACGCTCGTCGGGATATGTTGACGACTTGTTAATGAAATATTTTGTGCCCTATTGCTAATGTTGTTTTTATTGTATTGCTCTGGTTGTTGTTGTTTGTACATGGTATTGGAGGAGGCCCTTGTTATAGGGGAGATTCTACCCAAATTTACATAAACGAGCTACTAGTTTAAGTTGCGGACTTAGCCTTTACTTAACACTGATTACGAATCTCCTTATGCCATAGTAGATTGAGTTGAGTTGTTTGAAGAATTGCTTGGAAGGTATTAAGGAATCAACGAAGTTAAGGTATGTTAAGGTTATTCCATCTTTCCATTTGGCATGATCCATATGGTACAAATGAAACGAGCAAACGCGAAACTTTCACAAATGACTCTATTCTTAGAAGTACTAGGGGTGCCTATGTTCTTGATTCCCCATGTGTCCTATTATTATATCGTCAGTTCATGGGTCTCAGAAAATACATAAGTTGACAAAGTTTATTTCATGATATTAACTGAAGGCATATTGATCTTATGACGTCCCGAGACATCTTATTGACTTACTTCTTATGCATTGCATTCATTTATACATGTACATTGACCCATAACCAGATGACATTATATATGCGTATATTATATGTATATGGGGTATGTGAAAATGTTATGGTATTATATATCCACCACCACTTGATCAACTAGTATATGTTGAAGATT
Source organism: Nicotiana tabacum (assembly GCF_000715075.1). Lineage (NCBI taxonomy): Eukaryota > Viridiplantae > Streptophyta > Magnoliopsida > Solanales > Solanaceae > Nicotiana > Nicotiana tabacum. The sequence goes on from NC_134101.1 coordinate 206,137,333, forward strand.
TCGCCCATAGAGGCTGAGATGATATGACGGGATGACCTCGGAGGCTTGATGATGTTATGTACGCATATACCTATGCATGATATGACATTTATATGAATATGCATGACATTATAAATGTATCATGATTCACATGCTTTTCAAACTTATAGGTTGGGTCCTTTACTCCATGTTTTTTTTCATGTCTTTTATATACTGCTTTTCATGCCTTACATACTCGATACTTTATTTGTACTGGCGTCCCTTTTGCCTAGCGACGTTACATTTCATGCCTACAAGTCTTGATAGACAGCTGAATAGACCTTCCCAGTAAATAGAGTCATACATCAGTTTGGTCAATAAGCTCCACTTCCTCGAAGTTACCCGGTCTAGACCTTGGAGTCCATTTTATACATACAGGTTTGATGGGTAGATCGAGGCCCTGTCCCGACCATGATACAGTTCAGTTATCTCTAAAGACTTGTAGACGAGTCCTGTGTATTTTGTATATTAATATTGTGTCCTTTCCAGCCCTATATACATGTTCAGTTTGGTATTGCTGGTAGACATTCATAGCGGCCTCGTCGGCCTACACTGTTTTGTATATGAGATCTTGGGGAATGTTACCCTAAAATGAGAGATACATTATTTGAAAATGATTCAGAATATTGCCTCATCGGCCTCAATTGGTATTTTCAGTTTTTAGGTAGGCCTCGTCAGCCTAAGTTGAGGGATACCCCTCCACAATTCACAGTTATAGAGTGGTGCTCGAGGCTCGAGCTGAGTATGGAATCGGCTGTCGACCATGCCTCCCCAGGTTTGGGGTGTGACACTTGGAGTGCTGAATAAGTAAGGATATCTGCTCCTCGTGTCCTTCTCGGCCTCCCAAGTCGCTTCCTCGACTAGTTCACCCCTCTACTGGACCTCTACCGTAGAAATATTCTTGGACCTCAACTGACGAACCTGCCTGTCAACAATGGCAACTGGCTCCTCCTCATAACCCAAACACTCATCTAGCTGAACCGTGTTGTAATCTAAAAATGCGACCTACCGACATGGTACCTTTGGAGCATAGACACATAGAATACCTGATGAACTTTCGATAGACTAGGAGGCAAGGTAAGTTCATAAACAACCTCCCCGGCTCGCCTCAAGACTTCAAATGGGCCAATAAACCTTGGGCTCAACTTTCCCTTTTTCCCGAACCTCATGATTCCCTTCATCGGTAAGACTTTCAAGAGAACCTTCTCGCCCACCATAAATGATATATCACACGCCTATGATCTATGCAACTCTTGAATCAACTTTACCTTCTCCAAGGCATCCTTCGCTAAATCAGTGCCATATAAACTAGCCTCGCCGGGCTCAAACCATCTGATGGGTGAACGACATCGCCGACCATATAAAGCCTCAAATGGAGCCATCTCAATGATGGACTGATAACTGTTGTTATGAGCAAACTCGTCCAAAGGCAAGAATCGATCCCACTACCCTTCGAATTCCATCACACATGCTCTGAGCATATCCTCTAGGATCTGAACTGTCCGCTCCGACTGCCCGTTGGTTTGTAGATGAAAGGCTGTGCTGAGCTTTATCAGGGTGCCCAACTCGCTCTACACTGATCTCCAGATATGCAAAGTGAACTAAGGGCCTCTATCTGAAATGATGGAAACAGGCACACCATGCAACCGGACAATCTCTTGAATGTAAATCTGGGCCAACCTCTCTAAAGAGTATGTAGTCATCACTAGAATAAAGTGTGCCGACTTGGTCAGCCTGTAAACCATGACCCAAACGTCATCAATCTTCCTTAACGTCCGCGACAACCCAACTGCGAAATCCGTAGTGATGCGTTTCCATTTCCACTCCGGTATAACCATCTGCTGAAGTAAGGCACCTGGCCTTTGGTGCTCATACTTAACCTACTGGCAATTTGGGCATCTCGCTACATACTCAACTATGTCCTTCTTCATTTGCTGCCACCAATAATGCTGCCTCAGGTCACGATACATCTTTGTAGCACCTGGATGAATAGAATACCGAGAACTATATGCCTCATCTAGAATCTTCTCCCTCAATCCATCAACATTAAGAACACATAGGTGACCCTGGAGTCGTAGAACACCATCCTCGCCGATAGTAACTTCCTTGGCACCACCATGTAGTACCGTCACCCTAAAAACCAGCAAGTACAGATCACCGTACTAATGAGCCTTAATCCACTCAAATAATAAAGACTGAGCCACAACACATGCAAGAACTCGACCGGGCTCTGAAATATCTAACCTCACAAGTCGGTTAGCCAAGGGCTGAATTTCCAAAGCCAATGGACTCTTCTCTGCTGAAATAAATGCCAAACTACCCATACTCTCGGCCTTTCTGCTCAAGGCATCCGCAACCACATTCGCCTTGCCCGGATGATAAAGAATGGTAATATCATAGTCCTTTAGTAACTCAAGCCACCCGTGCTACCCCAAATTGAGATCCCTCTACTTGAAAAAATGCTGCAAGCCGTGATAATCGGTGTAAACCTCACAGGACACCCCATAAAGATAATGCCTCTAGATCTTGAGAGCATGAACTTGGCAAGCCAACGGTGAACTATCCATGTAATTCTTCATTTTAATATTTTTAATGTCATTGATTTTATTTAATAAGAGAACAATTAATAGATGATTGTAGTAATGTAAAGCATGAAATAAACGAAAGAGTGAAGTAGATAATTTAATAATCAAAATCATGAAATCATCTACTAGAAACTCTCAAAACCCGTGTCACAAGTGCATGAGCAAACTAATAGAATATACGAAACCTCCTATATTACTGTTTGAAGTAAGATAGATAGAAAAATAAATACAACAAGAAGAAACTCCAGGCCCTGCAGAACGGGCATAGAAAGCAGCTCACAACATGTACCCAGTAAGTATCTAGTCTAACCTCGAAGAAGTAGTGACGAGGGGTCGACATCGACACTTACTAAGGTTCAATAAATAAAGTGCAAAAATTGTAGATAGGCATGGAATACATCGGTAATAACGAAATAATGAACACTAAGTAAGTGGTTCTTAACTAAATATCAATTAAAATATCTAGTCATGGAAGAAATATCAAGTATAATCGGACTCCGAGCATCATGCACGATTTATGCTGAGGTCGTATGCCCGATCCAGAATAGTGTGTACATTTTCAGGGGGTCGATCGGCGCGAACCATGGCTGCATCAATTATACTGCTGAGGCATTCAACCCGATCCACAAGAAGAGAGAGTACTCTACGAACTCCAATTAACGACTACTACATAAGAATAATACTCATGGAAGGTATAATTGCACCAACAGTCAAGTAACCCACCAAGACTCAAAGTAATGAAGCTCAGTCTTTACAAATCGTTTAACAAATTTCAATATAGTTTACGTAATTAAGCTAACAAGTTGGGTACAAAAAATACAAGTAATACATGGCAGAGTCCTAAAACTACCCGGACATAGCATGATTTTTAGCTACATGCCGACTCTCATCATATCGCGTGCACGTAGCACCCACAATTATTAGCAAACAATTATTTGTAGCACATACAGGGAAAATTCCCTCTTATAAGGTTAGGAAAGAGATTTACCTCATTTCCAAGTCCTCTTCCTGGTCCACAATTCACACTAAAGCCTCAAATTGGTGCCACATAATTCAAAACTAGAAAAATATTGTATAAATTAATCAATGCATACTCAAAAGTTTATAATTTAACTATTGGTGTAATTACCCAACCCAAAATTGGAAGATTCCTAAAATTCACCTTGGGGCCCACATGTCTGGATTTCAAAAATTATTGTAAATAAAAGTTACCCATAACTTTGGATGAGATGGTGCATAGTATCCCGCATACTAAGAAGCTTTTCATAGGAGGAGATTTCAATGGCTACATTGGAGATACATCTGGGGGATATGATTGTATGCGGCGAAATCAGAGGGCCTAATTTCTTGCTATCAAGTCACTTCGGAAGAATATCTCGAGACACCGAGGATGTGGAGTTGCGATCGAGTCCCCTCCCTTGGGGCTCGTCGAGGACCGACTCAAAGAAAACGAAGATCGAGGCTAGAGCAAAAAGGGGAACTCCCAAGGCACGCAACTAAGTCTGATAGAGCCGTCCTACCCAGAGCCTGTGTCGAGGCGTCACATCTAGCCGTCCCATCTCCATGCTTTTATAATTATTGTATGTTGTACTATAACCGGATTCCCCTCCTATATAAAGGGAATCCACACCACTTTGTAAGGGGCTGCTGTTGCTCCAACCATTCTACACAAGACAATAATATCTCTCTCTCTCTCTAACTTACTCGCTCGAGGCTACTCTTTCCATCGACAAAATACCGGGCACGCCCCCGGTCCTGAAGGGTATAGATTCGAGGAAGTTTGTGCAATGGCCATTCCCAGAGGAAGCGGCTCCGAAACCTATTCCAAAGAAGTTCAGAATGCTAGAACTCCCAAAATACAACGGGACCTCGGATCCCAATGAACACGTCACTGCCTATACGTGCGCGGTAAAAGGCAACGACATAAAAGACGAGGAGATCGAGTCCATCTTATTGAAGAGGTTCGGAGAAGCTCTCTCGAAAGGGGCTGTGATGCGGCACCGTAGCCTAACTCCCAACCCCATAAACTCACTTACCGCACTGGCATATTCCTCTATAAAGGCACACGCCGGTGCCATCGAAGCAACGTCGAGAAAGCCCAACGCATCCAAGATCGAGCAAAGAGAGAATGAAGTGCTGCGAGAATTCGCATCTCATTCCTAGATGGAACGAACGAAATTACCCCCGGTCTCGGATGACTGGGCGGTACATGCCTGCACTCAAAGCCTAAACGAACAAAGCCCGATGATTTCAAGGCAGCTGAAACAAAACTTGACCGGGTATCCAGCCAAGACTTGGTCAGACGCCCACATCTAGCACTAGTCGCAAATCGGGGTCGCAGATAACCAGCTGGGAGCCCCCTCAGGCTCAGTATACCCAAACAGGCTCCTAGCAAAGAAACCGATGTCAAACAAGGAGATACACCGACCGTATGCCGCAGATAGGAGGAATGCCCCGAGACGCAACCTGCCTCGCTATGATCGGAGAACTGATCGAGGAGAATATCCTCGAGGAATCATCAGCAGAGCCAGATTCTACGGGGATGCAAGGCCAGCGAGGGCGCCTCGCCCATCAGAATATAATTTCAACATCGCTATACCAAACATTGTGTTCACCATCAGCGAAACCAGGGACGTCAAATGGCCCAGACTAATTCAGTCGAATCCCTCTTAGAGGAATCACAGCCTATTGTGGGAACTATATAATAAGTACGGCCGCGGGGCCAAAGATGGCCACCAGCTTCGAAGGAAAAAAGCCAAACCACTAAACAAAAATCATTGCCGAGAATGGTCGAGCAATAGGATTCAAGTTCAGTCCCGAGTAGGGAAGGCGGCTAAGAAGAACGAAGCAAATGGGCCGCGACGTATTACCACGATAATGGAGGAGCGACGACACTCTCCAAGAACTCATAAAAAGGAGAGTAAAAAACTCGTCACTAGAGAAAAGCATATCCGGGGATATATTCCCGAGGACGCCCTCACATTCAGCAAAGAGGATACCGAGGCCTCGTCTTGGCCTCACACTGACACACTGGTAACCTTCTTCTTCATTCGATCCATTTCAAATAAAATATGTGCTTATGAATTCAAGTGGCTCGATCAACGCTGTCGAGCCGATGATGATAGGGCAGCTCGGATCGCCTGGTCAAATCACGCCTGCCTCTCAAATCTTTGGCAGATTCCAAACGATGATCACAACGACAAGGAGAAATACCATTCTCTTAGTTCAGCATGACTGGCCCGGACCGGAACGCCAAGTTCCGTATTATCAAAGGAGGCGCAAGGCATGGACGCCTTATTCAGACGACCGTGGACGCACCACGTGAAGGCAGTGCCGTCCCCCCTTCGCCAAAGGGATGAAATTCCACGCCAGGGATGTAATTAAAACCGTCGGAAGAAAGCAACACGCGGCAAGGGGAAAGTTTGCATCATGTAACGTATCGCCGATACCAATATCTCCACTCTCGAAAGACTCAAAGGGTAAGCGAACCATGTCTTTGTCTGAGCCCGATTAAACACATCGGAGGGCTGTACTAGAGTCTTCGCTCCAAAACAACAGGGAATATCGAACCTCGAAACATTGCCTGCGCATCCCATGGTAAGGTAAAACTACCTCCCTCCTTCGTTATTTTACACTAACTTGTATGCAGACACCCGACCAGGGCGTTCGGAAGTGTTAACTCTACCCGAAGATCCCAAGGCCTTAACGACACCCGTCACACTCTTTCCTCTCGGCTGGACTTCCGCCCCGAAGAGGGTCTCACCAGCAAAGTTCTTAGCAGAGAGACGTGCCCCCTAAGGAGGATCCGACAAGCTCGCGGGACTTCTTTTGCAATTAACCCCGAACGATGGAGGGCACACCCCTTAAAGGTGCCGTCCTCTCGGAAGGTCCGGGGAATGACATACTAAGTTCCAATAGGAAATCATGTACCAGGCCAAACGGTCAAAGGAGCCGTGCTGGCGTGGGGCGAGCTCATAGCAACGAAACAACATGTATTTACACCAAGCAATCAAAGAATATCTTTCAGTATCTCGTACTCCAAAATAGAAAAATTCGGCACGCTCACGGCAAGAATTCCCCTCATCGAGTACGTCCTGAAATACTTGGAGATTAGAGTCAACAATTTGGCACCCGCACGACCTCAGGGTCGGAACTCTGTGCTCATAAGGCCCCAACGAGGAAATTCCGAGCTCACGAGTAACAACCTTCGAGCCTAAGCAAACTCAATGACTCGGAGACTGTCGTCAATCGCCATTTACTGGAAAAACCAAGGCTGTAAGACCCCGAGCGGGCAGACTTGGTCTAGCCAGACCTATTTTACATAGCAACAAAGACTGTAAGACCTCAACGGCATGACAAATTATAAGACCTTAATAGGCATGAGCAAACTGTAAGACCTCAATAGGCATGAAAAAATGTAAGACCTCAACAGACATGAAAATTTTGTAAGACCTTACTACAGGCATAAAACTAAATCCCGAAGTTTAGGCCATGTGTCGCATTTCTAAGACTCCCTAAAGGGAATACCCTCGATGTAGACGCCTAAACTATCACTCGGGATTAAAAATGGCTCCGACCAAACACATATGACTACGGTCAAAACAGCTGCACCAGCCAAATTAATGCGACTCGAGGACGCCCGACCGTCGCTAACAAAATCACAGACCATTACTTCGAATCTACTTCGAAAAGAACCGGTTAAAATAGGCTACCCTCAACAGGCAAACGAGCTTCGACCATGTCAGCTCGAAATCACAAGGCTTCGAGCTACTCAGCCTACGAGCTAAACCTTCCGAGGTGCTTGAACATCGCCGCTAACGACTTGAAATCGAGGTTCTTCCCGAACCGATGAAGGGTCAGGAAAAATCATTTTAAAAGTCCTTAACGAGATGAAAACAAAGCCTATACGTGCCTAAGGGCACAACGTAAGAGCCATTGTCGCCAGCCAAATAAGCCTCAAGGCCACACACTAAAAGGTCGCTTCGACCCAAAGCATAAGAGCCACTGTCACCAGCTTAAAATTGAAAACTTGAGGATTAAAATGAGCTCGAGTCATAACTCGATTCGGAGACCGGATCCACAATAGTTAACTAAACGTGCCTAAGGGCACAACATAAGAGCCATTGTCGCCAGCTCCACGAGACTCAGGGCCACATACTTAAAAGGTCGCTCGACCCAAGGCTTAAGAGCCATGGTCATCCGCCCATGCATGCAGAAAAAATTTTGAGGGTCAGTTAAGCTTAAGTCGCAACTCGACTCAGAGACTGAACCCAAAGTAGTTGAAATACAAATGCCCAAGAGCAAGGCGTAAGAGCCATTGTCGTCCGCCCATGCAGGCACATGAGATTGAAGGTCAGGTAAGCTCGAGTCAAAACCTGACTCGGAGACTAAACCCAAAATAGCTGGGCAAAGCACAAGAGCTCTAACGCCTACTTGCATTAAAAATTGCACTTAACCGAGCATAAAAGAGCCTCCAGGCCTGCCTAATGAGCTCTGGAGCCGTATTATGAATCTAAGGGTTCCCGCCAAACTCCGAAATCAGCTCGCATAGTCAAAAGCAGTGCAGAAAGAGATACAAAAGAGATAAAGCTTCAAGTTTTCTTTTATTTACATACGCAAAATGTGCATTCTCCATCTACAAACATGCTCTGCGAATATCAAATATAAAATGGCAAAATCTATGCTCCGCTCCAGAAGGCTACGGCCTACCAGCCCCATTTTCACTCTCCGTGGCGTCGACAAGAAGTGACCGAGCATCACGCTCGTCCGCCCTCTCTTGAGCCAACTCTTCCAGGAGAACGAAACCCCAGGCTCCAATCTCTTCAAGTACCCCTATTCGCGATCTTTTCATGAAACTTCTTTTCATGATCTTTTCACGAAACCTCTTTTCATGATCGAGGGCCCGCTTCAACTCGGCTTGGGCATCAATAGCGTCCTTTAAATAAATCAAAATTTCCTGATCAGCCTTAGTATGACTCAATGCTGTTTCAGCCCGAGCATCGACTATTTCATCCCTGACCTTCGAGAGATCGGACTCGAGCTTCGCGATCACATCCACTTGAGCTGAAGCATTGTCATGAGCCAAGTGGAGTTGGGCCAGGTAGGAACTTTAACCAAGGCACCCTTCTCCTATGAATCTTGGGCCTACACATGAGCCCTTAGTTCACCACAAGCATTCCTAACTCAGTCGGCTTCGCCCCTAAGGTACTCCAGAGCCTCCATCTTTTTTTGCAACTAAGATAGGCAAAAACGCGTACTATGAAAGGTTACCTGCTCCATCAAATAGCTCTCGTAATTCGAGCTCTGGTACGCCTCATATCGCTAGTGCATCAACTCAACCTCTTTCTCTTCGCTGAGGAGCCTAAGGGACTTACCCTCATCCAGAGTTTTTCGAAGCCTAGCCCCATAATGGAGTAGCTCATACCTGATCCTATCAAAGGACTGCAGAAGAAAAACTCGACAAGGAAGGGAAGATGCGAGATGCAGAAGGACTATGACGAAACACACCGCGAAATGAAGCCGGCGGACTTCTTCGAAGGCCGAGCACACTCCTGTTGGTCCAGCCCCTTCGGCCCTAGAAGAACCAACCTCTATCGTGGCATAATCACTCGGAGGAACCACCTCTCCGGAACCAAAGACTCTAGGAACAACAGGCTCGGGCGATGTTCTCTCCTTGAAGACACAGACCCGTTTAGCCCTGCTAAAAGCTCCATTGCACTGCGAGTGTAAATCCCATTTATCGCCATCGTCCCTTGGTTTGGAGGCCGACGAATCCTCCTCATCTCCGGAGGAACATAGCCTCGCCTCAAGGGACCGCCGGATACCTACGATGGCAAAGCCAATACAAAAGAAAGAGGAAAATGTCATCTCAAATATACGAATACCAAGGTAAAATCAGCGTACGTGCATACCTTGGTATTTCGCTTCCCATCTTCCCCAGGACAAAACTCGCCACCTACGCTCGTCGCAAGATGAATGGGTCGCCAACCTCCGAACCCAGCTGGGCAAATCAGAAACTTCGCCTGGCGTCCACGAAGTTGCAGCAGGAAAGGAAGAAACACAATTACTAAACTAGTTTTCGCTATAAGCGAATCTAAGAAAGCACGAAACGCTCCACTTACGCGCATAATTCTATCCCTCGGGAAACGGCATAAGCTCCACAAGGATAATGACAGTCGTCCGGACTCGAATGAATCGACTGACCCACTCTCGATCCCCATCTTCCTCATCATCAACAACAAAGGGCGTGGGCGAACGACACCGCTAGGTTAGCAGGCCTCGATGATGAAAGGGCCAGTACAGCCTGCCGAGGTGACTAAACATGAATTCAAGCCCGGCCTTCTCCGCAAAGAATCTCATCATCAGCACCACTCGCCAAAATGACAAATGTATCTGCGCCAAAGTAACCCGATACTTCAGGCAGAAATCAAGCACGACCCTATTAAGGTGGCCTAGTGCGAAAGGGTATAAGTATACTGTTCAGGAATCCATCAGCAGAGTCCGTAATACTCTTATCCGGGGAAAGCGCCTGCAATGCTACCCCCTCGCCCCATCTGCAATCTCTTCTCACCATCTCCAGATGTTCCTCTCTTATCGAAGACATAGTCTTCAGAGTAAACTCCCCCGGATCCTGAGCACTAGGAGTGGAACTATCCCTTCCCTGCCAGGCAAGCCCTGAAGTAGCAGTCATAACTATGGTAGAATTGGCAAACTAAAGCAGGGACGTATGCCAACACTTTTTGCGCCTGATGTAATGAAGGACTCGATGCCAAGGCGGAATGATGGCTATCTAAAACAATGGGATCTTCCAAAAAAGCAAGAGTCGCCCCATGTATATGTGGGATACAACAACAATTCGCCTACCCAGGATAAGCCTTAGGAGGCCAACGACCTTAGAACGGATGCCGAGGTGGTGCCCGACCCCGGAGATCTCCATCAAGAAGAAGTTAGGCCACAAAGGGTCAGTGACATTGTCTCCAATTCCGAGGTGGTACCCGACCTCGAAGTTTTCCCTTGAGAAGAAAAAATAAGCACTTCGAGCCCCGATCACGAGGGTTCGACCATAGAAAATCGCCTAAGTACGAATAGCCCCTTCCTCAGAAGCCTACCTATAACACCTTAAAAGGTTATCTACGTCAAGCTCAAAGTAAAAGCTCCAAGCGCCCGAAGTCGACTTTCACTTTGGTGCTCTATCTCCATGGGGCTCGAGGGCCCCGATGATCCAAGTTTACCAAACCACTTTGGGCTTAATTCTGGGAATAATGATGAGCTTAGAAAGGAGCCATTTCTATCGACCAAAGGCCGGAAAAAATATTGACGATCGTCAACAGAGGCATACGTTCAAAATCTCCGCGAACGCACAAGAGTATACAAGAACACGACAAAAATCAAAAGCAGAAGTAAAGGAAACATCTTCATATTTCATAAATATTGGATACAACGACCCTTGAGGGGTCCTTACATACAATTACAATAGCCTGCAAGGGGTCCTTACGCAGAAACAAAGAGGTATACACCTATAGTGAAAACCTAAGAACCTAGTTCATCTTTGAGGGTCCATCTCCGGTATTAGCATCCTCAAGCGTCGCCCACTCGAGCTCGCATCCTCGAAGGCAATTCCTTCTACTGCCATCTCCTATAGGTTCCAAGCTCAATCCCGCGGAAAGTCCTCGCCGAGGGAAAAGATGAAGAAGAGGAAAAGGAGGGGATGCAGAGGAGGCAGAGAAAAGAGACATAGCCCGCCGAAGCCAAAGGTTGAAGATTCGGTGGGCCCCAGCCTCAACTACCGGTGGTGCCATTTTATCCCTTGGGAAAGGAGAAACCCAAGGGATGAAGTGCCACACCAGGCCTGGGTAGGAGAGTGAGCAGCGATGCATAGTCCGAATGACTGTCTACAAAAGGGAGAATCGATTCCCCGTCTATTGTCGTCTCAGGCCAATAGGGACAGCGGCAGCAGATGCAACAACAACCGCAACAGCGACGGAACAACATAGTCGAGCTCAGGCAAAGGTCCACGACACGGCCTATCGAAATGATGCCAAATGACCTTGAGGCCGTAGACTCCGAATATGGTGATCAACAATAGAGGAAAATGGTAAAGAGAAATGGGCGATTGAGTAGATGAAGGTACTTGGATAGAAAAACAATGCTAGAGCACCCCCATTTATTGGAGATAATGACGCGGTCACTAAGGCCTTTGGAAGACTGACCGGCGGACACAATTACTGCGTTCTTGAAGAACCGAATAGAACTGAATCGATGGCGGTACTTTCACCTTGGAAAATGGGAATCGAAGTGCATTGAATGATGTCAAAAACACAAGTCCATGGGATGTCCCGGTTATCTCAAAAACTCGCGCCACAGGTTGCATCATCGGTATGACATCACCGCGAGAAGCTCAAGGAGTTAGGTGTCCGAATCATTTCCTATTGCTTCATTCTGGGAAACACGGAGACTATCTGTATGCAGAAAAATCAGAGGGCCTAACTTCTTGCTATCAAGTCATTTCGAAAGAATATCTCAAGACCCCGAGGACATGGAGTTGCGACTGAGTCCCCTCCCTCGGGGCTCGTCGAGGCCTGACTCAAAGAAGCCAAAGATCGAGTCTAGAGCAAAAAGGGGAACTCCTAAGGCACGTGGCTAATTCTGACAGAGCCGGCCTACCCAGAGCCTGTGTCGAGGCTTCACGTCTTGTCGTCCCATCTCCATGCTTTTATAATTAATGTATGTTGTACTATAACCAGATTCCCCTCCTTCATAAAGGGAATCCACACCACTTTGTAAGGGGCTGCTGTTGCTCCAACCATTCTAAACAAGATCAATAATATCTCTCTCTCTTTTCTCTCTAAGTTACTCGCTCGAGGCTACTCTTTCCATTTATTACTTTCATACTTTTTCTTCATTTATCGCTTGGTATTGGCCATAAGGAGCCTTCTTTAATTATATCTTAATTGTTATCCCATTCCCGACTACCCTCGATAGCTCGAGCTCGAGCCGGATATCAACCTCGAGGCTTTCCGTCGATCAGTCCGAAGCCCGGGCAGCAAGCCGCTCGGTTTAATTACTACACCGTTTTAGCTTGTATCTCATCGTTAAACTTCATACTCCTAGCATCAACTGCTCTAATAACTAGCATAAAAATAGATCATATATTTTTAGAGCCCCATTTACAAATTTTAATTGTTACCATTTTCACGGTAAACAATGATGATGTGCATGGTGGCTTTTGTTTTGGAGATAAAACCGGAGGAGGAACGTCTCTGCTGGAATTTGCTAGAGCATTTGATTTGGTGATAGCAAAATTGAGTTTCCTAAAGAAGAGGGAGCACTTGGTCACCTTTCGGAGTTCGGTGAGCGAGACTCAGATTGATTATCTACTCTGCAAGAAGTCCGATAGAGGTATTTGCACGAATTGCAAGGTCATCCTAAGTGAGAACCTCTCGCCCTTCATAGGCTCCTAGTCATGGACCTTGAGATTACAAGGAAAAGGAGGAAGAGGGCAAAGTACAGCCAACATAGGATCAAGTGGGGAGCCTTGACGGAAGCTAAAGACCAGGAGTTGGGGGTCATGCTAGTGACTATAGGGGCTTGGAGGACTAGTGGTGATGCAAGCGCTATGTAGACCATGACTGCGCAGATCATCAAGGAAGCCACGAGAGAGGTATTAGGGGTCACAAAGGGTTACTCTGGCGGTCATAAGAGAGACTGGTGGTGGAATGGAGAGGTCCAAGGAAAAGTGGAAACCAAGAAAGCAACGTATCTGAAGTTAGTGGAAAGTGTAGATGATGAGGAGATGAGGGTGAATAGGGAGCATTATAAGTTGGCTAAGAAAGAGGCAAAGCTAGCAGTTACGGTGGCCAAAACTATAGCTTTTAGTCGTTTGTATGACGAACTCGAGGGTCGAGGTGGGGATAAGAGGTTGTTCAGGTCAGCCAAGACGCGAGAAAGGAAAGCGCGAGACTTGGACCAAGTGAAATGCATCAAAGACAAAGAAGATAAAGTTTTGTTGAATGAGGGGCTTATCCGTCAGAGATGACAAACCTACTTCTATAGTCTTTTGAACAAGGAGGGGGGAAGGAGCATTGTACTGGGTGATTTGGAACTCTATAGGAGTTTTTGTGACTTTGGGTATTGTAGGCAGATTAGAGTTAATGAAGTGGAGGGGGCTATGCATAAGATGAGTAGGGGCAAAACGACCGGGCCGGATGGAATCCCAATGGAGTTTTGGAAGAGTGCGGGCAAGGCAGGCTTGGATTGACTCACTAGGTTATTTAACGTCATTTTTAGAATAAAGAAGATGACCGACAAGTAGAGGTGGATCACGATGGTTCCTGTAAACAAGAACAAGGGTGATATCCAAAATTGCAACAACTATCAGGGTATCAAGCTGCTTTACCATACTATGAAAGCCTGGGAGAGAGTGGTAGAGCTAAGGGTGAGGAGGAGTGTATCTATTTCTGAGAACTAGTTTGGATTTATGCCGAGGCGTTCGACTACAGAAGCCATCCATCTTGTTAGGAGATTGATGGAGTAGTATAGGGAGAGAAAGAAGGACATGCATATGGTGTTCATCGACTAAGAATATGCATACGATAAAGTTCCGAGGGAGGTTTTGTGGAAATGTTTGGAGGCTAGAGGTGTACCTGTTGCCTACTTTAGGTTGATTAAGGACATGTATGATGGAGTAAAGACCCGAGTGAGGATGGTGGGTGGGGACTCAGACCATTTTCCAGTTTATGATGGGGTTGCATCAGGGGTCGGAACTCAGCCCTTTTTTGTTTGCTCTGGTGATAGATGTACTGACGCGTCACATCCAAGAAGAGGTGCCGTGGTGCATGCTATTTGCAGATGATATTGTACTGATTGACGAGATGTGAGAGGGTGTGAATGTGCAATTAGAGGTATAGAGGCAGACCCTGGAATCTAAAGGTTTCAAGTTGAGCAGGACTAAGACAGAATACTTGGAGTGTAAGTTCAGTGGTGAGACTCAAGGAGGGAAGGAGAGGTGAGGCTTGACTCGTAGGTCATCCCTAGGAGAAGGAGTTTTAAGTATCTTGGGTCTATTATTCAGAGAGATGGGGAGATTGATGGAGATGTCACACATCGTATTAGAGAGAGATGGATGAAATGGAGATTCGCTTCCGGTATTTTGTGTGATAAGAAGGTGCCACCAAAATTTAAGGGTAAGTTCTAGAGAGTGGTGGTCAGACCAACGATGTTGTATGGGGCTAAGTGTTGGCCAATCAAGATCGCTCATGTCCAGAAGATTAAGGTAGCAGAGATGAAAATGTTGAGATGGATGTGCGGGCATACCAGGTTAGATAGGATCAGAAATGAGGTTATTCGCGACAAGTTGGGCGTGGCCCCTATTGAGGACAAGATGCGGTAAGCGCGACTCAGATGGTTTGGTCATGTGAAGAGGAGGAGCACAGACACGCTGGTGAGGAGGTGTGAGAGGTTGACATTGGAGGGCCTACGGAGAGGTAGAGGTAGGCCAAAAAAGAGGTGGGGTGAGGTGATAGGCAAGACATGGCGCAACTTCAGTTGACCGAGGACATGACCCTTGATAGAAAGATATGGAGGTCGAGGATTAGGGTAGTAGAGTAAGTAGTCTAGAGTGTTCCTAATAGTAATATTTGCACGCAGTCTCACTTTCTGTTGGTAGTAGGTTTTTATGACTAACCGTTATTTTCTTTCATTGTTGATCTCCTTATTATCTTGTTGTTTTTATTCTGCTTTTATATGGCTTTTTGGTACTGTCCCTTCTTGTCTATATTTTCATTAATATGGTGCTTATACGTTCTGAGCCGAGGGTCTATTGGAAACAACCTCTCTATCCTCACAAGGAAGGGGTAAGGTCTGCGAACACACTACCCTCCCCAGATCCCATAATGTGGAATATTACTGGGTATGTTATTGTTGTTGTTGTTTGTTTTAAAAGTTACCCATAACCTCACGAATAGAAATATATAATTTCTACTCAATTCCATAATCATTTTTGTGGTCTAATCCCATTTTTATCAAAACCTAGGTTTTTCAACAAGCTCCTAAAGTTTCCATATTTTACATGTTAAAATATACCCATAATCTATGCATTTAACTCACATTATGTAGAAATCACTTACTTTCAATATCTAGGTGAAAACCCCTCTCCAAGAAGCTCTAAAATTGCCCAACAAATGAGAGAAAGGAACAAAATAGCCAAAATCCTATCTTTAAATCAAACACTGTCCAGTGGTTCCTTCTTCACGATCATGATAGGGCCCTCGCGATCGCGAATGCAAACTGCCCAGCCTAGAAAAGATTTCCTTCACGAATGAGAAGGCTTAGCTGGCCTACCCCTCGCGAATGCGACAACCTCAACGCGAATGCGGTGGACATCAACTGACCCCCTCCCCAGCTGGCCTCATGCTTTCGGAATGCGAAGGCCTGAGCGCGAACGCAAAGGTCTGAGCGCAAAAGAGAAGGCCTATGGCCCAGATCCCAGTGAACTCGAAGGGAAAAAATGCCACCAGTCTCATTCCTTCATCGCGAACACGACCACTGCTCTGCGCTTGCGAAGAAGGAAACCAGAACAACAAGTTTCTGGTGTTTCTGACTTAGCTCCGGGAGGTTCGAAACACACCCGAGCAACCTGGGACCCCGTCCAAATGCATCAACAAGTCTATGAACATAATACGGACCTGCTCGAACTCTCGGAACACGTAAAATAGCAACGAAACAAAGAATCGCATCCCAAAACCAAATTGGATCAACTTATGAACTACAAACTTCTCAACTAGTTCTGAACGTGCCGATCACCATATGGACCTATTCCCAGGCTCAGAATCCCAAAGGGACCTTGATAACACCAAAGTCTACTCCAAACCAAATTTATAGAACTAGAAAGCTTCTAATGAACCAACTTTTAACACTAAGTGCTGAAACGCTCCAGGATCACCCGAAACCCGATCCGAACACATGCCTAAGTCCAAAATCATCATATGAACCTATTGGAACCATCAAATCCTTGTTCCGGGGTCATTTACTCAAAATATTGACTAAAGTCAAACTTGGCCATCCTAGGCCACTATTAAGGAACTAAGTGTTCCGATTTCAACTCGAACCCTTCCAAACATAAGCCAATCATCCCCGCCAGCAATAAACAGTAAAAGCACATATGGGGAGTCTTAAATTAGGGGAATGGGAATCTAGAAATCAAAATGACCGATTGGGTCATTACATGAATAGTGCGCTCGAACTTCCCGTCTATCTAAGGATGGAATGTTGTACTCAACTCTACCCGTGTGCCGAACCCTCGCTACACGCTCTCCAAAACTATGATGTGAACTTCATGCCTCAGTCAGAAAAGATGGAAATGGGCACACCATGCAAGCGGATAATCTCCTGGGTGTAAATCTGATTCAACCACTTTGAAGAATAGGAAGTCACTACCGGAATAAAGTGTGCGGACATTGTCAACCGGTCCACAATAATTCATACCGTGTCATACTTCTTCAAGGTACGTGGTAAGACTACCACAAAATCCATAGTGATACACTCCTACTTCTACTCTGGTATCTCTAATCTCTGAGTCAATCCTCCTGATTTCTAATGCTCATACTTCACCCGTTGATAATTCTAACACCGAGAGACGTAAGCAACAATATATTTCTTCATTGTCCGTCACCAATAGTTTTGTTTCACGTCACGGTACATCTTCGTGACACTTGGGTGAATAGAATAACTCGATCTGTGAGCCTTCTTAAGGATGAAATCTCTCAACCCATCAACATTTGGCACACAAATCTGGCCTTGAAGCCGCATAACACCATCATCACCCATCACAACCACCTTAGCACCACCCCATTAAACCGTGTCCCTCAACACCATCAAATGTGGATCATTAAACTGGTGAGCCTTGATACGCTCCAACAATGATGATTGAGCCACAATGCAAGTAAGAACCCGAATAGGCTCCGAAACATCCAATCTCAGAAACTGGTTGGCCAAAGCATGAACATCCATGGCTAGTGGCCTCTCTGCTACCAATAAATATGCCAAACTGCCCATACTCTCAGCCTTCCTAATCAGTGCATCGGACACCACATTGGCATTCCCCGGATGATATAATATGGTGATATCATAGTCTTTTAGCAACTCTAACCATCTATGCTGGCACAAATTAAGGTCCTTCTGCTTGAACAGGTGTTGGAGACTCCGATGGTCAGTAAAGACCTCACATGGAACGACGTACAGTTAATGCCTCCAACTCTTAAACGCGTGAACAATGACTGTCAACTCTGAATCATGCACATGGTAAGTCTTTTCATGAACCTTCAACTACCAAGATGCATAGGCAATCACCCTACTATCCTATATCAACATCGGGCCAATCCTAGTACGTGACACATCACAATACACTGTGTATGACCCCGAACCTGTAGGCAACACCAACACTAGTGCTATCAATGCAGTCTTGAGCTTCTGAAATCTCTCCTCATACTCCTCAGACCATTTAAAATAAGCACCCTTCTGATTCCATCTAGTTAAAGGTGCAGCAATGGATGAGAAACCCTCTACAAAACAGTGATAATAACCCGCCAAACCCAAGAAGCTCTGAATCTCTGAAGCTGAAGACAGTCTAGGCTAACTCTGAACTGCCTCAATCTTCTTGGTTTGCACTTTGATCCTCTCACTAGATACCACGTGGCCCAAGAACGCCACTGAATTAAGCCAAAACTCATACTTGGAGAATTTAACATACAACTTCTTCTCCCTCAAAGTCTGGAGTACGTGCTCAAATGCTGCTCATGATCCTCCTGGATGCGTGAGTAGACTATATATCATAAATGAATACTATGACAAAAGAATCAAGATGTGGATGGAACACATTGTTCATCAAGTGTATAAAGGCTACTGAGGCATTGGTCAGCCCAAAAGACATCACGAAAAACTTGTACTGACCATTGTGGGTCCTGAAAGCTGTCTTAGGAATATAAGAATCCTTAATCTTCAACTAATGATACCCAATGCTCAAATCATTCTTTGACGACACTCTGTAGCCCTGAAGCTGATCAAATAAATCATCAATGTGCAGTAGTGGGTACTTGTTCTTGATAGTAACCTTGTTCAATTATTGGTATCTAATACACATCCTCATAGTACCATCCCTCTTCTTCACAAATAGAACCAGTGCACCCCAAGGCAACACACTAGGCCTAATGAAGCCTTTATCAAGTATTCCTTCAACTCCTTCAACTCAATAGAGAAGGCTGAGTGCCTGGTACTAATTCAATACAAAAATCAATGTCCTTATCGAGTGGTATGTCCGACAGGTCTACTGGAAATACATTTGGGAAGTCTCTCACTACCGGAACTAACTCAATGGTAGGAGTATCAACACTAACATCCCTCACGAAGGCCAAATATGCAAAACTTCCCTTCTAAACCATCCATTGAGCCTTCAAATGTGAAATCACTCTACTAGGAACATAATCCAGGGAGCCTCTCCATCCAACTTAGTCACCCCCATCATCGCTAACATCATAGTCTTTGCGTTACAATCTAGAAGGTCGTGACATGGTGACAACCAATCTATGCCCAATATCATGTCAAAATCAACCATGTAGAGTAATAAAAGATCAACTCTTGTCTCATAACCCTCAATAGTTAGCACACACCACCGATACCCAAGGTCTACAATAATATAATCACCCAGCGGCGTAGATACATGAACATGCATAACTAAAGAATCACGGGAATATCCAAATAATGAGCAAAATATGATGGCACATATGAATAGGTGGAACCAGTATCAAATAATATTGAAGCATCCCTGTGGCACACTGAAATAATATCTGTGATCACTACATCGGAAGAAACTGCCGCTGCTTGGCGGGAAAATCATTGCATCGAGCCTGACCACCACCTGATCGACCTTTCCCTCTAGGGTGACCTTGAACTTCCTAGGTCCCACCCCGAGCTGGTTGAGCGGGTGGTGTAGTAACTGGTGAGGAAGTCATATCCTAACCTCTTTGCTGCATAGGACCTCCAATAAAATGGGGGCAAAACCTTCTCACGTGCCCCAACTCCCCACACTCGTAGCAACCTCAATCTAGGGGTGATTGCGGGGCCAAAAATAGACCCCCATAACTAGAATACCCACTAGAAGAACCCGGTACTAAACCCTAAACTGATGGAGCACAGTATGAACTCTGAGCTTGGAGTGCCCTGAAAGATGATTGAATCGAACTTGTACTGTATGAACCGTGGATAGATGATGCACCTCGATGAACCAAACAAGCCATCTGAGCGGGCCTTAAAGGATGAACTCTGCTGTGATGTGACTGGCCTATAAATGAGGTACCACTGAAACCATATGAACCACGAAGCCTCTTGCCCTCCTCCTCCTCCTCGCGCTCAAGCTTGGGAACCTATTCCAAGCACCTAGAAATATCGACCACCTAGTCAAACCTAACATCTGTCTCGACCTCTCGAGCCAAACTGTAAGCGTAGGCTATAGTTGAGGCCATCAATGAACCTTCTGATTCTCTCTCTCTCTCTCTCTCTCTCTCTCTCTCTCTCTCTCTCTGTCTGGACCAGCCATATTGCATGACGTGCCAAATCTGCAAATCTTTTCTTATACCAAGTCACTGTCATACCCTCCTGGCATAGCTGCTCAAACTGCCTACACAAATCCTCTCTGCAAGTCTGGCGAAAAAACTTCTCTAAGAAGAGAACCAAGAACTCCTGCCATGTAAGTGATGCTACTTTGCGCCTGCTCAACTCATAAGTCTTCCACCATCTGTAGGTTGCCCCTGTCAGCTGAAATGTAGTAAATGCAATCCCACTAGTGTCCAAAAGACCTTATGTGCGAAGAATCTGCTGATACCTATCTAGAAAATTCGAAGCATCCTTTGACTCTACTCCACTAAAATCTAGGGGCTTAAGCCTCCCAAACTACTCCAATCTCTTTTGATCCCCATCATTCATAGGTGGGCCAACCTCAGCCCAAGCAACAATAACCGACTAACTGGATAACACCCCAGGTATATGAAGACCTTGAGCAAGCTGCTTTGGAGTACATGTGGCGGGAGTTGTACCTCCCCAGCTTGTAAGGTGGCTGGTATAGCTGTATTCGAAACCGCCTATGCCAGGCCCGTGCACACAGTCAAAATCTGGGATAAGGCCTCCTTAAGGCCAAGAATAACATTAGGCACTACATATGCCTAAGCTGGTCCTACCGGCTAATCCATATCTGGTACTTGCTCCCCAGCTGGAGCAACTGGCAGCTCAACAAGTTCTTCTCTGGCCGTAGTACAAGCCATACCTCAGCCTCTACTGTGGCCCCAGCCTCTCGCAACCCTAGCTGGTGGTACTAGTAGTCATCCGCCTGACTTGGTCGTGCATGTCCTCACCATCTGTGGGCTAAAAGCAGTGACGAGCTCAGAAGAAGACAATCAGAAACCAATATTAACGACAACACAGATATAAAGATGACAGTAACCATAAGTAACTCAAAGGAATTCTCATAGTAAGATCGTTCACATTGTAGGAATTTAGACATGCTTTCAAGTATAATAATTAAAGCCAAACACTAAGAAGAACATTTCAGTTACCAGCTAGCATGAAGAATGATACATCTCTATGCCTACATGTCAAATATGCATGTCAAATGAATGATTTCACGGTGGTATCCCCAGGTTATCTCACTCTCAACTTACTCAAGTTGTTTGTCTCAAATACTCACTTCATCATGCACTCACAATCACTCAGCACTGACGGGTACGTGGCATCAATGTTCCTCACCAGAGCACGTGAATGTATATAATTGTGCCTGCGCTCACTACTGGTATGTTAGACTCCGGAGGAGTGGATACTGCCCAAATGCTAATCAAAAGCCAATATGGCATGTTGCCTCGTGCATCCCAATCCAAATAATAATAAAGCCAATATGGCCTGCTGCAGTATGTAGGCCGATCCAAATAACACTTCCAACACGGCTCTAAGGCCCACCTCAGTCATCAAATTCTCAAGTCTCAAGGCTCACAATCTCATATAACTCATCCCAATATCTCCTTATATGGAAAAACAATAACAACATGTAATGTAACAATGAAGAATGAGTAGAGACTGAG
Organism: Nicotiana tabacum; assembly: GCF_000715075.1. NCBI lineage: Eukaryota > Viridiplantae > Streptophyta > Magnoliopsida > Solanales > Solanaceae > Nicotiana > Nicotiana tabacum. The sequence goes on from NC_134101.1 coordinate 206,159,054, forward strand.
ATATGATATGCATATGAAGAATCATGACTGAGTGTATAATTATAGTTAAGTCAAATACCTAAAACAACATAAATAGCCTCATTAAATCTCAAACAAATAACCACATAGCCTAAATATGATTTCTTGAATGAATCATGGCTCACTAAATCTAATAAGTAGGGAAAACATAAAACAAGGTGTGATAGCAACATAGTCCAAAATTCAACCCGGAAAATGATTTCCCCAGTGCACGCCCACATGCCCGTCACCTAGCATGTGCGTCACCCAACATATCACAAATAACATGATTCCTAGGGATGATTACCCTCAATTCCATGTTTAGAAATGTTACTTACCTCAAAACGCGCAACTTAATACTCCAAAAAGCTCTTGCCTCGCGAATCGGCCTCAGAGCGATTCGAATGTAGTCAAAGCAACTTAATACCATCAACAATAGCCATAGGAAAAATCCCAAATGATAGAGCTAAAGTCTTGAATCAAATATGAAAAGTCAACCCCAGGCTTGCACCCTAGAACCCGACAAAATTCACAAAGTCCGAACACCCATTCAATTACTAATCCAATCATACTAATTTCAACCAAATAGATCCATAAATCACCCCAAATAACCAAATCTAACTCTCCAACAACATAGCTTAAAATCCCCAAAGTTTACTTCAAATTCACATAGATTAGGTGTAATAATCATTGGGCAATCAATATCTAAAATCAAAAGTGATTAAACTTCAGTTACCTCTTCAATTGTAGAAAAGAGTTTCCCAAATATTGCCCTTAGCCGAGCTCAACAAATCCAAAACAAGAAAAATGACTAAAACCCTCGTTTTTAACATCTGCCCAGCAATTCTTGCACCTGTGGCTAAATTAGTCTCACTTGCGATGCTTCTTTTGCTGTTCAAATTCTGCTTCTGCCAAAATCACTGAAGTCCCGCAACTGCACACCTTCGGTCCGTATTCTGCACCTGCAGGACATTTTCTGCGATCATACCCTCAGTCCTCCGCATCTGCACCTGCGAATCCCTTCCGCATTTGCGACTCAAGCACAAATAACATGGTTCCCAGGGATGATTACCCTCAATTCCATATTTAGAAATGTTACTTACCTCAAAACGTGCAACTTAATACTCCAAAAAGCTTTTGCCTCATGAATCAGCCCCGAGCGATTCGAATCTAGTCAAAGCAACTTAGTACCATTAATAATAGCCATACGAAAAAATCCCAAATGATAGAGCTAAAGTCTTGAATCAAATATGCAAAGTCAACCCCAGGCTTGCACCCTAGAGGCCGAAAAAATTCACAAAGTCTGAATGCCCATTCAATTACTAGTTCAATCATACTAATTTCAACCAATTCCATCCATAAATCACCCCAAATAACCAAATCTAACCCTCCAACAACATAGCTTAAAATTCCCAAATTTTACTTCAAATTCACATATACTAGGTGTAATAATCATTGGGCAATCAATATCTATCATCAAAAGTGATTAAACCTCAACTACCTCTTCAATTGTAGCAAAGAGTCTCCCAATATCGCCCTTAGCCGAGCTCCAAAAATCCAAAACGAGAAAAATGACTAAAACCCTCGTTTTTAACATCTACCCAGCAATTCTCGCACCTGTGGCAAAATTAGTCACACTTGCGACGCCGCTTTTGCGGTCTAAATTCTGCTTCTGCCAAAATCACTGAAGTCCCGCAACTGTGCACCTTCGGTCCCTATTCTGCACCTGCGGGACCTTTTCTACGATCATACCCTCAGTCCTCCGCATCTGCACCTGCGAAACCCTTCCGCATTTGCAACTCAAGCACAAATAACATGGTTCCCAGGGATGATTACCCTCAATTCTATGTTTAGAAATGTTACTTACCTCAAAACGCGCAACTTAATACTCCAAAAAACTCTTGCCTCACAAATCAGCCTTCGAGAGATTCAAATCTAGTCAAAGCAACTTAATACCATCAACAATAGCCCTAGGAAAAAATCCCAAATGATAGAGCTAAAGTCTTGAATCAAATATGCAAAGTCAACCCCAGGCTTGTACCCCAGAACCCGACAAAATTCACAGTGTCCGAACACCTATTCAATTACTAGTCCAATCATACTAATTTCAACCAATTCGATCCATAAATCATCCCAAATAACCAAATCTAACTCTCCAACAACATAGTCTAAAATCCCTAAATTTTACTTCAAATTCACATAAACTAGGTGTAATAATCATTGGGCAATCAATATCTAACATCAAAAGTGATTAAACTTCAGGTACCTCTTCAATTATAGCAAAGAGTCTCCCAAAAATTGCCATTAGCCGAGCTCCACAAATCCAAAATGAGAAAATGACTAAAACCCTCGTTTTTAACATCTGCCAAGCGATTTTCGCACATGTGGCTAAATTAGTCGAACTTGCGACGCCGCTTTTGCGGTCAAAATTCTACTTCTGCCAAAATCACTGAAGTCCCGCAACTACGCACCTTCGGTTCCTATTCTGCACCAGCGTGACCTTTTCTGCAATCATACCCTCATTCCTCCGCATCTGCAACTGCGAATCCCTTCCACATCTGAGACTCAAGCCTATCCAATCAAACTCCGCTTTTGCGGAACGCCTTACACATCTGCGGGCTCGTAGATGCGAAAAATTCCTCGCATATGCATTCTCCTCCAGCTCCATCCAATTTTGCTTCTGCGGCCTCGCACCTGGGGCCAAATCCTCACAGGTGCGATTGCACCAGAACCTGCAACCTTCCGCATTTTCCCAAGGTCAAACATCATCCGTCAGCCATCTGATTCACACCCGAGCTCCCCCCCCAGACCCCATCCAAATGCATCAACTAGTCCTAAAATACATTACCAACCTACTTGAAGCCTCAAATCACATCGAACAACATCAAAATCACGAATCACACCCAAATTGAAGCCTAATGAATCTAATGAACTTCCCGCTTCTAAAATTAATGACAAACCATATCAAAACTACTCCGAATGACCTCAAATTTTGTACACTAGTCCCAAATGACACAACATGCCAATTCAAACTCTCGAAAATAAATTCTAACCCGATATCAACAAAGTCAACTCTGGGTCAAACCACTCAACCTTCCAAACCTTCAACTTTCTAACTTTCACCAAGAAGCCTCAAACCAACCTACGGACCTCCAAATCAATACCCGGACCTATGTTTAAGTCCAAAATCAACATATGAAGCTATTGGAACCATCAAAACTCTATTTTGGAGTCGTGTACATAAAAGTCAAAATTCGGTCAACTCTTTCAACTTAAGCCTTCAACCTTGAGACTAAGTATCCTAATTCACTTTGAAACTTTCTCGGAACCAATCCAACAATCCCAGCAAGTCACATAGCCACAAATCAACATAGTAGATGCAATAAATAAGAAACGGCTCTACAATACACAAAACAACCGGCTGGGTCATTTTAAAAAACTAAGCAGAACCCTTTTCATCAATTTTCTTACATAGGAAATATTACTTCTTGCTTCTCCAGGTGCCCTCCTGGACAATGGGCATTTATTTCAAAGTCAAATTTTACAGGCGTCCACCTTCTAATACGGGTATTTTAGATTTCAAATGTTCCGATATCGCTTTGAAACCATAACTACCAGCGGATTTAACATTCAAATGCTCCGATATCGCTTTGGAATAGTAACTACAAAGCCTGTCTAATGCTCCGATATCGCTTTGGAATAGTAACTACAAAGCATGTCTAACATTTAAATGCTCCAATATCGCTTTGGACCGTACCTAGATCAGATTTCCTTCAAAATCCAAGGTGCTCTGATCACTTCGGACCGGTACCTAGCCCGGATTTCTTTCAAAATCTAAAGTGCTCCAATCACTTCGGACCAATAACTATCCCGGATCTCTTTTAAATTAGAGTTCCAATATGGGACCCTATTTCATTCAAAAAGAAAAATCACATCACCCTCGCTTCAAATCCCCATGCATTATTTAAAACCACTACAATCCATCTTCCTCAAGTCAAGCAAAAGCATAGTCCACACTTTGTCAGCTATCCTGATCAAAGACGCGACACAACATGGAATTATCTTCCAACAAATAAACTGGGGCAAATTTGGAGACGGATGTCGAGCTTTCCAACGACAATCGATGGCTTGTCCCCAAGTATCATTCATCTTTCGTCCTATTGACATTGGGTGTGTAGAGAATCCGAACCCTTATAGTTAGAATAAAACCTAGTGTCATCACAGCCTGATGCTGGGGAAATTTTAAAAATAAAAAATCATAAATCAAATGATCCCATCACTTCTCGAACTATAATCGGCCTATTTCTCGTTGCCTTCGAGATATGTAGGAAACTTAACATAGAGCTCGGCCGCACACGTATCAAAATCCATCTAAATCAATCCACATGTCATCCAACATCCACATCCCAGTGTTACCACAGTCCGACACTAAGGTTATCTCGAAAGTAATGTCGAGATCAAACGAATCATATTCGTCCTGAATATTTATCTTCCACTCCGTGAAGCTCCACGAGTAGCACTCAATTGCATTCTAGAACTACACGCGACATGATTCTCGTGCAACCCGAGATATGTAGGCAACTCAAATACCAGAGTTCAATCACAATCTTCAAAACCTCCCCATCCCCACCCTGTCATATTGGGACAAAATTGCGTATGACGTCAATATCTTTGTCCGAAGACTCTTACATTATCTTCGATCAAAGAGGAGCAGTTGTAGACACGCAATTTTGACCCTCCGTATTTAAAAATTAACTTCTGTAGGCTTCCTAGTAAAAAATGATAAAATATAGTATTCTGCATATTTTCAAATTTAATGCAATTTATTGATAATTATTCCTATTTGCACAAAATATAGGTATTTTTATCATTTTATTGCAATTAGTTAAATACTATAATTTTTATGCATTTTTCGAAATTTCAAAATAATTTATTAATAGTTGTCATATTTATCAAAGTATTAGGATGTTCTATCAATTTATTATCCTTTAAAAAAATAAAATAATTACTACAACACTATTGTAGTAGTTGGCATTTTTAAATAAATACCACAAGCCATATTTTTCAATTAAATAATTATCTTTTAATTTATAGCATAATTTATTAATTACATGAAAGCCAGTAGACTATTATTTCAAAATACGGATCATTTCCAATCAAACCCAATGTCCCGTTAACGTCTGATGTGATAACACATTTGATATGACTAGACATCTGATGTGACTTTGATGTTTCATGACCTTTAATTTGACTTAACATGATTTTTATTCATTGGGTAATAACCATGGGACAAACTAAAAACGATGATGATATTCTTTACCTACTGGGTAAAGGGGGGATTTGGTTTTATTATAAATAGGGGAAGGGGTCTCTTTTTTAGTTTTTGGGAACACTACACACACATGACCACAAAAAATCTGATCTTTTTATAGGGGGTTCAAAACACTAATGTCTACCATCCCTCTCATTCTCAAAAGAGGAGAGCAGCTGCCCAACACTAAAATCTCTCTCCTCATTCTTAGAGAGACCATCGTCTCTCTCTCTCATGTCGAGGTTGCCACATATGAGCCGCCACCGCCAACATTCATGTGAGCTTGGCTGGCCGGCTACCCTAAACATCCCCTCGTGTACTTCCCCTTAACCTTGCACCTAAGGTGCCAGAAACCATGGCGCCTCGTCGGAAAAATCAGGCTGACACCGGTGACGTTTTCTTTCGTCTTCTCACAATCATTCTCTTTTATCCTTTTACAGGTTAATGGATCTAAATGTTGGAGTAAGCTTCACCATTTTCGAATCGTATTTGTGAGTTTTCCGGCAAACCTTATTGAAATGGTCGAAGCCAATAGATTTTGGCCGAAAATAGAATTACTCACCATGAACCTTCATATATGTAGCTCTATTTCGAGTTGTGGTCGATTTTTCCTCAGATCTATCGCCGTCAGATCTAGCTGGACTTGAGTTTTTCTATAACGACCCGATCGATTATTTTGAGCTCTCTCACTTCGTTTGGTGGTTTGAGGTCTTGCATAGCTTCACTTCATATTTTATGACTTGTACGTGTAATTGGAATTTAATTTCAAAAAGTTCGGATTTGATTCGGAAGGAAAATTTTCAATTCGAAAGCTTTCAGTTGGAAGAGTTGACCAAGGTTTGAATTTTGAGTAAACGGCCTTGGAATTGGGATTTGAAGGTTACAATAGGTTCGTATGATGGTTTCAGACTTGGGCGTATGTTCGGGTTGAGTATCAGATGGTCCGGTAGCGTTTCAGCGCTTACTGTGGAAAGTTGGCATTTGATTGTTTTAGAATTTTCAAAGTTTGAGTTGAAGTGGAATTTGGTGTTATTGATTTTCGTTTGGGATTCTGATCCTTGGAATAGGTTCGTATTGTGATTTGTGGCTTGTACGTAAAATATGGCATCATTCCGAAGTGCTTAGATATGATTCAGATACGTTCGTCGAAGTTTGAATGTTTGAAAGTTGAACGAAGGATTTTGATCGCTGATTCATGACTTTGATGTTATTCGTGGCGTTTCGAGCCTGTGGATAAGTTTGGATAAGGTTTTGAGACTTGTTGGTGTGATTGGAACGGGTCTTGGGGGTCCTCGGGTGTGATTCGGAGTGATTCGAACCATTTTTTCTTATTTTGTTGAGGCTGGTGCTGGTGTCTGGTATTATTCTTCGCGAATGCGAAGGTATGAACGCGTTCACGAAGCAGGAATTTTGGCTGCTGGAAAATGTGCATCGCGAACGTGATAGAGGGGTCGCAAGGATGAGGTGCCCTTCGCGAACGTGACAGGGTGTCACGAACGCAAAAAAGGATGGGGAGATGAGCCTAGAGGCATTAAGCCTATGCAAACGCGGTTCAATGACCAAGAACATGAAGTAGTAGGGACATGGAGGCATCAGGAACACGACTTTGTGGTCGCTAATGCAAAGAAGTAAATTTGGACAGCTGATTTTTGGCCTTCACAATCTTAAAGGAGCTTCCGCGATCGCGAAGAGGAAGGACATGGGTAGACTTGATTTTTATGTGGGGTTTGGCTCATTTTTCTCTTATTTTCACTTGGCTGGGCAATTTTTGGAGCTCTTGAAGAGGATATTTTCACGAGGTAAGTTTCTCACTTGTTGTAAGTTAAATACATGTGTTATATATGGATTTCAATATGAAAATTTGTAGAAATTGTGGGATTTTGAAGAAAACCTAGAATTTAATATTTTGGGATTTTGACCACAAAATTGGACATAGAATTGGGAATAAATTATATATATGAGTTCGTGGTATTATGGGTAATATTATCTTCAAAATATTTTGGAATTTGGGCATATGGGCCTGAGGGTTGACTTTGTGGACTTTTCGAGCGGAGTCGAGAGTTGTTATAAATTGATTAATTATGAGTTTTGGAGTATATTTTTGCATGATTGTTAGACTAGTTTCGGATCGATGGGCATTGCTTTAAGGTGTTAGAGAGGCATTGGAGCCGGTTATGGAACTTCAGAGCCTGTCTAACTTTGTGAGGGGCAAATTACCCTATAAGATTAAAATTGTTATGTGCTATTAGTCTTGGGTGCTAAGTACGCACGAGGTGACGAGAGTTCATACTTAGCTAAAAGCACGTTATTTTGTGGTAGACTTAGGACTTTATCATGTAATATTTGAATTTTTTTAAATCATTTTTCCAGTTTAATTAAGTGAATCTATAATTGAAATTGATTTGGGAATATATTAGGCCGATCTTTATCACCTTGAGTGATTTGGCGAGATATTTGATAAACGGTTAAAGTCATGATTACATTATGCTTTTGTACTTGTTCTTTAAGCATGTGACTCGTGATTCGATAAGTTTCTTCCTTTCTTGTGGATCGAACCGAACGCTTCGACAGTATATTGAGATACATCTCTGGTTCGAGCCGGTCGACCCTCGGTAGTGTACACACCACTCTAGATCGGGTCGTATGACATCTCTATAATCGTGCGTGATACTGCTAGCAGTTCGGATATTCATGAGATTCCCCTTTATGTTGAGACCTAGAATTTATATGGTATTCCTTATCCGTTTGAGATTACACTTGATATTTCTGATCTGTTAAGATAGCATATGACTTTTGAGAGATTTATATCGTCAAAATAAATTTTGAACGATTATGATAGTTACCACATTTACCTCATGATTACTCTTGTGCTTCATATCTATTTTTGATTTATCATATTAATTTATTAGACCACTACTAAGTTTCGATGTTGATCCTTCGTCATTACTTCTCTAGAGTTAGGCTAGATACTTACTGGGTACGCATTGATTTACATACTCATGCTACGCTTCTATACTATATGTGCAGGATCTGACAGGTTCATTTGGTGGTCACCTTGGCGCATAAGCACAACAGTTGATGGGACGTTATGGTGAGATGCTTTTCATGCTATGCACCGTAGCCCACAGAGTCTCTATCTTATTTATTTACTCTATCTTGTCTATTTTAAACTCCAGACAGATGTTGTATTATTATGGCGCTCATTAGTAGGCGCTCATGCACTTGTGACACCAGGTTTTGGGATATTCTGATTGATGTTATGGAATTGCATAACATTGTCACCTTTTGTTTTTATATTTTACTAATTGTGTATGTACACATGATTTTAAGTACGATAATTTCTTTATTTAATAAATCTCGTGATTTCAATATTAATAATGTGAAAAATTAATTTGATAGTTCACTATTGACTTGACTAACGGCGACGTTTGGCGCCATCATTATATATAGCTGGAGTTGAGTCGTGACAGCTTTATATCAGAGCACTAGGTTCACTTAGGTCTCACGAGTCATGAGAAAGTCTAGTAGAGTCTTGCGGATCAGTAAAGAGATGTCTGTACTTATCTTCGCGAGGTTACAAGGCTGTTAGGAGCATTTTCCTTCTTGATTCCTCGTCGTGCAATTTGATTCCATTGGAGCTTATACTTTCCTTTCCTTCTTGCTCATTCATATAAGATGTTGAGCACTTGTTATCAATTGGGCATCGAAGAGTTGTAGTGTTACTGCAGATATGGTGCCAGATGTTTCTCCATGCGTATTCGGGCAGGCTTTTATTGTCGCGTTGTGGAAAGGTGTTCTATCATTTCAGCCTAGTATTATTGTTGCCTATGATATCGAGGCTATTAGTATGATGTTCATGCATTGTTCGCGTAGTGTTGATGTAATATTAGGGTGCTTATTTATGTATCGAGGCAGTAAATGACTCGAAAGGAGGATTTCTCGGTGCATGGTTTAGAGGTTCAATATTTAATTCCAGAGGAGGAAAAGCAATTAGACTATGGATGTTCAGGCCTTGATTGACAAAGTATCGAGATCGGATATTTTCGAACTTGGTGGAAATTATCATTTGTGATGTGGTGTCGTCGTCCTTGTTTGAACGTATTAAGGCTCGTCGATGTTATGGTCTTCTTTAATTTTCCTTTGGGCAGGGTGTTGTGAAATAGTGCCTAAGAAGTGGTTGTTAGAGATGGCAGTGTGCAGTGGTTTCAGAGTCAAATTGGTCTAATGTTGATGCTCGAGAAAGATGATCTTGGAGGAGGCTTAGAGTTGGTAGCAATTTATTAGTTCGGGAGCTATAGAGATTGATTTTGACTTGAGGCAATATTTGGGCAGCGAAGAATGTGGAAGGACATGGTGGGAGGTGTCTCGTGATGGTTGAATTGCTAGTAAGTTAAGTAGGAACATCATAGGCCTATTAGTTGCTTAAGGAGACGATTTAACCAAAGTCGGAGTGGTAGTGTAGCATATGGATTATGTGGTAGGATTGCCATATGATTTGAGAAAGTTTAGAGCAATTTGGGGATCATCGTGGACAATGACTAAGTTTATGAATTTCATTTGGGATGGTGGCTAATGTACTGAGAAAGTTTGAATATGATGGAAGGGAGTTTGCTTGAAATGACGAGGGGTTTGGAAACTTGATTATCGTTTTGGGATGAAAATTGAATTCGATTTTTGGAACGTATAGTTGGTCCTTTAGTTGATGCTAGTGGGGAATAAATGGACTTTTATAGATGGTGGACGAGCATAGGCTCAGGAGGGTTTACTGACTTTGTGGTAGTTGTAACCAAGGTAATTTGTTGGTAGATGTCGATACGGAATCCCACAGGTGGGCTATCTTCTATGAGCAGGTTGATGGTTGTGTGATTTTTAATAAAATCATATGAAGAATTCTATTTTCTATCTAACATGAAGTATGTACTACGATGCGTGCTAGGACCACGTGAAAAAGATGGTGTAGCGGTCAAGAGGTCAAATATGTGTTTAGCGATGATGATTCAAGTTATGTTATGGAAGGTTAAACAAGAGATTTCTCCGATATGGTGGAGTGGTGGTGCGAGATCATGGTAATGAGAAGAAGTAGTCATTTTGGGGTCTGGATTTATGTGTTGTAGAATAAAGCTAACTGGGGGAGTCTACCATCTATGATTTGGGTCACGTGGTTATGCGGCTTGGCAATATCGGGTTATCGATACATTAATGGATTAGTTATGACTAATGAAAGAAAACATCAAGGGTAACTCGGGCAAAGAACTTGATGAATTTGTGCTACATTTAGCCTTATCCATTCATGTGAAAATTTTGGGTTGACTCAGAGTTTATGCTTCTTGTGGATGTGATGTACAAGGAAAACAATTTATCTGATTGTTTCTTTGGGAGTGTTCATGTGATAACAGAACACTAGAGTCCGGTTATATTCTAGACCAGATTAGAGTGGGTGACTCTTAGAAATTGTTGTAGTGGGTTCAAGAATTTAAGTGCGGTGTCTAAGGATTTTGGGTTTGTTATGTGGCTGAGGACTAGTTTTGGCAGCAGAGTGTGAAGGATACTTAGGGAAATTCTATGCTATCATCCGGTCTCCGGTGCAGTGTTGGACAAATGGGAGAAACATCTTTGGATTCGCATGAGATCTTTCAGAACGGGGGTATCAGTTGGAGATACTATTGAGTGCATGTGGAGGGTATAAAATGGCTTATGGGTATTGAGACGATGTGGCTTCGTGACTTGGGTCACTCTGGATGAGTGTTGTTTGAGGTCTGTTGTGTGTTAAATAGAAATATTATTTCACAAGCAGGTCGAGAGTAAATTGGAAGAAGTTGAGTCAGTTAATACTGGTTTGAATCAGCAGGGTTGTGGAAATGACTAGTTCCTACAGTGTGTTAAGGCTATACAAGTGATTCGTGGTTGTACATGCGGGCTTGACAACCACCGTGAATTGATTGATTTGGAGGTATTTGATTCTGATGTCTTGGTTATGTGTAAATGGATCCCGAAAGAGTTATGGTGGTTTAGACCACGACTTGAGCTCTGTGTCTTCGCGGTTATGAGAAGTTTGTTGTGTGTTGCGATTCGTCTTTTGAAATGAGTTAAGTGAAAGGCTTCTAGCCGATGAAGTGTTTATTATACTAGTGGTTCAGGAGTTATGATGAAATTTTTGTATTCTCGTGTAGCAGCATGTTAGGAGCAGTGAGCAGTATGGAAATTGGAAGTTGAGGATCAATGTTGCGGTTTGGTTTTGATAAGAACATCACGAGCTAAGAAGAGCATGGGAGGATTTAAGATGTTCAGAGCATGCTGGCACTATTTTTTGGCAGTCTGAGGATGGTTTGTTTTGTGGAAGAGGCATTGTGCATTGAATTGCAGGTTCATGATTTGTATTATAGATATAACATGATCTATTTCCATAGATGTGTAGATTTTACTACCTGGTGTGGAAGGTTGTGGGAGTATATCCTACGGGAATATTGTATAAGTGTGATTTCTTATTCATTTAAGTGTTAGAGATTGAAATGAGATATGAGGATTCTGGTGTTGCCGCTAATAGGAGAGTTAATGCCTGAGAGGCACTCTATTTCTTTGGTTGTGGATTGTGGGAGTTTGTTCTGGATTAGATGGTTGCTCGTATATGTCGTGAATAGGGTCATTGCGGATCTTTGGCAGGTTATTGGCCCATTTTGGGATGATCTGAATCGGCTTGAGGTCCATTGGTAGGCCTAATGTGAATATATATTTTATATCAGATCAGATATGTTGAGTCAGTGTAGCATTTCTTATGGAGAATTCTTCGGGCTTAGTGAATGATGTTTCAAGCATTGTCTAATTCATGTTCTACTCTATTATGCCATATGGGTTGTGAGACAGGTTGATTATTTGCGCATGTATTGTGATCCCGTGTAGCTTGAGGTGTTATATGAGAAAGATCACTCTCGAGATGCAAGTCATTTATTCCACCTTAGTCGTGCTTGGGTTTTTGTAGTGCGTGGTGCTATCCGTCTCTCTAGGGTTGTATTTATGCACTTGGCATGCTTGTGTTCAATATTTGGGCATTTCATGGGTATGAGCATTGTGGCTTGATGGGTATTTCCTTATTGATTGTTTATGTGTGGATCGGGTGGCACGCCGCTACGGGCATGATGTTTGGATCAGGTTGCATGCTACAATGGTATCATGGTTGGATCGGGTTGCACGCCGCAACGGTATCATATTTGGATCGGGTTACACGCCGTAACGGTTTCATATGTGGATCGGGTAGCATGCCACAACAGTGAGATGTTGAGTACGGTTCCTTATACTTTTTTTGAATGCCTTGTTTCTCTTCTCTGAGATAGGTTCATGGAATCTGTTTGGAAGTTTTATTCATTGTGCGGGCTATATAGATCTTTGTTAGAGTTTCATTCTTTTGTATAGGTCATATTCGAGTTGTAGCTTGTTGGCGCATCAATGTCGTCGTATGAGATTTTAGGTGGTTTGATGTGGCTTCTCGATCGAGCAGCTTGTACTGGGTGAGATGAGGTTGTCGGGCTTGAAATCAATTCAATCGGATTTATATAATGTATATTATAAGGAAAATGTCACCATTCATTTCAGAATGAGGCAAGGGTTCTTGTTGAGCGGAGGAATTTCATGAATTATTGATCTGGCAGGTGGTTATGAATTTCTACACATCTCGTTCATCATTGCAATATTGCGAGGGTCGGAACCAGTCTTATATATGTTATGATATATACAACGGGCATCAGATTCGTGAAGTTGCATCAATGGTGGTTGGAGGATGTTATATGGGGCATATGAATTATGCGGTGCAATGTGTGATTAAAGCATGGGTGGATGATCATGTTTTGGGTTCAACGTGTTAAGATTGATATAGTGTATGTATATTAAAATCAGGTCTCGTAGAGAATTCCGAATGTTGGAATTTGGTTCTAAGGCTTGTGGACTAAGGTAGCAGGAAGGATATTCAGTCTGGCTTGAGCTAATGTGCTCACATGGGTTGTAGTGGAACGGGCAGCTGCACGAGGTGTTAAACAACGATTATGGGCAGCTCCAGATTGATTCTTGGCACGTTTGAGAATGAACGTATATTAAGTAGGGGAGAATGTGAAGACCTAACCGGTCGTTGTGAGCGCTAGTGAGTCGTTTGGCGGTGTGAGGCCTTGAGTAGCTTCATTTCATGTTTTATCACTTCTACGCATAGTCAGAATTAAATTTCGGAAAGTTCGGAGTTGATTCGGAAGGAAAATTCTCAATTTGGAAGCTTTAAGTTGAAAGAGTTGACCAAGGTTAGAATTTTGAGTAAACAACCTTAGAATCAGGATTTGAAGGTTTCAGTAGGTTTATATGATGATTTCGGACTTGGGCGCATATTCGGGTTCAGTATCGGATGGTCTGGGAGCGTTTCGGTGCTTATTATGGAAAGTTGGCATTTTGAAGGTTTTAGAATTTCCTAAGTTTGAGTTGAAGTGAACTTTGGTGTTATCGATATCCGTTTGGGATTCCAAGCCTTAGAATAAGTTCTTATTGTGATTTGTGGCTTGTACGTAAAATTTGGCATCATTCCCGAGTGTTTAGATATGATTCGGACGCGTTCGTCGAAGTTTGAATGTTTGAAAGTTGAAAGAAGGATTTTGATCGTCGATTCGTGACTTTGATGTTAGTCATGGAGTTTTGAGCCTTTGGATAAGTTTGGATAAGGTACTGGAACATGTTGGTATGATTGAACGGGGTGCCAGGGCCTCGGGTGTGTTTTGGGGTGGTTTCGGACCATTTTTTCTTGTTTTGCCGAGGTTGGTGTTGTTCTTCACGAAGAAGTATGAACACGTTCGCTAAGAAGGAATTTTGGCTAATGGAAAATGTACATCGTGAACGCGAAAGAGGGGTCGGGAACACGGAGCTGATGATGAGGTGTCGTTCACGAATGCGAAGAAGGATGGGGAGCTGCCACTGGAGGCGTTAAGCCTATGCAAATGCGGTTCAATGACCGCGAACGCGAAGCAGTGGGGACTGGGAGGCATCGCGAACGTGACTCTGCGGTCGCGAACGCGATGAAGGAATTTAGGGCAGCTAATTTTTTGCCTTCGTGATTGCGAATGAGCTTCTGCGATTGCAAAGAGGAAGGACCTGGGCAGACTCGATTTTTATGCGGGGTTTGGCTCATATTTCTCTCATTTTCACTTGGTTGGGCAATTTTTGGAACTCTTGAAGAGGAGATTTTCATCATCTATCATGAGGTAAGTTATTCCCACTTGTTGTAAGTTAAATACATGAGTTATATACGGATTTAAATATAAATATTTGTAGAAATTGAGGTATTTTGAAGAAAATCTAGAATTTGATATTTTTGGAGTTTGACGATTAAATTGGACATAGAATGGGAATAAATTATATATTTGAGTTCGTGGTGTTGTGGTAATATTTATCTTCAAAAAATTTCGGAATCTGGGTATATGGGCCCAAGAGTTGACTTTGTTGACTTTTCGAGCATAGTTGGGAATTATTATAAATTGATTTATTATAAGTGTTGGAGTATAATTTTATTCGTTTGGATGATTGTTTGACTAGTTTCACATCGATGGACATTGGTTTGAGGTGCTAGAGAGTCATTGAAGCCGGTTGTGGAACTTCAGAGCGAGGTAAGTCTCCTGTCTAACTTTGTGAGGGGGAAATTACCCCGTAGGATTAAAATTGTTATGTGCAACTAGTTGTGGGTGCTACGTATGCATGAGGTGACGAGATTTCGTACGTAGCTAAAAGCATATTATGTCCGGGTAGACTTAGGACTTTATCATCTAATATTTGAATTATTTGAACTCATTTTGCCAGCTTAATTAAGTGAATCTATAATTGAAATTGATTTGGAAATATATTAGGCCGATCTTTATCACCTTAAGTTGTTTGGCGAGTTATTTGATAAACAGTAAAAGTCATATTTACTTTATGCTCCTCTATCTGTGTTTTAAGCATGTGACTTGAAATTAGATAAGTTTCTTCCTTTCATGTGGATCGGACAGAACGCCTCAGAAGTATATTGAGATGCATCTCTGGTTCGTGCCGGTTGACCTTTGACAGTGTACACACCACTCTGGATCGGGTCGTAAGACCTCAGCATAATCGTGCGTGATACTGCTAGCAGTCCGGATATTCTGAGATTCTCCTTTTTGTTGAGACCTGGCATTTATATGGTATTCCTTATCCGTTTGAGATTACACTTGATATTTCTGATCTGTTGAGATAACATATGACATTTGAGAGATTTATATCGTTGTGAGCATGTGATTTCTGCCCTATTCAAAATACTCCTACAAAATGAAAGGAATAGATTTTTTCCCAATTGTTTGCAAGTTTATAGGATTTTTAGAGGATTTTATTAATTGTTTGCATTTTTGAGCATATTTAGTTTTTATTAAAATCATAAAAATGACCCAGAAATATCAGAAACATCATGCATTTCATATTAGACTTTGTGTTCATATTTTAGGATTAATTAGTTAATTAATTGCTTTATCAAAATGAAAAATCACAAATTTTGCTCATTTTTACATTTTTAGCTTTCAATTTTAGATTGGTAATTTTCTCTTCATTAATTTAGGATTAACTAATTTTTGTAAATATTATAAATAGATAATTAGTTTAATTTTACAAATTAGATTGATTTAGGATTTTAATTAATTAAATAAAGGAAAAAGAAAACAAAGAGAAAAAGAAATTGGAAAAGATTTAATTTGGTCTTGAAATTGGGCCAAATTTTGTACCCAAATCCGTCCAAACCCAAAGACCAACTTACCCGGTCCAGTGCCCTAGCCCGACAACCACCCCGTTTTTACGTTCTTTCATCACAGCCGTTGGATTCTTTTGATCCAACGGCTCGGAACTTAATCCCATTATTACATATAACTATCTTAAACTAAAGACCCCCCGCCCCCCCATCGACCCCCTCTTATTCCGTCTCTATATACTCTCAAAAGAAACCCTAGCCGTCCTAGGATTCCCTCGAATCGTCTTATGGCAGTGGAACTTCTCCAAACTACTCCAAATTAACACTAGTCAATCACCTTTCCCCCTCCCCCTTTAAAAGTATCTGAACGAGACACACCCCCAAACCCTTAAACTCCTTCAGTCTCTCATCTTTTATATCTCCAAAGAACCCTAGCCGCCGGAAATCGCCTTCCAATGCTGCTGCCCTAAACCACTGCCCTAGATACCTCCAAATGATCCCAAATCTTCACCAGATAATCCATGTCCCCTCCTCTTTCCAAGCCCCCTAACATCATATCTCAAATATTCATAGGTTGCTTCGATTTTCAGATCTTAAATTCTTAAAAAACCGTATTCTGCCTCCTTTATTCTTTTTTTTTTTGATATTGTTTGTTCAAGCTGGCTCATTTACGTAAAGCTAGTTCCCTTGGTAAGAAAAATAGATCTACGTTGGTATTGGTTCTTTTCAAGTCGCCGGAATCTGGTTAGTCACCTTGCTATCTACCAAAATTCCAAAGTCTTGTGGCGACATTCTCCAGCCAAGCTAGGGTCATTATCGTAACATGAATTAGTTTCTTGTGTGACGATATCGACCCCGGCTCAAATCGCTTGAAATTAACAGTTTGTCGTCCTCAGGTATTTCTTCCGTTCATTTTCCTTTCCCCGGTCAATTTGGTTTAACAGTTCTTTTTCTTTATTTTATTTTTCTGACCAATCATCATTTTGTTGTTTTGCATAATTTAGATTAGTTTAGGTTAATGATAGTATGTTTAGCCTAATTGTAATGTTCATTTGTCAACTACAATATGTTAGGTGAATTAGATCAGTTTTAGTCAGTTGAGATTTTAATTAAGTGTTAATTGACAATTTGTTTTGTTTTGATCTATCTCTTATTTGGCCTTATTGTTTGAGTTGGGAGGTTTGAATGCCAATTGGAATTGAAGGGGTTTGAAAGGGTAATATTGAAAACTTTAAAGGGGTAATTGGAAATCAATTCAGGGAATCCAAGTCTAGAATGACCTAGATAGTTCTAGGAGGTTCTAGAAGGGGTTAATGGACAATCAAATGATCATAATTTAGGTCAAATTGATTAAAATTGCAATAAGCAGAATTTAGAAGGGTAAAATTGAGAGTTTTAAATGGAAAAATATCAGAATGTTCTAGTATGGGACAGTTGTCCCCATTCTTAGCATGAAAATGCTGAAATTGGGTGGGAAAAAGGACGGACAACTATTAAAAGATGTTGTACTATCTGACATTTTAGGAATTTAGGGCAGAATATGCCTTTTTATTGCTGTTTTTATACACTCTATAAAAGAAAAAGAACTTTACTGATTCTTGGACAGATTTTGATCAATATATTCACTCTAAAGGGTCCTCTGAATACATAGAAAACTCAAGCATCCTTCTTTTCTGGCATTCATAATAGAAAACGCACATAGAATCCTTAAGATACCTCAAAAATGGAGTTTGAATCTAGAGCTATTTTTTGTTGTTAGTGTGTTTTGTTACTGCGGTTTTCTGGGTTGTTGAGCTCTATTTCCTCAGGTTTTTATGAATTTTATTTGGTCCGCAATACTCTGATTTCTGCTCTAGTTACTGGTGAAAACTAAGTTTCTATTTTCTTTTCTCCAAAGTCAAAGGCATATTTCTTAATATCTGTTGTACCTGTGGCCATTAAGGTATTGATTTCATTCTCATCAAATGTAATAGTTTTTAGAATGCCATAAATATCATCAGATTTGCAACTTTGGATTGATTACATATTTGTTAAATGTTCTACCCATTAATCTGGTAATCTATGCGCTGTTTGAATGTTTTCTACCATGTCTACTGTCTAACAGAACAGAGTCTGAAATTTCAACATGTAACAGTATTATAACTATGAGCTTGTTTGTTAATGTTGTGTTAATCATGGATTTTTGGTTGCATTAGTTTGAGCACTTAAGGTGAAGTAACACTCAGATTTCCAGTTTGATTTAAAGTATCAGATGTGTTGAATGTTTCAAAACTTTATGGAGTAGGAAACATTGCATTAAAATTAGTTCTTTCTTTTAGCCTTGGACTGTTAAAATACATTTGAAGTTCTAAAAATTCCCTAAATGTTTAAGATTTAGAAGTTTTGGCAGCATTCTCTTGTATGTAAAGCCTTCCTCCTCTGGAAATCACTTTGTCTTGGGTATTGTTGGCATTTGATAATGCAGGAGTTTGTGAGTGCTTGGCATGAGGTCCAGATTTACAAATCTAGCCACTGGTTGGTTAGTCTTTTGTGAATGATAGGCAGCTTCAAAAACATGTTGCTAAGTTGATCACTAGGCGGATTCAAAATTAATTTGATTTCAGCCTATACAGATTACTTTTCTTAATTTAGTTCAAGGTCTGTAATTATTTGTAGAAATGCAATGAAGCTATTCATTATTGGTAGTGTATAATATGTATCCATATTTAGTTTAAATTATAGTTGTTTCAGCTTTTTTTTCTTTACAGCAGCCCAAATGTTTCTTGATTCAGAATTTGAAACTGGGCCCATTTCATTTAAGCATATCTAGGACCAGTACATATTAACTTGAGATTCTCCAGTTTAGGATATGTTGTGTGTTCCTGAAATGTGACTTAAATAACTAGTATAGAGGTTTTGAAAATCGCTAATTTGTGCACATCTATATTTGGCAAGGATTTTGAGATTCCAATGTGGTGTTTGAACTCTTTCTAGCCTTTTATACAATACAAATGATTTTTAAGTTTAACATTTTGTCAAAAGTATGTTAAGTAATTACTAGTTTCCTTTACACAATGTTGGATCCAATCAATCGTGGCATGATTTGTCAAAGTTTGTTCATTAACTTGTAGTGATATCATTGGATCCAAGGGAAAACACATTTAGATCATGTCCCCGCATTAACAGAATTCACACTTTACCCGACCCCATTCTTTGACATTCACTTGACTGCAAACCTTAGAAAAAAATGATCATATGAACACTCGTAGTTTGCTTTAGACACTTAATTAAATCATCGCAACTACGGGTATGGTTTTCGTGGCGTAGTTGTGATAACTAATTTCAAATTAACTTTAAATATGAACATTCGTAGTTCGCTTTAGTTGAGTATAACCTTTTGAAATAAATTGAGGCGTGCCATTCACAAATGAATCCCATAATCTATGGCCCTCACATTAATATTAAGATTAGTGTGAAAAATACTTGGAACATTCATAACTAGTATAGAAAATACTTTGAACATTCGTAGTTTGCTTTAGGCACGTTTGTAATAAAATTATCATAGCTATAGATACGGTTCCCGTGACGTAATTGTGATACATAATTTTCAAATTCGGGGGTACATTTATGTGACCTGGCCACAACTTCTAATAACATTAATAAATTAACCATGTTGTAGATCGTGGGCACGGTTCCCGTGACACGATTCACAGTATGTATCAAATAAACAAGTGTACGACAATCATAACTTGTTCAAGAAATAATTCCATAAATCCTAAAAAATGGTTAAAATAATTAAAAGTGGTTATAAAGTTAAAAATGCACACTAGGTTCTAAACATGTAGTAAATAAGATAATTAGGCCAATATTAATAGTTAAGTGACCGTGCTCGAACCATGGAACCCGAGAATGCCTAACACCTTCTCCCGGGTTAACAGAATTCCTTACTTAGAATTTCTGATTTCGCAGACTTTTAAATAAAGTCAAAATTCTCCTCGATTTGGGATTTAAAATAAACCAGTGACTTGGGACACCAAATAAACTATTCCAAGTGGCGACTCTGAAATAAATAAAAAATAATCCCATTTCAAATAATGTCACTTTAATTGGAAAAACTCCCTTATATCCCCTTTCGGTGGTAAAAAGAAGGTGTGACAGCTCTGGCGACTCTGCTGGCGATAAGAACCCAAAAATCTTTGGTTCAGGGTTCATGAATTCGAGCTTAGAATAATTGTTATATTTGGCTTTTATTTATTAGCTGATTTTTATTACATGCTTGGGCCTAATGTGCTAAATGTCGCTTTTTACCGCTTTGATATTATTTGAACTGTATATAAAACGGCTGCGAAACCCTTCTCTTCTAATCTTTTGGGAAGTGCACGCTGGCGTGACTTATTTTCTGTTAGTGTCATATCCCAATTTAGGAACGAGGTTCAGACAAGTTGCAAAGCCGGATGATCTTTTGGTTACCGGTACGCTGCACCCCCGGCACGAGTTGTCCGCTCGGGTAAGCTAGGTCTAGAACAATACACCCAGGTTTTAAATCCTAGAATAATAGAGCCTCATGCCGTATCCGTAGTAGGAACGCTTATTTGCATCATGTGCATTTGACTATGGGGACTCAACACAGAGGTTGGGTCCGTCTAGGACAGGTGTACCCAAAAATCAAAAGACCATCCTGATGCATTTTTACGTGCTACTTGTATAATTATTTGCTTCGGTTTGCATGTTGATCGGTTTCTAGAATAGGGAGAAAAATTATAAAAAACAAATTGAGGTATGAGAGAGATAACTACCTGTCCTTGAAAAATCTGGTGCCTAAAATACACCGAAACTCTGCCGAAATTTTGAAAAAAAAAAGAGAAAAAAGGGAAAATTGTTTCAAAATGCTTCATGTTTTCTGTTGCGTCAAAACTGACCGAACTACGCGGGTTTGATTCTCACCAGGTATGGGATACGTAGGCAACCCTCATTGGTCTAAATAGCCGAATGTCCCGACGGGACGCCGGAAGGCCGTTTTTGCAAGAATAGACACCGACGGTTTCTTTGCCAATTTTGGCCACCTAGCAAGCACAGCCCTAAAATATTCCCTTTTGAAGTGCTGAAGGGTCGTATTTGCAAAAGTAGCTGTGTTTATTTGCATTTTGCAAAATGACCCCTTTTTATCAGTTTTAATAAAATTCACTGTGTTTTAAACCAATCACCTTAATCTAAATGTGAAGAATGAGCACGAGTCAAAATTTATCAATGAAGGTTATGACCAAGATTCTCTTGGAACTACACATGTGGTGGGAAGATTTGGGTAAGCCGGGGCGACACAGTTCAACCACTACCTGGGGAAGCTCACCGGATTACTAAAGATCAGGCCTAGGAGAGACATAATAAAAGCACTGGTGACATTTTGGGACCCAGCTCACAACGTTCTGCATTTCTCGTACTTCGAACTCACACCTACTTTGGAGGAGATAACGGTTATGCTGGGAGTACCAAGGGTCTAAGACATAAATACTTGGTTGCTCCAAGGGTCGTCACCCCTTACAAGTTTCTGGATTTGCTAAAAATAAGCAGGCAGGTCCAGTATACAGATTTGGCGGGTGGGTTTTCCTCTCTACACTTCATATAACAGCGATACGGGCATGTAAGAGGATTTGACAACCCGGAAAGTGGAATCTGTAGCAAAGGGAATTGATCAAAGTGAGAAGAGCATAGATGCTTCGCTTTCATGGTGGCATTCTTAGGTCTTCTAGTGTTTCCCAGGAAGGACGGGAATATTGATCTACGGGTAGCTGGAGTCATCAAAGTTTTGATTACCAATGCTAAGAGCACCCTCGTTCCTATGATAGTATATGAGATATTCCGAGCTCTCACGGCATGCAAAGCCGGAGCAGATTCTTTCGAAGGGTGAAATTTGTTACTACAAATGTGGATAATTGAGCACCTGTGTTATTTTCCTCGATATATGAAGTACGGATCTATAGGGAAAAGCTGCATTGAAGATTTTGGCATAAGGGTCTCAGGGTTCAAAATGCCAGAAGGGGTCGGGGATTGGATATCTTGCCTTCGTTCCATAGCTGCAGGGCAGATAGAGTGGACACTAAGTTTGCTTCCTGTTGAATAAATTGTGTACATGCCTGCCACCGGTCCTTACTTCCTCCTAATGGGCCTTCAGGGCATCCAGCCTTATGCCCCAGACTGGGTGTTGAGATAATTGGGAAGATCCCAGATAGTTCCCTAGGATGAAAATCTTAGTGTTCATGCAGTTGAAATCCGTATGGATGGCCAATTTCATGAAGAAGTGGTTCGCCACATTTGGAACAAGTGCCAATATTTGACAGCGAACACCCGAGTACATGAATTGTCCAGGGGCGAGGTCTTGCCTGGTTATCTTGCTTGGTATAGAAAGAAAATCACTGCAAGGGATGAACCTGAAAGGCTAACCAAAAGGCCTCCCATCCAAGAATTTGTTGAAGCGTCGCAGGAACAATGGGCTTGGTTGACCAAGAAAAATGAATACATGGCCACCATAAGCAAGTTGGAAAAGCAAGTCAGAGATCTTAAATTTGATAGTGGCTTGCAAGCCGTTGCAGATGAGGGTGAAAAGAAAAGATTGGTGCAAGAAAATGAAGCCCTCCAAGCCCAAATCCAGAAAGTGAAGGTAGCTGCTGAAAACCCGAGAAGGAGCCAAACAAATGTAAGACTTATAAACGGTCTTAGGCGGAAAGTATGTGAGTATGGGGCTGATTTGGAAAAGTTCGAAGGTAGTCTGGCAAGATCCCAGGCAAAGTTGGCGAAGAACGCTGAAGGACGGGCAGAGTTTGTTCAGCAATTAAAAGAAAAATATGATAGAGAGGTCGCAAATCTAAAGAAAAAGCTAGCTACCCTCGAGAGTGAAATGGCTAAACAGACAAAGAACTTTAAGGCAGAGATGGAATATTGTTATGCATTGATGTCTCGACTGGAAGAGGACCTACAACTATTGCAGGAGCAAAGCCATCATGACACCCAAGTTCCGAAAGCTAGATCTCGACAAATTGGGCGCCTGCTCCAAGATAAAGGCATCATTAGAGAGAAGATTAGAGGAATTGCTGACTATATCGTCATGAAATGCCACGAGTATGAGGATATAACTAGATACACTTTCTTCGCCGTAATGATGACTTTTGTTCGGCAGATAATGGATGACCTGGATCGCCTCCAAGGAGATCTTGCACGTAGGCCCGCATCGAGACCGACTGATGTCCTGCGGGCCCCTAGAGTAGTTTTGGAGGCACTTATGTATTCTTGATTTTTCTTTTCGAGTCTGTATTTCAACTTTTTTAGAATCTTTTAGTCTACTTTGAGTATGTTTTTATTTTTTTCAGTCCTTAAGTCAATATGATGGAGTCGTTGTAATAGAGAAAATTAGAAGTTTTTAGTTTAATGAAAAAATTGAAAAAAACCCAAAAATTGTTTCTTTCTTTCATTTTGCATTTATCCCATGAACTACATAATGATCTGATTCACGCGGCGTTGTGATACGTAGACAATCCCCATCAGATCCGGTCATAGCTATAGATAACTCGAATAAGAGAGAAAATGATGAAAAGAGGACACAAGAAAAGAGAGAAAACAAGAATAAGAGAGAAAACAAGAATAAGAGAGAAAACAATGCAAAAGAGAGAGTGCAAAGAAAGGAGAGCAAATAATGAAAAGCCCAAAAGAAAAGAAAAGATTCAAGGATCTGGGAGGTCACAAAAGCTGGGATAAGACATGCAACTATTGCAAAATATATAGAAAAACATTTAACTGTCTAGGTGCATTGCATTCCCCAACGTGTGATTCCCTATGTGTTAATTGTCTCAAACTAACTGGTTTGTTGTGTATGCTGTTGAGAATAGATTTTGTTTTTAGGTGGTTGGTTTTGTGGTAATCTGGCTTCGCACCCTTACTTTACAAGGTCCAAAGGAAGTGTCGAAATGATGTCAGAGAGTCAGCTACCAACAATTACCCCCTCAGAGGATAGCCCGTTGTCGGTTATCCCGACGTCAGAGTCAACAACTGCTGAAGAAAATAGGACACTACGCCTCTGCATGTTGGAAATGTGGGACTCTTGGTCTAACGGTAGAGATCTGCCTAGAGCAATACCTAGTTTTCATGAGCTGATTCCCAGAACAAGTGGAACCTCCAACATCCATGTAAACTACCCGACCACCCCATTCGGATACCCCACGATGTCAGCCCATTTAGCCAGAACGCCTTCTGAGGTTCGCCCCCGGGCATCGATTTCTAGAGTATAATCTAACATATTCACCGCACCACCAACCTTGACTACGGCACAACCAACATTGCCCAAGCTAAGTTTTGAGCCCTCATCCTATACTTCCCAAATACCACCATTTCAATCGGACATGGATCATGTCACCCCAAACTCTTACCCTCAACCACCTTAGTATGAGTTTACCATGGGACAAGAGAGAACTGTAAAGAATCCCGAGCAAGAAGAGATCACTCGAAAAATGAAAAGCATAGAACAAAGTCTTAAGAGCATACAAGGCTTGAGTGGCCAGAAGAGTGTCTCCTATGCTGACTTGTGCATGTTCCCTCATGTTCACCGGCCACTCGGTTTCAAGACTCCCAAATTTGAAAAGTATGACGGATATGGAGACCCCATAGAGCACATGAAAAGATATTGCAATTAGTTAAGAGGAGCGGGCATAAAAGAAGAACTCTTGATGGATTACTTTGGGGAGAGTTTAGCCGGAATTGCATCTGAATGGTATATGGACCAAGACATCTCCCGCTGGCACATATGGGATGACTTGGCTCGAGACTTTGTCAGATAGTTCCAGTACAACATGGACATAGCTCTAGATCAAAACATTTTGTCCAATTTCAAAAAGAAGTCTTCAGATAGGTTCCAGGAGTATGCCATCAAGTGGCGTGAACAAGCCGCCAAGGTGAAACCCCCAATGGATGAGACCGAGATGGTCAGTGTCTTCTTGCAAGCCCAAGAGACTGACTACTTCTAGAACATGATGTCCGCTATGGGCAAGCCATTTGCAGAAGCCATAAAGATTGGGGAAATGGTGGAGAATGGTTTGAAAACGGGTTACATTCTGAGCCAATAGGCTATAAGAGCCACCTCTCAGGCAATCCAGAGCGGGTCGAGGGCTGCAGCAAACCAAAAACAGAAAAAAAGTGGCAATGATGTCCTGAAGTCTGAGAAACCCCCATCAACCCCGAGGTTACTTTGGTTCCTCTTCCATCACCTTGCAATATTACTACCCTTACCAAGATGTGGCATACGCCATGACTCCCCAGCCTTATGCAGTGATGAACGCCTAGCCATACGCTCAGCCGCAACAACAGTATAACCAGAACCGAGCTCCACCTCCCAGAAATAACCCTCCTCACCAAGCTCCATATAATCCCCGTCCACCACAGAATAATTTTCCTTATAACGCCAGTGCATATGGACCACCAGAAAAACCAACTTCATACCAATCGGTGGATCATATTCCAGCCTCTTCCCAAAGTTGGTCCAAATGGGTTTGTTGCAACCCGTACCTCCAAACAGGCAAAACCTAAAGTCACCCTCCTACCGACTCGGTACCCGATGTGCTTATCATTCAATGGAAAAAGGGCACGACACTGAGGATTGCTGGACACTTAAAAGGGCGATCGAAAATCTAATAGAGCAAAAACGGGTAGTGTTGAGGGATGAGGAGGTCCCCAATGTAACTAATAACCCATTGCCGGCTCATGACAACGGGCAAGTCATTGGGATGATTTATGAGGATAGAGATTTCGACCCAGCTTTGAAAGCTATCATTGTCATTGCTGATGTTTAAAAGAAGAACAGAGCGGCAACAAAGCAAGCTAAGGATGAGAAGAAAATCAATTCCACTCCTCAAAGTGTAGAAAAGACTGTGGAATCCAAGATAGGGGCAGTGCCTCCTAAAGTTGTCGTTCTCTATGTTCCTAGGGCCCCTAGAAAAGAACAGTTTGTGTTGAGTCCGCCCAAAAGGTTTGAGCAAAACAAGGTCTCGCTTAAGGTACCAAAGATGTACGTACAAAAAGGGACTTATGTGGTGTGGGGGCCGGTAATTTCACCCAGGCTGACTGAGCTTGTGGTTATCAGCCGCGCACCATAGAATCCCATAAAGGAACCCACTGCCGTCCCCTGGAACTACAACAAAGCAGTGGTGACGTACAAAGGAAAAGAAATCATAGGGGAAGTGAATGAAACGAACCCATATGGAAAGTACCTCAACCTGGAAGAATTGAACAAGATCAAACAGAAGCGTTTTCCGCTTAAGAAGCTAGTAAGTGCTGAAGAGGTAGAGGAATTCTTCCGAAAGATGAAAACCTCGGACTACATCGTGATTGATCAACTCAGAAAGTCCCCCTCTCAGGTCTCACTTTTGTCCCTGCTGATAAGCTCGAATGAGCATCAAAAAGTGCTGTTAAAGACGCTCAATGAAGTATATGTTGCGGTCGAGACCACAGTTGAGCAATTGGAAAGAATAGCGGAATGATTTTTTGAAGTCAACCGGATCTCCTTCAGTCTAAATGACTTGCCACCAGAAGGGGATGCCCACAACAAAGCTCTTCATTTGACCGTTAAATGTGAAGGATACTACGTGAAAAAAGTTATGTTGGATGGCGGATATGGGGTTTACATATGCCCTCTCCCGACCCTACAGAGAATGGAAATTTGGACGGGAAAGATTAGACCCAACAATGTTGGCGTACATGCTTTTGATGGAATCAAAAGATATACGATCGAGGAGATTGATTTGATCTTAACCATCGGCCTTGTGGATTTTGAAGTAACATTCAGGTTTTGGACATGGACATCTCCTACAATTTTCTCCTAGGAAGGCCTTGGATCCATGCGGCAGGGGCCGTACCCTCTACTCTCCACCAAATGGTTAAGTTTGAACATGGAAACCAGGAAATAGTGGTCCACGGAGAAGATGAACAATCAATTTATAGGGACCCGTTAGTACTATGTCTGGAGGCTAGAGAAGGTACCGAGCACATAGTCTACCAAGATTTTGAGATCGTGGTCGCAGACTAGTGTGAGGAAGGAACCCCATGTCCTCAACCCTTCTTATCAAACACATCAATCATGATCACTAGTGCGATGATCAAGCATGGCTACAAGCCTGGGAAAGGGCTTGGGGCATCTTTGCAAGGCATTACAGAGCCCATCACTTTGACTACCAGTGAAAACTTCTTTGGTGTCGTCTTCCGAGCTACAGAAGCTAACGTAAAATGGGCTAATAAACGTAATAACGATGGGGGGGTTCTGCCTCAGCTGGTTTCGCATCTCGCCAGAATGTTTGTTAAGCCAAGGTACATAGAAGAAGAAGAAGAAGAGGCCTTCACGACCGAAGAAATTGAAGACATATGTGAAGCAATGCGGCAAATGTTATATGAGGCTCACATGGTCCAGCCGGGTGAAGGCTCAAGCACTGTTGAGGTGCAATATATGGGGCCATGTGCCAAACTTCAAAATTGGAAGGCTACTTCATTCCCAGTTAGGCGGGAAGTCCGGTAGTTCAGTCTTGCCATCTTTTCTACATTCTGAGTTATTTCAAGGTGTAACTCAAATGTGTTTAGTTTATTGTCTTTTAAATTCCAATGTAAACCCTTCTATCTTCATTCAATGAAATGAAATCAATATTTCATCGTCTATGAATCTCTCTCTGTATTCTTTCTGATTTTTGTTATCTTTTCTTATCTCTCTTTTTTAGTTCTAATAATGCGGACTTAAATAACATGACATGTTTGCGGACTTCATGCCCAGATCCTAACACACTGTCTAACTGTGAAATAATGAATCAAGAACTAGAATATGATGGAGATGAGGCTTTTAGGGAAATAAATCAAGAAATAGAAAAATTTGAGAATAAACCTAAGCAGAACTTAAATGAAACTGAGCCAATTAACTTGGGTAGTCAGAAGAGGTCTAGGAAACCATGATAAGTATTTACACTAATGAAAGAACTAGGGATGCATATATCCAACTTTTGTTCGAATTCAAAGACGTGTTTGCCTGGTCCTATGATTTTATGCCAGGACTGAGTGTTGATTTAGTAGTGCATAAATTGCCAACTTACCCCAGTTATCCCCCTGTCCAACAAAAATAGAGAAAGTTTAAAACATACATCAGTGACTAAATCAAAGAGGAAGTCACCAAACAGTTGAAAGCGGATGTGATCCGAGTAGTTCGATATACCAAATGGTTGGCTAATATGGTCCCAGTGCCAAAAAAAGATGGGAAAACTCGAGTGTGTGTTGATTATCGGGATTTGAACAAAGCAAGCCCCAAGGAAAACTTTCCATTGACAAACATCCACATCCTTGTTGACAACTGTGCCAAACATGAAATACAGTCCTTCATGGATTGTTATGCTAGGAATCATCAGGTTCTGATGGATGAGGAAGACGCAGAAAAGACAGCTTTCACCACACCTTGGGGTACTTACTGCTACAGAGTCATGCCATTTGGTTTGAAGAATGTCGGGGCAACTTACATGAGAGCTATGACTGCCATCTTTCACGACATGATGCACCAGGAAATTGAGGTGTATGTGGATGATGTAATTATTAAATCTAGAACACAGGACGACCATGTACGAGATTTGAGAAAGTTCTTTGAGTGCCTGTGTAAGTATGACTTGAAATTAAATCCAGCTAAATGCGCATTCGGAGTTCTATTTGGAAAGTTGTTGGGGTTTATAGTCAGTCGGAGGGGCATCGAGCTAGATCCAACAAAGATAAAGTCCATTCGGGAATTGCCCCCTCCAAGAACTAAGAAAGAGATTATGAGTCTGCTGGGCAGGTTGAATTACATCAACAGGTTCACTGCTCAGTTGACTTCCACACGTGAGCCCATATTTAAGCTGTTGAAGAAAGATGCGGCGATTAGATGGACAGATGAGTGTCGGAAAGCTTTCGACAAAATCAAAGAATATCTGTCGACACCTGGGTTGGTCCCACCCGAGCATGGAAAACTTTTGTTCCTGTACTTGACAGTGTTGGAGAATTCTTTTGGATGTGTTCTCGGGCAACATGATGTGACCGGAAAGAAAGAACAAGCCATATACTATTTGAGAAAGAAGTTCACTAGTTATGAAGCCAAGTACACTTTGTTGGAAAGAACTTGTTGCGCCCTAACTTGGGTTGCCCAGAAGCTTAAGCATTACTCGTTGGCCTACACCACTTATCTCATCACCAGATTGGATCCTTTGAAGTACATATTCCAAAAGCTGATGCCCACAGGAAGGTTAGCGAAATGGCAAATCCTTCTCACCTAGTTTGACATAGTCTATGTCACCCGCACGACAATAAAAGCTCAAGCCTTGGCGGATCACCTAGATGAAAATACTGTTGATGATGAATATCATCCTTTTAGTACTTACTTTTCGAATGAGGAAGTAAATTTCGTTGAGGCAATTCTAGAAGACACCAATGCTTGGAAAATGTTCTTTGATGGAGCTATGAATGCAAAAGGTGTCGGGATTGGGGCAATTTTGATTTTGCCCACTGATCAGCACTATTCGGCTACAACCCGGCTTTGATTTTTCTGTACGAACAACTCTGCCGAGTATGAAGCTTGCATTATGGGCATGAACATGGAAATCCATTAGGATGTGGAAGAATTGTTAATCACGGGAGATTCCGACTTGATTATTCGACAAGCTCAAGGTGAATGGGAAACTCGGGATATCAAGCTTATTCCGTATATGCAACATGTGGAAGATCTTAGCAAGCGGTTCAAATCCATCGAGTTCAGGTACATTCCTCAGTTTCAAAATGAGTTAGCCGATGCACTAGCTACTTTGGCCTCGATGCTGCCATATCCAGGTAATGTCCACATCGGCCCACTGGAAACCCAAATTCGAGAAAGACATGGTTACTACAATGCAGTTGAGATAGATCCAGATGTTTAAACATGGTATCATAATATCAAAAGATTCTTGAAAATAAAGGAATATCCCTAGCAAGCCAGTGGAGATCAAAAGAGAACCATTAGAAGGCTCGCCAGTAGTTTCTTCTTGAGTAGAGAAGTCTTGCATAAAAGGACTCCAGACCTGAACCTTTTAAGATGCGTGGATGACCAAGAGGCTGGAAGAATCATGAATGAAGTGCACCTAGGAGTCTGTGGACCCCATATGAACGGATACGTCCTCACAAAGAAAATCCTCGGGCAGGTTATTACTGGATGACTACGGAAAAGGATTGTTTCAGTTTTGTCCGAAAGTGTCATCAGTGTCAGGTAAACGGTGACCTGATTCATGCATCGCCTTCAGAATTACATCCTATGTCAGCACCGTGGCCATTTGTTGCTTGGGGTATGGATGTCATTGGGCCAATTGAACCAAAAGCTTCAAACGGGCACAGATTCATCTTAGTTGCCATTGACTATTTCACAAAGTGAGTTGAAGCAGTCACTCTCAAAGCCGTCACCAAGAAAGCAGTGGTGGACTTCGTGCATTACAACATTATCTATCGTTTTGGTAATCTTAAAACTATCATTACGGACAATGCTGCAAATTTCAACAGTCATTTGATGAGGGAGGTATGCGAACAATTTAAGATCACGCATCAGAATTCTACCCCTTATCGGCCTAAATCTAATAGTGTTGTTAAAGCAGCGAACAAAAACATCAAGAAGATCCTCAGGAAAATGATTCAAAGTTCTAGACAATCGCATGAAAAGTTACCTTTTGCATTGTTGGGATATCGCACCACTGTGCGCACATCCGTTGGGGCAACACCCTATCTATTGGTTTATGGCACTAAAGCCGTAATACCCGCAGAAGTTGAAATTCCGTCTCTTCGAATCATCGTTGAAGCTGAGATTGAGGACAATAAATGGGTCAAGACCCGTCTAGAATAGTTAACCCTGATTGATGAAAAGCGGATGGCCGCATTTTGCCACTGGTAGTTGTATCAATAAAGAATGGCCCGCGCCTACAACAAGAAAGTGCGGCCCAAAAACTTTGAAGTGGGGCAACTCGTCTTGAGACGTATTCTCCCGCACAATATGAAAGCAAAAGGCAAATTTGCTCCAAATTGGAAAGGTCCATACATTATAAGAAAATTGTTGCCAAAAAGGGCGTTGTACTTAGGAGACATTGAAGGAAATGACCCCGAAGCAGCTGTCAATGCGGACACGGTCAAAAGGTATTACGTTTAACCCTTCTACGATGCAGATATTCTCCGACTGGGATGACGAAGGCTTTCATTCTCACTACCCAAACACGTTTAACCCTTTGACAACCCTTTGAGCCATTTATCTTTCTTTGATTACCCTCTTTGGAACCCGAAAGTGTAAAAAGAGAGAGAGAGAGAGAGAGAGAGAGAGAAAGAGAAAAAGAAGAAACAAAACAAAACAACAAAAACAAAAAGAAAATCAAAAACAAAGTTTCCTGAACTACGTTCGACTTGATTCCGAAAGGATATGTAGGCAGCCTCTCTCTAGGGTTCAGTCACACCAAAACAAAAACCCATGTTTCCCCAAAAGTTGAAACTAGGGCAGAATTTATAACGGTTCAACGACGGTTCACTTGAAATGTTCCAAAATTGTAATTCAATCCAAACTCTTTTTACCCTAAATCCTGTTCAAAGTCCTTCTGATCAATCGGTAAAGATGTTCAAAAGGGGAGGATGTTGGTTACTTGGATCTAATACAATCAAATGAGAGAAATAAAATGAGAGAGTCTTCTTAGTAAAAATCACACGGGCACTGTAAGGCGATGATGAGCTGAGAAATTGAAAATGAGAGAGTCTTGTTAGTGAAAACTCACAAAGAGCACTATAAGGCGACGATGAGAAGATAAATAAGAGAGGTCGATTAGTGAAAACCCACAAAGGGCACCACTGATCGAAAAAGGAATCCCTTACAACCATCGACACCGATAGAGTCCTGGCAAGGTTTCTCGGTTTTGAGGTATGAGTTATGATGGTTTTATGAGAGTTGGATGGTTTGCACAGATCGGGCATCCAGTCCAAGAAGCATGTCATGTCTATTGAAGTCTACATGCACTCCATATAAGTCCTTCTTTCCTTTATTCGAAATGGACACTTCTCGTTTAAATTCATTATCTTGTCCGTTGTTTACTTTTCTTTGAATCCCTTTTGGTCTAATTCCTCCCCGAAACTAATACAAAGAAGAGATGGCAAGATTGGTTTTACAGGGTTTTTGTTGACAAAAGCTAAAATTCAAGAAAAGCACCCAACCTCAGTAGGTGCATCAAGTCGACCTCGACTGGCCATGATGGCCGATACTCCAGAGTCAAAAACTCTTGAAAATAAAGGAAATCAAAGTCAGGTGACCATAAAGGCAAAATAAGATGGAAAAAGCCAAGCCCCATACGGGTCAATCATCATGTGGAATTTAGGAAAAGTCAAGATTCCCAGGTTTTAGAAACGAAACTAATTTCCAGAGAGCCAGCAAACAATGGAGATTTTACTGAAAGAGTTGGGCCCAGATAAAGTGATTGAAATAAGCAAGGCCACAAAACCAACCACCGTTTCAAACTGACAAATCATTCTTTCATTGGAAAACAGGAAAATAGGTGCAATCCAAAACAACCTCGCAAGAAGCAGGTGCAATAAAAGCAAGGTACGCAGAAACCAAAATGGTTCTGCAGCAAAAGTTAGATAAAAAAAAAGAGAAGTCCCTTTCAAACTCTTCATTCATTCTCCTAAATAAAATTCTAGAGTGAAATAAAAAGAAAGAAGAAGAAAAGTTCAAAATCATGGTAGCATAGGGTCTCCAATCTCTAGCTATGTTTTTCCCAACATAGGGTCCCATTCCCTAGTCGATGCTAGCATAACCTGGTAATCTTTCCAACATAGAGTCTCACCCCCTAGATATTTCCGGCATAACCCGATGACATTCCCGGCATAACCCAAGGACCTTTCTAGCATAACCCGATGACTTTTCCGGCATAACCCGAGGACCTTTCGGGCTTAACCCGATGACTTTCCCGGCATAACCCGAGGACCTTTCGGGCATAGGCCGATGACTATCCCAGCATAACCCGAGGACCTTTCGGGCATACCCGATGACTTTCCCAACATAACCTGAGGACCTTTTCCAGCATAACCCGATGACTTTTCCGGCATAACCCGAGGACCTTTTCCAGCATAACCCGATGACTTCCCCGGCATAACCCAAAGACCTTTCCGGCATAACCCGATGACTTTCCCGGCATAACCCGAGGACCTTTTCCGAAATAACTTGATGACTTTCCCAGTATAATCGAGGACCTTTTCTGGCATAACCCGATGACTTTTCCGGCATAACCCGAGGACCTTTTTTGGCATAACCCGATGACTTTCCCGGTATAACCCGAGGACCTTTTCCGGCATAACCTGATGACTTTTTCGGCATAACCCAAGGACCTTTTCTAGCATACCCGATGACTTTTCCGGCATAACCCGAGGACCTTTTTTGGCATAACCCGATAACTTTCCTGGCATAACCCGATGACATTTTCCGGCATAACCCGATGACATTCCCGGCATAACTCGAGGACCCTTTCCGACACCCGATGACTTTTACGGCATAACCCGAGGACATTTTTCGGCATAACCCGATGACTTTCCCTGAGGACCTTTTTCGGAATAACCCGATGACTTTCCCGGCATAACCGAAGACCCTTTTCGACACCCGATGACTTTTCCGGCATAACCCGAGGACCTTTACCAGCATAACCCGATGACTTTCCCGGCATAACCTGAGGACCTTTCTGGCATAACCCGATGACTTTTCCGGCATAACCCAAGGACTTCCCCGACATAACCCGATGACTCTGCCAGCATAACCTAGTAGTCTTTTCCAGTATAGGGCTCCCTCCCTAGATGATGCCAGCATAACCTGGTAATTTTTCTAACTGACGGCCTCCGATCCCCATATGATTTCATTTTAGATATAGGGTCTTCACTCCATAATCTTTTTTTTCAAGGATACACAATCCTGATTTTATTGTTTTCAATAAAGAAGTAGTTTATTTTGTTACAATAACTCACAAAATTTTCCTAGTGAAAACTGGGTAAGAAAAATTTCGTTCGTTTGTTCATTATGGTGTCTAAACAGGTTTTACCATGAGGCACGAGGTTTGAGATGACCAAAAAAAGAAGTCTCAATCCGAATAAAAGAAGATAAAAACAAGAAAAGAAGTTGAACTTTAAGTGTAGAAGCGGAGAAAAGATACGGACTGCTCAAGATATGATTGAAGTCACAAGCTTTGCATGTCCCGCCTTGATCCGAAAAGCTGAAGAAGAATGAACCAGCGGTTTGCAGCTAACGAGCATCAAGATTCAGATCAGAGTCTGTAGGAAGAACCAGCCCAAGACTCAAGATCCAGTTTTAGCAGGTTTATAGATAGGAATCTTGTAACTCGTAGTTGATACGCTTAGCTAGTTTTGTCTTTTAATTTTTCACTTTGGTGTAATAAGGAGCTCAGCAAGCAGAAACAGACGCAACAGTAGTGAAATCACAGTTTCTCGGTAGTCCCAGCTACCAAAACTTCCTGAACTACATTGACCTGAATCCTTCATAGCCAAGGATATGTAGGCAACCTTCGAAGTAAGGTTCGGTCAGACTTTTTCCAAAAATAAAATGCTTCCTATGGAGTTTCAAACGGGCAAAAATCGCTCGTAGTTGCTCATCTTATCTTTGCCCGAAAACTCTTCGTGTTTCCGAGAAAAGAGGGGCAGCTGTGAGCATGTGATTTTTGCCCTATTCAAAATACTCCTACAAAATTAAAGGAATAGATTTTTTCCCAATTGTTTGCAATTTTATAGGTTTTTTGTAGAATTTTATTAATTGTTTGCATTTTTGTGCATGTTTAATTTTTATTAAAATCATGAAAATGCCCCAAAAATGTCAAAAACATCATGAATTATTTATTAGACTTTGTGTTCATATTTTAGGATTAATTAATTAATTAATTACTTTATCAAAATGAAAAAATCACAAAATTGTGCTCATTTTTACCTTTTTAGCTTTCAATTTTAGATTGGTAATTTCCTCTTCATTAATTTAGGATTAACTAATTTTTGTAAATATTATAAATATATAATTAGTTTAATTTTATAAATTAGATTAATTTAGGATTTTAATTAATTAAAGAAAGGAAAAAGAAAATAAAGAGAAAAAGAAACTAGAAAAGGTTTAATTTGGTCTTGAAATAAGGCCAAATTTTGTACCCAAATCCATCCAAACCCAAGCCCAAAGACCAGCATACCCGGTCCAGTGCCCTAGCCCCAAAACGACCTCGTTTTTACGTTCTTTCATCATAGCCGTTGGATTCTTTTGATCCAACAGCTCGAAACTTAATCCCATTTTTACATATAACTGTCCTAAACTAGAGACCCCCCATCGACCCTCTCTCATTCTATCTCTATATACTCTCAAAAGAAACCTTAGCCGCCCTAGGATTCCCTCGCCGGCTCCGCCTCTCTCCGCCGCCCGGAAATCGCCTTATGGCGGCGGAGCTTCTCCAAACTACTCCAAATTAACACCCGACAATCACCTTTCCCTCCCCCTTTAAAAGTGTCTGAACGAGACATACCCCCAAACCCCTAAACTCCTTCAGTCTCTCATCTTCTACGTCTCCAAAGAACCCTAGCCGTCGGAAATTGTCTTCCGGCGCCGCCGCCCTAAACCACTGCCCTAGATACCTCCAAATGAGCCCAAATCTTCGCCAGATAGTCCACGTACCCTCCTCTTTCCAAGACCCCTAACATCATCTATCAAATCTTTATAGGTTGCTCCGATTTTCAGATCTAAAATTCTCAAAAAACAGTATTCTGCCTCCTTTCTTCTTTTTCTTCGATATTGTTTGTTCAAGCCGACTCATTTATGTAAAGCTAGTTCCCTTGGCAAGAGAAATAGATCAACGTTGGTGTTGGTTCTTTTCAAGCCGCCGGAATTCGGTCAGTCACCTTACCATCCACCGGAATTCCATAGTCTTGTGACGACATTCTCCGGCCAAGCTAGGGTTATTATCGTAACATGCAACCACTATACCTGTTTCTCTGAGCAAGAGTCAGTTGCTCGTGTGAAGATATCGACCCCGGATCTGATCGCTTGAAATTAATAGTTTGTCATCCTCAGGTATTCCTTCAGTTCATTTTCCTTCCCTTGTCAATTTGGTTTAACATTTCTTTTTCTTTATTTTATTTTTCTGGCCAATCATCATTTTGTTTTTTTACATAATGTAGATTAGTTTATGTTAATGATAATATGTTTAGCCTAATTATAATGTTCATTTGTCAACTACAATTTGTTAGGTGAATTAGATCAGTTTTAGTCCATTCAGATTTTAATTAAGTGTTAATTGACAATTTGTTTTGTTTTGGTCTATATCTAATTTGGCCTTAATTGTTTGAGTTGGGAGGTTTGAATGCCAATTGGAATTGAAGGGGTTTGAAAGGGTAATATTGAAAACTTTAAAGGGGTAATTAGAAATCAATTCAGGGAATCCAAGGATAGAATGGCCTGGATAGTTTTAGGAGGTTCTCGAAGGGGTTAATGGACAATCAAATGATCAGAATTTAGGTCAAATAGATTAAAATTGCAATAAGCAGAATTTAGAAGGGTAAAATTGAGAGTTTTAAATGGGAAAATATCAGAATGTTCTAGTATGGGACAGCTGTCCCCATTCTTAGCATGAAAATGCTGAAATTGGGTGGGAAAAAGGACGGACAACTGTTAAAAGATGTTGTACTATCTGACATTTTAGGAATTTAGGGCAGAATATGCCTTTTTGATGCTGTTTTATACACTCTATAAAAGAAAAAGAACTTTACTGATTCTTGGACAGATTTTGATCAATATATTCACTCTAAAGGGTCCTCTGAATACACAGAAAACTCATGCATCCTTCTTTTCTGGCATTTATAATAGAAAACACACATAGAATCCCAAAGATACCTTAAAAATGGAGTTTGAATCTAGAGCTGTTCTTTGTTGTTAGTGTGTTTTGTTACTGCTGTTTTCTGGGTTGTTGAGCTCTATTTCCTATGGTTTTTATGACTTTTATTTGGTCCCCAATACTCTGATTTCTACTCTAATTACTGGTGGAAGCTGATTTTCTATTTTCTTTTCTCCAAAGTCAGAGGCATATTTCTTACTATCTGTTGTACCTGTGACTGTTAAGGTATTGATTTCATTCTCATCAAATGTAATAGTTTTTGGAATGCCATAAATATCATCAGATTTGCAACTTTGGATTGATTACATACTTGTTAAATGTTCTACCCGTTAATCTGGTAATATATGGGTTGTTTGAATATTTTCTACCATGTCTACTTTCTAACAAAACCGAGTCTGATATTTCAGCATATAACAGTAATATAACTATGAGCTTGTTTGTTAATGTTGTGTTAATCATGGATTTTTGGTTGCATTAGTTTGAGCACTTAAGGTGAAGTAACATTGATATTTCCAGTTTGATTTAAAGCATCAGATGTGTTGAATGTTTCAAACCTTAATGGAGGAGGAAACAATGCTTTAAAATCAGTTCTTTCTTTTAGCCTTGGAGTGTTAAAATACATTTGAAGTTCTGAAAATTCCCTAAATGTTTAAGATTTAGAAGTTTTGGCAGCATTCTCTTGTGTGTAAAGCCTTCCCCATTTGGAAATCACTTTGTCTTGGGTATTATTGGTATTTGGTAATGCAGGAGTTTGTAAGTGCTTGGCATGAGGTACAGATTTACAAATCTAGCCACTGATTGATTAGCCGTTTGTGAATGATAGGCAACTTCAAGAACATGGCAAAAAATTATTGCTAAGTTGATCACTAGGCAGATTCAAAATTAATTCGATTTCAGCCTATACAGATTACTTTTCTTAATTTAGTTCAAGGCCTGTAATTATTTGTAAAAATGCAATGAAGCTATTCATTATTTGTAGTGTATAAAATGTATTCATATTTAGTTTAAATTATAGTTGTTTCAGTTTTTTTTCTTTACAGCAGCCCAAATATTTCTTGATTCAGAATTTGAAACTGGGCCCATTTCATTTAAGCATACTAGGACCAGTACATATTAACTTGAGATGATCCAGTTTAGGATATGTTATCTGTTCTGAAATGTGACTTAAATAGCTAGTATAGAGGTTTTGAAAATCGTTGATTTGTGCACATCTATATTTGGCAAGGATTGTGAGATTACAATGTGGTGTTTGAACTCTTTCTAGTCTTTTATACAATACAAATGATTTTTAAGTTTAACATTTTGTCAAAATTATGTTAAGTAATTACTAGTTGTCTTTACACAATGTTGGATCCAATCAACCGTGGCCTGATTTGTCAAAGTTGGTTCATTGATTTGTTAATGTTTGGCTCATTAACTTGTAGTGATATTATTGGCTCCAAGGGAAAACACATTTAGATCATGTGCCCGCATTAACAGAATTCACACTTTACCCGACCCCATTCTTTGACATTCACTTGACTGCAAACCTTATAAAAAAAAATGATCATATGAACACCCGTAGTTTGCTTTAGGCACGTAACTAAATCATCGCAACTACGGGTACGATTTCCGTGGCATAGTTGTGATACCTAATTTTAAATTAAGTTTAAATATAAATATCTGTAGTTCGCTTTAGTTGAGTATAATCTTTTGAAATAAATGGAGGCGTGCCATTCACAAATGAATCCCATAATCTATGACCCTCACATTAATACTAAGACTAGTGTGAAAAATACTTGGAACATTCATAACTATTATAGAAAACACTTTGAACATTCGTAGTTTGCTTTAAGAGCGTTTATAATAAAATTATCATAGCTACGGGTACGGTTCCCGTGACGTAATTGTGATACATAATTTTCAAATTCGGTGGTACATTTATGTGACCCGGCCACAACTTCTAATAACGTTAATAAATTAAACATGTTGTAGATCGTGGGCACGGTTCTCGTGACACGATTCACCGTGTGTATTAAATAAACAAGTGTACGACAATCGTAACTTGTTCAAGAAATAATTCCATAAATTCTAAAAAAGCGGTTAAATTAATTAATAGTTATTATAAAGTTAAAAATGCACACTAGATTCAAAACATGTAGTAAATCAGATAATTCGACCAATATTAATAGTTAAGCGATTGTGCTCGAACCACGAAATCCGGAAATGCCTAACACCTTCTCCCGGGTTAATAGAATTCCTTACTTAGAATTTCTGATTTCGTAGACTTTTAAATAAAGTTAAATTCTCCTCGATTTGGGATTTAAAATAAATCGGTGACTTGGGACACTAAATAAACTATTCCAAGTGGCGACTCTGAAATAAATAAAAAATAATCTCATTTCGAATAATGTCACTTTAATTGAAAAAACTCCCTTATATCCCCTTTTGGTGGTAAAAAAGAGGTGTGACAATATTCAAAAGAAATGTTGGAATATTATGATAATTATCGTTTTTACCTCATTATTACTGTTGTGCTTCATATATATTTATAATTTATCATACTGGTTTATTGGACCACTATTAAGTGTCGATGTCGATCCCTCGTCACTATTTCTCCGAGGTTAGGCTAGATACTTACTAGGTACGTGTTGATTTACGTACTCATGCTACGCTTCTGCAATATATGTGCAGGATCTGACAGGTTCATTTGATGGTCACCTTGGCGCGTAGGCGCAACAGTTGAGGGGTCCTTATGGTGAATTACTTTCCATGCTACGTACCGTAGCCCAAAGAGTCTCCATCTTATTTATATACTCTATCATGTTTATTTTATATTATAGACAGATGATGTGTTATTATGGCGCTCTTTAGTAGGCGCTCATGCACTTGTGAAACTGAGTTTTGGGATATTCTTGTTGATGTTACGAAATTGCATAACATTGTCACCTTTTGTTTTTATATCTTACTAATTGTGTATGTACCCATGATTTTAAATGCACAAATTTTTTTATTTAATAAATTTTGTGATTTCAAAAATAATAAAATGAACAATTAATTTGATAGTTCACCATTGACTTGCCTAACGGCTATGTTAGGCATGTCGTGAATTAAATCTCGACATTTCTGGCGACCATTGTGCTTTTAATATTGCTCCGGTGTAGCCGTCAAAGTAGTACTGTATTGTTGGCTGGAGATTTCTCAATTGTCGGCGACATTTTGTGTTTGCTTTGGCTCCTCCAATTATCTTCTATTTCCGTGTGGTTACTGTTACTTTGATTTTTCATCTCCCTTGTTTATATGTTGATAACTAAAACATTTTGCTGGTTCCTATTTTTGAGCAGATACGCTGCAAATCAGGCCGGAAATTTCGTCCAGTGTGTGTCTCATTTTGTTACTGTTCCGGCATCCTTCTTGATTGTGCCAATTAAAAAATGCTTGTTTTGTTCCATTGTATTCGGATTCATGGGTTACGGATCTGTTAGCATTATATTGGGATATTTGCTATGATACTATTATTTTCGGACAAAATCTTGCCAAAGAAAAATATACATCTTTGAACCTGTAACATTGTTTTACTAAAGAATGTTACTGATTTTGAGTAGGTGCATTTGTTTGGAACGGATACTGTCTTGAAAGCCTATGAAAATAATTTCTTTAGATTATTGAGACACGACCCGCCTATTGACCTTTCGGACCGGTCCCAAAATAACGAGGCGATGATGATAAATATCAGAAAAGGAAAAGACGAGAACGTGACGAACCAATAACCTTTGGACAGAGACACGGCTAGCTACCGTAGTCGCAACCAAGGCGGTTCCCGTTCTCATGTCTAGACGGAAATCAAATATCTGAGCCTCAACCCAATCGGGAGATGTTTCGGCTTATATTCCTACTAATGTAATTTCCATGGCTGATGGACAAATCTTCTTATCCGTCGACCTCTCTCATAATACTTTTAAACTATTTTCCAAAAATCTTTTAATAAAACTTTTTTCAAAAAACAATTTTCCAAAAACATAATTTAATGAAAATTATTTCAAAAATATATGTAATATTTAATTTATTTTTACTTTATGGTATTTCACGAACAATTTTCACTTCTTTTGTCTTGCGAGGTACACTCAAAGATGAAAAGATAAAATCCTTGACAAACTTTCCCGCTTCGTACTAAATACCCTGCTTCTATCAGGACCCAGATTCCCAACGTCGGAGTCGTAATGGCGCCTAACATCTACTTGCTAGGCAAGCAAACATTAGATAACCATTTTAATAATTTAAAATAGAGTAATAACAATTATTAACGATTAATAAAGCTACAATACATAAGATAAAACCATAATATAACACAGTCTAGTCTAATTCAAGAAATTTGGAGTCACCAGTACATGAACAACTAGAATACTACAAGTATGATTTGAACAAAATACAACTGTTTGAAATGAAATAAACAATAATGACAGAAATAGAGGGGGACTTTAGGGAATGCGAACGCCAGCAGCTCTACCTCAAGTCTCTGAGGACCAACACTAGTATTTGCACAAGAAATGCGAAAATATGGCATGAGTACAACTGACCTAATGTACTCTATAAGTATCGAGTCTAACCTTGACGAGATAGTGACGAAGCTATGACAAGACACCTACTAATATCCTATGCAGATATACACAAAAGGCAACAGAAACAACAAATAGGGCATTTAACATAATAACAGGGAGGGAACATGTAGAAAGAAAAGCACGAGAAGAATGTCAAGTACAAAATCACCAAGTAGCCCTTTTACAAAATAAACTACAATGCAACTGATTAAATCATCAATCCTGACATCAAACAAAGAAATGAAATGTAGCCATTACCCTTCGTACTTTTACTCTCGCCATCACCGTGTAATATCATAAATGTAGCCATTACCCTTCGTGCTTTTACTCTCATCCTCACCATATAATAATGATAAGATAAATGAAATGGCACGGCATCACCCTTCATGATTTTACTCTCTTTCTCACATGAAATGATAAATGATACTAAGCAATCAAGTGCACGACATCACTCTTCGTGCTTTAATCCTCACAATCTCTCAATCAATGATAATAATATGCAAATAAGGCATGACAACACCCTTTGTGCTTTTTACTCTTCCTCCCCAAGCAATAACATTAATCCACAATAGCAATGCAAGGTAGGGAGAAAATTTCACTTCAATTATAGTGTCATGATAGGCAAAATAGACTTTCAATATCTCAACAACTCCAAAATAACTAATAAATATGAAGGCGAACAATTAAAGAAATAATAATCTAGCTAAGGAATAGAAAGCATAATCAATAGAACAACATAGTACAATAAAATAATTTTCACCCGCATACTTAAACCCAATGATAACACATAACTACTCATCACCTTACATATATACCATCCCTACACATAATGCACGTAGCATATAGACCAACAGGTCCTAATTCCCTCAGGTAAAAGTTAACCACGACACTTAACTCTTCTGCAATCAAATCAATGCTCAACCACGACTTTTCTATAGAATTAGCCTCCAAATCAATCAAATATAGCCATATATAGTTCGGATAATTCAAAATAAGCTTAGAAACTACCCATGAGTAAAAAAGTGTCGATCTTAATGATATTGAAAAAAGTCAACAAAAGTCAACCCCGGGCCCGCTTGATCAAAACCCGAGATTCGGACCAAAATCCAATTACTCATTTACCCCTAAGTCGGTTATGTGATTTATTTCGAAATCGGACCTCAATTTGAGGTCTAAATCTCAATTTTACAAAATTCCTAATTTCTACCCAAATCCCTAATTTCTACCATAGAAATCCTAAATTTGATGTTAAACCACATGAAAATTAATGAGGATTTGAAAGAAAGTGAGTTAGAGTTGCTTACCAATGAATTTGGGAAGAAAAAATTCTTCAAAAATCGCCTCCAGTGTGTTTAGGGTTGAGAAATAATGTAAAATGAGCTAAGTCTCGTTTTCCCCATCTTTTACCCAACTGCATGTATCACAGTTGCGAACTCTTATTCGCATTTGGGAACACCGCAAATGCATAGAACGGATCACAAATGCGATCATCGTATCATAAGCCCAGAAGTCGCAAATGCGATATAACCGTCTTATATAAGAAAGGCCACCCCTTCACATATGCAAGTCAAGTGTGAAGCTTCCCAACATTACATTGCGACACTAGAGTCATAAAAGCGAAGCCAACAACCATCGCAAAAGCGACTCTTTCTTCGCAATTGTGAAGCCCCAACCCCTAGCACATGCTTGAAAATGCGAAACCAATGTTCGCAAAAGTGAGACTTGCAAATTTGAGTCTGACCTCGCAAATGCGAGATATGTAGATCAACACGAGGACCGAAGTACACCAGCTATTTCAAATCATCCAAAACTCATCTGATACATACCCGAAACTCACCCGAGCCTCTTGGAATCCCAAACAAACATGAACATAAATGTAATAACATTATATAAACTTGCTTCTGCGATCAAAACACCAAAATAACATCTGAAACTACGAAGCGGACATCAAAATACATGAAATTCAAAAGGAAACTCAAGAGTAGCTAGAAACCCAATCAAGTGTCTGATTCCTCTCAAACTAACTCGGAATAATGTCAAATTTTACTGACTAGTTTTAAATAGCAAAACAGACCTATTCAAAGTCTCAAAACAAAAATCTAAACCCGGTAATCATAAACTCAACCTATGGTCAAACCTGATGAATTTTTAAATATTCAAATTGCCATCTTTCAACAAAATAAGTATAATCAACCTAGGGACATCCGAATTCAATTTCAGGCATACAAGCAAGTCTAAAATTACAATACGAACCTACCAGAATCGTCAAAATACTTATCCCGGGTTGTTTATCCAAAATGTTGACTGTTGTCAACTCTAACCTTATTTTTAGTCAAAATTTTTATTTTTCTTCAAATTTCACATAAAAGTTTTTCGAAAAGCGACACACACCACACACACATACCAAAAAACATCAAATGAAACTACAGGAGGTCTCACATTATGAAAATTAAAGTTAGTAATCAAATCAACCTATCAGGTCGTCACAACTTCGTACTTCCCATTCTTAGATGTACTCAAATATAAGTATAGTAGAACTCTTGTTATAATATCGCTTTACTTATTCTTTTAGGTATTTATTTGCTCTATCTATCACACCTAGAATATCATGTTTAAATAAAATAATAAATAGAGTTGTCAAGCGTTAGCTAACTATAGTTCACATCAAATACTTAGGCCTTAGACATGTGCTTGCAATTGGTTTGATTAGCTTGATTCGTATTCACGTAGTTAATCTAACTAGTTAGCTTAACTCGAGTAAATTTGGGCTTGTGAATAATTTAGTTGTGTTTAGTCTCAATTTTACTATATTAAATTATTATGAGATTTTTCTCTAGTCTTACCATATCTCATACTGTGATTGTCACGA
Source organism: Nicotiana tabacum (assembly GCF_000715075.1). NCBI lineage: Eukaryota > Viridiplantae > Streptophyta > Magnoliopsida > Solanales > Solanaceae > Nicotiana > Nicotiana tabacum. The sequence goes on from NC_134101.1 coordinate 206,203,443, forward strand.
TCCGCATTTTTCACCCTCGAGAGTCGTGATGACGCCTACTAGTGAAAACTAGGCAAGCCAATCAACTGAATTATTTGCCTTGTTTCCATTTTTTTTAAATTCGTTAATAGTTATAGGCCAACAGTTAATAATCAACAAAATTTAACAAGTGGAAAATTCAATTTCAAGCTTTAATAATCCTGCTATAACAATTCCATAACAAATCTACCCAAGATTGGTGTCACAACTTCATAGACTGTCTAAGAGTACTACAAATAAAGGTTTGAAAGAAATAACAAAATATTGTCTCTGGGATTGCATAAAGAAACAGGAAAATAGATAGAGGGAGACGACAAGGCTTGCGGACGCCTGCAGGACTACCTCGGGTTGCCTGATGAACAAGTAGCAGAAATCTCACTGCGGTCCGAAATCTACAACACTGGGATCTACACAAAAGAGTGCAGAGTGTAGTATCAACACAATCGACCCCATGTGCTAGTAAGTGCCTAGCCTAACCTCGGTAAAGTAGTGACGAGGCTAGGACCAGAATACCAAATAAACATGTACAGGTAAATAATGTACAACGGAAAATAGAAGAAGAAATATATAGTCAAAGAAGGGAGGGGGAAACATGCTGCGGGAAAATACCAAATGGCAACAGGAGGACAATAATTAAATATATGGAACACCACTATTCAATTATCAACAAGAATCAGAAATCAAATAAGTGCACGGCATCACCCTTCGTGCTTTTACTCTCATCCTCACCATAAAAAATCAATATAAACTGCACGACATCACCCTTCGTACTTTTACTCTCATCCTCACCATAAAATCAATATAATCGGCACAGAATGGTACATCGTGCGGCACGACATCACCCTTCGTGCTTTAACACTCTCTCACCAAAACAATGCACGACATCACCCTTCGTACTTTACACTCTTCCTCACCCAAACAACAAACACAAACAATAAGGGCAAGGAATAAATGAATCATAATAAAATCCGGCAAGGGAACAATATCAAAACAACAACATCCCAGCAAGGGAACAACATTAGAAGCCGCAACATCCTGGCAAGGGATTAATACCATAATCCTCTTCTCATTTTTCACATTTACTTCACAACTTGATTCACAATTTGAGCCAATGCTCTATAAGGTTCAATTGCCAATTTTCTTTCCACAAACCTTTGCTCAACAATAGCAACCACCACATTAAACATGAACTATACAAACAGAGTCACATTAATCATCACATAAGACTCACGGGCATGCTTGACACCAATGTATAGATATTCATCACCATGTCTATACATTGTACTCAACAAATAATACATAACAAATAGGACACAACTCCTAATCCCTCAAGCTAAGGTTAGACCAAACACTTACCTCGCTTGGCAACCAAATTCAAGATTCCAATGAACCTTCGCCTTCAAAATTCATGTCCGAAGGCTTCAAATCTAGTCACAAATAATTTAATATACTCAATACAAATAGTAGAAATTAATTCCATATAAATTTGCTAATTTTTCGGATTAAAATCTGAAATTTAACTCAAAAATTGCATGTAGGGCCCACTTTTCGGAATCATATGAAACTCACAAAATGTGATAACCCATTCCGGTACGAGATCAACCATATAAAAATTATCGAATTCCGACATCGGATTGGCTTTCAAATCTTAAATTTTTGTTTTCGGAAGATTTGGTAAAAATCTGATTTTTCTTCCATTAATTCATGGGTTCATGATGTAAATGAGCATGGAATCATGATCTATAAATTATTTATTATAAAGAACACTTACCTCATTCAAATTTATGAAAACCCCTATGACAATCGCCCAAACCGAGCTCCCCCAACTCTATTTTTGTCAAAATGGCCAAAACCCCAGTTTTATAGCATTTTTACGATTCGGGCGCCACAGGTGGCTCCAGGCGCTGCCTGTGGTGCTGGTTCCAGTAGCCAAAAATTATCCCGGCACCATGGATGGCGCCCCGCGCTACCCTGGGCGCTGGAGATGGGAAATTATTTTTCCCTGACACGAAAATGGGCATAACTCTCTCATACGATGTACGAATTGGACGATTCTTTTTGCTATGGCTCTGAAATTTTGATACGGATCTAATGCTTCAATCAAAACTGAATTTGGAGCACATTTTATTAATATAATACCACTTATTCTTAAAGAACGACATCGAAGCATTCTTGAAATGCCCAAGTTAAACTCCATCAACCATCCAAAATCCACTCGAGGCCCTCAAGACTTCAGCCAAATATATCAACAAGTCTTAAAACATCATATGGACTTACCTAGGGTTTCAAATAACTCCAAGAAATGTTGAAATGCCAATTCACACCTCAATTCGGACTTATGAGTTTCAAACTTTTCAATTTACATAACTTGTGCCGAAACATATCAAATGAATCATGAATGACTTCAAATTTGGCACACAAGTCATAAATGACATAATGGAGCTATTCCAATTTTTAAAATATCAATACGAGCCCAGTATCAATAAAAGTCAAATTCGTAGTCAAACTTTGGAAACATTTAGCCTTTAGATTTTTAGTTTTTTGTTAAATGGCTATAACTTGAGCTAGGGACCTCCAAATTTGATTCCGGGCATACTCCCAAGTCCTAAATCACGATACATACCTACTTGAACTATCAAAACACTTATACAGGTCCGTTTGCTAAAAATGTTGACCGAAGTCAACTCACTTGAGTTTTAAAGCTCTATTTCACATTTTAATCCATTTTTTTCACATAAAAACGTTCTGAAAAATTATACGGACTGCACATGCAAATCGAGGTGAGGTAAAAAGGAGGTTTTTAGGCCTCGGAACACTGAATTTGTTTCTAAAACAAGTGATAACTTTTTGGGTCATCACATCCTCCACCTCTAAAATAATAGTTCGTCCTCAAATGGACATAAGAAGGAAGTACCTGAGTCGGGGAAAAGATAGGGATAACAGCTCCGCATATCGGACTCAGACTCCCAGGTCGATGCTTCAGCAGCTGACCTCTCCATTGAACACGAACAGAAGGAAAACTCTTTGATCTCAACTAACGGACCTGCCGGTCTAGAATAGCTACCGGCTCCTCCTCATAGGACAAGTCCTTGTCCAACTGGACAGTGCTGAAGTCTAACACGTGGGATGGATTGTTGTGATACTTCCGAAGCATGGACACATGAAACACTGGGTGCACGGCTAATAAGCTCGGCGGCAACGCAAGTCCGTAAGCCACCTCTCTCACTTGATCAAGAATCTCAAACAGGCCAATGAACCTAGGACTAAGATTGCCCTTCTTTCGAAATCTCATCACGCCCTTCATAGGCAACACCCGAAGCAATACCCGCTCACCGACCATGAATGCCAAATCACGAACCTTACGGTGGGCATAACTCTTTTGCTTGGACTAAGCTGTACGAATCCTATCCTGAATAATCCTGACCTTGTCCAAGGCATCTTGTACTAGATCCATACCCAACAACCGAGCCTCTCCTCGCTCAAACCATCCAACCGGCAACCGACACCACCTATCATATAAAGCCTCATAAGGAGCCATCTGAATACTCGACTGGTAACTGTTGTTGTAGGCAAACTCTGCTAAAGGCAAAAACTGATCCCACAAGCCTCCAAAGTCAATGACGCAAGCTCGGAGCATATCCTCCAAAATCTGAATAGTCCGCTCAGACTACCCGTCTATCTGAGGATGAAATGTTGTGCTCAACTCAACCCGTGTGCCAACTCTCGCTGAACTGCTCTCCAAAAATGTGAGGTAAACTGTGTACCTCGGTCCGAGATGATAGACACGGGTACACCATGGAGACGAACAATCTCCCGGATATAGATCTCAGCTAACCTCTCGGAAGAATAGAAGACTGCCACAGGAATGAAATGTGCTGACTTGGTTAGTCTATCAACAATAACCCACACTACATCGAACTTCCTTTGAGTCCGTGGGAGTCCAACAACGAAGTCCATAGTGATACGCTCCCACTTCCACTCAGGAATCTCAATCTTCTGGAATAAACCACCAGGCCTCTGATGCTTGTACTTAACCTGCTGACAATTCAAACATCGAGCCGCATATGCAACAATGTCCTTCTTCAGTCTCCTCCACCAATAATGCTGCCGCAAATCCTGATACATCTTGGCGGTGCCTGGATGAATAGAGTACCAGTAACTATGGGCCTCCTCTAGAATCAACTACTGAAGTCCATCCATACTAGGGACACAAATGCGACCTTGCATCCTCAAAACACCATCATCTCCTAGTGTGACCTGCTTGGAATCTCCGTGCTGCACCGTGTCTCTAAGGACACATAAATAAGGATCATCATACTGTCGATCTCGGATACGCTCCAATAAATAAGAGCGAGCAATTGTACAAGCTAATATGCAGCTAGGCTCAGAAACATCCAACCTTACAAATTGATTGGCCAAAGCCTAGATATCCAAAGCAAGCGTTCTCTCACCGACTAGAATATACGCAAGACTGCCCATACTGACTGACTTCTTACTCAAAGCATCGGCCACCACATTGGCCTTTCCCGGATGATATAAGATGGTGATATCATAGTCTTTCAACAGTTCCAACCACCTTCTCTGCCTTAAATTCAGCTCCTTCTGCTTGAACAAGTATTGCAAACTCTTGTGGTCCGTGAACACCTTACATGCCACACCATACAGATAATGCCTCCATATCTTCAGCGCGTGAACAATGGATGCTAACTCGAAATCATGGACTGGATAGTTTTTCTCATGAATCTTCAACTGACGCAAAGCATAAGCAATGACCTTTCCATTCTGCATCAACACCGCACCAAGCCCAACACGAGATGTATCATAGTAAACTGTATATGGGCCTGAACTTGAGGGCAGAACCAACACTGGCACCGTAGTCAAAGCTGTCTTGAGCTTCTGGAAACTCGCCTTGCACTCATCCGACAACTAAACTAGGCACCCTTCTGGATCAACCTGGTCATCGAGGCTGCAATAGATGAAAACCCCTCCACAAACCGACGATAATAGCCTGCCAAACCCAAGAAACTCCAGATCTCTATAGCTGATGTGGGTCGAGGCCAGTTCTTTACTACCTCTATCTTCTTTGGATCTACCTGAATACCCTCTGCTAAAACCACATGACCCAAGAAAGCAACTGAACACAACCAAAATTCACACTTCAAAAACATAGCATACAACTGACTATCTCTCAAAGTCTGAAGAACCACTCTCAGATGTTGTTCATGCTCCTCATGACTACGGGAATAAATCAAAATATCATCAATGAAAACTATCACGAATGAATCCAAGTAAGGCCTGAACACTCGGTTCATCAAATCTATAAAAGCTACTAGGGCATTCGTCAGCCTGAACGACATCACCAAGAACTCATAATGCCCGTACCGAGTGCGAAAAGCTGTCTTAGGGACATCGGATGCCCTAATCCTCAACTGATGGTAGCTAGATCTCAAGTCGAACTTAGAAAACACTTGGTCACCCTGAAGCTGGTCGAACAAATCATCAATCCTCGGCAATGGGTATTTATTCTTGATTGTGAACTTGTTCAATTGCCGGTATTCTATACACATTCTCATCGATCCGTCCTTCTTCTTGACAAACAACACCGGTGCACCCCATAGCGAGACACTGGGCCTAATGAAACCCTTATCAAGCAAGTCTTGCAACTGCTCCTTCAACTCTTTCAACTTAGGCGGGGCCATACGATATGGCAGAATAGAAATAGGCTGAGTGTCCGGAGCCAGATCGATGCAAAAATAAATATCCTTGTTAGGTGGCATACCCGGTAGGTCTGAAGGAAATACCTCAGGAAACTCACGGACAATGGGCACAGAATCAATAGAAGGAACCTCGGTACTGAAATCGCGAACATATGACAAATAGGCCAAACACCCCTTCTCAACCATTTACCGAGCCTTCGTATAAGAGATAAGGCTATAGGTAGAATGACCAGGAGTCCCTCTCTATTCTAAACGAGGTATACCCGGTAAGGCTAAGGTCACTATCTTGGCATGACAATCTAAGATGGCATGGTAAGGTGATAACTAGTCCATCCCTAGTATGACATCAAAATCAACCATGTCCAACAGTAATAAGTCTACTCGGGTCTCAACACCCCCAATCACAATCACGCAAGAATGATGAACACGATCTACCACAATAAATCACCCACCAGGGTGGACACATAAATAGGAGCACTCATAGAATCACTGGGCATGACCAGATACGGCGCAAAATAAGATGACACATAAGAGTATGTAGAACCTAGATCAAATAGCACTGAAGCATCCCTACTACAAACCAAAGTCGTACCATTGATAACTACATCAGAAGCCTCAACCTCCACCCTGGCTGGAAGAGCATAAAATTGGGGCTGGGCCCTACCACCCTAGACTACATCTTTGGGACGACCTACTGCTGGCTGGTCTCTACCTCTAGCAGCCTGAGCTTCGCCTCTAGAACCTCTACCTCCACCTCTAGCACCTCTACCTCCACCTCTGGCTAGCTGGGCGGGCTGTGGAACACTCGGTGCCTGAACCATGGCACGGGAACCCGGATGCTGAGAGCTGCTCGATGCTCGAGGACAAAATCTAGAAATGTGACCTGTTTCACCACAAGTATAACAAGTCCTCGGCTACTGAGACTGCTGACCCTGACGACCTGAATGGCCACCCTGAAAACTCTAGAGCAGTGGTGCATTGATAGGAGCTAGTGGTGCACTATAGGACTGCTAATCAGAATACTACATGTGAGAACCACGACCACCTGAAGCACCATGAGAAACCTAAAGTGCCGATAGAAAATGCATAGGAGGATGGCCTCTACCATACAAATCCCTACCTCCAGACGAGGCGCCACTGAATCTGCCTGAATGACGAGGCCTCTTGTCAGACCCCTGGCCACCTCCCTGTGATAAAACCATCTCAACCCTCCTGGCCACATTGGCCACCTCCTGGAAGAAATGTCATTCCCCGTCTCCTTAGCCATCTAGAGTCGAATAGGCTGGATAAGTCCATCAATGAACCTCCTCACCCTCTCTCTCACACACACACTAGGAAGTATAAGTAGAGCATGACGGGCCAACTTGATAAACCTGGTCCTGTACTGAGTAACAGTCATAGAACCATGCTGGAGGTGCTCAAACTGCCTCCGATAGATCTCTCTATGAGTAACAGGAAGAAACTTCTCCAAGAATAGCTGAGTAAACTGCTCCCAAGTCAAATCTGGTGATCCGGCTGGTCTAGCCAAACAGTAATATCTCCACCAAGTCTTGGCGGATCCAGATAAGCGAAAAGTAGCAAAATCGACCCTATTGGTCTCCACTATCCCTATGTTCCTGAGAACCTCGTGACAACTGTCTAGATAATCCTAGGGATTCTCAAAAGATGCACCGCTGAAAGTGGCAGTGAAGAGCATGGTAAACCTATCCAATCTCCACAAGGCATCGGCAGTCATAACTGCTCCGTCACCAGTCTGGGCTACCATACCCGGTTGAACTGCTCCAACTAGCTGAGCTGTTGGAGTCTAAAACTGGGGAGCCACCTGCTCTGGAGTGCGAGTAGCAGGAGTCTGGGACCCTCATCCAGTATGAGAAACGGATGGTGCTACAGGAAGCAAGCCTACCTGGGTGACGCTCTCCATGAGGCCAACTAGACGGACCAGAGCATCCTGAAGTACTGGGGTAGCAATAAACCCCTCTGGGACTTGAGCTGGGCCCACCGGAGCTGTCTTGGTCGAAACCTCCTCGTCAAACTCAACCAGAGGTTCCGCCACTAGTGCCGCTACTCCGGGCTAAGCTCGGCCTCTAGCACGGCCTCGGTCTAACCCTCTGCCCCTCGTGTGAGCTACTGCTGGGGGCTCGGGCTGCTGATCAACAAATGAGGAAGCGCGTGTTCTCAGCATCTGCGAAAGAACAGAGTAGAAATTCAATTAGCATTGAGAAACCAAACCGCACGACGGGAAATAATATATGTGAAATTTTACCTAACTCTGTAGCCTCTGGGGAATAAATACAGACATCGCCATACCGATCCCTCAGACTCTACTAAGCTTGTATGTGAATTGTGAGACCTATGTAACCTAGAGCTCTGATACCAACTTGTCACGACCCGTATTTCCCACCCTCGGGAGTCGTGATGGCGCCTACTAGTGAAAGCTATGCAAGCCAATCAACTGAATTATTTGCCTTGTTTCCATTTTTTTTTAAATTCATTAATAGTTATAGGACAACAGTTAATAATCAACAAAATTTAACAAGCGGAAGATTCAATATCAAGCTTTAATAATCCTGCTAATACTATTCCATAACAAATCTACCCAAGATTGGTGTCACAAATTCATAGACTGTCTAAGAGTACTACAAATAAAGGTCTGAATGAAATAACAAAATACTGTCTCTGGGATTACATAAAAGAAACAGGAAAATAGATAGAGGGAGACGCCAAGGCCTATGGACGCCTGCAGGACTACCTCGGGTCGCCTGATGAACAAGGAGAAGAAATCTCACTATGGTCCGAAATTTACAGCACTGGGATCTGCACAAAAGAGTGCTGAGTGTAGTATCAGCACAATCGACCCCATGTGCTAGTAAGTGCCTAGCCTAGCCTCGGCAAAGTGGTGACGAGGCTAGGACCAGACTACCAAATAAACCTATGCAGGTAAATAATGTACAACGGAAAATAGAAGCAGAAATATACAGTCAAGGATGGGAGGGGAAACATGCTGCGGGGAATACCAAATGCCAATAAGAGGATAGCAGTTAAATTTATGGAACACCACAATTCAATTATCAACAAGAATCAGAATTCAAACAAGTGCACGACATCACCCTTTGTGCTTTTACTCTCATCCTCACCATAAAAAATCAATATAAACTGCACGGCATCACCCTTCGTACTTTTACTCTCATCCTCACCATAAAATCAATATAATCGGCACGGAATGGTACATCGTGCGGCACGGCATCACCCTTCGTGCTTTAACACTCTCTCACCAAAACAATGCACGACATCACCCTTCGTGCTTTACACTCTTCCGCAACCAAACAACAAACACAAACAATAAGGGCAAGGAATAAATGAATCATAATAAAATCCCGACAAGGGAACAATATCAAAACAACAACATCCCGGCAAGGGAACAAAATTAAAAGCCACAATGTCCCTGCAAGGGATCAATACCATAATCCTCTTCTCATTTTTCACATTTACTTCACAACTTGATTCACAGTTTGAGCCAATGATCTATAAGGTTCAATTGCCAATTTTCTTTCCACAACCTTTGCTCAACAATAGCAACCACCACATTAAACATGAACAATACAAATGGAGTCACATTAATCATAACATAAGACTCAGGGGCATGCTTGACACCAATATATAGATACTCGTCACCATGACTATACGTCGTACTCAATAAATAACACATAACAAATAGGACACAACTCCTAATCCCTCAAGCTAAGGTTAGACCAAACACTTACATCGCTTTGCGACCAAATTCAAGATTCCAATAAACCTTCGCCTTGAAAATTCATGTCCGAAGGCTTCAAATCTAGTCACAAATAATTTAATATACTCAATACAAATAGTAAAAATTAATTCCATATGAATTTACTAATTTTTCGGATTAAAATCCAAAATTTAACTCAAACATTTCCTGTGGGACCCACTTCTTGGAATCATACGAAACTCACAAAATGTGATAACCCATTTCGATACGAGCTCAACCATACAAAAATTATCGAATTACGACATCGGATTGGCTTTCAAATCTTAAATTTTCGTTTTTGGAATATTTGGTAAAAATCTGATTTTTCTTCCATAAATTCATGGATTCATGATGTAAATGAGTATGGAATCATGATCTATAAAGGATTTATGATAAAGAACACTTACCTCATTCAAATTTATGAAAACACCTCTGAAAATCGCCCAAACCGAGCTCCCCCAACTCTATTTTTGTCAAAAATGGCCAAAACCCCCATTTTATAGCATTTTTACGATTCGGGCGCCACAGGTGGCGCCGGGCACTGCCTGTGGCGCTGGTTCCAGTAGATAAAATTATCCCGGCGCCATGGATGGCGCCCCGCGCTACCCTGGGCACTGGCGATGGAAATTATTTTTTTCCGACACGAAAATAGGCATAACTCTCTCATACGATGTCCAAATTTGACGATTCCTTTTTCTATGGCTCCGAAATTTCGATACGGATCTAATGTTTTAATCAAAACTGAATTTGGATCCCATTTTCGTAATATGATACCACTTATTCTTGAAGAAACGACATCGAAACATTCTTGAAATGCCCAAGAACTCCATCAATCATTCAAAATCAACTAGAGGCCCTAGGGACTTCAATCAAATATATCAACAAGTCTTAAAACATCATATGGAATTACCTAGGGTTTCAATCATTCCAAGCAATGTTGAAACGTCAATTCACACCTTGATTCGGACTTATGAGTTTCAAACTTTTCAATTTACAAAACTTGTGCCGAAACATATCAAATGAATCCGGAATGACTTCAAATTTGGCACACAAGTCATAAATGACATAATGGAGCTATTTCAATTTTCGGAATATCAATACGAGTCCGGTATCAATAAAGTCAAATCCGTAGTCAAACTTTGGAAACATTTAGACTTTAGATTTCTAGTTTTTTGTTAAATGACTATAACTTGAGCTAGGGAGCTCCAAATTTGGTTCCGGGCATACACCCAAGTCCTAAATCACGATACGGACCTACTTGAACTATCAAAACACTTATACAGGTTCGTTTGCTAAAAATGTTGACCGAAGTCAACTCACTTGAGTTTTAAAGCTATATTTCACATTTTAATCCATTTTTTCATATAAAAACATTCTAAAAAATTATATGGACTGCACATGCAAATCGAGGTGAGGTAAAAAGGAGGTTTTAGGCCTCGAAACACTGAATTTGTTTCTAAAACAAGTGATGATTTTTTGGTTCATCACAGTGACACTTAGATTCATTTTTGTGAATAATTCTTTGGCAAAGAATATGATTTAAAGTAATAGACTTAGGCGAAGTTTTAATCATAGGAACAATTTATTTATTTTTTACACATACTCTTTCACCAAAACATAAATCTTCTCTTGTATATCATTGGCAAATCTTTCCTGTTCTCTATTGATTCTTTACTCAACTAACCCTTTAGGAAAGAACCTTAGTCAACCTATCATATAAGATTTGTGATAATTCTTTCTTATGCTCCCATATTTATGATAATGTTTTCTACTTTATTTGATTATTTCTTTTAAGTTAATTGATATCTATTTTATTCAAAGATAATTCTCTACCTTATTTACATGTATTCATGTCACGACCCGAATCCGATCGTGATGGCGCCTTTCGTAAAGACAAGGCCAGCCAGACCAAAACAGAACAACTTTTTTAATTAGTTAATTATCATAAAAAGTAATAAAATATGATATAATATCCATAAATTGCGAAATTTAACGATAACAACAGTAGAAACTATCCAGACACAGTCCAAACCGGGGTGCCACAAGTCATGAGTAACTAAGGATCCCGATACGAGTCTACTAAATACAAAATCTGGTACATAAGTTCAAGGACATGAAAATAGTAAGATAAGGGAGGCACGGGGGCTGCGAACGCCAACAGCTACCTCGTAGTCTCCAAAAATGCTGCCTAGACTAGGAGGATCAGCACTCAGGAGCGGACTCTGCGATGCCTGAATCTGCACACACGGTGTAGGGAGTAATGTGAGTACTCCGACTCAGTGAGTAATAATCATAAATAATGGCTGAAAGCAAGAAAACACGTAAAGGTACAAAGCAATTCTATATCAAGCAGTAAAAATCACTTAAAGCAGTAAATCAGTGAGGAAGTCAAATGAAATTCCTATAAACCAAGTAAAACAGGTAATTTAGCAGGTAAATAACAAGTAGAAATATGCCCCTCGGGCACAGTAACAATCGCTTAGAACAGTATCAGCCTCTCGGGCTCACTCTCAGTACAGTATCAGCCCCTCGGTCTCACTCTCAGATCATGATGGGTACCTGCGCTTACTGTGGGTGTGCAGACTCCGGAGGGGCCCCTTACAGCCCAAGCGCTATATCAAGCCACCTCGTGGAATCATCTCTCAGCACTCGGCCTCACATCACTCGGCACTCGGCCTCACATCACTCAAGCCACCTCATGGCGTATAAAAGTATCTCAGGGCCTCGGCCTCATATCTCTCAGCATATACTCACATATGGACCTCGGCCTCACTCAGTCCAAAAATCATCACAAGCCCCTCGGGCATTAGCAAAACAGTAGTTCTCAGCCCAAAACATCTTTTAGAAATATCATTTAAGTTTCAAATATGAGTAAAAATGGCTGAGTTTGTAAAACATTAAATATCAACAGGACTGAGTTCAAGTGATAAATCAATACATTGAGGAATAGTGATAAAAATCCTCCGAGGGTTCAAATAATTGGCACGAAGCCCAAATATGGCAATCAGCCCAAACCATGATGATAACAAACAAGTTTTAGTCAAATACGAGGTAAAATCATCAGTCGGGATGGACCAAGTGACAATCCCCAATAGTAAATGACTCCGCGCTCATCATCAAGCGCGTGTCTCACCTCAATATAGTACTATGATGTGCAAATTCGGGGTTTCAAACCCTCATGACATCATTTACAATCATTACTCACCTCGAACCGGCGAAATCTCCAGCTCGCAACGCCTTTGCCCTTCAAATTGGTCTCCACGCGCGTCGAATCTATCCAAAATCAGAACGGATACATCAAAATATGCTAAGGGAACAAAGTCCAAGCAAAAACAATCGAAAAGTATCAAAAATCCCGAAATTAGCGAAACCCGAGCCCCGGGCCCACTTCTCGAAACTCAGAAATTTTTACATCATTAGATTCCTTATCACCCCACAAGTTCATACATATCAAAAGTTCTCAAATCGGACCTCAAATGGTCCTTCAAATCCCAATTTAAAAGTTCAAAATCCCAAGCCCTAGTTCTTCCATCTTTACCTTAAGTTCCATGAATTTCTAGGTTGATTTCACAATAGAATCACGTTTTAGGTTCAAAAATCTTACCTCCAATCAATTCTCCTTGAATCCTTATTTAATCACCCTCAAAAGCTCTCAAAATGCTCAACTATGGAGGAAAAATGACTCAAAATCGCGGATGAAATAACTTATAAACTTTCTGCCCAGTTCTGATATTCCTTCTTCGCGAACGCGGTCAACCTCTCGCGTTCGCGAAGCACAACTTCGCGTTGACCAACTTTTCCTCTTTGCAAACGCGACTCACCCATTGCGAGCCCGATGCTTCTTCCTCCTATACCTTCGCGAATGCGAACCCCTTACGCGAACGCGGTGAACAAAAAGGCCTTGATCTCAAATTACACTACGCAATCGCGAGTACCCTCTCGCGAACGCGATGCCCAACCTGCCAACCCTCCGCGAACGCAAAGCTCCACTCGCAAACGCGAAGGCTTAACCCTGGCCTTCCACAATTCCTTCTTCGCGAACGCGAGGACCCCTTCGCGAACACGAAGAGATAAATCTCTGCAACACTGAACCTGCATTTCTGCAATTTCCCAAACTCCAAAATGGTCCGATTAACCACCCGAAACTTACCCGAGGCCCCCAATACCTCCTAAAGGCATCAACACATCCTAAAACCTCATTAAAAGTTGTTCCAATCATCAAAACACCTCAAACAACACCAATTCCATCAATTCACATTGAATTCAAGCCTAAGTTTTCTAAAAACTTCTGAAATACACTTTCGATCAAAAACCAAACCAAACCATGTCCGAATGACCTGAAATTTTGCACACACATCACAAATGACATAACGAAGCTACAACAACTCTCAGAATTCCATTCCGACCCTCGGATCAAAATCTCACCTATCAACCGGAAATTACCAAAATACTAACTTCGCCAATTCAAGCCTAATTATACACCAGACTTCCAAAACCAATTCCGATCACACTCCTAAGTCATGAATCACCTCCCGAAGCTAACCGAACCATCGGAACTTTGATCCAAGTCCTATAACACATAAGTCAACACTCTGTTGACTTTTCCAACTTAAACCCTCTTAAAAGAAACTAAGTGTCTCATTTCTTACCAAATCCACTCCGAACGCAAACTACCCAACTCGCTCACATAAAAAACGGATAACGAAGCATAATGAAGCAGAAATGGGGGAAATGGAGCGGTAACTCATGAGATGACTGGCTGGGTCATCACATCCTCCCCAACTTAAACAAACGTTCGTCCTCGAACGAGTCAAGAAACATACCTGAAGCCTCAAATAGGTGAGGATATCTGCTCTGCATCTCCCGCTTAGTCTCCCAGGTAGCCTCCTCCATGGGCCGACCTCTCCACTGCACCTTCACTAAAGTTATATCCTTTGACCTTGACTTTTGAACCTGACGTCCCAAAATAGCTACTGGCTCCACATCAAAGGTCAAATCAGCATCCAACTGAACCGTGTTGAATTCCAAAACATGAAATGGGTCCCCAATATACTTTCGGAGCATAGAAACATGAAATACCGGATGCACGCTAGACAAGCTGGGTGGCAAAGCAAGCTCATAAGCCACCTCCCCGATCTTCCGAAGCACCTCAAAAGGCCCAATGAACCGCGGGCTCAACTTCCCTTTCTTCCCAAATCTCATAACACCCTTCATGGGCAAAACCTTCAGCAAGACCTTCTCACCAACCATGTAGGATACATCTCGAATCTTCCGGTCCGCATAACTCTTCTGACGCGACTCTGTCATACGAAGCCTTTCCTGAATCACCTTCACCTTCTCTAAGGCATCCTGAACCAAATCTATCCCCAATAGCCTAGCCTCGCCGGGCTCGAACCAACCTACTGGAGATCTACACTGCCTCCCATACAAAGCCTCATATGGAGCCATCTTAATACTCGACTGGTAGCTTTTGTTGTAAGCAAACTCTACAAGTGGTAGAAACTTATCCCATGAACCTCTGAAATCAATAACACAAGCACGCAACATGTCCTCTAATATCTAAATAGTACACTCGGACTGCCCGTCCGTCTGAGGATGAAAAGCTGTGCTCAACTCCACCTGAGTACCCAACTCTCTCTGCACGGCTCTCTAAAACTGGGAAGTAAACTGAGTACCCCGATCTAAAATAATAGAAAATGGAACACCATGCAGCCGAACAATCTCCCTAATGTATAATTCTGCTAACCGCTTTGAAGAATAGGTAGTACACACAGGAATGAAGTGCGTAGACTTGGTCAGCCGATCCATAATCATCCAAATAGCATCAAACTTCTTCAAAGTCCGTGGAAGTCCAACAACAAAGTCCATAGTGATCCTCTCCCACTTCCACTTAGGAATAACCATCTGCTGAAGTAAGCCACCCTATCTCTGATGCTCATATTTCACCTCCTGACAATTGAGACATCGAGCTACAAATCCCACAATATCTTTCTTCATCCTTCTCCACCAGTAGTGCTGCCTCAAATCCTGATATATCTTCGCGACACCCGGATGAATAGAATACCGTGAGCTATGGGCCTCCTCCAGAATCAACTCCCGAAGCCCATCCACATTGGGCACACAAATCCGGCCCTGCATCTTCAACACCCCATCATCACCAATGGTCACATCTCTAGCATCATCATGTTGAACTCTGTCCTTAAGGACAAGCAAATGCGGATCATCATACTGGCGCTCTCTGATGCGATCATATAAGGAAGACCGAGAAACCTCACATGCCAACACCCGACTGGGCTCCGAAATATTCAACCTCACGAACCGATTGGCCAAGGCCTGAGCATCAACTGCAAGAGGTATCTCCCCAACTGGGATGTATGACAAACTCCCCATAGTCACTGCCTTTCGGCTCAAAGCATCAGCCACCACATTGGCCTTTCTCGGATGGTACAATATGGTGATATCATAATCCTTAAGCAACTCTAACCATCTTCGTTGCCTCAAATTATGATCCTTTTGCTTGAACAAATGCTGAATACTGCGATGATAAGTGAATATCTCACAAGATACACCATACAAATAATGCCTCCAAATCTTCAATGCATGAACTATGGCAGCCAACTCCAAATCATGAACGAGGTAGTTCTTCTCATGGGGCTTCAACTGACGAGAAGCATAAGCAATAACCCTACCCTCCTGCATCAATACACAACCAATCCTAATACTCGAAGCATCACAATACACAGTATATGAACCCGAAGCTGATGGCAAACCAATACTGGAGCTGTGGTCAAAGCTATCTTGAGCTTCTGAAAGCGCTCTTCACACTCATCTGACCATACAAATGAAACACCCTTCTGAGTCAACTTGGTCAAGGGCGATGCGATAAATGAGAATCCCTGAACAAATCGGCGATAATAGCCTGCCAACCCAAGAAAGCTACAAATCTCTGTGGCTGAGGATGGTCTGGGATAACTCTGAACCGCCTCTATCTTCTTCGGATCAACCTGAATACCCTCGCTGGACACCACGTGTCCCAAGAAAGCCACTGAATTGAGCCAAAACTCACACTTGGAGAACTTTGCATAAAGCTTCTCCTCCCTCAATTTCTGCAACACTACTCTCAAATGCTCCGCGTGCTCCTCCTGGCTACGAGAGTACACCAGAATATCATCAATGAAGACTATAACGAACGAATCAAGATAAGGCCGGAACACGCTATTCATCAAATGCATGAACGCCGCTGGGGCATTGGTTAGCCCGAAAGACATTACAAGGAACTCATAATGACCATATCTAGTCCTAAAAGCAGTTTTAAGAATATCTAAATCCCTGATCTTCAACTGGTGATAGCCCAAACGGAGATCAATCGTGGAGAACACTCTCGCTCCTTGAAGCTGATCAAATAAATCATCAATGCGAGGCAAAGGATACTTGTTCTTAATTGTTACTTTGTTCAATTGCCTATAATCAATGTACATTCTTATCGTGCCATCCTTCTTCTTCACAAACAAAACCGGTGCACCCCAAGGTGACATACTAGGCCAAATGAACCCCTTATCTAGGAGTTCCTGAAGCTATTTTTTCAATTCCTTCAACTCTGGTGGTGCCATACGATATGGTAGAATAGAAATGGGCTGAGTGCCCGGCACCAGGTCAATACCAAAATAAATGTCCCTATCCGGTGGCATGCCCGACAGGTCTGCAGGAAACACATCGAGAAAATCCCTTACAACTAGGACAAAATCAATACTAGGAGTCTCAGCTCCAACATCCCCCACAAATGCTAGATATGAAATGCAACCCTTCCCAACCATACACTGGGCCTTCAAGAAAGAAATCACTCTACTAAGAACATAATCAGTCATGCCATGCCACTCGATCCGCGGCACACCCGGCATAGCCAAAGTGACGGTCTTAGCATGATAGTCTAGAATAGCACGATACGGAGATAACCAATCCATGCCCAAAATGACATCAAAATCCACCATGCTCAATAGCAATAGATCCACTCGGGTCTCCAGACCCCCAATAGTCACCACACATGACCGGTACACACGGTCTACAACAACAGTATCGCCCACCGGGGTAGATACATAAACAGGTAAAATAAAAAACTCACGGGGCGTACCCAAATAACAAGCAAAGTATGATGACATATAGGAAAAGGTGGAACAAGGATCAAATAATACAGAGGTATCTCTGCGATAGACTGAAACAATACCTGTAATGATAGCATCTGAAGCAATAGTATCTGGCCTACCTGGAAGTGCATAGAAACGGGTCTGACCGCCCCCTGATCGACCTCCCCCTCAGGGCGACCCCTGGCTGCCTGACCTCCACCCCTAGCTGGCTGGGCTGGTGGTGAAGTAACTGGAGAAGAAGTCGAGGGCTAACCCCTCTGTTGGGACAAACTAGCAACATGACGAGGACACTGCCTCCACATATGCCCAAACTCTCCACACTCAAAACAACTCCCAGGTGCTAGAGAAGGGGACTGAAGGGAACCCCTTGCACTGGAGTGGCTAGTTGATGCACTCAGCATAGAAGAACCCTGAGCCGACGGGGCACGAGATGAACTCTGAGCTAGGAGGGCATTGATTGAAGGCTGGCCCTGCTGAGACCCATGATAACCACGACCTGAAGATGCCCCGCGATACACTGGGCGGGCTGACTGAGCAAGCCTAAAAGAACGACCTCTACCATGCTGGAACTGGCCCCTCGAAGGAGCACCACTGTAACTGCCAGATCCTCGAGGCCTCTTGGCCTTCCTCTCCTCTCGATCCTAACGGCGAACCGTCTCAATCTCACGAGCGATATCAACCACCTCCTCGAACATAGCACCTAACTGGCCTACGCCTCTCATACGCCTCCCACCAAGTGAAGGCAGCCCCAGTAAACTGAAAGGTGGTAAATGCCACACCACTAGTCTCAAGAATCCCTGCTGTATGGAGCATCCGCTGACACTTATCTAGAAAACCTTGGGTATCCTCGCCCTCAGTACCACTGAATGACGGAGGCTGGAGTCTACCAAACCTCTCAAGACGATGCTGCTCATCATCCGGCATAACTGGTACCATGAACTCCTGAGCTGGTGCAACCGGCTGGGCTGGAGGTGCCTCCGGCATCTGAAGTCCCTGCACTACCTGCTCAGGTGTGCGAGCAGCGGGGGTCTGATTGCCTCCCCTGGCCTGTGAAGTAGTTGCTGCTGCTATGGTGGCTGAAACTGCCTGAGCCAAGTCAGTGCAAACAGTTAAGATCTATGCCAAGGCCTTTTGTAGTCCCGGGATCAAGAGAGGCACAACTGGTGCCTGAACTGGTGCTGCTTGAGCTTGATCCGGAGCTGGGGTAGCTGGTGGATCAACAGGTGCTGCCCTCGCTGCTCTTCCACGACCGCATCCATGGCCTATAGTGGCCTCAGTAGGTGGCACTGGTGGTCGTACACCTCGTCCAATAGCTTGCGTCCTCACCATCTGTGAGAGAATAGAATAATAGGAGTTTAGTTCTCGGATCAACAAGATCGCACAACAAGAATTTCAAGAATATGAAGTTTTTCCTAAAAAGGTTCTACAGCCTCTCGAGGATAAATACAGACGTCTTTGTACCGATCCATGAGACTCTACTAAACCTGGTCATGACTCATGAGACCTAAGTAACCTAGGCTCTGATACCAACTTGTCATGACCCTAACCCCGAACCCGATCGTGATGGCACATCTCGTGAAGACAAGGCCAGCCAGACCAAAACGGAACACCTCTTTTAAATAGTTAATTATCATAAACAGTAATAAAACATGATATAATATCCATGAATTGCAGAATTTAACGATAACAACAGTAGAAACCATCCCGACATAGCCCAAACTGGGGTGTCACAAGTCATGAGCAACTAAGGATCCCGATACGAGTCTACTAAATACAATATTTGGTACAGAAGTTCAAGGACATGAAAATAGTAAGATAAGGGAGGCACGGGGGCTGCGAACGCCAACAGCTACCTCGTAGTCTCCGAAAACACTACTTGTACTGGGAGGATCAGTACTCAGGAGTGGACTCTGCGATGCCTGAATCTGCACACACAGTGTAGGGAGTAATGTGAGTACTCCGACTCAGTGAGTAATAATTATAAATAATGGCTGAAGCAAGAAAACACGTAAAGGCACAAAACAATTCTATATCAAGCAGTAAAAATCACTTAAAGCAGTAGATCAGTGAGGAAGTCAAATGAAATTCCTTTAAACCAAGTAAAACAGGTAATTTAGCAGGTAAATAACAAGTAGAAATATGCCCCTCGGGCACAGTAACAATCTCTCATAACAGTATCAGCCTCTCGGGCTCACTATCAGTACAGTATCAGCCCTTCAGGCTCACTCTCAGATCATGATGGGTATCTGCGCTCATTGTGGGTGTGCAAACTCCGAAGGTGCCCCTTACGACCCAAGCGCAATATCAAGCCACCTTGTGGCATCATCTCTCGGCACTCGCCTTCACATCAGTCGGCACTCAGCCTCACATCACTCAAGCCACCTCATGGCATATAAAGGTATCTCAGGCCCTCGACCTCATATTGCTCAGCATATCCTCACATATGGCCCTCGGCCTCACTCAGTCCAAAAATCATCACAAGCCCCTTGGGAATTAGCAAAACAATAGTTCTCAGCCCAAAACATCTTTTAGAAATATCATTTAAGTTTCAAATATGAGTAAAAGTGGCTGAGTTTGTAAAACAGTAAATATCAACAGGACTGAGTTCAAGTGATAAATCAATACAGTGAGGAATAGTGACAAAAATCCCCGGAGGGTTCAAATAGTTGGCACGAAGCCCAAATATGGCAATCAGCCCAAACCATGATGATAACAAACAAGTTTTAGTCAAATACGCGGTAAAATCATCAGTCGGGATGGACCAAGTCAAAATTCCCAATAGTAAACGACTCCACACTCATCATCAAGCCCGTGTCTCACCTCAATATAGCAATACGATGTGCAAATCCGGGGTTTCAAACCCTCAGGACATCAATTACAATCATTACTCACCTCGAACCGGCGAAATCTCTAGCTCGCGACGCCTTTGCCCCTCAAATTGGCCTCCACGCGCATCGAATCTATTCAAAATCAGAACGAATACATCACAATATGTTAAGGGAACAAAGCCCAAGCGAAAACAATCGAAATATATCAAAAATCCCGAAATTAGCGAAACCCGAGCCCCGGGCCCACTTCTCAAAAGTCAGAAATTTTCACATCATTAGATTCCTTATCACCCCACGAGTTCATACATATCAAAAGTTCTCAAATCCGACCTCAAATGGTCCTTCAAATCCCAATTTAAAAGTTCAAAATCTCAAGCCCTAGTTCTTCCATATTTAGCTTAAGTTCCATGAATTTCTAGGTTGATTTCACAATAGAATCACATTTTAGGTTCAAAAATCTTACCTCCAATCAATTCTCCTCGAATCCTTCTTTAATCACCCTCAAAAAGCTCTCAAAATGCTCAACTATGGAGGAAAAATGACTCAAAATCGCGGATGAAATAACTTATAAACTTTCTGCCCAGTTCTGATATTCCTTCTTCGCGAACACGGTCAACCTCTTGCGTTCGCGAAGCACAACTTTACGTTGACCAACTTTTCCTCTTCGCAAACGCAACTCACCCATTGCGAACGCGATGCTTCTTCCTCCTATACCTTCGTGAACATGAACCCCTTACGCGAACGCGATGAATAAAAAGACCTTGATCTCAAATTACACTACGCGATCGTGAGTACACTCTCACGATCGCGATGCCCAACCTGCCAAACCTCCGCGAACGCGAAGATCCACTTGCGAACGCGAAGGCTTAACCCTGTCCTTCCACAATTCCTTCTTCGCGAACGCGAGGACCCCCTTGCGAATGCGAAGAGATAAATCTCTGCAACACTGAACCTGCATTTCTACAATTTCCCAAACTCCAAAATGGTCTGATTGACCACCTGAAACTCACCCGAGGCCCCCGGGACCTCAACCAAAGGCACCAACACATCCTAAAACCTCATGCAAACTTGTTCCAATCATCAAAACACCTCAAACAACACCAAATCCATCAATTCACACTGAATTTAAGCCTAAGTTTTCTAAAAACTTCTAAAATACGCTCTAGATCAAAACCCCAACCAAACCACGTCCGAATGACCTGAAATTTTGTACACATATCACAAATGACATAACGAAGCTACAACAACTCTTGGAATACCATTCTAACCCTCGGATCAAAATCTCGCCTATCAACCGGAAATCGCCAAAATACTAACTTCGCCAATTCAAGCCTAATTCTACACCGGACCTCCAAAACTAATTCCGATCACACTCCTAAGTTATGAATCACCTCCTGAAGCTAACCGAACCATCAGAACTCACATCCGAGCCCTCTAACATATAAGTCAATACCCGGTTGACTTTTCCAACTTAAACCCTCTTAAAAGAAGCTAAGTGTCTCATTTCTTACCAAATCCACTCTGAACGCAAACTACCCAACTCGCTCACATAAAACACGGATAACGAAGCATAATGAAGCAGAAATAGGGGAAACATAGCGTTAATTCATGAGACGACTGGTCGGGTCGTCACAATTCAATTAAGACTAACCTTTGTATAGTTAAATCACTTGGCTTTAATTATAAATCGAAGTTTCCTTTATACTTTATTTAGAATCCAATTCTTTCTGAACACCAAAAAGATTTTTGTATTAATTTAATTTGCATATCCTATTGTATATATTTTGCTACAAATGGAGTAGTCTTGCTTTAAATATTTACTCACTATATGTGTAACGACCCGCGCAGTTGTTTTTAGTATTTTCAGTCAATTCGGTGCTTTAAGGTTATGAGTAGGTTCACATGGTGTATTATGACTTGCATGTATTGTCAATTTTGGTCTTCGAGTTATTCAAAATTGATTTGGAAGAATGATTCTTAAATAGGAAGCTCTAATTTGGAAGAGTTGAGCAAGTTTGACTCTTTTATATTTGACCACGAATCAGAGTTTTGATGGTTCCATTAGGTCCGGATGGTGATTTGGACTTGGGCTTATGCCCAAATTTGCATTTTGATGTTTCTATAAGGTTTCGACACTATTTGGCAAAAGTTGGCAATTTGAAGGTCTGAAAAGTTCATAGGTTTGACCGGGAGTTACTTCGATGTTATCAGGTTTGAATTATTGTTCCGAGAGTTGTAATAGTTTTGATATGTCATTTGGAACTTGCTACAAAATTTGGATTCATTCCAGATTGGTTAGGCTTGAATCAGATGCTTAGTTCGAAGTTTGAATTTTATGAACTTAAGAGATTTATATTGATCGATGGTTCGTGGTTTTGACATTGTTATGTAGGATTTAAGGCTTCGAGAAGGTCCGTATTATGTTTTGGGACTTATTGGTATGTTCGGACGGGTCCGTCCGAGGGGCTCGGGTGAGTTTTGGATAGGTTTGGGTTGTGTTGCACTCATTTTGATATTTAGACGTCGTTTCTTCAAGCATAAGAGGTACACATTAAGCAAATGAGCTCTAAATTATATTTATATTGACGTATTAGATCTGTATTGTAATTATTGAAGTCATAGCAAAAATAATCATCGAAATTCAACATCGTATGAGGGAGTTATGCTCATTTTAGTGTCGGAGAAGAAAGCTGGTGCTGGTGCTTCGCAGATGCGACGTTGGGTCCGCATCTGTGACCCCACAGGTGTGTAAAATGGTCTGCAAAAGCGAAAATGACAGCTGGAAAACTGCAGGCGCAGATTTTTGGGTGCAAAAGCAGAAATCTTTGTGTATAAAAAAATCATATTGCGTTCTATTAGTATTTTGAGTATGTCTTGAGTTCTAGAGCTCTGATTGAGGTGATTTTTACGGATTTATTCTCGTATTTACATGGGGCTCAGTATATTACTTGTAATTTTATATTTTAACATGATTACAATAGTTAATTTGTGAATAAATTCATGTTTTGATTGAAAAATTTGCGGTTTTTATCAAAAACTTTTCTATAGAGAATAATTGAATTTTAAACATCCATTCGGCGTCGGAATTAAATGAAATTAGTATGGTTGGACTCGTATTCGAATGGGTTATCACAATTTTTAAGTTTTGTTGGGTTCCAAGTGCTGGCTCGGGTTGACCTTTTGGTTCACTTTGAGTTTTTGAATAAAGATTCGACCCTTTATTGCTTGGGTTTATTTCCTAA
This sequence comes from Nicotiana tabacum, assembly GCF_000715075.1. NCBI lineage: Eukaryota > Viridiplantae > Streptophyta > Magnoliopsida > Solanales > Solanaceae > Nicotiana > Nicotiana tabacum. The sequence continues at coordinate 206,227,158 of NC_134101.1, forward strand.
GGCATTATTTGATGTTTTTAAGTTGCTTTTGTCTAGTTTCAAGCCGTTCGGAGGTTTATTTGCGGGATGGTATTTCTAGAGTATTGTTTGGCTTGCTCTTATTTGATTTGGCTTGTTCGAGGTAAGTAACATATCTAAACTTGGATTTTAGGTTAAATATCCTTGGGAACTATGATATTTAAGATGGGTTAGGGGTGACGCACATGCTAGGTGACAGGTGTGGGAGAATGCACCGAGGTATTCATGATCGAGTTAGTTTTTAGGTTATTATATGCCTTGTTTTCCTATCATACTTCTTTGCTATCATGTTTTCTCCATTTATATTACTATGTGGGATATTATTCATGCTAGAAATCATGCCTAGAGTGCCTGCTCAATTGTTTGAGAAATGATAGGGTTGTTTTTGCCATGTTGAGCTATTTGCCTTAGCCATAGTCACATTGTACAGTCATGATAGTCACATCCACATGTTATATCTCTATCTCTGTGCTCTTTTGATATCATGTCGCACATGTTATTGGTATCCTAGTATGTGACACGAGTTTGAACTGTATTGAGGCATATTGTGATATTTCATGTTATATTGTTGAATTGTGTTTCTGTGATGATGTCTGCATATTGAGACTTGAGCAGATTGATGACTGATGTGGGCCATATAATCATATTGATATGGATATATGGATTGGGTATCACACTGCAATGGTTATATTGATATTGAGGTGACGCATATGTTAGGCCCCACATTGGGCTAAGTTGCACTGATTTGATGTCGCGCGTGCACCAGGCCCCACTATTTGGGCTTTGTGATTATGATTAGCGCTTGGGTAGGATCCTCCCCTTCGGAGCTTGACATGCCAGCAGTAGGTCATGCATAATGTTATATACACTTGCTCGATGATGGCCAGTTATGTCAAGCACACATACAATGCTGAGTGTGATTATTTGATGGATCCACATTGATACTATTGATTTGATATATATTTATTGTGTGTGATCAAGTGATCCATTTGAGCCAGGCACTTGAAGTGTGCTAAGATTATGTGAACTTAATGATTTCACTGTGAGACTGATTACTTTGACAAGTATATTTGACATATAGGATAGAGATGTACCTTACTCATGCTAGGCAGTGGTATGACATTTGATTACTTGACATGAATATTTGACATGTAGGCATAGAGATGTACCTTCCTCATGCTAGGCATTGATATGACATTTGATAACTTGACATGCATATTTGACATGAAGACATAGAGATGCATTTTCCTCATGCTAACTAGTAAATGTAAAGTCTTATCTGATACTGTAATTGGGGAAAAACATAGTTCTTTTGATAAAACTCATGTTTAATTTATTTCGGTGGTAAGCTTTACACTTGGACTGTTATACTTGAAAAACATGTCTACTTTCCCCTATCTATGAACGAGCTGAGCATTACATTTCTTGATTTGTATTCCTTTATTGTCTTCACTATACTGTTATGAATTGTTATTGTCTATTGATGATGGACACTGACCTTCTTCCGAGCTCGTCACTACTTTCAACCTGAGGTTAAGTTTGTTACTTATTGAGTACATGGGGTTGGTTGTAATCAAACTACACTTCTGCAACTTGCGCGCAGATCTTGGAGTTGATGTTGCTGTGTTTGGCAGGAGCTGGCATAGAAGATGTACCTGCACTCCGGTGATAGCTGCAACTTGTCCTTGGTAGCTTTAGATTTTTGAAATTTTATTTATGTATATTTTGAATAGATGGTGTATTTATTTTGTACCAACTTTGTAAATTCCATGTCTTAGAAGCTCATGAATTATACTACCAATGCTTGGGAGTTTGAATAGAAACCCAATTTTGTTACTCTTTTGCTCATATTATTATCATATGAGTTGTGTTGAATGTTACTTGGCTTATCTAGCGGGTTGGGTTAGGTGTCATCATGACTAGTTGGATTTTAGATCGTGACAAGTTGGTATCATAGCTCTATGTTCATAGGTTCTACGAGTTATGAGAAAATGTCTAGTAGAGTCTTGCGGATTTGTATGATAACATCCATACCTATCTTCGAGAGGCTACATGGCATGTAGAAAAATTTCCCATCTATCTTTCTTTATCGCCCGGCATTGATTCAGCTTGAAGCGTATTTCTTTGAACTCCTTCTACTAACACGTACATGATGTTGAGCACTCAATATCAGTTGTGCACTAATAGCCTGTGATGTCGTAGGTGAGGTACAAGATGTGTTATTTGTGTTGTGGTGTTAGGACAGTCTGGAGTACTTGAGTCCAAGTTCAGACCGTAGCTTGGACTCAATGGTTCCAATTGTGTGAGTATGTGCTTTTGGACTAATATGCCCGGTAGTATCCCTAAGGGTGGGATTGATGGCTTGGTGAGTGGTTGGATAGCTATATGATGAGCATGGTGTAACTGCAAGATGTGTTCAGATGGCTTCGATACAATGAGAAGAGTTTTCTTGAGATGTAAGTAGAACTATTAGGTGCTTGATTTCTGTCTTGATATGTTGTACAGTCTCAAGTTATGAGTGTGTAGAGGGATCTATCATGTTGTTCATGTGTGGGATAAATTAGACTCTTATGTCTTGTTGGCGAGTTTAGACTCGAGAATTAAGTGATCGCATAGTGATTGTGACCATGATGGGGTCATAGAAGGGTGCCAGTTCGGGCTAAGTAGGTGGGTTATCACCTGCGGAATGTTCTGAGGTTGTGTGATCCCTATGATGTATCTGTGGAGAGTTTTTCTTCTACCTATGAGTTATATGTGTTGCAATTGATTTTGGATCACTTGAGTAGGTTGGCTCGAATATCACATGAATGAATGTGCATTTAGCAGAAAATTTGAGGTATTTTATGATTTGTACTACATGAGTTCATGAAAGGGTTTTGTTGAATTGCAGTGCAGGATTATGTAGTAATATAGTAAGGGTATTGTGGGTTATTAGATGTTGTGATCTATGGCTTTGATCCAAGTGAGGAAGGACACTATTGACGATAAGATTGCATAGTCATGTGTTACGTTAGTTTTAGTCTGAGGCATACATGTAGATCGGTTATGACTTCAAGAGGTTGATTTCGAGAATGACTCGAGTAAGGAAGTTTCTTTGCATAATGTATTACACTTTATAGATACAAAAATCTTGGAATAATTTGGGTATTTTATTCTTGATGAATGTAATGTGCTAAGAAAAGGGAGTCACTCGGTTGCGTTAAAGTGTGGTTACTTCTTTAGGGTTTTTGGGTTACTAATGGAGCACGGGTCTTTGGCTCGTTTGGGTGGTGCATTTGAGATTAGAATAGGGTGGATGACTCTCGATAAAGTTCTAATGGGTTAAAGATTCATATGTTTCATTTGAGGAATTTCTGGATGTGTAAATTGCAAAGATTTGAGATTTACATTGGATAGTACCGAGACCCACGATATTTTTGTATCATTATAGATTCTACATTTCAGTATCATAGAGGTTAAAAAAATAGTGTCAGATTCACATAAGGTTTCTTCAGAGTGGGTATCTCGGATGCCATATTTTTGGGTAGCTAAGAGGGTATACAGTGGCTTATGGGCTTTAGGATGATGAGGTTTCGTGCTATGATCTCTTGTAGTGAGCTTTGGGTTAAGGATCATAGTGAACTAGCAATAAAAAGTGTTTACTTGAAGGCAATTCGGAAGGAACTCAGAGAAATAGGACATCTTGGTGGTATATTAAATCAACATGGTAACGGATATGATATGTTCTTTTGGTTCTTATGATGTGGTGAGATCTTTTTGCGGCAATACTCTTGGGTTTGGCGACTGATGGAATATGTATTTTGCTGGTGCTTTTGAGACAATAATGGGATTCTTGTGTTTTCATATGATGGCATGATAAATGAGGTGCAATGTATGGGATTGAGATTTACATGTACAAGGTTGCGGTTCCATTTCAAAGGGAAGGTCGTGATTTTTCCACAACATAGACGGTTTCAGATGTTTAGAAAATGTTGGTACTATTTTGTATCACCTGAGATGAGTGTGCATTTCAGAAAGGCGTATTGTGTTTTACTTGCAGATACTTGATTGGAACTATGGTAATTGCCTAGTTGATCGACTGTGATGTTTATATTTTGTTATGTAGCATAGAAGAATTATGGAAATATTTATCGTGAGATAATTTTACATGAGAGATGTGTCAGTCATTTGGGTGGTCGATTCGGGATTAAATAGAGAGATTTTTGTATTCTTGTGATTTGGAGAATGGTAGTCTCAAAGGTGGACTATTCCTTGGTTGTAGACTGTGAAAATATGGCCAGTGTTAGAAAGCTGATGGTATGTGCTATGGATATGTTTCAGTATATCTTTGGGATGGTTGTCTACTCATTTCGGGAGGACCGGGATCGATTTGGAGGACACTGGAAAACCTATTGAGCATGTGTATTCAACATTGGGTCGGATTTATTTGCTTAGCACAACTACTTTTGAAGGGTGTGTCATTGGTTATAGTTTATCTTATTCGCATCTGATTTGTTCCATGAGTTACTCTTCTATGCTACGACGGGTTGTTAGACTGTTGACTATGTACACATGATACAATTTTGTTTGGGCCTAGTAGTGGATTCGAGCGAGATGGATTTGGGGTTGTTGAATGGTTGATTGCACCTTGGTTATGGTTTTTTTTGTTTGTGGTATATTGTTCGATATGTTTCTCCATGGTTATGATCATGCACATTGCGTAGTTGTTGTTGATATGCATATGGTTGTTGATTATGAGCATCATGGTTTGAGGTATTTCATATGGACCGGTGTTTTGACTAGGTCACTCGTCGCTGTAGAGTTATGTAGGGATATGATCCTTTGTGTTTATCTTGTATGGTTTTGTTCTTCTTTGTGTGATGGTTTAATAGCAGTGCGCTTGTGGTGGTATTTGTTGAGCTTGCAAAATGGTTCTCTCATTTGATTCTCTTTCTATTTGTAGGTACATTTAGGTTGTTGCATGTTTGGTGCACGGATTGCACTGTATATAGCTATAAATGGTATTGGTGTGGCATGTCGGTTGAACAACTTGTACTAGATGAGATGAGGTTATTGTACCTAGAATGAGCGCTATTGGATTTGATTAAGTTATGTTTGGAAGAATAACTTCTCTAGTCAGCTTAGAATTTGGAAATGATTCTTAATGGGTGAGAAAGCTCCACCACTTGCTGATATGATGAGTGGTTATGACTTTATGCGTGTTTCTTTCATTATTGGCTATGTATGAAGGTATATAACAAGGTAACAAGGTTTTGTTTGATATGAGGTTTGATACCGGTACTAGGTTTGTTATTGAGCAGTTATTCTGGTCGGAAGTTATTGTTGCGAGAATCTGGGTTATATGGTATATCATGTGATTACATGTTGGGGTATGGTTATGGCTTGATTATGCTTATTCAGACTTATATAGTATAAAGATGCGAGAATTAGGTCTTATAATGAATTTCAGATGTTGCGGTTGGGGTTGGGGTTTTAAGTTTTATCGACTAAGATTGAAGTAAGGATCTTCAGTTAGGTTCTGTTGTCAGGCTTATAAGGATTGGGGTAACGTAGAATCACCCATGGGTATTTGTATGGTGAGGTTATACAGTGATTCGATGGCTTTGGAACGGCTTTTGGCATGTTTGAGGATGAACATACGTTTAAGTGGGGGAGAATGTAATGACCCGCCTGATCATTTTGAGAACTTGCACTCAGTTCAGTGGTTTGAGGTTATTATGAGTAGCTTCATATGGTGTATTATGAATTGCGTGTATCATTGGTTTTGGTCTTCGAGTTTTTCGAAATTGATTTGGAAGAATGATTCTTAAATAGGAAGCTTTAAGTTGGAAGAGTTGACTACGAGCACCTAATTTTTACTCTACATGAAAATAACTCCTAAAAATACACCAAAAATGATTTTTAAAGGATTTTAGAAGTTTTTCTTTATTTAGTTGCATTTCATGCATTTTTTATATTTTAAAATCACAGAAAAATGATAAAAATGTCACGTTTTAATTTCATGTCATCTTAGGTCCAATTTGCATGTAGGAATTAATTTTATTAAGAAAAATCACAAAAAATGGTCATTTTTACATATTTAGCTTTTAGTCTTTAAAAAGTAGTGTTTTTATTTAGTTTTAAGTTAATTAGTTGTTTTAATAGATAAACAATTTTAATTTTTACAAATTAGATTGATTTAGGATTTTAGATTTTAAAATCAAAGAATAAGAAAAATGAAAAAAAAATATTTTGATTTAGTTTTCCTACCCCAAAGTTAATTAGCCCAAATTCATGATCCAAATCCCTACAAGCCCAAAACATTGAGCCCATACCCATTCCCTATTTGACCTAACCTAATTCCTACCCCTATAAAATAATCCCTAAATCCTAAAATAAATAAAAAAGACCTAGGCTACAAGATAGCAACGCCCCCCCCCCCCCCTCCCCCCAAAAAAATTCCTCCACCTCTCAACATCGATCTCACTCTAAAATTCCAGCGCCTCTTTTCTTTTTTGTTTGGATCTTCTTCTTCCCCTACACATAAAGAACGGTCAAGACTAGAAGACAAGCTCACCGTGGAGCAACTTGATAACTTAACAGGAAATGGTGAAGAAGTTTCCGAACCAATATACTTTGGAAGTGTGATACGGACTTGGGAAGACAAGTTTTGAGTTGGCACCACCTCCTAGACCTTATAGTAGTCCAAAAGGACTATTAAGGAGTGTGTAAAAAGGATTCAATCTGACATGCAAACTATTCAAGAGGAGCTAGAAAAGCTTGGGATTAGTAATGGAGTCAGAGAGGTAGACTTGCAACAATCCTAGAACACATAGCAACAGCCACCCATCGCCGCTTCTTCTTTTCCCCATTCTCACCGGAGCTCGCCGAAAACACACGCACATAGACAAAAATAGAGGACGAAAATACAAAAATACATATTACTGCTTCTTCCTTTTGATTTCAAATTGGGTTTCAAATAATGGAATTTAAATGAGTGGAGGGGTATTGAAGCTCATGGCTGTGCGTGAGTACCGGTCGAAGGCGAGGTTCAGATCGAGGTCTCTATGCGCTGGTCCGATAGGCAGCAACTTATTTTATTTTTAGGGAGAAACATCTTAAGGTTCTGTTCTCTCACCTTTTTTTACTGGTTATTTTAATGAAAATGCCTGAAACTTTACCCCATTTTGTGTTAATAACTTGGGTTTGAGATTGAATTGATTTCTTATATTGTTTGTTAGGTTTCATTTGATAGTTAATTTTTCTTGCCGATTAGTGACTTGATTAGCAGAGTAATAGAATATGTTCTATAGTACAACATCCTGGCTCTGTTTATTTATTAAGAGTTGCAATTGAAGACTAAGTAGGCCATTTGGTTTAACTGAATGCAAATGCAGATTTTATCTTATTTTTAAAACAAATTGGCCATCAACTCCATAGAAATAAATTCAAAGGTCATCACATCTCTTATAAATTAATAGATATCCATAACTCCATAATTTATGACCTCTCAATAATCTCAAAGTAGTTTAAAAATTAATTATCGTAATTAGGCGCGTTAATTAAATAAATTATCATAGCTATGGGTACGGTTTTCGTGATGTAGTTGTGATTTGTAATTTTCAAATTAGGGTGTGTATTTCATGTTACCCGATCATAATTTTGAATAATTTTAAAATATACATGTCGTGAACCGCGGGTGCATTTCATGTAGCATGGTTTACGATATGTTTTCAAAAAAGCGGTTAAAAGTTAAAAATGCACAATAGATTTAAAATATGTAGTAAATAAGATAATATGCCAATGATTAATAGTTTAAACGACCGTGCTAGAACCACGGAACCCGGGAATGTCTAACACCTTCTCTCGGGTTAACAAAATTCCTTATCAAGAATTTCTGGTTCGCGAACTTTAAAAAATAAAAATCTCCTCGATTTGGGATTTAAAAATAAATCGGTGACTTGGAACACCAAATAATTTATTCCAAGTGGTGACTCTGATAAATAAATTAATCCCATTTCGAATAATGTCACTTTAATTGAAAAAACTCCCTTATATACCTCTCGGGTGGTAAAAAGGAGGTGTGACATTGACTAAGTTTGACTTTTATATATTTGACCCCAGATTAGTGTTTTGATGGTTCCATTAGGTCTGGATGGTGATTTTAGACTTGTGCATATGCCCAAATTTGCATTTGGATGTTTCTAGAGGATTTCGGCACTATTTGGTGAAAGTTAGCAATTTGAAGGTTTGGAGTTCATAGGTTTGACCGGGAGTTGACTTCGATGTAATCGGCCTCAGATTATTGTTACAAGAGTTAGAATAAGTTCTATATGTCATTTGGAACTTGTATACAAAATTTGGGTTCATTCCGGATGGGTTAAGCTTGAATCAGACGCTTGGTTCGAAGTTTGAAGTTTATTAATGTAAAAGATTGATTTTGATTGATGATTTGTGGTTATGATGTTGTTATGTGGGATTTAAGGCTACGAGAAGGTCCATATTATGTTTTAGGACGTATTGGTATGTTGGGCGGGATCTCGAGGGTCTCGGGTGAGTTTCAGATAGGTTTGGGTTGTGTTACGCTTCTTTTTTATGTATCACATGGTGGCTTCAAGAACAAGTGGTAAAGTATAAAGAAATGAGCTCCAAATTATATTTTTATTGAATTATTAGATCCATATTTTAATTACGGAACCATAGCAAAAAAAATCATCGAAATTTGACATCGTATAATGGAGTTATGCTCATTTTAGTGTCGGAAAAGAAAGCTGGTGTTGGTGCTTCGCAGATGCAAAGTTGGATCGGCATCTATGATATTGCAGGTGCATAAAATGGTCCTAAAAAGCGGATATGATAGCTAGAAAACCGTAGGTGCGGATTTTTGGGCGCAAAAATGGAAATCCCTGTGTATTAAAAAATTTTAGACTACGTTCTTTTGGTACTTTGAGCATATCTTGAGTTGTAGAGTTTTGATTGAGGTGATTTTTGCGGCGTTCTTCTCGTCTTGTCATGGGGGTAAGTATCTAACCTCAATTTTTGTATTTTAACATTATTATAGTAGTTAACGTTTTAGTTAATCTATGTTTTTATTGGTGAATTGAGGGATTTTATCAAAAAACTTATCTAAAAAGTATAATTGGATTATGAACATCGATTAAGAGTCAAAATTGGATGATATTAGTATGGATGGACTTGTATTCAAATGGATTGTTGGAATTTGTATGTTTTGTTGGGTTCCGAGGTGCGATCCTGGGTTGACCTTTTGGTTGACTTTGAGTTTTTAATTAAAGATTCAATCTTTATCGCTTGGGTTTGTTTTCTAAGGCATTAATTAATGTTTTTGAGTTGCTATTGGCTAGTTTCAAGCTGTTTGGAGGTTGATTCGGGCGGGCTGGCATTTCTAGACTATTGTTTGGCTTGTTCGATATTTGATTTGGTTTGTTCGAAGTAAGTAAGATATCTAAATTGGATTTGAGGGTAAATATCCCTAGGAACTATGATGTTTGAGGTGGGTTAGGGGTGACGCACTTGCTAGTTGACGGTTGTGGGTGCGTGCACCGATGTATTCATGATCGGGTAGTTCTTAGGTTATTTTATGCCTTGGTTTTCTATCATGCTTCTTAGACGTAGTCATTGTATAGTCATGATAGTCGTGTACGCATGTTATATCTCTGTCTCTGTGAACTTTTGATACATTGTCTCATATGTTATTGGTGTCCTTGTACGTGACATGAGTCTTAACTGTATTGAGGCATATTGTGATATTTCGTGTTATATTGTTGGATTGTGTTTCTATGACGATGTCTGCATATTGAGACTTGAGCAGATTGATGACTGATGTGGGCCATAGAGCCGTATTCATATGGATATATGGATTGGGTTGCACGCCTCAAAGGTTTTATTGATATTGTGGTGACGCGTATGATAGGTCCCACATTGGACTAAGTTGTACTGATTTGAGGCTACACATGCAGCAGGACCCGCTATTTGGGCTATGTGATTATGATTAGCGCTTGGATAGGATCCACCCCTCCAGAGTCTACCATGCTAGAAATGGGCGTAGGCACAGTGTTATGTATGCTCGATGATGGGCAGTTATGTCAGGCACCCGTACAGTGCTAAGTGTGATTATTTGATGGATCCATGGTGATACTGTTGATTTGACATATATTTATTGTGTGTGATCAAGTGGGGCATTTGAGCCAGGCACCTGGACTGTGCTATGATTGTATGAACTCAATGATTTCACTGTGAGACCGATTACTTGACATGTATATTTGAAATATAGGAATAAAGATGTACCTTCCTCGTGTTAGACAGTGATATGACATTTGATTACTTGACACGTATATTTGACATGTAGGCATAGAAATGTACCTTCCTCATGCTAGGCTGTGATATTATATTTGATAACTTAACATGTATATTTGACAAGTAGGCATAGATATGCACTTTCCTCGTGCTAACTAGTAAATGAAAAGTTTTATTTGATGTTGTAACTAAGAAAAAAACACAGTTCTTTTGATAAACTCATGTTTAATTGATTTCAGTGGTAAGATTTAGACTTGGACTATTATACTTTACTTTCTCGTATTTGTGAACGAACTAAGCATTACATCTCTTTAGTTATATTCCTTTACTGTCTTCAACCTACTATTACAAATTGTTATCAGCTATTGATAATGGACGCTGACCTTCTTCCGAGCTTGCCACTGCTTCCAACCTAAGGTTAGGTTTATTACTTATTAATTACATGGAGTTGGTTGTACTCATACTACACTTCTGCACCTTGTGTGCAGATCTTGGAGCTGATGTTGTTATGTATGGAGGGAGCTTGCATTGAAGATGTACCTGCATTCTGGTGATTGTTGCTAGTTGTCCTTGGTTTCTTTAGACATTTGAAATTCAGTTATGTATATCTCGAACAGATGGTATATTTATTTCTTATCAACTAAGTGTTAGAAGCTCATGACTTGTACTAATCCTTGGGAATTTGATTAGAAATTCAGTTTTTTTTTCTCTTTTGCCCTTATTATTCTCATATATTTGGAGCTGAATATTACTTTTCTTACCTAGCGAGTTGGGTTAGGTGTCATCACGACTAGTTGGATTTTGGGTCGTCACAACATGGCAATTACATTGGCTACTCTTTGATAGAAAGTCTTTTTGAGGTAGTTAGTCATTCTTTTGAACCTTCCCTCATCTATTTGATTAAGTCCACATGAACCATATTTTTGTGGATCTTGAGGGATGCCTAACCCCTTCCCCTCAATATAATTTGAACACGTACCTAAAATCTCAATGGTTTCGTAGACCATAATTAAACTGTAAATTACATAGTGTACTATAGATGTTCTAGTGTACCTAAATTACTATGTGGCAACTCTAAACTCCAAATAACCTTGTAGAGTACTATAAGTTGTATGTTGTTTTGACTTGTGCAAAATAGGGAGAAACAGTCCCGGGTGTCTGGGGTGTTTTTTGGACTACTCGGAGCACTTTGGAAGTTGTAGATTTTTGCTGATGTCAGGCTCTTGTTCGCGATCACGGAGGTAGTGTCACGATTGCGGAAAGCATTTTGGTACTGGGTAGATTTGTGCTTCGTATTCGTGATTGGGGTGGTAGAGATTGCACGGAGGTTGGAGGGTATGAAGGGATATGAGAGAGAGGACAAGGAGGCTAAGAGGCCTTGATATTCCGGAGGATATAGTGGTGCACGTGCTCTAGTTGCAGCCCATCATGGAAGAGGCTATGTAAGCCGCCTAGTTCATTCAGCACTTCCAGCTACTAGCGGTGCTCCTACTAGTCTGAGATCCCAGGTTGCCCATTTTGCTCAACCACTTTCTGGTGCACCTCTTGCATGCGATGCCCTCAGCGGTAAGCCTAGCCGACCAGGCCAGGGTTAGTTTCAGCAGCCACCCACCGAAAACATGTTTTGAGTGTGTTGATTCCAAACATATGGTAAGGGACTGCCCTAAACTCAGGAGGGGTGCACCCTCATAGACTACACAATCTCCACAGATTCCTTAGGGTCCACAGGCCATGGTTGTTGCTCCAGTTGCCGCTCCACCTGCCGCACTGGCTAGGGGTAAAGGTCAGACGGGTAGAGGTCACCCTAGCGAAGAAGGCCAGGCTCGTTTCTATGCTTTTCCTGGTAGGATGAAGGTGGTTGCATCAAATGCTGTCATCACAGGTATGGTTCCAGTTTGTCTTAAGGATGCATCAGTCTTATTTGATACGGGATCCACCTATTCATATGTGTCACCTTACTTTGCTCCGTATTTGGATATATCTCGCGATTCTTTGAGTTTTCCTGTATATATTGTCACACCTCCTTTTTCACTACACCCCCCGGAAGGGAGTATATAAGGGAGTTTTTTCTAACTTAAAGTGACAATCGAAACGGGATTATTTTATTAAAAATTCAGAGTCGCCACTTGGGATAATTTTATGGTGCCCAAGTCACTGGTTCAAATCCCAAATCGAGGAAAGATTAACTCTGTTTTTACAGTCTGCGAACACAAAAATCCAGGTAAGGAATTCTGTTAACCCGGGAGAAGGTATTAGGCATTCCCGAGTTCCGTGGTTCTAGTACGGTCGCTCAACTGTTATAATTGGCCTATTATCTGACTTTTAATACATGTTTTAGCCTATGATATGACTTTAACTTTATAACCGCTTTTATTTAATATTAGGAAGATTTCAACGTTATTTAAAACACGTCACATAAATGCACCTGCGGTCCCCGACATATTTTATCTAACATTATTGAGATTTGGATTTGGGTCACATAAATGCGCACCCGAGTTTGGGGATTAGGTATCATGACTATACCACGGGAACCGTACCCATAGCCGTGATGATTCACTACGCGCCAAAAGCAAGCTACGAGTGTTTATAAATATTATTTATGGACTAATCAAAGAGGTAAGCTACCCAAATCCAATTTCAGTTTCTCTTAAAAATCAACCTGTGGCTAAGCATGCTCTTATTAATTGTTGAATTAGAAAAGAAACAAAGTAAAAAAATAACAGAATTACCAAAGCTCCAAGCCTGATTATCGTCATTCTCCTTTACAAAACGTTTTAATAACTTTAAACCAAACCAATCCGCAAAGCTATTCATAATACATCAATTCTCAATTTCTAATTTTCAAACTACCCAAGATCAAAATAAGGACAAATCTTATGAAACAAAAGCAGCCAAAATGGAGAAAAATAGGTTCATGATCTTTCAAAAGAAAGAAATCCAAAGATGTCATGCCTTTTAAACAAGAACAAATCAATATACCATACCTATAGTAATCAGTACTCATATTTAATTCAAACTCAATCATGATCTAATACAAAACTATATATGAAATAAAGATCTACAGCTTAAGAGAAAAGGAAATGGGTCTTTATGCAAAAACCGAACAGATCTGAGAGCCGCTAACCGGAAAACATGAACCGCACCGACAAACCTCGACGGACCTCAACCAATTCGAACCAATAATGTACTGGAACTCAAATGATGACACAGACTTTCAAAATCGGAGCTGAACCTTTGATGTTTGATGGAGACAAAAAATGAGTAAAAAAAATCTGACTCAAAGGTCGTCGATAATGGAGTTGCAACCAGATTTGCGGCTGCTGGTTTCATTGAAGGGAGCAGGGGTCGATGTTGAGGGAGCTCCAGGTCTGTCGTTGGTTTTGGATGGAGAAGAATAAGCTTAAGGTGTTCTCAGGTTGTCTTCATACGTGTGTCACGACATTTTTCGGCGAGTTCGTCGCTGGCTTGGTGAGAGGAGGAGAATATGGATTTCTGCAACTTGGAGCAAAAGAACGACGGGAGGGTTGGTCGCTGGTGAGGCGTGGCCGGTGGTGATGGAGTTCAGTCGAGGAAGAAGAAGTCGCTACTGTCCTAGGTCTATGTTTGGTTGCTACGGCTAAAAGCTTTTTTTTAGACTCCTAGGGTTCTAGTCTCCTTAAGGCGTGAAGAAGAAGAAGACTTAGGATTTTGGTAGGTTTTCAAATCAGAAAAACGGCTATGGTTGCTGGTGTTTGAAGTCTATTGAGGCTGATGCTTCTGCGATTTCGTTCAAGAGAAGTAGCTTATGGCTAGGAAGAAGCCATGGAAGATGTCTCGTTCTTTGGCTGAAGGCGACGATGAACGAGGGGGGGCTGTTTTGCGATGGATGTCAGGTTTGGATCTGTTTTCAGGTATTTTTGAAAAGCTGCGCTGATTTGTTTCTGTGTCGAGTCCCCCTTAGGTCATTAGGGTGTAGATCCTTTTATAGTCCAAGTCTAGGGTTTTAGGGGTATTGGTCTTGGGTTATTATGGGCTAGGTCCAAAATTAGGCCTAAAGATGGGTTGCTCGAGCCCAAGTTTTATTCTTTTCCCGCGAAAGAGATTAAAATACGACCTTATTTATTAATTAGTCCTACTTAAATAAAATAACTATTAAAATAAGACTGACTATTAAAACAAACTATATTTATTTATTTATTTGTATTTTTCAAGGTTAAAAATTACTAACAAAACGTTAATGGAACAATTTTTGTAATTTTTATTTTTCTTGTAGTAAAATAAAGTAAAAGAGTAAAAATTAGTTTAAATTGATACATTAATCATAAATTAAATATTTACATGCTAACATATAAAAAATCTTGGGGAGGGTCAAAAATCACATGTCTACAGCTGCCCCTCTTTGACTGGAAACGCGAAGCGTTTTCGGACAAAGAACGACTAGACAGGTTTTTTGACCCGACCCTTATTTAGGGAGATCAAAACTAAGAAAAAATAGGGATGTGACCGAGCCCTGGTATCTGAGTTGCCTACATATCCTTGGCTATAAAGGAATCAGGCCACGTGTAGTTCAGAGGTGAGTGAGATGATGGAGTATGTCGAGGTGAAGAGCCAACCGAGGTGCCATTCCGCCGAGGTTTCGGTCCGCGGTCCTGATGTTACACCAAAAATTAAAACATGAAAAAGACTAGCTAAGCCTATCAACTACGAGTTACAAGATTCCTATCTACAAGTCTTCTGAAGCTTGATCTTGAGTCTTGAGCGGTTCTTCATGCAGACTTTAGATTTGAACCATGATGCTTGCTAGTTGCAGGTGCTAGTTCATCATTCTTCAGCTTTTCAGATCAAGACCAGGCATGCAGTGCTTGTGACCTCAGTCATGTCTTAAACAGCTCACATCTTTCATCAACTTCTGTATTTGGATTCACTTCTTGCCTTTCTTCTTTTTTTTATTATTCTGGATTGTGACTAACTTTTGTTGATCATCTCGGACTATTGACTCACATTCCTGCTGCGAGCTTCTTTTGTTGCTGACTTAAATTGCATTCTGAAGTGAATTCCCTTGTTTTCCAGGTGGGTGCCTGATTGCCAAATCTTGAACTGTCTTCCTTCGGAACTACTTTCCCTTGAAACTTGAATTGTCTTCCCTTGTTCTCCAGGTGGGCGCCTGATTACTGAAACTTTCTGTGTTCCCGTGTTCTCCAGGTGGGCTCCTGATTGCTGAACTTGAAATGTATTCCCTTGTTCTTCAGGTGGGCGCCTGATTGCTGAAACTTGAAATGTATTCCCTTGTTCTCCAGGTGGGCGCCTGATTGCTAAACTTGAAATGTATTCCCTTGTTCTTCAGGTGGGCGCCCGATTACTGAATTTGAAATGTATTCCCTTGTTCTCCAGGTGGGTGCCTGATTGCTGAATTTGAAATATATTCCCTTGTTCTCCAGGTGGGTGCTTGATTGCTGAAACTTTAAATGTATTCCCTTGTTCTCCAGGTGGGTGCCTGATTGCCACAAAATAGACAAAAACAAAGAAGACTTCTTCCCCAGTTTGGCACGTTACCAAATATTAGTAAGAAATTGAAAACTGAAAACTTGAACTACACTCCCTTGTTTTTCAGGTGGGCGCCTGATTGCTGAATTCGAATGCATTCCCTTGTTCTTTAGGTGGGCACCTGATTGCTGAACTTGAAATGTATTCCCTTGTTCTCCAGGTGGGCACCTGATTTCCACAAAATAGACAAAACAAAGAAAATTTCTGCCGCTTGAAATGTATTCCCTTGTTCTTTAGGTGGGCGCCTGATTGTTGAACTTTGATTGCTGAACTTGAAATGTATTCTTTGTTCTCCAGGTGGGCGCCTGATTACTAAAACTTGAAATGTATTCCCTTGTTCTTCAGGTGGGCGCCTAATTGCACAAAATAGACAAAACAGAGAAAACTTCTGCCCCAGTTTGATGTTGGGCGCATCTGTGAGTGTTAATTGAATCATGCTATTGACTATCTCTATGATTTGAAAGTTAAATCTCATTATCCAGGAGGGTCCTGAAAACTCTTAGTTAAATGATGGCTTTAAAATCTAAATTATATCTTTTAGAGATGTGACTCCCGTTAAATCTTGTTATCTAATAAAGTCTTAAACTACATCTCATTATCTAGGAGGGTCCTGAAAATCAAACACCAAGTCCTATCTTAAGAGTGACAACTTTTACGGCTGAATTATACTACCCTACAGCAGAACTTACGCTAAATGTTGCTATCTAATTGAAATCTTAAAACTAAGTCCCATTATTCAGGAGGGTCCTGAAAATTCCTGATTGAATCATGTCTTGAACATGCAAACTTTGAAACCATCTTCTATTCCTTGGGGTATATTTGTGTTAGATTATGCTATTTCTGAATTTTTAACTAGGTCCCATTTTCCAGGAGGGCCCTGAAAACTCCTAATTGGATTCTATCTCAAACATGCAAACTTTTAAGCCAACTTATATTCCTTTGAGTACATTTATGCTAGATTATGCTCCTCTCGATTGTTTTGAATTTTAAACTAAGTCCCATTTTCCAGGAGGGTCCTGAGAATTTCAATTAAATCCTATTATCCAGGCGGGTCCTGAAAATCACAAGTCAGACCTGTCTGGTGCTTGCCTTTCCCCAGCGGAGGATTTCTCCGAAACAACCAAAATTTTCTGCCCCTGTTTCAAATCAAAGAAAAATCTTGTCAGTTTAAAATATGGTGGTTGGTTTATGGCCTTGACTTTGAGGGAAGTTGCTCCTTCACTTCTCATGATAACTAATTTCCACCCGAAGACCTTGCTTGTTCCTTGACTAATCACTTTCTCTGCCATCCTTGTCACAGAAAATACCTCTTCTCCGTTCAGACCCAATACCCTTTATCTGTTGCATTACTCATGAACTGACATTTACCAACCTTTGTGTCTCACATGAATCCCAAAGCACGCCAATTATCGTTCACTCAATGGGCATGTTGTTCTTTCCTGACTTAACCCACCAGCATTAGCCTTGAGGTCTATTGCTCCTTCACTTGCCATGATAACTTTGATTTCTGCTTGGAAGACCTTGCTTGCCACCGGTTAACCACTTTCTTTGTTAATCTTATCACAGAAAATACCTTTGATCCGTTCACCCTACACCCTCCATCTGTTGCATTGTTCATGAATTGATATATACCAAACCTTTGTGTTTTACCGAAATACCTTTGATTCGTTCACCTAACACCCTCCATCTTGTTGTATTATTCCTGAATTGATATGTACCAAACCTTTGTATTTCACAAGTATCCCAAAGCATGTTGATTATTTCCAGCTCAATGCGCTTGTTGTTCTTTTCTGACTTATGACATTTGATGTGTTAGCCAGACCCCGTTTTGTGCAATTGGACAGCTGGTGGCAAATTTTGAAGTCATTTCTCACTTGTTCTAACCACACAAACTTAGGAAGAGGAAGTAAACAATACAAAAAGGAACGGAGTAAAGGACAATGAAAAGAGATGATTCCTAACAAGAAAACTACAAAGTAGAAGCCTATCAGATGTGGACACCAACTCTAATGACCGTGATATGCACCTATGGCCTATTCTGTCAAGCAGGTCTGATGTTCAACTCCTATTATACCCCAAACCGTGAAACTGGGCTTCCATGCTCTGATTATCCAATCTGATTCACAATCCTTATTCGACATGTAGTGCCCGAGGGGTTTTCACCATCAAGCCTCTCTCGTTTTGTTCTTTTTCTCAACTTACAGTCGCCTCAAGGTGCCCGTGAAGGTTTTCACTAATAAGACTCTCTCATTTTTTATTTCTCTCTTCTTTCATCGCCTTATGGTTCCCGTGAAGTTTTCCACGAATAAGACTCTCTCATTTTGATTTCTCTCAGCTCCCGTTGCCTTACGGTGCCTGTGAGGGTTTTCACCGATAAGACTCTCTCATTCATTATTTTTCCTGCTTGGACCAGAGTATTGTCCCTAATATGAATCACCTCTATTTGCTCGGCCTGGCATCTCTCGAAGACTGATCAGAAGGTCTTTCTTTAGACCGTAACGTGGGCTTTTGGATAGGATTAGAAAGAAAAGGTATAAAAGGCTCAAAACAATTCAAATGGGTTCAAAATTACAACTTTTAGAATCAGATTTCCAACAGCAACCACAACTTTTGTCCCAGTTTCTTGCTTGGGGACTTTTGAATTTTTATTTCGATGAGACCGAACCGTGAGGCTGCCTACGTATCCGTAAAAGGAATCAGGTCGAACGTAGTTCATGTTATAAGAATTACTTTGTTTGTTGTGATTTTTCTTTTCTTTTTCTTTTCTCTTCTTTCCTTCTTTTTCTTTTTGTTGTTGTTTTTCTTCTTTTTTTTCTTTTTTTTTTCTTTTTTCCTTTTCTCTTTCTTCTTCTTTTTCTTCTCTCTCTTTTCATTCTTTTTCT
This sequence comes from Nicotiana tabacum, assembly GCF_000715075.1. Taxonomy (NCBI): domain Eukaryota; kingdom Viridiplantae; phylum Streptophyta; class Magnoliopsida; order Solanales; family Solanaceae; genus Nicotiana; species Nicotiana tabacum. Next base: position 206,245,874 of record NC_134101.1, read on the forward strand.
TTTCTCTTTTTTCTTTACTCATTTTTCACGCTTGCGTTTCTGATCTTTGCTACTGATTCCGAAAGAGGGGTATGAAAGAAAATAGATAAGGCTCAAAGGGGTAATGAAGGATAAAGTGTTTAGATAGCAGAACAAAATGCCTTCGTCATTCCAATCTCCAAAACATGCCAAGTGCAAACTACACAATTAAACAAACTAAGGAAAACCTTTGTAACATCTTTTGATTGCACTAGACTTGATAATCATTTCCACGCATTCGCCTTCTACATCTGTTACTTACCAAGCCCCATTGGACAACACCCTCACTCTCATTACCACGAACGGCCCCCTACAAATTTGGGGCAAACTTTCCATTATCTTCACCTAATGCAACATGATGCATTTCAATAGTGTATTTTTATGTTCTACCTGCCCCAGTTTCACACAATTCGGGTTTGAAGTGATCTCAAAATACCTTTACTTATTTCCCTCAAATGTCCTTGCATCTTCAACATTGTTTCATTGCTTCGTGATTAAACTGACTTTTAAAACCAGGCTGAGAGTTACGCGTGCATGTCATGTCACTAGAGTCAACAGGAAAAGAACTATAAAAAGAAAGGAGAACTAAACGAAAATGACTAGAAATCACAGAAAACAGAAAATTGCATTAGACAGATGGTGAAAGGGTTTGGACAACAAAACAAACAAACCAAACTGGGGTTACAAACCTAGAACAAACTTAGATAACACTAAACGAGCTATTATGACTAAACAAACTAAGCAAAATAAAAGGATAGAAGGGTTTGAGTCATAAGACAATATCCAGATTACAAACCTAAAATAACCCGGACAGCAGAAATGACAACAAAATAAACCACCAAAACTCCTCCCTAGAAAACCAAGAAAAGAGCATCCTTCCAATCATCAAACTCAACATATTAGCCACTGACTTCTATATCAACAATGTTAGGACCTTCACAAGCCTCCATCACATTATTCTGAACCAATTGTCTTTGGGTTCTCTTTGCCTGCTCATTCTTAGGATTAACCTCTGATAGCGCTGAAAGCTTCGTAGCACGTGGACCTCCAAGGATTCTAGAAGAATTCTCACATTCCTTTTCAAAATAAATCATACCCACCATATGCGTCTCATTATGCACAGGTGACAGACTTTGGCTAGTGTATGCTGCATCTGGATTTTGCACGACAATGTCGCCTGCATCAATAAGCTTCTGAATTGCATTCTTCAGATTCCAACACTTCTCTATGTCATGCCCCGGGGCATCCGAGCAATATGCGCACCTTTGAGAAAAATCAAACTTCTTTGGAAGAGGGTCTGGCATTTTTATCTGGGTCGGCTTCAACATGTAAAATATCCTTAAGTCTCTGGAACAGACTGGCATATGACTCTCCCAATGGAGTGAAGGTCTTCTTCTTCAGTAACCTCTCGTTCTTAAAGGCTTTATTGGGCCGGAAACCTGATCTAGGGGGTTTTTGGTAGGCTCGTGGGGGTAGATAGGCATTTTGTGGAACTGGGTACTGGGAGAGTGATGTACGATTTTAGGAGTTCTGTGGAGAGAAGTGTCATTGGGGAGGATCATCTGGTGCATAAGGATATCCACGGGGACGATGTCGAGGCTGGAAGTATTGATCGGGAAAGCTCATTGGATCATCTTCTCTGTTTCTCTTTCTTCCATCCAAGCTTACTGGGATGTTCTGAATGTTTTTCGAACAACACATGATTTTACCTGACTTGATTCCCTCTTCTATTAGCTCCTCCATTATTAACACATCATTAAAAGGCTTCCCCAGGGCTGGGATCAAATGACTGAAGTAGGTGGGCTTGTAGGAAAAGCTCAACCATTCTTCTTCACCAATTGGGGTATTGACTCGAGCAGTCTGCTCCCTCCATCTGAGCTCAAACTCTCTAAAGCTTTCCTCCGGCTTCTTTCCCATCCTAGATATGGAGGAGCGGTCTGGGTAACGCCTGATTTGTATTGAAAGTATTGAACAAAATCTTGAGCCATGTCACCCAATGTAGGCCACTTACCAACATCTTGACGAGCATGCCAGTCCAAAGCTGCCCCAGTCAGGCTCTCACTGAAATACGCCATCATCAAGTCATCTTTCTCTCCAACACCTCTCATTTCACTACAATAAACCTTCAGGTGGGTTACCGAATCCCCACACCCATCATACAAGTTAAATTTTGGCACTTTAAACCCCGCGGGCAGGCAAACGTCAGGGGACACAAACAGTTCCTTGTAAGCCATGCTTCTATGGTCTCATGTTCCTTGCTTGTTCTTTAAGGACGGTTTTATGCCTTTCAGCTTCTTGGGTGCCCCATCTTTCCCTTTTCTTCCTGTGAATCTTTCATTTTCAACATGAGGATCATCCCTTGGGCCCTGTTTGTATGAGTAGGGAACCTTGTGGGCATCCTCTGAGGGGTAATATTGGGCATCATGAGCTTGGAGATAAGCGGGTGGATCTGGAGAGTATGGAGGATCATCTGGCATTGTGTTCGGAGTTTGGGTAAGGGCAGCATCTAGGAAGCTAGGTGGTGGCGGGGGTGGTGCCTTCCCAGTCATCCAAGCCTGATACATGTCAGCCATGTGTTGTTTTAACATCTTTACCTCTTCAACCAACCCATTGTCCTGTTCAACCAACTGCTTTCGAGCGCCGGTATCAACCAACTCAGTTCTGTTGTTGTCTGTCATTGCCTTTGACTTTATGTTGTAGAGAAGAGGTACCACTTTAAAACTACAAACCAACCACCCTTCTACTATGAATATAACAAAATGAAGTCATCACGTTAGCGTTAGAGTATTTAACATAAGATAATCTCACTTTATGTGCAATGCACCTAGCCGCAGTTATCGGTTCTAAAATGACTTCGAGGGTACAAAGGTCAGTTGGCATCATCTTACTTTGTTCATTTCAACCTCTCTTTTCTTTGCTTTTCTAGCATTTGCTGGCTTGCCCATTTTCCTTCATTTCTTTTTTTTTTAATCATCACCCTTTCTTTCTCTCATATCTCACATCCCACAATTCCACCTCTTTTTTTGTTTTCTTTTTTTCCTTTTTTTCTTTTAATAAAAAAAATGATTCGATCAAATCCTATGTAGGTTGCCTACGTATCATGACCTCACATGAATCAGATCTTTGCGTAGTTCTGGTAGATCGGGAATAAAGGAAATAAACTAACATTCTCTTCTTTTTACCTTTATGACTCTAATGAGAAAAAGGAAATAAAAGAAACAAATCTCTTTTTTATTTTTGAATTTTCTAGACTTAATGTTCTATAACCTATTGCAAACTCAAGCTTAACGAGCATATATTTTTTGCTTTTTTTCTTTTTTTTTTGAAACAAACACTCTATGGGAAATTATTAAGGAAAAACCCTAGAAGAGAAAAAAAATTATTTTTTGGTTCTTCTTTTTTAGGAAGAAGAACGAAAGAATAAACCACAGAAAAATATTTTAAATTTTCATTTGATATCCTGACGCAAGATTTCGAAGCAAACAATGAAAAAGATAAAACAGAATGTTCTTGGATTTCAATTTTGATTGCCTAAAGGAAAAATTCTAATGATAAACAAAAGATAAAGTATGTTTTTTTTTTCTATGTACAATATCCTAAAGTTCTAATGAAAATAAAAAGATTTTTTTTTCATCTTTCATTAATTTCCCAAAGAAACACCTCACAAGAAAATCTTTTTGGATTTTGGAATTAATGCCTTAAAAGAAAACTTTTAAAGAGGTACTAAAAGAAAATTTTCTTTTTTTTTCTTTTTTTTTTTTTTGAATTTTGGTCCTAATATACAAAGGGAAGTATAAAAGCAAATTTTTTTTAAAACAATTTCTAGATACTAATTTCCTAAAATAAAACTACCTCAAACTTTCTTTTTTTTTCTTCTTGATTTCTAGGAGTAGTATTTCTAAAGAAAATTCTAACGGAAATAAAAACACAAAATATCTTCTTTTTTTGGATTTTTGAGTTACATCACACCTTTTCAAATACAAAATAAAAGTACAATAACAAAAACTCGACATTGCTGTACAAAACTAGAAAGTAAAAGACGACATAAAAAAAACATATTCAAAACATAAAAATAAAATAAAAATAACAAATATAAAAAATCTCCTTAAGCAACTTATGAATGCGGTGATCCTGGGGTATTTGTCATACTCAAACTCCGGTAAGTGGATCCACACCTGTATGAAAAAATTTAAACCAACACTATGTGAGACAACAACATTCCCTACTAGACACATGCAAGACATGATTGAGGCTATTTTTGTAAAATGACTTATTTGGCCAAAAAGTGATTAGAAGTGCAAAATTTGGTTAAAACCCCGCAAAGCCAAGAACCTAAGATTTACTAGGAAGACCGGACCCTATGTGGGTTGCCTACGTATCACGCCCCGAAAGACGAGAATCAGGTATGCGTAGTTCGGAAAGATTAGATACGGGCGAAAAATAAAAATAACAACTAATTTAGAGAAAATATGTTTTTTTTGTCTTTTCTTTCTTTTCTTTTTTTTTTGAAAAATGATGAAACATGTAAACTCTTTTTTTTAATTTTCTTTTTCCCCTTTTTTTGATTTTTGATTTTTGAAAAATGATGACAAAGTACAAAAAAATTTGAATTTTTCAAGCTCTTTTTTTCTTAACAAAATGTAACAGAAAACATAATTAGGCCCCACTCGCTTTATCTTTACACTTCACCCTCTCTTTTTCTTTTTTTTTTCTTTCTTCTTTCTTTTTTCATTGTTTTTTCTTCATTTCTTCATCTACCCTCAGCTATCATTGGTCCGCCAAATGAACTTTTTACCCTTGAATAAATACAACATGTAGCACATAAGATGCATCAGGATGGTCTTTTATTTTTGGGGTATACCTGTCCTAGACGGACCCAACCCCTGTGTTGAGTCCCCTAAGTCAAGTGCACATGATGCAAACAAGCGTTCCTACTAGGGATCCGGCATGAAGCTGAGTTATTCTAGGTTCAAAACCTGGGCATTTGTTTTAGACTTGTGTATCCGAGTGGGCAACTCGAGCCGAGGAGGGGGCTAGGTACCGGGAACCAAAAGGTCATCCGGCTTAGTAACTTGTTCGAGCCTCTTTCTTATTTCAAGGTATGACACTAACAGAATAGGGAGTCTCGACCAGCGAGCACATCCCCGAAGATGAGAAGAGAAGGGTTTCGTAACAGTTTATATATAGTTCATATAATATCAAAGCGGTAAAAAGCAACATTTTGCACATTAGACTCAAACATGTAATAAAATTAGATAATTAACAATGCCAAATATAACAATTCATCCAAGCTCGAATTCTAAACCCTGAACCAAAAGTTTTTGATTTTTTGTCCCCAGTGGAGTCACCAAAGCTGTCACACCTCCTTTTTCACTACACCCCCCGGAAGGGAGTATATAAGGGAGTTTTTTCAAACTTAAAGTGACAATCGAAATGAGATTATTTTATTAAAAGTTCAGAGTCTCCACTTGGGATAATTTTATAATGTCCCAAGTCACAGGTTCAAATTCCGAATCCAGGAAAGATTGACTCTGTTTTTACAGTATGCGAACACAAAAATCCGGGTAAGGAATTTTGTTAACCCCGGAGAAGGTATTAGGCATTCCCGAGTTCCGTGGTTCTCGCAAGGTCGCTCAACTGTTATAATTGGCCTATTATCTGACTTTTAATACATGTTTTAGCTTATGATATGACTTTAACTTTATAACCGCTTTTATTTAATATTAGGAAGATTTCAACGTTATTTAAAACACGTCTTGAACCACGTCACATAAATGCACCCACGGTCCCCGACATATTTTATCTAACATTGTTGAGATTTGGATTTGGGTCACATAAATGCGCAGCTGAGTTTGGCGATTAGGTATCACGACTATGCCACGGGAACCGTACTCATAGCCGTGATGATTCACTACGCGCCAAAAGCAAGCTACGATTGTTTATAAATATTATTTATGGACTAATCAAAGAGGGAAGCTACCCAAATCCAATTTCAGTTTCTCTTAAAAATCAACCCGTGGCTAAGCATGCTCTTATTAATTGTTGAATTAGCAAAGAAACAAAGTAAAAAAAATAACAGAATTACCAAATCTCCAAACCTGATTATCGTCATTCTCCTTTACAAAACGTTTTAATGACTTTAAACCAAACCAATCTGCAAAGCTATTCATAATACATCAATTCTCAATTTCTAATTTTCAAACTACCTAAGATCAAAATAAGGACAAATCTTATGAAACAAAAGCAGCCAAAATGGAGAGAAACAGGTTCATGATCTTTCAAAAGAAAGAAATCCAAAGATGTCATGCCTTTTAAACAAGAACAAATCAATATACCACACCTATAGTAATCAATACTCGCATTTTATTCACACTCAATCATGATCTAATACAAAACTATATATGAAATAAAGATCTAGAGCTTAAGAGAAAAGGAAATGGACCTTTATGCAAAAACCAAACAGATCTGAGAGCCGCTAACCGGAAAACATGAACCGTACCGACAAACCTCGACGGACCTCAACCAATTCGAACAAACAATGTACTGGAACTCAAATGACGACCCAGAGTTTCAAAATCGGAGCTGAACCTTTTATGTTTAATGGAGACGAAAAATGAGTAAAAAAAAATCTAACTCAAAGGTCGTCGATAATGGAGTTGCGACCAGATTTGCGGCTGCTGGTTTCATTGAAGGGAGCAGGGGTCGATGTTGAGGTAGCTCCAGGTCTGTCATTGGTTTTGGATGGAGAAGAAGAAGCTTAAGGTGTTCTCAGGTTGTCTTCATACGTGTGTCACGGCATTTTCCGGTGAGTTCGTCGCTGGCTTGGTGAGAGGAGGAGAATCTGGATTTCTGCAACTTGAAGCAAAAGAACGACGGGAGGGTTGGTCGCTGGTGAGGCGTGGCCGGTGGTGATAGAGTTCAGTCGAGGAAGAAGAAGCCGCTACTGCCCTAGGTCTATGTTTGGTTGCTACGACTAAAAGCTTTTTTTTAGACTCCTAGGGTTCTAGTCTCCTTAAGGTGTGAAGAAGAAGAAGACTTAGGATTTTGGTAGGTTTTCAAATCAGAAAAACGGTTATGGCTGCTGGTGTTTGAAGTCTATTGAGGCTGATGCTTCTATGATTTTGTTCAAGAGCAGTAGCTTATGGCTAGGAAGAAGCCATGGAAGATGTCTCGTTCTTTAGTTGAAGGCGACGATGAACGAGGGGGGCTGTTTTGCGACGGATGTCAGGTTTGGATCTGTTTTCAGGCCTTTTTGAAAAGCTGCGCTGATTTGTTTCTGTGCCGAGTCCCCCTTAGGTCATTAGGGTGTAGGTCCTTTTATAGTCTAAGTCTAGGGTTTTAGGGGTATTGGGCTTAGGTTATTATAGGCTAGGGAATTATGGGCTAGGTCCAAAATTAGGCCTAAAGATGGGTTGCTCGAGCCCAAGTTTTATTCTTTTCTCGCGAAAGAGATTAAAATACAACCTTATTTATTAATTAGTCCTACTTAAATAAAATAACTGTTAAAATATGACTGACCATTAAAATAAACTATATTTATTTATTTATTTATTTTTTGTATTTTTCAAGGTTAAAAATGACTAACAAAATGTTAATGGAACAATTTTTGTAATTTTCATTTTTCTTGTAGTAAAATAAAGTAAAAGAGTAAAAATTAGTTGAAATAACTATATTAATCCTAAACTAAATATTTACGTGCTAAAATATAAAAAATCTTGGTGAGGGTCAGAAATCACATGTCTACATATGTGTCCACACCTATGTGAGATTCTATTGTTGTGGACCGTGTTTATTGGTCGTGTTTAGTTGGTATTGGTGGTTTTGAGACCAGAGTTGATCTAGTGTTACTTAATATGGTAGACTTTGATGTGATCTTGGGCATGGACTTGTGTCGCCCTAACACGGTATTCTGGATTGTCACGCTAAGACTGTGACACTGGCTTTGTCAGGTTTTCTGCGGTTGGAGTGGAGGGGTACATTGGATTATATTCCTAGCAAAGTTGTTTCCTTTCTTAAGGCCCAACGGATGGTTGAGAAGGGGTGATAGGCTTATCTAGCATTGTGAGTGATGTCAGTGCTGATACTCCTACTGTTGAGTTAGTTCTGGTAGTGAGAGATTTCCAAGATATGTTCCCAACAAACCTACCGGGAATGCCACCCAATAGAGATATCGATTTTGGTATTGACCTGGTGTCGCACACTTAGCCCATTTCTATTCTACCATATGGTATGTCACTAGTGGAGTTGAAGGAGTTAAAAGAACAGCTGCAAGAGTTTCTTGATAAGGGTTTCATTAGGCCTAGTATGTCATCTTGGGGTGCTCCGATTCTATTTTTGAAGGAGAAGGATGGTACTATGCAAATGTGTATCGATGATAGGTAGTTGAACAAGTTTACTGTGAAGAGCATGCACCCATTACCACACATTGATGACTTATTTGACCAGATGGATGGACAGTCCTAGTGGACCATTCAAATTTTGTAGGATATGCTACACATTTTTGGAGGATATGCTACACGTTCTCCTACAACAACAACTACAAATCAGTTATTCAGATGGCTCCTTATGAGGCCCTATGTGGGAGACACTGTCGTTCTCCAGTTGGATGGTTTGAGAGGGGAGAGGCTAGGTTGTTAGGCACTGAGTTCATAGGATTAGTTCCTACCGCTTGCAGAGTTTGCCTACAACAACAACTAAAAATCAAGTATTCAGATGGCTCCTTATGAGGCCCTATATGGGAGACACTGTCGTTCTCTAGTTGGATGGATTGAGAGGGGAGAGGCTAGGTTGTTGGGCACTGAGTTAGTTCAGGATGCCTTGGAGAAAGCCAAGTTTATTCAAGATTGGCTTCATACAGCACAGTCTAGACTGAAGAGTTATGCTGATCGGAGGGCTCGTGATGTAGCATTTATGGTGGAAGAGTGGGTTTTGCTATGGGTTTCACCCATGAAGGGCTTGACGAGGTTTGTAAAGTAGGTGCAATTTGAGCCCTAGGTATATTGGTCCTTTTGAGATCTAGAGTTGGTGAGGTGGCCTACAAGGTGGCACTGCCACCCAGCCTATCAGTGGTCCACCTGATGTTCCATATTTCCATATTTCAGAAGCATTTAGTGATCCATCCCATGTAATAGATTTCAAATCAATCCAATTGGACAAGAATTTGACTTATGTTGAGCGGTGGCCATCTTGGACAGGTAAGCTCGAAAGTTGAGGTCAAAGAACCTTACTTCAGTGAAAGTTCAATAGAGGGGTCATCTGGTTGAGGAGGCAACCTGGGAGACCAAACACGACATGTGGAGTCATTATGCTCATCTTTTTATCACCTCAGGTATATCTCTATACACGTTCGAGAAAGAACGTTTGTTTTAAGAGGGGGAGAATGTTATGACCCAGATTAGTTATTTTGTGAATTTGTGCCCTGTTTCCCCTTTTTAATCTTCACATATGTGTATTTATGGTTTTATGATTGTTGATTTCGTTTTGGGAAGGTTTCGGGTTGATTTGGACCCTTTAGCTCTTTATTTAGAAGCCTAAGTTAGAAATGTTGACCAAAGTTTGATTTTTGGGAAAACGACCTCGTAATAGTGTTTTGATGGATCCGATAGATTCGTATCGTGATTTTGGACTAGGACCTATTCTCAGAATCGAAATCGGAGTTTCGTATGTTGATTTGTGTTGTTTTTCCGAAAGTTGGCAATTGGAGATTTACAAGACTCCCCAAGTTTGACTGTAGGTTGACTTTTGTCCATTGGGTTTGAAATTTGGTTTTGGGACTATACGTTTGTTATGCTATTTAGAACTTGCCTTCAAAATTTGGTGTCATTTGGAATTGATAGGATTCGGACGCGTGATTGCAATTCTAGAGGTTATTGAACGTTTCTTTGAGATTCATGTCTTTTGATGTCTGATTCGTAGTTCTTGATGTTATTTTCATGTTTTGATCACGTGAGAGAGTTTGTATGATGGTTTTTGACATGTATGGATGTTTGGTTTGTGCTCGGATGAGTTTTGGACATGCTTCAAAATGGTTTTGAACTGAAACTGGACTGCTGGTGTGCTGATGCCTTAGGTGTCGCAATTGCGAACACCGGCATCGCAATTGCAATCTTAGTAGGGGGTCTCAGGTGAGGAAATTTCGATACTTGGATTACAATGGCGAAGAAGGTCCGAAATGGGGTAGGCTCCCATTTGTGACAAATGTGTCGCATTTGCGAAGGGAGCAGGCTTCGCAATTGTGAAGCCTATGTCGCATTTGCGACTTCCCACTTTGGCTGCCGAGAAATTCTTCACAATTGCCAACCCAGTGTTGCAATTGCGACATTTCAAATAAACAAAAGGTTAGAAAGTCGAGATTTCATATCATTTTCTCATATTTTAGAAACTTAGACTCGGTCGGAGGCGATTTGGAGAGGAAATTTTCATCTACAAACATTGGGTAAGTGATTTTAATCAATTTCATGATTATATCTTAGATTTAACATCAAATTTATGAGAATTAAATAGGAAAATTGGGGGGTTTTGTCAAAGTTTTGAAAAATAAAGATTTGAGTTGTGAGAGTCGATTTGGACTCGAATTTGAAATCAAAATACATATATGGACTCGTGGGGTTATGGGTAGTCGGAATCTACCCTTGGACCCGGGTTTTGACTGAGCACGCCTGGGGTTGACTTTGGTTGACTTTTTGAGAATTGTGTAAAGATCAAAGCTTTATTTATTGTAATTGATTTTCCTTGCATTGTTTGATGATAATAAGTCATTTTTGGTTAGATTTGAGCCGTGTGAAGGCAAAATTTAGGGGAAAAGCTATATACGAGGGTTGATTTGGCCTAGTTGAGATAAGTATCTTGCCTAACATTGTGTAAGGGAACTACCCATTAGGATTTGGGTTATTTGTGCTAACTATACTATGTGAAATACATGTACACAAGGCGAAGAGTGTGTACACGGGGTATATATGGTATTTTAGATTTCATCCATACATTTAATTGAAATTGTTAAACCATGTTACATCTTTCATTGTTAAATTTCCTCTCACAATCTCTAATTGACGTTGTTAGTACCTGTTATATCCTTTGTTGTTGTAATTGCTCTCATATGCTTTAGTAGAGGTTACTACCTCTCTTATTGTCTTGTTACTCTTTTATTGTTAAATTTCTCTTATTTGAAGTTGTTATTTCATGGAAATTCTTCTAGTTGAGTTATTGATGTTGAAGTTGTGGAAGCCATTATCACGTTGAGGTTGAAGTTCTTAATTGTTGAGATATCTTTTCTTGTTGAGCATTTCCTATTTATTTTGTTGTTATTGAGATTCTTGTACACATTGTGTTAAGCCATGGGCTATACGTTGTGGTAACATTGATATTGTTGATTTTGGCAAGTGTTGTGGCATATGGGCACATGTGTTGCGAGTTGATTATTATGTTGTGATATTGATATGCATGCAGTGGTATAAGGATAGGGGTTGATACGCATGCGATGATATAAGAAGGGATATATGTATGTGTCGCTAGTAAGGGAATTATTTGAAGCCACGTGGTGAGATAAAGGGGCTAAAGCGCGTGTGGTTATTTTGGGAAAATGTTTTTAAAAGTAAATGCAAGGTTCACACGGTGATATAAGGAAAGAATTGTGATTGAACTTGTGAAATGTCAATATGAGGTGCAGTACCTCGGTTGTTATTCTTGTTGTACATTCTATGCTAAAATAAGCTTGTTGGTTGAACAGTTCTTGTTGTTTTCTTCATTTGTCTTACTTGTAATAGTCTATGTTGACTATTTGTTGTATCATCATGTGTTCACGACTTGTTGCCTTTACCTCTTAAAATTTCGTTGTTAGCTTATATTATAGAACTGCTTATCTATTATTTACTCCATCACTTTCTATTATTAGACTATTCTATATTCTATTTAGTTTTTCTTATCCTAGTAGGTGTCTTGACCTGGCGTCGTCACTACTCTATCGAGGTTAGGCTTGATACTTTCTGGGTACCATTGTGGTGTAGTCATACTACGCTTTTGCATATTTTTGTGCATATCCAGGTATATCTGCCCGTGCTGGACACCAGTAATTGATTAGTTATTTCGGAGACTTCAAAGTACACCTGCTCGAGGTTGTACCTCGGGAAATCCCCTTGCATATTTACTTTTGGTACTACGACGCAGTAGCTTGGGAGATCCCCTGTTGAGTATTTACTTTTGGGACTACGAGACGGTATCTCGGGAGCACCCCTATTGTTTACCTCTATGTGTTGTGTTGTTTCTCTTCTGTAAATTCTCTTTGTTAATTTCTCAGCCTTTTATCATATTGTTATATCTTCTATCTTATTATTATTTACCAGTAGGGCCCTGACCTGACCTCGTCACTACTCTACCGAGATTAGGCTTGGCAATTACTAGGTACCATTTTGGTGTACCCATGCTACTCTTCTACACATGTTTTGTGTGTAGATCCAGGTACCTTCTACCAGTGCAGCTATTAGTTGAGAGTACTTGCTACTGCTTTGGTGACTTCAAGGTATATCTGCTAGCGTCTGCTGACCTCGGAGTCCCCCTCTATCCCTTTATGTCGTTTCTTCTTTATTTTTACAAGACACTGATGTATAGAGACAATTAGAACATTTCCTTAGAGCTTGTGACTTGTGACTACCAGGTCCTTGGGAGTTACTTATACTCAATATTATAGTCTTACTTGTACATGCCAAGCGGTAGTTTTCCAGCTTATTTATGTTCCGTCTTTTAATCTCTTGTCTGTGAGCTCCTTAACCAAAAAAGCCCGAACTCCACTGTAACTTTCTTCTCTGATCGGTGTCTTTTTCAGGACCCGAGGATGGGGGGATCCTTGGGAGTGGACGTGAGGACAAGGGGCTCTACAAAACATCCTTGAGACTTCTGGTCTTATGTCCTCCACACAGACCTTGAATGCTTGGAAATGGGAAGATCTAGGATAGGCGGCCAACCTCCTAGAGAGAGCGATGTGCGACCAGGTGAGTTGGGATGCAGGTCCGTGGACCGCTCAGGTGGCGTTATACTAAAGTCACAAGAGATTTATTGGAATCTATACAAAATAGACATCTTTGATACAATAAAATTGTCATCGCTAGCTCTATCAATCTTTCTCTCTCTCTCTCTCTCTCTCTCTCTCTCTCTCTCTCTCTCTCTCTCTCTCTCTCTCTCTCTCTCTCTATATATATATATATATATATATATATATATATATATATATATATATATATATATATATATATATATATATATATATTGTTCAGTTATTCTGCAACTGTTAGGCTTACCTAGTCTTCGAGACTAGGTGCCGTCACGACACTTATAGAGGGAGATTTGGGTTATGACAAGTTGGTATTAGAGCTCTAGGTTCATAGGTGTTATAAGTCACAAGCTGGTTTAGTAGAGTCTCACGGATCGGTATAGAGACGTCTGTACTTATCTTCGGGAGGCTATAGAACTGTTAGGAAAATTTCACTTCTTTGATTCCTTGTCGTGAAATTGTTGACTTTGGAATTCTTAACTTTTGTCTTCTACTCTCTCACAGATGATGAGGACACGTACAGGTGGATCAGATGACCAGGCACCCACGCCCCCTGCTAGAGCCGTGAGATGTCGGGGTCGGGGTAGATGTCGAGGACGTCCACGTGGTGAAGCTATAGCACCCACACGAGCTGCTATAGAGAAGCCCTAGTAGCTCCATTTGAAGCGGAGGCACCTGAGATGCATGTCACTGCACCAGCTCTTTAGGAGACCCTTGCGCAGTTCTTGCGCATGTTCGGTACTCTAGCTCGGGCAAGGTTGATTCCACTTGCTCTTGCCACATCTAAGGACGGGGGAGGAGAACATACTCCCGCATCCCGCATCCCAGAGCAGTGGGTTCAAGTCGATTAGGTTCCAAAGTTCATACTAGTACACCCGGTAGCCCAGTTCGGCTCGAGGGTAGGGCAGTAGTTTCTGAGGAGCAGCTACGACTCGAAAGCTACAAGAAGTACCACCTACCTACTTTCAGTGGCTTGGCGTCAAAGGATGCTCAAGGTTTTTTTGTGGAGTGTCACCGTATCCTCTGTACTATGGGTGTAGCGGAGTCAAGTGAGGTTTTTTTCACTGCGTTCCAGCTTAGAGGAGCAGCCTATCAGTGGTGGCATGCTTATGAGTTAGGTAGTCCAGCCGAGGTAGTTTCGTTCACGTGGACTTAGTTCTCAGATATGTTCATGAGAGAGTATGTTCCCCAGAGTCTCAAAGATGCATGGTGTGCTGATTTTGAGCAGTTATGCCAGGGTTCTATGATTGTGTCAGAGTATGCGGTTTGCTTCAGTGATTTGTCTAGGCATGCACCAGCCTTGGTTGCTATAGTTCGAGAGAGGGTCCATCGATTTATCGAGGGGCTCAAACCCAGTATCAAACTTAGCATGGCCTGAGAGTTAGAGATGGATATTACATACTAGTAGGTTGTGGGGATTTCTAGGAGATTGAATGGTATGCTGACTTATGAGATAGAGAAGAGAGAGGTCAAGAGGTCTTTAGAGTCAGGAACTTATTTTGGTACTTGTGCCCTAGCGACAGCTCATCATGGTAGGGGCTATGTCGGTCGCCCTATTCATTTAGCACTTCCAACCGCCAGCAGTATTCTGACCCCTCCTAGGCCCTAGGAGCTTTATTATGCACTGCTAGTGTCTAGTGCACCTCCTGTACGGGGTGCTTTCAGTGATCAGTCCAACCTACCTAGCCTGATCCAGCCACAACATCCACGCCCTTCGAGAGATTGTTTTGAGTGTGGCGACACTCGTCGTATGGTGAGGGATTTTCCCAGACTTAGGAGGGGTGTACCTCCACAAACTACTGAGGCACGACGTGCTCCACCGGGTCCCCAAGCTATGATTATAGCACCAACTGCTACTACACTTGCTCATCTAGCTCGAGGTGGAGGTCGGGTAGGTAAGGGTCGCCCTAGAGGGAGAGGCCAGGCCAGATATTATGCTCTTCCTGCTCGTACAGAGGCAGTTACTTCTGACTCTATCACTACAAGTATTGTTTTGGTCTGTCATAGAGATGCATCGATTTTATTTGATCAAGGCTCCACTTATTCCTATGTGTCCTCTTATTTGCTCCGTATTTGGGAGTATCTCGTGATTCTTTGAGTTCTCTTGTTTATGTGTCTACACCTGTGGGAGATTCTATTGTTGTTGACCGTTTGTATTGGTGTTGTTTGGTTTTTCTTAGTGGTTTTGAGACCAGTGCAGATTTATTATTGCTTAGTATGGTAGACTTTTATATTATTTTGGTCATGGACTAGTTTTCACCCTATTATTCTATTCTTGATTGTCGTGCTAAGACCATGACACTAGCTATGCCAAGATTACCACGGTTATAGTGGAGAGGTACCTTAGACTACACTCCCAGCAGAGTTATTTCATTTTTAAAGGCTCAACGAATGGTTGAGAAGGGGTGTGATGCGTATCTAGCTTATGTGAGAGATGTCAGTATTGGTACCCCTACAGTTAAGTCAGTTCCAATAGCGAGGGATTATCCAGATGCATTTCCAGCTGATCTTCCGGGCATGCCACCCGACAAGTATATTGACTTTGGTATTGATTTGTTGTCGCGCACTCAGCCCATCTCTATTCCTCCATACCGTATGGCTCATCTTAAGTCGAAGGAGTTGAAGAAATAGATACAGGAGTTGCTTGATAAGGGATTCATTCGGTCCAGTGTGTCACCTTGGGGTGCTCTGGTCTTGTTTGTGAAGAAGAAGGATGGTTCTATGCGTATGTGCATTGATTATGTTACACCCCATGTTTTCGTGCGCAAAAGTACATCGTAAGTCAATTAATGTAAGCTCAGAAATAAGATCATCCTTGAAAGCACATAAAGTAAGTTAATCATGTTACCTTGGGGGTTAAAAAGTGATAAGATCATCCTTGGAAAGGCTTAGAAGTTAAACAAATTAAAGAAAATAAGTTTCGTCGAAAGTTGATAAATTTGGAATGTTATAACATGCATTTTGGGGTAAGACTAGGGTTCTTAATGTGATAAGTAGGTTATGTTATAAGTTATTTTAGATTTATGATAGTCGTGTGTTATGTTTTGAAGTCAAGCGAGTTGTGGAACAAAAGTTGACAAAGGTCATCACAAGTTACATTCATAAATGTGTTGAACATTAGGTCAAATGTAGTGGAGTTTTTCTCCAAATATTCTTGGAATTATAGGATGATCCACATATAAAATTGAAGATCTACGAGTCTAGTTTCTAACTCATTAAACGGTTTGTCGATACGACATAAGAGTAGAGAGATATTTGCAGTTTCATGAGACTGCACAAACTGCATAGGTGACAAATAGGTGTGTCACTAAAGCTTTTTGAGCAACATATTTCGTGTGATATATGAGGTATTTTTGGGAAATATTATATATCAAATTGAATTTCTTGGAATCTAGTTTCCAATGCTCTTAACTGTTTGCTCATACGACACAAGGAGAAAATGATATAAGCATATGAAGAAGGGCCAATGATAGGGTGCCAAGTAGTACCTTTTTGACTTTTCAACAAAATGGTATATTTACATCCCTTATCTCGTCTCTTTCCCTATTTTTTCAGAGATCATGACGAAATAACACCCCTAACCCTCCCCTCAAGCTCTCCACAAGGGTTTCCAACAAGATTATCATTCGGGACACGAAATCAAGTAGCGATAATATTAAAATGATCCCTACGACATAAGTATCGCTATATCGCCTCTCGTTTTCTTTGTAGTTTGTATTTTGGAAGGTATATAATAGTTAATAAAATGTCTTATATCTATATTTAAGATTTAAATATAAAGGAAGTTTGATAAAGTCATTTCCTAATAGCTATAACTCACGGTACGGTGATCGGAAGCCGTGAGTTCGGATTATTCGACTTGTTGTGGGCTATATTTGGGCTGTTTCGTATTGCTTTTGGGCTGTATATTTTGGTTCTATTTAATGGAGTTTTGGAGGAAAAATGGTGTGGAAAATTTCACATAATGGAGAAATGGCGGATTAGTTGTTCTTTGTAACATTTTTGGTGTGTTTGACACTACTATAGTTGTTGTTTTGGGTATGAAGTGATTGGGGTGTATTGGACTATTGTAAGCTAAATGTAACATGGATTTTGACTTACATCCACTGTAGGAGGTAATTCTATTGTGTTCTTTCTTCTTCTTAAGATTATCTTGACATTGATTAAATTAAATGGATGGACTAGACATGAACTAGTGAATAAAGTTTCTAATTGAGGATAATTGTAGTTGTGGATTGTTTTTCTTGTTATAAATATATGGTATAAGGCTCAAATAATTGATGTATAAATTCATTATCATGTTAATGATACTATTAAGTTAAAGTAAGAAGTATATAAGGGGTGATATGGGTATACAAATTCCAATTGGAGCTTGCGCTCGTCGTGAAGTAGTTGTGACTTGTTGTTGTTTTATGATGTCTTGTTATTGATAATTATGTACTGCTGGATTTCTCTGGTCATTATTGTTGGTATATGGTACTGGAGGAGGCTTTTGTTACAGGGTAGATGCTTCCCAAATTTACATAAATGAGCTGCTAGTTTAAGTTGCGGACATAGCCTTTACTCAACACTGATTTTGAATCTCCTTATGCTATGGTAGATTGAGTTGAGTTGTTTGAATAATTGCTTAGAAGGTATTAAGGACTCAATGGAGTTAAGGTATGTTAAGTCTATCCCTTGTTTCCTTTTGGCATGATCCATATGATATAAAACATGCAAATACGAAACATTCATAAATGACTCTATTCATAGAAGTATTAGGGGTGCCTATATTCATAATTCCCCATGTGTCCTATTATTATATCTTTTGTTAATGGGTCTCAGAAAAATACGTAATTTTGTACGTGGAAAAATCAGAGGACTTGATTTCTCGCTGTCAATTCATTTCGGAAGAACGCCTCGAGACCCTGAGGACGGAAAGCCACGACGTCGAGGCCCGACTCAGAGAAGACGGAGATCGAAGATAGGATAGAAGGGGAAGCTCCCAAGGCACACGGGTAAGTCTAAAAGGGCCGGCCTATCCAGAGCATATGCTGAGGTGTCACGTCAAGCCATCCCATCTCCATACTTTGTAATTAATGCCATTGTACCTGTACCCGAGTTCCCCTCATATATAAAGGGGACTCACACTACCTTGTAAGGGGTTGATGTTGCTCCATTTCTCCACAAATGCAATTATCTCTCTCTCTCTCTCTCTCTCTCTCTCTCTCTCTCTCTCTCTCTTCTTTCTAACTTATTCGTTCTCACTAGCCCGAGGTCGCCTCGATATCCATCTCTTTCTTATTTGTTCTTCATCATATACCTTAGTAGTGGCCATAAAGAGCCTTGTTTAATTATATCTTCAACTGTTATCCCATCTCCAACTATCCCCGATAGCTCGAGCTCAACCCTAACATCGACCTCGAGGTCCCTACCGACCAGTCCTGGATCCGGGCAACATGCCCCTCGGTTTTATTACTGCTCGTTTTAGCTTGCATTTCAGCGTTAAACTTCACATTCTTAGCATCAACTGCCCTAATAACTAGCTCGAGAATAGATCGCATATTTTTAGAATCCCATTTACAAATTTAATTGTTGTTACCATTTTCATGGTAAATAGTTTGGCGCCCATCGTGGTGTCATGACCCAAACCGAAGGGCCGCGATGGGCACCCGGTGCCTTACTCAATCGAGTACCAACATAATATATCTTTCTTATCATGTTATCATGAGTAAATGAGCCAGAAAACCCGTCATGAGATAACAAGAATAAAACATAAGGGAATACTCAACATATGAAGACCCAACATGATATACAAACTAATATATGTGACATACGGGCCTATAAGGCCGACATGACCATTAGTAAACTCGAAACATAGGCCGACAAGGCCATACAATTATCCATACACCTGACATCTATCTACAAGCCTCTAAGAGTACATAAAATCATAAAGATCGGGACAGGGCCCCGCCATACCAATCAATACATATCCAAAGCATACTGACCAACTAGGAAACTCCAGAGCAAGTGGAGTGCACCAACACCTTCACTGAGCTGATAGCCTACTAGGAGGACTATCAACCTATCAATCGGGACGTGCGACCATGACACGCAGCATCCCCAGGCAAAAGGGATGTCAGTACGAATAAAGTACCGAGTATGTAAGGTAGGAAAGCATAAACATGAACAGTAATGTAAAGAGAGATAGAGGAGATACAACCTGTAACATCTAAGTGCCTCTGGGGGCTACTGACATGAAATGCATAATACATATATATACATGAACTTTTTAAAAACATTCGCCTCTGTGGGCATCATTATCATCATATCGTACTCGGCCTCAAAGAGAACTTAGTAAAAATGTACCTGGCCATCATAAGGCTCGGTAGAATAGTACCCGGCCACGTGGAGCTCGGTAAACCCAACTGATCAGTGGTTGCACAATAGGTGTCGTACCCGGCCGACTATAGAGCGGCTCGGTAGAGTAAAATAGATACTATATATAATGCATGCTACTCATGGAATCACGTTCTAAACCTTTTGGAGTGACTTAAGAACATTATGGACATCCCTACCATCAATATGAACCTTAGTAGGATTTAAGGATCATACACACTTGTTTAGAATAATTTTATAAGGAAAGAACAACATGGACAACCTTAGTTGCTAGGAGTAGATCTGTTATGAAGTAGCGTATTCATTTCACTTTAGATCATGCCAAAATAAAGAAGAAAGTGCCTTAACATACCTTAAACCCATTGAGTCCTTAATCCCTTCCAAGAAACTCTTCAAACAAGTCAACTCAATCTATCATAGTACAAGGAGATTCAAAATCAGTGCTGAGCAAAGGCTAAGTCTATAACTTAAGCTAGTAGCTCGTTTACGTAAATTTGGGCAGCATCTCCCTTGTAACAAGGGCCTCCTCCAATACCATATACCAACAACAATGACCATAGCAATCCATCAATACATAATTATCAATATCAAGACACCATATAACAACAACAAGTCACAACTACATTACGACGAGTGGCAAGCTCCGATTGGAATCCGTATACCCCTTATCAATCCTTATAGACTTCTTACTTCAACATAAAAGTATCATTAACATGATAATGAAGTCATTAATCAATGATTCCAGCCTTAAACCATATATTTATAACAACAAAAATGATCATAACTTCAACTATCCTCAATTAGTAACTTTATTCACTAGTTCATGTCTAGCCCATCCATTTAACTTAATCAACATCAAGATAACCTTAAGCACAAGCAAGATCACAATATACATACTTATACAGTAACTTCAAGTCAAAATCCAAGTTATATTCAGTTTACAACAACCCTTAATAGCAATACAACACCATAGAAGTGACTTAAGCTAATCCAAGTATTATCTTGTAGTTTATCATCCTAACAACTTAACCAACATACAAGCAAGATTAAGAAAAATTAGTAGGCTGTTATACTCACCTTAGACAGCAGCAAAAACTTGGAATTTCATCCAAATACATCCCACAACAATCCTCAATGACAACACAACCTCAAAGAGGTGTTGTTCTTCACTAGAACTAAGTTTTGATGTTGAAATATGGTGTAATCACTTTGGAATCACTTCAAACCCTTGTGGTATATGTTTAGGAGGGTTAGGAGAAGTTTGGAGACGAATTTTAGTTGAAAAATGAGCAAAAATAGGCGTCCAAATCGTTTATAAATTGAAGTAGGTCAACCACCGCCTAAGTGGGTCCCATTGGGAGCTGCTTGCGCGGTCTCGCGAAAACGCGAATATCTCTCTACTCCGATGTCGTATTGACAAACGGTTTAATGCGTTAGAAACTAGACTCGTAGACCTTCAATTTGGTAGATAGAACACCCCATTATTCCAAGTATATTTGGATAAATTCTCAGATACATTTGACCTAAATTTCAGCAAATTTATGAATGTAACTTGTGATGACCTTTGCCAACTCTTGTTCCACAACTTGCTTGCCTTCAAAATGTAGAAAATGAATATCATAAGACTAAAATAACTCACAGAATAACCTTCTTATCATGTTAATAACCCTAGTCTCACCCCAAAGTACATGTTATAACATTCGAAGTTTGTCGACTTTCGACGAAACTTATTTTCTTCAATTGGTTTAGCTTTTAAGATTTCCAACCCTCTTGGTACTCGTTATTCATGATCTTAAATATTTGTAACCTCCAAGGTAACATGATTAACTTACTTTATTTTCTTCCAAATATAATCTCATTTCCGAGCTTACATCAATGACTTACGACGTACTCTCACGTATGAAAACTTGGGGTGTAACATCATTCCCCCCTTTGGAACATTCGTCCTCGAATGTTGATTGATGCGCTTATCATTTTCATAACCCATAGCTCTTGTGAACACTTTAATACTCTTCTAGCCATATAGGCAAAATTCTTTGAATAAATCCAAAGTCTAGGGTATTCCCCCTTTAGTCCTCCTTCTCATACCACGACTTGTGGTCGAACCCCTTCCAATCTCGTAACTATTGATCCTTTTTGTCATGCAGCCTGTACGACTTTTTCCTTGTATGTGTGCCTATGCGACTCTTTTTTTCTCCAGCTTTTATCCAATCTCTAGGTAGCACGTTGTAAACATATACAAAGCTTGATATGTTGTCCGTCTGGGCATCTATGGGTATACTGAAGTTCTTCACTCGGTACTTTGTTAAACTTACGACTTTTACTATATCTTGTTTCATAACCTCAATTATCTATGATAATGGCTTTAATACAACTAGGTAGGTCATATTATACAATAATTCTTACTTCGGTTTACTATTACCGAGGTCTGCCACCCAACTCCAGGTTACTCTCTCACCGTTTATCCTATATGTATAATCCTTATTACTGTTCCTCTAAAGAATGACATCATAATCTCCTCTCATACTTTGGAATCTTTATCCATCTATTATTGATTTACCTTAATGTTAATCTATAATCCACCACTGATAACTTGAAACCTCTTACGTAATACATTTCCACAAGTCTCACGTCTCATCGGGGAACATTTGAAGTGGTTTTCCTAATCCACCTAGGGACAATACTATACTTCAATAACCATATTTCATAGCATCCCAATGTGATTCGTCTTATGGGATTATCCTAGTCCCCTTCCATCCATGAAATTTCTTCTCTTTGAATCATTACTCAAATGAAGGCCTATATATCATCCTTTTATAATTTACCACTATTACATCCTTACATTACGACCAGAGGAGCATTCCATCTCTTCTAAATGCTCCTAGTCTTAGACTCCTCCGTGTTAATTCAAGCTATACTGAGCCTTTTATAACATATATAAACCATCAGCTCTCTTGTTTGATGGGCTTAATACCGAGGTCTTACCTATTCTTATCAGCTTCTAACTCACCTTTTCTCACCCTTACTCACATCTACCCAAAATCTTTTCACTCTACTATACTTTCGCTTGCGACCTACACATATTTATTTATTCTACTCAGAACCTTCCGTTAACTTGCTAGCACCTTAGATTCCCTTTTGCGCATTCTCAGCTGTCTTTAACTGTAAATAATTACTTTTTCTGGTCGTTCTGCCACTTGCTACATGGATCCTTGGCTTATCATAGTGCCCACAAACACTGGAATTCCCTATAACTCGTATGCTCTCAAGTATCACCTTTGATGTTTTTTTTTCCTTTTTTTTCTGTTCATTAGCCATGATATGTTCCACCTTCTTATGGAGTGCATGCAATATTATAGTGAGACTGTTGTTACAAGATCAAAGATCATTTCCTTTTTAGGTCACTATGCTTAGGTGGAAACCTTCTTCCTTATTTCCTCAGCTAGTCTCTCGTGGTAGTACTTAGGAGACCTTTTGGATCTTGTAAAGTTGTGATCTTGTTATACTGTATACTTGAAGGAATTTTTGATATTCCTACTCGCCTACAAACATCCTTACTTACATACCTCCATGCCGTTGTGCTCGTAGGATTACTTGTAAAATCAGATTTTGATTATCTCCTTAGTGGCACCCTCCATTATTCCCGTAATACTTATACAATACCTTTAAATACCCCAACTCCTATCTGAGCATTTCTCAAGGTTTATGACGTCATATTTGCGAGACTGAATTCACTATATTAGGATTCACTACGTTTATCTTGCATGATCTGTTGACTCGTCTATAACCTCCTGTTTATCCATAACTAGGCTCTTCCTTAATCAAATCCCAAATACTCGTTGGCCTATCCTCACATTAATTTTCCGCGTAATCTTTCTTGGGTTATTTCCTTTGTTTTAACTTACCTCATGCACTGGCCTCTAATCTATTAATGACATTTCGGGCAGGAACCCTTACTTCCTTTCCTTGACGTCGTGTTTGTATAATGCACTGATATCGTAGCATATCTGTAGGCTTTGAATAAGTACAATCTCATCCCTTTTTCACATTACCGCATTATTCTTCTACCACTCCATGATTAGTAGAACCACTAAATTCTGACTTCATGCCACATCACTCCATATTCCCCCCTTTAGAGGAGTACTAAGAGCTGGAGCTACAATGATCTACCTATAGATATTTTACCTCTATATATTTGATGTCTTTTCACATCATCGATTACCCTTACTCTCCTTGTGGTAATGCTTTTTGTACCAAGGATAATAAAATTCCTTGCTCGCAAGGATGACACTTAGTGTAACTGGCGCACATAGTCCCTTAAGCTTAACTTTGCTCATATTGCTTGCTTTAGGGAAGCGACTTCCTGAATGACCATTAAAGGGCATTCTTTTGCCATCCATTCTATTATCGCTGGAACGCAACCTCTGAAATTCCCATAATGCTGACTATTATCATATCATTTAGTCCCTAGTTCACGTTTAGTTTATCTTGTTTACCAGCCCATACTGATTTCTACTACTCTGGGGGTATATCTTTTCCTGCTGGTAATCGCGTTAGAGTTGTGAACTTATTTCTCGAAAAGAAGATATGACTTTATGGCCTATAATCCTTTGTTGTTTCAAGGCATGTCACCTCTCATCTTTTTCCTTCACTTAAGTATAGGCTCTATAATTCTGTCATTTTCATCATCATTATTTTTTCCACCGTTGTCATCCATATGGACATCTTACTTATAATTCTTCATTAACTCTATTCTTATTTTCCTACTAACATTTATGTCTATCACTTTATTCTGAAAACATCAACAAGACATTCTTTTGCTTTTAGATCCCCTTGCTTCATCTCACTGGCTCTTCGGGATGCTTAAAATTCTCTCTCCTAGGGACACAAGCCATGCTAAGGTAATATTTATCCCTTCAAGGCTTCCAGCGGCTATCTTTATAGTACTCACATCTAGTTGTACTATTTTAGAGTGCGCCATCTGGGTATCTCACAAGGAGATTTATTAGCACATTTGCATTATGCTTCAGAAATTGTCAACTAACACAAACAATCAATTCACCATTATGGGTTATCCTAACCCCAACCGGATCCTGATATCTCGTCCTTTTCTTAATCTACACATGTTAGCCCCCAATAGGGTATAACTGAGATGGGTATGGTCAATTATACATACCTCTGTTACTGTTGAGGGTAACTTACAATGCTTATATTTTTCTGCCGGAGATGAAAATACCGATAATCTTTATTAACTAGGTGCCTTGTACCCTTCCCATCTTGCTCCTTTTACTTGTTGAAGCTTGTATCTATCTTTTGAATCTTTCATTGCCTTTAGGGGTGGATAGATATTCTTTGCCTTAAGGCTCCTTATCGAGAAGCTTACACTTCTTAGTACACACATGATCTACTGAAGACCTTATATTTACCCATCATATGCATCATGCAAAAATCAAGCTCCTCTAACCAACTCTTTCACAGCCACATACAATCTTTTACCAACCATATTTTTAAATGTAGGTATCGTTGTATTACAACTAAAGTCGAATTTAGGAGTTTGAATTCTTACAACAGAGCTCTACCACGCGATCTAGAATAAGAAGAAAGAGTGACAGTCCTAAATGCCCTGTAGCCTCCTGCTTATAAGTGTGGTGCACAACACACCCATAAACAAGACTCTACAAGACACGGCTTGTAGACTCCCTAGGACAGAACTGCTCTGATACCACTTCTATCATGACCCAAACCGAAGGGCCGCGATGGGCACCCGGTGCCTTACTCAACCGAGTACCAACGTAACATATCTTTCTTATCATGTTATCATGAGTAAATGAGCCAGAAAACCCGTCATGAGATAACAAGAATAAAACATAAGGGAATACTCAACATATGAAGACCCAACATGATATACAAACTAATATATGTGACATACGGGCCTATAAGGCCGACATGACCATTAGTAAACTCGAAACATAGGCCGACAAGGCCATACAATTATCCATACACCTGACATCTATCTACAAGCCTCTAAGAGTACATAAAATCATAAAGATCGGGATAGGGCCCCGCCATACCAATCAATACATATCCAAAGCATACTGACCAACTAGGCAACTCCGGAGCAAGTGGAGTGCACCAACACCTTCGCTGAGATGATAGCCTACTAGGAGGATTGTCAACCTATTAATCGGGACATGCGAGCATGACACGCTGCATCCCCAGGCAAAAGGGATGTCAGTACAAATAAAGTACCGAGTATGTAAGGTAGGAAAGCATAAACACGAACAGTAATGTAAAGAGAGATAGAGGAGATACAACCTGTAACATCTGAGTGCCTCTAAGGGCTACTGACATGAAATGCATAATACATATATATACATGAACTTTTTTAAAAACATTCGCCTCTGTGGGCATCATCATCATATCGTACCCGGCCTCAAAGAGGACTCGGTAAAAACGTACCCGGTCATCATAAGGCTCCGTAGAATCATACCCGGCCATGTGGAGCTCGGTAAACCCAAATGATCAGTGGTTGCACAATAGGTGTCGTACCCGGCCGACTATAGAGCGGCTCGGTAGAGTAAAATAGATACTATATATAATGCATGCTAGACTCATGGAATCACGTTCTAAACCTTTTGGAGTGACTTAAGAACATTATGGACATCCCTACCATCAATATGAACCTTAGTAGGATTTAAGGATCATACACATTTGTTTAGAATAATTTTATAAGGAAAGAACAACATGGACAACCTTAGTTGCTAAGAGTAGATCTGTTATGAAGTAGCGTATTCATTTAACTTTAGATCATACCAAAAGAAAGAAGAAAGTGCCTTAACATACCTTAAACCCGTTGAGTCCTTAATCCCTTCCAAGCAACTCTTCAAACAAGTCAACTCAATCTATCATAGTATAAGGAGATTCAAAATCAGTGCTGAGCAAAGGCTAAGTCTATAACTTAAGCTAGTAGCTCGTTTACGTAAATTTGGGAAGCATCTCCCTTGTAACAAGGGCCTCCTCCAATACCATATACCAACAACAATGACCAGAGCAATCCATCAATACATGATTATCAATATCAAGACACCATATAACAACAACAAGTCACAACTACATTACGACGAGCGGCAAGCTCCGATTGGAATCCGTATACCCCTTATCAATCCTTATAGACTTCTTACTTCAACATAAAAGTATCATTAACATGATAATGAAGTCATTAATCAATGATTCCAGCCTTAAACTATATATTTATAACAACGAAAATAATCCACAACTTCAACTATCCTCAATTAGCAACTTTATTCAGTAGTTCATGTCTATCCCATCCATTTAACTTAATCAACATCAAGATAACCTTAGGCACAAGCAAGATAACAATATACATACCTTATACAGTAACTTCAAGTCAAAATCCAAGTTATATTCAGTTTACAACAACCCTTAATAGCAATACAACACCATAGAAGTGACTTAAGCTAATCCAAGTATTATCTTGTAGTTTATCATCCTAACAACTTAACCAACATACAAGCAAGATTAAGCACAATTATTAGGCTGTTATACTCACCTTAGACAGTAGCAACAACTTGGAATTTCATCCAAATACAGCCCACAACAATCCTCAATGACAATACAACCTCAAAGAGGTGTTGTTCTTCACTAGAACTAAGTTTTGATGTTGAAATATGGTGTAATCACTTTGGAATCACTTCAAACCCTTGTGGTATATGTTTAGGAGGGTTAGGAGAAGTTTGGAGATGAATTTTAGTTGAAAAGTGAGCAAAAATAGGGTCCAAATCGTTTATAAATTGAAGTAGGTCAACCACCGTCTAAGTGGGTCCCATTGCGTTAGAAACTAGACTCGTAGACCTTCAATTTGGTAGATAGAACACCCCATTATTCCAAGTATATTTGGATAAATTCTCAGATACATTTGACCTAAATTTCAGCAAATTTATGAATGTAACTTGTGATGACCTTTGCCAACTCTTGTTCCACAACTTGCTTGCCTTCAAAATGTAGAAAATGAATATCATAAGACTAAAATAACTCACAGAATAACCTTCTTATCATGTTAATAACCCTAGTCTCACCCCAAAGTACATGTTATAACATTCGAAGTTTGTCGACTTTCGACGAAACTTATTTTCTTCAATTGGTTTAGCTTTTAAGATTTCCAACCCTCTTGGTACTCGTTATTCATGATCTTAAATATTTGTAACCTCCAAGGTAACATGATTAACTTACTTTATTTTCTTCCAAATATAATCTCATTTCCGAGCTTACATCAATGACTTACGACGTACTCTCACGTATGAAAACTTGGGGTGTAACACGTGGGGCTAAAAATAATAGTGATTATTTTCTTGTTGGTTTCATTGCACAAACACACATTATCTTTCACACTTTTTCTTGTCCAAGATCTTTTGATTTCAGGTCAAAATGTTTGGCTCGGTAAACAGAGTCGAGAATGACATCCTCGAAAACTACGAAGGAAACGGCATGGCTGTCCCAGCCGCTGGTGCAACTCCACAGAATCCTAATATCACGCCCGGACCGATCCTGGTAGATGTGGATTCACAGGACACACAACAAGTCAACGAAACTTCTCACACCGACAGGAGTATATGACATAACTCGACAAGAAGCTCAAAGAACCCCGGCCCGGGAAGAACAGGAAGTTAGTCTTCATGTTATTTTTGAAATGTTGCAGGCACAACAGTTGGCCAGCGCTCGGTTACAAACCAATCTGATGACCCCCAGCACAGCAGCACCAGAAATAGCTCCCCCTGCTAACCAAACACCCGAGAGGTCGAGCAACAACGGGATCGTGGACGACCCTGCCATAGTGAAGATGCTCGAGGACCTCACCAAAAGGATTGAATCAGGAGAGAAGATGATTGTAGCTAACGATAAAAAGGTCGAGACCTACAACTCTAGGGTCGGTCAGATACAAGGTGCACCCCCGATCCTCAAGGGTTTGGATTCAAAGAAGTTCATACAGAGGCCATTCCCCGAGGAAGCGGCCCCAAAGCCTATTCCAAAAAAGTTCAAACTGCCGGAACTCCCTAAGTACAACGGAACCACTGACCCTAATGAACATGTTATTGCCTACACCTACGCAGTAAAAGGCAACGATATAAAGAATGATGAGATTGAGTCCGTGTTGCTGAAAAGATTAGGAGAAACGCTTTCAAAGGGGGCTATGATGTGGTATCACAACTTGGATCCCAACTCCATAGATTCGTTTACCATGCTAGTAGACTCTTTAGTAAAAGCACATGCTGGAGCCATCAAGGTAGCAACGAGGAAATTCGACGTTTTCAAAATCAAGCAGAGAGAGAATGAGATGCTGCAGGAATTCGTATCCTGCTTCCAGATGGAACAGATGGAGCTATCGCCAGTCTCCGATGACTAGGAAATGCAGGCCTTCACCCAAGGCATGAACGAATGAAGCTCGATCGCTTCGAAATAGCTGAAGCAGAACCTGATCGAATATCCGACCGTGACCTGGTCGGACGTCCACAACCGATACTAGTCAAAGATCAGGGCCGAGGATGACCAGTTGGGAGCCCCTTCGGGATTAGTGTACCCAAACAGACTCCTGGCGAAAGAATCGAAACCAAGCAAAGAAAGGTACCAACCGTACCTCGAAAACAAAAGGAACGCCCCAAGGCACAACCCACCATGGAACGACCGGAGGATGGATCGAGGACAGGATCCTCGGGGCCTCATCAACAGAGCTAGGTTCGATCGAAACATAGTGCCAACAAACGTGCCTTACTTATCGGAATACAAATTCAACGTCGACATATCAGACATTGTGTTCGCTATCAGCAAAATCCGAGATACCAAGTGGCCCAAACCGATACAGTCGAACCCTTCGCAGAGAAATTACAACTTAGTATGCGAATTCCACAACACGCACGGTCACAGGATCAAGGATTGCCACCAACTATGAGAAGAAGTGGCTCGGCTACTCAGCAAAGGACACCTTTAGGAATTCCTTAGCGATCGGGCCAAAAATCAGTTTTGAGACAGGGAGGCAACCAAGAAAAACTAGGCAAATGAGCCGCAACACGTCATCCACATGATCATTGGGGGTGTCGATGCCCCGCAGGAACCCGTTATAAGAAGAACAAAAATATCCATCACCAGGGAAAAACAGACTTGGGGATATATCCCCGAAGACGTCCTCATGTTCATCAAAGAAGATACTGAGGCCCTATATCAACCCCAAAATGATGCCCTGGTAATCTACTTTCTTGTAAATTCTTTTTAGATAAAATGTGTACTTGTGGATTCAGGTAGCTCGGCCAATATTATCAGGTCGAGGGTGATAGAACAGCTCAAACTACTTGAACGAATCGTACTTGCCACTCGGGTCCTCAATGGATTCAACATGGCGAGCAAAACAACAAAAGGAGAAATCATCCTTCCAGTTACCATGGCCGGCACAACCCAAGACACAAATTCCATGTCATCGAGGGAGATATGAGGTATAACACATTGTTTGGGCGAATGTGGATACACTGCATGATAGCAGTACCATCCATCCTCCACCAGATGATAAAGTTCCCGATAAAGGACGGGATCAAAACCGTCTACGGGGAACAACACGCGGCAAGGGCAATGTTTGCAATACACGACGTGGTACCAACGCTCATACCTCTGCTCCCGAATAAGCCAACGGGCAAATCGGGTCTCGACCCCGATCGAGTTTGACAAAACAAAGTAGAAATCCACGCCACGTCTCCGCCCGCAGGCAGTTATAATGAGCCAATCTCAAGGCGCCACCATCATATCTTATTTCAATGTACAACCATTCCTTTTGTTTTATTTCGAATTAGGAATTAACCCTCGTGCAGGCACTCAACCGGAGCTACCGGAACGCTAACGCTATCAGAAGACCTCAAGTCCCCAAAAGCATGCCCGTTGCACTCTTTTCCTTCGACCAAGTTTTTATCCCAAAAGAAGGGTTTTTACCGGCAAGGTTTTTAATGAGGCAACGTATGCGAGCTGCCTAAGGGGGAACTCCACAAATTGCTCGAAGCCACTCTTACGGCGAACTTTCGAACAGCGAGGGGCATTCCCCCAGGAAGCTACACGCTCGAAGGAATTGTGGAAACACCGAACAAGGTTCCTATAGGGAAATGATGTATCGAACCGAACGGTCGATGTAGTCAGGCCCCCGCCAACGGAAGCATGTACTATTGTATCGAGCAATCAAAAACACCTTTTTTATGAAAAAAGGAGAGAGACTCCTTCTCAGAGTAAGGTAAGGCAACATGGTAATTGTCGAAGCAACCAAACTCGACCTAATATAGATCGACTCAACACAACAATATATGTATTGCGCCAATGGGTTGGAGAATATCTTCCAAGTGCCTCATTCTCCAAAAAGGAAAATCACAGCATATTTGCGGCAAGGGCCTCTCCACCGAATGCATCCCGAAATACTCGGAGACTTCACGTCAACTATTCGACACCTGTACGACCCTTGGGTCGGAACTCCGGGTTCATAAAACTCTAGCAAGGTAACTCCGAGCTCATGAGTAATGGCCTTCGAGGCTAAGCAAACTCGATGACTCAGAGACTGTCACCAATCGCCATGCACTGGAAAACCCGAAACTGTAAGACCCCCAGCGGGCAGACTCAGTGTAACTAGATCTCTTTTACAAAGCAACACAAACTGTAAGACCTCAAAAAACATGACAAACTATAAGACCTCAATAGGCATGACAAACTGTAAGACCTCAACAGGCATGGCAAACTCTAAGACCTCAACAAGCATGACAAACTGTAAGACCTCAACAGGCGTGAAAATCCCGAAGTTTAGGCTATACGTCGCATTTGTAAGAATCTCTAAAGGGCATACCCTCGGTGTAGACGCCTAAACTATCACTTGGGATCAAAAATAGCTCCGGCCAAACATATATGACTACAGTCAAACCGGCTGATACAGCCAAAATAACGCGACTCGGGGACACCCAACTGTCGCTAAACAGAATCGCAGGCCACTACTTTGAATATACTTCGGAAAGAACCGGTTAAAATAGGCTTCCCTCAATAGGCAAAAACGAGCTCCGACAACATCGGCTACAAATTGTAAAGTGTTGATCTACTCGACCTATGAGCTATGAACCCTCTGAGGTGCTCAAAACATCACCGACAATGACTTGAAATCGAGTTTCTTCCAGAACCGACGATGGGTCAGGCAAAAATATTTCAAAAGACGTTAACGAGCAGAAAACAAAGCCTACAAAAAGCCCACGGGCAAAACAGCATAAGAGCCATTGTTGCCAGCTTAAAAACTAACAACTTGAGGATTAAAATGAGCTCGAATCGTAACTCGATTTGGAGACCGGATCCAAAATAGTTAACTATGCAAGACTCCGGGCCACATATCAAAAGGTCTCAACGACCAAAACAGCATAAGGAGCACTATCGCCAGTCTAAAAACCAAAGGCACTTGAGGGTCAATTAAAACTCAAGTCGCAACGCGAATCGAAGACTGGACCCGAAATAGTTAAATAGCAATATGCCTAAGGGCATGGCATAAATGGCACTACCGCCAGCCGAGTGAGTCCCCGAGCCACATGCCTGTAAGGACACTTCGACCCGAAGCATAAAAGGCCATCATCATCCGCCCATGTAGGCAGGAAAGAGCTTGAGGGTCAATTGAAGCTCTAGTCGCAATGCGACTCAGAGACTGGACCTGAAATAGTTGAAACGGTAAATGCCTTAGGACAAGAAATAAGAACAAATTACTACCTACCCGCACGGGCATAGAATATTTAAGGTCAGGCAAGCTCGAGTCAAGGCCTGACTCGGAAACTAAGCCTGAACCGCTAGGCAAAGCACAGAGGCCTCGAGGCCTATTCTCGTCAAAGATCGCACTTAAAAGCCTCTAGGCTTGCCTGATCAGTTCCGGACCTATGAGGATCCCGCCAAACTCCGAAACCAGCCCGCCTGGTCAAAAATAATACAGAAAGAGACGCAAAAGGAATAAAGCTTCAAGTTTCCTCTTATCTTACATACGCAAAAATGGCGCACCCTCCATCTACAAACATACTCTACAAGTATCAAATACAAAGCGGAAAAACGACAAAATCTATACTCCGCACCAAAGGGCTACAGCTTGCCAAATCTTCCCTCCGAGACGTCAGCGAGAAGTGACCGAGCATCACGCTCGTCTGCCCTTGCTCGAGCCAATTCCTCCGAGAGAACGAAGCCCCTTGCACCGACCTCCTCGAGTACCTCTCTTCGGGATCTGCAATGAACATATTCCTCGATCCTCTTCTCCCGGTTGAGGGCTCGCTTCAGCTCGGCTTGGGCATCAGCAACATCCTTCATATGAATCGCCATCTCCTGATCACCCTTGGTTCGGCTTAATGTCGTTTCAGCCCAGGCATCAATTATCTCATCTCTGATCTTTGAGAGATCAGATTCAAGTTTCCCGATCATATCCGCTTGAACTTTGGCGTTGTCACGAGTCAAGTGGAGTTGGACTTCGAAGGAAGGGACCTTGGGCGAGTCACCTATCTCCTCCAAAGCTTGATCCTGCACTTGAGCCCTTAGCTCCCCACAAGCAATTCTGACGCGGCCGATGTCGCCTTTGAGGTACTCCAAGGCTTCCGCCTTTTTCTGCAGCTGATATAACGAAAAGGGGTTAACCTTAAGATCCAAAAGGAGCGAAGCACATGATACAAGAGGTTACCTTCTCCATCAGATAGCTCTCATAATTTGAGCTCTGGTACGCCTCATATCCCTAACGCAGCAACTCAGCCTCTTTCTCCTCGCTAAGGAGCCTAAGGGACTCGACCTAGCCCAAGATTTTCTGGAGCCTGGCCCCTTGACAGAACAGCTCAAACATAAGCCTATCACTGGCCTGCATAAGGAAAACTCAATAAAGGGAGGAGGGTGTGAAATATAGGAAAAATGTGCCTAAACTCACCTCGAAGTGAAGCCGACGGGCTTCCTCGAAGTCAGAACACACCCCTGTTGATCCTGCCTCTTTGGCCTCAGGAGAACCAACCCCAGGCAGAGCATATTCACTCGGAGGAACCACTACCTAGGAATCTGATACTACGGGAACAGCAGGCTCAAACGATGCCCTCTCTTAAAATATACGGGCCCGTCCAGCACCACTAAAAGCTCCATCACACTATGGGTGCCAGTCCCTCTTATCACCATCGTCCCTCGGGTCGGAAGCCGACAACTCCTTCCCCTCTTCGGAAGAGAACTGCCTCATCCCAAGGAACCACCCGATATCTACAAGGGGCGAATCCAGTGCAAATAAAAGGGGAAAATGTTACCTAAAATATACGAACGCCAAGGCACAGGCAGTGTGCACACATACCTTGGTATTTTGCTCCCCATCTGGTATGGAATACAGCTCGCCACCTGTGCTCATCGCAGGTCGAATGGGTCACCAGCCTCCGGACCCAACCGGGCAGGTCAAGGACTTCGCCCGACGTCCATGAAGTTTCTACAAAAAAGGGAAAAAGAAGACACGATTACTCAACCAATATTTGCTATAGGTAAAATTTGAAAAAGCACCAGACGCTCCGCTCACGTGCATAATTCCATCCCTCGGGAAATGGCAAAAGCTCTACAGGGATAATGTTGACCGTCTAGACCTGGATAAACTAACTGGCCCACTCTCGATCCCCGTCTTCTTCATCGTCAACAACAAAGGGTGTGGACGAACAACACCTCAGAATTAGCAGGCCTCGGTGATGAAAGGGCTGGTATAGCCTGACGAGATGGTTAAGCGTGAATTCAAGCCCAGCCTTCTCAGCAAAGAACCTCATCATCAGCACCACTCGCCAAAATGATGGATGAATCTGTGCTAGAGTAACCCGATACTTCAAGCAAAAACAAGCACAACCCTATCAGGGGGCCAAATGCGAAAGGATATAGGTATACGCTCAAGAGTCCATCAGTGGAGTCCGTAATACTCTCACCTGGGGAAAGCACCTACAGTGTTATCCCCTCGCTCCACACGCAGTATCTCCTCACTATCTTTAGATATTCCTCATTTATTAAAGAAACGGTCTTCGGAATGAACCCCAACGGATCCTAGGCGCCGGGAGCAGCACTCCCTACTCCCTGACGGACCGGGCCTAAAGTAGTTGCCATGACTATGGTAAAATTGATAGACCAGAGCAAGGACGTGTGCCGAAGCCTCTTTGCACTTGAAAAAATGAAGAACCATGTGCCAACGCGGAAGGACAGCTATCTAAAATAGCGAGGTCTTTCAAAAGAGCCAAAGCCGCCCCACATACGCAAGAAGCAGAGACGATTTGCCTATTCGGAGTGATCCCCGGAAGGCCAACGACCCCGATGCAGATCAACGAAGCGATACCCGATCCAGAAAGCATCCTTCGACGAGAAACTGAGACTCGAGGAACTGCCCATATTATCTCCAATCTCGAGACAAGCATTGTACCTCGAGGATCCCCGCCCAAAAGAAGTCATACTTCGGGAAGCTTCCAACGTCATCACTCGATGCAAGGCAAGTACTTGGTCTCATAGTTCCCCTTTTCTAGAAAAAGGAATAAGCACGGGAAGCTCCGATCACGAAAGCTCCACGAAGGTCCGAGGCAGCGCTGGAGTACAGGAAACTCCTCAATATAAGTCTATCATGTACGATTTAAAAGGGCTATCTACATCAAGATTAAAAGGGACCCCCACATACCCAAAGCTGACCTTCATTCAGGATAACATCCTCGAAGGCCCCAAAATTCGGCATATTATCTCCATATAACTCGGAGGGTCCCGGTAGCTCGGGCCTATCAGATCAATCCAGGATTGGTCTGAGGTACGACGATGGGTTTGAAAGAGATCCATGTCGATCGGTAGAGAATCGTAAAGAACGCTCACACCCAAGTTAAATGTCAGCGGTCGACAATAAAGGAAGACATTCAAAAAGCCTCGAAGGGCATGAGAGTGTATTCATATTCATAAAGATCCATGTACAACAGCCCTCGAGGGATCCTTACATACAATTACAAAAGCCTACAGAAGCCTACAACTAAAGTGGAGGAGCGGAAGGTTGTACATGTGATGAAACCTGGGAGCCCGGTCCGCCCTCGAAGGTCCATCTCCGATATCAGCATCCTCAAGCATCGCCCCCTCGAGCACGCACGCT
Organism: Nicotiana tabacum; assembly: GCF_000715075.1. Lineage (NCBI taxonomy): Eukaryota > Viridiplantae > Streptophyta > Magnoliopsida > Solanales > Solanaceae > Nicotiana > Nicotiana tabacum. The sequence continues at coordinate 206,281,471 of NC_134101.1, forward strand.
CGAGGGTGATTCCTTCGACCGCCACCTCCTCTAGGCTCCCAGCACAATTCCCCAAGGGATTCCCACCGGAGAAGATGAAGAAGAGGAAAAGGAGGGGATGCAGAGGAGGTAGAGAAAAGAGACACGGCCCGCCGAAGCCAAAGGTTGAAGATTCAGCGGGCCCCAGCCTCAACAGCCGGTAGTGCCACTTTATCCCTTGGGAAAGAAAAAACCCTAGGGATGAAGTGCCACACAAGCCTGGGTAGAAGAGTGAGCAGTGGTGCATAATCCGAACAACTACCTACATGAGGGGAAAACCGACTCCCTGTCCGTCATCACCTAGGACCAGCAGCAATAGCCACAGTGAACATGTTAACAACCGTAGTAGTAGCGGGATAGTATGGCTATACTCGATGAAGAGAAGCCCCCACAAAAGGCCACAACACAGTCTAAGGAAGCTCCGCCAAACGGCCTTGAGGCCATGAGCCCCAAGCATAGTGATCAAAGGTAGAAGAAGATTGTAAGAGGCAATAGGCAAGCAAGCCAACAAAGGCACTGGGATAGGAAAGACGACACCAAAACACCCCCATTTATAAGGGGTTACAAAACGGTCATCGAAGCTTCGAAAGATTGACCGACGGACACAGTTAATGCATCCTTGGAAAACCGAACCGATGGCGGTACCTTCACCTTGGAGAGCGGGAATCAGGAGTGCATTGAATGAAGTCAAAAATGCATAAGCCCGTGGATGCCCCGGTTGCCACAAAGCTCGCACCAGGAGTCGCACCGTAAGGAGCTCGAGGAGTCAAGTGTCATTTCCCATCACTTTGTTATGGGAAACGCGAAGACTATCTATACACGGCAAAATTAGAGGACTTGATTTCTTGCTATCAAGTCATTTCGGAAGAACGCCTCGAGACCCCGAGGACGGGAAGCCACGATCGAGTTCCCAACCTCGGGACTCGTTGAGGCCCGACTCAGAGAAGATGAAGATCGAAGCTAGGATAGAAGGGGAAGCTCCCAAGGCACACGGCTAAGTCCAAAAGGGCCAGCCTATCCAGAGCCTATGCTGAGGCGTCACGTCAAGCCATCACACCTCCATAGTTTGTAATTAATGCCCATGTACTTGTAGCCGAGTTCCCCTCCTATAGGGGACTCACCCTACCTTCTAAGGGACTGATGTTGCTCAATTTCTCCACAAGTGCAATAATATCTCTCTCTCTCTCTCTCTCTTTTCTTTCTAACTTGTTCGTTCTCACTGGCCCGAGGTCGCCTCGATATCCATCGCTTTCTTACTTGTTCTTCATCATATACCTTAGTAGTGGCCATAAAGAGCCTTGTTTAATTATATCTTCAACTGTTATCCCATCCCCGACTATCCCCGGTAGCTCGAGCTTGACCCTGACATCAACCCGGAGGTCCTTACCAACTAGCCCTACATCCAGGCAACAGGCCCCTCGGTTTAATTGTTGCCTCGTTTTAGCTTGCATTTCATCGTTAAACTTCACATTCTTAGCATCAACTTCCCTAAAAACTAGGTCGAGAATAGATCACGTATTTTTATAATCCCATTTATAAATTTAATTATTGTTACCATTTTCACGGTAAACAAAGTTGCTAAAGTTTACCCAAAGGCATATTGACCTTATGACATTCCGAGAAATTTTACTTACTTACTTCATTATGCATTACATTTATTTATACATGTACATTGACTCATTACTAGATAGCAGTATATACGCGTATATTATATGTATATGGGATATGAAAAAAGGTTATGGCGTTATATACGCACCACCACCTGATCAGCTGGTATACGTTAATGATTTCGCTCATAGTGGCTGAGATGATATGATGGGATGCCCTCAGAGGCTTGATGATGTTATGTACGCATATAACTATGCATGGTATGTCATATATACGCACAGGCATGACATTATAAATTTTTCATGATTCACAGAGCTATTCAGAATTACAGGTTTAGTTCTTTACTCCATGTCTCGTTTATGTCTTTTATATACTACTGTCATGCCTTACATACTCGGTATTTTATTTGTACTGATGTTCCTTTTGTCTGGGGACGCTACGTTTCATGCCCGCGGGTCCCGATAGACAGGATGACAGTCGGCCTAGTAGGCTATCAGCTCAGCGGAAGGTGTTGGTGCACTCCACTAGCTCCGGAGTTGCCTATTTGGTCAGTATGATTTGAATATGTATTGATTGGTGTGAGCACATGACTTTTGCCATATATGAATTGCTCCCATAAAAACTAAGAAAATAAATTTTCCCATTATTTGTGATTTTATAGATTTTTTTTGTAGGATTTTTGTTAATTGTTCGCATGTTTCTGTGCATGTTTACCTTATTAAATCATGAAAAATACAAAAAAATATCATGTATTGCATTTAGGATTTATCTTTATATTTTGGATCGATTAATTAATTATTTGCCTTATTAAAAGTGAAAATCACAAAAAATGGCTTACTTTTGAATTTTTAACCTTTTAATTTTAAATTAGTAATTTTCTTTTTAGGAGTAATTAATTTTTGTAAATATTATATTAGATAATTAGCTTAAATGTATAAGTTAGTTTAATTTAAGGTTTTAATCTAGATTTGAATTAATTTAAAAGGGAAAAGAAAAGAAAAATATTGAAAATTGGGAAAATGAAAGAAATAGGGTTGTGTGTAACAAACTGAAAATGCCAAAGCCCAGATAATTTCCCTCACCTATTCGCCCAGGTCCAATTCCCCCTAACCCGGTCTGTTTTATTTGTTTAACCCAACGACAGTGTTTTCCCCACCTTGATCATCACCGTTGCATCACATTGATCCAACGGACTAGAACTGGACACCCAATAAGTATAAGAATGTCTGAACGAGCCCTACCCCCCTCAGTCGACCATCTCCTCACTTCACCTTCTTTCTAGAAACTCTAGAGCCTGTCGCCCCCAAATCCTCCGCCATCTCCACCGATGGCGCAGCCTCAATCCTCCCCAAAATTACACCATAGAATCCCCTTCATCCCCTCATACTAAATCCACAACCTGTTTCTTTGAAATCGTCATTGAGCTCTTCGAATTTCAGATCGAAGATCGGAGTCCCAAACCCTAATCTCTCCAAACACTGCTATATTTTTAACACATTATCGCTTTCACCCCTCCTTGCCAAATCCATGAGCTATTTCCCCAAAATCCTCTTCAAACCAATCCAAAACCGAATCTGAAAATCAAAAAAAAAAAAGCAGAACACTAGTTCTTGCATGGACGCTCCTCCGTGAATTTCTTCCACTCGATAGCTCGAAACTCACACCAAATAGATTGTCCTTGACAAGAACAATCATTTGGGGTCAGTCTTGAGTTGTATCAAAGCCCAAGCACGAGGTCCATTTCAGAGTATTTCACGTTTCTTGATAGGTACAGTTTCGTCTTTGTTTTTCTTTTAAATATTCTAATTCGTGTTTGTGAAAACGGAAAAAGAAAAGAAAACAGTTTGTTGTTTATATAAATATATATATATATATATATATATATATTAGATTACTGCATCATTTAGTTTTTATTCTTTTTTCATTTTTATTCTATTTTCTTTTGTTTTATTAGCCATAAGTTAGTTGGTAAAATTGATTTGTTTCAGATTCGTGACTGTGTGTTGTTTTCTGCCTTTCGTTTTATGTTTTTCCTTTTGAAATTGTTTTCTGTTTAGTTGCATGATAGGGCATATTAGTTTAATATTTGGTTGAATTAGTAATATTAGTCTAGCAGCAGATAATTTTTGTTTATTCATCTTTTTGCCCTTGTTCCTTTTCTTTTGATTTTTCATTAAAAAAAAGAGAAAAGGGTCCAGAACCCCTTGTGAGTTGTTTGTTTAGGTTTGGAAGGTGGGCTTGCTAGTACAACAAGCCCAAAAGATTGTTAGAAGTCTTCTAATGCAGAAACCCAAAGAAGCAAGGTGCATATTAGCTCAAAGGTCCATTTGTGGTTAGAAGTAATTAGTAAGCCTTTAAGGGGTAGTTTAGGGAAATTGGATAGAGGGAATCTTTCCTAACTATTTGGGAAGGTTCTAGGAAGGTGGGGATTGGGTGAATTACCGAATAGTTTAGGAGAACAGGGTCCAAAATGAAAAGATGAAAATTGGGGAAAGGGTAAATAGTGAAGGAGTGAAGTCAAGTTTGCTGCACTAAAGGCTCGCTATAAAAGGCTCATTTCCTGCATTTTTTAGGAAGAGATTAGAGGTCTAAAAATATAGAAATAGCTGAAAGATTTCTAACCTCATTTTCTCTACATTAAACTTCTGAAAAGGCCTTTGATACTCTAGAAATACAGGAAAAAAAATCCTACATCCTTTGGTTGAATTGGTCTTGGTTGTGCTCTTCAATTTCGATTGCTAGTCAGATTTTAAAAGCTCCGAAAAGTTTCTGTGCTTCTGGGTTTTAAAAATGACCTAAAGTGAGCTGAAAATTGTTATTGAGGTGTTGATCTATTACTGTTGCTGGAATCCTCATTCTCCTTATTTTATTTCGATTTTCAGGTATGCTTTGGGCCCTGAATGACATGTTGAAATGTAAATATGTTGTCCAACATGGAAATCTAATAACAAATGTTGCTTGTAGAATCTTTAGTCTTCTGTTTCTTTAAGATCCTTCAGCCTGGTGTGAAAATTTAATTTCTTTATGCTCATGTATATCACTAATTTGGATTTTGTGTATAAGTTGGATCAGTACTATAGTTTAGTAGGTTGGTTGTGAATGAATTAAACCTTTATTTGTTAGACATGTAGAATGTTTGATTTCTTATAGCATGGGTCCAAGTTAGATTGAACATTTCTCTTTTGGTTTTGTTTAAGCCTGTCAAAATCAGTGTGAAATTTCCAAATTCAGGAGTTAGTCATAGACAATTTTTGGCTTATTTCTTATAAAGTTTAGTTCGAGCATTTTGTTCTTGAAGAGCTATAGGTTGGGTGATAAGTTATTAGTTTGATAAGTGTTAGTTATTCCAACTGTGAGAATTTTCACTGCTGTTTGTTAGGTTATGATCGAGGTTCGAATCTCACACAATGTGTTTATAATTTAGCTTGGGACAAAAATGAGATTGGAACGTTGCTTCATGTTATTTATTCAATTATATTCAAACAGTTTTTCTTTTAGATAGGTGATATGATATTTTGGGTGTTGTATCATTTTGGGCTTTGTACATCAAATTGTTACATGTTGATCATATCTAAAGGGCTCAATCAGATTCCTTGGGCTGCAGATGTTCCCTCTGTTATGTGGGGGACTCGATCTTGAGTCCCACACCCCTTTAACATTCTTTCTTTTATCAGATTTAGCTTACCTGGGGCCTAGATTGTGAGGCCACTGAGAAATGGGGGAACTGTCTGCCTCACTGTTCTTTGGGCTTGCATTTCGAGCCCAGATCCCCACTTAAGAGGCTGCTGCAGACTATGTCTACAACAGGCTTGGTCCAAATGCTTAAAAGTCCAGCGCGCCCCTTTAATTAGTAGTTGTGCAAATATGGTCTTAAATTACATTGGTTAGAGTAATTCTTGTAATTAGGTTGAGATGTGACATTTAACTATGTCACCTATGGCCCTCAAAAGACTAGATTAAAATAGCACTTGAAGAAGAGACTTGAGGCGTGCCATAAGCAAAATTAAATCATATATGGCCCTCACAAATGCTAATTTAGGTACTAAAATAGATTTCGTAGTTTGCTTTAGGCGCATTAATTATTTAATTATCATTGCTACTACAAAAATCCAGGGGTGCATTTCAAGTGACCCGGTTCTAATTTCCAACAAGGTTAAATAGAACGTGTCTTGACTCACGGGTGCATTTCATGTAGCATGGCTTGCGATGTGTTTTAAATAACCTTGAATTAATTCCTTGAATCAATAAAAGCGATTTCAAAGTTAAAAATGTACATAGGTTTAAAAATATTTTAAAATCGGATAATTAGGCCAATAATAATAGTTGAGCGACCGTGCTAAAACCACGGAATCCGGGAATGCTTAACACCTTCTCCCGGGTTAACAGAATTCCTTACCCGGATTTCTATGTTCGCGGACTATAGAACAGAATCAATATTTCCTCGATTTGGGGTTTAAAATCGATGACTCGGGACACCATAAATTATCCCAAGTGGCGACTCTGAATTTTAAATAAAATAATCCTGTTTTGGTTGTCACTTAAATTGGAAAAAACTCCCTTATACCATTTCGGGGGTAGGAAAAAAGAGGTGTGACTGCTCTGGCGACTCTGCTGGGGATCAAACCCAGAATCTCTAGTTCAGGGTTTAAGAATTCGAGCTTAGAATAATTGTTATATTTGGCTTTATTTATTATCTAGTTTTATTTATATACTTGGGCCTAATGTGCTAAATGTTGCTTTTTACCGCTTTGATATTGTTGAACTGTATATAAATTTATTATGAATCCCTCCTCTCTCTGAGTCTTCTAAATTATCTGGGAAGTGTGCACTTCATGTGACTTCTTTTCTGTTATAGTCATATCCCAATTTTAGAATGAGGTTCGGACAAGTTGCAAAGCCGGTGAAGCTTCTGTATTCCAGGTACGCTGCCCCTCGCCCCCTTGCTCGAGTTGTCCGCTCGGGTAAGCCAGGTCTACAACAAATAAATCCAGGATTTCAAACCTAGTATAACATAGCTTCATGCTGGATCCCTAGTAGGAACGCTTGTTTGCATCACGTGCATTTTGACTTTAGGGACTCAACACATGGGTTAGGTCCGTCTAGGACAGGCGTACCTAAAATCAAAAGACTATCCTGATGCATTTTACTTGCTACTTGCGCATTTATTTGACTCGGATTGCATGTTGACCAGCTTCTAGAATAATGGAGAAAAATTGAAAAAAAAAACAAATTGAGGTGAGAGAGAGGAAATTGCCCGCCTGTGAAAAACCTGATGTCCGAAATACCCCGAAACTCTGCCAAAATTTTTAGAAACAAAAGAGAAAAAGCTATTTCAAAAGTTTGTGTTTTCTGTTGCGTCAAAATTGACCTAACTACGCAAGTGTGATTCTCACCGGATATGGGATACGTAGGCAACCCTCAACGGGTCAAACTCCATTTTTTGCCAAAAAAAAAACCCAAAAATATGAAATGTCGTTGTTTTATCATAAATAAATTAGATGACGCCGTTCTTGTTCAAAATAGCCAAAATGCCCTAAAAGTGCGCCGGAAGGCTGTTTTTGCAAGAATAGCCACCTAGGGTCCTTTTTCAAAATTTTGGTTGATTAACAAACATAGCCCTAAAAATATCTTTCTTGAGGTGCTGAAGGGTTATATTAGCAAAAATGTTTTTGTTTTAAATTTTGTGAAAAATGGTGTTTTTCTCTTGAGCCAAAGTAAATCACAGTCTTTTAATCAGTCACTTTAAATAAATGTGCGGGATGAGCACGATTGAAAATGAACCTTTCACAGTCCTCGAGGAAATATCGTTAGAACTACATATGTTGTGGAATGATTTGGGGGAAGTCAGTCGAGATACTGTGATAAAAGTTTTGGGTGGTCTTGTTGGGCTTCTGAAGATTAAGCCAAGGAAGGATATAATTGAGGCTTTGATACCCTTCTGGGACCCAGCACATAATATGTTCCATTTTGCTGATTTTGAGCTAACCCTTACGCTTGAGGAAATAGCGAGTTACGCTGGTTTTAGTGGGAATCTCAGGAATCAATACCCGGTGGCACCTAGAATAGTGACTCCTCATAAGTTTCTGGATCTTCTAAGCAACAGTCGAAAGTTCAAGGCGAAAATTTGGATAAGGTATTCTGCACATTCTACTTCTTGTATCGACGCTACGGGAATCCCCGCGGTTTTGAGATGTCAAATACCGGTCTTACTCATTCGGGGAACAAAGATAAGTGGGAAGCTCAGCGGGAACTAGCATTTATACTGGCATTCCTGGGTGTTTTGATTTTGCCCAAGGAAGGATGGAAACATAGAATTGGGGCTTGTGGGAGTAGCCGACTTCATGACTAAAAAGGCAAATGGCACCATTGTACCGATGATCTTGGCGGAAATTTACCAAGCTCTAACTGTTTGCCGAGAAGGAGGAAAGCTTTTTGAAGGATGCAATATACTTCTACAACTCTGGATGGAGGAACACCTATGCTACCATCCGGGGTACATGAACCTCGGTATGACCGGTCTTAAATGCATTGAAAAACATGAACAACGGGTGGAGGGCTATGAGTTTCCGGATAGTACGGAAGCATGTTTTGCACATTTGAGCTCCCTGACTGCAAACAAGATTGAAAGGACATTTGGGTGGCTTCCGGTCAATGAAGTCATTTACATGTCGGTCGACGTATGTTTTCTTCTATTGATGGGTCTCCGGAGCATTCAGCCTTATGCCCCACACAGAGTTCTATGCCAGCTAGGCAGGTACCAGACTATCACGCATGATGAGGATCTGAGCCGACAGGTCATCGAACTGGAACCAAAAGCTGCTTTCCTAGAAGAAAAGGTGCGTTGAATTTGGCATCAATGTAGGTTCTTAGAACCAAAGACTCAGGTACGGGATCTGTCTAGAGGCGATTTGGAGCCTAGTTACATAACTTGGTATGTTAAAAGGTCTCAAGTCCATTAAGAGCCCGAACGGCCCGCCAAAAGGCCCAATGTCCAACAACTCACTGATGGAGCACAGGAGCAATGGGATTGGTTGGCAAAAGAGGCAAGCTATAGAGCCACCATAAACAAATTGGAGGGACAATTTCGGGATCTTAAATTTGACAAAGTGTACAGGCCGCTGCTGATGAAGGGGAGAAGAGGAAATTGGCTCAAGAAAATAAGGCCCTTCGAGCACAGATCCAAAAAATGAAAATAGCTGCTGAGAATCAGGAAAGGAGCCGAAAGGATGAAAGACTCATAAGTGGTCTTAGGAGGAAAATAGTTGAGTGTGAGGATGATTTGGAAAAATCTGAGGGTAATCTGGCAAGAGCCCAGGCACAGTTAGCGAAGAACACAGAGGGACGAGCAGAATTTGTCCGGCAATTAAAAAGGAAATATGAGGGAGAAGCCACCAATTTGAAGAAAAGCTAACTACCCTTGAGAACGAGATGGCCAAACAAACAAAGAGCTTCAAAGTAGAAAGAGAGCACTGCTACGCCCTGATGTCGCAGTTAGGAAAAGACCTGCAGCAGCTTCAAGAGAATAATCATACAACTGAACAAGTTTTGGGAGCCGGGTCTCAGCAAATCGGATGGTTGCTACAAGAGAAGGGTATTATCAGAGAAAGGGTTAGGAGCATTGCGAACTACATTGTGATGAAGTGCAACGAGTGTGAAGACATGACCAGGTCTATGTTCTTTGCTTCCGTTATAATTTTTGTTCGACAGATCATGGATGACCTATTCCGCCTTCAAGAAGATATGGCGCATAGGCCCGCGGCGAGACCGACTGATGTCCCGCAGGCCCCTAGAGCAGTTGAGGCACTTATGTATTCATGATTTTAATTCGAGTCTGTATTTTCATATTTCTTCCAGAGTCTGCTAGTCCATTATCGAGTCTGTATTTTCATTTTTCCGTTGGAGTCTGTTAGTCCCCCTTTTTGAGTCTGCTAGTTTTTATGATTAAAATCTATAAGAGAAGTCGTTGTAATCAAGATGCTTTTTATTTTATGAAAATTTGAAAATCCCAAAAAGTGTTTTTTTATTTATTTTATTTTACACTTATCTCCGGAACTACGTTTGGTCTGATTCATGCGGCATCATGATATGTAGGCAATCCCCATAGGATTCGATCATAAATGTGAAGTAAAAAAAGAGAAAGAAAAGAAAGAGAAAAAGAGAGAGAGAGAGAGAGAGAGAGAGAGAGAGAGAGAGAAACAAGAAAATTGTGGAAAGACATAGTGGAAAAATAAGAGAGAGAAATGATAGAATAAAAAACAACGAGAATCAAGCAAAGAAAGGCAGGAATGCAAAAAGATGAGAAGTCGCAAAATGGAAATTAGTGAAAGCCGGGATGACGCAACCAGCCGTCCAAATGCATAATAGAAATGATTAACTGCTTAGGTGCATTGCATCCCCAATGTGTGATTGCCTATCTGTTAAGCTCTAATCGCTAACAAGTTTGTTTGTTGTCATCGAGTTCAGGCAGGTGGTTAGTTTGTTTGGCATTCTGGCAACTCACCCGTACAACACCAGGTCCAAAGACAAGTTGATCATGGCTAACCAAGAACTGGATGCGAGTATTACTGATCCGTCAAGAGAGGGGGAAGAGTCTGATGTTAATCTGAAAGATGAGTTATATAAGTTGAAACACCAGATGGCAGAGATGTACCAGGCATGGATGAAAGGGCATCCACCACCATCATACCCCGCTAGCCCTGCTTTCGTCCCTCCACTGGCTCAATCCCAAGAACATCCCATTGTTGATTCATCTCCAGGATTCTCCCACTACCACCACTACAAAGGTACCGCTTCCCAAACCACACAGGCACCACCAGTCAAACCAATCCCATACCCCCCTCCACCAGTCACCCCTGTTTTCGTGGCACCCCCACCCGCTACACTCCATCGATCATCCAGTGAGCCTTTATTCCAGACCCAAGATAACCAATGCTATCCCCCAGAGCCTACTTTCAAGGCCCCAGAACATTACTCTTACACTCCTTATTTTAACCTCCTAGTTAAGATTGAGAAACCACCTAAGAACCCAAAACAAGAGGAGATGTTCAAGAAGGTTAGAAGCCTGGAACAGTCATTCAGAAACATGTAGGGATTGGGAGGCTAGGTGAGCATTGCCTACAAGGATTTGTGTCTATTTTCCGATATTCAGTTGCCTGTGAGATTTAAGATGCTAAAGTTTGATTTGTATGACAGGCACGGAGACCCGATTGCCCACTTGAGAGGATTATGCAGTAAAATGAGAGGAGCCGACGAGAAAGATGAGCTATTGATGGCATACGTTAGCCAGAGTCTGAGTGGCTCTGCATTAGAGTGGTAAACTCATCAGGATCACAGCAGATGGTATACCTGGGATGATTTGGCCCAAGCATTTGCTCGTCATTTCCAGTACAACATCGAGATTGTTCCAGATCGTTTGTCTCTAACTAAAATTGAGAAGAAGCCTAGTGAAAGTTTCATGGAGTACGGTTTTAGTTGGAGAGAACAAGTAGCAAGAGTTAACCCTCCAATGGGGGAGAGCGAAATGGTGGATTATTTTCTGCAGGCTCTGGAGCCTACTTACTTCGTCCATCTGATATCGGCCATAGGCAAATCATTCAATGAGGCAGTGAAGATGGGTTGCATGATGGAAGAAGGGCTCAAATCAAGCAAAATCATGAGCTACTCAACCATCAAGGCAACTGACCAAGCCATTCAGAATGGTACTAGAGGAGTGATCGGAAAGTAGAAGAAAGAAGATGTGGTAACAATTGATTCAGGATCATGGTTTGGACTCGGGGGCCCATCACACCATTATACCCAGCCTCGACCCCAACACCAAACTTACACCCAAACCCCATATAATCCACCCTAACACTACTTCCCATTACCAGACCCTCATATTTTTGTCCACCATGCCCAGACATATACTTAACCTCCTGCGTACTCACAATGGCGTGCCCCAGCCCCTCAAAACACCTACCCAGATCCACAAAATGCTTACCCACCCCCATGAGCCTACCAAAACCCTGCCGGCCCAAGCTTCCGACCCAATCCAGCATTCAAAAATGAAAGGTTGCAGTGGAAGAAAACTTTCACCCAATTCGGGGAGTCTTATACCAGTTTGTTCCATAGATTGAGGCAGCTGGATATGTTGAGGCCAATTGAGTCGAAATTGCCAAACCCTCCTCCAAAGAATCTTGATTACTCCGTAAGCGCTGAATGTTGTTTTGGTACTCCGGGGCATGATACAGAGAAGTGCTGGCACTTGAAAAATGTTATCCAGGAGCTCATTGACACAAACCGGATTGATTTCCAAACTCCAGAGGCACCCAACATCAACCAGAAGCCATTGCCAACCCATTATGATAACGAACATGATCGAGATAGTACACAAAGGGCAGGAACCCAAGAAGCCTTCACAATCGGTTATGATGATTTGGTCTAGCGAGGTCAAGCTAGTCAAAAAACCAACAATTGAAGGATCAGTGAATAGGTCGAGCATGACAAACAGTAAGCTATCTGTGGTAGCTGAGAAAAGATCCCCAAGTGATGTTGTATCAAAGCAAGAACAATCAAAAGTGGTTGTTCCAGGAGTGGCAAACAAGCCTATCATAATTGTAGAGGGTGCCCGTAAGGATCCTTCCATCATCAAGCCTGTAACCCAGTTGCCGGTAATCAACAGCAAGGCTATCCCATGGAACTATGAATGGGTGATAGTGACCTATCAGGGAAAGGAAGTGAAAGAAGAAGTCAATGAGGCCTAGGAATTAACTCGTTCGGGGAGATGCTTTGCTCCAGAAGAGTTAAGAAAGCTAAAACATCAAGATATAATCCAGTCCTAGTAAAGAAAGCAGTGACTGAAGAAGAGGCGGGAGAGTTTCTGAGAAAAATGAAGGTACAAGATTATTCCATCGTGGAACAGTTGAGAAAGACACTCGCTCAGATTTCATTGTTATCATTGTTGAACCACTCAGACGAGCATCGTCGGTCCCTGATGAAAATTTTGAATGAAGCTCATGTTCCCGACAAAATTATAGTGAACCATCTAGAAAAGATCGCCAATAAGATATTTGAGGTGAACAGGGTTACCTTCTCTGATGACGAGTTGCCTGTGGAAGGTACTGAACACAACAAAGCTCTCTATCTTATGGTAAAATGTGAAGATTCTGTGGTTACCAGGGAATTAGTTGACAATGGTTCCAGTGCAAACATCTGCCCTCTCTCTACTCTGAACAAGTTGAAAGTTGATGATGAGAGGATTCACAAGAACAACATCTGCGTCCGAGGATTTGACGGTGGAGGGAAAGATTCAGTTGGTGACATAGTGCTTGAGTTGACAATAGGACCGGTGGAATTTACCATGGAGTTCCAGGTACTGGACATAGCCGTCTCCTACAATTTGCTGTTAGGTCGACCTTGGATTCATGCCGCCAAAGCAGTCCTATCCACTTTGCACCAGATGGTCAAATTCGAATGGGATAGACATGAGATCGTCGTGCATGGTGAGGAGAATTTGTGTGCTCACAATGATTCCTCCATCCCATTCATTGAGGATGAAGATGACAAAGGCCCTTGGGTCTATCAGGTTTTTGAAACAGTGCCTGTCGAGAAGGTTCCAGAAGGGAAATGTGTTCCAACTCCAAAGATAACCTCTTCATTGGTCATAGTGGCTTTTGAAATGCTAAAAAATGGCTTTGTGCCCGCTAAAGGTCTGGGTGCATCTCTGCAGGGTATCATATAGCCAGTGTCCCACCCTAAAAATGTGGGTACTTCGGTCTTGGATTCAAACCTACAGCGGCAGATATGAAAATAGCTAAAAGGTTGAAGCAGAAGGCGTGGGCACTTCCAAAGCCTATTCCGCGTTTCAGGTATTTTGTCAAGCCCGGTGCCAGGAAATGCCCAGTGACGACAGTTCCAAGTTATGTGGTTGACATTGATGAGGAGTTAATTGAAAGGTTCCAGAGGTTATTTGATGATGTGAACATGGTGGAAGTTGGAAAAGGTTCTAGCAAAGCAGACGTGCAGTTCGTCGGGCCGAATGTAAAGCTTAACAATTGGAAGGCTACTCCTCTCCCTACCAGGACGGAGTCTTGGTAGTTTGTTTTGCTTTCCTTTCTATCTGGGTCATTCCAGGGTTGTGACCCAGACTTTTATTTTCGCTTATTGATGTACAAACCATGTTATCCTTTATTTTTAATAAAATGCAATTTTCCTTTTCTATTATTCCTGATAGTTTTATTTTTGTTTTCTTTTCTTCTCTGTACAATTCTTTTTATGCTGATTTCAATGACATGACATGCATGAGGAATATTTGGCCCAGTCTTAAAAGTCAGTCTAATTCTGAAATAATAATCCAAGAAATATATTGTGATGATGAATCAGAATATGATGGGGATGAGGCCTTTCAAGAGATTAGCAAGGAACTAAGTCATTTTAAAGAAAAACCCAAGCCTAATCTGAACGATACGGAAGCAATCAATCTAGGGGACCCAGATAATGTCAGAGAAACTAAGATAAGTGTCCATCTTGAACCGCAAATCAGGGAAGAAATAATTAAAACATTGTTCGAGTATAAGGATATTTTTGCATGGTCCTATGATGACATGCCAGGCTTGATTACCAATTTGGTGGTCCACAAATTGCCAATTGATCCAGCATTCCCTTCTGTTAAGCAGAAGTTGAGAAAGTTCAAAACTAATATGAGTGTGAAGATTAAATAAGAAGTCACAAAGCAGCTTGATGCAAAGGTCATTAGAGTCACGCGGTATCCCACTGGTTAGCCAATGTTGTGCCTGTGCTGAAGAAAGATGGTAAGACCAGAATACATGTTGATTACGGAGACCTCAACAAGGCGAGTCCAAAGGAAAACTACCCACTGCCAAATATCCACATTTTGATTGATAATTGTGCCAAGAACGAGATTGGGTCTTTTGTGGATTGCTATACGGGGTATCATCAGATCTTAATGGATGAGGAAGATGCGGAAAAGAAGGCATTCATCACGCCGTGGGGAACATATTGCTACCGGGTCATGCCATTCGATTTGAAAAATGCTCGGGCAACATACATGAGGGCAATGACAACCATATTCCATGACATGATATACAAGGAGATCGAGGTTTACATGGATGATATGATCATAAAGTCCAGGAATTAGTCTGACCACGTCGGAGATTTGAGGAAGTTTTTCCAAAGGCTCCGCAGGTACAATCTTAAGCTCAACCCTACAAAGTGTGCGTTTGGTGATCTATCTGGGAAACTGTTAAGGTTCATAGTCAGCTAGCGGGGCATTGAATTGGATCCATCAAAGATCAAAGCTATTCAGGAATTGCCTCCGCCAAAGAACAAGACCGAGGTGATAAGTCTGTTAGGGAGGCTGAACTACATCAGCAGGTTTATCGCTCAGCTCACAACAACTTGTGAGCCCATCTTTAAGATGCTAAAAAAGGATGTTGTGGCCAAATGGACTGATGAGTTCCAGGAAGCATTCGATAGGATCAAAGAGTATTTATGGAACCCACCTGTGTTGGTCCCACCAGAACCCGGGAGACCTTTGATTCTGTATTTGACAGTCTTGGATAATTCATTTGGTTGTGTATTGGATCAACATGACATCACTGGCAGGAAAGAGCAAGCCATCTATTATCTCAGCAAGAAGTTCACATCTTATAAGGTCAAGTATACTCCCCTTGAGAGGACATGTTATGCCCTGACTTGGGTAGCACAGAAGTTGAAGCATTATTTGTCATCCTACACTACTTACCTCATCGCTCGCCTGGAACCTTTGAAGTATATATTTCAGAAGCCCATGCCCACAGGGAGGCTCGCAAAGTGGCATATCTTGCTCACAGAGTTTGACATTGTATATGTGATTCGGACAGCGATGAAAGCCCAAGATTCAGCCGATTATTTGGTCGAGAACCCGGTGGATGAAGAATATGAACCTTTGAGGACTTACTTCTCTGATGAAGAGGTAATGCATATCGACGAGGTCGGGAAGGATGAAAAGCCCGGTTGGAAACATTTCTTTGATAGGGCTGCCAACATGAAAAGTGTCGGGATAGGGGCAGTGCTTATTTCTGAAAAAGGCAATCACTACCCTGTTACGGCCTAGCTATGTTTCTACTATACCAACAACATGGCTAAGTACGAGGCATGCATTCTAGGACTAAGGCTAGCTGTAGATATGGGAATCCAGGAAGTCTTGGTCTTGGGAGACTCGGACCTTCTGGTGCACCAGATTTAAGGAGAATAGGAGACACGAGATTTAAAGCTTATACCGTATCGACAATGTATGCATAATCTTTGTCAATGGTTTTGATCAATAGAATTCAGGCATATTCCAAGGATCCATAATAAGGTTACCGATGCATTGGTTACCTTGGTGTCAATGTTGCACAATCCGGTCAAAGCTTACATTGACCCTCTGCATATTCAAGTTCATGATCAGCATGCCTACTGTAATGTGGTTAAGGAAGAACTTGATGGTGAACCATGGTTTCATGACATCAGGGAGTGTATCAGGATGGGAGTGTATTCGGTACAAGCCACAGGTGATCAAAAGAGAACAATTCGACATTTGGCTAGTGTATTTTTCTTGAGCGGAGGAGTCTTGTACAAAAGAACTCCAGATCTTGGGTTGTTGAGGTGCGTTGATGCAAAGAAAGACATAACTATCATGACCGAAGTACATTCCAGAATTTGCGGGCCGCATATGAGTGGGTATGTTCTGGCAAAGAAAATTCTTCGAGAAGGTTATTATTGGCTCACCATGGAGCGAGATTGCATCAGCTTTGTGCGCAAGTGTCATCAATGACAAATACATGGAGATTTGATTCATTCTCCACCATCTGAATTGCACACAATGTCCGTACCATGGCCCTTTGTTGCTTGGGGTATGGATGGCATCGGACCAATTGAGCCAGTAGCATCCAATGGGCATAGGTTCATTCTGGTGGCCATTGATTATTTCACTAAGTGAATTGAAGCTAAAACTTTCAAATCTGTGACCAAGAAGGCAGTGGTCGATTTTGTGCATGCAAATATCATTTGTTCGGAATCCCAAAGGTGATCATCACAGATAATGGTGCTAATCTTAACAGTCATCTAATGAAGGAAGTGTGTCAATAGTTTAAGATTACACATTGCAATTCCACCCCATCTCGCCCTAACGTGAATGGAGCAATCAAGGTAGCCAACAAAAACATAAAGAAGATACTTCGTAAAATGGTGCAAGGTTCCAGGAAATGGCATGAGAAGTTGCCCTTTGCATTGTTGGGTTATCGCAATACTGTTCCACTTCAGTAGGTGCAACTCCTTATTTATTGGTATATGGCACTGAAGCAGTAATATCCACGGAAGTTGAAATTATATCCCTTCGGATTGTTGCTGAAGCCGAAATTGATGATGATGAGTGGGTCAAAGCCCGTCTAGAGCAGTTGAGTTTGATTGATGAGAAAAGAGAATGGCGAGAGCATACAACAAGAAGGTGCATCCACTGAAACTTGAAGTGGGTCAGCAAGTATTAAAATACATCCTTCTACATCAGGCTGAAGCGAAAGGCAAGTTCGCCCCAAATTGGCAGGGGCCGTTCATTATAACAAGAGTGTTGTCCAATGGTGCTTTGTATTTAATAGATATAGAAGGCAAATGTGTAGATATGGCTATCAATTCTAATGCAGTCAAAAGATATTATGTATGATTTCTACGGCTTAAATTGTGTTTGTTTGTACTTGGCATGTTTTAAAGACTGGAATGACGAGGGCATTTTATTCTGTTATCTAAACACCTTATCCTTTGATACCCCTTTGGGACTTATTTATTTCCTTTCATACCCCTCTTTTGGAATCAGTAGCAAGATTCAGAAACACGAACGCACAAAGTAATAAAAAAAGGAAAAAGAGAAAAGGAAAAAGAGAAAAGAAAAGAAAAGAGAAAAGTAACAACAACAAAGCAATTCATATGACATGAACTATATTCGACCTGATTCCTTTTAAGGATACGTAGGCAGCCTCACGGTTCGGTCCCATCAAAATAAAATTCAAAAGTCCCGAAGCAAAGAAACTGGGGCAGAAGTTGTGGTTGTTGTAAGAGATCTGATTCCAAAAGTTGTAATTCTAAACCCATTCAAGTTGTTTTGAGCCTTTGTGATATCCTTTCTTTCTAACCCTATCCAAAAGCCTACATTACAGTCCAAAGAAAGACCGCCCGATCAGTCTTCGAGAGATGCCAAGTCGAGCAAGTAGAGGTGATTCATATCAGGGGCAACACTCCGATCTAAGTAGGAAAAAAGAAAAATGAGAGAGTTTTATTGGTGAAAACCCTTAACACTCCGATCTAAGTAGGAAAAAAGAAAAATGAGAGAGTTTTATTGGTGAAAACCCTTACGGGCACCGTAAGGCGACGGAAAGATGAGAGAAATTAAAATGAGAGAGTCTTATTGGTGAAAACCCTCATGGGCACCGTAAGGTGATAGTGAGTTGAGAGATGAACAAATGAGAGAGGTTTGTTGGTGAAAAACCTTCAGGGCACTGCAAGCCAAACAAGACGAGTGATTTGGCGAAGAAATTGGGTTATGGAAATCCCGGGGCATAAAGTATGACAACTGAAATGTGATTGGTTGAATAGGCTGGGCTGATTAATTCGAAATGCATGTCATGATTATTGGTACCAGCTGTTCCACTTAGATAAGTCTCTTTTCCTTTTCCCCCCTCAAACAGTCATCTAGTTGTTGATTTTCTTCTTAATTCCTAACTCTCGAAGTCATTGCATTTCATTATTTGGGGGGGTTTATTTCTCTAAGGTTTTTCCAATGTCAGCCTTGTTTAAGCAAGTAAGAAAGGATTTCAAAGCTTACTACCAACTTCCAAATTGCACAAAGCAAAGTGCGGACAAAGCATACTAGAAATAGCATGATGCAAAAGTCGAAAGAATAAGGTGTTAATGAAAGTTCAAACGGACGAATGGTTTGTGAATTTTGTGGAATATACAGAGGTTCAAATGGGAAGGACAGAAGTGTAAAATGACGGGTTGAGTGTAGAACATTCGGGTCATCCAAGGTCCTGTGGTTGAAATTCAGTTAAAAGGCCAGTTCAAGGCGGATAGTTAAAGCAAAGCACGGCAGCGAAAAGGCCACCTTCAGTAAGAATGCCACAAACTAACCACCATATTTTTAAACTAACAAGATTTTTCTTTGATTGAACAAGGGTAGAAAGTTTCATTTGTTTCGGAGAAATCCTCCGTAAGGAAAGCAACTACCGGACAGGTTTGAACGTAAATTCTTAGGGCCCTCCTAGATAATGGGACTTAGTTAAAATTCAAAATATTCATGAGTAACAAGATCTAGCATATGCTCTACCTTGAAGAAAAATAAGTTGGCTTTGAAGTTTTCATGCTTAGGATGAGATTCAATTTGAAATTTTCAGGACCCTCCTAAATAATAGGACTTAGTTTAAGACCTCTATTAGATGATGAGATTTAGCACAAGTTTCATCGTTAGGAAGTTGAATTTATCTCGGAAGTTTTCACCCTTAAGATGAGATTTGATTTTAATTTTCAGGACCCTCCTGGATAATGGGATCTAGTTAAATTTCAAGACCTTCATAGATAACAAGATTTAGCATAAGTTCTACTTTGGAAAGTATAATTCAGCATTTAAAGTTTTGAGATGAGACTTGGTTTGAAATTTTCAGGATAAGGGAATTTAGTTAGAATTTATTTTAATAACAAGAATCGATTAACACTCACAGATATTCCCAATACCAAACTGGGGCAGGAAAATTTCTTTTGTTTTGTCTGTTTTATTGAAATCAGGTGCCCACCTGAAGAACAAGGGAAGACAACACGAGTTTCAAGAATGCAAAGCAGTTAAAATTTTGGCAATCAAGCACCCACTTGGAGAAACAAGGGAGGACAGTTCAAAGGATAAGCAGTTTCAAGTAGAGGACAATTCAGATTTGGCAATCAGGCACCCACCTAGAAAACAAAGGGAGAGCGGCAGTTTCAGAGGAGTCAGTTCGAGTTGGAAATCAGGCACCCACTTGGAGAACAAAAGGAGGAAATTTCAAGTGTTGGCAATCAGGCACCCACCTGGAGAACAAAGGGAGAGCAGCAGTTTCAGAGGAGTCAATTCGAGTTGGAAATCAGGCACCCACCTGGAGAACAAAAGGAGGACAGTTCAAGTGTTGGAAATCAGGCACTCACCTGGTGAACGAAGGGAAAGCAACAGTTTAAGAGAAAGCAATTCAAGTGTTAATAATCAGGAGCCTACCTGGAGAACAAAGGAAAAGCAATTCAAGTGTTGGTAATCAGGAGCCCAACTGGAGAACAAAGGGAAAGCAATTCAAGTGTTGGTAATCAGGAGCCCACCTGGAGAACAAAAGGAAGCAGTTTAAGTTTCGAGGAAAAACAATGAAAATGTTGGTAATTAGGCACCCTCTTAGAGAACAAAGGGAAAGCAATTCAAGTGTTGGTAATCAGGAGCCCACCTAGAGAACAAAGGAAAACAGTTCAAGTTTAGAGGAAAAACAGTGCAAATGTTGGTAATCAGGAACCCTCCTGGAGAACAAAGGAAAAACAATTCAAGTGTTGGTAATCAGGAGCCCACCTAGAGAACAAAGGAAAAGCAATACAAGTGTTGGTAATCAGGAGCCTACCTGGAGAACAAAGGGAAGCAGTTCAAGTTTCGAGGAAAAACAATGCAAATTTTGGTAATCAGGCACCCTCCTGGAGAACAAAGGGAAAGCAATTCAAGTGTTGGTAATCAGGAGCCCACCTGGAGAACAAAGGGAAGCAGTTCAAGTTTAGAGGAAAAACAGTGCAAATGTTGGTAACCAGGCACCCTCTTGGAGAACAAAGGAAAAGCAATTTAAGTGTTGGTAACCAGGAGCCCACCTGGAGAACAAAGGGAAAGCAACAATGTTCAAAGGAAGACGGTTCAAGTTCAGCAATCAGGCTCCCGCCTGGAGAACAAAAGGAAAGCACCTCAAAATACAATTCAAGTCAGTAACAAAGGAATTACACCTGGAGAGTACAAGTCAACAGAGCAGCAGAAACTGCAAGATCAAGTTTGAAGATAGAGATAGGTTACTTGTAATTCATAAATCATAGTTTAGTCTAGCTTCTTTTATTTTATCTTGGTGTAATAAAGAGTTCAACAAGCAGTAGCAGCAGCAGCAACAGTGAAATCACAGCTTCCTAGTAGTCCCAGCTACTGACACTTCCCGAACTACACTGATGTGAGCACGTGATTTTTGTTTCGCACGACAATCGCTCCAAAAAGAAATAAAAAATAATAATTGGCCTTGCTGTACAATTTTGAATTCCTGTGCGGCACCTTGTTGATTTATTTGTGACTTCGGCCCATTTTTATTTATTTACTTTATTAAAAATAAAATTCAAAAATATATGTGTCCTGCATAATTCAAACCGTAATCCGGTCGTTAAATAGAAAATCATGAATAGGCATCTTCGTCCGTGATTTTATTTTTGTTTAACTTTACTTTTTTGAAATATTTTAGTGTGCAAATAATTGTATTGAGTGTGTATTTGATTTTAATTTGATTTTGGCTTAGTTTTGTTTTAAAGTAAAAAGGAAATAAATAAAAAAAAAAAGGTCCCTTTATTTTCCGGACTTGGGCCAATTTTAACAAAATTGGCCCAAACAAATAGCCCAAGATCCAGGCCTGCCCGGTCCAGGCCACCTGATGCTAGGACGTCCAAACGACGTCGTTTGAGTCGTGCCTGATCTGGACCGTTGATCTCAGAGTGATCAACGGCCAAGATCAATTCCCCATAACCCATAAATAAACCCGACCCATCTTACCCGGACCGACCCCAACCCTTTACCCTTGAAACGACATCGTTCCACTTAAGCTATCAGATCCAGACCGTAGATCTAGATTGATCTAACGGTCGAGATCAATCCACCCATTAACTATATAAGGCCATAATCCTACCCTGCCCCCCCCTATCCGAACCCCAGCCTTCGTCTTCAACCCCATCCCCTTCAAACCCTAAAGCCGCCCTTGTATCCCCCACCATGAAAATCGGCGGCATGAACGTCGGTGACCTTCCCCTGAACACCATAGAACCCCCATGCCATCCTGAACCTAAATCTACCAACCACACACTTCGAATCCTACCCCACCTGCTCGAATCTTCATTTGAAGATTCGAGTCGGAACCTAATCTACACCAACCAACCCAAGCTTCACACCAGACACTCCCCAGACCCCCCTCGTGACCAAACCATACTTGGTTTGGTCCGAATCTGATCAGGGAAGCCTGAATCCCAGATCTAAGTTTGAAAGTTTTGTGTCCTTCGTCACTGGTTCATACCGGTTCAACCGAAGAGATTAAGGTCTAATGGACCTTAATCGAAGTGTTTCTCATCTGAGAAACACTTCGATTAAAGTCCGCTCAGCCTTAAGAAAGGTCTGTCCAAGTCCGAGTTCAAATTTTTAACTTTGCAAGCTTTAAGGTGAGTTTGTTTTCTTTCCTTTATTTGTTTTAGTCCGTGTGATTTGTTTTAAATATCTGGTCATGTTTTGTTTCAATTTGTGTCTTTAAATTTTACCACCTTCTGATTGACCACTTTGCCTGAACCACTGTGTTTTGTTTGAACCCCTCTTATTCTGATAAGACATGTGTATTGGTTGTATTCCAAATTTGTACTGACTAACTGATTCCTCAAAGTATAATCCTACTTAATCAATATAAGTCGAGTCATGTGTCCCATACTTTTGAATGTCTGATTTGGCTACGTTTGTGTATATTAATGCTAATATAGTCGAGTCGACATATGTCGTCAATTAGTTTCAACTGTCTGAGCAAAGTTAAATCGATTTGCTTCTATTGAACATTTGCCTGAATCAATTAAGAGCCAGTTTAGTTCACTTATAGCTGTTGGATTGTTTGTGTTTAGATTCTGAATTGGAAGGCATGTGCACTCGTGCACAGCATGTGCATTGGTGCATCTCATGTGCTTTGTGCACAGCCTGTGGCCTGCATAAAGGTCCTTTGTTTGATTTTAAAATGGTTTGACAGCATATGCTGTCAACATATTCCGCTGCCCATATCTGCTTTTAGTTAATAAAATGGGAAAGTTAAGCCTGCCAAGGGAATGATGGGGTTTAATAATTAAATAGCTAAAGTAGAACTGAAAAGAAGATGGGCACATGGGAGGGGTTTCTTTTGATCTATCAGGCTGTAAAAGGAGTAAGATTGAGGCTTATAAAAGGGGGAGAGGGGGACAGAATTAGAGGCAGAGGGAACCTTAAGAGCTGAAAAGAAAAAACAAAAACACAGATAGAGAGAGGTTAAGGGATAGAAACTATACAACCAACAATCAGAAATTGTTTCTTCCTATTTTGTTATTTGGGTTTTCAGTTGTTTCAACTTGTTGAAATCGATTCTGATTCTTTGAAGTTCCAGTGGTGTCTATTTAGTCAAGTGTTTTCCATTGATTTACTACTGGTTTGGTCTGCTTTGGAGTTCTGATTCTACTCCACTGGGTGTTGCTGTCATTTGGCTGTTTCTTTCTATCGGCCATAGTTGCGCTTCTGTGTTTGAGCCTGTCCTGCTGTGTTGCTTTGTTTGCTGCTGCCTTGTCCTGCTGCTATTTGCTTGTCCTGTTTCTTTTGGCTGCTGATTTCCACATCTTCCTCTTCTTCTCCTTTGCATTTTCAGCATTTCCAGGTACACATTTCAAGTCCCATATTGATGTAACTGAAACAGTTTGAAAGCATGAAATGAAAAAGGGTGAAGATGTTCAAGCATTCGTTGTGATATTCATAGTACATTAACAGGCCTTGTGGAAATTGATTTAGCTTATGTTTCAATAGTTCAAAAGAGTATACTGATAGCCGACTGAGTTTCACCCCTTTGTATTTGAGCTCGACAATTGTCTGTTAGTATAAGTATGCATATTTCGACTTTACACAATATTGTTTTCTGTTTCATTTAGTTTTTTTTAGTAAGACTAGTCCGTATAAGTTTAGCTAAGTTTAATACAAGAAATGCTCAGACTAAACGTTGTATTTCGCTAACTCGTATATGATTCCTTGTCAAATTAAAGCATTTTACTTCGCCAGTTATCCTTTAACCTAGTTCAAATAAGTTTAGTTAAGTTCAAATTAAGAAAGGTTCGGATTAAGTATTGCATTTCATCTATCTCATATGTAATCTTTTATTCGACCAAATCATTTTCGTAAAAGGCATGACGTCTTTTTTACTTTAAAAGTAATCAATCAAAATTGATAGGAGTTTGGTTTAAGCTGAAGTATATACTTCAATTAGCACACACATTTTCCTTTCTTCTATCTCTGGAAATAAAAATAATAGAAATGTAGTCACTGTAGGATACCCTTCTAAAAAATAATGAGACGAGCCTCGCCAAATAAAAAAAAAATAATTGCGGGGCCCTCAACAACTAATGATGATTATTTAGAATTCAAGATAGGCCATTTAATAAATTTCATGGCCTTCTACAAAGATAGTAACGCGTTAGACTCTGTTGGCGCGGCTTAATTAAATCACATTCTTAAATTCGGGTGCACATTGATGTGGCCCAAATCCAAATCTCAACGAAGTCCAAATGTGTCGACGATCACGGGTGCATTGATTGTGACGTGGTTCGAGATGCATTTTCACGACGTTGCAATTCTGTAAAATAAATGATAATAATAAAAGTGGTTAAAACTTAATAAAAGCACATAAGTCACAACATGTATTTAAATCAGATATTTAGCCATTATAACAATTTAAGCGACCGTGCTAGAACCACGGGATTCGAGGGTGCCTAACACCTTCCCTCGGGTCAACAGAATTCCTTACTTAGAATTTCTGGTTCGCAGACTTCATTTGGAAAAGTCGAAAATTTCCTCGATTTGGGATTCAAGATAAACCGGTGACTTGGGACACCAAAAGCCAAACCTTTCTCAAGTGGCGACTCTGAATTAAATAAATAATCCCATTTCGAATATTGTCACTTAAATTGGAAAAACTCCACCCGCGCATTTAACCCTTCGGGGCGGGGCGCGCAAAAAGGAGGTGTGACAGCTCTGGCGACTCCGCTGGGGACGACATAACCCAGAACCACTGGTTCAGGGTTTAAGAATTCGAGCTTAGAATAATTGTTATATTTGGCTTTATTATCTGATCTTTATTACATGTTTTTGCATAATGTGCTAAATGTTGTCTTTTACCGCTTTGATATTATCTGAACTGTATATAAACTGTGCCGAAACCCTTCTCTTCTTACCTCCGGGGAGAAGCTCGCTGGTCGAGACTCCCTATTCTGTTAGTGTCAATACCCGAAATAAGAAAGAGGACGGATAAGTTACGAAGCCGGACGGCCTTTTGGTTCCCGGTAAGTTGCCCCTCCTCGACTCGAGTTGTCCGCTCGGGTACACAGTCTAGAACAAATACCAAGGTTTAAACCTAGTATAACTCGACTTCATGCCGGATCCCTAGTAGGAACGCTTATTTGCATCATGTTGCATTTGACTTAGGGGGCTCAACACAGGGGTTGGGTCCGTCTAGGACAAGCAACCTGAAATGAAAAGACCACCCTGCTGCATACTATTTGTTTGGCGCATTTATTTGCTTCGGTTCCGCATGCTGACTGGTTTCTAAAAAAAAAAATAGCAGCGTAGGGAGATAATTACTTATATTGGAAAATTAAAACCAATGTCCAAGTAGTTGTCGAAACCTCGTCGGAATATTTCTAAAAAAAAATATAAAACCAAAAGTCGTCTTTTAGTTTGATTTAAAAAAAAAACATATAAAAATTTGTTCTTTTCTTTTTAAGAAAAAAGGGGGTATTTATTTTTTTTTTTTAAAATGGAAAACTCATAATTCAAAAAATGTGTTGTCTCTTTTGTAGTACCCTTTTATAAATTTCGGACTAATAGTCCAAATATTGCAAAAAACAAAAAAAAAATATAAATATTTTTTTTTAGTATTTATCTTTCTCCAAAAAATAATACTTATTCTTGATTGTTAGGTTTATTTAATTTTCTCTATTCACGATATGACCGAACTACGCCGGTTTGATTCTCGCACGGGGTGAGATATGTAGGCAACCCTCGGCGGGTCCAACCTCCCGTTTTTACAAAAAAAAAATATCTAGATAATTTTAATTTTTGAGTCTAATAAAGTTTATCGCCTTAAATAAATGTACAGGATGAGCACGATACAAAATGAATCGTTTTCAATAATGACCAAGATCCCTTTTGAGTTGCGATTATGGTGGAACGACTTAGGCAAAGAAGGGCAAGGCAAAGTGAGGAAATATCTGAAAAATCTCCCGGATTTACTAGACATTCAACCGCGGGGTGATATTATCAGATCATTGGTCACTTACTGGGATTCGGCGCACAATGTATTCCATTTTTCAGACTTCGAACTCACCCCGACGTTGGAGGAAATAGCGGGATACATTGGGAGTGATGAAGCTCCGTTAAGGTTCAAGTACTTGATTGCACCTAGGGCCGTCACGGTACACCGATTTTTGGATTTTCTGAAAATACCCCGAACATTTCACCATCCAGATCTTGCCAAAGGTTTCTGCAGTCTCCATCTCATGTATGCTAGATACGGTCATGAGGGCGGGTTCAATAAGCCGGATTTCAAACTATGTAGTAAAGGCAACCGACAAAAATGGGACGAACACAAGCAGTCGGCTTTCATGACGGCCTTCTTAGGTCTTATAGTATTCCCAAGGAAGGACGGCCACATCGATCTAAGAATAACTGGGGTTGTCAGTACTTTGCTTACCCAAGATAAAAGTACTCTGGCACCTATGATTATGGCTGACATTTTCCGGGCTCTCACTGTTTGTCGAGCCAGGGGTGACTTTTTCGAAGGATGTAACCTACTGTTGCAAGTGTGGATGACCGATCATTTATGTCATCGCTCCTCACTTTTGGGTTATGATTCGCCAGAGAAAACTTGTATTGGAGAATTCTACACGAGAATCAAAGGGCTCAATTTACCTGAGGGAGTCACATCATGGACCTCATTTCTCCGAACTCTCACCGCCAGCCAAATCCAATGGACGCTCGGATGGTCACCTATCGAGGAAATCATATACATGCCGGCAACCCGGCCTCACTTTCTGTTGATGGGACTGAAAAGTATCCAACCCTATGCACCGTATCGAGTTTTGAGGCAACTTGGGAGGTACCAAGTGGTACCGAAAGATGAAGATTTGAGTACCCAAGTGATTGAAATCAGTCCGAACGGCCAGTTCCCTGAAGAAGAAGTTCGCCAAATCTGGAGTGAATGCCAACATCTGACAGCAAACACTTGTGTGATCGATACGGCAAAAGGGGAAGTCGCCCCAGGATATCACGCTTGGTTTAGAGGTAGCCTGTCTTACGAAAGACCGGCTAAGAGGCCGCATCTCAAAGATTTCGTAGAATCATCCCAAGGGCAATGGAACTGGTTAGCAAAAGAGAGGGGTTATCGAGCAGAGATTGGCGATTTGAAGCTACAAATAGATAGTTTGAAATTCGATAACAGCGTACAAATCGCGGCGGATCGAAGCGAAAAGAATAGGTTGATCCAAGAGAATGAAGAACTTAAGGCCCAAGTCCAAAAATTGAGATTGTCTCTTGATGAGCAACCCAGAAGTCAATCAGACCAGCGGTTGATAAAGGGTTTGAAAAGAGAGACCACGGAATGGCGAGATAGGTTAGAAGAATCCGAAAAGGTCATGACAGAGTTCAAGGCACGGTGGGAAACAAGAGTAGATAAGCATCGCCGATGTTTGAACCAATTGAAACGTGACCACGAGAAGGCTGTCTCTAAAATAAAGAGGGAGATGGCTACACTTGAGTTTAAAGCAGTTAAGCAGGCCAGGGATTTCCAAATGGAGAGTAGATACTGTTACGACTTGTTGGCCCAAATGAAGGAAGAAGTGCGGCAGCTGAGGGATCAGCACATACAGGACTCACAGGTATTCAAGACGAGCAGTGATCAGATAAGGCACCTACTCATAGAGAAGAAGCAAACCAGAGATAGGATCAAGACCATTGCCCATGCCATCACCAGACGATGTCTACGATGTGAGAACATGCCCAGCATTACCGTCCTCTCGGCAGTAATGGGTTATGTCAAGCAGACTATGCACGAGCTGGAGCAACTTGAGAGGGATCTCACGCCTAGGACCGTGGCGAGGCCGAACGATGCCCCGCGGAAACCAATTTTTAAAACCATAATGCATTCATAGGTCAAATCTGTATTTTAGCATCTTCTGCCTGTTTTTTTCATCAAGGTGATTTTCAGTCTATTTTGAGTCTAGGTTCATTTTCCAAGTTTGCTCTTTCTTTTGCAAAATGTAGCTTGTAATAGAACGCTTCAACAATAAAGGGGTTGTTTCTTTTACGTCCATTTGTGTTTTTCGAACTACGTAATGATCTAATTCACGTAAGCATCGTGATACGTAGGCAATCCTCATCGGATCCGGTCGCATTTTCTTTTACTACAAAAATAAAAAAAAATAATAAAATAAAAGGAAAACAAAAGAGAAAAAGAAAAGAAAGAGGGAAATAAGAGGAAAAATACCGGAATGACGCATGCTCTCGTAGCAGACATATAGTAATCCACTTAACTGTATAGGTGCATCATGCCCAACGTGAGATTAACTATCTGTTATTTGCTGCAAATTAACCGTGCGCTTGTCATTGAGCATTTTTCCAGGGTTTTTGAAAAGACGGTTGGTTTGGTGAAAGTCTGGCCTCGCACTCATACTTCACGAGGTCAAAGAGAGGTGTTCAACTACCTGTTGTTAGGACCAGAAGCAGTACTCACACTTACTTCACCAGGTCAAAAGGAAGTGTGGAAATGTCTTCGGAAATTCCATTGCAAACAGTCCCCGTCTCTGAGGAGAGCTCAATCTCAGCCGTCCTCACACCTGAATCCGTAACTGCGGAAGAAAATAGAATCCTACGGCTCCGCATGTTGGAAATGTTGGATGACTGGAACAATGGGAAAGAGCCGCCAAGTGTCGTCCCCGGATTCCCTGAATTATTCTCCAGTCAAGTGGGACTTCTAATGTCCCCATAAATTACCCTGCTGCCCCATTTGGGTACCCAGCCACCTCCGCCTTCTCCACAGGATCACCTTCTGAGCCTCATCCCCGAACGTCGGCCACTGATGCAAGCATGAACATCTTTACTGCATCGCCTTGCCCAGCTACGGCACAGCCTGCCACATACAAGCCAAGCTTTGACTCATCCTCTTTTACATTCCAAGCACCATCGTTCTCAATGGAACCAACCAGGTTCGCTACCAACAATAATCCTCTACCGCCTCAGTGCAAACTCGCACCGGGACAGGATCAGAACCCCAGGATTGCGGAACAAAATGAGATTGCTAAGAGAATGAGAAGCCTTGAACAAAGTTTGAAGAATATGCAAGGGTTGAGCGGACAAAAGAGCGTCTCTTATGCCGACCTGTGCATGTTCCCTCACGTGCACCTGCCAACGGGTTTCAAGACCCCCAAATTCGAGAAATACGATGGGCACGGTGACCCCATTGCACATCTTAAGAAATACTGCAACCAATTGCGGGGAGCCGGCGGAAAAGAAGAACTGCTAATGGAATATTTTGGGGAAAGCTTAGTAGGGATAGCTTCGGAATGGTATATGGATCAGGAAATGTCCCGATGGCATATATGGGATGATCTCGCCAGAGATTTTGTAAAGCAATTCCAGTATAACATCGACATTGCGCCAGACCGAAACTCTCTGTCGAATTTGAAGAAGAAACCTTCGGAAAGCTTTAGAGAGTATGCTATTAAGTGGCGTGAACAGGCGTCGAGAGTGAAGCCTCCCATGGATGAAGTGGAAATGGTCACTACCTTTCTCCAGGCTCAAGAGTCTGACTATTTCCAAAACATGATGTCGGCCATGGGTAAGCCATTCGCGGAAGCGATCAAGATAGGAGAGATGGTAGAGAATGGGCTGAAAACGGGTCGGATTCTGAGTCAAGCAGCCATAAGGGCAACCTCCCAGGCCGTCCAAAGCGGGTCTGGAGGAACGACAAGGGGGAAGAAGAAGGAAGAAACGGCTATGGCAGCCTCTGAAGCAAGGGAGTATCGTCATCCCAGGCCCCATTTTCCGGAAAGGGCCCCACAACACTACTACCCCCACTCAAATGTGGCATATGCTCATCAACCTTATATGGTCATGAATGCCCAACCTTATAACCATCCACCACAACAAGCCAACCGAGGCCCAGCTCCACCTCCCAGAAATCAGCCTCCTTACCGCAACCACTATAACCCACAACCCCCGCAGAATAACTACCGCCCCCAGGAGCCACCTCGACGGCGGACTTTCACGCCCATCGGTGAACAATACTCTACATTGTTCCCTAAGCTAGTCCAGTTGGGTTTCTTGCAACCAATTCCCCAAACGAGGCAAAACCCGACATCTCCTTCTTATAAAGCCGGAGTCAGATGCGCCTATCATTCAGGGGCCGAAGGACATGATACAAACGACTGCTGGTCATTGAAAAGAGTGGTCGAAAATTTGATAGAGCAGGGGAAAATAGTGATAAGGGACGAAGAGATCCCAAATGTGACTAACAATCCATTGCCCGCTCACAATAATGGGCCGTTGATCGGCATGATTTGTAAAGACAAAGAGTTCGACCCTGCCTTGAAGGCCATAATTGCCATTGTCGACACAGGGAGGAGGCCGGAAATAGACCAGAAATCAGAAAGGGAGGAGGAGGCCAAGGCTGCAGAAAGCAAGCCTGAAAAGAAGGCGGAGAAGAAAGTGTTACCAGCAAAAGGTGGAGTTCTTTACATACCGCGGGGTCAAGCCAAGAAGACGCAGAACTTCGGGATCAAAAAGACAAAACCT
Organism: Nicotiana tabacum; assembly: GCF_000715075.1. Classification (NCBI taxonomy): domain Eukaryota; kingdom Viridiplantae; phylum Streptophyta; class Magnoliopsida; order Solanales; family Solanaceae; genus Nicotiana; species Nicotiana tabacum. The sequence continues at coordinate 206,311,949 of NC_134101.1, forward strand.
ATGTACGTGCCAAAAGGGGCATATGTGGTCCGGGGGACGATTCAACCACCTCGGCTGAATGAGCCAGTGGTTATCGGACGTGTGCCACAAAAGCCAATGACCAACCCGTCCACAGTGCCGTGGAATTATCAAAAGACTTTGGTAACATACAAAGGTAAGGAGGTCATGGAAGAACTTCCAGAAAATACTTTCGTTGGAGGGTACTCAAATACCCAAGAACTGAACAATGCCACACAAAGGCGCTTCCCTCCAAAGGAGCCCGTGAGTGTTGAAGAAGCGGAAATGTTCTTCCAACAGATGAAGATGCCGGATTACGAAGTGATAGACCAGCTGCGCAAGCACCCTGAGCAAGTGTCCATGCTGTCACTATTAATGAGGTCAATCGAGCATCAAAAGATCCTGCTGAAAACCCTGAATGAAGCATACGTACCGGTCGAAACCTCGGTGGAGCAACTAGAGCGGATGACAGAAAGATTCTTCGTCGTCAACCAAATCTCTTTCAACAAGAATGATTTACCCCCGGAAGGAGCAGCACACAACAAGGCCTTGCACTTAACAGTTAAATGCGAGGACTACTATGTCAAGCGGGTAATGCTGGATGGGGGATCAGGTGTTGACATTTGCCCGCTCTCCACGCTACAAAGAATGGAAATTGGGGCAGGAGGAATCCGACCCAACAACGTCTGCGTAAGAGCTTTCGACGGCATCAAGAGAGATACCATGGGAGAAATAGACCTGTTGTTGGTCATAGGACCAGTCGAATTTCGAGTAACCTTCCAGGTGATCGACATGGACACATCCTACAATTTCCTCCTTGGCAGACCTTGGATCCATGCGGCAGGAGCCGTGCCTTCCACTCTTCACCAGATGGTGAAATTCGAGTACGAAGACCAAGAAATCGTGGTCCATGGGGAAAACGAACATGCCATCTACCGGGACCCATCCATCCCGTATCTTGAACCGAGAGAAGGGAGCGAACATACGGTCTATCAAGCTTTCGAGGTGGTGCTGGCAGAGCAGCACGAAGAGGGAGTACCTTCCCCCTGCCTTTCTTATCTAACGCTTCGGTCATGGTGGCCAAAGAGATGATCCGGCACGGATTTAGGCCAGGGAAGGGACTTGGACGAACCCTTCAGGGAATAATAGAACCCGTTACTTTGCCAGTCATCAAGAAACCTTTTGGACTAGGTTTCAAACCTACTCCAGCAGACGAAAAATGGGCAAAGAAAAGGAGAAATGAGGGCTGGAAGTTGCCCCAACCACTGCCGGATTTATATGCGACGTTCGTCAGGCCAAGGTACGCTGAAGAAGAAAATGATGAGGTCTTCACAGCTGAGGAAATCGAGGAAATATGTGGGGCGATGAGAGAAATGCTCTACGAGGTCCACATGGTTCAAACAGGCGAAGGCACAAGCACTGCTGAGATGATGTACATGGGGCCAAACGCCAAACTCCAAAACTGGGAGGCCACGCCATTCCCGACTAGACGGAAGTCCGGGTAGACCTGTCCTGCCACCTTTCCTATATCACAAGTTATCTCCGGGACATAACTTGAACGTTTTCTTCTTTTCAATTGTTGTTTTGAATTCCCAGTTGTAAACATTGTTGTCTTCCAACTTTCCAAAGAAAATATACAAAAAAAATCATCATTGCTTTCCTATTCTTTCTTTTGCTTTGATTTTTTATTAGTTTTCCTTTTATCTTCCTTTTCAGTCCTAATAATGCGGCTTTGAATATGACATGCTTGCGGACTTCACGCCCAGATCACAATGAGCTATTTAACTGTGATTTAATGAACCCAGAACCAGAATATGATGCGGAAGAGGCTTTTAGGGAGATAAATCGAGAGTTGGAATATTTCGAGAATAAACCTAAGCCAAATCTGAACGACACTGAACCGGTAAACTTAGGAACCCCGGAAGAAGTCTGGGAGACCAAGATAAGCGTTCACACGGACAAGAAAACGCGAGAGGCGATAATTCAACTTCTTCTTGAATTCAAAGACGTGTTTGCTTGGTCATATGATGACATGCCGGGACTAGGTGTTGATCTAGTGGTTCACAAATTGATTCATCCTGATTGTCCTCCAGTTCAACAAAAGCAACGAAAGTTCAAAACTGAGGTCAGTGACAAGATTAAAGAGGAGATCACCAAGCAGCTGAAAACGGGAGTGATCCGGGTAGTCCAATATACAACATGGCTGGCGAATGTGGTTCCAGTACCAAAAAAGGACGGGAAAACTCGAGTATGTGTAGATTACCGAGATTTGAACAGAGCAAGTCCTAAGGATAATTTCCCGCTGCCCAACATCCACATCCTCGTTGATAATTGCGCCAAGCACGAGATACAGTCTTTTGTAGATTGTTATGCCGGGTATCATCAGGTACTGATGGATGAGGAGGACGCAGAGAAAACTGACTTCACCACGCCTTGGGGCACCTACTGTTACCGGGTCATGCCATTTGGTCTGAAGAATGCTGGGGCTACTTACATGAGGGCCATGACTGCCATTTTCCATGACATGATGCACCAGGAAATAGAGGTGTACGTGGACGATGTGATAGTCAAATCCAGGACGCAGGATAATCACATCCAAGACTTGAGGAAATTCTTCGAAAGGCTAAGGAAGTATGACTTGAAGCTAAATCCAGCCAAATGCGCTTTCGGAGTTCCGTCGGGCAAACTTTTGGGTTTCATCGTAAGCAGGAGAGGTATCGAGCTAGATCCAACTAAGATAAAATCCATCAGAGATTTGCCTCCTCCAAGAACAAAGAAAGACGTGATGAGTCTGTTGGGCAGGTTGAACTACATCAGTCGGTTCATCGCCCAGCTGACAAGAACGTGTGAGCCCATATTCAAGCTGTTAAGGAAAGATGTGGTGATCAAATGGACACCTGAGTGTCAAGAAGCCTTCGATAAAGTCAAAGAATACCTTTCGAATCCCCCAGTCTTGGTCCCTCCAGAACCGGGAAGGCCACTTTTCTTGTATCTGACAGTCTTAGAGAACTCTTTCGGCTGTGTCCTTGGGCAACACGACGTAACCGGAAAAAAGGAGCAAGCAATCTACTACCTGAGCAAGAAATTCACCGGATACGAGGCCAAATACACACTGTTGGAAAGGACATGTTGCGCTCTCACATGGGTTGCTCAAAAGCTGAGGCATTATCTCCAAGCCCACACTACGTTCCTCATAAGCAGGTTGGATCCCTTGAAGTATATATTTCAGAAACCAATGCCTACTGGGAGACTGGCTAAATGGCAAATCTTGCTTACGGAATTCGACATAGTTTATGTCACTCGCACGGCAATGAAAGCCCAGGCGTTAGCAGATCATTTGGCCGAAATCCCGGTCGATGAGGAATACCAGCCATTGGATACCTACTTTCCAGATGAAGAGGTAAACACCGTAGAGTTGACCTCGGAGGAAGCTCATGTATGGAAGATGTTCTTCGACGAAGCCGTGAATGCCAAGGGTGTAGGGATTGGGGCAATTTTAATATCGCCTTCCGGTCAGCATTATCCCGCCACAGCTAGATTGCATTTCTTTTGCACAAACAATACAGCTGAGTATGAAGCCTACATTATGGGCATGCATATGGCAATCGATCAGGATGTCGAAGACTTACTGATTATGGGAGATTCTGACCTGATCATCCGACAAGTCCAAGGTGAATGGGAAACTCGGGATGTCAAACTTATCCCATACCGACAACATGTGGAGGATCTCAGCAAGCGCTTTACCTCAATAGAGTTCAGGTATATTCCGAGGTGTCACAATGAACTGGCAGACGCACTTGCTACTCTGGCTTCTATGCTCCCCTACCCGGGCAACGCCCACGTCGATCCTTTGGAAATCCAAATCAAGGAAAGACACGGTTACTGCAGTGTAATCGAGGCGGGATCAAATACGCAGCCTTGGTACCATGACATCAAGAGGTTCTTAAAGACGCAAGAATACCCCGAGCACGCTACTGGAGATCAAAAGAGGACCATTAGGCGACATGCAAGTGGTTTCTTTCTGAGCGGTGAATTGTTATATAAGAGAACTCCGGACCTCAATCTCTTAAGATGTGTCGATATCGAGGAAGCGAGAAAGATCATGCACGAAGTACACGCAGGTGTGTGCGGACCTCACATGAACGGGTATGTCTTAGCGAAAAAGATCCTTAGAGCGGGTTATTACTGGATGACCATGGAAAAGGATTGCTTTAGCTTTGCCCGGAAGTGTCATCAGTGTCAGGTGCACGGTAATTTGATTCATGCACCTCCCACGGAACTGCATCCCATGTCCGCGCCTTGGCCATTTGTCACTTGGGGCATGGACGTCATTGGACCAATTGAACCAAAGGCTTCGAATGGACACAGGTTTATACTGGTTGCCATCAATTATTTCACAAAATGGGTAGAAGCTGTCACTCTCAAGTCGGTCACCAAGAAAGCTGTGGTGGATTTTGTACACTCAAATCTTATCTGTCGCTTCGGTATTCCTGCGACTATCATTACAGATAACGCAGCGAACTTGAACAGTCACTTGATGGGAGATGTATGCGAGCAATTCAAGATAACGCACAGAAATTCCACTCCTTATCGGCCGAAAGCCAATGGTGCTGTGGAAGCTGCAAATAAAAACATCAAGAAGATTTTGAGGAAAACAATACAAAGTTCCCGACAGTGGCATGAGCAGTTACCTTTTGCATTATTGGGGTACTGCACTACGGTACGCACATCTGTGGGAGCGACTCCTTATCTTTTGGTTTATGGGACCGAAGCTGTAATACCGGCAGAGGTGGAGATTCCTTCGCTTCGAATCATTGTCGAGGCAGAAATCGAGGACAGCGAGTGGGTTAAGACTCGTTTAGAGCAATTGACGTTGATTGATGAAAAGCGGATGGCTGTAGTTTGTCACGGACAGTTATACCAACGAAGGATGGCCCGTGCTTACAACAAGAAAGTCCGACCCCGGAATTTCGAAGTAGGTCAGCTGGTACTAAGGCGTATTTTGCCGCATCATAAAGAAGCAAAAGGAAAATTTGCCCCAAATTGGAGAGGCCCATACATCGTAAGGAAGATATTGCCGAGAGGAGCATTGTATTTGGGTGATATCGAAGGAAAGGATCCCGACACAGCAGTAAATGCAGATGCAGTCAAGAGGTACTACGTCTAGATCATACTCCAAGTGGTCCTGACACGTTGAAAATGGCGAAGGTGTTTATTCCCCACTGCTCCCCAAACACTACCCAATTCTCTCTACCAACTTTTGAGCCGCTTACAAAACAAAAACAAAAAAAAACAAAAAAAAAAGAAAAAAAAAGAAAACAAAACAAAACAAAACATTGATTGAGGCCTGAACTACGTTTGACTTGATTCCGAAAGGATACGTAGGCAGCCTCTCCCTGAGGTTCAGTCACACCAACAATAAAATCCCATTCACCCTGACCGGGGCACGTCGAGCAGTTGAGAAGTTAGTATCACTACCTCTCTTTACCAAGCACAAGCCTTCAAATCAATTACCAAATATGGTGGGGAATCAATAAGCGTTACAAACGAAGACCATCACACTCTGAATTGAGAGAGATGAAATGAGAGAGCCTCGGTGGTGAAAACCTTCGGGCACCACGAGGCGACGGGAGAAGAGAAACCAAAATGAGAGAGCTTGTTTAGTAAAAACTCGCAAAGAGTGCTATCAAGCGATGACAGGAAGAGAAATGAGAGAGGTCAGCCAGCGAAAACCCGCAAAGGGCGCTGTTGGCCGAAAAGAATGACGCCACCCCAAGAAAGTTTCGGCAAAGTGCCACCAGTTTGGAATCACAGATCCGTTCTGGTTCAGGAAAACGCAAGCTCTTAGAAGGTCAGACGTCCAGTCCAAAAAGCATGTCATGTCATTGAAAGCCAGCATTATCTTCCTCAGTTAAGTCTTTCTCATTCCGAAAAGGTTCCTCCTTTTCTGATTTGTTTTCTCTTTTCTTTGTTTCTTTTCGAATCCCTTTCGCATTTTAACCCCGAGTTCAGGACACACCGGAAAGGACAGGTGGCAGGTTTGTTTGCGCGGAATCCCGTCTCATGAAGGAAAGCACCTCATCTCGTTGATATGATTACCCAAGCATGATGAATCATGACGTTTGATGGTGTTCCGGAGTAAAGGAAAAAGAGAGAAATCTTGAAATCTTCCCCAGCAAGTCCACCTTCGGACAAATCCCCACAGAGTCTCCCCAATATATAAAAAAAAAAAAATGGAATCTCCCCAGCACATCCCAGCGAGTCCTTTTGTAAATATTCCCCAACAAGCTTACCCCAACAAATCCTAGAAATCCCGCTTTGAAATAAATCCCCAGCATGCCCCATTGTACAAAAATCCACACAAAGAATCCACTTTGTAAATATTCCCCACAGAGCTTCCCTTTTGTACAAATTCCCACAAAATACCTCCAATAAAATCCCCGTTGAGAACCTTCAATCAAAACGGGACAAAAAGAAAAAAAAAGAGGCCTTACGAGGCAAATCATCACAGAATCCGGAAATACAAGCCTGAGCAGTCTAAAGGTTTCGCCATTCAATTCGAATCAATGGCGGGACTTCGCAATAGAAGTAAAGACGCAACGAAGCAATTGGGAACGATCAAGGTCACCAAACCGACCGTCATTTTCGAACTAACAATTGTTCTTTGTCTGAGAAGTTGAAACAGGTGTTAATCCAAGACAACCGTGCAAGAAGCAGGTGTCGCCCAAAGAAGAAGGTACACGGGTACAAGAAACATTTTGGCAATAAGGAATTCACGCAAAAGGTAAGTTCCCGCAAAACTCCCTTTTATCTTCTATTAAAACAAGAAAACTCAAAAATTGATCGTGTAGTATTCTCGAGCTTTATCCCCAGCCAATCAGCATTAGGGTTTTAAACCCTAAACTGAATTTCCCTTTTAGTCAGCATTAGGGTTTTAAACCCTAAACTGAACTTTTTCCTTTCAGCCAGCATTAGAGTTTTAAACTCTAAACTGAGCTTTTCCATGCAATCATCATTAGGGTTTTAAACCCTAAACTGAATTTTCCTTTTAGTCAGCATTAGGGTTTTAAACCCTAAACTGAACTTCTTCCTTTTCAGCCAGCATTAGAGTTTTAAACTCTAAACTGAGCTTTTCCATGCAACCAGCATTAGGGTTTTAAACCCTAAACTGAATTTTCCTTTTAGTCAGCATTAGGGTTTTAAACCCTAAACTGAACTTTTCCCTTTCGGCCAGCATTAGAGTTTTAAACTCTAAACGGAGCTTTTTCCATGCAATCAGCATTAGGGTTTTAAACCCTAAACTGAATTTTCCTTTTAGTCAGCATTAGGGTTTTAAACCCTAAACTGAACTTTTCCCTTTCGGCCAGCATTAGAGTTTTAAACTCTAAACTGAGCTTTTTCCATGCAATCAGCATTAGGGTTTTAAACCCTAAACTGAATTTTCCTTTTAGTCAGCATTAGGGTTTTAAACCCTAAACTGAACTTCTTCCTTTTCAGCCAGCATTAGAGTTTTAAACTCTAAACTGAGCTTTTCCATGCAATCAGCATTAGGGTTTTAAACCCTAAACTGAATTTTCCTTTTAGTCAGCATTAGGGTTTTAAACCCTAAACTGAACTTTTCCCTTTCGGCCAGCATTAGAGTTTTAAACTCTAAACGGAGCTTTTTCATGCAATCAGCATTAAGGTTTTAAACCCTAAACTGAATTTTCCTTTTAGTCAGCATTAGGGTTTTAAACCCTAAACTGAACTTTTCCCTTTCGACCAGCATTAGAATTTTAAACTCTAAACTGAGCCTTTCCCATGCAATCAGCATTAGGGTTTTAAACCCTAAACTGAATTTTCCTTTTAGTCAGCATTAGGGTTTTAAACCCTAAACTGAACTTTTCCCTTTCGGCCAGCATTAGAGTTTTAAACTCTAAATTGAGCTTTTCCCATGCAATCAGCATTAGGGTTTTAAACCCTAAACTGAATTTTCCTTTTAGTCAGCATTAGGGTTTTAAACCCTAAACTGAACTTTTCCCTTTCGGCCAGCATTAGAGTTTTAAACTCTAAATTGAGCTTTTCCCATGCAATCAGCATTAGGGTTTTAAACCCTAAACTGAATTTTCCTTTTAGTCAGCATTAGGGTTTTAAACCCTAAACTGAACTTTTCCCTTTCGGCCAGCATTAGAGTTTTAAACTCTAAACTGAGCTTTTCCCATGCAATCAGCATTAGGGTTTTAAACCCTAAACTGAATTTTCCTTTTAGTCAGCATTAGGGTTTTAAACCGTAAACTGAACTTTATTCCTTTCGGCCAGCATTAGAGTTTTAAACTCTAAACTGAGCTTTTCCCATGCAATCAGCATTAGGGTTTTAAACCCTAAACTGAATTTTCCTTTTAGTCAGCATTAGGGTTTTAAACCCTAAACTGAACTTTTTTCCTTTCAGCCAGCATTAGAGTTTTAAACTCTAAACTGAGCTTTTCCCATGCAATCAGCATTAGGGTTTTAAACCCTAAACTGAATTTTCCTTTTAGTCAGCATTAGGGTTTTAAACCCTAAACTGAACTTCTTCCTTTTCAGCCAGCATTAGAGTTTTAAACTCTAAACTGAGCTTTTCCATGCAATCAGCATTAGGGTTTTAAACCCTAAACTGAATTTTCCTTTTAGTCAGCATTAGGGTTTTAAACCCTAAACTGAACTTTTTCCTTTCAGCCAGCATTAGAGTTTTAAACTCTAAACTGAGCTTTTCCCATGCAATCAGCATTAGGGTTTTAAACCCTAAATTGAATTTTCCTTTGTTCGGCGTTAGGGTTTTAAAACCCCAAACCGAACCTCTCCCCAGCTAGCCGGTGTTAGGGCTCCAGCCCTGAACTGAGCATGCATATCCTCTTTCATCAATTTTATGAACTTCCTGGTGAATAATTAACGAAATTTTCCTAGTGAAACTGGGGCAGAAAATTTCTTTCGTTTGTTTGTTTTTTCCCGCAGGTCTAACCTCGAGCCACACGGATCGAAATGACCCACGAGATGAGTCTCAACTCAAAATCAAAGAAGAAAAAGAGGTGTCCCAAGATTCGGATTAAATGGAAGGCGGATTGACTCCAGCATTTAATTAAGGTCCTGAACCCTGCCGGTCGCGCCTCACTCAGTATCCCAGAGATTAAACAGGTCACCACAACTCGCAAGCATCAAGATTCAGATCGGAGTCTACAAACAGAATCAGCTAAGACCCAAGACCAAGTCGTAAAATAATCATAGATAGGAATCTTGTAACTAGCAGTTGACATACACATAAGTAGTTAGCTCAGTTTCCAATTTCCATTTGGTTGTAATAAGGCGGTCAGTAACGTAGCAGTGGCAACAGCAGCAGCAGTAGCAGCAAGCATCACAATCCCATGGTAGTCCCAGCTACCAAAACCTCCCGAACTACATTGACCTGATTCCTGTTTAGCCCAGGATATGTAGGAAATCTTTGTAGCAAGATTCGGTCAGATCTTTCAAAAAAAAATGTTTCATACGGAGTGGTCTATAGGCAAAAATTGCTCATACACGCTCACTTTGTCTTTGCACGAAAACCCTTCGTGTTTCCGAACAAAGAGGGGCAGCTGTGAGCACGTGATTTTTGTTTCGCACGACAATCGCTCCAAAAAGAAATAAAAAATAATAATTGGCCTTGCTGTACAATTTTGAATTCCTGTGCGGCACCTTGTTGATTTATTTGTGACTTCGGCCCATTTTTATTTATTTACTTTATTAAAAATAAAATTCAAAAATATATGTGTCCTGCATAATTCAAACCGTAATCCGATCGTTAAATAGAAAATCATGAATAGGCATCTTCGTCCGCGATTTTATTTTTGTTTAACTTTACTTGTTTGAAATATTTTAGTGTGCAAATAATTGTATTGAGTGTGTATTTGATTTTAATTTGATTTTGGCTTAGTTTTGTTTTAAAGTAAAAAGGAAATAAATAAAATAAAATAAAATAAAAAAAGGGTCCCTTTATTTTCCGGACTTGGGCCAATTTTAACAAAATTGGCCCAAACAAATAGCTCAAGACCCAGGCCTGCCCGGTCCAGGCCACCTGATGCCCAGGACGTCCAAACGACGTCGTTTGAGTCGTGCCTGATCTAGACCGTTGATCTCAGAGTGATCAACGGCCAAGATCAATTCCCCATAACCCATCAATAAACCCGACCCATCTTACCCGGACCGACCCCAACCCTTTACCCTTGAAACGACACCGTTCCACTTAAGCTATCAGATCCAGACCGTAGATCTAGATTGATCTAACGGTCGAGATCAATCCACCCATTAACTATATAAGGCCATAATCCTACCCTGCCCCCCCTATCCGGACCCCAGCCTTCGTCTTCAACCTCATCCCCTTCAAACCCTAAAGCCGCCCTTGTATCCCCCACCATGAAAACCGGCGGCATGAACGCCGGTGACCTTCCCCTGAACACCATAGAACCCCCATGCCATCCTGAACCTAAATCTACCAACCACACACTTCGAATCCTACCCCACCTGCTCGAATCTTCATTTGAAGATTCGAGTCGGAACCTAATCTACACCAACCAATCCAAGCTTCACACCAGACACTCCCCAGACCCCCTCGTGACCAAACCATACTTGGTTTGGTCCGAATCTGATCAGGGAAGCCTGAATCCCAGATCTAAGTTTGAAAGTTTTGTGTCCTTCGTCACTGGTTCATACCGGTTCAACCGAAGAGATTAAGGTCTAATGGACCTTAATCTAAGTGTTTCTCATCTGAGAAACACTTCGATTAAAGTCCGCTCAGCCTTAAGAAAGGTCTGTCCAAGTCCGAGTTCAAATTTTTAACTTTGCAAGCTTTAAGGTGAGTTTGTTTTCTTTCCTTTATTTGTTTTAGTCCGTGTGATTTGTTTTAAATATCTGGTCATGTTTTGTTTCAATTTGTGTCTTTAAATTTTACCACCTTCTGATTGACCACTTTGCCTGAACCACTATGTTTTGTTTGAACCCCTCCTATTCTGATAAGACATGTGTATTGGTTGTATTCCAAATTTGTACTGACTAACTGATTCCTCAAATTATAATCCTACTTAATCAGTATAAGTCGAGTCATGTGTCCCATGCTTTTGAATGTCTGATTTGGCTACGTTTGTGTATATTAATGCTAATATAGTCGAGTCGACATATGTCGTCAATTAGTTTCAACTGTCTGAGCAAAGTTAAATCGATTTGCTTTTATTGAACATTTGCCTGAATCAATTAAGAGCCAGTTTAGTTCACTTACAGCTGTTGGATTGTTTGTGTTTAGATTCTGAATTGGAAGGCATGTGCACTCGTGCACAGCATGTGCATTGGTGCATCTCATGTGCTTTGTGCACAGCCTGTGGCCTGCATAAAGGTCCTTTGTTTGATTTTAAAATGGTTTGACAGCATATGCTGTCAACATATTCCGCTGCCCATATCTGCTTTTAGTTAATAAAATGGGAAAGTTAAGCCTGCCAAGGGAATGATGGGGTTTAATAATTAAATAGCTAAAGTAGAACTGAAAAGAAGATGGGCACATGGGAGGGGTTTCTTTTGATCTATCAGGCTGTAAAAGGAGTAAGATTGAGGCTTATAAAAGGGGGAGAGGGGGACAGAATTAGAGGCAGAGGGAACCTTAAGAGCTGAAAAGGAAAAACAAAAACACAGATAGAGAGAGGTTAAGGGATAGAAACTATACAACCAACAATCAGAAATTGTTTCTTCCTATTTTGTTATTTGGGTTTTCAGTTGTTTCAACTTGTTGAAATCGATTCTGATTCTTTGAAGTTCCAGTGGTGTCTATTTAGTCAAGTGTTTTCCATTGATTTACTACTGGTTTGGTCTGCTTTGGAGTTCTGATTCTACTCCACTGGGTGTTGCTGTCATTTGGCTGTTTCTTTCTATCGGCCATAGTTGCGCTTCTGTGTTTGAGCCTGTCCTGCTGTGTTGCTTTGTTTGCTGCTGCCTTGTCCTGCTGCTATTTGCTTGTCTTGTTTCTTTTGGCTGCTGATTTCCACATCTTCCTCTTCTTCTCCTTTGCATTTTCAGCATTTCCAGGTACACATTTCAAGTCCCATATTGATGTAACTGAAACAATTTGAAAGCATGAAATGAAAAAGGGTGAAGATGTTCAAGCATTCGTTGTGATATTCATAGTACATTAACAGGCCTTGTGGAAATTGATTTAGCTTATGTTTCAATAGTTCAAAAGAGTATACTGATAGCCGACTGAGTTTCACCCCTTTGTATTTGAGCTCGACAATTGTCTGTTAGTATAAGTATGCATATTTCGACTTTACACAATACTGTTTTCTGTTTCATTTAGTTTTTTTTAGTAAGACTAGTCCGTATAAGTTTAGCTAAGTTTAATACAAGAAATGCTCAGACTAAACGTTGTATTTCGCTAACTCGTATATGATTCCTTGTCAAATTAAAGCATTTTACTTCGCCAGTTATCCTTTAACCTAGTTCAAATAAGTTCAGTTAAGTTCAAATTAAGAAAGGTTCGGATTAAGTATTGCATTTCATCTATATCATATGTAATCTTTTATTCGACCAAATCATTTTCGTAAAAGGCATGACGTCTTTTTTACTTTAAAAGTAATCAATCAAAATTGATAGGAGTTTGGTTTAAGCTGAAGTATATACTTCAATTAGCACACACATTTTCCTTTCTTCTATCTCTGGAAATAAAAATAATAGAAATGTAGTCACTGTAGGATACCCTTCTAAAAATAATAAGACGAGCCTCGCCAAATAAAAAAAAACCAATTGCGGGGCCCTCAACAACTAATGATAATTATTTAGAATTCAAGATAGGCCATTTAATAAATTTCATGGCCTTCTACAAAGATAATAACGCGTTAGACTCTGTTGGCGCGGCTTAATTAAATCACATTCTTAAATTCGGGTGCACATTGATGTGGCCCAAATCCAAATCTCAACGAAGTCCAAATGTGTCGACGATCACGGGTGCATTGATTGTGACGTGGTTCGAGATGCATTTTCACGACGTTGCAATTCTGTAAAATAAATGATAATAATAAAAGCGGTTAAAACTTAATAAAAGCACATAAGTCACAACATGTATTTAAATCAGATATTTGGCCATTATAACAATTTAAGCGACCGTGATAGAACCACGGGATTCGAGGGTGCCTAACACCTTCCCTCGGGTCAACAGAATTCCTTACTTAGAATTTCTGGTTCGCAAACTTCATTTGGAAAAGTCGAAAATTTCCTCGATTTGGGATTCAAGATAAACCGGTGACTTGGGACACCAAAAGCCAAATCTTTCTCAAGTGGCGACTCTGAATTAAATAAATAATCCCATTTCGAATATTGTCACTTAAATTGGAAAAACTCCACCCGCGCATTTAACCCTTCGGGGCGGGGCGCGCAAAAAGGAGGTGTGACAACTGACCTGATTCCTTTATAGCCAAGGATATGTAGGCAACCTCAGAAGCAGGGTGTGGTCAAATATTTCAAAAATGCTTCCCACGGAGTATTCAAACGGGCAAAAATTGCACGTATCTGCTCACTTTATCTTTGCACGAAAACTCTTCGTGTTTCCGAGCAAAGAGGGGCAGCTGTGAGCACGTAATTTTTGCCCTATATGAATTGCTCCCATAAAAACTAAGAGAATAAATTTTCCCATTATTTGTGATTTTATAGATTTTGTTTTGTAGGATTTTTTGTTCATTGTTCGCATGTTTCTGTGCATGTTTACCTTATTAAATCATGAAAAATACAAAAGAATATCATGTATTGCATTTAGGATTCATCTTTACATTTTGGATCAATTGGTTAATTATTTATCTTATTAAAAGTGAAAATCCCAAAAATGGCTTGCTTTTGCATTTTTAACCTTTTAATTTTAAATTAGTAATTTTTTTTAGGAATAATTAATTTTTGTAAATATTATATTAGATAATTAGCTTAATTGTGTAAGTTAGTTTAATTTAAGGGTTTAATCTAGGTTTGAATTAATTTAAAAGGGAAAAAAAAGAAAAAAATTGAAAATTGGGAAAATGAAAAAGAATGAAAGGAATAGGGACGTGTGTAATGGACTGAAAATGCCAAAGACCAAATAAATTCCCTCACCCATCCGCCCAGGTCCGATTCCCCCTAACCTGATCCGTTTTATTTGTTTAACCCAACGACAGCGTTTTCCCCACCTTGATCATCACCGTTGGATCACATTGATCCAACGGACCAGAACTGGACGCCCAATAAGTATAAGAATGTCTGAACGAGCCCTACCCCCCTCAGTTGACCATGTCCTCACTTCACCTTCTTTGAAAAAACCCTAGACCCTATCACACCCAAAACCTCCGCCATCTCCACCGGCGGCGCAGCCCCAATCTGCCCCAAAATTACACCATAGAATCCCCTTCATCCCCTCGTACCAAATCCACAACCCATTTCCTTCAAATCGTCATTGAGCTCTTAGAATTTCATATCGAAGATTGGAGTCCCAAACCCTAATCTCTCCAAACACTGTCAGATCTTTACCACACTACCGCCTTCACACCTCCTTGCCAAATCCATGAGCTATTTCCCCCAAATCTGCCTCAAACCAATCCAAAATCGAATCTGAAAATAAAAAAAAAGAATAACAAGAAAAAGAAGAACACTGATTCTTGCATGGACGTTCCTCCATGAATTTCTTCCACTCGATAGCTCGAAACTCACCCCAAATGGATTGTCCTCGACAAGAACAATTATTTGGGGTCAGTCTTGAGCTGTATCAAAGCCCAAGCGCGAGGTCCATTTCAGAGTATTTCCCGTTTCTTGATAGGTACAGTTTCATCTTTGTTTTTCCTTTAAATATTCTGATTCATTTTTGTGAAAACGGAAAAAGAAAAGAAAACAGTATGTTGTTTATCTATATATATATATATATATATATATATATATATATATATATATATATATATATATATATATATATATATATATTAGATTAATAAGTGATTTAGTTTTTATTCCTTTTTCATTTTTATTCTGTTTTCTTTTGTTTTATTAGCCATAAGTTAGTTGGTAAAATTGATTTGTTTCAGATTTGTGACTGTGTGTTGTTTTATGCCTTTCTTTTTTTTGTTTTCCCTTTTGAAATTGTTTTCTATTTAGTTGCATGATAGGGCATATTAGTTTATAGTTGGTTGAATTAGTATTATTAGTCTAGTAGCAGACAATTTTTTTTTATTCATCTCTTTGCCCTTGTTCCTTTTCTTTTGATTTTTCGTTAAAAAAGAGAAAAAAGGGTCCAGAACCCCTTGTGAGTTGTTTGTTTAGGTTTGGAAGGTGGGCTTGCTAGTGCAAGAAGCCCAAAAGATTGTTGGAAGTCTGCTAATGCAGAAGCCCAAAATAGCAGGGTGCATATTGGCTCAAAGGTCTGTTTGTGGTTAGAAGTAATTAGTTAGCCTTTAAGGGGTAGTTTAGGAAAATTAGATAGGGGGAATCTTTCCTAACTGTTTGGGAAGATTTTAGAAAGGTGGGAATTGGGTGAATTACTGAATAGTTTAGGAGAATAGGGTCCAAAATGAAAAGATTAAAATTGGGGAAGGGGTAAATAGTGAAGGAGTGAAGTCAAGTTTGTTGCCCTAAAGGCTGGTTATAAAAGGTTCATTTCCTGCATTTTTTAGGCAGAGATTAGAGGTCTAAGAACATAGAAATGGCTGAAAGATTTCCAGCCTCATTTTCTCTACATTAAACTTCTAAAAAAGCCTTTGATACTCTAGAAATACTGGAAAACAAATCCTGCATCCTTTGGTTGAAATTGGTCTTGGATGTGCTTTTCAATTTCGATTGCTAGTCAGATTTTAAAAGCTCCAAGAAGTTTCTGTGCATCTGGGTTTTAAAAATGGCCTAAAGTGAGCTGAAAATTATTATTGAGGTGTTGATCTATTGTTGTTGCTAGAATCCTCATTCTCCTTGTTTTATTTTGATTTTCAGGTATGCTTTGGGTCCTAAATGACATGTTGAAATGCAAATATGTATTCCAACATGGAAATCTAATAACAAATGTTGCTTGTTGAATCTTTAGTCTTCTGTTTCTTTAAGATCCTTCAGCCTGGTGTAAAAATTTAATTTCTTTATGCTCATGTATATCACTGATTTAGATTTTGTGTATAAGTTGGATCAGTACTATAGTTTAGTAGGTTGGTTGTGAATGAATTAAAGCTTTATTTGTTAGACATGTAGAATGTTTGATTTCTTGTAGCATGGGTCCAAGTTAGATTGAACATTTCTCTTTTGGTTTTGTTTAAGCCTGTCAAAATCAGTGTGAAATTTTCAAATTCAGGGGTTAGTCATAGGACAATTTTTGGCTTATTTCTTATAAAGTTTGGTTCGAGCATTTTGTTCTTGAAGATTTATAGGTTGGGTGATAAGTTGTTAGTTTGGTAAGTGTTAGCTATTCCAACTGTGAGAATTTTCACTATTGTTTGTTAAGTTATGATCGAGGTTCGAATCTCACACAATGTGTTTATAATTTAGCTTGGGCCAAAAATGAGATTGGAATGCTGCTTCATGTTATTTATTCAATTATATTCAAACAGTTTTTCTTTTAGATAGGTGATATGATCTTTTGGATGTTGTATCATTTTGGGCTTTGTACATCAAATTGTTACATGTTGATCATAGCTAAAGGGCTCAATCAGATTCCTTGGGCTGCAGATGTTCCCTCTGTTATGTGGGGGACTTGATCTTGAGTCCCACACCCCTTTAACATTCTTTCTTTTATTAGATTTAGCTTACCTGGGGCCTAGATTGCGAGGCCACTTAGAAATGAGGGAATTGTCTGCCTCACCGTTCTTTGGACTTGCATTTCGAGCCCAGATCCCCATTTAAGTGGCTGCTACAGACTATGTCTACAATAGGCTTGGTCCAAACGCTTAAAAGCCCAACGTGCCCCTTTAATTAGTACTTGTGCAAATATGGCCTTAAATTACGTTGGTTAGAGTAATTCTTGTAATTAGGATGAGGTGTGCCATTTAACTATGTCACTTATGGCTCTCAAAAGACTATATCAAAACAGCACTTGAAGAAGAGACTTGAGGCGTGCCATAAGCAAAATTAAATCATATATGGCCCTCACAAATGCTAATTTAGGTGTCGCACCCCCTTTGTCCCTCTTTGCATTGAAAAATTGGGTTTATGACATTTTAGGTATAGGACAACTCATTCCTTTTGGGAACTGGGTTTTGCATTTGAAGAGTCGTCACCTAATGATTTAAGGTGCATCAGGACACCTATAAGGTTCACTTCTACGTTTTTTTATAACCAGAGATAGGGTAAGGGCTTGAAATTATCCTAGGGGGAAGGTGTTAGGCACCCCTCAGGATCCACTACCGTGGTTCCCGGCTAGATAGTTTTTCGTGAATTTGTGCAATTTAGCAAATAGACAAGTATAGGCTCAAATAGTAGAGGATTTAAGTTTAAACACATAAGAGTTTGAAAACAATTAGAAGGCGAATTTTGAAGAGAAGTTACAATTCTATAAATACTAAAAAAAGGAAAGGGGGGTCCTGGGTTTATTTGTAATATGGATCACATCAATGCGATACCCGGTATGACACTCCGCAAAGAGGGGATACACGTGGTATTAGCGCACCGGTCATCATATCCATATCTACCCTTCCCACCCCGTTAAGGTATTAAAGCACGGATTGGTCTCGACCACTATTGCATGCTATTACCCGTCCCATTCATATCAATCCCGAAGGAACTTAGGACTACTATTCCTAAAGGGGAGGGATGTTAGGCTAACTTTTTGGTTTCAAAAGGTGAAAAAGCTAAGGCGACATACAAAACACATAGGACTGCACATTAGGGGAAACATGTAAGCAACTAAGAGGCTCATGTATACCTCCTCAAGCAAAGCACATAAATAGCATGACTTAAACACAATCAGGGCCTGAATTTAAAGTAAGGCAGGAGGAATTTTAATTGTTGAGGCAGACCAGTTTATTACATAACTCAGATAAGAAGTCTGAATCAGGCTTGTCTGCTAGTTGTAGCAGTTATTAATTAACAAAGCTGATTCAATTTTCATCGTTGTCACCTAAGGCTTGCCTAAGTGTGTATTGATGATACCCTATGAGCATGATATCTATTACTGATTCAGAATGTGGCAAAGCAGTAACAGTTTTTAAATGAGCGATTTGGATCATATAGGCATGCTTTCTAAACCGCGTTAAATAAAGGAGTAAGGTTGTTTAAAACTAGTTCAGAATAGTACGAGTTAGGCTGATTTTAAACTAGACTGGTTTTAGATCCTGTAGGCATGATATCTATTATTGCTGATTTAATTCCTATAGACATGATATCTGGTTGAACATAAAATGAAGCAGGCAGGATTTACTTGAAACTCCTATAGGCATGATTTCTATGGAAAATACTGATTTTAAACCTTATGGACGTAATGTCTGATTATAGCCGTTTAAGTCCTAAGCATGATGTCTAAGTGTGGTAATGAAACATGCAGAATTTGAAACAGGTCCTATAGGCATGATCTATCGATGTAGAATTAAAACATGCAGAATTTAAAGAAAACAGATCTTATAGGCATGATATCTAAATGCAGAGTTAAACCTGCAGAATTTAAAGAAAACAGATCTTATAGGCATGATATCTAAATGCAGAGGTAAACATGCAGAATTTAAAGAAAACATATCTGATAGGCATGATATCTAAATGTAGAGTTAAACATGCGGAATTTAAAACAGGCCCTATAGGCATGTTTTCTACCCTTCTAATAGCTAAACATACATAATAACCCATCCCATTTTCACTCGCCAACCCCGATGTTTATTACAAATTATTACAGACCAAACAATGAATTACATCAGAAAAGTGTAAAAGAAGAAGTTACAACCAGAGGAAGCCTGATTCTTGGCTTCCTCTCTGAGTTATGGAATAAACCACCTCAAATGCCATTTGTTTCAAAGCCTTTCTCGGACCTAGGTGTGTCAAAGTTCCTTAAGGGTCTCAAGGGACCCAGGTAGTGTTTACACCCAGGTTTGCATAACTAGATAGAGATGAGTGCAGTGTGGAAGGGCCAGCACTTATGTGTCCAAGTTCAGAGGGAGCTCATGGGTCCCAAGGCAAGGCTCACACTAGAGGGGCATATCCTAAATTCTAAGAGTATAGTGGAAGTGCAGAAACTGAGATTTATTTAAAACTGGGTTAAGAGTAGTAAGGGATAAGGGTGATTTGAAAATAGTAGTAGTAAAGCTAAAACTACACAGAATCAATAGTTGTACAAAGGGGTCACATTTGGGTCATGCACAGCAATATCTAATACTAACATACCCTCAAACCAGCCAGAGAACACAAACACATAGGGGATATGGGGGTTTGGGATTCATAAGTCATAATAAAGGACTGACAGAATTCATACATAAAGGAAAACATTAATTTAGAGGGGGAGGGAACAGCATGTTTGTTAATGAAACTGATTGCATAAGTATAAGTAGGAACAGGCAAGAGTGAAGGAAACAGCTGGAGAAAACATGTTGTTTTTTATGCTCGAAGATTAATTAGAACATACCAGTAAGAAGCAAATGCAGAAAGAAAGTAAGAAAATTTCCATAGCCTAGCCTTGGCTTTCAGCCGGCTAGACAAGGCAGCAACACAAATAGTAACAGAGAAAAGAGAGAGAGAGTTTTGAGTGAAGTGTGTGTTCTAAACTCAAAATGGTTCGTGTGTCGTGTTTTTGAAAGAAAAGAGGGTGAGTATTTATAGTTTTGAAAACAGGTGAGAAATAAGGTAACAAGTAAAGTCTTAACACAAATATAGAAACAATCTCCAGTCAGAATCAATTACACAAGTGATTCTCTTTAATTAAGGAATCAATGTTTAACGGGTAGTAACAGATTCAAATAAGGAATGAAATCAGTTTAGAGACAGACTGATTATTGCCATAAAAGGAGTAGTAAAAATATTAAGTAAGCAATCGAGTCTAAGTACAGAAATATACTTATTTTGGAAAAAGATTCAGTAAGGCAAAATATCATAGTAAAGGAAAGGAATTAATTAACTTTAAACATGCGAGTGAAATTAGAGTTCATAAAGAAAAAGTTCTTGAAATCAGTCACAAGATTAAGATCAATCAAGGAATAAACATGCTTCTGCACTTCAGTATATAAATAGGGTGAACAGAACATCAGACATGTGAGGCCAAGCATGTTGGCAAAAGAAACAGCATACAATAGTAGCAGAAATAAGCGTAGGATTTAGTAGGGAACAAAGCTAGATAGTCAGGGCTCACACGTATAGCCAAAGTGAAGAAGTGAGTCAAAAAAAGTAAAGGTCTAACAGTAACAGGTGAGGAAATCTTTTGAAAAGCTAGGGTTTCGGCCATAGTCGAGTTGAAAGATAGTAGAAATTAGATAAGTCACATAAAGAAAAGAGAGTCAAACAAAAGTTTTCAATCGAGTCAAGTACTCAAACAAACAATTTCAGACCCAAAGACCTAGGGCTTTTCAACAACAATCGAGTTTAAAAGATGGTAACACAAATAAGTCAAACAAGAACGAGGAACTTAATTAAATAAGTACATATTTAAACAAACAGCTTCAGGATTCGAATGAAACCCAAAAGAAATTAGGGTTTTCAACATGCTAACTCAGATAGAGGAACAACATGAGCAAAACATAGCAAAATCACAAACACGTCAAAGTCAGGGAAGAGATTTTGAAATAACTTAAAGGAAAACCCTAATTAGAAAAAAATGAAGAGTCGTTTTGAAAGCAAAGTTAAAAAACCTTCAAGAAACACTTAATAAAATCATAGTAAGTACAAATCTAAAGAAGATCTGAAAGGAAGTTGCAAGATCTTAAAGATTAGGGTTTCGAAAAATCCATAAAAGGTGAGAAAGGCCTTGAAAGTTTTCGATCTAACCAAGAAAGTCAAGGATCTGCCTTGAAAGGCCATGAGTGGCCGGATAAAGGTCGTGGATGGTCGGAGAAGAGCTATGAACAAAGGTCGAGCAGGTACTGGACCGGATTCCCTCGAGGACTGGCCATGAAACCTCAGAAACGAACACCTAAGAGCCATGGGAGGCTGGTACATATCTCAAATGTACTCGGCCCTTAGAGGCCCCTCTTCAGACCCTCACTTACTTTACATGTTTCAGGATAAGGTGTGATACGTGGTATACGAACAGGACTAGAATGACTCTCTTTTCGAGGTATATGGTGAGGCACCACTCCTATTTCGTGGTATCTATAAGGTTGTTTACTTATTTTATATTAGTCAGGCATTATCCCAAGCGTTCAATTTTGTTATTTGGTATAGAGGCTCCATATATATTTGTAATGAGTTGTAGTAACTGGATGATACACGACATATAAAAGATATTTGTTGTATTTGATCTCATTATTGTTATGAAAGGCTTCATGGGTAATTTTGAATTGGAAAAATATGTCATCATTTAACTTGAAAATATATACTCCATCCATTCTAATTTATGTGAACTTGTTTGACTGGGCACGGAGTTTAAGAAAAAATTAAGACTTTTGGAATTTATGGTCCTAAACAAGTCAAAAAGAGGCTCAGAGTATTTGTGTGGTTATAAAAGCTTCTCATTAAGGGTAAAATTGTAAGTTTAAGCTAATTGTTTCCAAATTTAGAAAGGGGTCATTTTTTTGGAACGGATTGAAAAGGAAATAGGTTCACATAAACTGGAATGGAGGGAGTATAATTTTCAAAGAGCTTCCAGAGATAAATTGGTTTTCATGCATATGGTTTGGGTGCATCATATGGTTTGGTTCGCTGGGGTTGGGTAGTGTGTCGGGTGCCGGTTGCATGGTTTTGGGTTGTGACACTCATCTCGTATTGGGTCATAGTCAATCCCTATCGGCATAGATGCGCAAGCTCCCTATGGAACTCCTCTCTGCGAGTCTGTGGGACAAAATTCTTTAAGAAGAAAACTGAAAATTGATGCCATGTGAGTGGTGCTACACCAGCTGCCTGACTGTCTCATAGGACTGCCACCACCTTTAGGTTGGCCCCGTCAGCTGAAAAGTAGTAAAGTCAACTCCATTGGAGTCCACAAGACCCATTGTGCAAAGAATTTGATGACACTAATCAAGAAATCCCGGAGCATCCTCTAACTCTCCTCCACTCAACTAGGGAGGACAAAGCCTATGGAATAGCTATAACCTCTTCTGCTCTTCATCAGTCAAAGATGGTCCAATCCCGACCTGCGCCGCATCAGCTAGCTACACTAGCAAAACTCCTGGTGTCTAATAACTCTAAGCTAGTTGCTCTGGCTTACGGGCGGCGGGAGTCTAGATTATCCCCTAGCCTGTGAGTAGCTGGTGCAACTAGTATCATGCATGCTTGAGACAAACTCTTATACACACTCAAGAACTGGGCCAAAGTCTCCTGAAGACTAGGTATAGCAATAGGTACCGCCGGAGTCTGAGCTGGTCCAACCGGCTCAACAATATTCGGAACTTGCTCATCCACTAGAGCAACTGGTGGCTCCACAAATGCTGCTCTAGCTATAGCACAAGCCCCAACTCAACCTCTACCTCTGCCATGTTCTCTCGCGGACCTGACTGGAGGCACCGGTGCCTGCTCGTCTTATCTGGCTGAACGTGTCTTTACCATCTGTGAGAGAATAAAAAAGTAAAGGCTCAAATTTCGAAAATGGCAAATCCATACAACAAGAAGGAAAGAAAGCAAAATTTTCCTAACAGTTCGGTTGCCTCTCGATGATAAGTACAAACATCTCTGTACCAATCCGCAAGACTTTACTAAACTCGCTCACGACCCATAGAACCTATAAACTTAGGGATATGATACCAACTTGTCACGACCCAAAACCACCATCCGGCCGTGAAGGCACCTAAATCACTTGCTAGGCAAGACAAGCATAACAAGATAACAAAATTAACGAAACTAGTACAAATCTAAAGCCCAATGTCTTAAATAAATTGTGTCAATACATTACAATCCCCCTAGAACAAGTAATATAGAGTCATGAGCTATACAAAGCAATACAAGTATGGTAATACGAATTAAAATATTGTTTAAATAATAACAACAACTGAAATGGAAAGAGATGCCAAGAATTGCGGTAGGAATGCAGCTCTACCTCGTCTCTTAGCAAGTCACAATAAAGTACGAACAACTCTCAACTAGGTCCAACACCTGGATCTGCACAATTAAGTGCAGATTGTAGTATGAGTACAACTGACCCTAGGTACTCAGCAAGTATCATAACTAACCTTGGTAAGGTAATAGAAACAACAAATATCAACGAAACTTGCTAATAACCTGCTCAGTTCATAAATTCTACAAGTACACAACAATAATACCATCTAATCATAAAACATAGATAAAGTCACCTCGATGCACAAGAGATAATATGCCAAGCCATGTATCAATTATCAATCCAGCATATAAATAAGATATGCATTTATTATTAAGTCTCGATGCACAGGTAGACATATATAGAAGATATGTACCGTGCTCTCACTAATCAAACCAAACAGCACCTAGAGAAGATATGCACAACGAGGCATGTATACATTCCAGATCTAGCATATAGAGAATATATGCGAATAAAACATGTATACATCCAAAGAAATTGCAAGTAGAGAAGAAATGTAATAACTACATAGTGATCAGTTTTCTCATACCACGTGTACACCATCAAGAGAAAAGGGTGAATCTAGGAGGGTGGATTCTTATCCACACGTTGCACGAACAAATCGCATGCCATATATAACCACCGGACGGATCCCTCATATGCTATGATATCTCAGCATATGGACCACCCACGTGCTATCAACCAGTCCATATCATACAGATAACATATATAAGGATACATGTACATGAACAATGGATATCAATTACATACTTCTGGACTGATATAAGTGACATGCTAAGATGTAGACATGTGCAAAGTGTACTACCACAATTCAAATTAGGCGATTACACTACAAAATAGCAATTAATCATGTTTAAACATGAGATTAACCAACAAATAACCTCTAACACGATTCAATTAGCTCACAAAAGGAGGTACAAACACAAGAAACATTATAGCATAAAACATAGCAATCAATTCAAGGCATATCATAGCCACTACCTCGAGCATGGATAATACCCCGGTGCACGTGCATGAGCTCAACCCTCACATATGCACTACCCATAGCACGTAGCCAACACTAATAACTCAGGCAACTAGTGCCACAACTAATTTTAGGTAAGATACTTACCTCAAGCAAACCAATCAATACTCTAGAAATCTCTTAGCACACGAATCGACTTTCGAACGGCTTGAATCTAGTAAAAAATAATTCAATAATATTAAATAAAGCCATAGGAAATAAATCCAAACAATAAAGCTTCGATCTTTATAAACTTACACAAAGTCAACCCAAAAAGTTAACCCGGGCCCGCACCCCAAAATAGGATAAAAGTCACAAATCCCGAACACCAATTTTAATACGTGTCCAAATATGTGTGTTTCATCTAAATCCAACCTCAATTTGACCCGCAAATCGCCAATTTTTACTCTCCAAAAACCATATCAAAACCCCCTAAATTTCTCCTTTAAATTATATAGTCTAGGCAGGGGCGGCTAATAATTTTGGCGGCCTAAAGCAAAACCTTAATTGGGGGCCTTATTTTTCTAAAAACAATTCCTATATATTATTATTTGAAGTAGATTTTTCTAGCTTTTTGAGAATAAAATTTTAAAAAACTTTCACATAAACCATTTAATTTTTCCTGTGACACTATTGATCTTAGGTAAATAGAATCTGATTTAAGAAGTTGATAACTTTTTATTAAAATAAATTTTTGATGTTTCAATATAGTTGTTACAATGATGAAAACATGAATAAAAAAATAGAGTTTAAAAGTGTATTGCTCATTTTCTAATGATAAACGGAATATTTTTTATATTTATAATATTTAACTTTTCTACTTTGAAATACTTAATATTTTCTTAAAAAGATTTTGGGCCTCATCAGAAGAATTGTGGTAGGATAGATAAGATTTCTATCTTTAACCAGAGGTATTCAGTTTGAGTATCTAGAATGAAAAAAACTTCTTCTAAGGAGTGGTTCCCACATTAATGGACTTTACATGGTATGAATTTAAATTAATGAATATCTCAAATTAAATACTAGATCTCAAATAGGAATTGAAAAAAATATATTTTAGGGCCCCAAAATTTTGGGTCCTAAAGCCCCTGCTTTAGTGGCTTCACCCTCTAGCTGCCTCTGTCATGGGAAAATAAGATCTAACATCAAAATCAAATAGAGATTACTTACCCTTCATATTGTAGTAAAAAACACTCCAAAAATCGCCTAACCCCCAGCTCTAAAACTCCAATTAATAAGAAATAACCAAACCCCTGAAATAAATATTCTGTCCAGTAGTTTTCGTATGTGCGGACCAAAATCCCCCATCTGCGGAAATATAATCGTAGATACGAAAGTCACTTAACTTTCGTCCCTCCGCTTCTGCGAACTTCTCGTCGTTGATGCGCATCCGCTTATGCTGAAGTACCTTCGCACTTGCGACAACGCATCAACGCTCAAATTGCTGCATATATGGACTTAGCCTCCCCCAATCATTCCTTGCATCTACGGCCCTAGGTCCACTTCTACGAACCCACACCTGCACCCAATACATCGCAGGTGCGAAAATAGTAAACTAGAACTGCCAAACAACATGGAAAAGATCAGAAACTCATTCAAAACACACCCAAGAACCCGTCCAAACATACCAACCAGTCCCAAAATACAACATGGGCCTAATCGAGGCCTCAAATCACACAAAATATTATCAAATCACGATTCGCACCTCGATTCAAGCCTAAGGAATTAATCAACTTCCAACGTTCCAAACCTCATACCGAACCACGCCTAATTAACTCAGAATAATCTCAAATCTTTTGCACAAATCCCAAATGACATTAACGAACCCATTCCAACTCGCTAAATAATAATACGAACCCGATATCGATAAAGTCACTTCTGATCAACCTATGAACCTTCCAAACTTTAAAATTGCCAACTTTCATTAAATAAAACCAAATCAACCTAGGAACCTTCAAGTCCAAATTCGGACATATTCCTAAATCTAAAATCATACATCTAGACCTAACGAAACCATCAAAAGTCCGATATGAGGTCGTCTACACAAATGTCAAACCTTGGTCAACTCTTACAACTTAAGCCTCCAACCATGGAACTAAGTGTTTCAATTCACTCCAAAACCTCCCCGAACCCAAGCCAACCATCCCCACTAGTCACACAATAATAAATACATATACGAGGAGCATCAAATACGGTAACGAGACTAAAGTACACAAAATGACTGGCCAGGTCGTTACAATAACTCGGGATATAATAGGCATATACAATGACTACACAATACACATTGTATCCTCAGGATGTAGTAGGCATACATGCAAAGATAATGCATGTGACGACCCGGCCAGTCGTCTCATGAGTTATCGCTATGTTTCCCCCATTTTTGCTTATTTATGCTTCGTTATCCGTGTTTTATGTATTTGAGTTGATTAGTTTGCGTTTGGTGTGGTTTTGGTAAGAAATGAGACACTTAGTCTCTTTTAAGAAGGCTTAAGTTGGAAAAGTCAACCAGACGTTGACTTATGAGTTAGAGGGCTCGAATGTGAGTTCTGATGATTCGATTAGCTTCGTGAGGTGATTTGTGACTTAGGAGTGTTATCGGAAATGGTTTTGGAGGTCCGGTGTAGAATTAGGCTTGAATTGGCGAAGTTAGTATTTTGGCGATTTCCGATTGATAAGTGAGATTTTGATCCGGGGATCGGAATGAAATTCCGAGAGTAGTTATAGCTTCGTTATGTCATTTGGGATGTGTTTGCAAAATTTCAGGTCATTTGGATGTGGTTTGGTTGTGTTTTTTTATCAAAAGCGTGTTTCGGAAGTTTTTAGAAAACTTAGGCTTGAATTCGATGTGAATTGGTGGTTTTGGTGTTGTTTGTGGTGTTTTGATGATTGGAACAAGTTTGAATGAGGTGTTAAAATGTGTTGGTGCTTTTGATTGAGGTCCCAGGGGCCTCGGGTGAGTTTCGGATAGTCAATCGGACCAATTTCTATGTTGAGAAGTTGCAGAATTTGAGCAGCAGTTGCAGAAGATTTTTGGCCTTCGCGATCGCATGAGGGCCCTCGCGATCGCGTAAAAGTAATTTGGGTGGGCCTAAGTTGGTGCTTCGCGTTCGCGGAGAGTGAGCAGTTTGTGCTTCGCGTTCGCATGAGAGAGTTCGCGTTCGCGTATAGGGAATCAGGTCCCAGGGCAATTGCTCTTCGCGTTCGCGTAGCTCTGGGAAGTTAAAGCATAGCGTTTGAAGCGGCATCATCGCGTTCGCATAGTGTTATTTTGAGAAGCCGTAATTTAGTGTTTCGCGATCGCGAGACCTTGGTCGCGATCGCAATGAAGGAAATCCAGATCTGGGCAATGAGTTTATTAAACATTTCATCCGCGATTTTGAGCCATTTTTTCACCATAGCTGAGTATTTTGAGAGCTCTTTGAGGGAAATTGAAGAAGGATTCGAGGAGAGGTGATTGGAGGTAAGATTTATGAGCATAAAACGTGATTCTATTGTGAAATTAACCTAGAAATTCATGGAAATTTTGCTAAAAATGGAAGAACTAGGGCTTGGGATTTTGAGATTTTAAATTGGGATTTGAAGGGCCATTTGAGGTCGGATTTGAGAACTCTTGACATGTATGGACTCGTGGAAGGATAAGGAACCCGTTGATGTGAAAATTTCTGAGTTTTGAGAAGTGGGCTTGGGGCTCGGGTTTTGCTAATTTCAGAATTTTTGATATTTTTCGATTTTTTTCGCTTGGGTTATGTTACCTTAGCATATTGTGACGTATTCGTTCTGGTTTTGGTCAGATTCGACATGTGAGGAGACCGATTTGAGAGGCAAAGGCGTAGCGAGCTAGAGTTTTTGCCGGTTCGAGGTGAGTAATGAATGTAAATGATGTTCTAAGGCTTTAAAACCCCGGATTTGCATATCGTAGTGTTATATTGAGGTGAGACACGCGTTTGATGATGAGCGTGGGGTCGTTTACTATTTGGGATTGTGACTTGGTCCATCCTAGGGAATGTTTTTACCGCGTATTTGATTAAAGCTTATTTGTTATCATCATTATTTGGACTGATTGCCATATTTGGGCTTCGTGCCAACTATCTGAACCCTCCGGGGAGTTTTAACACTATTTCCTCACTGTTGTGACTTACTACTTGAACTCAGTCGTACTGTTTTCCACTGTTTTGCAACTTAGCCACTTTTACTCGGTTCTGAAACTAAAATGATATATTAATTGATGTTTTCGGCTGAGAACTACTGTTTTACTAATGCTGGATGGGCTTATATGATTTCTGGACTGAGTACGGCCAAGGGACGGATGTGAGGATACTATGGGATCGGGTTGTGCGCCATAGAAGTGTTATACTGATATTGATATGAGGCCGAGGGCCTAGATTTGATTCCATGAGATGGCTTGATATTGCGCTTGAGCCATAAGGGGCCCCTCCCGGAGTCTGCACACCCCTAGTAAGCACCGTCGACGAAATATATGGATCGGGCTGCACGCTGCAGCGGGTACTATAGGGTACCGTTCTATGTGTTGATTTTCTTTATATGTCTGTTACTTAACTGCTTATTTGTTGTAGCATTACCATATTTCATTTCCATTGGTTTGTTGCTTTCATATTACTTGTTTAAACTGCCGCATTATAGCTTACTTTGTGTTTTTCCGTGACTTCTTATTCTCAGTCATTATTTATGTTTATTACTCACTGGGTCGGAGTACTCATATTACTCACTGCACCTTGCATGCAGATCCAGGTGTTCCAGAGGCTGAGTGAGGATTTTCAGTCGATCAGTTCATATCCGGGAGCATCGAGGTAGCTGCACGGCATCCGCAGCCCGGATCTCTCCCTTCTATCCTTTTGTTTTATCCGTATTTCCTAGACTGATTATGTATTAGGCTGTTAAACTTGTACTAGACGCTCGAGACTTGTGACACCGGATCTGTATGGGCTATGTAGTAGTATTATCATCTGAATTTTCGCATATTTAACTCGTTGTCTTAAACTCTTATTAGGGTGATTTAGCAATTTATCTGTGTTAGCTGATAATGATTTTCATAAGAAAACGGATTGAGGTTGTTAGTTGGTCATGCTTGCCTAGTAGTATGTTGGGTGTCATCACGATCGGGGTTGGGGTCGTGACATTGCCTTTCCATTCACTCCAAAACGGTTGGATTCAACCTTAATCCCCATCAATAAGTATTATTAAATCACCAATACCTTTAAACATAGTGTTTCAGTTTTGTATATACACAATCTATAGTATAATACACCTATTGTACAATATTATTCAATATATATATAACTGCTATATCAGATATATGTATATATAAAAAATAGTATAAGTATTATCCAATCATCATTAAAACCCTATATCACCACTGAATCTTTACTCATAAATACTATTAGAAACAAAACAAAAGAAAAAAGAAAATAATTAGGAGGAGAAGAAAAAGAAATCACCTACCAAAAAATCTTAAAGAACTCTTTTGTTTAAGTTTTCCGGTGAGGCTTTTCTGACCGAGATTTTATTGAACCGATAGTGGTTTTTCTTGGTGGAGTGAAGTATTTACTCAATTCTGGTAGCTATGGTAGACAGGTGATGACGATGAGATAACTGTGAAGCATAGAGCTGAAAGAAAAGAAAGAGAGAGAGAATGAAAGTGGCGCCGAAAGATAGAGTGTGAAACTAGATTGGCTCTCAAGATTTGACTTGAATTTAATTTTAAATTGCTCAAAACGCACAAATCGGCTAATTTTTAAGAACGAAACTATTATTTTATTGGAATGTGTAAGGCAATTGTTCTGGTATAATTTTAAATAGAAAATTCTTTATTTCTTTCATTTATCAGGCTTAAATATAAAGAGAAATGTTAATATTCCCCCTTCTATCAAGTTTATTTTCCTCAATTCCCCTTTACTTTTTATATGTATTTTTAATAATAACTTTTATTATCTATAATTCTTTTCACTTAATTAATTGAAATATGTTCAAAAGATTGGTATATTCCTATATTTTTTTATTAGTCCATTTCGAAAAGATTAATACGTCCTATATTTTTTTAATGAGAAGCTCTTATAGCCACACATGTATTGTGATTTGTTTAAGACCACTAACTTTAAAATATTTAAAATTACTCAACTTTCAAAAGTATTTTTTTAAAAAAAATTAAACAAACAAATTGAAACTGAGTCGAGCACATAGATTACACTAGTCAACTTATTCATGCTTCGCGTGATCAAATACATGAAATTATGAAATGCTTAATCTTCTTCGTAAATATATTTGAGATAAGAGAATAAAATTTTCATGCATATATATAAAGCAATTAATTGCAAAAGTTGATTAAATCACAAACATAAATATTTTTCCCTCGTGCTCCAACACTTTTTATATTACTAATTCCACATTAACAACATTCATTATATGAATAGAAACAAAATGTAGTTGTATTATAATTACAACGATTTATACTTTTATACAAAAGTACAACAAAAATGTGTTTGTGTATCAACTTTAAAAATATACATAAAAAAGAAAGGATCCCACAGTCAGCAAACATTACAACAATATGCACTTGTAACGACCCGACCGGTCGTTTTGAGCTTTTGCACTTTGATCGCCAGTTCTCGAGCATGACTTGCCCCGTGTAATGTATTATGACCGATGTAGATCGTTGGTTTTGGTTTTAAGGAAATTCGGAATGAATTTGAAAGAACAGTCTCAAATGAAAGCTTTGAATTTAAAAGGTTTGACCAAGAGTTGACTTATTTGTATATGAGCTCGGAATGGAATTTTTATGATTTGGTTAGCTTCGTTGGGTGATTTATAACTTAGGAGCGTGATCGGAATTGGTTTTGGAGGTCCGGAATAGAACTAGGCTTGAATTGGCGAAATTGAGATTTTGGCGATTTCCGGTTGGTAGGTGAGATTTTGATCCAGAAGTTGGAATGGAATTCTGAGAGTTGCAGTAACTTCGTTATGTCATTTGGGATGTGTGTGCAAAATTTCAGGTCATTCGGACGTGGTTTGGTTGGGTTTTTGATCGAAAACATATTTCGGAAGTTTTTAGAAAACTTAGGCTTGAATTCAATGAATTTCGGGTAATTTGATGTTGTTTGAGGTGTTTTGATGATTGGAACAAGTTCGAATGATGTTATGGGCTTTACCTCTTGTTTCCACCATCAACTCGCTTGTATCTAGCCACAATTTACTTAACGATATCAATAAATGCTAAATGAATCAATTCTAATGCATGAAAATAGGTTTTATAAAGATTCCCCAAAATGTCAAAAATCGACCTCGGACCCGCTTGATCCAAACCCGAAATTCGGACCAAAACCCGATTATCCATTTACCCCCGAGCCCGGATATATAATTGATTTTGGAATCCGACCTCAATTTGAGGTCTCAATCCCCAAATTTCAATATTCTTAGGTTTTATCCAAAATTCCCAATTCCACCATGAAAACCCTAGATTATAGGATGAAATCTTGTTAAAAGAAGTTAAGGAGTGAAGAAATAAGTTAAAAATCACTTACTAATGTTTTGGGAGAAGAAGGAGCGTTTGGAAAATCGCCTCTTATGTTTTAGGGTTTTGAAAAGTGAAAAATAACTGAAAAGTCCGTTTAAATATACTCCTCTCAGACCCTCTCCGCGGACCGCATAAAAAAGACTGCGACCGCGGAGCTCCACCATGGACCGCGAGAAATTGAGCGCGGCCGTGAAGGCTTGGCCTTGCTCACCGCGGACCGCACAAATCCCACCGCGGTCGCGAAGTCCCCACCGCGGTCCGCGA
Source organism: Nicotiana tabacum (assembly GCF_000715075.1). Lineage (NCBI taxonomy): Eukaryota > Viridiplantae > Streptophyta > Magnoliopsida > Solanales > Solanaceae > Nicotiana > Nicotiana tabacum. Next base: position 206,343,872 of record NC_134101.1, read on the forward strand.
GACCTGGCTTCAGAGACTTGCAACTTCTTTGAATCTGCAACTTTTCCTAAGTGTAAAACATTCTGAAACTCACCCGAGCCCTCGGGACTCCAAACCAAGTGCACACAAAACCTCAAGAACATCCTACGGAATTATTCGTGTAATCAAATCTTCAAAATAACATCATGAACATCAAATTAAATCTCGAGATCAATGAAATCTTCTCAAAACTTCTTTAAACATCAACTTTGCAATTTAAGTCCAAATCACGTCATATGACATCCGTTTTTCACCAAATTCCACAGAAATATATTAAATCATATAAGACCTGTACCGGGCAACGGAACCAAAATACGGGCCCGATACCATCATGTTCTAATCAAATTTCATTTCAAATTTCTTTAAACAATTTCAGAAAATAATTTTCTTTGAAAATTCATTTCTCGGGCTCGGGGCCTCGGAATTCGATTCCGGGCATACGCCCAAGTTCCATATTTCCTACGGAACCTCCGGGACCGTCAAATCATGGGTCCGCGTTTGTTTACCCAAAACGTTGATCGAAGTCAAATTAGCTCATTTTATAATCAAAACTTATCTTTTTTCACAGATTCTCATATTTAATCTTTCCGGCTACGCGCCCGGACTGCGCACGCAAATCGAGGTAATTCTAAATGAGGTTTTCAAAGCCTCAGAACACGAAATTTCTTTTTAAAACAAGTGATGACCTAAAAGGTCATCACACTCTTTAACTCAAGTTCCTGAGACTAGATTTTACAAAAAACTATGCAACCAATATTTGATATAAAGTGATAAACAATTATATAAATCGTGCTCTTTATTGTAGACATGTAATTTTTGATCATCCCCAAAATTTTACACATTTTAGCGTAAATATTTAGTTTAGGTTTAGTATCGCTCTCTTTTACTTTATTTTTATCACAAAAAAAATAAAAATTACAAAAAAAAATATTTTTTTATCTTTAGGTTAAAGTCAATTAGTATATTTATATTTATAGTATTATAACATTTGAATACTTGTATGGCCTTATCGGCCAATATTTTGAGTTTACAAATGGTCATGTCGACCTTATAGACCCGTATGTCACATGTATAAGTTTGTATATTATGTTGGGTCATCATATATTGAGTATTCCCTTATATTGTATTCTTGTTATCTCATGACGGGTTTTCTGGCTCATTTACTCATGATAGTATGATAAAAAAGATATTTTACATTGGTACTCGATTGAGTAAGGCACCGGGTGCCCGTCGTGGCCCTTCAGTTTGGGTTGTGATAAAAATCACCTCCAAATCGCCTAAATCTGAGCTCCCCAACTCAAAATATGACCAAATGAATAGACCAAATTTTATATATTTTCTGCCAGCTATTCTGCCTCGATTGTCATGCCAAACGATCCTGAAACTCACTTTTGATGCCTCCAATAGATTCCTTGAAATTTTAGGCAAGTTAGGCTCTTGAATCACTCCATTTGACCTTATATTGAAGGAGATATGTTGGTTTCAATATTTGAAAATAGTGCAGATTTTTAAATACGAATTCAGTGGCAATTTCGTAATTATCTGAAAAATATGGCAACCCAATTCTTAGTAAAATGACCATAAAATCCTCATACGATGTCCAAATTCGACGATTCTTTTTGATATGGCTCCATAATTACGATACAGATCTAATACTTCAATAAAAAAAGAAATAAGAGTTCATTTGCTTAATGTAGTACCATTTATACTTGAAAAACAACGTCGAAATATTAATAAAAAACGAGCGCAACACAACCCAAACCTATCAAAAATTCACCCGAGCCCTTTGGGATCCTGTTTGAACATATCAAAAAGTCTCATATCATAACACGGACCTACTAGAGGCCTCAAAACACACATAACAATATCGAAACGACGAATCACACCTCAATTCGAAATCAATGAACTTGAAATTTGAAACTTCCACAACCGATGTCGAAACCTATCAAATCACGTCCGATTGACCTTAAATTTTTCACACAAGTCACATTTGACATTATGGACCTGATCCAGCTTCCGAAATCAGAATCTGACCCCGATATCAAAAAGTTCACTCCCGGTCAAACTTTCCAAAATTCTAACTTTCGCTATTTCAAGCCAAATTCTACTACGAATCTCCAAATCACAATCCAGACATGCTTTAAAGTCCAAAATCATCCAACGGAGCTAACGGAACCATCAGAAATCCAATCCGAGGTCAAATTCTAAAAAGTCAAAACTTGGTCAAACCTTTCAAATTTAAAGCTTCTAGGTGAGAATTATTCTTCCAAATCAATTCCAAATAACCTGAAAACCAAAACCGACGATTCACATAAGTCATAATACTTCACACGGAGCTACTCAGCCCTCAAACAAACGAGCGAAGTGAAAATGCTCAAAATGACCGGTCGAGTCGTTACATCCTCCCCCACGTAAACATACATTCATCCTCGAACGTGCCAGGAGTTGTTCCAAAAGCCATCAATTCCTAGATGACAGTGATTTTTCTCTCCCAAGTGATAGGCAAGACTCTAGTCAATATCTTTTCGACCCCTTCTTCGCCAGGAATAATCTTTCCAAGAGATTTCAGCTCATTTGTGAGTGTAGTGAACCTTGTGTACATCTCTTGAATGGTTTCTCCTTCCTTTATAACAAAACTCTCGTATTGAGAGTACAGTAGAGTTTCTCTAGGTCTCTTCACCTGAGGTGTTCCTTCATAAGCCACTTGCAGTGTGTCCTATATTTGCTTAGTAGTGGTACAACCTTGGATTCTACTGTACACATCTGGACCAAGTCCACAAACAAGCCATTTCTTTGCTTTGGCATTCTTCTCCAATTTCCTCAAGTCTTCAACAGTGCAGCCAGCTCTTGTCTTTGGCACATCTACTCCTTCAGCATTTTTCTTCAAGGTAGCTAATGGACCATCAGTGACAATGTCCCATAGCTAGTAGTCCTCTTCTATAATGTGATCTCACATCCTGTTTTTCCACCAAGAGTAGTACTGACCATTAAAGAGTAATGGCCTAGTAGTGGATTGCCCTTCTCAGTTTCCAGGTGATGCACTCATGTTGATCTTCTCCTAAGGTATAAGCCTCTTAAAGGATAACCCGCTCTGATACCAATTGTTGTTATATACTTCAATGCCACACAAGAGGGGGTGATTTATGTGGTGTCCAATTTTTGCGTACACAGATTATAGAAGGACCTGGTTCTTCTATGTATTCCTTAAAGTACTATTGGGAAAATAATAAATGCGGAAAGTAAAGAACATAAGCATTTTTACGTGAAAAACACCCGGCTCAAAAGGTGAAAAAACCACAACCTACTACTCAGTAGGATTTTCCCCAACACTTCACTAAATGACTGAGCCAAAACAGCATTTACAAAAACTCTTTGTAAACCTAAGGATTACCTCTAAATTACCTCTAATCCCCTTGTGACAACCAGCCTCTAACTGTTGCGACAACTTCAAGTTAGCTCTAACTTGGATATTCAGAGTACCTAATACAATTGCTTCTAGATAAAGCTGAAAGGTACAAATTGAAATCACCTACTACAATTGAATTAGAATAAAAGACAGACACTTGGAACTGGTTCTTCTATCTAGTTCATGTAGCTTCAGGTTCGCACACTTGAATCACACAAGAATTGCTTGCAAAATGACTTGCTATTTTGCTCTAAACTCACGTTTAACTTCAGCTTTTGTACGTGCATGTAACCTGAGAACATCCTGTAATTTATAGAGTTAGTAGATAGGAAATAACTAGTTTCAATGCTATATTCTTCCTTGGTGGAAGAGTTCTAGTTAACCTCTACTTCTAACTCCTTCCTTATCTTGGATAGTGTTCTCTTTGAGTAAGGAGTCATTCTCCTTATCAATTATGCAACCTTTTCGATCAAGAGATATCAGATATAACAAGTTAAGCTTATCTTCCTCACGTGCATCCTTTATGCTCGAATCTGCCCGTGTCTGTGTACATTATGGATGGACCTAATTCATGCTTGAGTTCCGTTGTCAATCATCAAAATAAACTCCCTTATCATTGTTTATCTTGATTAATGCTACAAATATATAGTAAAGACGTAATTAGCCGGAAATAACATATTAATATTTACGGAGCTTTACACCCAAACTTGTATCATACACTACTACCATGTTATAAATATTTTTCTACCCTCGTGTGAGATCGCACACACTTCTATACTAATTTAATTACGTCATTAAGCCGTATTTTCCGAATTAAGTTTGAAAAATTAGCGCATTCATATTTACCTCTAATTTCTATAAAAGCAGTTGAGAAATTTAAGAGCCTTTGAAGTTTCTACTTGACTGCACATTGAAAGATTATTGAGTTGTTGATTATCTCTTGAAAGTAAAACATCACTTTGTTATTGGCAGTGACACAAATTTACTCTGGAGACAATTCCATAGCATGCCTCAAACTAATAATTGACATCCAAATCTTTATCTTATCTTTTATTGTTAATTATTCTATCTTATCTATTATTAATTAGTATTCTTCTTATGAAATTCTCATTCATCTCTAATTTCGAACCAAGACAATGAAAGAAGTTGATATGTAACCCAACTTCCCCCACCACGTGATTCCTAGTAGGGCAGAACACATGGAATGTTTCATCCAACAAGCGAAACATCTCATGCTTTCTTTCACCCACAACCGTCCCAGCATAGTTCTCTCGTTTTATATATGTTGTTAGTTCTTGAAATTTATTTCATTTGTTTAAAATAATTGTTTGAGCTACTCTTATATCTCATCTTAGTTTATTGGTAATGCCAATGTTCTAATTAGGGGTGTACAAACCGAATCGAAAAATCGCACCTAACTGAAAAGTCAAACCAAACCGATTAAAAACTATAACTAGGTTTGGTACTGAGTAAAAATAACTCGAACCAAATCGACATATAAATATATAATTTTTATACATACTTTTAAGATTTTATATAGAATTTTTTTTAAAAAATGTCTAGAAATATTTGGGATTATCTTGCGGGATATAATATTTAATAGTATATGAAGTGCTCCATATTTATTAACCTTAAATAATGGGTTGTACGATCACTTTCTCATCAAATGTTACTGAAATGTGTCAATATCTTTGTTCTTCCATATCATATGTTAAGATCTACTAAATTGTTATATCTTTTTCGAATGATGCTAATCTTCCCTAAAGAACTTAGGGAACTTCCTTTACTTAATTTTGTATTCATTTCATATTACATTCTATACTTCTAGGATAAAATTTGTATTTCCGAAGAATAGGAGAAACTAAGAGAATTAATTTTGGAATAACGAAAAGTCAGTTCTCAGTGTCCATTATTCATAATACAATTCTGTGTTCTTTTGGAAGGAAAAAGTTCCTGATTCGTGACATATTTTATGCATAATCCTTAGATTTGGACCTTTACAATTATCATTATCTTTTGTCTCGTATGTTTCTCCCACAAATGATTTCTAAAGTGGAAAAATTCGCCATTTGGTTGTTACGGTGAAAGCCACGTGAGGATATATTTGGGCCTTTACAATTCTTCAAGAGTATATTTGAACATTTTCAATTGTTCAGTGGTATACTTCAAATTATTGAAGAGGTATATATAACCAATTTTGATAGCTTATGAGTTATGGGTAAATATAGATCTTTCGGTGGTCTGTATAGCTCTACCGCGCAAATGTTAGAGCTAAGTTGGAAAACCATTAGAGGAAGGTATAAATATGGGACGAAATTAATGATATTTTCATGGACTCAAAGGTAAATGGCAAGAAATTTAAAACAAATCAAATATTTTAAGGTTAGATTTTAACATTTCCCTTTCATAATAAGATTATATGAAAAAAAAATAGTTAGGTTAATTTGTAATTATCAAAAGGAGAACGGAGAGACATTTCAAACCCATAACTAACGTGGCCATGACAACAATGTTGAAATCGCAGCAGTAGTAATTTTCCTTATGCTTTTTGCTCTTTCCCCAGTTTATGCTTTCGACTACCTGCTGTTCGTTTTGCAATGGCCACCATCTTTTCGCAATGGTGATGTTCGAAGGAACTTTACAGTCCTTGGGCTTCGGCCAGCTAACAACAACGGCCACTGGCTTGTTAACTGCAAATTGCCTGGACCGTACACTGGACCAAACAAAGGATCATTGTGTACGCGAAATTCTAAAATAGCCAGATTTACAAGTGCTAATTGAAAAATAGCCACAGTTTCAAAAGTAATCGAAATTTAGTCACATTTTGTGTAAAGATAAATCTGAATAAAAACACTGGTACAAATCCGAAAAATATTCCAGCATAATATACTGGAGTTCAAATTTTTTACATGTGAACTTCCAGCATAATATATTGGAGTTCTAGCATAATATGCTGGAAGCTCATACACAGGTGCATTAATCTCCATTATATTATGCTGGAACTTTCTGTGTTGCAGCAAAATAGTGGCTATTTTGCAATGACTTTGCAAACGTTAGCTATTTTTCAATTACCAATCCGAAAACTGGCTAGCCCCTGCTATTTTCACTTGTACAATATAATTGGGGTATTATCATTTCTAGCCAACTATTTACATTCAGTAGCCGAAAAAGTGTATAAAGTTAATATAATTTTTGTATATAACATATAGAATGTATATATATACAAAAAAATATACATTTTTTGGCTATTATTTTGACAACGGCTATACAGTGTCATTTTTCCAGTACACAATTTACGGTAAATTACAGTGTTATGTACTCGAGCATTTCTACATGTTTCTTCTCTGTCAATTCTTTCCTCTTCCACTCTGTTGAATAATAAATATTTTTCCTAACCTTTGCAGGATGAAGGTGAAAAAGATAAGTTGTATGAACACTGGCCAGATTTACTTACCTCCGAAGTAGCCTGTAAGCAAGGCCAGAGGTTCGGAAAGATCAATATAACAAGCATGGATCCTGTTGTGCTTCAAGCTACAATCAAGAACAATATTTTAATCTAACCATATAATTGAAAGACAGGTTCGATCTTTTGAAAACACTCGAAAATCATAGAATAATTAGACCTGGATCAACGACAACGAGTGACGCTAAACAAATCGGAAATGCCATTGAGACGGTCACTAAGTATGGGAGATAGGCATATGTTTCAACGCACATGCAACTAATGTGTCAATGTCGTCAATCTTGAACATGTGACCCAACTAAGAGGATTACACTTCCACCATGAACAACTTTTCCATTTCTTTCTTTATAAGAAACGCAAAACAGCGAGCAAAGTTATTCAGGGACATCAAAATGATGGTTCTAATCGAAAATTGAAGTTCTAGTTTATTTATCCTTATTTTTGTTATAGAATAATCTTTTACAACTTGTCTTCGATAAATATCATCGGGAAGAATAAGAGCTTCTACTCAAATGTCATTCTGGAGTCTATCCCCCATGGACAATACAATGTGTGTACCATACCATCATATTTTGGAAAGTGAACTTGTCTATTACACCCATTTGCATTCACTTAGTCAACAAATATATTTGGTCGTTGAGCCCGAAAAACATAGTTACCGCTAGCTACGCTCTAAAACAGATACAAAATTCTCCTCCTTGGCTTAATTCGTCCAATCTTCTTCTCTTCTCTAATTTTTCCCACACTGCTCCAGTGTCTTCCTAAACCTCCTCTCTCTACTTTCTTTCGTTTACACCACAGGCACTTCCTCTACATAACCTTAGAGAGAGAGAGATAACAATACAAGGTGAGTATCCTCTTCTTCTTTCAGGTGTTTCTGATCTGGTAAATAGTAGAAGAAAGTGTTGAAGATCGCCTTTGAAGCGTCCCTATTTCATGCACTACGTCAAGAACATATGCATAATTAACTATCAAGTCTGCATCAACCTGCCCCTCTCTAAGGCCCAAATAATGGAGAACAGTTTCCGATTAACAGATATTCGCAGGTCATACTGTCTCAACTTCATTTCTATTAATTTAAGCAACTGGATAAGGCAATCATATCGCACCTCCCTAAAAACCACCGTATGCACTTGGTCTGAATAGAATTTAACCGCATTTGAATTATCACTCAAAGAAAGACATTATTTGCGCAAACATGAAACTTTGATGACGAATCAAAAATAGCTTATACCATAAGATTGCTACTCTACCAAATTTTGTGCTAGAGTAAAAGTTCAAAGCAGCCAATACATCAACAAAAAAAAGGGAAAAAGAAAGTGCATAGTAAACAATTTTTCAATGACGAAAAGTGCAGGTTTTTTTCTTCTCTCGTCTTTTCTTTTTGTGGGGCACAGGAGGCAGCAAAGACACAAAAGAACATTTACCACGCTAATATGTCAAAACATACATGAGTAAATGACATAATAATTCCAAACGCTCAGGGAGAGCAAATCTGTCTCCAAGCTCCACCCCTTTACAAGCAATATTTGGCAAAATACTATCTCATAATAAAACAAGGAAAACCTGAACGAAGATAATAAGAATAGATGCAACGGTCCCACCCAATAGGAAATACTGAAGAATGGTTCTCCTCCTCCTAGAACTTAGGAACCTTAAGTAGTGTATAATCACCTCTGAGATCGCCTCACCATCAAGGAAATACACCTGGAGAAGCAAAGGGAGTTATGAAAACACGAATTGTACTTAAGTTGCAGTCACTTATTTACCACTGTTCTAGGATTAAGAAATTATATATTATGCCACAATATTCTCAAAGAAGAAATATTCAAAAGAGAATGGTCATTATCTACAATCGATTACTAAATATAGTAAATGAGTACACAAGCCGGCTTATTCAGGAAGTTGGAAACTAATCAAGTTAGTTTGCAAAGGTGCTGATGTTGCCAGCCACAAGTATTCAAAAATAAAAAATCACCAATCGAACAGCAATAACATTTAACTACAAGGGCTGACGAAAACTCATGAATAGCCATGAAGGAGGAAAAAGACGAGACAGTTGAGCATGAAAATTGAGAAGCAACAACTTCAAAGAGCCAAGACAAGCCTTAGGATGTCTTTTTTATTTCTTTACCAAAAGTCCAAGCACAAAGCTCAATAAGATCTCAATATAATGACATGAAACATTGAAGTTACGAAATTGTTGTATTTTTATCCTTCATCCTCTCTTATGTGGTGTGGAAAGGTGACAATCTGACACAGCATTTTATGAAGTTTCTCAAATTTATTACAACATCTGGATCACCATTTAAGACCTAACCAGGTTTTCCACCGGACTTTCAGATTTTTATGCTCTTGCCCCTGTCATACAAGACATTTATGTTTGGTGCAGCTTCCCTGAGATCCCATCAAACCTATTTTACATAGCAACACATGTATTCAATTTCTAGCAAATCATTTTCTGATTATCAAGAACGTATATACGGTACCCAATCCATGTCTATAGACAACCGAAATGTCTGTCCAACAGAGGATCTAATGCATGGCCTGGTATGTTTCATGCAGGAACGGCCTACTTAAGCAAAAGCATTGGCCTCAATCTTCTAAAGAGTTGCAGATTTGATGTCATCTTATATTGCCACCGCTATATACAACATTAATAAGAGCAGAAAATAGGTCTACAAGATGCTAGGGAAATTCCCATAGGAAATTCCTTTTCTAAAGTTGTCGCAGAATCTTACCACTCATAGGGTATAGCAACATATAGTAAGTAGGGTTATTGCCAAGGACATTATTATCTAGGTTAGTCTGCCTCGCATTGATAAATACTGCAACTTCCAGGAGGCTAGGTTCTTCTCAAACTTCTCAATGGTCCCACTCCATACAAGTTCTAATTTGTATTTTGCCCCTAGTGGAACTCCTGGGTAGGTAGGCGGGTAAGTCCTAATGCCAATGCACTTTCCAGTTCTTCCAGATTTGCACTCATTAACAGAATGGTTTACACTTTTGAGCATGTTAATGAGTAAACCTGATTTCTGCCTGCCTCACAAAAATCAAGGTACCATCTGCATAAAGTAGATAAGATATATTAATTGGAAACTTTTCCCAACTTCAAAGCCATTTAGCCATTGCAACTGTTTAGCTTTGTCCAACATTCTGCTCAATCCTTCCATTGCTAGTATGATAAGAACGATGATAGAGGGCCACCCTGACTCAAGCCTCTTTCTGGGAAAAAGAAACCAACTGGACTTATGTTGATCAAAATAGAATACTTCCCGATGGAAATGTTGAACTTGATCCATTTGATCCCCCTTTCACCAAATCCCCCATTTGCTTCAACTGCCAATCAAGAACCTCATAAGCTATTAATGAGACATCTGTAATATGTCCCAATGCTGCTTCCCAGTATATTTGCCAGTTCTTCCAGATTTGCACCTCATTAACAGAATAGATTACACTTTTGAACATGTTACTGTGCAAATCTGATAGAGCTTAAAAAACAAGGAGTGTTAGGTTCAAAAAAAGCACATGTTTATCGTCTGCCCATAGAAGCCATTTAGTTGCAACTTCTCCCAACTTCAAAGCCATTTAGCCATTGCAACTGCTTAGCTTTGTCCAACATTATGCTCAATCCTTCCATTGTTATTATTATACGAATAATGATAGAGGGTCACCCTGTCTCAAGCCTCTTTGTGGGGAAAAGAACAACTGGACTTATGTTGATCAAAATAGAATACTCACAATGGAAATGTTGAACTTGATCCACCTTTACCAAAACTACCATCTATTCAAGGATGGAGATGAGATAGGACCATTTCAATTGGTAAAAACTTCCTCTATGACCAGCTTACATAGGATACCTTCACCCCTCTGCTTCAATTGCCAATCAAGAAACTCATTTGCTATTAACGAGGCATATGTAATATATGCCCCCCCTTTCTAATGACAGGATGCTGATTTGAGACCAAGTTTCCCATTACTTTCCTCAATCTTTTTGTTAGGACCTTAGCTAACTTGTATACACTGCCAAAGGCCAATTGCATGTAGTTTCTTAATTCAAACTTTTCTTCTTAGATATCAGCGCAATGAAGGATGCATTACATGATCTAACCCTCAAACATTGTTGATGATAAGGATTCAACTCTACAAGAATGTCAGATTTTATATTTTTATGAATTTTCAAGACTGTAGGTAAAAGGCCACTGTATCCCCATCTACAACTGCCTTGTTTGATACACTGGATTTAGCTGCTATTACCTCCTCTTCAAAAAGAGGTGCCTCCAGATCACACCTTTCCTCTTCTGCTGTGGAGGCAATGCCTTCAAAATTAGCAGAAGGTCTCCAATTTTCCTGTTCAGTGTACAGCTTATCATATAAATCCAATGTCTCCTTTATCAATTCTTTATCCTCAATGATTTCACTACCCACAGTGAATTTGTCAGTGCAATTTCCCTTTCTGTGTGAATTGGCACTCTTTTAGAAGTATTTAGTGTTCCTGTCTCCTTCCTTAAGCCAAAGATACTTAGACTTCTGCCTCTACGATATCTCTTCTGCTTTGGCTAGCTGTTGTAATTCAACTCTCAGGTTCATCATTCGATTGGACTCAGACAAAGTCAATTGCCTTCAGACTGGTCAAATGCCGTAAGTTCATCTAGTTCCCCGGTTTTCCTAGTTTCCATCTTCTCAAATTCTTCCTTATTCCAAGTAGTGATGTCCTTTTTCAAGTTTTTCAACTTTTGTAGAAGGACGAAATCTTCACTACCAGTAAAAGTGTAACTATGCCATAAGTGCTTCAGTTTGCCAAGGAACCCTTTTGACAGTAGCCACGTGTTTTCAAATTTGAAACAAGGATTTGCTTCCAAGTCCCCACTCTCCAATAAGATTGGCATATAATCTGAGATCACCTTTAGAAGGGCAGTTTGTCTCACAACTCTAAGTGAGCCATTCCACAGCAGATGATAAACCTATCAATTTTGGATGCTTGTATGCGTTTATCAGCTCTGACCAGGTGTAATGAGCCCCTTGAAGAGGTAAATCAATAACATCAAGATCCTGGATAATGTCTCAGAATGATTTCATGGCTCTAGATCTTCTTATGCAATTTAGCTTCACTTTCAAATCTGCAAACACTTAAAGTCACCTCCCAAAACCTAATGACTTTTGTCATGGTATTGTTGCTAATCACAGTAGCAAACAGTAGTTTTCTGGGAAAATTTTCAATTTGTGGAGTCTATAAAGTTCAGTAAGGCCTCATTTATTTATTTTTAAAATTAAGACGTCTGAATCTGAATACACATCTGAATATCAAGATGTGTATTAAGATTAAGACATCTAAATCTGAATACACATCTGAACATATTAAGATATGTATTAAGATCTGAATACTAAATAATTAAAGACTGTTTGATTTTAACATCTGAATGTACAAAAATTATTTTTATTTGAAAATTAATAAACATAAAATTCAAATGAAATACTAACTAACGTAATATTCTATCAATAAATATATAGTTTTTAAAAAAATGATAGTTGTTGGTGGTGATAGCTAACGGGTGAATGCCGATTAGAGGCGGTGGTTGGTAGTAGTTTTGGTTGATTATGGTGGTTCATGCTAGTAGTTAGTGGTGATTGGTAGTGGTTGCGATTATGATTGAGGATGATGGTGGTGGGTGATATAGTTAATAATGGCGGCTGGTGGTAGTAATTGTGATTGAGGAAGGTGGTAGGTGGGCGGTGATAGGTTATAATGATGGGCGGTGCCGGCTGTCGTTGTTGATGGTGATGGGGTGGTTAGTTGTGGTAGTTGAGGTGGATGAGTGTTGATTGTGGGGGAGAATGATGGTAGTCGGAGTGGTAAGATGGTGAGTGGTGATAGTCGATAATGTTGGCTCCAGCGAGGAGGTGTGAGCGACTGGCTGTAGTGGGCACGGGGAGAGGTAGAGGGCGACCTAAGAAGTATTGGGGAGAGGTGATCAGACAGGACATGGCGCGACTTAGAATTACGGAGGACATGGCCCTTGACAGGGAATTATGGAGGTCGAGCATTAAGGTTGTAGGTTAGGGGAAAATTGTGAATATTTCTACAGCACAATAGAGTGAGACTAGCCAGTTAGGAGTTAGACTAAGAATGTCATTGCTCGTCTATTGATGCAGGGCTTTACCTGCTAGTTTTTACTATACCAGCCATCTATTTCGTATTTCGTATTCTGTATTTCATATCTCTTATATTGCTGTTATTTTATTATGCATTTTTATGGTACTAATATATCGTCTCCTGTTGCTTTTTTGAGCCGAGGGTCTCCTGGAAACAGCCTCTCTACCCTTCGGGGTAGGGGTAAGGTTTGAGTACATATTACCCTCCCCAGACCCCACTTGTGGGATTATACTGGGTTGTTGGTGGTGGTGGTGGCGTGGTAGTGGTGGTGGTGGTGGCGTGGTAGTGGTGGTGGTTGAGTATGGTTGTGGTGGTGGCATGATGGTAGTTGATAGTGGTAGGCAGTAGCGGCGGGTAATAATGAATATGTGATAACATCTTAATGAAATTAAGTCTCTGTTATAGTTCTTAATCATACAGACATATTCAAACTCATTACGTGGTTGTGAAGTAAAAAAAACAAACAAACTTAATTATTAAGATCTGAATAACTAAGATTCAGACTTAAAAGCAAACGCACTTAATGTTTGAGATCTGAATTATTAAGATTCAGACCTCCATTAAGTGCAAACAAATGAGGCCTAAGAAGTCGTTTGGAACAGGAATAGCATTTGCTTCCTATATGTTAAGGGTAACCCTTTTGAGCACGAGTAGGTAACATCTACACCAAGTATGTCATACTCTCAATTCCATAAAGTAAACCTATTACATGATACTTCAGTAATCTTCCTTCATCCAAATAATCCTAAACTTGTGGTATGATGCCTTACGAAACCTAATTTGCAATGTTTTCTTTTTTCTTTTCATCTTTCCATAAAATCATCACTGTTTTTCCAGCATTAAACATGCCTCGACTTTCATGTTTTCCAAGCTCTTTTCATGCTTAATCTTTCTAAGAAATTATCCATTATAAGACCCATTTCATCCACAATGATTTCTATCCTTTTGGGCCCAAATCAGCACAATTCTGTAACCATCAAGCTGTTGCAACCTCCCACAAAACTGGTATTTCCTAACATCACATTGAGGTTCCATTGAAGCTTAACACAGAAAATACACAACAAGATATGACCACACGAGGGCTAAAAGACAAGGAAATCAGAGAAAGTTATCCTTTCTATATGAGTACATACCGGCAGGCTGTTGAGAAGTGCAAGGGCCAAAGAGACATTAAAGGTGAACATCAAAAACTTTTCCAGTACGTATGGAAGATGTGCACCAAATTTAGCGGACCAACGAGGTTGATATGAAGTCAAAAGAACTGAAGGCTTCATTGAATTTACATCACCCACAAAAACAAAAGTCTTAACACAGGGGTTCTCCCTTGAGTTATCATCGTCAACAACACGCATTGTTCCAAGTTGCGAGCATTGCAGAGGAGGATTTGAATATGCTATCTCCACCCATGCTACACCGGTCGACAAAAGTGGAACAAAGCATGCTTTGTCCTGCAATAAAACATCAATTCTTCACCACATGTTCAAATGCATTTTGAGTGTGGTTGTGTTTGTTCTAATCATATAGCGCATTACAAACTACATGAGCAATTTTTCTTGGCAGTACATGACAAACATAAACAGCTGGAAAAATGATATAAAGATGTAACTTCTTGTCAAAATAGGACACGCTAAAAATTCACCTTGGAACACAAGCAGCTGCTCCTGTTGTTACGAATTCTACCCCAACCATCACCACATTTCTCAAGGTTTAATATATCCGTTGCATACAAGCAGTGGAGTTCACCTCCATCCCTTTGATGGTTAACCTCAAGATTATCATCATCAGGCATGGCCTGATCCAAGCATTGAATGGTAATAAATGGACTTAATTCATCTGGGCAAGAAGTTTCATTGCCTTTCAACGAAATATGTTTGCTCTCTTCAATCAAAGAATAGGGAACACAGTAGCCTTTACCAACACTTGTTTTCATAGAGTTCCCAGGAAGGCTGTGATTCTGAGAGTTTTCATAGTGCTCAGTTAGTATAGCAATCATTTGCGACCACTCCTGAAGATTATTGATGCGGATGCCATCCAATGATATTATGACATCACCAGGAGATAAATAGCCAGACAATGGCGATGTTGGAGACACATCCAGCACCTGCTCAAGATATTGTGATTGGAACACATTAGCCACAACAATGCCTAATTAGGTTCCATCAAATTAGCACCTTACAGTACAGGAAATTAATCCTGCCTTCATCATGAATGTAAAATGGAGACAAGATCAAGGGTTCAACAAACAACGCCCAAGCACAAACAGCACAGAGCTGAAAGAAAAGTCGCCCAATCAGTACAAAGAGTACATAATATGACAAATAAATGTAGATGGACTAGCATTCCTTAAAAAACCGAGAGCTGCTATAAGCACCCACAGCTGCATTATGCCAAACGCCAGCACAGTATATACGAAGAGCAGAAACTTTGGATAATGCCAGCAATAACTCGTGATTGAATGCCACAAGAGCGCCTGGAAATAATGAAGCCAGAAATACAGCTATGTACTCCATCTGTAT
Source organism: Nicotiana tabacum (assembly GCF_000715075.1). Classification (NCBI taxonomy): domain Eukaryota; kingdom Viridiplantae; phylum Streptophyta; class Magnoliopsida; order Solanales; family Solanaceae; genus Nicotiana; species Nicotiana tabacum. The sequence goes on from NC_134101.1 coordinate 206,359,429, forward strand.
CCCCTCACTGCTTTTCCAGAATGTAGTGCCTACAAAAGCAGTTGTGAGATTCATGTACTGCTAGGTCTTAAAACATGTCAACTGATCAGGTATATGACGCAATAGTTAGCCAATTGTTAAATCAAAGATCATGAACGTTAACTGATGCAATTAACATGCTTAACAACATATCTATTATTTGTTGTGCAGCCATGAGGCTTATATACAAAGATTTCATAGAAGCTATTAATCATGCATAGAAAAAAGTACAAGAAATGTTAACTGCATCTTATCCTAGAAACTCTGTGCCACTACACTTTGATACCTCGTTTCCTCCAGCTCGATCAATTCATTGGTGAAACTCTACTAGAAAAAGATTCATACCCCTCGTTTCCCACCAGCCCGAACACACATGTAGAGAACTTTCCGCCATTCAGAACCTTTTGGGTAAAAGGAAGAGAATTCAGGATACTCAAACAAAAGCACCAAAGCACATGATGGGTGAACTGAGATTCATATTCTTGTCCTTTGAGTAACCATTGTTTGGGCTTTGGCTTTGGGTTTTCTTGTTCCAGAGGTGTGATTAATAGGAGCATCAGAGGAAGAAACATCTGTCAGTCTGTTCATGTAACGAACTCTCTTCCTTAACATACCCTGATTATATTGCTCAATAACAGTTCAAAAATTCTCAATCATCTCTAAGTAAGCCTTCAATGAAGCCAAAGCTTAGATGCACTGCCATTATTAATCTACTGGACTGAAACCACAGATACTCATCTAAAGAGAAAATTATTCATCATTCTTCGTATATGCATTGTCCCACGTGTATTATTTTCTCCCAGAAGAAGTTAGGAAAAGTAATGAAAGAGTACAAGTACAAGAAGGAACATAATCTTTCAAGAAGATTTCCATGAATACATATATTAAGTATAGCTAGATTCACATTGTACTCCAAACATTTCAAAAGAGTATCAGTCTTAACCTTGCAGCAGCTAGAGCGTGGCCAAGTTCATGCACTGAAACTGATATGATGGAAGATATGCACAGATATCCAATGTCAGCCAGTGAGATGGTCAAGCCTGATATCTGCGCCCAAAAACAAATGAAGCAGATGCAACTGTTTAGAGAACTCTTGATTTGAATGCAAATAGCAGTTTCTAGCCCAGATCATGTCTATGTAGGTCACAGCCATGCTCATCCCTTACCTTAAGCCCAAAAAGATAGCATAAGTCAAGACCATTTCACCCCTTACCTTATTAAGCCAAATAGACAACCAACATAGGTACACGTTAGAAGCAGCTTAAACATGCCTAACATCTTGCCTAAGAAAATAAACTATGCTCAAGAAAGAGAGCAAAAGGACAAAGGTAACTTCATCAATATTCTCTATTCATTTTTGCTTTTCAGAGGGTTGTAAGTTTAATTGTATTGAGAACAAGAGAAGAACTGGTACATGGGTCGGAAAAAAAAACAATTTTTTGATTGGTATGTAATTGGAGTTCATTTATTTGCAACCTTGAGTTATGTTATTCAGTTCTACGAATGCCTAGAAATGACAGGAAAAATCATTTACTTTTCATAAAAAAAAATTCCTGTTCCTAGCCATGATGGTAATGAAGTATTGGTTTGAAGCACAGTAATCCAAAGAAAGACTGAAAACCAAGTGAGTTATAATGTGAGAATACATACCATAGAAGAAAACCCCAACAGATATCCACTCATAACATAGCTCATCTGAGAGTTGCTATAATAGAGACACAGTATCTGGCCGATTTCATACAAAAGAATCTGGCAAGGATGAAGAAATGCTAATTCAATGGGCAGAAGTTAAACAAAATGGGAAAATCCTTTTTCCTTTGCTATTTTCAAACATTAATTAATTAGGAGATATAGAAGAAATAAAACAATACTGAATCTAGCAGGTGACTGACCATAGTAACTGCAGCCAACACGGCAAGACTAAATCCAACACCCATTGAGAACCAAGCTTTCAAGCACCTGCAAGAAAAGTAGTCACTTAGCAAGGCATAAAAGTTAAAACTAAGCCCAAACAGCTCCCTACATAATATAAAAAAGGTAAAAGTTGCAAAGAAAAGTTGCAAAGAACAAATAAATAAATAAATAAATATTAGATATTTACACATAAATATATAATATTAATATAACTTAACATATATACATATTTAAGCACAAACTATAGCATATAGTCAAATACAATGAGGTTTAGTGTCAACACATTAAAACTTCCACAATCGCAAGGGATGGCCTAACAGTTGAAGAGTGGAATAACAACCTTGCAAACAAAGGTTTGAATCCCAATGGAGGCCGCAGAAGGTGAACTCTTCCCATTTATTTAATTCTTGGTAGGTTAAGTTACCCAGTATTCATGTTGGTGAGAAATAGCAGGAAACCGGTGGACTAGCCGTGCAAACCAACCCAGCCACTATTAATATACAAAAAATTAAAGAAATCAAATAAGTTAGAATCTTACTTATCCAAAGAAAACAGTTAGGTTAGAAATTATAATCCAACCTCATTGGGCTTGCAAAACAAGCTTGATCTCATAGAACTAGGCTCAGTCTAACCTTCTCATATTATGTAGTTCTTGTGTGCATATTGTGAGAAGGGAGGCGAGAGTTATTGATTACTTGATAATTTGATGAAAAGATCCCAGCTCTCCCTTGTTTCTTTAGCTCTAGCTCTATCTTGTTTTCTTAGCTTCTTTTAAAGAGCTGAGATTCGGCATCTTAACTCTTAGTTTTTAAAGAATGCTTCTAGTCAATCTACATTTGTTTGTCAGTTAACAAATATCACCTCTCGGTCTCTCACAGTTTTCTCAACTCCTAGCTCACAAATCAAGTATGTTAGATATCTTACCGTCCAGAAAAAGGTTAAGCTTAGAAATCTTAAGCTAACCTTAGAGGGTTCACAAGCCAGCTTGATCTCATAAAACTGGCTTCGCCAAAGCTAAAACTTCTTATAACATATGAGTATATTCTGCAACACACAAGCGACGCGAGATTTATTGAGTACATAATTCGATGTATACTGTGAGAAAGAATACACAATTTCTCACGGGAAAATTATATTGTTTATATACCTTAACTATAATAAAAGAACCCCTATTTATAACAATATACAAAATCTGCGGTACTCCTATTCCATGTAGGACTACGCTTATTTACATAACATCTAGCTATCTAGCACTCACCCAGAAGCCGGTGCATACAAATCATATGTATCGAGCTTGTTACATATGTAACTACTACGAGGACCAGCAAAGGACTTGGTGAAAGTATCAGTAAGTTGATCATTCAACTTCACAAACTTTATAGCAATATCCCCTAAGAGTATCTTTTCTCTGACGGAGTGACAGTCAATCTCAATGTGTTTAGTTCTCTCAAGGAACACCGGATTTGATGCAATATGAAGGATAGCTTGATTATCACACACAAGTTCATCTGGCCAATTTCATCAAATTTTAACTCCTTGAGCAATTGTTTGATCCAAACTAGCTAACATGTTGCCAAGCCATTGCTCGATATTCTGCTTCTGCACTAGACCGAACAACCACATTCTGCGTCTTTGTAGAGACCTCCATTGAAGTTCAAAATACATTGTCAGTGAGCTTTTGATGCCATTTACGGCAACATCGGGAGTTTGACCCCAAGATTTCCGCAGTCGACTGAGGTAGAAGTTATCAATAGCGACGTCCGAGATGATGAAGACAAAGTTAATGGTAGTCTTTCATTGGATGTCAAAGATTGAGGTTGCCTTCCCCATCCGGCCATCGAAAGATGGATTTCAGATGAAGTTGAAGAAGAGAGAGGTGATTGAGGCCTCATTTTGTTTGCACTTAATAGAGGTCTGAATCTTAATCATTCAGATCGCAGACATTAAGTGTGTTTATTTTTAAAGTCTGAATCTTAATTATTCAGATTTAATTATTAAGTGTGTTTATTTTTTTTTACTTTACAACCACTTAATGGGTCTGGATAGGTCTGTATGATTAAGATCTATAACAAAGACTTAATTTCATTAAGATGATATCATCCACATTCATTATTACTGCCGCCACCACCTATCATTATCAATCACCACCAGTCCACCACAATACTCAACCACGACCACCATCATCCTCAATCATAGCCGCCACCATTATCAACTACAACCATCCATTATTCCCACCACCATCATTCTCAACCACAACCATACACTCATCCACCTCAACTACCACAACTAGCCACCTCATCACCATCAACAAACATAGTTGGCACTGCCCATCATTATAAACTACCACCACCCACCAACACCTTCCTCAGTCACAACTACCACCACCACCCACCATCATCATCCTCAATCATAATCGGCGATTTTTAAAAGCAAGTTGAGGTTAGGGTATGAGACGATCAATGTTTTTAGTTTCCTACGCTCCACAAATTGGATTAGATGCAGAAACTAAAACTAAGTGTCTGCGACCAACTTATCTTTATTGGGGGAGATCTTCATATAGATAAAGATAGTGACGGTTTTCGCTAAATGACACAAGGGATATGGTTATGGAAGTTGGAATGATGAAGGAAAGGTTGTCCTATATTTCTCTAGCTTATGATTTAGCCTGTAGCTAACACATATTTAAAAAAAGAGTTTTCACCCAATAACATTTAGTTGTAGCTTATGATATATATATAGTCGTTGTCCAGTGTTTACGTCGCACATAATAAGAGGATCATGTGCACATGATATGTGGGAGATCATCATAGAACACTTGGCCTCCTCAAGATGTAAATATGGAAGAGTACTTCCAGAACTGTATTTAGTCGTTTCAAGCCAACATGTAGGTGCATATTTTTCTCAGCTTTATATCTGTTGAATCATTTTCTTTCTCTAGGCTGCGGGATGATGACGCCGGAAGGGGAAGAAAGGTTTCTGTAGACGAGACAGGGTGGAAAAGAAAAAGGGAAATAGTTCATAAAAATGTCAATAATGAAAGTCGTACTGCTATATTATCTCTAATAACTTGCTATCTCACTTTATTTGCTTGTTTTTTAATTGAAACCTTAATTTGTGTTGAACTAGTTGTTCTTTTTTTACTTTATTTTTTATAGCCGTAGTTCCTATTTTTTCTCTTTAATATCTAGGGAACCTCTTGATAACGAAAAGAAGTAGGAGGTCACATTGTCAGAGATTGAGAATGTTCAACTGAGTCTTCTTGCTTTTTCCGTTTAGCTTTTCTTCAACTTTTAAATTATACAAAGAGTTCTGTCATGAATATATTTCAGTCTGTCAGCCCGGATGTAGTGCGAAATAAGAAAGGTAATCTTTGTTTGTGCGGGATATTTACAAAAACTTCTAAGAAGAAAACAACAAGAAGACTCTTCCTACAAAAACTTCTAAGAAGAAAACAACAAGAAGACAAATAAGGAAGATTGTGCCAAGAGAAGTTAGAAGACAAATAAGGAAGATTGTGCCAAGAGAAGTTACATTAACAGTAAATCTACGAAGTAGAAAATTAGAAATATGTAGGAAGAGTTTAATTACTTCTTTAACGAAGATATCATGTCACGTTGAAGTCACCAAATATTGTTTTTTGTTGCTCCTCTTCAAAATTAGGGGCAGAGTCAAGGCAGATCTGCAAACTAAGTGTTCCATCTCATGTATGAAACATTTAATGGATGCTATAAAGGAAAATGATGCACAGTTAAATGCTCTAAAAGATCTCGACATATAGTGTGAGTTTAATTGAGCAGCTGCCTAAGAGGTTTGACACCCGTTTTCAATTATTTGATATTGGAGGTTCTAGAATGTTTTTTGTATTTTGTATGGAGGTGCAGGATTGCCTTGGCTTCCAGTGTATGGGCAAAAATGTTGACACTCATGACTTGAGTGATAAAAATATCGAACAGTCAACTTTAGTACTCAAAGAATATTTTCCTGATCTTGATTTAAGAAAACTCTCAAAGACGACTGCCCTCAATAAAATTAGAACTTTTCCCATGGATGTTGACGGATGGAATGATGATTTTTTGAGACTATGTATATGCTACATGTTCTCTATTTTTTTCTTTCCATAAACCAAAATGGAGTTGTCATTTTGGCCCCTGGTGTACTTTGGTAGTTCAATGGATGAATTTGAGAAACATAATTGGGGAAAGGCTATCTATGATTTCTTAATTCTCTATGTTGGGAGATTTAAAGAAGGGAAGGTGGTGACCTATTTGCAAGGATGTTTGCAACTGTTGGAGGTCAGAACCAAATTAATCTTAAATAAATGTTCGGCCCATAATTTGGCTAAGATATGCAGCTCATTTTATCTGTTTATTTTGAGTTTTTTGACAGGCATTAGATGACCGAAAGCTGAAATTGAGTACCGGTCTAAATATTGTAGCCTCTTAAGCTGCCATTGTCACCTATGATAAAGGTGACACCAGGAGCTCACACAAAATACGACAGGCTTTGGTTTTTTCAAATTCAGTGCTACACAAACTCACAATGATTTTCCTCTAGTTGTATCTGAAATTTATTAGTTCACAGAATTAACATCATCATTCACTAGATTATTATTGTTATCTAAATAGCTAAAAAAACGGGTGACGCCTGCACTCTCTCGCATAATGTTGTGGTAGAATCGCCAAAACAGCAGAATGTCGGAAACACATCCGAACAGGAAAGCACATCCAACGACGAGAGATGACAGACGATTGGCCAAAACGTTTGACGATTCTTCTCCTCGACGAGGTATTATTTGCTTATCAATCTTTAGTTTGAAATCCAATCTATCATATAAGCAAATAATACCTCGTCGAGGAGAAGAAGCGTCAAACGTTTTGGCCAATCGTCTGTCATCTCGTCATTGGATGTGCTTTCCTGATGTTCGGATGTGTTTCCAACATTCTGCTGTTTCGATGATTCTCCCACAACATTATCCGAGAGAGTGCAGGCGTCACACTTCTTAGCTATTTAGATAACAATAATAATCCAGTGAATGATGATAATTATGTGAACTAATACATTTCTGATACAACTAAAGGAAAATCATTGTGAGTTTGTGTAATACTGAATTTGACAAAACTAAAGCATGGCGTATTTTGTCTGAGCTCCTGGTGTCACCTTTATCATAGGTGACAATGGCAGCTTAAGAGGTTACAACATTTAGACCGGCACTCAATTTCAGCTTTCGGTCATCTAATGCCTGTCAAAAAACTCAAAATAAACAGATAAAATGAGCTGCATATCTTAGCCAAATTATGGGCCGAACATTTATTTAAGATTAATTTGGTTCTGACCTCCAACAGTTGCAAACATCCTTGCAAATAGGTCACCACCTTCCCTTCTTTAAATCTCCCAACATAGAGAATTAAGAAATCATAGATAGTCTTTCCCCAGTTATGTTTCTCAAATTCATCCATTGGATTACCAAAGTACACCAGGGGCCAAAATGACAACTCCATTTTGGTTTGTGGAAAGAAAAAAACAGAGAACATGTAGAATATACATAGTCACAAAAAGTCATCATTCCAACCGTCAGCATCCATGCGAAAAGTTCTAATTTTATCGAGGGCAGTCGTCCTTGAGAGTTTTCTTAAATCAAGATCAGGAAAATATTTTTTGAGTACTAAAGTTGGTTGTTCGATATTTTTATCACTCAAGTCATAAATGTTAACATTTTTGCTCACACATTGGAAGCCAAGACAATCCTGCACCTCCTTCGTACAAAATGACATTCTAGAACCTCCAATATCAAATGATTGAGAATAGGTGTCAAACTTCTTAGCCAACTGCTTAATTAAACACAGACTAATAGAACGCCCTGGTATGCCAAGATAATGCACAAACATTGTGCCTTTCAGAGCATTTAAATGTGCATCATTTTCCTTTATAGCATCCATTAATGTTTCATACACGAAATGGAGTACTTAGTTTGCAGATCTGACTTGACTCTGTCCCTAAATTTGAAGAGGAGCAACAAAAAACAATATCTGGTGACTTCAATGTGACATGATATCTTCTTTAAAGAAGTAATTAAACTCTTCCTACATATTTCTAATTTTCTACTTCGTAGATTTACTATTAATGCACCTTCTCTTAGCACAATCCTCCTTATTTGTCTTCTTGTTGTTGTTCTCTCCTTAGAAGTTTTTCTAGATAACCAAGAAAGGTAAATATTCAGCACAAACAAAGATTACCTTTCTTATTTCGCACTACATCCGGGCTGACAGACTGAAATATATTCCTGACAAAACTCTTTGTATAATTTAAAAGTTGAAAAAAAGCTAAACGGAAAAAGCAACAGGACCCAGTTAAACAGTCTCAATCTCTGACAATGTGACCTCCTACTTCTTTTCATTATCAAGAGGTTCCTTAGATATTAAAGAGAAAACAAAGAAAAAATAGGAGTTACGACTATAAAAAAATAAAGAAAAAAACGAACAACTCATCCAGCTCAAATTAAGATTCCAATCAAAAAATAAACAAATAAAGTGAGATAGCAAGTTATTAGAAATAATATAATAGTACGACTTTCATTATTGATATTTTTACGAACTATTTTCCTCTTTCTTTACTACCTTGTCTTGTCTCCTGAAGTCTCTCTTCCCCTCCCGGCGTGATCATCCCACAGCCTAGAAGAAAGGAGAAAGAAAATGATTTAATAGAGAGAAAAATATGCACCTACATGTTGGTATGAAACGACTAAATACAGTTGTGGGTTCCATATTTAGATCTTGAGGAGGCCAAGTGTTCTATGATGATCTCCCACATATCATGTGCACATGATACTCTTATTATGTGCGACGTAAACACTGGACAACGACTATATATATATCATAAGCTACAACTAAATGTTATTGGGTGAAAACTCTTTTTTTAAATATGTGTTAGCTACAGGCTAAATCATAAGCTAGAGAGAAATATAGGACAACCTTTCCTTCATCATTCCAACTTCCATAACCATATTTACTGTGTCATTTAGCGAAAACCGTCACTATCTTTATCTACATGAAGATCTCCCCGAATAAAGATAAGTCGGTCGCAGACACTTAGTTTTAGCTTCTGCATCTGATCCAATTTGTGGAGCATAGGAAACTAAAAACATTTATCGTCTCATACCCTAACCTCAACTTGATTATTAATCGACACCACAACCAATCACCATTAGTTACTACACTGAACCACCACCATCAACCAAAATCACCACCAACCCGCCTCTAGTCGAGATTGACAAACACCACTGTTAGCCATCACCACCACCAACTATCATATTTTTAAAAATTATATATTTTATTGATAGAATATTAAATTAATTAGTATTTCATTTGAATTTTATGTTTATTAATTTTCAAATAAAGATAAATTTTATATATTCAGATGTTAAAAATCAAACAATCTTAATCATTTAGTATTTAGATCTTAATACACATCTGAATCAGATTCAGATGTCTTAACCTTAATACACATCTTGATATTCATGTGTATTCAGATTCAGACATCTTAATCTTAAGAAAACAAATGAGGCCTAAATCAGAGAAAATAGCTCTTTGGAATAACTTGAATTTTCCATATATAGCAAATAAAATTGATAGCATTATTGCTAGATTGGACTTCTGTGGTACAGGACGAGCTTATTTTGCTGGTGGTTAACTAGAGCAACGAGCTTTCTTGAAGCAAAGTACACATTGATGTAATAGGAAATCTTCTAAAATGAAATGGGTCTTTCTCAACTAAGAAAGAAGAGACTTTTTCTTCTTTTTGGTACTCTTTTGGACTGTAATAGGAAGCTCAAGGTTTGATGGAGTGTTCTGCTAGTTCGGATGGAATATAAAAGAAGAGCATCGATGGATGATTCTTAATTTCTTCCTCTGTTGTGAATATTGATTATCTAGTGCTTGTTGAATAAATGGATGAAAATATAAGATTCTTTAAGTGAATGTAAATGTATTTTGAAATTGATGAATGGATTTAGCGTGGAGAAATTAGTGTTATTCTGTTGTTCATTCAAGTTTTGTGAAAACACATCCCTGTTCTTATTTTGTATGTCCCACACGAGTTACTGGAGAAGAGATCTTGATTTGTTTGTTTTGACTTATTTTTTTATCTGCAGAACCATTAAAATTGAGGATCTTTCCGTTAGCTTCAGGGTTTACTCTAGACCTGAATCAAATGTGTCCACCTTTTTCAAACATAAGGGACTATTTGTGTTCAGTAGCATATACAAAGGACAAAAATATGTCAAGCCCTATACATAAGGGAATATTTGGGTCTTTTCCTCACTAATCAGCTCTAGGTATAAGTTTTAAATGTCGGGGTAAAAGCTAACGTCAGTTGTCTGCTAAAGTTTGATGACTAAGTAATGGGCAATTCTCAAAACCTGCCACACACACCATCTAACTAAACTACCAACCAAATTACAAACATTGTTGAGAATAAGCTATATAAACTCTAAGCATAATGCGCCTCCAAGCAACAATAAAACATCAATTTTAACTTCTTTTGCAATAGTACTTACTCCTTCAATTTATTTAACTTAACACAAGCAGCAGAAAAATTCAAGCAAGACATTTTTTCAAATGTTACTAGGTTAGGCAAACTTCAATATTGAATTTTCAATCACTGGAAAATAAAATCAGAAAAGCAATTGGTACTGAAAACCACCTTCCTCTACATACAGAGGCAAAATATGCACCATCTGCTAATTCATACACATTAGGAATCAAAAAACTTGGAAAGCATGAACTATCTATCTATAAAAAAAGGTTAAAAAAGAAGACCTTGAGTATCTTCGTCCGAAATGAAACAGGGGTTCATTCAATATTGACGACTTGTAGTCACAATACCTGCAAATTTCAATATTCGATGGCCAATTCAAACAAACTTTTCAAATACCGCTAACAATAGGGGAAAAAACAAGAAAGATCTGATTCATACCAACAAGAGATAGTGTTGGATAGGCGATTAATGCTCATAGGCAATAGAGTCTCATTGCTTCTTTGCCATCTGCTAAACCTTCGAAATCGTCTGCCTTCCATCTTTCAACTTTGTATTAATTTTGTTTTGTTGAAGTTTTGGTACAAACCCTTAGGGTTTATAGTGGACGGAATTTAGTCATGTTTGGCGCACGTGACTTTGTAAGTGACTTGGCAACTCGCCAAGTATCATATTTATCTTTTGTTTTCTCCTTTTTTTACTTTTCCCTTTCATTCTTTTAAATTTTTGTTAAAATTGTTTAATAATTGGAAATTGATCATTCTTTATCCTATTTATTACATCTCATTATAGTATTTATTTCAGTTACAAAAGACACAATTAACGTCCAAATTTTTTAGTTTATTGGGTTTCTCACTATCATTATTAAATCAAGTAATATCATGTTTTAATTGCAATAAAAAAAATTGCACCTTTTAATTCATTTAATTAGCCTCTCTTTATTCTTAACCGTTCTCTCACCTGTAATCATGTTGAGTTGTTTTTGTGTCTTATTTGTTTCATATAGTTTTTTTTCATTTTATATAAAAATTATGAGACTAATCATTTAGTTATAGTACTTTAATTCTTCATCCAACCACAAAGTGCGGGCAAATTTTTATATAGAACATTTAAATAAGAAAGTTAGGTAAGAGGTCTTGCGTTACACATTCTAAATGTATTCTGACATTATAAAACTATATATAATTATCTCATTCTATTTTTGTGTCTTGTTTCATATATATTTTCTTCTTATACATATCTTTGTAATTTGTTTTTGCATGTATGCCTTATATATAAATAAAAATTTATGACTATTATCACGAGTAAATTTATTAGGCAACATTATTTATAAATGTATTGAGGGAATAAAGAAGATGACTTTGGCCAAGAAACTCATTTATCTTTTTTTTCTCTCATTTTTTTTGGCTTTGCTTCCTCATTTTTTATTTATCTTATTTTTAATTAATAGTCCAAATTTAATTCTTTAAATACAAAGTCAACTTTTTCCTCCCATGATTATGTCCTTATTGGACATCTTAATATGTATTTATGCTCTTTCAAACTTCCCCTCCCCTATATTCCGTTACTAAATTTTATTGATTATGTCCATAACTCTCAAATATTATTTAATGTGTTAATTTATGGCATCATTTTGTATTCTCTCATATATGCCTATATAAATTCACTAGCTAGATCAAGAAACACAAATCAAAATTTGGTGAGAAAACTAATGTCTATTCAAGAATTAATAGAGTTTCTTTTAGTGGAAGCTTGTTTTGATGCTATGTCCAAGAAAGGTATGTGGCGCTAAAGCGGATCTTGATGAATGCATTCATATATTCAAAGTTCTCAATTCAGGTAAATCTTATGAATATTACTCTTTTTAAAAAAAAAAAAACTTTCTGAAATTTTAAAGATCATGCAAGAAGTTTTATTGAAATGCCATGATAACAAGATTAAGATGAGCTTTATGAATTTGAATTGCAAAATATTGACCAAAATTTCAGCACTCATCTTCAAATTTCTTTGACATAAGCAAGACTCCCGTTGAGGATAAATTTTTTCAGTACCTGCTTTGAGTATGCCATACTACACAGAGAGAGAAATTAAGATTTATCAACAGTTATTACAGTTTACTATCTAAATATTTGCGAATAGTCGGATCCTTTCTTCATTTATATATGTATAATATTTCTAAAATTAATGCACAAATACAATTTTGTTACTATGTACTTTTGTATTTAAAGTGCATATTGTTGTAATGTTTGCTGACTGTGGGATCCTTTCATTTTTATGTATATTTTTAAAGTTGATACACAAACACATTTTTGTTGTACTTTTGTATAAAAGTATAAATCGTTGTAATTTTAATACAACTATATTTTGTTTCTATTCATATAATGAATGTTGTTAATGTGGAATTAGTAATATAAAAAGTGTTGGAGCACGAGGGAAAATATTTATGTTTGTGATTTAATCAATTTTTGCAATTAATTGCTTTATGTATATGCATGAAAATTTTATTCTCTTATCTCAAATATATTTACGAAGAAGATTAAGCATTTCATAATTTCATGTATTTGATCGCGCAAATAAGTTGACTAGTGTAATCTATATGCTTAACTCAGTTTCAATTTGTTTATTTAATTTAATTATAAAAATACTTTTGAAAGTTGAGTAATTTTAAATCTTTTAAAGCTAGTGGTCTTAAACAAATCACAATACATGTGTGACTACGAGCTTTTCATTAAAAAAAATATAGGATGTATTAATCTTTTCGAAATGGACTAATAAAAAAATATAGGAATATACCAATCTTTTGAACATATTTCTATTAATTAAGTGAAAAGAATTATAGATAATAAAAGTTATTATTAAAAATATATAAAAAAAAAAGTAAAGGGGAATTGGAGAAAATAAACTTGATAGAAGGGGGCATATTAACATTTCTCTTTATATTTAAACCTGATAAATGAAAGAAATAAAGAATATTCTATTTAAAATTATACCAGAACAATTGTCTTACAAATTCCAATAAAAAATAGTTTCGTTCTTACAAATTAGTCGATTTGTACGTTTTGAGCAATTTAAAATTAAAATTCAAGTCAAATCTTGAGAAGCCATCTAGTTTCACACTCTATCCTTCGACGCCACTTTCATTCTCTCTCTCTTTCTTTTCTTCCAGCTCTATGCTTTCACAGTTATATCATCGTCATCACTCGTCTACCATAGCTACCAGATTTGAGTAAATACTTCACTCCACCAAGAAAAACCACTAACGGTTCAATAAAATCTCGGTCAAAAAAGCCTCACCGGAAAACTTAAACAAAGTTCTTTACGATTTTTTGGTAGGTGGTTTCTTTTTCTTCTCCTCCTCATTATTTTCTTTTTTCTTTTATTTTGTTTCTAATAGTATTTATGAGTAAAGATTCAGTGGTGGACAATTATACTTGCTGAAACTCCAGTATATTATACTGGACAATTATACTTGCTGGAACTCCAGTATATTATGCTGGAGTTCCAGCATACTTATCTTGGAACTCCATCATATTATGCTGGAGTTCCAGCATATTTATCCTGGAACTCCGTTATAATATGCTGGAGTTCAAGCATACTTATGCTGGAACTCCAGTATAATATACTGACGTATTTTTCGAGTTTTGAATAGTGTTTTCGCTCAGATTTATCTTACATGAAAAGTGGCTAAATTTCGATTACTTTTGAAACTAGGCTTTTTTGAACGACCATTTGTAAATCTGGCTATTTTTGAATTTCTCCCGAAACACACATATTTGGACACGTATTAAAACTGGTGTTTGGGATTTGTGACTTTTATCCTATTTTGGGGTGCGGGCCTGGGTTGACTTTTTGGGTTGACATTGTGTAAGTTTATAAAGATTGAAGCTTTATTGTTTGGATTTATTTATTATGGATTTATTTAATATTATTGAATTATTCTTTGCTAGATTCGAGCCGTTCGAAGGTCGATTCGTGTGCTAATGGATTTCTAGAGTATTGATTGGTTTGCTTGAGGTAAGTATCTTACCTAAAATTGGTTGAGGCACTAGTTGTCTGAGTTATTAGTGTTGGCTACGCGCTATGGGTAGTGCATATGTGAGGGTTGAGCTCATGCACGTGCACCGGGTATTATCCATGCTCGAGGTAGTGGCTATGATATGCCTTGAATTGATTACTATGTTTTATGCTATAATGTTTCTTATGTTTGTACCTCCTTTTGTGAGCTAATTGAATCGTGTTAGAGGTTATTTGTTGGTTAATCTCATGTTTAAACATGATTAATTGATATTTTGTGGTGTAATCGCCTAATTTGAACTGTGGTAGTACACTTCGCACATGTCTACATCTTAGCATGTCACTTATATCAGTCCAGAAATATGTAATTGATATCCATTATTCATGTACATGTATCCTTAATATGTTATCTGTATGATATGGACTGGTTGATAGCACGTGGGTGGTCCATATGCTGAGATATCATAGCACGTAAGGGATCCGTGCGGTGGTTATATATGGCATGTGATTTGTTCGTGCAGCGTGTGGATAAGAATCCACCCCTCCTAGATTCACCCTTTTCTCTTGATGGTGTACACGTGGTATGAGAAAACTGATCACTGTGTAGTTATTACATTTCTTCTCTACTTGCAATTTCCTTGGATGTATACATGTTTTATTCGCATATCTTCTCTACATGCTAGATCTGGAATGTATACATTCCTCGTTGTGCATATCTTCTCTATGTGCTGTTTGGTTTGATTAGTGAGAGCACAGTACATATCTTCTATATATGTCTACCTGTGCATCGAGACTTAATAATAGATGCATATCTTATTTATATGTTGGATTGATAATTGATACATGGCTTGGCAGCATCGAGGTGACTTTATCTATGTTTTATGATTAGATGGTATTATTGTTGTGTACTTGTGGAATTTATGAACTGAGCAGGTTATTAGCAAGTTTCGTTGATATTTCTTGTTGCTATTACCTTACCGAGGTTAGTTATGATACTTCCTAAGTACCTAGGGTCAGTTGTACTCATACTATAATCTGCACTAATTGTGCAGATCCAGGTGTTGGACCCAATTGAGAGTTGTCCGTACTTTGTTGTGACTTGCTAAGAGACGAGGTAGAGCTACATTCCTACCGCAATTCTTGGCATCTCTTTCCAATTCAGTTGTTGTTATTATTCAAATGATATTTTAATTTGTATTGCCATACTTGTATTGCTTTGTAGAGCTCATGACTCTATATTACTAGTTCTAGGGGGATTGTTATGTATTGACGCAATTTATTTAAGACATTGGGCTTTAGATTTGTACTAGTTTCGTTAATTTTGTTATCTTGTTATGCTTGTCTTGCCTAGCAAGTGATTTAGGTGCCTTCACGGTCGGATGGTGGTTTTGGGTCATGACAAGTTGGTATCAGATCCCTAAGTTTATAGGTTCTATGGGTCATGAGCGAGTTTAGTAAAGTCTTGCGGATCGGTACAGAGATGTTTGTACTTATCTTCGAGAGGCAACCGAACTATTAGGAAAATTTTGCTTTCTTTCCTTCTTGTTGTATGGATTTGCCATTTTCGAAATTTGAGCATTTACTTTTTTATTCTCTCACAGATGGTAAGGACACGTTCAGCTAGATAAGCCGAGCAGGCACCGGTGCCTCCAGTCAGGGCCGCGGGAGAACAAGGTTGAGGTAGAGGCTGAGTTGGGGCTTGTGCTATAGCTAGAGCAGCATTTGTGGAGCCACCAGTTGCTCTAGTGGATGAGCAAGTTCCGAATATTGTTGAGCCGATGGGACCAACTCAGACTCCGACAGTACCTATTGCTATACCTGGTCTTCAGGAGACTTTGGCCCAGATCTTGAGTGTGTATAAGAGTTTAGCTCGAGCATGCATGATACTAGTTGCACCAGCTACCTCACAGGCTAGGGGATAATCTAGACTCCCGCCGCCCGTAAGCCAGAGCAACTAGCTTAGAGTTATCAGACACCGGGGGTTTGCCAGTATAGCCAACTGATGCGTCACATGTCGAGATTGGACCATCTTTGACTGATGAGGAGCAGAAGAGGTTATAGCTATTCCATAGGCTTTGTCCTCCCTAGTTGAGTGGAAGAGAGTTAGAGGATGCTCGGGGATTTCTTAATTAGTGTCATCAAATTCTTTGCACAATGGGTCTTGTGGACTCCAATAGAGTTGACTTTACTACTTTTCAGCTGACGGGCCAACCTAAAGGTGGTGGCAGTCCTATGAGACAGTCAGGCCAGTTGGCGTAGCACCACTCACATGGCATCAATTTTCAGTTCTCTTCTTAAAGAAGTTTGTCCCACAAACTCGCAGAGAGGAGTTCCATAGGGAGCTTGAGCATCTACACCGAGAAGGATTGACTATGACCCAATACGAGATGAGTGTCACAACCCAAAACCATGCGACCGGCACCCGACACACTACCCGACCCCAGTGAACCAAACCATATGATGCACCCAAACCATATGCATGAAAACCAATTTAGCTGTGGAAGCTCTTTGAAAATCATACTCCCTCCGTTCCAGTTTATGTGAACCTATTTCCTTTTCGATCAATTCCAAAAAAAATGACCCCTTTCTAAATTTGGAAACAATTTAGCTTAAACTTACAATTCTACCCTTAATGAGAAACTTTTATAATCACACAAATACTCTAGGCCTCTTTTTGACTTGTTTAGCACCACAAATTCCAAAAGTCTTAATTTTTTCTTAAACTCCGTGCCCAGTCAAATAGGTTCACATAAATTAGAACGGAGAGAGTATATATTTTCAAGTTAAATGATAAAATATTTTTCCAATTCAAAATCACCCATGAAGACTTTCATAACAATAATGAGATCAAATACAACAAATATCTTTACATATATGTCTTTCATAACAATAATGAGATCAAATACAACAAATATCTTTTCATATATGTCGTGTATCATCTAGTTACTACAACTCATTACAAATATATATGGAGCCTCTATACCAAATAACAAAACTGAACATTTGGGCTAATGCCCGACTAATATAAAATAAGTAAACAACCTTATAGATACCATGGAATAGGAGTGGTGCCTCACCATATACCTCGAAAAGAGAGTCATTCTAGTCTTGTTTGTATACCACGTATCACACATTATCCTGAAACATGTAAAGTAAGTGAGGGCCTGAAGAGGGGCCCCTAACGGCCGAGTACATCACCACGGTACTCAATAAGTATCATAGACTCTCTCTAACTCAAGTTCCTGAGACAAGATTTTACAACCAATATTTGATATAAAGTGATAAACAATTATATAAATCGTGTTCTTTATTGTAGACATGTAATTTTTGACCATCCCCAAGATTTTACACATTTTAGCGTAAATATTTAGTTTAGGTTTAGTATCACTCTCTTTTCAATTTATTTTTATCACAAAAATAAAAAATTACAATTTTTTTTATCTTTAGGTTAAAGTCAATTAGTATATTTATATTTATAGTATTATAACATTTGAAAATACAAAAATAAAATTAGTTTCACTCGTAGTATTTTGTTTTATATTAGTTTATTTTAATTTAGAGTGATTTTTATATTTTTATAGATACATTGTATTATTTGGTCTTTTTAGCCTAAGTTCAAACCCAAAAGACATGGTCCAACCCAATTACCCTTAGACCATTCTTCCCAACCCATTAGGCCACTTAAATGCAAGATTTAATCCTAGCCCTAGACCCCTTCCCATAAATACACACAATGAAGGAACATTCTAACACAAAAAAGCAGAGGCAAAAAACAAACAAAGAAAGGAAAAGAAAAAAGAAAGGGAGATCGGAAAGGGACAAAATCAGAAAGGGGATGGGGATTTGGAAATAGAGAGTAACGATAGAAAGAGGAACATTAAGAAAAGCCTAAGGATCTGAGAAAAAACAGAGGGGGCACCAAAAAAGAAAGGTTAGCACTTGTCTCCTTCTTTTTGGATACAGAACCATAGCAAAGGAAAGATTTCTCTGGTTTTTTTTTTTCATTTTTACACTAAAAATCAGCAAATCAATTCCATTTTTTACCCATGTGAATAACATGGATACCCGTTGAAACAAAGTCTTCTTGTAAGAACGAAGACAACTGAAAACCAGCTGAAAATTCCACCCCGAGATAGCCCCAAAATTTCCTCGAAATCAGCCCCAAAAATATAAAAACGGTCCACAAAACACCATTAAAGAACATGCCTCGAACCCAGCTGGACTTCAGCTGAAAAATAGCTCAAAAAACACAGTAGAACAGCTCCATAACAACAACATTTTTGTTCGAGGCCATCGAGTCCTTGTCTACTGTTTTGGTTGGTCATTTTTCGGTTTGTTTTCTGAGTTGCAGCTTTGAATTCGTCAATAAAAGTTCCAATTCATGCCTCCTCTCTTTTCCCTTGTCTTTTAATTGGATGGTTTTGTTTCTTAATTATTGTTTGTGCTATTTGGTTCTTTCTATTGGATAAATTTTAAATAGCTAAATTGAGACTTCATTTGCGATGCTTTTTTTAAGGGGTCGTTTTGTAGGAGGTATTAGAAAAAAGAATGCAAGCATTAGCTCTATGCATTACTAATACCTTGTTTGGTATATTTTTTCAACCTATGTATAACTAATATTTGCATTAGTTATTAGTTATACATCATACTTCGTTATTCTATGTATAAGTAATGCATAGAAAACCATGGTATTAGTAATACCGAGGCTATTAATGCATGTATCAGTATGGTTAAAGACATAATTGTCTTTAAGTCCCTTTAAAGTTAAAGAATATGGAGGATATTTTTGTAAACAACTATTTTTCTTAAATATTATGCAATGCATTATAATTCTAATACACCACACCAAACAATAGATAAGAAATAATATCTGCATAACTAATACTTGTATTACTAACCCATACTAATCCATGCATTACTAATCCATGCATTACTAATGCACACTATTCCGCATTATTTTTATGCACCCTACCAAACGACCCCTAAGAGATTTAGGTTTCAAGAATAATCTGATAACAGGAGAATTAAATTAGTAGGTAAAATGGATTTAGTGGTGGTTTGAGTAATAAAACAAGTACTGATGGGGTTGGAATTTGATAAATTTAAAAGAACTTGAATATTAGATAATCATGGCTCAATAAAGTTCATATATAGCTTGGGTTTGGGTATAAAGTGGCATTGGAATGTGGTTGTCCTTTCTTCGCTAGGTGAGTGTGAAAAATCCTTTTCTTTGGCAGTGCTTTGTATCCTTGGATTTTTATGGATAAGTTTCAATGATTTTGTCCTTAGCGTGCATGCTAATTAGAAATGCTTTTTTCATTTAAGATAACTGAATATTTTTGATGTCATATGAACGTTATCTCTAATTAATTTGAGTAAAAATATAAAAATAAAAATGTGTAAGTAAACAAGGCTTATTGTCAATCTAGATTGTTTTCGTTCTAGACGAGTTGATTGTGTAGTTCTAAATTTGAATAATGTATATTCATATTTTGCAATTAATTTTTAGACAGTCTTATATGTACTTCTACAAAGAAACTCCTTAATACTTAAATCTTTCACATGCGCTCTTGAACTCAAGGAAAATAATCAATTCTCGAATATTGTTAGTTGCTTTATGCACGAATTAATCAAATTATGGTTATTATGTATACGTTCGCGTAACATAATTATGATTTTTCTAAACTTAAAATTGAGGCATGCGTTCGCGCAATTCAGACAAACTTTCTTAATATTAATAAAGCGTGATTAATTATTGACACGTACGCATGACATGATTCTTGACGCGCCAAATGAAATGAATACACGTATGCGTGATTCGTTTCAAATTAAAAAGCGGTAAAAGGTAAAAATGTACATAGTTTAAAAAAATTATGTAGTTGATTAGATAATAAGGACAATTATTAACAGCTAAGCGACCATGCTAGAACCACGAAACCCGGGAATGCATAACACCTTCTCTCGGGTTAACAGAATTCCTTACTCGGATTTCTGTGTTCGCAGACCATAAATAAGAGTCAACTTCCTCGATTCGGGATTTTAAACTGGTGACTTGGGACACCATAAATTATTCCAAGTGACGACTCTGAATCTTAAATAAATAATCTCGTTTCGATTATTGTCACTTTAATTGAAAAAACTCTTTTATATCCCTTTCGAGTAAAATGGAAGTGTGATAGCTCTGACGACTCTGCTGGGGATAAGAACCCCGAATCTCTGGTTCAGGGTTCAGAATTCGAGCTTGTTAATATGATCTATGCTTGGGTTTATTGTTTGTTGATATTACTGTATTTGTGGACCTAATGTGCTAATTGTCACTTATTTACCGCTTTGATGTTATTTGAACTGTATTTAAATGTCTTCTTACGCCACCCTTCTAAGTCTTCTAAAAATATGGTGCATACGTACGCGTGACCCACTTTTCTGTTAGAAGTCATACTAAATAGAACGAGGTTGGGTCAGCAACAAGGCCGGATAGACTTTTGTGCTCCCAGTACGTGGCCCCCACCTCGGCTCGAGCTGTCCGCTCGGGTAAGCCAGTTCAAGAACACAACCCCAGGTTTAAACTTAGAATAATGTAACTTCATACCGGATCCCTAGTAAGAACGTTTGTTTGCATCACGTGTATTTGACTTTGGGGACTCAACACATGGGTTGGGTCCATCTAGGATAGGTGTACCCAAAATAACAGACTATCCTGATGCATTTTACGTGCTATGTGAACATTTATTTATTTCGGCTTGCATGTTGACCGACTGGGAAAAGAAAATCAAGAGAAAAATCAAGAGTGAGGTAGGATAGAGAATTCACCTGGTATTTGAAAATGTCTCAAAACTCTGCCAAAATTTTTTCAAAAATAAAAGTGAGTCAATGCCATATTTTATTTTAATTATGTCAAAATGAGTGAACTACGCGGGTCTGATTCTTACCGGATGTGAGATACGTAGACAAACCTCATCGGTTCCGACCCACAATTTTCAAAAAATCCAAAAATATTTTCCTTTAGTTCCTTCTTTAGAAAGTCTTTCTTTTAGACCCCATTTTTTTAAAAAAAATACAAAAAAAATTTCTTTTAATCTCTCTCAAAATTCAAAAATATTTTCATTCTTCTTTCGAAAATTGAAAAGAAAATTTAAGATTCAAAAATATTTTTTTTTCTTTAGAAGAATTTTTTTCATAAATTCAAAATAAAAGTCCAAAAATCCAAAAATATTTCATTTCTTCTTTAGAAGTTTTTCTTCGAAATTTCCAGGAAAAAAAAAGAAAAAAGAAAAAGAAGTTAAAATTCAAGAAAATATTTTTTCTCTTCTTTAGACGTCTTTCTTTTCAAAAAAAATTCTTTAAAAAAAACAAATCAAAATCCAAAGATATTTTCTTTCTTCTTTGTAAGTATTTCTTTCGGAAAAAACAAATTTCAAAATCTAAAAAAAAAGAGTTAGTTTATTTATTTTATTCTCGATCTTTCTGAACTACACAATATCAGAATGGACTAATTCATGTTCCCACATGATACGTATGCAACCCATATCAGGTTCGATCACCATTAAAAAAGTTAAAAAAAGAAAAAAGAAAAAAGAATGATAATAATAAGGGTCGACTGAGTCCATTCTAATGTGTCTTTTGTTTTGGATTGTGAAGAAAGTTTGAGGTGGTTGGTTTGTGGTAATCTGCCAACACAAGATCCAAAGGAAAAATGACAACTGATATTGAAGCTGTTACGAGTGGTCATGAGACTCAGGGTTAGAGGGTTCAACAAGAGTCTACTATGGTTGAGGAAAATAGAATACTGAAACAACAAATTATTGAAATATGTCAAGCATGGGCTAATGGCCAAGGACCGCCCTTTTATTCCCATAGTTTCCCAGAGTTCACACCCATCTCTACTACTGCCATTCCGATGTCATTGCCTGAGCAATTCTATCCATATGGGTTCAGTCCTTATCCCAACTGTACAACTACAGCTAGAACTTCTGTTGCGTGCTCCAAAAGTGTGCCATTAATAACCAATCAGACAACCGCTGCTGTTATGCCCGTCTTTACTATCCCACAACCAACAGTGGTACAAAAGACAAGTCATGAATCGCAATTTGCTACCCATCAAGAACAGTGCCATTCTCCTGAGTACCACTCGTACCTATTCGATCTTCCTGCAAAGATTAAGAAGCCTGCCCGAAAGATGGCACAAGAAGAAATGACCCAAAGAGTGAAAAGCTTAGAACAACAGTTGAAAAACATGCAAGGGTTGACAAGTCAGAAGAGTATTGCCTTTAAGGATCTATGTATGTTCCCCGATGTCCACTTGCCACCTGGTTTCAAGACTCCCAAATTTGAAAAATATGATGGACATGGAGACCCCATAGCCCACCTGAAAAGGTATTGCAATCAACTAAGAGGTGCGGGAGGAAAAGAAGAATTACTGATAGTTTATTTTGGGGAAAGCCTTACGGGAGTAGCCTCCGAATGGTTTATGGATCAAGACATATCTCGCCGGTATGTCTGGGATGAAATGGCACATGCCTTTGTCAAACAGTTCCAATACAACATTGACATTGCCCTAGACCGCAATTCCCTTTCAAACTTGAAGAAAAAACCAACTGAAAGTTTCAGGGAATATGCCATTACATAGAGAGAACAAACAACTAGAGTTAAGCCACTCATGGATGACCATGAGCTAATCACTGTCTTTCTTCATGCTCAAGAGCCCGATTACTTTCAAATCATGATGTACGCAATGGGCAAATCCTTCTCGGAAGCAATCAAAATGGGGGAAATGGTTAAAAATGGCCTTAAGATGGGAAGAATTATAAGTCAAGCAGTTCTCAAAGCCGCAACTCAGGCTGTCCAGATTAAATCAGATAATTTTGGTGACACGAATGAGAAGGATGAAGAAACCATGATGACATCAGGGTCTCAAAGAGGTTCTAGGAGAACATCTCGAAGGTATGAGCAGCCTTGTCTGGTTTCCGATGATGCTCCTGAGCACTACTATCCACCTTAGAACCCACAATACTCTGTTGCTCTACCTCAGTACATTGTCCAGCCACCAAAACACCCCAGAAGACGAGCACGAGCACTGCAAAATCTCCATCAGCCTCCGCAAAATTTTCAAGTGCCCTATAACCCACCTCCAGGTCAAGGGTATAGAGGAGAACAAAGGTCGACATATAATTTTACACCAATAAGAGAGTCATATGCAAGCTTGTTTGAGAAGTTAAAGCATTATAACATGATTACACCCATTCCTCCAAATCATGTGGACCCATGTGCAAGAAGCTTTGACCCATCTAAAAGGTGTGAATATCATTCCAATGCCCAGGGGCACAATGTTGAAAGCTGTCGAGATTTGAAAAGAGAAATAGAAAGGATGATCTAGGAAAACTTGATTGTGATCCAAGACAGTGACACCCAGAATATCGTGCAAAATCCTTTACCTGCACATGATGATGCACACTTTGTGGGGATGATGCCTGGTGACATGGAGTATGAGAATCCTCTCAGGAATTTGCCGACTGAAATTGAAAAAGGCCATGGTGATTCTGATGAGCAAATTTGTGGCTAAATGTGAAGTTTAGCAATTGAAAGTCATTCTCTCCTCACTAAGAAGGAATCTTGGTAGCTTGTTTTGGTGTTTTTTCTGTTATCTGGGTTATTTCAGGGTTGTGATCCAGATTTTATTTGTTTTATTGAGTCAAACCCTTCTATCCCTCTATTCTGTTTGTGTGAGTCTTACCTGTCTGCTTTTGTTGCTATTTTCATTAGCCATGTTATTTTAGGGTTGTATAGGGTGGTTGTCTTGTTGTTTACTCAATGAAATACAGTCTGTCCTTTTGTGTCATTCCATGCTTAGTTCTTTTCCCTCTAGTTTTAGTGATATGACATGCATGCAGAATTTTTGGCCAGATCTTAGAAAATTGATTTACGCTTGAATTGGATAACTGAGAACAAGATATTTTTGAGGATGAATAAAGAGTTGAAATACTTGAGAATTAAGGTCGAGTAAAATTCACCTTCAAATCATTGTGAAGATCGAACTTAAGGATGTTTAATCAATTGAAGTTTGGTCGAGAGTTTGACATTAATGGATGGAAAATGTCTTTCGACCACGACACACCAAGAAGATAGGCATGTTCATCAATGTTGTGGTCGCAAAAGGATAATATGTTTGGCGTTCTCGAGGCTGGGAGGCCCTTTTTCTGGTACCCAAATACTTTATACCCTTTGTTACCCCTTTTGAGCCTGTGTTATTTTCTTTGACCACTCTCTTTTGGAATTAGGTTTAGAGTCAAAAGTCAAAAAAAAAATATAATAACAATAAAAGTTCATGCCCCAAGAGTACAAACTAGGGAAGCTTTTAAAAAGATCTAAGTGAAAAAAAGAATAAGAAAAGAATTGTCAAAGGTCCATGCCCTAAAAAAATAGAAGTTGGGGCCACTTGTTTTGAAAACAAAAAGAAAAAAAAGATAGAAAAAAAGAGAAAAGAAAAAACAGAAAGAAAGATGAAAAAAAGTTAGGTCAGATGTTTGAATTACGTTAGACCTGATTCCTTTTAAAAAGGATATGTAGGCAGCCTTACACGGTTCGGTCCAACCAATTAAGAATTCAGAAGAAAACAAAAAAAAAAGAAAAAAAATCAAAAAATTTCCCTGTATCATAAACTGGGGCAAATTTTATTTTTGACTTTTGAAAGAGTTGATTCCAAAAGTTGTAAGTATATAACCCCTCATTTTGGGTTTACTTTGAGCCTTCATGCCGACCCTTCTTTCCAACCCTATCCAAAACCCTTCCAAATAAAGACCTCCCGATATGCCTTCAAGAATGCCAAGAGAAGCATGCAATGAGCAACAGTTGTCACGTGACATAGAACATTGTCAAGATGCCCGCACAAGAAAGTAAAAAAAAAGAAAAATAAAAAAAATGAGAGAGTCTTACTAGTGAAAACCTTCACGGGCATTGTAAGACGACTGCAAGCAGAGATAAATAAATGATAGAGACTTGTTGGCGAAAATCCCTCGGGGCACCGCTAGTTGATAGTGAGTCATGAAGCTGATGCAAAAAATTGACACGAACAAGCCCGACTTCAAAGGCCGTAAGAATGGTAAAATGGAAGATTGAATTAGTTTGATAGATCGGCCGTTAAGTCCAAAATGCATGTCATGGTCACTAAGACTAGTTACCGCAAAATAAAAGAAAAAAAGAAAGAAAAAAAACTCTTCCTTCTATCTTTCCCGACAGGGGCGTTTCTTGTTAATACTTGTTTCTTTGCATCATTGTGTCCTTCACTCTAAGTCAGTCCTTGTAAAAATAAGCAAGAAATGATTTCAAAATCTGCTACCAGCTTTTCAGTTGCACAAAGTAAATTTGGCTAGCACACTCAGTTGTTATTGTCAACATGACTTGAGAATTCATGCAAAATCTCCTCCAATAGACTCTTGTCAGCCTACTTAGCGCAAGCAAAGATAACTTGTGATTCTCTCTGACAGACCAATTGCTCAAAAGCAGGAAGTCATTCAAGATATCAGAAAAAGGACACCTAAGCAAAGATCTCCAGTTGGGATAAGGCTGATTGAGCCGCAAATACTAATGGTACTGGGTGTGAAACAATCAGAGTTGGTACAGAACAAAAGCCTCTTGAGACCGACTCAAGATGATCGAGCAAAAGCCAAGCTGCTCAAGACTCAAGGCCACAAACCGACCACCACTTTTAAAACTGACAAAATTTTTCTTTGTTTGAACAAGAATAAAGTAGTGCAAGGAAAGTGGTTTCAAAAAAAAGAGAAGAGAAGAGCTGATAAAGGAAAGTTTCTAAAATTTTTGCTTTTATTGGTCGTGCTAATGTGCATAAATGTTGCCATTGCACTCACATTTTTCCTCCTAGGATAAAAAGCCCTAGTTTGAGGGATTTTCTCCCAATCAAATCTTAGTTTGATGAATTTTTCTCCTAAGATAGAAAACCTAGTCTGATGAACTTTCTCCTAGGATAGAAATCTTAGTCTGATGAATTTTTCTCCTAAGATAAGAAAACCTAGTTTGATGAATTTTCTCCTAGGATCAAAATCTTAGTCTGATGAATCTTTTTCCTAATATAGAAGACCTAGTCTGATGAACTTTCTTCTATGATTGAAATCTTAGTCTGATGAATCTTTCTCCTAAGATACAAAAAAAAGACCTAGTCTGATGAACTTTCTCCTAGGATATAAATCTTAGTCTGATAAATTTTTCTCCTAAGATAAGAAAACCTAGTCTGATGAATTTTCTCCTAGGATCAAAATCTTAGTCTGACGAATCTTTCTTCGAAGATACCAAAAAAAAAGTAGAAAAGAGACCTAGTCTGATGAATTTTCTCCTAGGATCAAAATCTTAGTCTGATGAATCTTTCTCCTAAGATAGAAAACCTAGTCCGATGAATTTTTTCCTAGGATAATAATTTTTTTTTAAAAAGGGTAAGTCTGAATTTGAAAAAAAAGGGTCAATTTTTAGTTTTCTTAAGTTATCAATGTTTAGTTTTCTTGAAATCAGGGCCCCCGCCTGGAGAATAGAGTCAGTCTTAACTTTAGTCAAGCTTAGTTTATTGTTTTCCGCAAGCTCAATCACTTTTAGGAGACGCACATCGTAGTTGAGTCATTAATTTTACTCTCATCATTGCATCCTTCATCAGTAGCGTAGGTGATTTATAGTTTTGCTAACAACTCACAAATCTTCCTAGTGCAAACTGGGGCAGAAAAGTTTCTTTTGTTTTTTCTGTTTTGTTGTAGTAGCAGGCGCCTACCTGGAGAACAAGGGAGCTCATTTCAGAATTCATTTCAGAGTCATGTGAAGTTTCAAGTCACTAGCAGGCGCACACCTGGAGAACGAGGCACGTCCTTTCAGAAGTCAAGTCAAGTTAGAAGTAGCGGAAGTTCGCCTCAAAAATACGAGTTGACAATCCGAGATAACCAAAAGAAGTCTCAATCAAGAATAAAAGAAAAAAAGAGTGTGCCCAAAGTGCAGAAGCGGAGAAAAGATGTGGACTGCTCAAGACATAATTGAAGTCACAAGCTTTGCATGTCCCGTCTTGATATGAAAAAGCTGAAGAAGATCGAACCAATACCTGCAGCTAACAAGCATCAAGATTCAGATCAGAGTCCGCATGAAGAACCAACCAAGACTCAAGATCAAGCTTGAGAAGACTCATAGATAGGAATCTTGTATCTCGTAGCTGATAGGCTTAGTTAATCTTTTTAATTTTAATTTTTGATGTAATAACGGGACCGCGGACCGAAACCTCGACGACACCTCACTCGGCTCTCCACCTCGGTACACTCCATCACCTCATTCACTTCTAAACTACACGTGGTTTGATTCCTTTATAGCCAAGGATATGTAGGTAGCTCAGATACCAGGGCTCGGTCACATTCTCCTTTCTCTTGGTTTTTGGTCTCTTTAAATAAGGGTCGGGTCAAAAAACCTGTCTCGTCGTTCTTTGTCTGAAAACTCTTTGCATTTCTAATCAAAGAGGGGCAGCTGTAGACATGTAATTTTTGACCCTCCCCAAGATTTTACACATTTTAGCATAAATATTTATTTTAGGTTTAGTATCGCTCTCTTTTACTTTATTTTTATCACAAAAAAATAAAAATTACAAAAATAAAATATTTTTTATCTTTAGGTTAAGGTCAATTAGTATATTTATATTTATAGTATTATAACATTTGAAAATACAAAAAAATTGGTTTCACTTTTAATATTTAGTTTTATATTAGTTTATTTTAATTGAGTGATTTTAATACTTTATAGGTACATTGTATTATTTGGTCTTCTTAGCCTAAATTTAAACCAAAAAAAGGGACATGGTCCAACTCAATTCCCTAAATTCAAGCTCAATTATCCTTAGCCCAAATAACCTTAGTCTATTACCCCATCTTTAACCCTAGACCCATTCCCATAAATACACACAATGAAGGGACATTCCTTACACAAAAAAGCAGAGGCAAAAAACAAACAAAGAAAGGAAAAGAAAAAAAGAAAGGGAGATCGGAAAGGGACGAAATCAGAAAGGGGATGGGGGTTTGGAAATAGAGAGTGACGGTAGAAAGGGAAACATTAAGAAAAGCCTAGGGATCTAAGAAAAAATAGAGTGGGGACCAAAAAAGAAAGGTTAACACTTGTCTCCTTCTTTTTGAATATAGAACCATAGCAAAGGGAAGATTTCTCTGGTTTTTTTTTTTCATTTTTACACTAAAAATCAGCAAATCAATTCCATTTTTTACCCATGTAAATAACATGGATACCAGTTGAAACAAAGTCTTCTTATAAGAACGAAGACAACTGAAAACGAGCTGAAAATTCCACCCCATAGCCCCAAAATTCCTTGAAATCAGCCCCAAAAATATTGAAAACAGTCTACAAAACACCACCAAAGAACATCCTTCGAACCCAGCTGGACTCCAGCTGAAAAATAGCTCAAAAAATGCAGCAGAACAGCCCCATAACAACAACATTTTTGTTCGAGGTCGTCGAGTCCTTGTCTACTGTTTCGGTTGGTCATTTTCCGGTTTGTTTTCTGAGTTGCAGCTTTGAATTCGTCAATAAAAGGTCCAATTCATGCCTCCTCTCTTTTCCCTTGTCTTTTAATTGGATGGTTTTGTTTCTTGATTATTGTTTGTGCTATTTAGTTCTTCCTGTTGGATAAATTTTAAATAGCTAAATTGAGACTTCATTTGCGATGCTTTCTTTAAGAGATTTAGGTTTCAAGAATAATCTGATAACAGGAGAATTAAATTAGTAGATAAAATGGATTTAGTGGTAGTTTGAGTAATAAAACAAGTACTGATGGGGTTGGAATTTGATAAATTTAAAAGAACTTGAATATTAGATAATCATGGCTCAATAAAGTTCATATATAGCTTGGGTTTGGGTATAAAGTGGCATTGGAATATGATTATCCTTTCTTCGCTAGGTGAATGTGAAAAATCCTTTTCTTTGGCAGTGTTTTGTATCCTTGGATTTTTATGAATAAGTTTCAATGATTTTGTCCTTAGCGTGCATGCTAATTAGAAATGCTTTTTTCATTTAAAATAACTGAATATTTTTGACGTCATATGAATGCTATCTCTAATTAAATTGAGTAAAAATATAAAAATAAAAATGTGTAAGTAAACAGGGGTTATTGTCAATCTAGATTGTTTTCGTTCTGGACGAGTTGATTGTGTAGTTCTAAATTTGAATAATGTATATTTGTATTTTGTAATTAATTTTTACATGGTCTTATATGTACTTCTACAGAGAAACTCCTTAATACTTGAATCTTTCACATGCGCTCTTGAACTCTAGGTAAATAATCAATTCTCGAATATTGGTAGTTGCTTTAGGCACGAATTAATCAAATTATCGTGATTATGTATACGTTCGCGTAACATAATTATGATTTTTCTAAACTTCAAATTGAGGTATGCGTTCGCGCAACTTCGGCCAAAATTTCTTAATATTAATAAAGCGTGATTAATTGTGAACACGTACGCGTGACATGATTCTTGACGCGCCAAACGAAAAGAATACACGTACGCGTGATTCGTTTAAAAAAAAGCGGTAAAAGGTAAAAATGTACATAGGTTCTAAAATGAATAATTATCAATTTATTTAAGCCAGGTATGATTAAAGCGACCGTGCTAAAACCACATAATCCGGGAATGCCTAACACCTTTTGTGGCGACCCGACCAGTCGTCTCATGAGTACCGCTCCGTTTCTCCCATTTCAGCTTCTTTATGCTTCGTTATCTGTGTTTTATGTGATCGAGTTGATTAGTTCGAGTTCGGAGAGGATTTGGTAAGAAATGAGACACTTAGTCTCTCTTAAGAAGGCTTAAGTTGGAAAAGTCAATCGGATGTTGACTTATATGTTAGAAGGCTCGAAAGTGAGTTCCGATGGTTTGGTTAGCTTCGAGAGGTGATTTGTGACTTAGGAGCGCGATCGGAATGGGTTTTGGAGTTGTAGAGAAGATTTAGGCTTGAACTGGCGAAATTGATATTTTGGCAAATTCCGGTTGATATGCGAGATTTTGATATAGGGGTCGGAATGGAATTCTGAGAGTTGCAATAACTTCGTTGTGTCATTTGGGATGTGTGTGTAAAATTTCAGGTTATTCGGACAAGATTTGATAGACCTTTTGATCGAAAGCATAATTTAAAGTTCTTGGAGTTCTTAGGCTTGAATCCTATGTTAAATTGGTGATTCGATGTTGTTGGAAGCGTTACGAAATGTTGAACAAGTTTGAACGATGTCATGGGATGTGTTGGTACAATTAGTTTGAAGTTTCAGGGGTCCCGGGTAGGTTCCAGGATGTTTTAGGCCGAAAATCATAGTAGCAGCAGGTCCAGGAGGTTTGCAGGTCCCAGAACTCACCCACACGGTCCACACAAAGATGAGTGCGCCCACGGTGAGTGCTATGTGGACCACACAAAAGCGGGCGCGGCCGCGGTAGGCGTCGCGCGGACAACACAAAAGTGGGCGCGGCCGCAGTGAAGAACCTTCCCGTGGGTCCAATTTCGGAAGCTCATATCTGTTGATATACAAGGAAATTTGAGGTGATTCAAAAACTAAAGTTGTATCCCTTCGTGTCTAGTTTCCAAAAAGGTAAATATATCGCAATTTGGACATCTGTAGCAAAAGTTATGGCCAAAATACTAAAGCTTGTCACTGTAGAGGAAGGCATGTATGGCCGCAGTTGTGTTTGCGCGGACCGCACTGGCTTGCGCTGACCACGGTCGTTTTGGTGCGGCCTGCAGTAGCTGAAATCTGAGGGGGTACCTATAAATACGAGGTTTTGGGTTTTATTTAATATTTTGACTTAGGGAGCTCGGATTTTGGCGATTTTTTGAAGGTTTTTCAAGAAATTCATCGGGGTAAGTGATTTTAACTCAGATTTGGCTAGAATACATGAATTTATCACTGAATTCATCATTTAATTCGTGATTTGGGATAGAATTTGGGAAGAAAATTGTCAAATCTTTCAAAAATATAAAATGATGATTTGAAGGACCAAATAGTATTGGAATTGGATAATTTCAGTATGGTTAGACTCATGAGGGTATGAGGATTCTGAAAATATAAATTTTACCCGATTCCGAGACGTGGGCCCGGGGCTCGGGTTTTGCTAATTTCGGGATTTTTGATATTTTTGAATTTTTTCGCTTGGGCTTTGTTCCCTTAGTATATTGTGACGTATTCGTTCTGATTTTGGATAGATTTGACGTGCGAGGAGGCCAATTTGAGAGGGTAAGGGCATAGTGAGCTAGAGTTTTGGCTAGTTTGAGGTGAGTAATGATTTTAAATGATGTCCTGAGGGTTTGAAACTCCGGATTTGCACAACGTAGTGCTATACTAAGTTGAGATACACGTTGTGTGACGAGCGTGGGGTTCAATGCTATGGGGATTGGGACTTGGTCCATCCCGAATGATATTTTACTATATTTTTGATTGAGGCATATACTTTATTGTTGTGAATTGGGTTTGTTTCCATGCTTGGGGCCTTGTGCCGACCTGTAGAACCCTTAGGGGATTTTTGACTGGTTTTCCTCACTTTTTTTTGTTAAAGAATTTATATCCTCAGTCATGTTTCCAATTGTTTAAGAATGATATGAACCAGATTTTTGAAATGTTAATCATAAATAGGAAGAGATATGAGGGTTGAGATCCCGACTGAGGATATTTTAAATGACTGAGAGGGGTCGAGGACCCAATAGTGAGGATATTTTATATGATATGGATCGGGCTGCGCGCCGCAACAGATATATATATATTATACATATTATGGATCGGATTGCACGCCGCAACAATTACATAGCGCTTGGGCTGAAGGAGCCCCTCCGGAGTCTGCACACCCCCAGTGAGCGCAGTCGACTATTATTATTATGGATCGAGCTATACGCTATAGCGATATACGAATCGGGCTGCACGCTGCAGCATTATATATATTTATTGATTCGGTTATCGTGAGAAGTATATGAATTGAGAACTGAGGATAAGAACGAATAAAGAACTGAAATGCTTGAGGAGTTGATTTATACTAATTATATCTGTTTTACCTGGTTTAAAGAATTTCACATGATTTCCTCATTTACTGCTACTTAAATGATTTTACTGTTTTGATATAGAATTGCTTAGTGCCTTTACGTGATTTCATACCGTCAGCCATTATTTATTGTTATTACTCACTGGGTCGGAGTACTCACATTACTCCTTGCACCATGTGTGCAGGTACAGGTATTCCTAAGGCATAGAGCGAGCTTTCCTGCTGTTTTGTTTTCATCAGAGTTATCGAGGTAGCTGCATGGCATTCGCAGACCCGATTTCTCCTTCTATCTCCACTTATTATTCCACATTTTAGACATATTTTTATATTAGATTGTTGAAACCTTGTATTAGAGGCTCAGACTTGTGACACCGGATCAGTGGGCTGTTTTACAGAGATTTTTTGTGATTATGGTTTCCGCACATTTCATTTGTTAAATTCATACTTTTATTTATATTAAATTGGTATTAAATCCCGAAAATTGGTATTGAATTATAAAGAAAGAGATTGTGAGATGTTAGTTGGTCGGGCTTGCCTAACATTGTGTTGGGCGCCATCACGGCCGGGGTTGGGGTCGTGACAAGTTGGTATTAGAGCCTAGGTTACTTGGTCTCGTGAGTCATGAGCCAGTTTAGTAGAGTCTCGCAGATCGGTACGGAGACGTCTGTATTTATCCTCGAGAGGCTGCAGAACCTTTAGGAAAACTTCATATCCTTGAAGCTCTTGTCGTGCGAACTTGTTGATCCGAGTGCTAAACTTTCGTTATTCTATTCTCTCGCAGATGGCGAGGACTCATGCTACCGGACGAGGTGGACGACCACCAGTGCCACCCACTGAGGTCACTAGAGGTCGTGGGTGCGGTCGTGGCCGTGGTAGAGGCAGAGTAGCGAGGGCAACACCTATTGACCCACCAACTGCCCCAACTCCGGATCAGGCTCCAGCAGCAGCACCGGTTCAGGAACCAGTAGTGCCCATCGTGATTCCTGGTCTACAGGAGGCCTTGGCACAGATCTTGACAGTTTGCACAGGCCTGGCTCAGGCAATTTCAGCCACCACAGCAGCAGCTACTTCACAGGCCGGGGGAGGCAATCAGACCCCCGCTGCTCGCACACTTGAGCAGGTAGTGAAGGTACTATAAACACCGGTAGCACCTCCAGCTTAGCCGGTTGCACCAGATCAGGAGTTTGTTGTGCCAGTCATGCCGGACGATGAGCAGCATCGTCTTGAGAGGTTTGGTAGACTCCGGCCTCCGTCATTCAGTGGTGCCGAGGGCGAGGATGCCCAGGGTTTTCTTGATAAGTGTCAGCGGATGCTCCGTACAACAGGGATTCTTGAGACTAGTGGTGTGGCATTTACCACCTTTCAGTTTACTGGGGCTGCCTTCACTTGGTGGAAGGCGTATGAGAGGCATAGTCTGGTTGGTGCAGCGCCCCTGACTTAACATGAGTTCTTCACTCTCTTCTTGGAGAAGTATGTACCGCAATCTCGCAGGGAGGAGCTGTGTAGGCAGTTTGACTGGCTAAAGTAGGGAGATATGACTGTGTCACAGTATGAGGCGAGGTATTCCGAGTTGGCTCGTCATGCCGTTTGGATGGTTCCAACCGATCGGGAGAGGATCAGTAGATTCGTGGATGGCCTTAACTACCATCTCCGTATCTTGATGACTAGAGAGAGGGTATTGGGTGCTAAATTCGAGGAGGTGGTTGATATCGCTCGGGAGATTGAGATGGTTCGCCGTCAGGATAGAGAGGAGAGGGAGGCCAAGAGGCCAAGAGGCTCTGGAAGTTTTAGTGGTGCTCCTTCAAGGGGCCAGTTCCAGCAGGGTAGAGGTCATTCTTTTAGGCCCACTCAGTCGGCCCATCCAGAGTATTGTGGGGCATCCTCAGTTCGTGGTTATCATGGGTTGCAGCAGGGCCAGTCATCACTCAGCGCCCTTCTAGATCAGAGTTCATCTCGTGCCCCATCAGTCCAGAGTTCTTCCGTGGCAGGTCCTTCTGGCCATTCTGGTGCCAGGGGTTCCCTTCAGTCCCCATCTCTAGCACCGGGTAGTTGTTATAAGTGCGGAGAGTTTGGGCATATGAGGAGGCAATGTCCTCGACTTCGCGATGGTCAGTATCAGCAAAGGGGTCAGCCCTCAACTTCTGCTCCAGTTACTTCACCAGCCCAGCCAGCTAGGGGTGGAGGTCAGGCAGCCAGGGGTCGCCCTAGAGGGAGAGGTCGATCAGGGGGCAGTTAAGCCCATTTCTATACACTCCCAGGCAGACCCGACGCCATTGCTTCGGATGCTGTCATTACAGGTATTGTTTCAGTCTAGCACATAGATGCCTTTGCATTATTTGATCCCGGTTCTACCTTTTCTTATGTGTAATCATACTTTTCTCATTATTTGGGTACGCCCCGTGAGTTTCTTGCTTTACCTGTTCATGTATCTACCCCGGTGGGCGATACTGTTGTTGTAGACCGTGTGTACCGGTCATGTGTGGTGACTATTGGGGGTCTGGAGACCCGAGTAGATCTATTTCTATTGAGCATGGTGGATTTTGATATCATTTTGGGCGTGGATTTGCTATCCCCGTGTCGTGCTATTCTAGACTGTCATGCTAAGATAGTCACTTTGGCTATGCCGGGTGTACCGCGGATCGAGTGGCGTGGTATGACTGATTATGTTCCTAGTAGAGTGATATCCTTATTGAAGGCCCAACGTATGGTTGGGAAGGGTTGCCTTTCATATCTAGCGTTTGTGAGGGATGTTAGAGCCGAGACTCCTAGTATTGATTCTGTTCCAGTTGTGAGGGAATTTCCCGATGTTTTTCCTGCAGACCTGTCGGGCATGCCACCGGACAGGGATATTGATTTTGGTATTGACCTGGTGCCGGGCACTCAGCCCATTTCTATTCCGCCGTATCATATGGCACCAGCAGAGTTGAAGGAATTGAAAGAACAACTTCAAAAACTCCTAGATAAGGGGTTCATTCGGCCTAGTGTGTCACCTTGGGGTGCGCCCGTTCTGTTTATGAAGAAGAAGGATGGCACAATGAGAATGTGCATCGATTATAGGCAATTGAACAAAGTAACAATTAAGAACAAGCATCATTTGCCTCACATTGATGATTTATTTGATCAGCTTCAGGGAGCGAGAGTGTTCTCCAAGATTGATCTCCGTTCGGGCTATCACCAGTTGAAGATCAGGGATTCAGATACCCTTAAGACTGCTTTCAGGACCAGATATGGTCATTATGAGTTTCTTGTTATGTCTTTCGGGCTAACCAATGCCCCAACAACATTCATGCATTTGATAAACAGCGTGTTCCGGCCTTATCTTCGTTCGTTATAGTATTCATTGATGATATCCTGGTGTACTCGCGTATTCAGGAGGAGCACGTGGAGCATTTGAGAGTTGTGTTGCAGAGATTGAGGGAGGAGAAGCTTTATGCAAAGTTCTCCAAGTGTGAGTTTTAGCTTAGTACAGTGGCTTTCTTGGGACATGTGGTGTCCAGCGAGGGTATTCAGGTTGACCCAAAGAAGATAGAGGCGGTTCAGAGTTGGCCTAGACCATCCTCAGCCACAGAGATTCGTAGCTTTCTTGGGTTAGCAGGCTATTATCGCCGGTTTGTTCAGGGATTTTCTTCCATTGCATCGCCCTTGACCAAGTTGACTTAGAAGGGTGTGTGAGCACGTGATTTTTGCCCTATATGAATTACTCCCATAAATTCAAAACAAAAACTTCTTTTCATTATTTGCAATTTTTGTGGATTTTATGGCATTTTCTGATAATTATTTGTATTTGTCTGTGCACTTTATTTTGTTTAATTAATGAAAAATACAAAATATGCTGCATTTGCATTTAGGATCTAATTTTGCATTCTTGAATTAATTAGTATTTTAGTGTTTTATAAAAATGGAACAAAGCACAAAATAGTTTATTTTGCACTTTTAATTTTAATTTCGAATTTTGGTGGTTTTTCTATTATTTTGGTATTTAATTAGTTGTGGTAATTATCATTTAGAGTAGTTAATTTAATTTGGTAGGATGATTTGATTAGAAATCAATTTAGATCTATTTTTATTTTAATATTAATTTAGAAGAAATTAGAAAAATTAAAAAAAAAAAGAAAAAAGAGGTAAAATAAAGGAAAAGGGAATTTGGGCCAGGATTAAATTAATTCATCTCCAAGCCCAAACCCCACACCCCTGAAACCCGTCCAAAACGCAACCCATACCCGCCCAGACCCGCGCCCAATCCCCTTTAACCCGACCCGCTCCCCAAATAATGGGTTAAACCCAAATGAAACAAGCGTACGAGCCCTAAGTCCCAAACCGTTGCCTACTGTTCTTCTTCTCCAAAATCACTCGAACCAAATCTCGCCTCATGCGTTCCCCCCCTCTCCTCATCACCATTTCTAACGGTTTCTGACACCAAAGATTCCCCACTCCTCTCACTCGCTCGAATTCGAGTTTTATCGCACGATTGAAAGGCTCTGGAGACGAGATGCTGGATGAGTGTGAGGCATTGGATTGATTTCACTCAATTCGAGCACCACATTCATCAAGTTTTGGTCTTCAAAAGAAGTCTGATCCGATTTTGTGAAAGGGGAAAAAAAAGAATTTTCCGAAAAAAGGGTTAAAAAGCTTATTGAACTGATGGTTTTCAGGGTTGATATTCTTCTTTGAGAAGTCCTTTCAAGGTTTAAGAGAAGTATAGGTACAAATTTTTCTATTTTTCTAAATCCGAATTTGAGTTTCAAGGAGATAAAAGTTGAAGTTCAAGCTTGGATTTCTATGGTTGTTCTGTTGATTTGCTGCTGAACTTCGCTAGTATTCGAAGGCAAGAGGTGTATTATTAAGGCTGTAATTGTTAAAAGAAGTTCGTAACTTCAGGTTCGGCCTTCTTTCTCACATATAACTCTGGTTTTAGCTGTTCTTGAGCTATGGAATTTCTGAGTTTGCATCTCTTTGTTGTTGTCATTTAAGTTTTTGTGGGATCGAATCAGTGAATTCGAGTTTAGTTTCTTATTGATTTGTGACTAGCTGAGAATTTTTTTTTGTGTAAAGTTTGTTGAGCTATGTCAATTTTCTTCGATGTGCTGTGGCTGAGAACTTGGTTCGCGTCTGTGTGTTTGACATTGTTTGGACTTAAAACTAGAGGCTGAGGTCCAATTGTGTGAGTTGAGCTCAACCTTGAAGTTCTGGGAATTGGAAAATAGTTTCTCGTTTCTACTTTAGTCTTGATTCATTGAGTCTTAAAACTCGGCGCAAAGCTGCATTGGTTATGTTTTACTGAGTTAGTCCCATGTTAGTTTGTCTTGGTTTCTTCATGTTAAATGACACGGGTAGTAGGATTCTTTGTTGACTGCAAGAATTTGTGAATCTGGTATGCCGCTTGATGATTCATTCTCATCAGATCTTGGTTTAAATTGGTGTTGAAACTCAACTGTTTCGCTGCTTGTATATGTGTAGATTTGCTCTATTTTCCTTCCCCTGCTCGAAAGTTGTCACACCTCCTTTTTCGCCAGCGTCGCCTTAAAAGGGCGCGGAAAGGAGTTTTTTCCACTTAAAGGACAATCGAAACGGGATTTATTTATTTATTCAGAGTCGCCACTTGGAAGATTTAAGGTGTCCCAAGTCACCAATTTAATCCCGAATCGAGGAAAATACTCGACTTTCCAAATGAAGTCTGCGAACTTCTAAGTAAGGCATTCTGTTGACCCGAGGGAAGGTGTTAGGCACCCCCGAATCCCGTGGTTCTAGCACGGTCGCTTAAACTGTTGTAATGGCTAAAATATCTGATTTTAATACATGTTAAAAAATTATAGTACAATTTCAACTTTTAACCGCTTTATTGTTATTGTTATTTTATAGAGAATTGCAACATCGTGAAAATATATCTTGAACCACGTCACATCAATGTACCCGTGGTTATCGACATATTTCGACTCTTTTGAGATTTTGATTTGGGTCACATAAATGTGCACCCGAGTTTTAAGAAAATTAAATTATTAAAGGCGCGCCTAAAGCGACTAGCGTATCACTTATTTTGGGTAGGGCCGTGACAGTTTGCTAAATGGTCTATTCCGAAGTCTAAGCAATTTTTATAGTAAATATTTACTGAGGGCCCCGCAATTTGTGATTTACTATGGCGAGGCACACCTCCATTTTATTTTAAAAGGATAGTCCTATAGTAACTATGTTTTTTCTATTTCCTCTGTTTCTAAAATAAAATAAGAAAAAGTACCTAATTTATTTACATGCTTGCGGGTTATTAGTTAAGATCCGTATATGATTTGTTAATTCTGAAAATGATGCAATAAGGGCGATTCGTTTGCCATTTATTGGGCCCAAGTCCAACGTATGTGAGGTAAAACTGGACCCGGGCCATCCTTAATCCAATAGGGCTAGTTAATGGTTTCTACACATTCATAGCTTGTAAAAAATGGTATCATCTTATTAACAAGTTTCTTCAAATTTAAAGTGGGGTTCTACTGGAATGTAAGAACTTGGAAATCTAATTAATTTTTTTTCTAACCATTTACATGCATTAAATTAACTACTTGTATCTAATTAAACAATGTTCCTATCAGTTTCCGAAATAGGCCATTTGTTCAATGAGATAACTATTGAATGTTTGATAATAATCTAAATGGCCTAACATGCTTTTGATATATGCTATTTAACAAATAATACTGAAGTAACAGAACAAGAGTTACTATATCATCAATCCTTTTAACTAAACATACATGGGCAGTTTTCTTACTAAACTATTGCAAAAAGGCATGTCCAGTTAAACATAAATAAACACTTACATGATTCTAATGAAAAAGGTATTCTAATACGTATGCAAATAAATAAACAACTATGATGAATTTGATACTTCAACTCTTCACTTCTTTGTATTCATGCTTCAAGTTTTAACCTACAAGAACCAGTGTATCAATTTGTGTACCTGATATTTGAAAAGCAAAGAGAAGAAGAGGAGGATCAGTGCAGAAAGCAACAGTAGCATACACAGCAACACAACAGTACAACAACAACTAGTAAATCCAGGAAATACTAAAACTGAAAACCAGCAGTACCAAAATGAAACCCAGACAGATGCAAGGACACAGTCTTCTGATTTGTTAAACACTCAAGAAAAGCAGCCTGAAACTCTTAATGTAAAAGTTCAGCCTTAACACTCTAACTCTTAGTGTAAAAGTTCTGATTTTTACTTTCTGAATTTTTTCCTCTCTTTTCCAGTATTTTTCCAGATTTTTCTCTCTTTCAGTCTGCCCCCTTTCTGTCCAGACCTTCCCCTCTCTTTATACAAGTATCCTCTTTTTCCCTAGGTGCTGCCCGACCCCTCTCTTCTTTGAAAAATCAGAATTTTTCCACTATCTGCCACTAAGACTGCCTTTTTTCACTTAAACAGCCCCCATTACCTTTGTTCCCCATTAATGTATTAGTTAATACCCCCATTAACAAGGCACTAATACTAAAATATAAACTTAACTGTTTTAATCCCAAATTGCCCCTGAAAACCCTTAATATTACTGCCCTCCTAACACAAACACTAATGCATTACAACTTTTAAAATCTGAAATCTGTTTTCAACTTTAACAAAGATTTAAAAATTAAACCTGACTTTCAAATGTACCCAAACTTATTTCTGATTACTGAAGGACTAAGGTTAGAAATCAATTGGAACAAATGAACTTGTAATTAAATCAATCTAGACTTAACACAACATAGAACTTAACACAATCCTTAAAACTGAAACTGAAATATTTAATCAATATGCACATGAATGCAAACATCAGGAATGCAAGTTCATTGTCATTAGGATAACAATGCCCTGAAACCAAATGGCCACTGATCAAATATACACAACAACGTTTGACAAACTTTCTGTTTTAACAAACAAGAGTGCATTAATTGACGAGAACTAATTTAACTAACTACCTAAAACAAACGATAACAGTCAATAAAAAATAAACAAACAGGCTGTTTCAATCAACAATAACAGGAACATGGATTTATAATAAAATAACTAATCGACGAACTTAATTGAATCGATTGCACACATTGTAACTCATAACAATTATAACAAACAAAAACAATGCTAGAATTTGATCGAATAAACGGGTCTAGTGGATATGAGACAGAATTAAGTAAAAGAAAAAAAAATAGGAAAATTATAAGACTACTACAACAGGCAATCATACATAGAGTACAAAAGAAAAACAGGGAAAATACCTCTGAATCTTCAACCCAAAATATGTCCTAATCTTGAATCGGATTGAACCTTATTAAGGTCGAACGGACCTGAATCGAAGTATTCTAATTTGAGAATACTTCGATTAAGGTCCATTAGACCCCAAACCTTCATTTAATCGGACAAATTCCATGATTTGGAATTTTAGGGTTCCATTTTTTCTCGGATTTAGGGTTTGATCATTTCTGGGCAGATTTGAAGGGAATCAGGGGTGATTTAGGGGTGAGGAAGCTTGGGGGTCACCTAGTATGAATCTGACACAAATCTGGCAAATTCATGTTCGGCTCGAACCTTCAAAATAAGATTCGAGGAGTTTTAGGAAGATTCGAAACAAACGATTGTCAGATCCATGGTGAGGGTGGTCAGGAGAAGCTATGGTGTTGATTTGGAAGCCATCGGAAAAGGTTGGGTTTTCAAGCCAAACTTTGATCGAAGATTCAAGACGTTAGGGTCTGATTCGAGGGATATAAGTTACAGATTTGGAACGGAGAGGTCAAGAGGAGTCGGGGGTGTTAAGCTGGGGTCGTTTGGACCACCGGAACTGCCGTGAGGCGATTTCCGGTGGGTGGTTGGCGGTGGTTGCAGGCGGGGTTCATCTGGTCTCTGAATATCAGAGACGAAAGTGGGAAAGGGGGGTATGGCTTTAGGGGGTGGGGTAAAGATTTAGGCTTATATAGTGAGGGGTTGTTTTGATCTTAACCGTTAGATCTATTAAGATCAATGGCCAGGATGAAAGGGGTTAAACCACACAGTGTCGTTTGGTTTAAACAGGGGGGTCGGGCTTAACCAGGTAATGGGTCAGGGGTCGGGTTTGGTCACATCTTTGGGACCGTTTGATCATCTGAGATCAATGGTCTCGATTGAGATGCTTGAAACGACGTCGCTTGATAGAGGCTGGAGACGGGTTGGATTGGACTTGGGCATGGGGTGTGATTTTGGGCCTGATTTTCCTTTTAAAAAACTGGCCCAATCCGAATTCCTTCATATTTTTGAACTCTTTCCCTTTTCTTAAAAATTAAATAAAATCCTAAACAAATTGTAAAATCAAAAAATAAAACTACACACATATTATTTAACACCTATAATAATTAACACACAAATTAAACATTTAAATAAAATCAACACAATGGCAAGAAACACATATGCATATTTTTTTGTGATTTTCTTTTAATCCAAATTGTGGTTAATTAATTGTAAATATATATATATATTGTATTTTATCCTTTTATGTAAACCAATGATTAATTAATTACGCAAATGCACGCAAATGCAACATTAATTCCTAAATGCACATGTACCTATATTACTATTTTTCTGTATTTTTCTTTAATTAGAATAAAATAAACATGCACAGATAAAATGCCACGAAAAATTCAAAATCATATACAAAGAAAAATTATTTGTGATTTCTTTTGGAGTAGTTCTTGTGAGGCAAAAATCACGTGCTCACAGCTGCCCCTCTTTGTCCGAAAACATGAAGAGTTTTCGTACAAAGATAAAGTGAGAGGATACGAGCGATTTTTGCCCGTTTGACTATTCCGTGCGAAGCATTTTTGGAAAGATTTAACCGAACCTTTGCTTCAAAGGTTTCCTACATATCCCTGGCTAAAAGGGAATCAGGTTAATGTAGTTCGGGAAGTTTTGGTAGCTGAGACTACCATGGAACTGCAATTTTGCCGTTACTGTTGCTGCATGCTGTTGCTACTGCTTTTTGATCTCCTTATTGCACCATGCCAAAAGAAAATAAGAAGTTAGACTAAACCAGGAATTACAAAATCTTTATCTATCTTCCACTTGCTCTAGTTGCCTTGCTTTCTTGTCGGCTTGTGTTTCCTCTAGTGCTTTTCTTTAAAAAACTGCTGGGGATGACACTGGCCTCTTGCTTTTCTGAACACAAGTTTTATTATTCCGCTCTGTCTGCTGGGGACACTACTTCTTAAATTAAAGCTTGTTATGCTGGGGATTTATGTTGGACTCCTCCTCATTACTGACTTCTGTTTGATATTGAAATGTACTCCTCTGTTTTGCAGGTGGGCTCCTGCCTTCAACAACTTCTTAAATTTTAACACCTCCATTCTCCAGGCGGGCTCCTGACTTCAATAACTTCTTAAATTTTAACACCTCCATTCTCCAGGCGGGCTCCTAACTTCTT
This sequence comes from Nicotiana tabacum, assembly GCF_000715075.1. Taxonomy (NCBI): domain Eukaryota; kingdom Viridiplantae; phylum Streptophyta; class Magnoliopsida; order Solanales; family Solanaceae; genus Nicotiana; species Nicotiana tabacum. The sequence goes on from NC_134101.1 coordinate 206,402,351, forward strand.
CAACTTCTTAAATTTTAACACCTCCATTCTCCAGGCGGGCTCCTGACTTCTTCAACTTCTTAAATTTTAACACCTCTGTTTTGCAGGCGGGCTCCTGACTTCAACAACTTCTTAAATTTTAACACCTCCATTCTCCAGGCGGGCTCCTGACTTCTTCAACTTCTTAAATTTTAACACCTCCATTCTCCAGGCGGGCTCCTGACTTCTTCAACTTCTCAAATTTTAACACCTCCATTCTCCAGGCGGGCTCCTGACTTCATCAACTTTTTTAAGTTTTAACACCTTCATTCTCCAGGCGAGCTCCTGACTTCTTCAACTTCTTAAATTTTAACACCTCCATTCTCCAGGCGGGCTCCTGACTTCTTCAACATCTTAAATTTTAACACATCCATTCTCCAAGCAGGCTCCTGACTTCTACGACTTTTTTAAATTTTAACACCTTCATTCTCCTGGCGGGCTCCTGACTTCTTCAACTTCTTAAATTTTAACACCTCCATTCTCCAGGCGGGCTCCTGACTTCAACAACTTCTTAAATTTTAACACTTCCATTCTCCAGGCGGGCTCCTGACTTCAACAACTTCTTAAATTTTAACACCTCTATTCTCTAGGCGGGCTCCTGACTTCTTCAACTTCTTAAATTTTAACACCTTCATTCTCCAAGCGGGCTCCTGACTTCAACAACTTCTTAAATTTTAACACCTCCATTATCCAGGCGGGCTCCTGACTTCAACAACTTCTTAAATTTTAACACCTCCATTCTCCAGGCGGGCTCCTGACTTCAACAACTTCCCAAAATAATCCAGCCTCCATTCTCCAGGCGGGCTTCTGACTTCAACAACAACTCTGAAAAATAACACCTCCATTCTCCAAGCGGGCTCCTGACTCCAACTTAAAATATAACAACCTCCGTTCTACAGGCGGGCTCCTGACTTCGACAACTTTTCAAAATAATTCAGCCTCCATTCTCCAGGCGGGCTCCTGACTTCAACAACTTTCTCAAAATAATCCAGTCTCCATTCTCCAGGCGGGCCCCTGACTTCAACAACTTTCTCAAAATAATTCAGTCGCCATTCTCCTGGCGGGCTCCTGACTTCAACAACAACTCCGAAAAATAACACCTCCATTCTCCAGGCGGGCTCCTGACTCCAACTTAAAATATAACAACCTCCGTTCTACAGGCGGGCTCCTGACTTCAACAACTGCTTCCTTCAAAATTGGTGTTTTATTCCTCTGAAAATTGCTGGGGATAACACCGATATTTTATTTCATCAATGTGTCATTTTCCTTCTTCAAAGACTATTTCCTTTAAAGCTGGTGCTTTCACTTCCCTGAAACCTGCCGGGAATAACACTGTCGGGGAATTATCTTCCTCCTTTTAACTATGGTGGGGATGATATTGATTCAAAGGCCATTTCTTTTACAACTTTGAGTTATCTTGCTTCTTCCAAGATTGCTTTTCTTTTAAAACTTATATCTCCCTTCTTGTATACTGCTGGGGATTTTATTTTCTTCAAAACTTGTGTTATCTACTCTCTTTCCCAAATGGCTATCTGATTTTAAGAAATTTTTCATAATGAGAGAAAATTTTCTGCCCCAGTTTAATAATCCCCTTTGTGACCCTGTCTTCCTGTGGTCAATAATATTTCCTTTCCCTGCTTTAAATCAAAGAAAAATTTGTTAGTTTAAAACGTGGTGAGTGATCGTGCCACTTTTGCTGGAGATGGTTTTTCCTTTTTTCTTTTCCCTGCTTTGCTACAAAACTTGTTGGGGATGATATTCCTGTTGGGGATGGTTTTTTCTTTTCTCTTCCTTCCCCGCTCTGTGTTGTCCGACTATTGTGGAACCTGGTCGAGAATCTGTCGGAGTTGTTCCTGTATCTCGCAAATCTACTGGGGATCCTCTTGGAGTTTGATCCATAACTTCCCTTGGAAATTTGGGCCTCTTAGGATCTAGACCCATTCATCATTTGGTCTTGCGACAAACTTCTTTTCGCTTTGTCGCCTTATCTTTGGCTTGTCCTTTTCGCATTTTGCCTTGAACCATTTTGGCAACTGGTAGTAAGCTCTGAAAATTCTTTTCAAAAATAAACTGTCAGGGAAGTAAAGTCTTTTAAACCAAAAAATGAAGGAGTGATAATTTTAAAGATTGAAAAAGAAGAAGTCTTTCTGAACAAATGTTGGGAAAAAGAAAAGAAAAGAACTTATCTGACTGATATAATCAATCCCAACGATCATGTCGTGCATTCCGGATTGATCAATCCAGTCTACTCGTATCAATCAATCTTTCAGATGGCCTCATCTTGCTGGGGATAAATAAATACTCAACTTTTGCCAAATGTGGACCCCTTCCGCCAATCTTGCCTTGTCACCTCATAGTGCCCTTCGAGGGGTTTTCACTAATAAGACTCTCTCATTTCTCTCAACTCCCGTCGCCTTATGGTGCCTGTGAAGGTTTTCACCGATAAGACTCTCTCATTTTATTTTATTTTTTCAGCTGGGGATTAGAGCGTTGTCGATATGACGCTCTTTGTTGGGGATTCTTTCGGCTATCAATTCATTTCCAGTTTATGATCCTCTTCTCTGCTGGGGATCAGAGTGTTGTTCCCGACTTCCACGTGCATGAACTTGGCATTTCTCGGATACTGATCGGGAGGTCTTTTTTGGATATTAATATGATTTTCTGTGTATGGCTAAAAAGAAAAGGGGTATCAAAAATTTAAAATAATTTGGAGGGGTGAAACAGTACAACTCTTGGAATCCAACTTTTCTTTTCACAACTTCTGCCCCAGTTCTTCTTGCTTGGGAATTTTTATTTTTTGGTTACACTATGACCGAGCCGTGAGGCGCCTACGTATCTTTCTTTGAGGAATCCGGTCAAACGTAGTTCCCAATTCCTTTGTTTTTCTTGTGATTTTCTTTTATATTTATTATTGTTTTTCTCTCTTTTTATCTTTATTTTTAATTACTGACTCCAAAAGAGGGATATGAAAGAATAAATAAGGCTCAAAAGGGTAAGCAAATGTTAAAGTGTTTTGATAGAAGAAAGAATTACCTCCGTCATTTCATTCTCCGATAAATGCCAACCACAAACAAATGACAATTACAATCAAAAGAGATCATACATAATATCTCTTAACTGCGTCGGAATTGATAGCCATGTCGACGCATTTCCCTTCGATATCTGTTAAACATAAAGTGCCATTGGACAATACTCTGGTTACAATGAATGGTCCTTGCCAATTCGGGGCGAACTTGCCCTTTGCTTCTGCTTGGTGTGGCAGGATTCGTTTCAACACTTGTTGCCCCACTTCAAATTTTCTGGGGCGCACCCTCTTGTTGTAGGCTCTTGCCATTCTCCTTTGATATAACTGGCCATGACACACAGCTGCCAATCTCTTTTCATCAATCAAGTTCAACTGCTCCAAACGGGTTTTGACCCATTCGTCATCATCAATCTCAGCCTCAGCGACAATCCGAAGGGATGGAATTTCAATTTCCGCCGGTATTACTGCTTCAGTTCCATATACCAACAAATAAGGGGTTGCACCTACTGAAGTCCGGACGGTAGTGCGATAACCCAACAATGCAAATGGTAATTTTTCATGCCATTGCCTGGATCCTTCTACCATCTTCCTCAGTATCTTCTTGATGTTCTTGTTGGCTGCTTCAACAGCTCCATTCGCCTTGGGACGATATGGTGTGGAATTACGGTGTGTAATCTTAAACTGTTCACATACTTCTCTCATCAAATTGCTGTTAAGATTAGCACCATTGTTCGTGATTATCACTTTCTGGATCCCAAATCTACAGATGATATGGGAATGGACAAAATCTACCACTGCCTTCTTGGTTATTGACTTGAAAGTTTTGGCTTCAACCCACTTGGTGAAATAATCAATGGTTACCAGAATGAACCTGTGACCGTTCGAAGCTGCCGGCTCAATAGGCCCAATGACATCCATGCCCCATGCCACAAATGGCCATGGTGCTGACATTATGTGCAATTCCGTTGGTGGAGAATGAATCAGATCGCCGTGTATCTGACACTGATGGCATTTCCGCACAAAATTGATACAATCATGCTCCATAGTGAGCCAATAATACCCTGCTCGAAGAATCTTCTTTGCCAATACATATCCGCTCATATGTAACCCACAAACTCCAGCATGTACCTCTGTCATAACTGTTGTGGCTTGACTGGCGTCTATACATCTCAGCAATCCCAAATCTGGGGTTCTTTTGTACAACACTCCTCCACTGAGGAAGAAACCACTTGACAATCGCCGAATGGTTCTTTTTTGATCTCCGGTGGCCTGCTCCGGGTATATCCCCATCCTGAGGTACTCTTTGACGTCATAAAACCATGGCTCGCCATCCACTTCTTCCTCTATCATGTTGCAATAGGCATGCTGATCACAAACCTGGATATGCAACGGGTCAACATGAATTTTGTCTGGATGGTGCAACATTTATGCTAAAGTGGCCAATGCATCGACAACCTCATTGTGAACTTTTGGGATGTGTCTGAACTCCACTGATCGAAATCGCTTGCTCAGATCGTGCAAACATTGTTGATATGGTATGAGCTTTAAATCTCGTGTTTCCCATTCACACTGAATTTGATGCACCAGGAGGTCCGAGTCTCCCAAGACCAAGACGTCCTGGACATCCAAGTCTACAGCTAATCGCAAACCCAAAATGCATGCCTCATACTCAGCCATGTTGTTGGTACAATAGAAACGCAGTTGAGCTGTAACAGGATAATGATGTCCTGTTTCAAAAATAAGCACTGCTCCTATTCCAACTCCCTTCGCATTTGCGGCTCCATCAAAGAAAAGCTTCCAACCTGGTTCCTCAGGTAAGTCCAACTCATCTATATTCATTACTTCCTCGTCAGGAAAATACGTCCTCAACGGCTCGTATTCTTCATCAACAGGATTCTCAGCCAAGTGATCTGCCAACGCTTGGGCCTTCATGGCTGTCCTCATTACATAGACGATGTCAAACTCCGTGAGCAATATTTGCCATTTTGCTAACCTTCCTGTGGGCATAGGCTTCTGGAAAATATACTTTAACGGATCCAAACGGGAAATGAGATAAGTAGTATATGAGGATAAATAATGCTTCAATTTTTGGGCCACCCAAGTTAGGGCACAACATGTCTTCTCGAGTTGAGTGTACTTAACGTCATATACTGTAAACTTCTTGCTGAGATAATAGATGGCTTGCTCTTTTCTTCCTGTAATGTCGTGTTGCCCCAACACGCAACCAAACGAATTCTCCAAGACCATTAGATAAAGAATTAATGGTCTTCCCGGCTCAGGGGGAACCAATACAGGTGGATTTGATAAATATTCTTTGATTTGGTCGAATGCCTCCTGGCATTCCGCCATCCATCCTACTACAACATCCTTCTTCAACAGCCGAAAAATGGGTTCACAGGTTGCTGTGAGTTGAGCAATAAATCTGCTGATGTAATTCAACCTTCCCAATAGACTCGTTACTTCTGTCTTGTTCTTCGGCGGTGGCAACTCTTAGATAGATTTGATCTTTGACGGATCCAGTTCAATACCTCGCCGACTAACAATGAATCCCAAAAGCTTCCCAGATGGAACACCAAATGCACATTTGGCCGGGTTGAGCTTAATATCATACCTTCGAATTCTTTGAAAGAACTTCCTTAGGTCTACTACGTGGTCTTCCTGATGCTTGGACTTTATGATCACATCGTCTACGTACACTTCAATTTCTTTGTGGATCATGTCATGAAACACAGTGATCATTGCTCTCATGTACGTCGCCCCAGCATTCTTCAAACCAAATGGCATTACCTGGTAGCAATAAGTTCCCCACGGCATAATGAAGGCTGTCTTTTCCGCATCTTCCTCATCCATCAGAATCTGATGATACCCAGCATAGCAATCCACAAAAGATCCGATCTCACGTCTGGCGCAATTGTCGATCAAGATATGGATATTGGGTAAAGGAAAGTTATCTTTAGGGCTTGCCCTGTTCAAATTGCGGTAATCGACACATACCCTGATCTTTCCATCTTTCTTTGGTACCGGCACCACATTAGCCAACCAATTAGGATATCGAGTGACACGAATAACCTTTGCTTGCAGCTTCTTGGTTACTTCTTCTTTAATCTTCACACTCATATCCGTTTTGAACTTTCTCAATTTTTTCTTGACGAGAGGGCATGCCGGGTCAGTGGGCAATTTATTAACCACTAAATCTGTGCTTAACCTCGGCATGTCATCATACGACCATGCAAAAACATCTTTGAACTCAATAAGTGTTTTGATCAATTCCTCCCTGATATTTGGTGCAATGTGGATGCTTATTTTAGTTTCTCTGATATCGCCGGCATCCCCTAAATTGATGGCTTCTGTGTCATTTAAGTTGGGTTTGCATTTTTCTTCAAACTGGCTTAACTCCCTGTTTATCTCCTCGAATGCTTCATCCTCATCATATTCCGATTCATTATCATAATCAACCTCTTGTATGGTTAGCTCGAAATCAGATTGATCTTTTAGACTAGGTTGAAGATCCGTTATGCATGCCATGTCATTAGAACCAGTATGAAAAGAACTGTTCAGAAAAAGAAACGAAAGAAACAAAATTAAAAATAATAAAAAATAAAGAAGAAACTTTTCATTTTATTGAATTATGGGATAACAAGGTTTCACACTTTATCGAACACAATAAAAAGAAATCTAGATTACAACCCTGGAATAATCCAGAAAACAGAAAAGGAAAATCAGAGCCAACTACCGGGACTCCCTCCAAGTAGGAAGAGGAGTAGTTATCCAATTGTTGACCTTGACCTTAGGACCCACAAACTGTATGTCTGCCTTACTGGAACCCTCTCCAGCTTCTATCATGTTGATATCGGCAAACACTCTTTCAAAGCTTTCATTCAAATCTCCATCTGGCCCCATCAGAGGTCCAAGAACTTTCGGGACCGACAACTTTCTGAACCCTGCTTTGACAAATGATCTGGACAGGCATGGGACTGGCTTAGGAAGGACCCAGACTCTTTTCTTCAATTTGCAGGCCCGTTTCACATCCGCTGCGGTAGGCTTGAATCCCAATTCTAGGTTCTTGGGCAAAGAAACTGGCTGGATCATTCCCTGCAGATCAACCCCCAGACCTTTCCCTGGTACAAACCCATTATTCAACATTTCTGAGGCTATCATAAAGGTTGCAGCTGTGATTCTGGGAAGTGGAAGGCCCCCGCCCTCAGGAATTTTGTCTACTGAGACTGCGTCAAAAACCTGATAAACCCATGGGCCCTTATCATCGTCGGTCTCTATGAAGGGCACAATAGCATCACTGACGACATGTGTGTCGTCATCCCCGTGTACCACAATCTTTTGTCTATCCCATTCAAACTTGACCATTTGATGTAGTGTAGAAGGCACTGCTTTAGCTGCATGGATCCAGGGTCGTCCCAACAAAAGATTGTACGACACTGCCACATCTATTACTTGAAATTCCATGGTGAACTCGACTGGACCAATGGTTAATTCCAGTATGATATCACCCACTGTGTCAGTGCCGCCCCCATCAAAACCTCGGACGCAGACACTATTCTTGTGGATCCTATCATCAACAACCTTTAGCTTGTTCAGAGTGGCCAAAGGACAGATATTGGCACTTGACCCATTATCAATTAGTGCTTTAGTGACCACCGATTCTTCGCATTTTACCGTCAGATAGAGTGCTCTGTTGTGTTCAGTACCCTCTACCGGTAACTCATCGTCAGAGAATGTTACTCGATTTACTTCGAAGATCTTGTGCGCTACTTTTTCCAAATGGTTCACTGAGAGCTTGTCCGGGACATAGGCTTCGTTCAGAATCTTCATTAAGGCCTGACAATGATCGTTCGAATGGACTAACAAAGATAGCAATGAAATCTGGGCTGGGGTCCTTCTCAATTGCTCTATAATTGAGTAATCCTGCGCCTTCATCTTCTTCAAAAATTCCTCTACTTCTTCCTCTGTCACTGGTTTCTTTATTGTTTCAGGATTGACCCTTCTTAATTCTGCGGGAGCAAAACACCTTCCCGATCGAGTTAACCCCTGTGCCTCGCATACGTCTTCCACAACCTCCTTCCCCTTATGCGTCACTGTCACTTGACTGTAGCTCCACGGCACAGCTTTCTCACTTGTTATCGGCAACTGTATGACTGGCTTGATAACAACTGGTTCCACGTGGATCCCTTTTACTACCAACATTGGTTTGCTTGCTACTCCCTGCAACACTGCTCTGACTGACTCTGGCTTCTTTGCAGCAAGAGACGATCCTTTCCCTACTACCACAAATGGCTTGTCATATACCTTTCCCGACTGTACCACTGCCTTTCCACTGGTCGACTCTTCATTAGAACTGACTCGAATCATCATTACCATTTGTGAGGGTGTTTTTGGTTTCCCTCCTTCGTGCACTAGTTCGATCATGTGGGCTTCATGGTGCACCGGTAACGGATTTTCATTGATGTTGGGTGCCTCTGGTGCCTGAACCTCGATCCTATTTGTGTCAATAAGATCTTGTATGGCAGTCTTCAACTTCCAACATTTCTCAGTATCATGCCCGGGAGCACCCGAACAATATTCGCAGCTTACTGAATGGTCCAGATTTCTGGGAAGGGGATTTGGCAATTTGGTTTCAACAGGACTTAGTAGGCCTATCTGCTTCAACTTGTGAAACAGAGTAGTATAGGTTTCTCCCAACGGAGTGAATGTTCTTGGCTTCTGCATCCTTTCGTTCCTGAAAGCCTGATTTCTGCGGAAGCTTGGCTCTGAAGGATTCCTGTAGGCCCTCGGTGGTGGATATGTGTTTTGTGGAGGTGGATATGTGTTTTGTGGAGGTAGATATGTATGTTGGGGAGCCGGTGCACACCATTGCGGACAAGCCGGAGGCTGAGTGTAAGTTTGGGCATGATGGACGGAGAAGTGGGGCTCTTATGGTAGATAATAGGGTTGTGGAGGGTTGTATGGATTGTGTGGGTAGTTTAGATGATGGGGTCTGGGTTGGTAATGAGGGGAAGGACCTCTAGATCTGGATCAATTGCTTGCCTCTATTGTCGTGACCTCCTCTCTCCTTTTCTTTCCGAGCGCACCTCCCGTGCTGCTCTGAATGGCTTGAGTTGTTGCCTTAATTGCCGAGTAACTCAGGATCTTATTGGACTTAAGTTCCTCTTCTATCATTCCTCCCATTTTCACCACTTCATTGAAGGATTTGCCAACTGACGTCACCAAGTGACCGAAGTAAGTCGGCTCTAGAGTTTGTAGAAAGTAATCTACCATTTCTCCCTCTCTCATTGGAGGATCAACTCTTGCTGCTTGTTCTCTCCAGCGGAATCCGAATTCCCTGAAGCTTTCTCCGGGATTTTTCTCAAGTTTTAACAGTGTGAGATGGTCGGGGACGATCTCAAGGTTATACTGGAAATGACCTGCAAATGCTTGTGCCAGATCATCCCAGGTATACCACCTACTAGGATCCTGCCTCGTGTACCATTCTAATGCGGACCTGCTTAAACTTTGACCGAAATAGGCAATCAGCAACTCATCCTTTCCACCTGCCCCTCTCATCTTACTGCAGAAACCTCGTAGATGTGTCATGGGATCACCATGTCCCTCATATAAGTCGAACTTTGGCATCTTAAAACCTGCCGGCAATTGAACATCGGGGAAGGGACACAGATCTTTGTAGGCCACACTAACTTGGCTGCCCAATCCATGCATATTCCTGAAGGATTGCTCCAGGCTTTTCACTTTACGGAGCACTTCATCCTGCTCCGAATTTTTAGCTGGCCTTTCAGTTTCTGTAGGGAACTGAAGGTGAGGGGTGTAAGTGTATGGCTCGGGAGGTTTGAAGATGAGTTCAGGAGGATAGTATTGATTGTCTTGAGCCTGAAACACTGGTTCATCAGGGGATTTTTGCAACGTGGCGGGTGGAGGTGCCACGAAAATAGGAACTGTTGGTGGATGAGGGTTTTGTTTATGTGGTGAAGCTTGGGGATTATAGAAAGTTTCTCCCTGATAGTATTGAGCAATGGGGAAGCTCGCTGATGGACCAGTGGAAGGGTGTTCCGGAGTCCGAGCTGGTGAAAGGGTAGGAGTAGGGGGAAGTATTGGTGGTGTTTGTCCCTTAGCCCAGGCTAAGTGCATCCTAACAATCTCTTGTCTCAACCTGTCCATTTCCTCCTTCATCATTTGCATCTCTATCTTTTCCTCCTCAACACTTTTGTCCGATCCAGACATATTTTCCGGAATGGGCCCTTTTGATCTTGTGTGGTAACGGTAATCTGCCAGAACGTTCTAACGAGCTAACTGTTTTGAAATCTCTTTCTCTGGTATGGAACAACAAACTTGTTAGCGTTAGAGTTTAACACATAGTGCAATTTCACATCAGGGAATGCAATGTTCCTAGGCAGTTTAACCATTTCTAACATGTTTTTGCTTCGATTGCATGCGTCATTCCGGCTTATGTCCTTTATTTATTCACTTTGCCCTTTCTTTTTATCTTTGTGGTGGTGGTCGAATCTTATGTAGATTGCCTACGTATCATGTCCCCGCATGAATAAGACCGGGCGTAGTTCTGCCATAAGTAAAATAAAGACCCAATTTTACCTTTTATTACCCAAATATGCTATTACAAGCTATTATTTGAAAGAAAAGCAAACGAAATACAGACTCCATACTATTACCAATGTTTGAAGAGAACATAAGGGTAGACAACAAACTCTGAAAAACAAACAAGTGCAGGATTGAACTAGGGATACATTAAAGCCTTGAATTTTGGTGCCCGCGAGGCATCATTCGGCCTTTCCGCGGGCTTTGGTGTTAGGCCTCTTTGCAAGCTTTTTAATTCCTCCATGATCTGGTGGACATAACCCATGACTGAGGCAAAAAGGATATCACGGGGCATTTCTTCACATGTTAGGCATTTCGTGGTGATGTAGCGCCCAATCTTATTGATCCTACCCCTGATTCTATCCCTTTTTATGCACAACCGTTCTATTCGTTGATTCTTTAGTCCCAATATTCGAGTATTGTCAATGAGCTAATCTTGGAACCTCTCCATTTGTTCTTCCATTCGGGCTATTGACTCATAACAGCGTTCCCTATCTGTTCTAGCATCCCGGGCTTGTTTAAGGACCCGATCACTGAGAGTGGAATTTATTTCTCTCAATGTTGTAACACTCATTTCGTAATCCCTTTTCACTTGCCATAGGTGCTTTCTCCGTGTTGCTATAACTTTTGCCCACCTGGTCCGTAATCTTGCTATGCTAGCCTTGGATCTTTCCAAGTCTTTCTGGCCTTCAGCGACCTGATTCCTTAACCCTGCTATCAACCTTTTATCAGCCCGGCTTCTTAGTTGGTTGTCGGCATCCATTTTTATCTTCCGGATTTGAGCTTTGAGGGTCTCGCTTTCTCTGGCTAATCTGTTCTTTTCTCCTTTGTCGGCAGCAACCTGCACTCTGTTCTCAAATTTCAGATCCTGAATCTGTTGTTTCAGTTTGCCTATTTCGGCAAGATATTCCCGCTCTTTGGCCAACCAGTCCCAATGCTCTTGTGAGGACTTGGAAAATTCTTGAAGGTGAGATCTTTTAGTCGGCCTTCCAGACGACATTTCCCCTTTGTACCAAGCCTGATATCCAGGTGAAACTTCCCCTCTTGCCTGATTCAGCACACAAGTATTTGCCTCTAAGTATTGACATTGACTCCAAATCCGGCGGACTCTTGCTTCAGGAAACTGACCATCAGAACTAATCTCAATCACCTGGGTACTTAGATCCTCATCTTTGGGCACTATCTGACACCTCCCAAGTTTCCTCAAAACCCGATACGGTGCATAAGGTTGAATGCTCTTAAGTCCCATCAAGAGAAAATAGGGCCTAGCTGCTGGCATGTATATGATTTTGTCGACCGGTAACCATCCCAATGTCCATTGTATTTGACTGGCGTTGAGGGTCCGGAAATATGAGGTCCATGCCGAGACTCCTTCAGGTAGGTGGGCCTCATTAGTTCTGGTGTAGAACTCCTCTATGCAGGTCTTTTCAGAAGATCCATGGCTCAGGAACTGGGCTCGGTGACATAGGTGTTCGGTCATCCACATTTGCAACAACAAGTTACAACCTTCGAAAAAGTTTCCTCCGGCTTTGCAGGCCGTGAGAGCTCGGAACATATCAGATACAATCATGGGCGCCAGCGTGCTATCTTTTTGAGTGAGCAAAGTACTGACGACCCCAGCTATCTTTATGTCGATATTCCCGTCTTTTCTTGGGAACACTAAGAGCCCTAAGAAGGTTATCATGAAAGCAACCCGTCTATGTTCATCCCACTTTCGACGGTTACTTTTGCTGCACAACTTGTTTTCTGGCTTGTCGAATCCTCCTATGTGACCATATCTTTGGTATATGAAACTCATAGTGCAAAAACCTTTTGCCAAGTCAGGGTTATGGATTGTTCCGACTATCTTTAATGAGTCCAAAAACCGGTGCACTGCTACGGCTCTTGGAGCAACCAGGTATTTATGCCTCAATGGAACCTCAGTACTGCCGATGTACCCTGCTATTTCCTCTAAAGTTGGGGTGAGTTCAAAGTCCGAGAAGTGGAAGACATTGTGCGCAGGGTCCCAGTAAGGGACCAGTGCCCTTATAATATCTCCCCGAGGCTTGATATCCAACAAACTCGTGAGACCTTTCAGATGTTTCTTGATTTCGTCATGCCCTTCTTTGCCTAAATCATTCTACCATAGCTGCAACTGGAGGGGAATTTTATTCATGATTGAAAAGGGTTCATTTTGAGTCGTGCTCATTCTGCACATTTATTAATAAGATTAAACAAGCGAAAATTTATTTAAAAAAACCATTTGATCCTTTTTTCAAAAAAAAATAGATCTTCCGGACACGACCTTTCAGCACTTCAGAGACGAAGATTTTAAGGTTGTGCGATTTAACCAATAAATAATAAAAAATAAAGAATGACAGAAGTGTCCGTTTATACAAAGTCAGCCTTCCGGCGTTCCTTTTGGGAACATTCGGTTATTTTTGATAAAAACGGCATCACCTGACTCTATGATAGAAAAATTAAAATTTTGACATTTTTTACTTTTGTTTTTTTTTACAAAATGGGAGGTTGGACCCGACGAGGGTTGCCTACGTATCTCACGTCCTGTGAGAATCAAACCGGCGTAGTTCGCCCAACATAAACTAAACTTGTAAACAAGACTCCTTTCTTTTGTTTTTTTCCAAATACATTAAACTAAAAAAACAAAAACATTTTCATTTTTTTCCAAAATTTCGGCAGGGTTTTGATACTACTTGGACATTGGTTTTATTTTTCTAAAAAGTAGTTATCTCCCTACACTGCTATTTTTCTCTTCTTTTTTTTCACAATTTTTTTTTCAAAAATTCTTGATTTCAGAAGCCGGTCAGCATGCAGATCTGAAGCAAATAAATGTGCAAAACACACAGGATGAAATAGGATGGTCTTTTTCCATTTCAGGTTGCTAGTCCTAGACGGACCCAACCCCTGTGTTGAGTCCCCTAAGTCGAATGCAACATGATGCAAATAAGTGTTCCTACTAGGGATCCGGCATGAAGTCACGTTATTCTATGTTCAAAACCTGGGTCTTTGTTCTAGGCAGTGCACCCGAGCGGACAACTCGAGTTGAGGAAGGAGCTCCTTTCCGGGAACCAAAAGGCCAGCCGGTTTAGAAACTTTCCGAGCCTCTTTTATTTAGGGTATGACACTAACAGAATGGGGAGTGTTAACCAGTAAGCACATCCCCGGAGGTAAGAAGAGAAGGTTTCGGCACAATTTATATGTACAGTTCAAATAATATCAATGTAGTAAAAAGCATCATTTTGCATATTAAGCTCAAATATGTAAAAATCAGATAAAGCCAAATATAACAATTTATCTAAGCTCGAATTTTGAACCCTAAACCAGAGATTCTTTCTTTATCCCCAGCAGAGTCGCCAGAGCTGTCACACCTCCTTTTTCGCCCGCGCCGCCTTAAAAGGGCGCGGAAGGGAGTTTTTTCCACTTAAAGGACAATCGAAACGGGATTTATTTATTTATTCAGAGTCGCCACTTGGAAGATTTAGGGTGTCCCAAGTCACCAATTTAATCCCGAATCGAGAAAAATATTCGACTTTCCAAATGAAGTCTGCGAACCAGAAATTCTAAGTAAGGCATTCTGTTGACCCGAGGGAAGGTGTTAGGCACCCCCGAATCCCGTGGTTCTAGCACGGTCGCTTAAACTGTTGTAATGGCTAAAATATCTGATTTTAATACATGTTCAAAAATTATAGTGCAATTTCAACTTTTAACCGCTTTATTGTTATTATTATTTTATAGAGAATTGCAACATCGTGAAAATATATCTCGAACCACGTCACATCAATGTACCCGTGGTTATCGATATATTTCGACTCTGTTGAGATTTTGATTTGGGTCACATAAATGTGCACCCGAGTTTTAAGAAAATTAAATTATTAAAGGCGCGCCTAAAGCGACTAGTGTATCACTTACTTTGGGTAGGGCCGTGAAAGTTTGCTAAACGGTCCATTCCGAAGTCTAAGCAATTTTTATAGTAAATATTTACTGAGGGCCCCGCAATTTGTGATTTACTTGGCGAGACACACCTCCATTTTATTTTAAAAGGATCGTCCTATAGTAACTATGTTTTTCTATTTCCGCCCGTCTCTAAAATAAAATAAGAAAAAGTACCTAATTTATTTTCATACTTGCGGGTTATTAGTTAAGATTCGTATACGATTTGTTAATTCTGAAAATGATGCAATAAGGGCGATCTGTTTGCCATTTATTGGGCCCAAGTCCAATATATGTGAGGTAAAACTGGACCCGGGCCATCCTTAATCCAATAGGGCTAGTTAATGGTTTCTACACATTCATAGCTTGTAAAAAATGGTATCATCTTATTAACAAGTTTCTTCAAATTTAAAGTGGCGTTCTACTGGAATGTAAGAACTTGTAAATCTAATTAATTTTTTTTCTAACCATTTACATGCATTAAATTAACTACTTGTATCTAATTAAACAATGTTCCTATCAGTTTCCGAAACAGGCCATTTGTTCAATGAGATAACTATTGAATGTTTGATAATAATCTAAATGGCCTACCATGCTTTTGATATATGCTATTTAACAAATAATACTGAAGTAACAGAACAAGAGTTACTATATCATAAATCCTTTTAACTAAACATACATGAGCAGTTTTCTTACTAAACTATTGCAAAAAGGCATGTCCAGTTATACATAAATAAACACTTATATGATTCTAATGAAAAAGGTATTCTAATATGTATACAAATAAATAAACAACTATAATGAATTTAAAACTTCAACTCTTCACTTCTTTGTATTCATGCTTCAAGTTTTAACCTATAAGAACCAGTGTATCAATTTGTGTACCTGGTATTTGAAAATCAAAAAGAAGAAGAGGAGGATCAGTGGAGAAAACAGCAGTAGCATACACAACAACACAGTAGTACAACAACAACCAGTAAATCCAGGAAATACTAAAACTGAAAACCAGCAGTACCAAAATGAAACACAAACAGATGCAAGGACACAGTCTTCTGATTTGTTAAAAACTCAAGAAAAGCATCCTGAAACTCTTAATGTAAATATTCAGCCTTAACACTCTAACTCTTAGTGTAAAAGTTCTGATTTTTACTTTCTGAATTTTTTCCTCTCTTTTCCAGTATTTTTCCAGATTTTTCTCTCTTTCAGTCTGCCCCCTTTCTGTCCAGACCTTCCCCTCTCTTTATACAAGTATCCTCTTTTTCCCTAGGTGCTGCCCGACCCCTCTCTTCTTTGAAAAATCAGAATTTTTCCACTATCTGCCACTAAGACTGCCTTTTTCCACTTAAACAGCCCCCACTACCTTTTGTTCCCCATTAATGTATTAGTTAATACCCCCATTAACAAGGCACTAATACTAAAATATAAACTTAACTGTTTCAATCCCAAATTGCCCCTGAAAACCCTTAATATTACTGCCCTCCTAACACAAACACTACTGCATTACAACTTTTAAAATCTGAAATCTGTTTTCAACTTTAACAAAGATTTGAAAATTAAACCTGACTTTCAAATGTACCCAAACTTATTTTTGATTACTGAAGGACTAAGGTTAGAAATCAATTGGAACAAATGAACTTGGAATTAAATCAATCTAGACTTAACACAACATAGAACTTAACACAATCCTTAAAACTAAAACTGAAATATTTAATCAATATGCACATGAATGCAAACATCAGGAATGCAAGTTCATTGTCATTAGGATGACAATGCCCTGAAACCAAATGGTCACGGATCAAATATACACAACAACGTTTGACAAACTTTCTGTTTTAACAAACAAGAGTGCATTAATTGACGAGAACTAATTTAACTGACTACCTAAAACAAACGATAATAGTCAATCAAAAATAAACAAACAGGCTGTTGCAATCAACAATAACAGGAACATGGATTTATAATAAAATAACTAATCGACGAACTTAATTGAATCGATTACACATATTGTAACTCATAGCAATTATAACAAACAGAAACAATGCTAGAATTTGATCGAATAAACGGGTCTAGTGGATATGAGACAGAATTAAGTAAAAGAAAGAAAAATAGGAAAATTATAAGACTACTACAACAGGCAATCATACATAGAGTATAAAAGAAAAACAGGGAAAATACCTCTGAATCTTCAACCCAAAATATGTCCTAATCTTGAATCGGATTGAACCTTATTGAGGTCGAACGGACCTGAATAATTTGAGAATACTTCGATTAAGATCCATTAGACCCCAAACCTTCATTTAATCGGACAAATTCCATGATTTGGAATTTTAGGGTTCCATTTTTTCTCGGATTTAGGGTTTGATCATTTCTGGGCAGATTTGAAGGGAATCAAGGGTGGTTTAGGGGTGAAGGAAGCTTGGGGGTCACCTAGTATGAATCTGACACAAATCTGGCAAGTTCATGTTCGGCTAGAACCTTCAAAAGAAGATTCGAGAAGTTTTAGAAAGATTCGATACAAACGATTGTTAGATCCATGGTGAGGGTGGTCAGGAGAAGCTATGGTGTTGATTTGGAAGCCATCAGAAAAGGTTGGGTTTTCAGGCCAAACTTTGATCGAAGATTCGAGACGTTAGGGCCTGATTCTAGGGATATAGGTTACAGATTTGGAACGGAGAGGTCAAGAGGAGTCGGGGTGTTAAGCTGGGGTCGTTTGGACCACCGGAATCGCCGTGAGGCGATTTACGGTGGGTGGTTGGCGGTGGTTGCAGGCGGGGTTCATCTGGTCTCTGAATATCGGAGACGAAAGTGGGAAAGAGGCGGGGTATGGCTTTGGGGGGTGGGGTAAGGATTTAGGCTTATATAGTGAGGGGTTGTTTTGATCTTAACCGTTAGATCTATTAAGATCAATGACCAGGATGAAAGGGGTTAAACCACACGGTGTCGTTTGGTTTAAACAGGGGGTCGGGCTTAACCGGGTAATGGGTCAGGGGTCGGGTTTGGTCACATCTTTGGGACCGTTTGATCATCTGAGATCAACGGTCCAGATTGAGACGCTTGAAACGACGTCGTTTGATAGAGGCTGGAGACGGGTTGGATTGGACTTGGGCATGAGGTGTGATTTTGGGCCTGATTTTCCTTTTAAAAAACTGGCCCAATCCGAATTCCTTCATATTTTTGAACTCTTTCCCTTTTCTTAAAAATTAAATAAAATCCTAAACAAATTGTAAAATCAAAAAATAAAACTACACACATATTATTTAACACCTATAATAATTAACACACAAATTAAACATTTAAATAAAATCAACACAATGGCAAGAAACACATATGTATATTTTTTTGTGATTTTCTTTTAATCCAAATTATGGTTAATTAATTATAAATATAAATATAAATATATATATATATATATATATATATATATATATATATATATATATATATATATATATATATATATATATATATATTTGTATTTTATCCTTTTATATAAACCAATGATTAATTAATTACGCAAATGCAACATTAATTCCTAAATGCACATGTACCTATATTACTATTTTTCTGTATTTTTCTTTAATTAGAATAAAATAAACATGCACAGATAAAATGCCACGAAAAATTCAAAATCGTATACAAAGAAAAATTATTTGTGATTTCTTTTGGAGTAGTTCTTGTGAGGCAAAAATCACGTGCTCACAAAAGTTATCTGCATTGTTACAGCTGTAAGAAATTAGTTCTTTCACGCTGCCAAAAACAGTTGAATCGAGCAATGAATCGTGCCGAAACGTGCAGTATTTTGGGACATTTGTTTGGATTGTGAGCCTGTTGAAAATCTGCTTTGTTTTGCACTAATTAAGCAGCAAATCTGCACAGTTTGAGTGCAGATTCTGCGCTATTAGCCTTCGTTATTGAATCTGTCTTGGTTTAACTAAAATCTCTCATGTTGTGACCATTATATGAACTTAATCATTCAAATTGAATTCGATTTTGAAGCAACTTTAAAGGCGGAACAGAGTTTTATGCTCTATGCTCATGAGAAATGAGATTTTCAGTTTACTTTTCAATATGAAACAGTCTTAAGGGGTTTATTAAACTCACTGTGAGTTGTGCATTTGGAGTTTTTGGCTGTCTTCATTTGTCCTTTCAGTTGTGAACTATTTCCCTGGTAAAGACTCTAGCTAAATTTGGAGTTGGCTGGAAAAGACTATTTGGAGTTGTGAGTTGTGAGTTGTGAACTATTTCAGTTGTGAAAGATTCTGCCTGCGTAATTTGAAGCTGGAATTTCTAGCTTGCTATAGCTATTGTTATCTATGAATCCTTCCATCTGATAAACTTGGTGCGCGCTAGGAGGTCAAATCACGCTATACAGCTGGGCTAACCATTACTTTGGCTGATCATGTGAGCTGAAAATAGTCATTGTTATTGCACATGAATTTCACTCTATTTCACCTCTATGTTCACTGATTATTCTCATGTCAAAGGAATTTCCATACATTTCTGAGTCACATTCTTTTTGTTGCTGTTGTACTACTAAAACATGAAGAATTGATTTGGTTCTTACTTCTAAGTTGTCTTATTCCTTTGACTGGTTTACGACAATTGTTGGCATTTCATGGTTAGGCAGACCTACAAGCATATAATTAGATCATTACGACTACGGGTATGGTTCCCCTAATATAGTTGCGGTGATTAATTTCGTATTAGTTCCAAATATGAATATCCTAATTCATTTAGTTGAATAGTTTGGAGGCATGCCCTTCATACATTTGAATAACATAGTTTTCGACCTTCGTTTAACTAGTCTTGTTTCGATTCTTAGAATTCGAGGCGTGCCATTTAGTAAATTTCTATGGCCCTTGCAAAGTTGCAAACGCGTAGTTGCTTTAGGCATATTATTTTAACAATTCACCTTCCTAAATTTGGGTGCACATTTATGTGACCCAAATCCAAATCTCAACAATGTTAAAATATGTTAAAACCGCGGGTGCATTTATGTGACGTGGTTCGAGGCATGTTTTAATAACGTTGCAATCCTCTTTAATTAATTAAATAAAAGCAGTTAAAAAGTTAAGTTCGCACATAGATTCATAATTATTTAGAATCAGATGATTAAACCAGATATAACAGTTGAGCGACCGAGCTAGAACTACAGAACTTGGGAATGCCTAACACCTTCTCCCGGGTTAACAGAATTCCTTACTCGGATTTCTGGTTCGCGGACTGTTAAACAGAGTCAAACTTTTCCTCGATTCGGGATTAAACCGGTGACTTGGGACACCATAAATCTCCCAAGTGGAGACTCTGAATCTTTCAATAAATATAATCCCGTTTCGATTGTCCTTTAATTGGAAAAACTCCTTTATTTATCCCCTTTTGGGGGTGTAGCTAAAAAAGGAGGTGTGACAGGGTGCTCCATTTGTATGGTCGGACGAGTATGAGGAGAGCTTTCAGAAGCTCAAGACAGCCTTGACCACAGCTCCAGTGTTGGTTTTGCCATCAACTTTAGGTTCATATACTGTGTATTATGATGTTCGAGAGTTGGT
This sequence comes from Nicotiana tabacum, assembly GCF_000715075.1. NCBI lineage: Eukaryota > Viridiplantae > Streptophyta > Magnoliopsida > Solanales > Solanaceae > Nicotiana > Nicotiana tabacum. The sequence continues at coordinate 206,422,469 of NC_134101.1, forward strand.
ATTGGTTGTGTGTTGATGTAGGAGGGTAGAGTTATTGCTTATGCTTCTCGTCAATTGAAGCCCCATGAGAAGAACTACCCCATTCATGATTTGGAGTTGGCTGCCATAGTTCATGCATTGAAGATTTGGAGGCATTACTTGTATGGCGTATCTTGTGAGGTGTTCACTAATCATCGCAGTCTTCAGCATTTGTTCAAGCAAAAGGATCTTAATTTGAGGCAGCGGAGATGGTTGGAATTTCTTAAGGATTATGATATCACTATTCTGTATCATCCGGGAAAGGCCAATGTAGTGGCCGATACTTTGAGCCGAAAGGCAGTGAGTAAGGGGAGTTTGGCATATATTCCAGTTGGGGAGAGACCCCTTGCAGTTGATGTTTAGGACTTGGCCAATCGGTTTGTGAGATTGGATATTTTGGTGCCCAGTCGGGTGTTGGCTTGTGTGGTTTCTCGGTCTTCCTTATATGATCGCATCAAAGAGCGCCAGTATGATGATCCGCATTTGCTTGTCCTTAAGGATAGAGTTCAGCATGGTGATGCCAGAGATGTGACCATCAGTGATAATGGTATGTTGAGGATGCAGGGCCGGATTTGTGTGCCCAATGTGGATGTGCTTAGAGCGTTGATTCTGGAAGAGGCCCATAGCTCGCGGTATTCTATCCATCTGGGTGCCGCAAAGATGTATCAGGATTTGAGGCAGCACTATTGGTGGAGAAGAATGAAGAAAGATATTGTGGGATTTGTAGCTCGGTGTCTCAATTGTCAGCAGGTGAAATATGAGCATCAGAGAAGGTTATTCCCGAGTGGAAGTGGTAAAGGATCAATATGGACTTTGTGGTTGGACTTCCTCGGACTTTGAAGAAGTTTGATGCTATTTGGGTGATTGTGGATTGGCTGACCAAGTTCGCGCACTTCATTCCTGTGTGTACTACCTATTCAGAGCGGTTGGCAGGGATTTATATCCGGGAGATTGTTCGGTTGCATGGTGTTCTGGTTTCTATCATCTTAGATAGAGGTACTCAGTTTACTTTGCAGTTTTGGAGAGCCGTGCAGAGAGAGTTGAGTACTCAGGTAGAGTTGAGCACAACGTTTCATCCTCAGACGGACGGACAATCCGAGCGCACTATTCAGATACTGGAGGACATGTTGCGTGCCTGTGTTATTGATTTCGGAGGTTCTTGGGATGAGTTTCTGCCGCTTGCAGAGTTTTCCTACAACAACAACTATCAGCCCAGCATTCAGATGGCACCATATGAGGCCTTGTATAGGAGACGGTGTAGATCACCAGTTGGTTGGTTCGAGCCTGGTGAGGCTAGGATGTTGGGAACAGACTTGGTTCAGATGCCTTAGAGAAAGTGAAGGTGATTTAGGAAAGACTTCGTACAGCTCAGTCACATTAGAAGAGTTATGCGGACCGGAAGGTTCGAGATGTGTCCTATATGGTTGGCGAGAAGGTCTTCCTGAAGGTTTCGCCCATGAAGGGTGTTATGAGGTTTGGGAAGAAAGGCAAGTTGAGTCCGCGGTTCATTGGGATTTTTGAGGTGCTTCAGAGGATTGGGGAGGTGGCTTATGAGCTTGTTTTGCCACCCAGCCTATCGAGTGTGCATACGGTATTTCATGTTTCTTTGCTCCGGAAGTATATTGGGGATCTGTCTCATGTTTTGGACTTCAGCACGGTTCAGTTGGATGATGGTTTGACCTTTGATGTGGAGCCAGTAGCTATTTTGGGTCACCAGGTTCAGAAGTTGAGGTCAAAGGATATAACTTCAGTGAAAGTGGTTTGGAGAGGTCGGCCCGTGAAGGAGGCTACCTGGGAGACCGAGCGGGAGATACGGAGTGGATATCCTCATCTGTTTGAGGCTTCAGGTATGTTTCTTGACTTGTTCAAGGACGAACGTTTGTTTAAGTTGGGGAGGATGTGACGACCCGGCCAGTCGTCTCATGAGTACTGCTCCATTTCCCCCATTTCAGCTTCTTTACGCTTCGTTATCCGTATTTTATATGATCAGGTAGATTAGTTCGAGTTCGGAGAGGATTTGGTAAGAAATGAGACACTTAGTCTCTCTTAAGAAGGCTTAAGTTGGAAAAGTCAACCAGATATTGACTTATGTGTTAGAAGGCTCGGAAGTGAGTTCCGATGGTTCGGTTAGCTTCGGGAGGTGATTTGTGACTTGAGAGCACGATCAGAATGGGTTTTGGAGTTGTAGAGAAGATTTAGGCTTGAATTGGCGAAATTGATATTTTGGAAAATTCTAGTTGATAGGCGAGATTTTGATATAGGGGTCGGAATGGAATTCCAAGAGTTGCAGTAGCTTCGTTGTGTCATTTGGGATGTGTGTGCAAAATTTCAGGTCATTCGGACAAGATTTGATAGACCTTTTGATCGAAAGCATAATTTAAGAGTTCTTGGAGTTCTTAGGCTTGAATCCTATGTTAAATTGGTGATTTGATGTTGTTGGAAGCGTTCCGAAATATTGAACAAGTTTGAACGATGTCATGGGATGTGTTGGTACAATTAGTTTGAAGTTTCGGGGGTCCCGGGTAGGTTCCGGGATGTTTTAGGTCGAAAATCATAGTTGCAGCAGGTCCAGGAGGGTTGCAGGTCCCAGAACTCACACACGCGGTCCGCACAAAAATGAATGCGCCTGCGGTGAGTGCTTTACGAACCGCACAAAAGCGGCCGCGGCCGCGGTAGGCGTCGCGCGGACCGCACAAAAGTGGGCGCGGCTGCGGTGAAGAACCTTCCCGCTGGTCTAACTTCGGAAGCTCATATCTTTTGATATACAAGGAATTGTGAGGTGATTCAAAAATTATAGTTATAGTCCTTCATGTCTAGTTTCCAAAAAGGTAAAGATATCGCAAATTGGACATCTGTAGCAAAAGTTATGGCCAAAATACTAAAGCCTGTCACTGCAGAGGAAGGCCTGTGCGGCCGCGGTTGTGTTTGCGCGGACCGCATTGGCTTGCGCTGACCACGGTCGTTTTGGTGCGGCCTGCGGTAGCTGAAATTTGAGGGGGTACCTCTAAATACGAGGTTTTGGGTTTTATTTAATATTTTGACCTAGAGAGCTCGGAATTTTGCGATTTTTTGAAGGATTTTCAAGAAATTCATCGGGGTAAGTGATTTTAACTCAGATTTGGCTAGAATACATGAATCTATCACTAAATTCATCATTTAATTCGTTATTTGGGATGGAATTTGGGAAGAAAATTGTAAAATCTTTCAAAAATGTAAAATGATGATTTAAAGGACCAAATGGTATCAGAATTGGATAATTTTGGTATGGTTAGACTCGTGAGAGTATGAAGATTCTGAAAATGTCAATTTTACCCGATTTCGAGGCGTGGGCCCGAGGCTCGGGTTTTGCTAATTTCGGGATTTTTGATTTTTTTGAATGTTTTCGCTTGGGCTTTGTTCCCTTAGCATATTGTGACGTATTCGTTCTGATTTTGGATAGATTCGACGCGCGTGGAGACCAATTTGAGAGGGCAAGGGCATAGTGAGCTAGAGTTTTGGCCAGTTTGAGGTGAGTAATGATTTTAAATGATGTCCTGAGGGTTTGAAACCCCGGATTTGCACAACGTAGTGCTATACTAAGTTGAGATACACGCTGTGTGACGAGCGTGAGGTTCAATGCTATGGGGATTGGGACTTGGTCCATCCCGAATGATATTTTACTACATTTTTGATTGAGACATATACTTTATTGTTGTGAATTGGGCTTGTTGCCATGCTTGGGGCCTTGTGCCGACCTGTAGAACCCTTAGGGGATTTTTGACTGGTTTTCCTCACTTATTTTGTTAATGAATTTATATCCTCAGTCATGTTTCCAATTGTTTAAGAATGATATGAACCATATTTTTGAAATGTTAATCATAAATAGGAAGAGATATGAGGGATGAGATCCCGACTGTACATTATGCCCGAGAGACTGTGATTTTTAAATGACTGAGAGGGGTCAAGGACCCAATAGTGAGGATATTTTATATGATATGGATCGGGCTGTGCGCCGCAACAGATATATATATATTATACATATTATGGATCAGGCTGCACGCTGCAACAATTACTTATATGGATCAGGCTGCACGCCGCAGCAATTATATAGCGCTTGGGCTGAAGGAGCCCCTCCGGAGTCTGCACACCCCCAGTGAGCGCAGTCGACTATTATTATTATGGATCGGGCTGTACGCCACAGCGATATACGGATCGGGCTGCACGCCGCAGCGGTATATATATTTATTGATTCGGTTATCATGAGAAGTATATGAATTGAGAACTGAGGATAAGAACGAATAAATGAACTGAAATGTTTGAGGAGTTGATTTATACTGATTATATCTGTTTTACCTAGTTTAAAGAATTTCACATGATTTCCGTATTCACTGTTGCTTAAATGATTTTTCTGTTTTGATATAGAACTGCTTAGTGCCTTTATGTGATTTCATACTGTCAGCCATTATTTATTGTTATTACTCACTAGGTCGGAGTACTCACATTACTCCTTGCACCATGTGTGCAGGTACAGGTATTCCTGAGGCATAGAGCGAGCTTTCCTGCCGTTCTGTTTTCATCGGAGTTATTGAGGTAGCTGCATGGCGTTCACAGACCCGATTTCTCCTTCTATCTCCTCTTATTATTCCACATTTTAGACATATTTCTGTATTAGATTGTTGAAACTTTGTATTAGAGGCTCAAACTTGTGACACCAGATCAATGGGCTATTTTACAGAGATTTTTTGTGATTATGGTTTCCGCACATTTCATCTGTTAAATTCATACTTCTATTTATATTAAATTGGTATTAAATCCCGAAAATTGGTATTGAATTATAAAGAAAGAGATTGTGAGATGTTAGTTAGTCGGGCTTGCCTAGCATTGTGTTGGGCGCCATCACGGCCAGGGTTGGGGACGTGACACCTTCTCTCGGGTTAACAGAATTTCTTACCCGAATTTCTTTGTTCGCAGACCATAAATAAGAGTCAACTTCCTCGATTCGGGATTTTAAACTGGTGACTTGGGACACCATAAATTATTCCAAGTGGCGACTTTGAATCTTAAATAAATAATCTGGTTTCGATTATTGTCACTTTAATTGGAAAAACTCCCTTATATCCCTTTCGGGTAAAAAGGAGGTGTGACATTTATCATTTTAAATGAAAACACAATTGAAATGTAAATCATGATATAAGTTTTTAGAGCATTTATATCAATACAAGATTTTAATAAAAATAATATAAACGCATTTCAATTTTATTAAGTCATTGAAATCTGTTTTGGCTCCTAAGGCCTAAACATAAGAAAATCATTTTCTTTCATCGGGAGTACTATACTAATACCGACATATTAAACAACCACTAAGTGATCAACCTAGTAACAAATATTTGACCGTACTTGTCTAGTCAGCTTCCAGTAGTGTCGTACGAGTTGACTTAACCTCATTACTTAAAGCAATGATCATTTGCCCTCTCAATTGGGGAGTTTATCCCACAAACCTCGTTAGCCTTGGAATGCGTCCCTACACCGACATGTGTAGTTCCATGGTAACGATCTTAATATTCGAAGCAATCTCGGTCATCTCCACTAATAACTCCCAAAATATTTGAATATCAAAAATAAATTCATAGCAGCCTCAAATGATCTACTTTTATCAAATCATGATTTTTATAGCCAGTCTAAACTATTTGAAAATATCAAAAGAATAACTTTTTCCATGTTAAAGCCTTTAGCAATTTAATATCAATCTTCTAAAGATGCAATAAGTGGTACTCTATTGTTTAAATTTAAAAGACACATTTTTTCATGAAAATATATCTTTAGTATTCAAACATTTTATACTCTTATTAACACATAAGTTTTAATAAAACTTATAACGTTTTCCTTAAGTGTCATCTTGCAAACAAGTTTTGAAAATAAGATTCCTATAGAATCACATGACACTTCATAAGCAACAAACATAGAAAAATATGGTGATATCCTTCCCGCTTGTCCCCACAAGTATAGATGCACATTTATAAATAATATCACGTATTAACTCAAGACATGCTTTTAGAGAGAATCCCTCAAGAATAATAAGTCATAATCAACTTACCTCAATCTTCAAGCTCCAAATAATACAACACCACGCTAATTGATTAAAATTCTCAAATATCGCCAACAATTCAATATCTACCATTCGATATCCCAACTACATCAAAACAAACATGAAAAGATCCATAAGCATCTACTTAGATTTTACAATTCGGCAACAAGACTTCAACCATTGTAAAATTATCCAATACATCCACCAATTAGCTTATTCAATTCCATTTTTATCATTAAATACTCATTTGGAGTCATTAATGATACTATATTATTTACTCAACATCACCAAGTCACTATTCATTATCTTCTCCAAAAAACTCAAGGTTCAAGAACATCCAATTCATGAACTAGTGTTATTTCTTAGCCAAATGGTGATTCCACCTTCAATTCCTCCATCAATTAGGTTATCAAATCTATTGGCATCATTAAAAACTCAAAACAATTTCATTTATATCAACCCACCACTATTCACCTTCTTCTTTATTCAAAATATTATTTTCAAGACTCACTCTTAGGGTTTATATAATACTCCATTATAACTTCAAATAAACTTCGTAAACATGCTACCCATGCTCCAATATATCATACATGTGAATCTCGAATAAATAAATTACCTCTTGATGGAAGAATCTCACTTTTCTCTTTTTGGTGTTCTTGAAGATTCAACCCATTTACAATGGATTTCGATCCATAATAATGTTAGTGTTATATCAAATGATGTTATATAATCATTCTTATACCAAATAAACTTACCTTGAAGTGTAGTCATGATGGGAGAGTTCCCCCTTCTCTCTAGAACTCAAACCCTTGTCCAAAATTACATCTATTTTCTCTCCCAAAATAGCCACTTTTATAACTACGCACACCTCCAGTGTAGCTATGCTCACTTCCTCTTCAACTCCCCTTCTTCTGAGAAGCTTGCTGGAATTAGCTACGCACAAGGCATCGTAACTACGCCATAGCTCGCGTAGTTGCGTGGTTGTTGTGCTACCTTCTAGTAAAAAGACCATAACTTCTTGTAAGAATATCCAAATGATAAAGGGTTTGAAGAATTGAAAAAAAAACTCATATATCTTTAATTTGATAGGTCGTACACCACATAAATCTTCATATATTGGGATTTGTGCTCGTTTGAAGTTAGACCTTGTGCAAACTCATTTGAAAATTTAGTCCATCATGTAGTTTCCAACTTGACTTAGCCTTAGGGATCTTCTTAGAACATAAACCATTATTAATACACATTGTACACATATTAGCATGATCAATTAATATCCTCCATATTAATAATCTTTTTTCATACCCGAATTAATATAATTAGCACATATTAATCTTCTTAATAGACTCAAAACACTTCAAAATTTTCTGGGGTATTACATAGAGATTCATAGAGTTGGCATGTCAAGCAGTATTTTTGGTCCCTACGGTGAGGGAGAGGATCAGGAGGTTCATTGATGGCCTCAACTATGGTCTTCGATATAATATGGCCTGAGAGGCCGAGAGAGATGCTAGGTTTGACTAGGTGGTTGAGATTGCCAATGCTTGTAGCACGTTCATAGGCTTGAGAGAGAGGAAGGAGGCCAAAAGGCCTCATGGTTTGGGTGGTTTTAGTGGTGCCTCATTTGGAGGCCAGTCACATCACAGTAGAGGCCGTCCTTTTAGGCCCGCTCAGGCAACTCGTTAGATTTCCCGTGCTTCATAAGTTAGCCACAATTCATACACTGCTCACCCATTTCAATCATCATTCAATGTGCTGCTGGCATAGAGTTCTTACCACTCTTCATCGGCTCAAGATTCCACAGGCAGCTATTCGAGCTATCATGGTCAGTCACAGGGTCAGCAACCTCGTTAGAGAAGGGATTATTTCAAGTGTGGGGACTTGCATCATCTTAAAATGGATTGCCCCAGACTTCTAAGTAGTGCACCACAACGTGGCATGCAGTCTATGGTTCCAGTGCCAATAGCCACACCACCCGTACAACTAGATAGGGGTGGGCTTAATTAGTTCGAAGTCGCCCTAGAGGGGGAGGTCAGTCAGGTGGTGGTAGGCCCATTGCTATGCATTTCTGGCTAGGGCAGAGGAAGTTGCTTCCGACACCGTGATCATGTGTATCATCATATTTTTCTCGTTATTTTGATATGCCTCTTGATTTCCTTGATATTCTTGTTCATGTATCTATAATGGCGGGTGATTTTATTGTGTTGGATTGTGTATATCGATCTTGTGTGGTTACCACTGGAGGTTATGAGACTAGAGTCGACTTTTTATTGCTCAATATGGTCGATTTCAAGGTGATTTTAGGTATGGATTGGTTATCTCTATACCATGCTATTCTCTAGTGTAATTCTAAGACTGTGAAGTTGGGTCTGCCGGGGTTACTGAGGCTGGAGTGGAGAGGTTCTCTTGGTCACACTCCTAGTAGAATGATTTCATTTTAAAGGCTCAATGGATGGCTGAGAAGGGATGTTTGGCATATTTGGACTTCGTGAGGGATGTTAGTGCCGATACTCTTATTGTCGAGTCAGTTCCAATAGTGAGGGAGTTCTCAAATGTGTTTCCTGCAGACTTGTCGGGCATGCCACCTGACGAGAATATTTATCTGGTGCCCAGCACTCAACCCATCTCTATTCTACCATATTGCATGACACCACAAAGTTGAAGGAATTAAGGAACAATTATAGGAATTTCTTAATAAGGGTTTCATCAGGGCTAGTGTGTCACCTTGGGGTGCACTCATACTATTTGTGTAGAAGAAAGATGATTCCGTGAGAATGTGCATTGACTACAAGGAATTGAACAAGGTTACCATCAAGAACAAGTATCCACTACCGCATATTGATGATTTATTTGATCAGCTTCAGGTTGATAGGGCATTCTCGAAGATTGACTTGAGATCGAGTGCCATCAATTGAAGATTAGGGCTTCAAATATTCCTAATATGGCTTTCGTGATTGGTTATGGGCATTATAAGTTCTTGGTGATGTCTTTTGGGTTGACCAATGCCCTAGTAACTTTCATGCACTTGATGAACAACGTATTTTAGCCTTATCTAGATTCCTTCGTCATTATCTTCATTGATGATATATTGGTGTATTCTCGTAGACGGGATGGGCATGAGCAATATTTGAGGATCATGCTCCAGATTTTGAGGGAGAAGAAACTATATGTTAAATTCTCCAAGTGCGAGTTCTAGTTAAACACAGTGGCATTCTTGGATCACGTGGTGTCTAATGAGGGGATTAAGGTGGATCCGAAGAAGATTGAGACAATTTAGAGTTGGCCTAGACATTCTACCGCTACTGAGGTATAGAGTTTCCTAGGGTTGGTTGGCTATTATTGTTGTTTTGTGGAGGGGTTTTTATCGGAATCCCATTGACTAAATTGACGTAGAAGGGTGCCCCATCCATGTGGTATGATGAGTGTGAGGAGAGCTTTCAGAAGCTCAAGACTGCCTTGACTACAACTCCACTTCTGGTGTTGCCTTTGGGATCAGCTTTATATACAGTCTATTTTTATGCTTCACGGGTTGGCATTAGGTATGTGTTGATGCAGGGTGGTAGAGTGATTGCTTATGCTTCATGCCTGTTGATGCCCCATGAGAAGAACTACCTAGTGCACGATTTGGAGTTAGCAACTACTGTTCACGCGCTCAAGATTTGGAGGCATTATTTTTATGGAGTGTCTTGCAAGATGTTCATGGATCGCCAGAGTCTCCAGCATCTATTCAAGCAAAAGGATTTAAACTTGAGGCAACAGAGGTTGTTGGAGCTATTGAAAGACTATGATATCGCCATTCTTTATCATCTGGGGAAGGCCAATATGGTGGCTGACGCCTTGAGTAGGAAGGCAAAGAGAATGGGGATTCTTACTTTAATTCCAGCTGGGGAGAGACTGTTAGCTTTGGTTGTTCAGGTTTTGGTAAATAGGCTAATGAGGTTGGATATTTCGGAGCCTAGTAGGGTTCTTGCTTGTATTGTATCACGATCGTCCTTGTTTGGGTGCGTCAGTATGATGATCCCCACTTGCTTGTCCTTAGGGACACAATGCTATAGGATGATGCCAAGGATGTGAATATTGGTGATGATATGGTATTGAGGCTTCAGGGTCGGATCTGTGTTCCTAATGTGGATGACTTGATAGAGTTGATTCTTGAGGAGGGCCATAGTTCGCGGTATTCCATTCATCTAAGTGCCGCAAAGTTGTACCGTGATTTGAGGCAACATTATTAGTGGTAGAGGATGAAGAAGGATATTGTTGAGTATGTTGCACATTTTTTGAACTGCCAGCATGTTAAGTATGAGCATTAGAGACCTAGTGGTTTGCCTCAGAGGTTAAATATACTGGAGTGAAAGTGGGAGCGTATCACTGTGGATTTTATGATTGGGTTGCCATGGACCTTGAGGAGGTTTGATCTGATGTGATTCATGGTGGACAGATTGACCATGTTTGCATGCTTCATTCCAGTCATGACTACCTATATTTCAGAGCATATGGCTTGGATTTATCGTAAAAGGATTGTTCGCCTTCATGGTGTGCCCGTGTATATTATCTTAGATCGAGGCACTTAGTTTACATCACATTTTTGGAGAGCAGTGCATCGTTAGTTAGGCACACAAGTTGAGCTGAGTATGGCATTCCATCCCCAGATGGACGAGCAATCTGAACATACTATTCAGATCTTAGAGGACATGTTGCGAGCCTATGTCATTGATTTCGGGGGTTGTTGGGATCAACTTCTATAGTTAGCAGAGTTCGCCTACAACAACAACTATCGATTGAGTATCTAGATGGCTCCGTATGAGGCCTTATATGGAGGTGATGTCGTTCTTAGGTTGATCGATTTGATCCTGCGTAGGCTAGGTTATTAGGCACTGATCTAGTTCGTGATACTTTGGAGAAGGTGAAATTAATTTAGGAGTAACTTTATACATCATAGTCCAGGAAAAAGTGTTATGCTAATAGAAAGGCTTGTGATGTGGCATTCATGGTTGATTAGAGGGTTCTACTTAGAGTTTAGCCCATGAAGGGTGTGATGAGGTTCAGGAATAAGGGCGAGTTGAGCCCTCAGTATAATTGTCCATGTGAGGTCTTGGAGAGGGTTGGTGAGGTAGCCCACAGACTTACTTTGCCACCCAGTGTATTAGGAGTCCATCTAATGTTCCATGTTTTTATGCTTCGAAAGTGCTATGAGGATTCGTCACAGTGTTGGATTTCATCTTGGTGCAATTAGACAAGTATTTGACTTATAATGAGGAGACAATGCTATTTTGGATAGGTAGGTTCGCAAGTTGAGGTTGAAGAATATTTCACCATTTACCTATTTGGTGATCCCCGTATGTGTATTTATTGTTATGTGACTAGCAGGGATGTTGACTTGGGTTCGGGAGGTTTTGGAGTGAATCAGAACACTTAGTTCCATGGTTGGAGGCTTAAGTTGTAAGAGTTGACCAATGTTTGAATTTTGTGTTGATGACCTCAAATCGGAGTTTTGATGATTCCGTTAGGTTCGGATGGTGATTTTGGGCTTAGACGTATGTCCGGATTTGGACTTGGAGGTTCCTAGGTTGATTTAGTTCCATTTGGCAAAAGTTGGTCATTTAAAGGTTTGGAAGATTCATAGGTTGACCGGGAGTTGACTTTGTTGATGTTGGGTTCATATTGTTGTTCTTGGAGTTGGAATAGGTTTGTTATGTCATTTGGGATTCGTGTGCAAAATTTAAATTCATTTCGAGTTGATTAAACGTGGTTCGACATGAGTATTGGAAAGTTGGAATATGATTAGTTCTTTAGGCTTGAATCGAGGTGTGATTCTGGGTTTTGATGTTATTTTATGTGATTTGAGGCCTCGAGTAGTTTAGTGTTGTGTTTTGGAACTAGTTGGTGTGTTTGGACGGGGTATCGGCGGCCTCAGGTGTGTTTTGAATGAGTTTCAGATCTTTTCCATGTTGTTTGGCAGTTCTGGCCTGCTATTTTTGCCTGCGATGTATTGAGTGCATGTGCGAGTCCGCAGAAGCGGACCTAGGACTGCAGATATAATGAATGGTTGGGGGAGGCTAAGTCCGCAGATACGACGATTTGAGCGCGGATGCACTATCTGCAGGTGCGAAGGTACTTATGTAGAAGCATATGAGCATCATCGACGAGAAGTTTGTAGAAGCGGAGGGATGCAAGCTAAGTGACGTCCGCATCTACGATGGTTTTTCCGCAGATGCGGTACCTTAGAAGAGGAATTTTGGTCCGCAAATGCCTAAATTGCTGGGCAGAATATTTATTTTGAGGGTTTGGTTATTTTCATTAATTGTAGTTTTGGAGCTCGGTTATGGGCGATTTTTGGACTATTTTTCACTACAATATGAAGGGTTAGTAATATCTACTTGATTTTGATGTTAGATCTTGTTTCCCCATGTATTATTACACCTAGACTATGTGATTTAAGGTAGAAATTTGGGGGGGGGGGGTTTGCTTAGTTTTTGGAGAGTAAAAATGGTCGATTTGGGGGTCAAATTGAGGTTGGATAAGGATGAAGCACACACATTTGGACTCGTATTGGAATTAATGTTCGGGATTTGTGACTTTTGTCGAGTTTTGGGGTGTGCGCCCGTGTTGAGTTTGTATAATTGTATAAAGATCGAAGCTTTCTTATTTGGATTTATTTCCTATGGCCTTATGTAATGTTATTGAGTTATTTTTGGCTATATTCAAGCCGTTCGAAGGTCGACTCACACGGGAATGGATTTTTAGAGCATTGATTTGGCTTGCTTGAGGTAAGTATATTACCTAAACTTGGTTGAGGCACTAGTTGCTTGAGTTATTAGTGTTGGCTACGCTCTATGAGTGGTTCATATGTGAGGGGTTGAGCCCATGCGCGTGCACTAGGTTATTATCCTTGCTCGAGGTAGTGATTAGGCTATGATATGCCTTGAATTGATTGCTGAGCTCCATGCTATCATTTTCTTATTTATATACCCCCTTTGTGAGCTAATTGAATCATGTTATAGGTTATTTGTTTGTTAATCTCATGTACAAACATGTTTAATTGCTATTTTGTGGCATAATCGCCTTATTTGGACTATGGTAGTACACTTTGCACATGCCTACACCTTAGCATGCCACTTATATCAGTCTAGGAGTATGTAATTGATATCTACTGTTCATGTACGTATATCTTTGTATATGATATCTGTGTGATATGGACTAGGTTGATAGCACGTGAGTGGTCCGTGCGCATCCGTGATATGATAGTACGTGAGTGGTCTGTGCGGTAGTTATATATGGCATGTGAGTTTTCCGTGCAGAGTATGGATAAGGATCCACCCCCAGGGTCACCCTTTCTCTCCTGGATCTGCACAAAAGATATGCAAAAGCAAGTATGAGTACACCACAACAATTCCCAATAAGTATTATGCCTAACCTTGGTAGAGTATTGACGAGGCCAGGTCAAGACACCTACTAGGACAAGATAAACGAAAAAAATATAATAGCGGAAAAACGGAAACATAGAAGTGAATGATGACAAAGCAATTTAGTAACGTAAACAAATGACATAATTCTTAGCAAAAAGGCAACAAGAAGGAAACTCATAATGAGAACCACAAGTAATCAAATACGGACAAAACCGGTAAGACAACGAAGAATAGAAGCAATAAGAATTATTCAACCAATAAATCTTTGCAATATGAAATGTACAACAAGAATCGCAACTGAGGTACCGCCTCGTATTCACTTTTCACAGTTTCGATCAAAATCTTTCCTTATATCACTGCGTGAGCCTTACATTTAGTTTTGAAAATTATTTTTCCTAAAATAGCTACATGCATTTTAGCCCACCTCATCTCACCGCGTGGCTTCAAGTAATTTCTCTGTTAGCAACACGCGTAACAATCCCACCTTATCTAACCCCATGCGTATCAACCCCTAGCCTTATACCACCACATGTATAGCAATATCACAACATGATCACAACTTTCACCACAAGTGCCCATATACCACAACTTGCCAAAAGAATCAACAATACCAATGTTTCTACAACAAATAGCCTATGTATCAACCACAATGTGTACAAGAATATCAATAATAGAAAAATAAATGTGAATTGCTCAACAAGAAGATATCTCAACAATTAACAACTTCACCTCAATGTGAAAATGACTTTTACAACTTCAACACCAATAACTCAACAAGAGGATATTCAACGAAATAACAACTTCAAGTGAAAGTAATACAACGATTAAAGAGGTTACAAGGCAATAAGGAAGGTAATAAATTTAATTAAAGTATATAAGAGCAACATAATAAGTAAGAGGTAGAACAAGTGTTAACAATGTCAAATAAAGCATGTAAGGGTAGATTAACACATGTTAGAGTATATTAACAATAAGGGATATAACATGTTATGACAATTCAATTAAAGGCATGGAATGAGTGTACATAACCTAAGCCGGTCAAATACCATATATAGCCAGTGTACCCACTTGTCACCTTGCGTATACACTTTTCACATAACACAAATAGCACAATCAACCCAAATCTAAGGGGTAGTTCACCCATACAAAGTTAGGCAAGATACTTACCTCAACTAGGCTAACTCAAGCCTCAAAAATAGCTTTTTCCCTAAAATTTGCCTCCACCCAACTCAAATCTAACCAAAATTTACTTAATAACATCAAACAATGCAAGAAAAAACAATTACAATAGATAAAGCTATGATCTTTATACCTTTGCCAAAAAGTCAACAAAAGTCAACCCTGAGCTCGCTCGGTCAAAACCCAGGTCTAAGGGTAGATTCCGAAGACCTATAACTCCACGAGTCCATATTTGTATTTTGTTTTCAAATCCGAGACCAACTCTACCTTAAACCTTCTTGGAACAAAACCAATCAACCCAGTAAGTCATAAAACCAAAATTACGCATGTATGAAGCATCAAAAGGGGAAACGAGGTGCAAATTCACAAAACGACCGGTCGGGTCGTTACATTCTCCCCATCTTAAAACAAACATTCATCCTTGAACGTGCATAGAGACATACCTGAAGTGAAGAAAAGGTGAGGATAATGACTCCGCATGTCGTGCTCGGTCTCCCAGGTCGCCTTCTTGACTGAATGACCCCTCCATTGAACGTTCACTGAAGCAATACTCTTTGACATCGCTTTTAGACTTGCCTGTCCAAGATAGCCATCGGCTCCTCAACATTAGTCAAATCCTTGTCCAATTGGACCGATATGAAATTTAATTCATGGGACGAAGCACCATAATACTTCCGGAGCTTAAAACATGGAACACCAGGTGACTGTCGATAGGCTGGGTGGCAATGCAAGCTTTTAGGCCACCTCACCAACCCTCTTAAGGATCTCAAAAGGACCGATGTACCTAGGGTTCAACTTGCCTTTCTTCCCGAACCTCATCACACCATTCATGGGTGAAACTCGGAGCAAAACCCTCTCCCCAACTATAAATGCTACATGATGAACCTTCCGATCAACATAACTCTTCTGTCTAGACTGGGCTGTACAAAGCTGATCCTAAATCAACTTGATTTTCTCCAAGACATCTTGAACCAAATCTTTGCCCAACAACCTAGCCTCTCTCGGCTCAAACCAACCAACTAGGGGACAACACCGCCTCCCATATAGGGCCTCATAAGGAGCTATCTAAATACTCAATTGGTAGCTGTTGTTGTACGCAAACTCTGCAAGTGGCAAAATTGACCCCAAGAACCCCCAAAATCCATAACACATGCATGGAACATATTCTCTAATATCTGAATGGTACGCTCGGATTTCCTGTCCGTCTGGGGGTGAAATGATGTATTCAACTCAACCCATTTGCCTAACTCACGCCGCACAGCTCTCCAAAAACACGATGTAAACTGTGTGCCTCGGTCAGAGATAATGAACACTGGCACGCCATGGAGATGAACATTCTCACAAATATAGAGCTGAACCAGCTTCTTTGAAGAATACGTAGTCACCACCAGGATGAAATGAGCTGACTTGGACGACTTGTCAACAATCACCCATACAACTTTAAATTTCTTCAAAGCCCATGGGAGCCCAACAAAGACATCCATGGTAACACTCTCCCATTTCCACTCGGGAATCTCAAGCCTCCGAAGCAAACCACCCAACCTCCGATACTCATACTTTAACTGCAGACAGTTTAGGCACCGAGCCACATACTACACTATATCTTTCTACATTCTCCTCCACCAATAGTGCTTCCTCAAATTCTAATACATCTAGTAGCTCCCGGATGAATGGTGCATTGCAAACTATGGGCCTCCTAAAAAATCAACTCACATAACCCATCCATATTGGGCACACATAATTGTCTCTGCGTCCGCAACACATTGTCATCTCCAATTGAAACCTCCTTGGTATCGCCGTGCTGTACCGTGTCCTTAAGGACAAGCAAATGAGGGTCTACATACTAACATTCTCTGATGCTCTCATATAAGGAAGACCGAGAAACCAAGCAAGCAAGAACTCGGCTAGGCTCCAAAACATCCAATCTAACAAACTGATTAGCCATGGACTAAACATCTAGGGCTAGTGGCCTTTCTGCTGCCGGTAGATATGCCAAACTAGCCATACTCTCCGCCTTTCGACTCAAGGCATCGTCCACCACATTGGCCTACCCAGGATGATACCAAATAGTGATATCATAGTCTTTAAGCAACTCTAACCTTCTTCACTGCCGCAAATTATGATCTTTCTGCTTGAACAGATGCTGGAGATTCTGGTGGTCGGTATAGACCTCATATACAACATCGTACAAATAGTGCCTCCAAATCTTCAATGCATGAAAAATAGCTGCCTATTCCAAGTAGTGGACCAAATAATTCTTCTCATGAACCTTCAACTACCGAGACGCATGGGCAATCACCGTACCGTCTTTCATCAACACCGCACCAAGCCTCATACATAACGCATCAAAATACACAGTGTAATACCCCGAGCCCGTAAGCAATACCAACACGAGGCTGTAGTCATAGCAGTCTTGAGATTTTGAAAGCTCGCCTCACACGCCTCAAACCATCTGAAAGGAGCATCTTTCTGGATCAATCTAGTTATAGGTGCAACAATAGATGAGAAACCCTCTATGAAATGATGATAATACCCAGCCAAACCAAGGAAACTCCGTATCTCAGTAGCTGAAGAGAGTATGGGCCAACTCTGCATTGCTTCAATCTTCTTCAAATCTACCTTAATCCCCTCACTCGACACCACATGACCTAAAAATGCCATCGAATCAAGCCAGAATTCACTTTGAGAATTTTGCATATAACTTCTTCTCTCTCAAGGTCCAGAGCATGATCCTCAAATGCTTCTCATGATCCTCCCGGCTGCAGGAATACACCAAGTCAGTAAACAATATGATGAATGAATCAAGGTATTAGAATACACTGTTTATTAGGTGCATAAATGCTGCTGAGACGTTGGTCAGCCCAAATGACATCACAAGGAACTCATAGTGACCATACCGAGTCTTGAAAGTTGTCTTCGGATATCCTGATCCTGAATCTTCAACTGATGATACCCTGGCCTCAAAAAAATCTTTAAGAACACTTTAGCACCCTGTAGTTGGTCAAATAAGTCATCAATGCATGGTAATGGGTACATGTTCTTCACTATAACCTTGTTCAACTATCGATAATCAATACACATGCGTAAAGGACCATCCTTCTTCTTCACTAACAGAACCGGAGCATCCCAAAGTGACACACCAGGCCAGATGAAACCCTTATCAAGCAAATCTTGTAGTTGTTCCTTTAACTCCTTCAACTCCGCTGGTGCTATACGATATGGTGGAATAGAAATAGGTTGGCAACAAGTCAATACCATAATCGATATCTCTATCGGGCGACATGCCCAGAAGGTCTGTTGGAAACACATCAGGGAAATCTCTCACTACTGAAACTAACTCAATGGTAGGAGTATCAGCACTCATATCACTCACAAAGGCTAGATATGTCTCACACCCCTTCTCAACCATCCGTTGTGCCTTCAGGAAGAACACAACCTTGTTAATTATATTAACTTATGCTTAATATTATATTTTAATCATGTATAAATAATGCAGTGTCTATATGAAAAAATTTGGAGCAAAATTGAATAAAATACGAAAGAAAAAAAGAAAGAAAAATAAACTAATATAAAGAAAGGAGGGGGGGGGGGCGTCCTTTGGTGTTTGTCCCCCAAGTGGAAGACAAGAAAAAAAGGAAGTACAATTCTAACGCATCAAGGAATTTGAAGAAAAAATGTACTGCTTCCAGTGCCAGCCTAGCGCGAGGCGTTGGCCTGGACTCTGCGTAGCGGGATTTTCCTATTTCATCCGGGACAAGGTTATTTCGACCCTACAAGATCCCAACTCGTATAAAAGGGGTTCTAAACCTAATTTGAGGATATCTAACATATTTTTGGGAGGAGAACACACCAATTTGGAGGAGAGAACGCAACCCACGCTTGGAAGAGGCTTCTATATAATTTTTCTTCTGTTATCTTCCTTTAATCTCATATTTTATTAGTTCTAAAGTTTTGGGTGCTACATGGAAGTTGTAGTTTGAAGCTTGAATTGTTCTTACTATTTTATCATATTGGTTTATTTATTCAATTTTGTGCGTAATTATTCAATTGTTTGATCACCAATTGAATACTATCTAGGATTGAACTCGGGAGAGGGAATTTTAGATTGAAAATAGGATTAGATAGAGCAAGATATTAAACCTGGGCATCGGGGAATGAATTCGCAATTAGGATAGGGATATACCTAATTGCCTTGCTTGGTTACTACACGAGAATTATTAATGCGTTCTTGTTAATCCTAATTCCATTAGAATATAGGCATTAAGTTAGCTTGAATAGGGGAGTAGTACTTTGGGAGAATACTACGAGTAATATTAACATTGTCAATCAATAAACTAGATAAAATAATTAGACAATTTAAGTGGAAGACTCAATGGGATTGTTAGTTAACCCATAGCTCTGGAATATTGTATCTTATTGAGTTCGTCCCTAAGCTTGCCGACTTGTTTCCTTTAGTTTCTTAGTTTGCTACTCTAGATTAGTTGTAGTTAAACAATCACACTTAAGAAAATTGCTTGAAAAGATTAATTATTTTAGTTTTAGTTGATAGTTAATCACAAATCCTTGTGGGAATGATACTCTACTTATCACTTTATTACTTGTCGACTACGTATACTTGCGTGTGCGTTTTGGGAGCAACAGTTAACGATAATAATAATAATAATAATAATAATAATAATAATAATAATAATAATAATAATAATAATAATAATAATAATAATAATAATAACAACAACAACAACAACAACAACAACAACAACAACAACAACGGCTCAAGAATAACAAGTTCAACTTATTCACATAAACAATAAATATGCATGATTTCCAATCAACTCATTTAAGTCATCAATCTCAAGATATAGCGTATCAATTAGCATGAGGAAGATATGTCTATATTCTAGCACGACAAGTATTAATACCAAAATCAATGAATTCACAGTTAAATCATCAAGTTAGCACAATCTCAGCACTGTACGGGTTCCTGGAATAAAGCCCCCTCACTCAGCATATACCAAGCACCCTGCACTCACAGGGCACAAAGTAGCATTGTTTATCACCTGACTCCGGAGGGACGAATCCTAGACCAAGCACTGATCAAATCAAAAAGTAAATGCTTATAACTCAGCCCAAATGGACTAGCACACACATCACCTTAATAACAATACCACTCAGCCTAATAGGGGTCCTGGCATATGCGTCACCTCAATATCAATATTAACATGGCTCTATGGCTCTAGTTCAGTCATTAATCCACTCAAAATCACAATTTACTAACATCTCACAATATTAGAAGGCAATTTACCGCACAAATTATACCAACGTGCGAAAAATTCACTCAAACCCACATTCCACAGGTAAGGATACCAACAACAGGTGAGATAACATGTAAGAATAATACATAAATAGTGACATAACACGCGGATATAATATCATAACTGAAAAGTATGACTACAATCAAGGCAAATAGCTCAACATGACTAAATAGCCCTATCATATCTCAAAAGTTAAGCACATAGCCTAGAGATGCTTTCTAACAAGAATAATAGCTCAAGTACTCATACAAGTAGAGAAAATATGGTAACACGAATGCGTGATAGCTAAACAAGGATATAATATCCTAAAGTCTACCCGGATCATGAATAACTATTGTGTACGCATAAACGCTCGTCACCACGTAGGTGCATCACCCCCAACACATAGCAAGCATCATAGATTGCAGGGAAAATTACCCTCAAGCCAATCCTAGGCAATATACTTACCTCAAAGTGCGAGAATCAGTACTTCAAAAAGCCCTTCCTGAACCAATCTCCAAATGACTCGAATCTAGTAACTCAATAACATCAAACATGGCTATTGAAGTCAATTCTACACAACAAAGCTCCAGTTTTTATCAAATTGCAAAAAGTAAACCCGATCTCGCTTGCCGGAACCCGATCAATGTTAAAATTTTTGACTACCCATTTGAATACAAGTCCAATTATACAAGTTTCATCCAAATATCACTCGGAATCGAGGTTCAAATCTCCATTTTTCACTCTCCAAAGCCTTAGTCAAAAACCCCAAATTTCTCTTTCAAACCCCATAATCTATGTGTAATAATCCATGGAAAAATAAGATATAATGTTAATATCAAGTCGAAATCACTTACCCTCTTGCCTTTTGTGAAAATCCTCATAAAAAATCACCCTCTCTAAGTGTAAAGCACAAAATATAATGGGTCTAAGTCCCGAAATTAGAACTCTTAAAAGTCTGTCTAGTGATACCCTTCACGAATGAGGCCTATGACTCACGTTCGCGAAGCACAAATAGCCATTGGCCAAAAATACTCTTCACGAATGCGGTCTACAACCCACAAACACAATGCAATAGGAACCCCAGCCTACACGAACGCGTCCAAGCCTTCGCGAATGCGAAGGGTAATCCCAGCCGGCTTCCAGCTAGCCTCACCTCCTATGCATAAGGGAGCCCTTCCCCCGTGAATGCGAAGACAAATGGCCCCAATCCTTCGTGAATGAACCCAGTTCGCGAAAGCGAAGAACAAAAACTCTACTGCTTAAAATTAGCCTTTGCGATTGTGAGACTTGCTCCGCGATCGTGAAGCTCACCAAACACGAGAAATCATCAACAATTACAACCAAGCTTTGATGGTCCAAAACTCACTTGAGATGCCCAGGACCTCATCTAATCATACCATCAAGTCTGTAAGCACTATCTGAACATATAAAAATCCTCCAAAAACATATAAGATCACCACATATACAAATCGACGATCAAACCATCAATTGAACTTCTCTCAAGTTCATAAGCTTCTAAATTTCCAACCAAACATCTGATTCCTATCAAACCAACTCGGAATGATACCAAATTTTGTACACAAGTCCCAAATGATATAAAAAACCAATTTCAACTCTCGGAACAACAATTCGAACCCGATGACATCAAAGTCAACTTCTGGTCAAACCTATAAACTTCCAAACCTTCAATTTTCTAACTTGCGTCAATTAAAGCAAAAATAACCTAGGAACCTCCAAATCTAAATCTTGACATACACCTAAGTGAGGCTCAAATACACAAAGCGACCGGTTGGGTCATTTTATGCGACCTACAGAGTTTTCTTTCATTCTTTATTTCCCTTGTCCTTTATACCACTCCAAGTCTTCTCTAATGCATGCTATATCCTTGTTAGCATACTCCAAAGAATATAATATCCCAGTGTGGATTTTTCACATATTGAAATTATCTAAATCACATTTAGGCACTTAATTAGTATTAAATAAAGTTTTGAATTTATGGGGCGTTAAAATCTTAAATTCTTCGATCCGCCACTAGAGCCGCTATAATTCTGAATGGAGTAGGTTTAAATACTTGAGCGTATGCTATCAATGCACAACTATCATCAATTTGTTTTTAATGACTTGATGCTTAATACATAGTTTACCTCTCGACTTATTCTATAAAAAATTATTAACACACTAGATCTTTTTCTAATAGTGTCTAATACACTCCTCTTCATATTTGACTACCTTTTGACAAAGTGTATTCCACACCACCAATGATGTTATGATGCGTATATTAGCTTAACAAGAAACACGATGGAGAAACGAGCACTTGGCTTCAAAAACTTTCCTGATTGCCGTTCATCTCCTCTCTTCATTTCCTTTCCCTTTCCCAAAATTCTTCCTACAATCACTGACAGAGAACTTTCATCACCCACACCAATGAAAAATTTATAATTTTAGACTTATTGGACCAAGGGTAAAACATTAGTGGTCGTCGCCACGAAATGAACCATAGACGATGACCTTTAGCTATGCTAGACCCCATACCTCCTCCTCTGACCAAATACCTTCATCTACCACCCCCTCGCACCATTTTTACCACCCCTCATTAATTATTTTTTTACCTCCACCAACCTTCTTTTAAACTAGTTCTCGCTAGCAAATGAAGATGACTCTAACGACTCAGCCAGTTATCTTGTGTATTTGAGCCTTGTTCTCATATTTGATGCTCCCTATATATGTATTTGTTATTATGTGACTTGCAGGGAAGGTTGGTTTGATTTCGGGAAAGTTTTGGAGTGAATTGAAATACTTAATTCCATGGTTAGAATCTTAAGTTATAAGAGTTTACTATGGTTTGACTTTTATATAAACGAACTCAGATTCGTGTTTTGATGGTTCCAATTATAGCTGTCCAACGGGACGGGACGAGACAAAATTAACGGGATGGGACGGGACGATATTTAAGCGGAACGGTGGCGGGATGGGACGAAATGGGACGGGAAAAACGGGACGAAACGTTCATCCCATCCCATCCCGCTAACAAACGGGATGGGACGGGACGGAACAGGATGGGACGGGACGGGTTCGTGGGCCTTAAGTGTATTTTTTTTTTAAAAAAGTCTAGTTTTTTGAAAATTACTTTATTTTTAAAGTTTGCAATGGCTAGATTTTTGACTAATTATTTAATAAACTTAAATGTTACTATGTTAAAATGAAAATTAGAAAACTAAGTAAAGAATTATAAAATATTAAAACAAAAGACTTGTAATGAAATATTCTAGTAATTATAAATTTATAATAGAGTTATAATTTATTTAATATAATTTCAAAGTATTAACTATTAAGTAACTAAAACAATTCATAAATAAAATTCAACGCTTAGAGCCTTTTATTTTATTAATAGAACTTTCAAATCTCAAATACAAATATAATTCTTTTGAAGAACACCTAATCTACGCAGCCACCTTCTAGGAAGGGTTCTTAGTAGTTTGAACTAGGCCTCTTAGTAGCCAATTACAAATTATCATACTAATATTTGTAAGCTCCTATATAGCTTCTTTGTAACTTATCAATAATATCTCTCGGACATTCTGCTGGAATTGGCAATGTTGATTGGTGTTCCATGAGCTCCATGCCGTCATCGCTCCCAGTGGTTAGTATCTCATTGTATTCTTCTTCTTCCATAGTGGTTAATTTTTCAAAACCAAGATTTCTTCTTTCTGAATTAATCCAATCTCTGAATAATACGGAAATCTCTAGACTGTCCTCCGCTAATGAATGTCTATGATCTCCAATTTGAAATCTTGTCGCGCTAAAAGCATTCTCCGATGCTACTGATGATGCTTGAATAGCCAGGATATCTCGGGCCATAATTGAAAGTATTGGAAAAGCCTTGCCACGCTCCCTCCACCATGACAAAAGTTGTTCCTTGCCTTCTTCGTCTTTAATATTTTCCAATCCTTGATTAAGATAAGAATCAAGTTCATCATCAATAGAGGAATCAAAACCTGTTATATCATCCATATCTTTCCATAAAACTTCTGCTCTAGACTTAAAAGTAGAAGGAGCAGTTTCACAACCAGTTGTATCCATAGATTTATATTATCAAATATTGATCTAGCATAAGAATATATGCTAGCTTGACAGTTTTCGAGAGATGGTTGTTCATTTTCTTGAATTTCTAAATTCTCATAAATTTTACGAACAAGTCCCTTTGCACATCTTAGTTTTAAAGATGGGTTAAGCAGAGTAGAAATTAAATAAACTTCGGAAATAGGGAAAAAATACTTTTTAAATTTTAAAATCATTTCTGTAATGGCCGGTGCATAAGTTGGATTTGTTTTATACTTACCAAATACAACAGAAATTCCACAAATATACCATAATATTTGTGTCACAGTAGGATAATATATACCAGAAAATTATTTTGTAGCATAATAAATTTTTTCTAAAAATTTAGTAAGCTCTCTGATCGCATCCCAATCAGAATCAACAATTTGATCAACAGGGTGAGCATTATGCATATTAAATACCTTTTGGATAGGCACCCGATAATCATAAGCAACTTTAAGTATTATATAAGTAGAATTTCACCTAGTACAAACATCTTTTGGAACTTTTCTAAATAGAAGGCTAGCACTAGCACATTGTTGAGCAAATTCACGAATTCTACTTTGTTTATGAGCACGAAAAATATAACCACAAGCACGTTGTATTTTACTACAAGCATCAGAAAATAAATTAAGACCATCTTTTACTACCAAGTTAAAAATATGGCATGCACATCTAACATGAAAAATTATTGGATTAATTGGACAAAGTCTAGATTTTAAGCTATTTGCCGCGGTTGTGTTAGCAGAAGCATTATCTAAGGTGATAGTTAAAACTTTATTAATGAGTCCATAAAAATCAAGTATTTGTAGAACAGTAGTTGCAATATATGCTCCACTGTGTTTTAAATCAACAAATTTATAACCAATAATACGTTTTTGCAATTTTCAGTTATAATCAACCCAATGACATGTAACAGTTAAATAATCACAACCATTAGGACTACGACCTATATCAGATGTGATAGACACTTTACAATCTAAGTGAAAAAATACACAACGAATATACTGAAGATATTCGGTTTGAAATTTAAAAACATCATTTCTAACTGTGGTCTTAGGAAAACCTTGAAAACAGGATTATAAGTTTCTTGTATATAATGCACAAAAACAGGGTGAGAAGGAAAAAGTAAAAGGTAAGCCACAGACAACCACCATTTTTGCTAAGTTCTCACGATCTCTATCTTTGTTATATTTGTGTAAAACATGACCAGAAGTAGGGTCAAGTTGTTGTTGAATTTGATTAGAACCAGATCCACTAGGAGTGCCAGAACTGATGGTAGGATCTATAATTTTTCCGGCTTCTATGTTAGCTTGTATCCATAAAGATTTGTGATCCTTTATTAAGTGTCTAGTTAAACCCCCCGTCCCACCACTTGTTGAGTGTGCAAATACCTGCTTACATTTTTCACATATAGCACGATGATTGACTTTATCATGTTTAAAAAATTTCCATACAAGTGATGTTTTGGGACGTTCAACCTTAGGCTTACCCCTTACAGGGGGTACGGGGGGTAAAGCTCCAGACTGAGATTGACTCTGATTTGGAGCTTGTGTTGCGGGACTAGTAGGTGTTTCATCTAATTCTTCTTCCTCATTTTCTTCATCCTCTAAAAAAATATCATTACCAAATTGTCTTTGTAAAGTTTCATAATCTAATTGTTCTCCGACATGAACATCATAAAATGTGGGGGGTTGGGAAAATGAAGTTTCATCAACATGAGTCATTTCATCAATATGCTTTCTAACTCTAGGTCTAGGAGAAGGGTTAGGGTTAGGATTCCTACTACTTTCACCTTTACTATTTTTACTACTTTTTTTAAAAATACCAAATACATTTTTAGGTGCCATAATTTAAATATGAAATTAAATTAAAAAAGCTAACATAAATATTAAACACACAAATGAAATACGAAAATATAACATGTAAAGTAAACACAAAAATTAAGCACTAAAATGATACGCAAAAATTATATATTAAAATTAGGAGATGGAACGAGTGCACCGTGATTAAATATTGAAACTTGAAGAAATTGCCCAAAATATTGCTCCATATACTTGACGAATTAATTTGAAGCTTGAAAGTTGCTCAAAAAAATTTGCTCAAATACTTGAAAGTTGAAACTTGAAAGATATCACTTGATACTTGATAGTAACAAAATTGAGAGAATAATATAGAATATAGATAGAATATTAGAATATAAGAGATTTGAGAGAGAAGATTGATTTTTTGTGAGAAAAAATGAAGAAGAATGGAGGGTATTTATAGTAGAAAATAGGGCCAAAGTGTAATTTAATAAACTTAGGGGTTATATTAAAAGTTTGAGGGGGTAGGGGTGTTTCGGGGAGGGGGGGTGTAGGGGCTGTTTGGACCGTTGGCAATGGCTATTTTTTCCATTTAAGCCGTTGCCCAACGGCTAGTTTTTTTTTTTAAAAAAATTAATTTTTGGCGGGATGCGGGACGGGATGGGACGGGATGAGACGGGACAAACGAGACGAAATGGCCATCCCATCCCATCCCGTGTCCCGTTTTACATTGGCCCATCCCATTTAACTTGAAGCGGGGCGCGACGGGACGACCCCTCCCGTTGGACAGCCTTAGTTCCAATAGCTTCGTATGGTGATTTTGGACTTAGACATATGTTCAAATTTAGATTTGAAGGTTCCTAGGTTGATTTGGATCGAATTGTTGAAGTTAGAAATTGAAGATTAGAAAGTTAATAAATTTGACCTTGAGTTGACCTTGAGGTTATCAGGTTTGAATTGTATTTCAGGTAAGTGAAATAGGTTCGTTATGTCATTTGGGACTTTTGTACAAAATTTGGGATTATTCCGAATTGGTCAGACGTTGTTTGGCATGAGTTGTGACAGTTCTAAAGTTGGTTAGTCCATTAAGCATAAATTGAGGTACGATTTGTAGCTTTTATTTTACTATGGTTGATTTGAGACCTCGAGTAGGTACGTGTTATTTTTTCAGATTGGTTGGTTTGACTAGACCGGGTCCCGAGGGCTTCGGGTGTGTTTTGGATGGATTCTAGATTATTTTGGAGATAATTGGCAGATCATGTCTAGTGTGATCGCACCAGCGAGGTTTTATCCGCAGGTGCGAGTCTGCAGAAGCAAACATGAGGCTGCAGAAGTGGAGTTAGCTGGGGAGCTAGAAGTCTGCATCTATGGAGGAGTTAGCGCAGAAGCGATTTTGCATATGCGGAGGAATGTCCGGAAAAGCACGATTTTGGCTGCAGAAGCGGCTAGTCGGCTCTTTAAGTGTTTTCACATATGTGAGGCATTTTTCGCAGATGCGGTGTCACAAAAGCAACATTTAAACTGCAAAAGCGATAATCGTCGAGAAGTGTATTAATTTTGAAGGTTTAGCCTATTTTTCTTTATTTGGAGTTTTGGAGCTCGACTAGAGGCGATTTTTGGAGAGCGTTTCACCACACTTTGGAGGGTAAGTAATATCTACTTGATTTTGTTATTAGATGTTGTTTTTTCCATGGATTATTACACCTAGATTATGGATTTAAAGGAGAAATTTGGGGTTTTGGTTGTGTTTTTAGGAGAGTAAAACTTTTAGAATATAGAACTGGATTTGGATAAAACTTGTATATTTGGACTCGTGTTGGAATGGATATTCAAGATGCGAGTTTTATCGGGTTCCGGGGTGTGGTCCCTAGTTGACTTTGTGTATTTGTACAAAGATTGAGACTTTATTATTTTGGGTTGTTTCCTATGGCATTATTTGATGTGATTGAGTTATTTGTTTTCTAGATTCGAGTCGTTCGGAGGTCGATTACCGCAGGGAGGCATTTTTGGAGTATTGTCTTGGCTTGTTTGAGGTAAGTATCTTTCCTCTCCTTGGTTTGGGGCATTAGCTGCTTGAATTATTGATGATGTCTCGTGACAAGGGTGATGTACATGCGGGGGATAAGCGTGTGTGCGTGCATCGAGTTTTTATCCATGCTCGGGGATAGTGCTTAGGATAATATATGCTATAAATTGAATGAAAAATTTCTTGCTATCATGATTCTTATGTTTGTACCCCTTTGTGAGCTACTTGAATCATATTAGTGATTATATGCCAGTTAATCTCCTATTCAAGCATGATAATTACTATTTTGTGGGGTATTCGCCTAACTTGAACTATGCCAGTACGCTATTTAACTTAAAAATGGTAACTACAATTATATTTGATTTTGTGGTTCTAAAAATACGTGATTTATTTTAATACTAGTTGTTAGGCAATATATGCTAAGTGTAAGTAAATTAAATAAGAAATGCAAACCAATAGGGTCACAAGGTTGGGCCTCGAGCTAGCTAGAGCAGGGCCTTGAGGTCTAGGTGGGGCTAATAGCAATGAACAATTGATGAAGAATCAATGATAATGAGGGCCTCAAAGATGGCCTTTTGCAGTTAATAATGAGCAATAAATGAAGAAAAATCAATGAACACTGAAAGAATAAGTAATAAATGTATAGAACAATTGTTTAAGCAAAGAGTAGAGAATGTTGTATTGTATTCAATATGTTGTATAATAATCCGAATCCTTTTTACAAGATGACAAGGGGTTCCCTTTTATATAGGAGAGGGAATCCCAACATAGTACATGTCTAATAATAATGAGGAAATGCTATTGTTATTACTGTATAATGACTTAGTACGAATTTGTACTATTCTCGTAGACTTGGTCAGCTCTAACCACATGTATTTGAGAATTTTCGCGTCTTTTCATGATGATCATCGATTGTACTATTCCGATGTCGACCACAGTGAGCCTCCGATATGCTCCCTCGAGGGACACACCTCGGGGTCGCACCTCACGCTCTGCTTCGGGCTTCTTCGAGGTTAGGTATGGGGCAACATAGTAGCCCCAAAATCAAACTCCCCAATTTTGGCCGTATACAGATAGTCCCCGCGTTTCTTGGAATGAAATGATAAGAAACGATCTTGAATTCTTGCCTATTTGATACCCCCATTGTGATGTCAGCCATGTGAGTTCATTAAATGGCATGACAGGAAAGTTGTACAGGGGTCTTGTCAAGCACGGTTCTCGAAAATCCCACGAACCGCTATTGGTCGCCCTATAAACTCCTCCAATTCACTTAGATGGCTTATAAATACTCCAATTCCCTATCTTTTAAACCTCTGCAACATCTTCAGAACATCAAATCTTTGCTAATAGTTTCCTGTTTTCACCTTTCTTCTGCGTTCACTTCTTCGTCAGTTTGCTTTGAGACTTCCTTATAACCATGGCTAAAACTTTTAAGACAGTGCCTCAAAAAGGGGAAGACCCTTCTTCGTCATGCTCGTCTAAGAGCAAAAAGGTAGTGACCCGCAGCGTTGAGGAGTGTGTTCTTGGGACCTTCGATATAGCCTCCGATTTCAAAATTGATAAACCTTCTTGGGTACCGAGCCGATGCGAATCCATGTCTCGGTATATTAGTCTAATAACTGACATAAAGAAGGTAAAAATAGATTGCCGCTAGATAAAGGTAGTACAAGTAGAGATCCCTTCTTCGGAAGAGGATATAACTACACATAAACCTGGTTTCCTCAGCGTGTACACGTATCCCTTTACCTTGGGTCCTGTAAGTTCTTCGTCCCCATCGATAGACCCGGTGATCCTCGATTTTTGCCGAGAATATCAAGTGACGCTTGGTCAGATTTATCCTTTTTTTTGGAGAATCGTCTATTTGCTCAGACATTTCTCGAACATGGTCGAGGGAATGTATTTCACCCTCGATCACCTGATCAGATTGTATAGTCCTCGCCTCTATCGAGAGGGCCTGGTCAAACTACGACATGATCTGCCAAGGCATTTTTTGCCAACACCGATGAAGATAAAAATCGGGGGTGGATGAGCTACTTCGTTCGGGTCAGAACATCAGACCTCATCCCTGCCGAGAAGATGCCATTCCCCGAGAAATGGAATATGAGGCGTAAGTGTTGTTATACCGAGAATACTTTATCATCTGAATATCCTCTTTTCCTCTTTTGAACTAACCCATTTGTTGTTTGAATTGATTTTTCTCTGGTTGCTTAGCCACCGCGTGGTTCCCCGGTACGGTCAACAACCTCCTAGGCTGGGTTAGACTTTTAGGCTCCGATTCTTCATATGACAAGCGTGTTTGGTGTGATCTGGCCAAAACTTGATGGGAGGCCAAAAATCATGGTACGCCCTCACCATTATCACTTCCAAATCCCTTATGAATGGATTCCTTGGCAGTATGTTTGCCATTTTATGCCTGTAGAGGCCTCGGGGAAGCCGTTTCAATGAGACCGCCTCCTCCTGGCAAAGGGGAGACCTAAAGGTCTATCAAAGATAGAAAGAGAAAGAAGGAGACACTGGCAGAGTCCCCGAAACTAAAGAGAGCCAAGACTCGAAAACCAAGGGCTGACACAATGGTCCTAACTTCGGCAGCTGCTGATAGTCTTCATGTTGAAGACAAGGACGATGACGGTTGCCCACTGGTACATAGGGCAAGACGAAGCATTGATGCTTCGACGGTTGCCGGGCAGAAGACTGTCGAGTCAGAGGTGGCCTATGTGGTCCTACCTCATATTGAGGAGCCCCTCGAGGAGGGTTTGGGTGCAGTCCCCGAGCCGATCACTAAATAGGATACAACTTATGCTGATGAACACTTGTTTGGCACATTTAGAGGATCCGACTATAAGGCCCTTCAAGGGCAAGAAGAAGCCTCGATAGAGGTTGATGTCATAGGTGGTCTTCAATCAGGCCCATTGTTTTCCCCAGGGCAAATACGAGATGCCCAGAACAGGGAGACCGCCGATGTATGGGCATCCCAGGGGGAGGATGAGATGTGTGGAGATTTATTTGCCAACATTGAAGAGAATGATGATCTCGATGCCCCAATAGTTCTTGAGGAGCCTGCAAAACTCCAAAAATAGGTGATTTTGACATAACCTTTGCGCCTCGAGTTTTGATCTTTATTTTTCTAACTTTTTTCCTTCGTGCTATAGGTCACGATACTTTATGACCAGGCCTTCTCCAAGTTAAGAGCTGAACTGACTCATAGTGAGAAGGAGTTCGAGAAGCTTGCCACGGAGTCGAAAGAGCTAAAAACTCTATAAGCCTGAAGGGAGAAGTAACTGAACAGCCTTCGAGCAAGCTCGGAAAAAATGCTCTAGGAGCAGGCCAACTTCATTGAGCAGGTAGTTTGGTATTCACGAGTTTGCTTGTTATTTTCATAACTTGGTGTTTACTATCTTGGCTCGACATTTGCAGATCGAGCATAAGGATGCCCTAGCGGAGCATCTTCAGGAAGAGATTGCGGCAAAGATGCCGAGATACTTGGGTTGAAGCGGTGCGAGGATAGCACAACCTTGGAAAGGGATACTCTCCGAGGGGAGATGGCCTCGACCCAGGGTCTTCTTCAAGGTTCTAAGGAGGAGGCTCACATTTTCCAGGCGTTTCATATCGAGTAGGCTAATGCGTTATCCATGGATAAGTCTGAAGCCGATGCACTCTTATCCTCGTATCGAAATGACTCTGCTGCAGCAAATACTCGAGCCAGGGAGATATCTTAAGAGGCCAAGCTCAAACTGGCTCGAGCCTTTGAACATGCTCGGTTAGAGGCTCGGAGAAAGACCTTCGAGGAAGTGCATGCCAAGGGTTTTGATCTCTTTGCCAATATCGAAAAAGCAAAGGCCTTGGAAGAGGAGTCAGCAGCTCTGACTTCTTCGGACGGGGGCTCTACGAGTGGCTCGGGGAGTGGCGAAGATGAAGACTAAGACACCTTTGTTCCTTTTACTTCTTCTTTCTTTTTGTACATGGACTCCGCGTGGGAGTTTTGTAAATGCACCTTTGTAAGTATATTTTTGGAATACAAAGGATTTTAATGTCTTCAAAGTTTTGCCTTTTAGTGTTCATGCCAAAGTCAATCTTTGAACTTAATTTTAACTTCTTCGAGCTCGGTCTCGGAGCAACAGAGACCCTCTAGATCAGGTTGTTCTGGTTTTGATTGCATACCTTCCCTAGGTCGGGTTGGTAAGGACTTGATTTGACCCCTCGATGTCTCGAATACGGGTGTCAACGTTATTCCTGTGACACGACAGTGAAGTGACCGAAATGGCCCCGTCGGTACATCTCCCAAAAAGTCATAATTGCATTGTAAGAGCTGATTGGCTATCAAAGTTAATGAATAGTTGCCACTCTCCTTATATATACTTGCTTTCCCTGTTTTGAAGGCTCTGCCACTTTGTGCAACTACCTTTCTCTGTAGAGTTCCTTTTTGCGCTAGTTCTAGTGCCACATTAGATTAGAGCTTTTGCTTGAGTTTTCATCTTCCCTTTCTTGTGTTGAAGGAGCTATGGCTACCATGCCCAAATCTTCTCACCAGGAAGAGGGAAGTCCTACCTCTTCTTCCCGCCTGGCTGGTGGTACACCGTCGGCGTTTGGTGTGAGCTAACTTCGAACTGTTTTATCTCGAAGAGAGATTTTTCGATGGAGAAACCTGTCGACATTCTATGCCATCGAGGTTCATTCGATCAATAGAAGAGAGACACCTCAAGGATATGAAGAGAGACTGCAGATGGGGAGAAAAGGTGAGGCTGCAGGTACTCTCCTGAGAAGAAGATATCATGGCCCACGTAGAGGGGTTTCTGAACGTGTACACATACCCCGTTTATGTTGGGTCCTCTTGACTGACTCATGCTCAAATTCAGTCTAAAACATCGAGTTACTTTGGCTCAGATCCATCCGTCTTTCTAGCGGATTATGCTGATGATGAGATTTTTTGCTGAAAAAGCCGAGCTCGAGTTCACTCTTAGCCATCTCTTCAGATAGTATCGACCTTTACATTATCGAGGTCTAATTTCACTACGACGCCGATCCACCAGGCCCTTTATCTCTAGTGATAAGGAGGACAAGGATCGCGGATGGATGAGTCGGTTTGTTCGAGTGAGGTCTGTTGATATTATTCCTGTGGAGTTCCTACCGTTTCCTAGAGAAATAGAATTTCAAGCATAAGTGATACATTGTATTCTATTATTTTTGTTCTCAGTGGAGCTAGACTCCGTAAGGGCATTTTCTTTCCTTTTCCGCAGTGATCCCGTGGATGCCAAATGAGGTCCCCGATTTTGCGGGTTGGGCCGCAAACTGGCGACCTCTTCGACTTATGATGAGAATAGTTGGCAAGATTTGTCAAAGGGCAAATGGGAGGCTAAGCACCATGGTATGTTCTATGTAGTCCCTTTCTTGAGGAGTACTTCCCTTTCTTTTTGCACTAAATTTCTTTGTTGTAGGCATTGGTGAATTTTCTGAGGTGAGACCGTCCCCTTTCGAGGAGGAGGAAAGACCTTCGATTTTTGAGATAGAGAAAGATAACAACAACAACAACAAAGGTCCTCAGAGGATGAGGATCCCCATAACAAAGCAGGATCCTCCCGGAGCCGCGAGGAGGACGTTCCTGCTAATGAAGGCTTCATTTTTATCGGTCGCTTAATGGACATCAATGCACCTAGAGAGAAGGACTCTATATTGAAGGCTCAAACCAGGAGGCCTCCTGAAACTGTTGAGCCTGCTGGGCTCGAGGCCCCTAGTCTCGAGGGAGAGATTCCACAAGCAAGGAAAGGTGGAGGTCCTTCATTACCTGATTTGGCAGCTAGCTCTCGGACGTCGGGAAGTACTCCGAGGGGAATGGGCTCCAACATATCTCCACCCAGTCAGAGCGCCTCGGGTTACTCTACCGGGACGAGAAGACCGATCCGGTATATGAGAAGTTGACCTTCGAGGAGGCTCAACGGCTCTACTCTATGGTGAGTTTTGAAGTTATTATAACCTTTTCAACTTCATATTTTCTCCTCTTTAACTGAAGTTTTCTTTATCATAGGCCTTCGATAAGCTCAAGTCTAAGCTTCTTTGCTGTGAGGCTAAGTTATGTAAAGCCTCGAATAGGGAAAGGTCTCTCAGGCTTCTTTGTGATAAGAAGACAAGAGAGATAATACATCTTCGATCGGATTTGGACTGAAGTCGTGATTATGAAGGCAACCTCGAGAAACAGGTAACTTCTATTTTGAGGGAATATAGGCTTCTTCTCCCATTTTCGGAAGCTAATGTTTCGGTATCCCAGTTGCAGAAAAAGACAGAGATGCTGGAGCACCTTCGAGGCGAAGTCAACCAGATTAATTCTGAATGCAATGATTTGAAGGCACAGATAGATGTTCATGTTGCGGCCAAAATAAACACTTTGGTTAAGTCCTCCGCCCTCGAGATACAACTTCATAATGCTCGAGAAGGTGACTTAGTCCAGACGAGCATAATTACTAAGCTTGAAATAGATATTTTGAAGATGAAAGCTGAAGTCATGGACGCTCGAGCCGAAGCCGAGGAGGTCCAAGCAAAGGCTGATAAGAAGGTGGCCATCTATCTGAAAGATGCTGCTAAAGCTCGTACGAAGTTGAGGGGGGCTTCCGATCGAGAGAGGAGAAGCAATGAATATGCCCGATGCAAATCCTGGAGGGAAACTCTCGAGGAGATTCATGGTAAGGGCTTCGATCTCTCGAAGGAGATAGAACAGGCCAAGGCATATGATTTCGATGCCCAGTTCCTCATTATAGATGCTGAAGACAACAAGGAGGGGGCCAGTGAGGGAGCTGGTCCCGGTGGAGTCGATGTTGACATAGTCCCTAAGGGGGAAAGGCTAAGTTTCCAAGGGTAGACTAGGTTTTTCTTTCTTGTTCTTTGTATAGGGCTCCCTGTGGGAGTGGTGTAAATGTATCTTTATACCATTATTCATAATAAAAAGGAAACCTTTGGTTTTCCCTTCATATGAGTTTCCACTTGCTTGTGTCTTTGTTTATGTTTTGAGTGTTGATGCTTGTCGATAATTAGTCCGATATGTTGGACTTTTAAGATAGGAATCCTTAGGTTTTGCTTGATGAGTAATTGACAATAATTGATCGTGCGGGGCTCGGTCCTGGAATCAAGTTTTTACTTAGGCTCATTGACCCTTAGGTTTTCAACATATTGGCCTTAGGCTCTTATGCATTGGCCCTTAGGCTCTTCAGGCTGGCCCTTAGGCTCTTACACATTGGCCCTTAGGATCTTTAGGCTGGCCCTTAGGCTCTTATGCATTGGCCCTTAGGCTCTTTAGGCTAGCCCTTAGGCTCTTACACATTGTCCCTTAGGCTCTTTAGGCTGTCCCTTAGGCTCTTACGCATTGGCCCTTAGGCACTTTTTAGATTGGGTCAATGCAACCTTTAATATGGCTATAGTTTTCCCCATTTTGGCTGAAGACTTTTGAAGTTTTAATTATGCCTTGGCATGTTTTGTGTTCGTCCAACTCTTTGACGACTCAAATAAGAACCTCGACTATGAATCAATATGTGATGATAATTGAGTACCTCGGGAGGTTCTCTTGAAGGCTAATTTTTTGAAGCCTTTTGCTGAAGGTTGATTGTCTCGAAGCCTTGTTATTGCTTGGAGCTGATATGATCAAAGCTTCTTTGCTTATGCCGGGGGTAGCCTGATTAACCGGTTTTTTTCGAAGTACTTTCGAAGTATTTAGAGGTCTTTAGTTTTAGGGTGGCGATCGGACGTCTTCGAGCCGCATTATTTCAGTCGAAGCCTTTTGATATGACCGTAGTCTTTTTGTTCAGCCATAGCCTTTAATCCCCGGGTGTGGTGACCTTGGTGTCCATATCGAGGGTATGCCTTTTTAGGGGTCTTACAAGTTCAAATATATATCCTTGGCCTTCATATTGAGGTTATGCCTTTTTAAGGTCTTATAAATTTGAGTACACCTCATTGAGGTCTTATAAGCTTGGTATTGCCTCATTGAGGTCTTATAAGTCTGGGCATACCTTGTTGAGGTCTTACAGATTCGATGCGGCCTCACTGAGGTCTTACGAGCTCGAAATTGCCTTATTGAGGTCTTATACTGCTTTTACTCCATCCTTGGTTGGAAATTTCATCGTTTGATGGAGGGTCGAGGGTACTGCCCTCATACTGTGTATCCACGGCCTTCCAAGCAAGGCATTGTATCTCATGTCACCTTCAATGACATGAAACTTGGTATCTTAGATCGTATCGACTATGCTGACCGGGAGGATGATTTCTCCTTTTGTTGTCTCGCTCGCCATGTTGAATCCATTGAGGACTCGAGAGGCGGGTACGATCTGGTCAAGCAGTCCGAGCTGCTTCACCACCCTCGACCTGATTATGTTGGCAGATCTACCTAGATCCATGAACACACGTTTAATATGAATTTTATTCAAAAGAAAAGAAATTACTAGTGCGTCATTATGAGGCTGAGCCAAGGTCTCAGTGTCCTCATTGCTGAACGTGAGAGCATCCTATAGTATGTAACTCCGAGTTCGCCTTTCCCTGGTGATGGATATTTTTGTCCATCTGAAAACGGGTTCCTGTGGGGCAACGTGCTATGGTTCTTCTTGTTCATTTTTTCTGTTCGCCTCTCTTTCCCAAAATTGGTTTTTAGCTCGGTCGCTAAGGAATTCTCGAAGGTGCCCTTAGTTGATTAGTCAGGCTACCTCTTCTCGAAGTTCCCTGCAGTCCTCGGTCCTATGACCATGAGTGCCGTGATATTTACACATCAAGTTAGGGTTTCTCTGTAAAGGGTCGATAGTACGGGTTTTGGCCACCTGTCATCTTTGATTTTCCCTATGGCTGATACGATGCCCGAGACATCGACGTTGAAGTTGTAATCAGATAGTCGGGGTGCCTCTACCAGCCCAGTGTGCCTATTAAACTCGGCTTTACTCATGATTCCCCGAGAATTTTGACATCGATCCATCCTTCGATAGCTTCGAGGCATGTTACGCCTTGGTGCGTTTCCTCGATCTTCTACATACGGCTGGTATCTTTCTTTGTTTGATCTTGGCTCCCTTTATGTATACCTTTGCTCCTTTGTAAAGAGCCTGCTGGGATATACTGAGCCAGAGGGGGCTCCTAGTTGGTCGTCTTCGACCCTGCTCTTTGATTGGTACCTGTTGTGCACATCCTCCTAGTTTACGGCGGGATATTCGATCAAATTTTGTTTTAACTGCCTTGAGGATATCGAGCTTCGTTCATTCAATCCTTGAGTGAAGTCCTGTACTGCCCAGTCATTAGAGTCTGGTGGTAATTCCATTTTCTCCATCTGAAAACGAGATACGAATTCTCTTAGCATCTCACTCTCTCTTTGTTTGATTTTGAAGACATCGGACTTCCTGGTGGCGACCTTGATGGCACCAGTGTGTGCCCTCACAAAAGAATCCGCCAATATGGCAAATAAGTCTATTGAATTTGGGGGCAGGTTATGATACCACATCATAGCCCCTTTCGACAGTGTTTCTCCAAATTTCTTCAACAAGACAGACTTTATCTCATCATCCTTTAAGTCATTTCCTTTTACAACACAAGTATAAGCGGTGATGTGCTCATTGGGGTCCGTGGTCCTATTATATTTTGGGACGTCGGGCATTCTGAATTTCTTCGGGATGGGGTTCAGAGCTGCACTCAGTGGGAATGGTTTCTATATGAACTTCATTGAATCTATGCCCTTTAGAATAGGGGCGCGCCCGGGATCTGATCGACCCTCGAGTTATAAGTCTCTACCCTTTTATCGTTATCTTCTATCTTCTTTTTGCTGATTCAATTCTTTTGGTGAGGTCCTTGAGCATCTTTATAATAGTGGGGGTTTGTTTCTGACCCGTTGTTGCTCGATCTCTCCGGTACCTGCTCGATTCGAGGAGCCATTTCTGGTGATACTGTGCTTGGGGTTTTTTGGTGACTTTGTAGCTAAACAATAGCCATTTGTTGTGCTTGAAACATTTCAAAAATGACTTGAAGACTAACGTCTCTTTCCTCACCGTGCACACTTCCACTGGTAGGAGAGCTTACATCGACATGCACAACATTCTGCTAGCTCACGTCAATGGGGATTTGTGCTGGTGTCTCCCCTAGGTTTTGCGGTGGTATACCGGCATCTGCTGGTGCTACCCTTTGGTTTTGCAGTGGTAAACCGGCGTCTGCACTTTTTTCTCTCTAAAGCCCAATACCTCGTACCCTTCTTCACCTTGCTTCTTTTACTTGCTGGAACTTGTGTCTACATTCCTATTCTGTTATTCCTTTTTACCATAAGAGTGGATAAGCATTCTTGCCTTAAAACTCC
This sequence comes from Nicotiana tabacum, assembly GCF_000715075.1. Taxonomy (NCBI): domain Eukaryota; kingdom Viridiplantae; phylum Streptophyta; class Magnoliopsida; order Solanales; family Solanaceae; genus Nicotiana; species Nicotiana tabacum. The sequence continues at coordinate 206,460,656 of NC_134101.1, forward strand.
TTGTCAAGAACCTTACACCTTTTAGTACACACATGGTCTTCTGAAGATCTCACATTTACTCATCATAAGCATAATGTAAATCGAGTTCCTCTAACTCAATACTTCTATAGCTTTATCTCCTACCGACCATCTTTCTGAATATAGACATTGTTGTATTACGAATAAGATAAAATTTAGGAAATTAAGTTCTTACAACTGAGTTCTACCATACGATCTAGAGCAAGAACAAAGAGTGACAGTCCTAAATGCCCTATAGCCTCTTACTTATAAGTGTGGTGCATGACACACCCATAAACAAGACTCTACTAGACACAGCTTGTAGACTCCCTAGGACAAAACTACTCTAATACCACTTTTGTCACAACCTAAACCGAAGGGCCGCGACGGGCACCCGGTACCTTACTCAAGCGAGTGCCAACGTAACATATCATTCTTATTACATCATCATAGGTAAGTGGGGCAGAAGGGGCATCATGAGATAACCAAATTAAATTTGAGGGAATACTCGACATAGAATGACCTAATATGATATAGAAACTCATACCTATGACATAAGGGCTAATAAGGCCAATTGTGATCCATTATATACTTAAAATATAGGCCGACAAGGCCATACAAGTATTCGTATACATGACATCTGTCTACAAGCCTCTAAGAGTACACACTTAGCATAAAGGTCGGGACAGGGCCCCCACATACCAAACAATACGCGTCTAAATCATACTGACCAAACAAGCAACTCCGGAGCAAATGGAGCGCACCAACATCTTCCGCTGACCTGATAGCTTACTTGGAGGACTCTCAACCTATCTATCGGGACCTGCGGGCATGAAACGTACGTTCCTCAGGCAAAAGGGGCGTCAGTACGAATAATGTACCGAGTATGTAAGGTGCATAAATAAGTACATAAAAGACATGGAAGAAATATAGAGTAAATGACTCAACCTGTAAGTCTGGATAACTCTGTAAATTATGAAATACTTATAGTGTCATGCATATGCATATGAATGTCATGTCGTGCATAGGTACATGTGTTCATAACATCATCAAGCCTCTGAGGGCATCCCATCATATCATCTCGGCCACTGTGGGCAAATCATCAACGTATACCAGCTGATCAGGTGGTGGTGCGTATATAACGCCGCAACCTTTACCGATATCCCATATCAATATAATATACATATATATGCGTATATAACGCCATCTGGTTATGGGTCGATGTACATATATAAATACATGAAACGCGTATATAACGACATCTGGTCATGGGTCAATGTAAATTAATGCAATGCATGAGAAGTACGTCAATAAAATTCCTCGGAATGTCATAAGACCATTATGCCCTTGATTAATATCATGAAGTAAACTTTATCAACTTACGTATTTTCTGAGACCTATGAACAGATGATAGAATAATATGCCACATGGGGAATCAAGAACATAAACATCTCTAATATTTCTATGAATAGAGTCATGTATGGAAATTATAAATTTGTTCGTTTCGTTTATGTCGTATGGATCATGCCAAAAGAAATAAGGGATAGCCTTAACATACCTGAGCCGATTCTCTTGACAATCTCTTTAATATATGTCAATTGCAACAAATCACGTAACAACGAGATTGGAGTAGGGAAAAATTAGCATGATATTCTTGAGAAAGATTGTACTGTGCTTTCTTAGAATTGCTTCTCATGCATAATCGGATCTTGTACAAAGTTTGTTGAAGTACACCCGTCATTTAACGAATATGACCATCTTCAATCTTGAAATTTTAAAGAAGTCTTTTGTTGTGCTAATCACCCAACATTGCTGGTCAATAATTAAAGTGGCAAGAATGCCATAACTTCCTTCATTTTCTCCAAGTTACAATATTATCTAAGAGACCAAGCAATGGAAACAACCAAGAATTCCATACGTGTTTTTGTAGGAATTTGGTAAGAAATTTTAAAGAAATCACGTTGCTAACTTTTCAAAAGCTCACATCTGATTGTATTGAAACTATTAGAAGGGAAGTGTCTTGTAATTAATCATTTTAGGTTGCCATCTATCTAAAATGACTAAGAGTCATTGTCTAAGAAGTGGCTTGCTGCCACATTTTACTTTAGTCTTTATTCAAAGACTTCAATTAATCCACCACTAATTATTAATTAACTAGGTAATGTTCCATTAACCAATAATTAAGTAATGTTCCATTAACCAATAATTAACCCCAGACCCCACTTGTGGGATTACACTGGGTTGTTGTTGTTGTTTAAAATACGATTCACTTTTTACATACCTTATACACCTTACTATCATGGTCATGTAGTACCTTGTATGGCACTAGTCCATAAGTACCAGGTATTTTAGCTCGGGCCGTATTTTATCCCAAAATGTCAAACTTTGACGAAAATTCATTTTCTTTGATTTTCTTGGCCTCTCATGTTCACGAATTTACTCATCACTTATTTGAAATAGCATAATGCTTATAATCTCCAAACAATCTTGTCCTTGAACTGAAGTCAATTATCTTACGACAATTTTATGTATAATACTACAAGGTGTAACATCGTCGTAAAATAATACTGCGGAGCGTAACATCATCGTAATGTAATATTGTGGAGCATAACATCATCGTAATGTAATACTGCAGAGCGTAACATCATTGTAATCTAATACTGCAAGGTGTGACATCATCGTAATATAATACTGCGGGACATAATATCGATGTAATACTACGGGGCGTAACACTATACATATCTTCTCTATATGTTAACATATGTACATTGACTGATTCTTAAATACATATCATTTCTATATGTTGAGTTGTTAACGGATACAGGACTTGGCAAATCTTCTCTATGTGCACTAATGTGGTCATATCTGTGTTTTATGATTAGTTAGTACCATTGATGTGTACTTTTGCAACTTATGAACTGATCAGGTTGTTAGCAAGTATCATTGGTAATTTTTGTCACTATTACCTCTCCGAGGTTAGTTATGATACTTGCTGAGTACATAAAGTCGGTTGTTGTGACAACTCGACCAGTTGTCTCATGAGTTACCACTCTGTTTTCCCTTATTTTAGCTTTTTATGCTTCGTTATCCGTGTTTTATGTGATCGGGTTGATTAGTTCGAGTTCGGAGAGGATTTGGTAAGAAATGAGACACTTAGTCTCTTTTAAGAAGGCTTAAGTTGGAAAAGTCAACCGGATATTGACTTATGTGTTAGAAGGCTCGGAAGTGAGTTTCGATGGTTCAGTTAGCTTCAGTAGGTGATTTGTGACTTAGGAGACGGTCGAAATGGGTTTTGGAGGTGTAGAGAAGATTTAAACTTGAATTGGCAAAGTTGATAGTTTGGCGATTTCCGGTTGATAGGCAAGATTTTGATAAAGGAGTCAGAAAGGAATTCCAAGAGTTGCAGTAGCTTCGTTGTGTCATTTGGGATGTGTGTAAAAAATTTTAGGTCATTCGGGTGAGATTTGATAGACTTTTGATCGAAAGCATAATTTAAGAATTTTTGGAGTTCTTAGGCTTGAATTCCCTGTTAATTGGTGATTTGATGTTGTTGTGAGTGTCCCGAGGTTTTGAACAAGTTTGAATGATGTCATGGGATGTGTTGGTGCAATTGGTTTAGAATTCCAGGAGTTCCGGGATGTTTTAGGCCAAAATCATAGCTGTAGCAGGTCCAGAAGGGTTGTAGGCCTCAGAACCCACCCGCGCGGACAACACGAAAGGAAGTGCGGCCGCGGTATGTGCTGTGCGGACCGCACAAAATGAAGTGTGGCCGCGGTGGTTTTGTGCGGGCCTCGGTGGTTTTGTGCGGACTGCGGTGCTTTTGCGCGGACCGCGGTGGTTCTCTACCGACCGCGGAGGCTGAAATCTGAGGGGTACTCTATAAAGACGAGGTTTTGAGTTTTATTTAATATTTTGACCTAGAGAGCTCGGATTTTGGCGATGTTTCGAAGGTTTTTCAAGAAATTCATCGGGGTAAGTGATTCTAACTCAGATTTGGATAGAGTACATGAATCTATCATTGAATTCATCATTTAATTCATGATTTGGGATGGAATTTGGGAAGAAAATTGTGAAACCTTTCAAAAATATAAAATGATGATTTGAAGGACCAAATGGTATCGGAACTGGATAATTTTGGTATGGTTAGACTCATGAGAGTATGAGGATTCTGAAAATGTAAATTTTACCCGATTTTGAGATGTGGGCCCGGGGCTCGGGTTTTGCTAATTTCGGGATTTTTGATATTTTTCAAATGTTTTCGCTTGGGCTTTGTTCCCTTAGCATATTGTGACGTATTCGTTCTGATTTTGGATAGATTCAACGCACGTGGAGGCCAATTCGAGGGGCAAAGGCATCGTGAGCTAGGGAATTAACCGGTTCGAGGTGAGTAATGATTGCAAATGATATCCTGAGGGTTTGAAACCCTGGATTGCATATCGTAGTGCTATATTGAGGTGAGACACGCGCTTGGTGATGAGCGTGGGGTCTTTTACTACTGGGGATTTAGACTTGGTCCGTCCCGACTGGTGATTTTATCGTGTATTTGACTGAAACTTATTTGTTATCATCATGATTTGGGGCTAATTGCCATATTTGGGCTTCGTGCCAACTATTTGAACCCTTCGGGGATTTTGACTGATTTTCCTCACTATACTTGTTAAAAATCGTATCCTCGGTCATGTTTCTCTCTGTTTAAATGATTCGAGCCGGTTTTGTCATACTATTCCTAAATGAGAGAAATTTGTGGGATGAGATCCCTATCTTCTATTATTGTGCCCGAGAGGCTGTTAGGTTAATGACTGAGAGGGGTTGAGAACCCAATGGTGAGGATATGATATATGTTATGGATCGGGCTGCACGCCGCAACAATACTTATATGGATCGGGTTGCACGCCGCATCAATATAGCGCTTGGGCTGTAGGAGCCCCTCCGGAGTCTGCACACCCCCAGTGAGCGCAGTCGACTATCTTTATGGATCGGGCTACATGCCGCAACGGTTATTCTGATTTCTTTTATTATGAGAGATATATGGGTCGAGAGCTGAGAATGAGCACCAAGTGATGAGAGTGAGCCCGAGAAGCTAACACTGTTCTGAGTGATTGACACTGTGCTCGAGGGGTGGATTTCTACTTGTTATTTACCTATTAAATTACCGTTTTACCTGATTTAAAGAGATTTCACTTGCCATCTTCACTGATTTAATGCTTTAAGTGATTTTTACTGCTTGATATAGAATTGCTTTGTGCCTTTACGTGTTTTCTTGCTTTCAACCATTATTTATGATTATTACTCACTGAGTCGGAGTACTCACATTACTTCCTGCACCGTGTGTGAAGATTTAGGCATCGCAGAGTACGCTCCTGAGTGCTGATCCTCCCAGCCCAGGTAGTGTTTTCGGAGACTACGAGGTAGCTGTTGGCGTCCACAACCCCGTGCCTCCCTTATCTTACTATTTTCATGTCCTTGAACTTCTGTGTTGGATTTCATATCTAGTAGATCGGTATCCTGATTTATTAGTTGCTCATGACTTGTGACACCCCGGTTTGGGCCGTGTCATAATGGTTCTTACTGAGGTTATCATTAATTCCGCAAATTATGGATATTATATCATGCTTTAGAGCTATTTATGATATTTAACTGTTTAAAAGAGGTGTTCTGTTTGGTCTGGCTGACCTTATCTTCACGAGAGATGCCATCATGACCGGGTTCAGGAATTGGGTCGTGACAGTTGTACTAATACTACACTCTGCACTTAATTGTGCAGATCCAGGTGTTGGACCCAACTGAAAGATGTTGTAGTTGTTGTCCAATTCTCGTTTCAGTCATAGGTATCTCAAATGAAACATAAATTTAAAGCAAGCAAACAAATGAATCAAAAGTATCGAATATCAAACCTTGAAGTGTTTTCAAATATCAATGTGCAAGATACAAGTGTCAAAAAGGTGTATAACATCAAACCAAGAGAGTTTGCCAAATATTCAGTTTCACCCAATATGTACGCCATGCCATCACACTAAAATAATCATATATCAAGATGAACCGAAGCTCCAAATCAAGTAGGGTCGAAACCCAATAGTCAAGAGAATCAATAACCATATTAAAAATGGCTTTCTAGTTCGTACTTAATACGGACAAGTTCCATAATTTAAGACGAACCACAAAATCATAGTCAAGATGGAAAAAGATTTTCAAGAGGCATGCCGAGATGAGTGACAAAGTCACTGGCACAAGAAGGACAAAGTCCCAACAAGGATGCAAAATAATCAAACAATCCGTACGAGTGGGCGATTTAATGAATATCTTGAAATATTGAGATAATTCCAATACAACGATATAAAGTGAAGAGAAAGGAAGCAAAAGTTCAAGTTATTTCCAAATATCCAGCAAGTACAGAGATTTCAAGATCAAGTTTATACACAAACCTTGGTATTTTACCATAATATAATTCTACCAAAAATTTAGGACATTCGAATCGTCAACGCCATAGATCAACCAAATCCGTCCACTTCCTCAAAAACTTCTCCTTAGATTTTAAATGGGTATATATATCTTAAATACAAAATAAAATATCTATATAAGTACAGTGATTTCAACATGTCGAACTAAACATGATATCGGTAAAAATTGCCCTAAGTTTTTAAAATATAAATTCTGGACAGTACCACTGTCTTGTGTTGTGGCTCAGTTTGAAGATGTAAATAGAAAAATTAGAATTTTTTGTCTTCATGAAGGTTGTGGATATATGTCTTGGGGTTCCATATACATTTAAATCATCTCAAGATAAGTTTCGTACAAAACGATATGCTAAAACTAACAATGGTACATGTAAAGATTGTAAAACAAAACTAGGCAGCACCTACCCTGTACTTCATCACCCCTTTTTGGATAAATAAAGCAAAATTAGGTTTTAGAGCCTAAACAAAAGTTATAGAGTTATAAAATAAATTTTTAGGAAAGCTTGACTTACTTAAAACAGAGTTTTATACAAGGAGATATAATAAAAACACTAACAGTTGTCTAGTGTATAAACATATTTAGTAACTTACCACAAAAGAGAGGAACAACTTATGGTTTAACAAGAATAATACTTGATGCTTGGCTTAGTTGAAGAACCTGGAAGATTTGGAGTAATATTTCCAAAGATAAGAAGGAGAGAGGATTGGGATTTTCTTTGTCATGAAGGAATGAAATGAGAGCTGCTTGTGGAAAGCTATGTCGTAAAAGATATATATTACTTAGATAAGGATAAAGAATTGGGCTGGTCAATATACTTACTTTATATTCTACTAATTTAACAAAAATAATAACAAATGTATTCTACATAACAAAACCATGTCACCTCCTTATAAATATGACCACAATGTAAATAAGCAATTTTCAAATATCATCAAACTCTGTTTTAGGAAGAACAAAGTCAAATATATCCTTGCTATAAAGATATGTTCGATTGATAATGCAAATATTAGTTTAATATTTTTGGGTGTTACATGAATCATGTTATAGATAATATGTAGGTTAATCTTCTATTCAAGCATGATAATTACTATTTTGTGGCGTATTTGTCTAACCTGAGATATAGTAGTACACCTCACACGTGCATACACCTTAGCATGTTACGTTAATCAGTCCAGAGTATGTGATTTGATGTTTGTTATTCATATACATATATTCTTGTATATGTTTCTTGTGTGATATGGACTGGTTGGTAGCGCATGAGTTGTCCGTGCGGGTTTGAGCTATGGTAGCACGTGAGCGGTCCGTCCGGTTGATATATTTTGATACGTGAGATGTCCGTACAACTTGTGGATAAGGATCCATCCCCCTAGGGTCATCCTCTCATATTTCTCTCTTGATAAGTGGTATGAGAAAAATTGATCAGTGTTTGGGTTTTTGCATATTTTCTCTATTTCCGATGTATATATGTTTTATCGCATATCTTCTCCATAAGCCATTCTTAGAATGTATACATTCCTCTTTATGCATATCTTTTCAATATGCCATTTGATTGGGAGGTGAAGGGACAATACAGATCTTCTCTATATGTTAACCAGTGCACATTGATTTGATTCTTAAATGCATATCTTCTCTATATGATGAGCTATTAACGGATACATGACGTGGCACATCTTCTCTATGTACACTGATGTGGTCATTTATGCATTTTATGATTAGTTGATACCATTACTGTGTACTTGTGCAACTTATGAACTGAGCAAGTTGTTAACGAGTATCATTGGTAATTCTTGCTAATATTACCTCGCTGAGGTTAGTTATGATACTTGCTGAGTACATGAGGTCGGTTGTACTCATACTATATTTTGCACTTAATTATGCAAATCCAGATCTTGGACCCAGCTGAGAGTTGTTGTGATTGTTGTTGAGCTGCTGAAAGACGAGGTAGACGAGGTAGAGTTGCATTCTGACTGCAGTCCTTGATGTCTCTTTCCATTTCAAATACCGTTGTTGTTATTTAGACATTATTTTCATTTCGTGATTCTGGACTTGTATATCTATTATAGAGCTCATGACTTTGTTTTGCCAGTTCCGGGAATTTTATGTATTGACGCAGTGTGATTTTGATATTTGGCTTTAGGCTTGTACTATTTTCGTAATTTTGTTATCTTATTCCGCTATTGTTATGCTTGGGTTGCCTAGCATGTGAGTTAGGATCCATCACAATTAAATGGTCATTTTGGATCGTGACAGTGATGGGGGGGGGGGGAGGTTTCTAGAAAAGTAGACGAAAGAGGAAGAGAGTATGGGGAAGAATATGAAGGGGGAGAGGGGGTTTATGAAGAAGACCAAAGGGAAAGAGGGGGGTTTTTAGCGCTTGTAGCGATTCCAAATTGCCTAAAATTTTAAGTTCTTAAAGTATGCTAACGTATCCTAAACACATTATCTTATGTGATGTTGGCTTGAGTAAGTTTTATTTGATGATTGACAAAAGAATACATATATGAACCAGATCCATACATAGTGTACACATGACATGGGCAGATTCAAGCACAAGGCAAACACGTAAAGGGAATAAGCATAAGTGGTTATATCTGATATCTCCTGAACGAAAATGTTGCGTAATTGATAAGGAGTAGGACTCTTTACTTGAAGAGAACTGTATCCCAGATAAGTGAAAAGTTAGAAGTTGAAGATAACTAGAACTCTTCCACCATAAAAGAGTAAAGCATTAGAACTCTAGTTATTTCTTATTCTACTAACTCTATAAATATCAGTGGTGTTCTCTTTTATAGATAACACACAAACGTTGAAGTGAAACAAGAATTTAGAGCAAAATAGCAAGGCATTTTGCAAGTAATTCCTGTGTATTTCAAGTGTGCGAACCTGAAGCTACATGAACCAGATAGAAGAACCAGTTCCAAGTGTCTGTCTTTTATTCTAGTTCCAATATAGTAGGGCTTTTGAGTTGTACTTTCTCTAGAAACATTTGTACTAGGTACTTTGAGTTGTATTGTTCAAGTTAGAGTTAACTTGAAGTTGTCGCAGCAGCCTGAGGCTGGTTACCACAAAGAGTTAGAGGTAATCCTTAGGTTTACAAGAGATTTGCAAATGCTATTTTTGGCTCAGTGATTTAGTGAAGTGTTGGGAAAAATCCTACTGGAAAGTAGGTCGTGGTTTTTTTACTTTTAAGCCAGGTGTTTTTCACGTAAAAATTCTTGTGTTCTTTACTTTCTGTTTTTATTATTCTGCAACTATAGTGTAAGGAACATGTAAGGCCCCAAAAAAATTTGCTAAGTAATTTAAGATTTCGTGGAGCCAAGGTAGGCTAATTATTTTATTTTGTATGCAAACGAGGATTAATGATATAATGAATATTAATTGGATATGGTAATATGTGTATAAGTCATATTATAAGTGATTTGGGGTCTAAGGAGAGGCCTAAGTCTAAGCCAAGTTGGAAAATTTAATGATAGACTAAAATTCCAAATGAGTACGCACAAGACCAAAGTTTGGACGAGCATATCTACATTTTTATAAAGATTTATGAAATGCACAGCCTATCGAATTAAAGCCCTTTGAGTCTAGATTTTAAAGCATTAAACCGATGCTCATTTGGATATGTAAAAAGAAAGTTATGACCATTTTATTGGACCTGTGTCATATACGCGGTTAGATGCGCAGCTAGTGCGCACCGCGCATATTTGAAAATTTCTACCTTGTGTGTGCGGCCCGAGCGCGTCCGTGCACATAGAATCCCTATAAATACCCCCAGACCGGGTATGGAGAGTTTCTAAGTCATTGTTTTGAGCTAGGGCTTCCTCCATCAAGGGGAATCTGTTCCATACTTCCCTCCCATGAACCAAGGTAATGTTTTTGGAGTATTTTGAGTTGATTTCTACTCCTAAATACTTATATTAACAAGGATTAATCTTGAAGTTCCATGGATTTCCATTCAAATCCCCAAATTGATCAAGAATACTACCAAGTGGGGATTCTCAAGATTCTTACTATAAGAGGTATGTCTACCATCTCTAACTACTCTATTGTGATTATTTATGTATGAAACATATGTTAGGACTCATGGGATGGTGATTGGAAGCCATAAGTGCCTAACCTAGGTTGTTTTGGTGTTGTAAAGATTGTGAACTGGGTTAATTAAGGAGATTGATGATTTGGATGTGAATTGTTGGGCATGCATGTGCTAACGGAAGTTAATGGTAGCCTAGAGATGACGGTAAGGTGAATCATTGTGTTGGCCCAAGAACAAGTGAAGTTTTGAAGAATGACAAATGAACTCAGTCATGGACCAGGTCCATCATGTGAAGCACAGTCATGATCAACATATACATGTGAGATGTACGTGAAGGAGATAAGTCCTACTGATCAAGCAGCAATATCTCCGATCTGATCGAAAAGGTTGTATATTGGATAAGGGGAGAAAGTTTCCTTATGTGAAGAGACCACAATCCGGATAAAAGATAGTGTTGGAGTTTGTGTTGTTCAAGGACTCAACTTCGATGGAAGATCAGCAATTGAGTCTCAATTAAATTATAATTACTAACTCATTAAATAACAGTGATTGTTCTCTTTTATAGGTATTGCACAAACGCAGAAGTTAAACTAAATTGAAAGCAAAAGAGCAAGACAATTTTGCAAGAAATTTATGTGAGATTTGAGTGTGCACTCCTGAAGCTACTTGAACGAGATAGAAGAACCAGTTCCATTGTGTTTTTTCATATTCTAGTTCAATTGTAGTAGGTGGTTCAAAGTTGTACCTTTCCAGCTTTCATAGAAGCAATCGTATTAGGTACTTTGAGAGTTCAAGTTATAGGCTAACTTGAAGTTGTCACAACAATTAGAGGCTAGTTGCTACAACGGGATTAGAGGTAATCCTTAGGTTTACAAAAAGTTTTGTAAATGCTGTTTTGGCTTAGTGATTTAGTGAAGTGTTGGGGAAAATCCTACTGAGTAGTAGGTCGTGGTTTTTTCACCTTTTGAGCCAGGTGTTTTCCACGTAAAAATACTTGTGTTCTTTATTTTATGTACTTCTAATTCCGCAAATAGTAGTAGTTAGAACATCTAGAAGAACCTGGTTCTTCTAGATCAAAAATTGAGTACCACACAAATCACTCCCCTCTTGTGTGATATTGACACTTAAAACATCAATTGGTATCAGAGCAGGTTATCCTTGAAGAGGCTAACACCTTAGGAAAATATCAACATGAGTGCACCACCTGGGAATTGGGAAGGGCAATCCATTGCTAGGCCTCCACTTTTCAATGGTCAGTACTATTCCTGGTGGAAGAACATGATTAGGGATCACATCTTAGGAGAAGACTATGAGCTCTAGGACATAGTCACTGATGGTCCTCTAGCAACTACAAAGAAGAATGCTGAAGTAATGGATGTGCCTAAGACAAGGGCTGACTGCACTGCTGAAGACCTGAAGAAGTGGGAGAAAAATGTCAAGGCCAAGAAATGGCTTGTGTGTGGACTAGTTCCAGATGAGTATAGTAGAATTCAAAGCTGTACTACTGCTAAGGAAATCTGGGACACTCTACAAGTGTCTCATGAAGGAACACCTCAAGTGAAAAGGTCCAGAGAAACACTGTTATACTCCTAGTATGAGAAATTCACCATGAAGGAAGGAGAAACCATCCAAGAGATGTATACAAGGTTCACCACATTAACAAATGAATTTAAATCTCTTGGAAGGATTATTCTCGAAGAAGACAAAGTTGAGAAGATTTTGACCAGGGTTCTTCCAGTCTCTTGGAAAAGCAAAATCATTGCTATTTAGGAATCAAAGAACATTGCTACCCTCAAGCTGGATGAACTAATAGGAAACCTTACTGCCTATGAAATGAGAAGGCAGACCATGAAAATGGATGCACCTAAGAAGGAAAGAAGTCTGGCTCTCAAAATTGCTGAAGGTTCGGATCTGGAGGATGATGGAATGGCTATGATCACTAGAAATTTCAAAAATTACTTGATGAGAGGAAAGGGTTCTTCAAGAGGTACAACCTACAACAAACCAAGAGCTCCTGAGAAACAGACCAATGAAGGCTGCTACAAGTGTGGTAAGACTGATCACATGATCAAGAACTGCCCTCAATGGGAAATTGAGTGGAAGAAGGAAAGGATTGAATGAAGGAGCAGGAAGAAGGAACATGTTCAACCAAAAAGGAATAGAGGATCAACAAAGGCTATGGTTGCTGCCTGAGGAGAAACATCAAATGAGGAATCGGAAGATGAAGCTAGAGATGAACAAGCTCTTATGGCCATAGGAGAATCAGATGATGAACAAGAGGTAAGTATTCTTCATCTCAAAGACAAGATTAAATTCTTGTCTAAAGAATGGTTGTCTGAGCTATTGTAAGATTTCATTGATGAGTTTGAGATAATTAACAATGAAAAGGAAGAGCTGTCTAGGGAATGTATGATCCTAAAAGCAAAGTGCAAAAATCTAGAGTCTAGGGCTAATGAGAGTGAAAGTGAAAATACTGAGTTGAAGAACCAGGCTCTTGACTTGACACTAGTGTCCTAGAACTTAGGTCTGGGAACTTAAAACTGAAACTAGGAACAGGAAAGAAGAAAGTTGATCACACTCATCTCACCCTAGAAAAAAACATAGGAAAAATGAAGGATGAGCTATACAGGAAAGATGAGCATATAAGATTACTAAAAGAAGATCTAGGGAAGGTAAAACATGAACTAGACAGAACTTGCAAATGGAACAAGACTTCTGATGCACTCGTTATGGAACTCAAGCACCTAAGTGGGATCCTAAAAGCAAGTACCTCACTCTTCCTAAAAACAAAATTTGCACACATTGTGGCAAGACTGGGCATTACAAAAATAAATGTAATGTAAAAGAAAAGGCCAGTCAAAAGAATAAAACCTTTGTTCAAGAAAAAAATAGGCTGCCTAGGTGGGCTAGAAGGAATCTGATTTATCCCTTTGTCCATAGAAAGGGACCCAAACTAGTTTGAGTTCCTAAGACTAACCCTTGATTTCTTTTTGCAGGTCCAAGTAAAGGGAAGCAGCTAAATATGGTACATGGATAGTAGCTGCTCAAAACATATGACTGAAAGCAAGAACCAGTTCCTTTCACTTAAGGACTTAAAGGGAGATAATGTCTCCTTTAGAAATGGGAAGAAAGGTGAGATCATTGGGGTTGGAAAGGTAGGTAAGACAGACTCTCACTCCATTGAGAATGTCTACTTGATAGATGGCTTGAAATACAGCCTTATCAGTGTGTCACAACTGTGTGACAGAGATAACCTTGTAGCATTCACCTCTACTAAATGCTTTGTGATTAATCTTACCACTGACAAGATTGTTTTGCAGGGAAAAAGAGTTAACAATATTTACATTGTAGATTTGTCCACTCTCTCAGAAAATGAACTATCCTGCCTAAGTGTGCTGGATAATGATCCCCTCCTGTGGCACAAAAGACTTGGTCATGCCAGTCTGAATCAGCTAAACAAATTGGTCTCTAAGGACTTGGTGATAGGGTTACCTAACATCAAGTTCAAGGAAGACAAAGTTTGTGAGGCTTGTGCAAGGGGGAAGCAGGTAAGATCATCCTTCAAAAGCAAGAAAATGGTAAGCACAACCAACTCATTGGAACTGGTCCATATGGGTCTATGTGGTCCAATGAGAACCATGAGCAGAGGTGGAAAGAAGTATGTAATGGTACTTGTTGATGACTATTCTAGATTTACCTGGGTACTGTTTCTAACATCTAAAGTTGAAGCATTTGACATGTTTACTGCCTTTGTTCGAAAAACTCAAAAACAATTAGGAAATCAACCTGCATCAATTAGGTCTGATCACGGAACTGAATTTGAGAATGCTAAGTTTGCTGAATTTTGTGATGAAAATGGTATAGATCATAACGTCTCTACCCCTAGGACACCTCAACAAAATGGAGTAGTTGAAAGAAAGAATAGGACTCTTGAAGACATGGCTAGGACTATGCTTCTTTCTAGTAAATTGCCCCATAGCTTCTGGGCAGAGGCTGTAAACACTGCATGTTACATTATCAATAGATGCATGACTAGACCTCTTGTAGAGAAGACTCCCTATGAGTTACTTAAAGGGAGAAAGACCAAATATATCCCATCTTAGGGCATTTGGTTGCAAGTGCTTTATGCACAATAATGGAAAAGACTCCCTAGGTAAGTTTGATCCCAGAAGTGATGAGGGAGTATTCTTGGGATATTCTTCACATAGCAAAGCATATAAAGTGTTCAATAAAAGAACTTTATGTGTAGAAGAAAGTGTACATGTAGTATTTGATGAAACTAACATTCTTTCTGAGAGATAGGAACACGAAGATGAAGCTATTGGATTGGTAAAGGATCTGACTGAAGCCTCAACACAAGTCAAAATGGCACCAAAAGAAGGAACAAGTGATGGAACAGGTTCTTCCATCCAGGGAAACCTGACAGAGGGAACTAATCAAGGAGGAATTGAAATAAATCCCCTAAAAGAACTTGTTCACGACCCTATTCCTCAGCAATAGAACATGGGAGAAACATCTAGCAGAAACCAATTGGTTGTGAAACCTCACAAGTATCAAAGTTCTCATCCTATTGAGAACATTATCACTGATCCAATATCTGGAGTCAAAACTAGATCACAATTAAAGAATCTGTGTGCTTTTGACCTTTTTATCTCTTATTGAGCTAAAAATATTGTTGAGGCTTTGCAGGATGTAGATTGGGTGATTGCAATGCAAGATAAACTCAATCAGTTTGAGAGAAGTCAAGTTTGGAATCTAGTTCCAAGACCCAAGGACAGATAAGTCATTGGTACAAAGTGGGTCTTCAGAAACAAACTCGATAAAGATGGAACAGTTACAAGAAACAAGGCAAGACTAGTGGTCCAAGGTTACAGTCAAGAGGAGGGCATAGACTATGATGAGAGCTTTGCTCCAGTTGCAAGACTAGAGAAAATCAGACTCCTCATAGTCTTTGCAGCACACATGGAATTCACTCTTCATCAAATGGATGTCAAAAGTGTCTTCGTGAATGGCTACCTAAAAGAAGAAGTGTTTGTGAAACAACCTCCAGGGTTTGAGAGCAAGGAATGTCCTAAGCATGTGTACAAGTTAGACAAGGTTCTGTATGGACTCAAGCAGGCCCCAAGAGCATGGTATGAACGATTGTCCAAATTCCTACTGGAGCATGGTTACAAAAGAGGTAAAATTGATAGTACCTTATTCTTAAGGGAAAAAGGTAAGGATCTCCTTGTTGTACAAATATATGTTGATGACATAATCTTTGGGGCCACTACTGATAAGCTAAGTAAGGACTTTGCAAAATTAATGGGGAGTGAGTTTAAAATGAGCATGATGGGTGAGCTTAAATTCTTCTTAGCCTTACAGATCAAACAAAGTTCAAATGGAACCATGATCCATCACCAGAAGTATGCAAATGAGCTAATCAAAAAGTTTAAAATGGAAGAATCTAAAGAAATAGACACACCCATTGCAATTGCCACTAAATTAGATGTTGATGAACCTGGTTCATCCGTTGATCAAAAGTTGTATAGGGGTATGATTGGTTCACTCTTGTATCTTACTGCTAGCAGACCTGACATTGTTTTCAGTATAGGGCTTTGTGCTCACTTTCAGGCAAATCCTAAAGAGTCTCACCTGACTGCTGTCAAAATGATACTAAGATACTTGAAAGGCACCACTGATCTGTGTCTTTGGTATCCCAAAGGTAGAAATTTCAATCTAATAGGATATGTTGATGCTGAATATGCAGGTTTTCTAGTGGATAGGAAGAGCACCTCAGGTATGGCACACTTCTTTGGTTCATGTCTTGTGTTATGGGCTACTAAAAAGTAAAATTCCGTGGCCTTGTCAACTGCTGAAGCTGAATATGTTGTTGCTGCTTCTTGTTGTGCTCAATTGCTATGGATCAAATAGCAGCTGGTAGATTTTGGTATAGAAGTAGGTTGCATTCCTATATTCTGGGATAACACTAGTGCTATAAGTATGACAAAGAACCCTGTTCATCATAAAAGGACTAAGCACCTAGATGTTAGGCACCATTTCTTAAGAGACAACTATGAGAAAGGTCTGATCTCCATAGAATTTTGTGCTACTGATAAGCAAATTGCTGACATCTTCACTAAAGCACTGAATAGAGAAAACTTTGAGAGGAACAGGTTAGAATTAGGGATGATTAAGATCACGTAATAGGTCCAGCTCAGAATACAAAAAACAATTTGGCTAGGAATTCTAACTTTGTGTAAATATCTAGATTAATTCTTACTTAGTCTCATACTTTAATTAGTATACTCCTGTGACATGTGTATATATGACTCACTGATCTCTTACAAAGTTTTTTCAATTATGGCATTTGAGGCATGTTCAAGAGAACTCTAAATGAAGAACCTGGTTCATCAATATGAGTTCATATGAAAGCTCAGGTATGGTTTCAATACTTTGCACAATTAGAAATATTAACAATTCAATCATGAGCAGAAGTCCTATACTTGCCAAATTACTAGAAAATTCTATCCGTTGAAGCATTGAACCAGTTTTGTCCATTTAGAACTCTAAAACTGTAATTTTTGCCTAATATCTAGGGAAGCCAAATAATCATTAAAAATCTGGAATTACAGTTTGATTAGACTTCTATTTGACCCCTGAAAAGCTGTCGTTACTGAATTAATGCCTAATTCTCTTTAAATACACACCACATCTCTAATTTTCTTCATTATTCTAAAACCGTCAAAAATTCTCTTCTTCAACTCTAATTGCTCTCTTCTCCAAAATTCCCAAATTAACTCAAGAAACGAATAAAAATGTCTAACTCACAAGATCATCTTGGTTCTCCTCCACCACCATCACCCTCAAATTAATCCTCATCTACTCCTCCTAGTGAATCCCCAAAACCTAGGTTTCGAAGGCAGAAAATGTGAGCTCGAACAACTGTAACATCTGGGGCTCTAAGAAAGGTTTTAAATGAAAGGTTGAAAGCTAGCCAAGTGAAAGAAAGCCCAACTCCAAATTCTGATTCCAGTTCTGAGTCTGAATCATTTCAATCTGCGACTGAGGGGGAAGGACATCAGTCTTCTGACTCTGAAAAGACTCAAGAATTCCCTACTGAGGTAAGTGCATCTGTTGTGGAAAACTTTGAAACTAGGTTTGTTCTAATTGGACCTATTAGGGATGTTAAGTTGGCTGAGACGAGTACGAGTGGAGGTAAAAATAAGTCTGAAAAAGAAAAAGAGAGAGATGGTGCATGTGGTGAAGAGAGGGGAAATGGGAAGGGAGCAGTTCTTGCTATATGTGGGGTTGCACAAGAGTGGTTAAAAGAGAGTGGCATGAAGTCAGGGGGAAGTGGGTCTGGGGAGGCTGCTGAGGGGTTGGTTCATCTGAGCAAAAGGAGAGATGAACCCGTTTCATCTACTGAAGAGAACCTAGCTGATCTACTGAGAAAGATTGGGACAAGTTATGACCCAAAGAAATGCAAAGCTACCACATCAAAAGCTCCAAATGTTCCCAATCCATCCAAGAAAAGAAAAAATTCATCCCCAAAACCTACTTCCTCTTCAATGCCTAAGGGAAGAGCCACAAGAAGCAGGGTAAAACAAAGTGAAGCTTACTTACAAAAGGTTCTATAAGAAAGCAAGAAAAAGAAAATGGAGAAGGGAAAGGGAAAGGTTGCAAAATCCTCTGAGGTTGTAGAGGAAGAGGAGATGGAACTGGTCCATCAAGAAAGGGGTACGACAGTGGAGGTTCCTACACCGAAACCTAAAAAGTCCAAGACTTCTTCCAAGAAGTCTTCTTCTGTACCTGTGTCTGTTGAACCCTTACTAGCCAAGAGGACAAGATCTGCAGTGAAAGCTAAACAAGCAAAAGTTTCAGATGATGAAGAGTGGAGTGGAGAAGAAGAAGAAGAAGAAGAAGAAGAAGAAGAAGAAGAAAAAGAGGAATCTGAGAAGGAACATGACAAGTTTGTAATCTTTGGCAGGAGAAATTTTTTGAAAGGTAGATTGTTGAAGGGCCTGGTGGACCAGGGATGATTAGGTTGGTTGACTCTTTAACTGCTCAAGGTTAGAAGGACATGGTCCTTCAGATGGATGGGAGACTAGCCAAAAATGAACTAATTGAGTTCATGGCTAATACTGATGTTAAGGATGGGGTTGTCAGTAGCTTGATGAAGGGAGTCCTAGTGCAATTTGATGCTGCAAAACTAGGAGAAATTCTGGATATACCCTCTGAAGGGTTTGATGACTACACTAGGCAAAGGTGGCCATGCCTGGACTCCCTACCTACTGCTCTTGAGATCACCAAGAGGTTCTGTGATTCAGAGGATATGATCTGAGCAAAAGGTTGTGTTTGAGATGAGGGCTGAGCACAAGGTTGTGTTTGAGTTTGTCAACAAGTGCCTACTGCCCAGACAAGAGAGAAGACATACTACAAATTACATGGACCTAGTTCTTATGGAGTACCTTAAGAGAGGAAAGCAGATCAACTGGCCTGCTCTCATTGTAAAATTGCTAGACAGGGTCATCAATGGCTCCAAGGATCATGCTACTCCATATGGCTTCATACTGACCACTGTTCTGGACAGGCTGAACGTGCCTTTGAAGAAATGGGAAATGGCATCAAGCAAGGAACATTTTGGCATTAAGACTCTTCTGGCTTGTGGGTATCCAGTCAATGCCATCCCAGTTGAACCTGGTGCATCTCTGAAGACACCCATCAACAACAAGGTTAGGACTTTGGTTCAGGAATGTGGAACTAAGGATGCTGAAATTGCTAGGCTCAAGGCTCGCATGGCTGAATTGGAAACTGAGAGGGATGACCTTAGAACTGAGCTAGCAAAAGAAAAGGAGAAGAGTGATGGAATCCTTCAGAATATGCAACCTTCTCCAGACTCAACCCTCTAGTTCCTCCAAGCCTTAGGTCTCCTAGCACTTGTCTTCTGGACCTGTCTAGTACCCCTAGTAAACCCCAAGTGACATGTCTTCTTCTTTTTGTGGACTGTTAATGGCAACATATCATAATCAATGACAACACCTTTTTTCTCTTGTTCTATGATGATTCTGACCTTAATAGTTTAAATATGTTTGTTGATTATTGATAATTGCACCATGTTTTCACTTGCAGTTTCCCCAGTGGCCATGCGTACTTATTAAAATCTGGAATTCACACTGTGTATGCAACTTTTTGATGATGCCAAAAGGGGAAAGAGATATTGTGCTTTATACATTATTCTGAATAAGTGATATTTATAACCTAATTAACCTGGTCCTAAAATGAGAAGTAAATTTTCTAAGTCTAGTGTTGATGGTTAAGCTGAGTTCTTACAGGTCTTTTAATCAGTAAAAAGCACAGAGTTTGTCATCATCAAAAAGGGGGAATTTGTTGGCCCAAGAACATGTGAAGTTTTGAAGAATGACAAATGAACTCAGTCATGGACCAGGTCCATCATGTGAAACACAATCATGATCAACCTATACATGTGAGATGCACGTGAATGAGATAAGTCACATCGATCAAGCAGCAATATCTCCTGATCTGATCGAAAAGGTTGCATATTGGATAAGGGGAGAAAGTCTCCTAATGTGAAGTGAACACAATTCGGATAAAAGATAGTGTTGGGGTTTGTGTTGTTCAAGGACTCAACTTCGATGGAAGATCAGCAATTGAGTCTCAATCAAACTCTAATTACTAACTCATCAAATAACAGTGATTGTTCTCTTTTACAGGTATTGCACAAACGCAGAAGTTAAACTAAATTGAAAGCAAAAGATCAAGGTGATTTTGCAAGCAATTTATGTGAGATTTGAGTGTGCACTCCTGAAGCTACTTGAACGAGATAGAAGAACCAGTTCCATTGTGTTTTTTCTTATTCTAGTTCAATTGTAGTAGGTGGTTCAAAGTTGTACCTTTCCAGCTTTCATAGAAGCAATTGTATTAAGTACTTTGCGAGTTCAAGTTATAGGCTAACTTGAAGTTGTCGCAACAGCTAGAGGCTAGTTGCTACAACGGGATTAGAGGTAATCCTTAGGTTTACAAAGAGTTTTGTAAATGCTATTTTGGCTTAGTGATTTAGTGAAGTGTTGGGGAACATCCTACTAAGCAGTAGGTCGTGGCTTTTTCACCTTTTGAGCTGGGTGTTTTCCACTTAAAAATCTCTGTGTTCTTTATTTTATGTACTTTTAATTCTGCAAACAGTAGTAGTTAGAACACCTAGAAGAACCTGGTTCTTCTAGATCGAAAATTGGATACCACACAAATCACCCCCCCTCTTGTGTGGTATTGACGCTTAAAACATCACATCGGTATGGAAGGTGGTTGTTAGGTGAAGAAATTCCATTGAAGGTGGTTGTAGAAAGATATGCACATTAGATTTTTGATAAAAAGTCTTAATGACTTAAAGTATAGAAATCTTACTAATATTGGTACAAATGTGTTGCATTGTTTTAGATTGAAGTTGTTTAGTGTGGTGGACGTCGTAGTATTATTAAGGGGAAAATCTCAGGTATGTTGGCTAAACTTTCTCAATCGGAATTGGATTCCATAATATTTTCCGTAAGTTCAAATTATGGTTTGCTTATTAAAATGGTATGACTTTGAATCGTATTTTAAATGAAAACTAGTATACCAATTGGGTGAGGAAAACTCGATATACTTAATACTCCTAATTTCTCCTATGTGTACCTAATGTCTTGATTGAGTATGTCTCGTTATTGATAATCTATAAAGATGTTTGAAAATGAAAAAATGTATGAAAGACTATGAAATGAGTTTTGACCCCTTTATATGATAAATGTCATTAATGTCTTATGATCACCCATGGAAGATACAAGTAAACAATAGTATGAACTTGAAATGTAGCCGCATTGCCAAAATGAGGATTATGAGGCACTGTGTGTTCCAATAGGTTTCAATTATAGTAGTTATGCTTCTAAAATAATAAATGTAAATGACTCCGATGTTAAGTCCCCAAGAATCATGAACTTAGATAATGGCCTTAAGATGTCAAGTGAGTGAATAATGAGATGAAAGTGAGATGTCCTATGCTAATTGATGATGAATTTCATGGAAAACGAATTTGGGCCATGTGCCATTGAAATTGACTTATTTGTTCACCATACACGTCTTAATGTAATGTTAATCATGTCACTTGAGTTTATATATGGTCTCGTGCATAGTGAGGTGTTATGTGAACCCTATGAACGGTCTATGAAATGCATAGGTGTATCCTATATGTTATCATATGAACGGTCTATGAAACTCATATGTGTACTATATATGTTATACTATGAATGGTCTATGAAACACATATGTATTGTATATGTTATCCTATGAATGGTCTATGAAACGCATAGGTGTATTGTATATGTTATCCTATGAACGGTCTATAAAACACATAGGTGTATCCTATATGTTATCCTATGAACGGTCTATGAAATGCATAGGTGTATTGTATACGTGATCCTATGAACGGTCTATGAAACACATAGGTGAATTGTATATGTGAACCCTATGGACAACCTGTGAAACGCATATCCGGTATGAACAATAGATTCCATTTCCATTGCCCTTGTTTGTACATATTGTTACATTACATTATATTTTGTGCCTTACGCATAGTTTATATGGTACACTTGATCCCAAAAGATGTTTAGAATGAAGTAAGTATAATAGGATGTGAAATGTGATTCTATGGGACGTTTCATAGTTTCTTGATGTACTTCATTTTCCTCTTATTTAAGTTACTGTATTTCCATACGTGAACATGTGGATATTGTTGATTGTGACTTGTTGTTTCTATGGTTTCTTCTCTTATAGGTTTATTCTATTTTGAAAGAGGACCTTTAGCTATACATACTAGTTCTATTCGACGGCACTAACATCCCTTTCGTCGGGGGCCTGTATCTTAATTGATACAGGTGGTCCCACAGTAGGCGGCATCGATCAGTGATAGCAGTACACTCTTTCCAGCTGACTTGGTGAGCCCCACTTTATTTCGGGGTCCTGTATCTTGTGTTTCTCATGTACTTTGTATTTTGAGGTATAATCAGAGCCTTGTTGCCGGTATTTCCATATTACTCTCCAGTTGTATTTAGAGGCTCCATAGACAGGTTGTGGGTGGTGTCTGATATTGGGAACTGAACTAGAAATGTTGGTATTTGGTAAACATGTTCTTAATGAATCTGTAAACTTGTAATATTTTGAAAATTATGAATGAAGTTGCCAAGGTAAATGAAATGAGAGTTGTTAATGAAATATTGTTAAAATATGATTAATGGGTTACATCTCCTCTTTACTCAAATATGAAATTGGGTAGAATGAAATCTAACAGGCTTGCTCAATCGGGCTTACTCGGTTGAGTGCCGGTCGCGCTCCTCAGTTTTGGGGCGTGACAAACTTGGTATCAGAGCCTAAGGTTTTAAAGTATTCTAGGATGTCTCGGAGCCGTGTCTAGTAGAGTCCTTCTTATCGGTGTGTTGTCGACAACATCTATAATGGGGAGGCTACTTGGACATTTAGGCATAAAACCATTCTTTGATAATCCATATCGTGTGAGTGAGCTTAAGATAGGGAGCTAATTTCCTCGTTATGTCTCATTTTCCTGATGAGTAATCCATGAGTTCGAAGCAGCAAGGAGGGAATAACCCCACCATTGAATTTGGGGGAGATTGCACAAGAGTTCGTAGGGAGAATGCATCAAGCCGTAGAGGGATTGGAAGAACTTGTTGCTAAGGGAAGTGTCCTTGTTCCTACCATTGTCACCGCACCACCGGATCATGTGGTGAGAGTATCTAAGAAACAAAAGAGGGTTGTCGATTCCAATGAGCCAGATTGTTCAGTTTGCAAGAAGCGTCACTTGGGGAGATGTTGGATGACTCTTGAAATATGTTACGCTTGTGGAAAGAGGGGGCACAAGAAGAACAAATGCCCTAGGTTGGGTACACCTACCCCAGTCTGACCAGTATGTGGGAAGAAACATTTGATGTCGTGTTGTGAGTATGCTCAGCAACGTGTTTGGGGTGGTAGATCTGGGCAATTCTAGAGGCCCGCATAGCAAACCAGTATTGGAATGGTTACTCCCGCATTGGAAGCTTAGGGGAAGAAAACAAGGGATGTTTATAATATATTTAAAAGGGGTGAATATTGGGTCAGTGGGGCAAGTCAGTTTAGTGAACTCATCCCCATTGTGTGGAGTGTGGGAGATGTCATCCGGGAGTATGTCACTCTGGTACCAACGTATGCTATAAGTGTGGTATGGCGGGTCACCTTCAAGGAGATTGTTATTTATCTCGCCAGGTCATGGGCGGGTGCATGGCACAGCCAGCCAGGTTTGCAGCTACTTCATCCACAACGCCTCCCCTAGCTTGAGTCACTATAGCACCTCCAAGACGTGAAGCATATAGGGGTGGTATTTAGAGCTCGAGAGGACCCATGATGTTCTACGTTATGAGGAGGCATCAAAAGTCAGAGGCTTTTCCAGATGTGGTTACAGGTATATTGATTTTCCAGTCTCATGATATATATGCTCTTATTGATCCCGGTTCCACTTTGTCATGTGTCACTCCTTATGTTGCTATGGAATTAGGAATAGGATCGGAACAACCTTATGAGCCATTCTCTGTAACTACTCTTTGAATGAGACGTAGTATTCGTGAAGCCTCCTGATCATAATTCCCTTATTTACGACATTTTGAGGAATTGAGTTCTGTAATTATTTCTTTGAATTGAGCTATAACCCTAGGCTAATGCTTCACACTTTCTTCCCTAAATTCTCAAACAAGGGAATACACCTGATTAATTTCTTAGAGGACCTTCTAATTCGAAAGAATAACCTCGGCCCACTTGTGCCTATGCACGCATCACTATAATGTATACCTATGTGGTATCAAATCCAATGCAAAGCAACCTAGTGTTGAGATCCTTCTTAAGCCACTCTTTCTCTCTCCGTTGCATGTGACTCCTATGGTTTGAACAATCACCTTGTTTCTTTGTGCATATTATCATGAATCTTTTTCACTATCTAGTAACATGAGGGCATATTGATTTATAAGACAAGTTCATCGTATCTCTAGTCCTCTCATATAGGATCAACTATTGGCAAGGGTTAGTGTTTACCGCAAAAATGGTAATAACAATTAAATTTGTTGATGGGACTCTAAAAATACGTGATCTATTTTTATGCTAGTTTGTTAAGTAGTTGATGCTAAGTATATGAGATTTAGAGACGAAATAAAGTTACGGAGAAAGTTATAACCAAATCGATAGGCCAGTTACTTGGACCTCGGGCTTGTCGATTCTAGGCCTCGAGGTCGATCCCAAGGCTCGGCCACAAGCCGTTGAGGGTAATCGAGGTAGGGCTAACAGTTATGAAGTAATTAAAGAGGGCTCTTTATGGCCAATGATAAGCAATAAATATGAACAAATAAGAAGATAATAAATAAAAGCAATAATATCAAGAGAGTGTATGAGAGAGCAAAGAGAATGTTTTTCTATATTTCTTATAGAACAGCTAGAGCAACAGGGGGTTACAAAGTGTCAAGGATCCCCCTTATATAGGAAGGGAAATCCTAACATAGTACAAAATACATTAATAATAAAGAAACCGGGACGGGATAGCTAACTAACTTCATGATGCAGGTTCAGACTGGCTTCAGACTAGCCTGACAGATTTCGCCGGCCCCGGCTGCACTCTTTGAAAACTCCCCATGCCTGTTTAGGTCACGACCAACGTTATCCCCAGGTCGTCGGGTGTCGATATATATCTAGGGAGGGTACTCGGTCTGTGGTCTCGAGCCTTCGAGGTGATCTTCCGAAATGTCTTATTAACGAGAAATTGGTTTCTCCGATTTTTCCGTATACAGATAGTCCCCGCGTTTCTTGGAGAGGAGCGACAAGAAAAAATCTTGACATCCGACTCTTCGGATTTCTCGTGATGATGTCATACTAATGGCGCAAGCCCCCATGATCACCGAAACGTCTCGTCATTTTGCCTCTTCAAGATCATTCAATGTATTACGGTTTATCATTTTCCAAAGTCATAATGTCGCCGTCGATTCAGCTCCCAGAGATGCATTAAATGCACCTGTCATTACATTTTTTGAGGACGATAATGGCGTCGTCGGTTTCGTTGCCCCCGTCTTGTTAAATGGGGGCCTCCCGAGGTTAGCCTTTTATCTAAGTACCTTCCGGTACCTATCCATTCTTCCTTTCTCGCTATCTTTATTCTGCATCATTCACCATGTTTGAGGTCCATGGCCTCAAGATTGTATGGCGGCACTTCTATCAGGCATGTCATAGCCTATCTCCCGGCCCTTCTTTAATCGAGCGAGATCAAGTTGTTGTTGTTGTTGTTGCCTTTGGCTCGGGACAACAAAGCAGAGGACCAATTTACTCTGACCCGAGGAAATATTTGAATTATACACCACTGCTCAGGAGGGGGCTCAAACTATACATTGTTGCTCACCTCCCTTGATTATCCGATGCGGCGCCTCGCTCCCTTCGTTTTCCATGGAGTGAGGTGGTACTATCTACTGACTGTTGCATCCAATACTGGAGCAACACCTCAAGAAGTGTCTTTACAATAATAGCCTGGCAAAACCCATAGTAGCCAGATTTTTCACCTAGCCACTTCTTCGTTCCTTCTTGCCTCTTCCGCGTCACTTTACTCTTCTCCATCGCTTTCCTCTTCGTCATCTCCCCTTTTGAAGATGCCATTCTGGGGGATCGAGATAAGACTCCCGAGGAGCTTGTGTTTGGAAGATATTGTCTTTGAGGACGCGTGCCTGAGGAGATGATGCCCAAAAATCTTGCTATCGAGGACACACCTTTGAGAATAGGCTAGACTCTTAGGCTTTTATTATATGTACACCTTCTTGCTTCTTTATTTCCGTGTAAGAACCTTTCGTGGGCTTTTGTAATCATATGTAAGGACCCTCATGGGCTTCTGTAATTGAATGTTTCATGAATACAAAAACATTTTCTCCGATTTGTCTTCGATGCTTGCTATATTCTTTTATATTTGTAGAGACTCTGAATGCATGATTCCGTCTGATGTTGCCAATACCAAACCTGGGTGCGAGTATTCTTTCTGGCCTTTGGCTGATTAATATGGCCTTGCACGAAACCCTTTGCGATCCCTTGGATCGAACCTAAATCGGGCCAATGGACTCGGGTCGTCGGGACCTTGACTTCGTGTAGAATGAAAGTAACATTTTGGGCCTTGGAATCACAGTTTATTACTTAAACTCCATGGTAACTTTTGAGAAGAAATTTTCTTGGAGGCCCGTGGATAGGGCCTCCTTTGATCTCTCGATGGCAGTCCCCGAGTGGAGGTTCGTTCAAATTCGGATCACCTAGAAACTCGCTTCTGGGCTTAGCGTAAATAGCCTTAGGGCGCTATAGATAGCTTTTGAAAGAGGGTTTGTCTGATCTCAGACGGTACTCCGGGGCCAAGCCCATACGGGTAGGGTTTAAATGCTTATTTTCTTAGAGCCTAAAACCCCCCAGGTTGGGTACCACCTCGGGTCTTGTAATGATGTCACTGGCTTTCTAGAGCCTAACCTTGTTCTGATGGGGGTCCTCGAGGTCGGGTACCACCTCGAGACTGGAGAAGGTGTTATTGGCTTCTTGGAGCCTAACCTTGTTCTGGTGGAGTTCCTCGAGGTCGGGTACCACCTCGGGACTAGCGATGTTGTTTTTAGCCGGTTTTAAGGCAAACAGACCATCGCCGTTTCTTCCATATCGTAAACGCTTTTGGCTCTTTAGGGGATCCCACCACTTTAAGTAGTTGCCCTTCTTTTTCTGCGCTAGCCTTTCGTCACTCCACCATTAACGCACTTGCACATATTCCTGCTTTAGTTTTCTAATTTCATCATAGCTATGGCTGCCATGTCGGGGTCTGCCCGATAGGGAGGGGAGAGCTCTGCCTTTGACATTCAGGACCAACGAGAGTATACCTTGAAGGTTTCTTCTTCGATAGGAGAATAACATCTTGGGTCAGTGAGAAAAGACTGCGGATGGGGGGAAAAGGTAGTACCATAGTTACTTCCCCCGGGTGAGGGCATCGTGGACTGTGCCGATGGATTCCTGAATGTGTACACATATCCTTTCACATTGGGGCCCCTTGATAGGATTGTGCTCGACTTCTGCCTAGAATATCAGGTTACCTTGGGGCAGATCCATCCGTCATTTTGGCCAACAATGCTAATGATGAGATTTTTTGCGGAGAAGGCGGGGTTCGACTTTATTCTTAGTCACCTTATCAGGATGTACCGACCCTTCCACCATCGAGGTTTGCTAACCTTGCGATGCCGATCAACCAGGCTGTTTATCATTGATGATGAGAAAGATGGAGATCGGGGATGGATGAGTTGTTTCGTCCGAGTGTAGACCGTCGACATTATCCCTGTTGAGCTTATGCCATTCCTTGAGGAATGGAATTATACACGTAAGTGGTGCATTTCGCGCTTTCTCAGTTTTGCCCATAGCAAGAACTAGTTTCATAACCCTGCCTTCCTTTCTTCCTCTACAGTGGTTTCATATGCGACATTGCTGATATGTCAGATTGGTTCCGAGAATTGGCAACCCATTCGACTTGTGAGGAGCGCAAATGGCGAGCTTTGTCCTGGGTTAGATGGGAAGCAAAATACCATGGTGAGTGTTGCACTATTCTTTCTTTTCCCTTCTTTCACGTGGAGAAGCATATCCCCTTTACACCTATTAATCTTACTATTATAGGCATTAGAGAGCATTTCGAGGTGAGGTCACGCTCCTTCGGAGAGGGGGAAGGGTTGCCAGCCCCCGGGCTAAAGGACGGTAACAATGAACGAGAGGTGCTTTCACAGGGCAATGTCGCTCGAAGTAAGGCGGAGCGAGACCGGGGCTTCGGAGTGGAAGCATTATCCAAGCCTACCAATCCAGTCCCTTCGGCCCTGAAAGAGCCTACTCCGAAGGGACTAGATTGGCAGGTGTGCGTTCGGCCTTCAAGGAGGCCCAGCAGCTTCACTTTACGGTGAGTTTCGACACTGGTTTTTCGAGCTTTGCGCCTTCCCTTCCTTATTAAGTTTTCTTCAACAGGCATTCGACAAGCTTAAGTCTGGACTGCTTCGTTGTGAAGCCAGGCTACGAAAGCTTTGGATGAGGAGAGATCCCTGAGGCTCCTCTGTGATGAAAAGGATGTCGAGTTGGTACACTTGCAGTATGAGGTGGGCCGGAGCCTGAATTACGAGAACCACCTAAAGGAGTAGGTAGTTTTCTGTCCCGAGTGAGTGTGCATTCGGCCTCCTGGATCCCGGGGCTAATACTTAGTTTATTTCAGTTGCAGAAAAAGATGGAGGCTCTGGCGCGCCTCCGCAATGAAGTTGGCCGAGCCAGGCATGAGCATGATGGGCTGAAGACTCAGGCGGAGGCTCAGGCTTTAGAAGGGAAGGACGCATTGGCTAAAATTCCTGCTTTTGAAGCTCAACTTTGCTTAGCTCGTGATAATGCTTCGGTTCAGACGGAAATGATAGCGAAACTTGAATTCGAGCTTTCGAAAGCCAAGGTTGAGATCGTTGATACCCGGGCAGAAGCTGTAACGAGCCGGACTAAAGCTGACCAGGAGATGGTGATCTATTCAAAGGATGTTGCCGATGCTCAAGCCGAGCTGAGAAGAATCCTCGACCACAAAGGGAAGATTGAAGAATATGCTCGTTGTAAGTCTGGAAGAAAGACCATCGAGGAGATCTGTGCTAGGGGCTTCGCCCTCTCGGAGGAATTGGCGCTGGCAAGGGCGGACGACTGTGATGCTTGGTTACTTTTGCCCAACGCCGAAGTAAGCGTAGATGAGGCCGGTAGGTCGTAGCCCCTGGGGGGGCATAGATTTTGCCATCTGTATGTAGCATTTTCGAAGCATGTCTGTAGACGTAGGTTGCGTTTCTTGCATGTATATGAAAGAAAACCTTACAAATTTACTCCTTTCGTATCTTTTTCTATCTCGATTTTGACCAGGCGAGCTGGTTTTTGCGTTGGTAGGAATCCTCATAGTAGTGATGTGGCCCCGGGCTCATTGGACTAGCCCATAGGCTCTTACGTACTATCGCTCTTAGGCATATTTGGGCCACTTGTATTGGGCTTAGTCCCCGAGTCGGACATCGACTCGAGCTTGTTTGACCTTCGGATAGCTGAATTTTAGGCTGGCGACAATGACTCTTACGCCTCGGGCCGAAGTGGCCTTTTAATGTATGCGGGCTGGCGACAATGGCTCTTACGCCTCGGGTCGATGCAACCTTATAATGTAAGTGGGCTGGCGACAATGGCTCTTATGCCTTGCTCTCAGGCATATTTATTTAACTGTTTTGGGTTCGGTCTCTTGATCAGGTTGCAACTCGAGCTCATTTTGACCCTCAAGTTTTCAGATTTCAAGCTGGCGATAGTGGCTCTTACGCTTTAGGTCGATGCGACCTTTTGTGTGTATGGCCCTAAGGCTCATTAGGCTGGCAGCTATGGATCTTATGCGCTTGGTCGATGCGACCTTTTATGTAGGCTTTATTTTCCTCTCGTTAAGGACTTTTGAAGTAATTTTTGTCTGATTAGTCGTTGGTTCGGGAAGAACCTCGATTTTGAGTAACTTGCAGCGATGTTCGAGCACCTAAGGAGGTTTGGTTCGGAGGCTGAGTAGCTCGAAGCTTATGATTTGGAGCTGACATGGTCAAAGATCATTTGCCCAGGTCGAGGGTAGCCTATTTAATCGGTTCTTTCTGAAATAGATTCGGAGTAATTTGAAGGCTTGTGTGGGCTGGCAAAAATGGCTCTTATACCTTGTAGCGACAATCGGGCGTCCCCGAGTCACATTAATTCAGCTGGTACAGCCGTGTGATCAGAGTCACTTGTGTTTGGCCGGAGCCTTTGAGTCCCGAGTGATGTAGTTTCGGCATCTATATCGAGGGTATGCCTTTTTAGGGGTCATACAAGTTCTATATATAGCCGAAACTTTGGGATCGGGTCTATACCTTTAGTGAGGTCTTACAAGTTTTACATGTCGTTGAGGTCTTACAGTTTTACATGTCGTTAAGGTCTTACAGTTTTACATGCTGTTGAGGTCTTACGAGACCGAGTTTTCCCACTCGGGGTCTTACAGCCTCGGGTTTTGATAAGTCGATGGAGGTGGCGCTTGACGGCAGTCCCCGAGTCGTTGAGAGTTTCTTGATTCGGGAGCTATATATTGCATACTTTGCATTGCCTCGTCGAGGGCTTACGATTTTGGAGATCCCGACCCTAAGGCCGTGCATTTTCCTTTTGAGATTTTAACGCCAGTCCCCGAGTATTCGAGGTACTTTTGGCATTGGAGATGTTTGGCAATTTCCGCGTTGCCTTATCCGAGGGATTATGATTTTGGAGATCCTGACCCTGAGGTCATTCGGGCGTTGAATTGTTGATGCCAGTCCCCTAGTCTTGCGGACGCTTCCGGTGGAGAAATCATTTTTGCGGAGGTGTCAAGCTTCTTCTGGAGCGCAAGATGCTTTGGCAAAAGATATTCTTCAATTATATGGCATAAGTGTACATGTATTCGCCGTCGGGGGCCCGACTATACAAACATGGTTCATTCGATCGTTTGGCCCGGTACATCATTTTCCTATAGGGGCCTGATTTGGCATCTTTTGGCTTTTTCGAGCGGATGACCTTCGGGGGGATGCCCCTCAGTGTTCGAGGTTGATTGCAAAAGAAACCTTGGATACTTGTTGAATCTCCCTTAGGCAGCATGCAGATGTTACTTCATTAAAACCCTTGCCGGTAAAACCCTTTTTAGGACAAAAACTCGGTCGAAGGAAAAGAGTGCAATGAATGCTTTAAAACCTTAAGGTCTTCGAGCCGGGTTAATGTTCTGACCGCTTCGATCGGGTGCCTGCATAAGGGTTAGTCTAAAATACGGAATGAAAAGGGAGATGGTTATACCTTAGTGTGAAACACGCCGACGATATTTTTGAGGATCGATATGTTCCAATCATTCGAGGTGAGGATGCAGTACGATCCTTTATTTCATTTAATTGGGCTTAATCGGGGGTGTGTCTTAATTACCCTTTGGCTCTTTTGCGAGTGGAGGTATGGGTACCGGTGCCACGTCGTGCACTGCAAACATTTCCCTCGCCGCATATTTTCCCCGTAGATGATTTTAGTTCCATCCTTTGTTGGGAATGTCATCATTTGGTGGAGAGTGGATGGTACTGCTCTCATGCAGTGTATCCACGGCCGTCCGAACAAGGCGTTATACCTCATGTCTCATTCGATGATATGGAATTTGGCGTTTTGGGTCGTGCTGGCCACGGTGAATGGGAGTGTGATTTCTCCTCTTATTGTTTCACTTGTCATGTTGAATATGTTGAGCACTCGAGTGGCGGGCACGATTTGGTCAAGTAGTCCAAGCTGCTCTATCACCCTCGACCTGATAATGTTGGTCGAGCTACCTGGACCTACGAGTACACATTTTATTTGAAAAGAATTTACAAGGAAATAGATTATCAGTGCATCATTGTGAGGCTGAGACAAGGTCTCGGTGTCCTCTTTGCTGAAAGTGAGGGTGTCCTCGAGAATATATCCCCGGGTTCGCTTTTCTCTAGTGATGGATATTTTTTTTTTCTCATTGCGGATTCCTGCAGGGCATCGATGCCTCCCAAGATCATGTGAATGACATGTTGTGGCTCGTTTGCTTCGTTCTTCTTGGCTGCCTCTCTTTCCCGAAACTGTTTTTGGCTCGATCGCTGAGGAATTCCCGGAGATGACCTTTGTTAAGTAGTTGAGCTACCTCTTCTTGGAGTTGGTGGCAATCCTCGGTCCTGTGGCCGTGCGTGTTGTGAAACTCGCATACCAAGTTGTGATTCCTTTGTGAAGGATCCGATTGTATAGGCCTGGGCTATCTGACGTCTCTAATTTTACTGATGGCGAACACGATGTCCGATATATCGACGTTGAAGTTGTATTCTGACAAGTAAGGTGCCCCCATCGGCCCTGCATTCCTGACGAATCTGGCTCTGTTGGTGAGTCCCCGAGGGTCCTATCTTTGGTCTATCCTTCGATCATTGCGTGGTGGATTGCACCTCGGGGCGTTCCTCCTATCTTCGACGTATGGCTAATATCTTTCTTTGTTTGGCTTTGTCTCCTTTGCCAAGAGCCTGCTTGGGTATACTGAGCCCGAGGGGGCTCCCAACTGGTCATCCTCAGCCCTGATTTTTTACTAGTACCGGTTGTGGACGTCCGACCAGGTGACAGCTGGATACTCGATCAAATTCTGTTTCAATTGTTTTGAAGCCACCGAGCTTCGTTCATTCAGACCTTGAGTGAAAGCCTGCACTGCCTAGTCATCGGATACTGGCGGTAGCTCCATCCATTCCATTTGAAAGCGAGATACGAATTCTCGTAACATCTCGTTCTCCCTTTGCTTAATCTTGAAAATGTCGGATTTCCTCGTTGCTACTTTGATGGCACCGGCATGTGCCTTTATGAAGGAGTCTGCTAGCATGGTGAATGAGTCTATGGAGTTAGGAGCTAAGTTGTGATACCACATCATGGCCCCTTTCGAGAGTGTTTCCCCGAACTTTTTTAAGAAGACGGACTCGATTTCGTCATCATTTATGTCGTTGCCTTTTACCGCACAGGTGTAGGCAGTAACGTGCTCATTGGGATTTGAGGTCCCGTTGTATTTTGGGAGTTCTAGCATTCTGAACTTCTTGGGAATGGGTTTTGGAGCCGCTTCCTCATGGAACGACCTTTGTATGAACTTCTTCGAATCCACGCCTTTCAGGACCGGGGGTGCACCTGGAATTTGGTCGACCCTGGATTTGTAAGTCTCGACCCTTTTTTCGTTGGCTTCTATCATTTTCTTACCCGACTCGATCCTCCTGGTGAGGTCCTCGAGCATTTTTACAATGGCAGGATCGATCATCGACCCGTTATTGCTTGATCTCCACGGGACCTGTTCATCTGGGAAGCTTTCCCCGGTGCTACCATGCTAGGAGTTTTCTTGTGACTTTGCAGCTAAGCAATAGCTAGTTGTTGTGCCTGCAGCATTTCAAAAATAACATAAAGGCTAACCTCACGTTCTTCCCTAGTTGGGGTTTTCTGTGCTCCTTGTTGATCCTCTTGGTGCACGCTCCTATTAGTGTGGGAGCTTATGTCGATGCGCTGGGCGTCGCGTGAGACCGCGTCCACGGGGAATAGCTCCGGTGCATTCCCAGGGTTTTGTGTTGGTACACCAACACCTGGAATAGCCATACCGTTTTCCCCATGGTCCTCAAGGTTGTTGTTTTCATCTCCGTTTACCGAGTTAGACATTTCGACTTGAAATCGAAGATCTTGGACAAGAAAAAGCGTGAAAGATTACTTGCGTTATGTAGTAAGACCAGCAAGAAAATAATCACTATTATTTTTGGCCCCACAGTGGGCGCCAAACTGTTTATTGTAAAAATGGTAATAACAATTAAATTTGTTGATGAGACTCCAAAAATATGTGATCTATTTTTATGCTAGTTTTTTAAGCAGTTGATGCTAAGTATATGAGATTTAGAGATGAAATAAAGTTAAGGATAAAACTATAACCAAACTGATAGGCCAGTTACTTGGACCTTGGGCTTGTCAATTCTGGCCCTCAAGGTCGATCCCGGGGCTCGACCATGAGCCGTTGAGAGTAATCGTGGTAGGGCTAATAGTTATGAAATAATTAAAGAGGACTCTTTATGTCCAATGATAAGCAATAAATGATGAACAAATAAGAAGATAATAAATGAAAGCAATATCAAGAGAGTGTATGAAAGAGTAAAGAGAATGTTTTTCTATATTTCTTATGGAGCAGCTGGAGCAACATAGGGTTACAAAGTGTCAAGGGTCCCCCTTATATAGGAAGGAAAATCCCAACATAGTACAAAATACATTAATGATAAAGAAACCGGGACAGGATAACTGACTGACTTCATGATGCAGGTTCAGACTAGCTTCAGACTAGCCTGACAGATTTCGCTGGCCCTTGCTACACTGTTCGGGAACTCCCCATGCCCGTTGGGGTCACGGACAATGTTATCCCCAAGTCGGGTGTCGATATACCTCGAGGGAGGGTACTTGGTCTGTGGTCTCGAGCCTTCGAGGTGATCTTTCGAGACGTCTTATTAACGAGAAATTGGTTCCTCCGATTTTGCCGTATATAGTTAGGTTGTTAGAATGATAATAGTCTCACAAGTGTTTAACTTCTTTTTCATCCTCATGGGCTCATGGCATAGATTCCTTGTACTCAGTTAATGTTAGGAGTGTAATTCAACATCATATTTTGAAACCCATATCTCATTCAAGGTGCCAGAGTATTCTCCTTCCCGTTATAAATTGATCTTCCCTACACTCCAGGGCACTACTGGTGTCACGTACTTGAATATTCCTCCCTCATCTGTCAAGTCAATGATGTCATCATAATGATTAATCATGTCAGTGTAATCAGTAGTAAGTTTCATGTTCCTAGGATATATGACCTTATTAAATACTCTGCTCAGCACGTTGATGGATTTTTGAATAATTCCAACCTAGTCTTGAGTCTCGTTGCTCCTGTTTATGGTAAATCTATCGAGGGTGTGGGTTCAAGCTTGTCAAAAAGGAAGCGTCATTCTATGATCAATCATATTGGGTAGGAACTTAACTCTATAGTCATATTCATTCTAGCCATCATAGGATAATGGTTAAAGGTCACCAAGGGTTTAATTCGGGTGTCTGACATAGAGATTTAGAGTTAAAGAAAGTGAGCAAGTTGTACTCAAGATTTTCTCCATGAAGATACTATGTGAATTGTTATTAAAGCTAAAGTAGGTGTAGTGCACTTTGAAATTTATGGAAATCTTGAAAGAAATAGGCCAAACTATGAGTATGATGTTTTCCCTATTATTGCCTCCATGTTCCGGCGTTTCATGTGTCTAAGTCAAAGGAGGTAATTGGAAATTCTTTGTGTATCGTTATAGTGGAAATTATTGAAAGAGAAGTAAATTGATAGTAAGCTTATGAGAGGTACTTAATTACCATCCTTGTTAAATAAGTCCGGAAGTTGGGATTGCCTCCAATAATGTGATATGGCAAAATATATAAGTCGAGAAGGTCACCTCAAAGGCCAAAAGTGTTGTGGAAAGAAAATGTTCTCACTTGAATGTATAACAAATGGTTGTGGATAGAAAGGTAATTTCTGCGTGTTATGATTCAAATATGTACAGTTCATATCGAGATGCCAGTTTTGTTAATGTGTTGTAGGTAATGTTGAGAATTGTATTATTGGTTTGTAATAATTCATTATTAAGTTGTGAATGTGTTATTAGGATAGTTTTGGTGATTCTCTGGTAGGTGAATAAGCCCAATTACAAAGGAGACTCTGCCAAAATTTCTGAAAAATTTGGGAGTTAGTCAAAATTTGGAGATTTGAGGTATGTGAGAAAAGAAATAAGTTATGTTAAGTATTTGGGGCGAGCTTTATTTCTCATTCGAGGACGAATGATCCTAAGTGGGGGAGAATGTAAGGCACCGGAAAATTTTGCTAAGTAATTTAAGATTTTTGGTGCCAAGGTAAGCTAATTATTTTATTTTGTATGCAAATGAGGATTAATGATATAACGGATATCAATTGGATATGGTAATAAGTGTATAAGTCATATTATAAGTGATTTGGGATCTAAGGAGAGGCCTAAGTCTAAGCCAAGTTGGAAAATTACATGATAGACTAAAATTCCAAATGAGTACGCACAAGACCAAACTTTGGACGAGCATATCTACATTTATATAAAGAGTTGTGTGATGCACAATCTATCAAATTAAAGCTCTTTGAGTCTAGTTTCTAACGCAACAAACTGTTCCTCATTTTATATGTAAACAGAAAGTTATGACCATTTTACTGGACCTATGTCATATGCGCGGCCAGATGCCCGACCGGTGCGCGACCGCGTATATTTGAAAGTCTCTGCCTTGTGAGCGCATCTCGAGGGCAGCCGCGCACATAGCAGCTCTATAAATACCCCCAAGATCGGGTATGAAGAGTCTCTAAGTTATTTGTTTGATCTAGGGCTTGCTCAATCAAGGGGAATCCATTCCATACTTCCCTTCCATGAACCAAGGTAATGTTTTTGGAGTATTTTGAGTTGATTTCTACTCATAAGCACTTATATTAACAAGGATTAATCTTGAAGATCCATATATTTCCATTCAAATCCCCAAATTGGTCAAGAACACTACAAGTGGGGATTCTCAAGATTCTTATTTCAAGAGGTATGTCTACCATATCTAACTACTCTATGGTGATTATTTATGTATGAAACATATGTTAGGACTCATGGGATGGTGATTGGAAGCCATGAGTGCCTAACCAAGGTTGTGTTGGTGTTGTAAAGATTGTAAAATGGGTTAATTAAGGAGATTGATGGTTTGGGTGTGAATTTTTGGGCATGCATGTGCTAACGGAAGTTGTTGATAGCCTAGAGATGACGGTAAGGTGAATCATTGGTATGGAAGGTGGTTGTTAGGTGAAGAAATTCCATTGAAGGTGGCTGTAGAAAGGTATACACATTATATGTTTGATAAGTATTAATGACTTAAAGTATAGAAATCTTACTAATATTGGTACAAATGTGTTGCATTGTTGTAGATTGAAGTTGTTTAGTATGGTGGACGTCGTAGTATTATTAAAGGGCAAATCTCATGTATGTTGGCTAAACTTTCTCTCTCGGAATTAGATTTCATAATGTTCTCCGTAAGTTCAAAGTATGGTTTTTTTATTAAACTGGTAAGACTTTGAATCGTATTTTAAATGAAAACTAGTATACCAATTGGGTGAGGAAAACTCGATATACTTAATACTCCTAATTTCTCCTATGTGTACCTAATGTCTTGATTGAATATGTCTTGTTATTGATAATCTATAAAGATGTTTTGACTCCTTTATATGATAAATGTCATTAATGTCCTATGATCACCCATGGAACGCACAAGTAAATAGGAAATGCATAGGTGTATCCTATATGCTATCCTATGAACGGTCTATAAAACGCATAGATGTATTGTATATGTTATCCTATGAACGGTCTATGAAGCGCATAGGTGTATTGTATATGTTATCCTATGAACGGTCTATGAAATACGTAGGTGTATCCTATATGTTATCCTATGAACGGTCTATGAAATGCATATGCGTATTGTATATGTTATCCTATGAACGGTCTACGAAACGCATAGACGTATCCTATATGTTATCCTATGAGCGGTCTATGAAACGCATAGGTGTATCCTATATGTTATCCTATGAAAGGTCTATGAAACACATAGGTGTATTGTATATGTGATCCTATGAACAGTCTATGAAATGCATATGGGAATTGTATATGTGAACCCCATGGACATCCTGTGAAACGCATATCCGATATGAACAATAAATGCCACTTCCATTGCCCTTGTTTGTACATGTTGTTACATTACATTATATTTTGTGCCTCACGCATAGTTTATATGGCACACTTGATCCCAAAAGATGTTCAGAATGAAGTAAGTATAATAGGACTTGAAATGAGATTCTATGGGACGTTTCATAGTTTCTTGATGTACTTCATTTGCCTCTTATTTAAGTTACGGTATTTCCATACATGGACATTTAGATATTGTTGATTGTGACTTGTTGTTTCTATGGTTTCTTCTCTTATATGGTTATTCTATTTTGAAAGAGGACCTTTAGCTATACATACTAGTTAACGTCCCTTTTGTTGGGGCGCTGTATCTTTAATTGATACAGGTGGTCCCCCAGCAGGTGGCATTGATCAATGATAGCAGTACGCTCTTTCCATCTGACTTAGTGAGCCCCACTTTATTTCGGGGTCATGTATCTTATGTTTCTCATGTACTTTGTATTTTGAGGTATAACTAAAGCTTTGTTGCCGGTATTTCCATATTACTCTCCAGTTATATTTAGAGACTCCGTAGACAGGTTGTGGGTGATGTTTGATATTGGGAACTGAACTAGAAATGTTGGTATTTGGTAAACATATTCTTAATGAATCTGTAAACTTGTAATATTTTGGAAATTATGAATGAAGTTACCAATGTAAATGAAATGAGAGTTGTTAATGAAATATTGTTAAAATATAATTAATGGAGTACATCTCCTCTTTATTCAAAGATGAAATTAGGTAGAATGAAATCTAACAGACTTGCTCAGTCGGACTTACTTGGTTGAGCGTCGGTCGCGCTCCTCGGTTTTGGGGCGTGACAAAACACGTAGATGAACCAGGTCCTTCTATAATTTATGCATGGGACAAAATTAGACACCACACAAATCATCCC
The DNA here is from genome assembly GCF_000715075.1 of Nicotiana tabacum. Taxonomy (NCBI): domain Eukaryota; kingdom Viridiplantae; phylum Streptophyta; class Magnoliopsida; order Solanales; family Solanaceae; genus Nicotiana; species Nicotiana tabacum. Next base: position 206,499,438 of record NC_134101.1, read on the forward strand.
CTCTTGTGTGGTATTGAAGTATAAATCATCACGTGTTAACTAGAGATAAGATTTGGGGAATATTATTTGGATATGAAAATATAATTGGGATATGATTTGAAAAGTATTATGGATGTCAGAAGCAGAGAGGAGTGAATTGAAAATGTCAACAAAAAATATATATATATATATATATATATATATATATATATATATATATATATATATATATATATATATATATATATATATATATATATATATATATATATATATATATATATATATATATATATATATATATATATATATATATATATATTTTATAGAATGACTTTGGCTTGATGTTTGTACTGTCTTTGGCATGAGAAGAATATGAGATTGTTTCAACACAAAGGGAGAACTACTGAGATGCTGGAAAGACAAATTATCCAAGATGTTCATAGTAGAGGTGCGAGGTTTGAAAGTTTGAATTTTTATCCTTAATAGTGAGTAATAGATGTATTAGAGTGTAGTAGAGGAAGTGTAGAATACTGACTTGGGGTTGTATGTCCAAGTCTGCTGGTTGTGTTTGTTTTTGTTTTGAGCTGTACATATTATACTTGGTAAATAAAATATTTAGTTACAAAAAAAAAATATGGTAATTTTTACTATGGTTTAAGCATGAAAATTGTTAGTAGGATTGTTACTTTATTATTATCTAAACCACGTGAATGAATAAAGAATAAAATGAAAGAATGAATTAAATTAAACAGCAAATTAAAGAACAAATTAAATTAAATAAGTTATGCACAACAGGCAATTTAGGTCATGATACAATAACAACAATAAACTCTGTGTATTCTTACAAGTGTATGATCTGGAAATGGTAATGTGTGTGCAAATCTTACTCCTACATTTTAGAGATAGAGAATATGTTTGCGATAGACCCTCGACTCAAGAATTTAGGTCATGATGTCCTCTGCTATTAATGTCACGCCCCAAAAAAAATGAGGGCATGACGTGCAGTGGAGAAGCCAGAAATTTTTTCAATGGTGTTAAAAATGAAATAAGTAAAAAAAAAATCCGACAAAAGGTGTTCAACATATGTTATGTATCTCTAAAACCTAATATTTTACCTATATACGCAATATAATTTTCTGACAAAGGATGGTCAACCATCCTAAGCAAAGAATAGCTTCGCCCATGATGACGTGTACTCGATGTCTTAAAAACCTATTGAGTTTAACATGACATACCCGACATAACTAACCCATGCCTGACATTAAAACTATGCCAAGTTCAAAGGTAGTTAAGTACTGATTATTCTCTAAGATTTAACCATAATTGCAACTGCTCACTTCAATTAAATTCTCATTTCACATTAGCAAAGTTATCAAATGACAAAAGGGTTTCCTCACGCACACAAGTAAAATTAAAAAAAAAAAGGAAACTACGTGAATAATGATAATTAAAAAAGATATATAAGAATTAGTAGCTTGTGCTGCTTGATTAATTATTCGATCCCACGATTAGCTAAATGACCAATTATATGAGAAACATCATTGGATTTGGAAAGTATTTGGCTGTTTAGCTTGAGAAAGCATCTGGACTACTTCGCGCATGGTGGGCCTCTCTACGCTGTACTCTTCAACACACAGCATTGCCACGAAAAATACTTGCATTGCTTCTGCAGTTGCAACATTTTTAAGCCTCTCATCCAATATTTTGACCACCCCTTCTTTGCTCCAATTTGTTTCCCTTTTGGCCCATTGCACAATGTCCTGTCCTTCTTCTCCAAAATTCCCCACTGGCCTTCGTCCTGTTATGAGCTCCAATAATACCACTCCATAGCTATATACGTCGCTTTTCTCATCAATTTTCAGCGTGTATGCATATTCTGTAAAAGAAATATAAAAAAAATTTAACATGTCAAGAGTAAAACTTTGTATAGTATTATTCTTTGTTACACTATAGGTCCATAATCTGAAAAGGTAGAAGTCAATAAGTTATTCTTCCTTCCACTATATATCTCTTTGTAGGTGGGAAAGAAAATAAAGTATACACATCACTAAAAGAAAAAAAGTAACACCACACATTTATTTAAGTTATAAAGAGAAAGCCGGTTGTTTGTATTCCAAACACATGCTCCTCTTTATGGGGCTTGGAGAAAGTAAGCATTGGATCAGAATCTTGATTCTTGGGATAGATTTTACTCTTTTGTATTCACTACATTTTGGGTCAAAAAGTTGCTTTGGATTGCTCTTAATGAATCCAAGGTTCTTAATAATTCTAGTGAAGAGAAGAGGAATAAACCATCACTATTACTCTGCAGAATTTTTTTTTAAAAGTACAAGGAATATTCCTTAATGTTTGTGTTCTTTTCTTGGAGATTACTGCACATATTTTACTCCGTTCAAGAAAACAACCTTAGCTTCTGGTATCTTTTGCGTTTTACCTGAAAATGATGAGGTGGAACAAACTTTGAGATTTCAAGATTCCAATTACTGTAAATATGTCAATAGCTTGCCGCACTTCAAGTTTAGCATGGATCTAGAATATTAGCTTCTCTCTTTAATTGCCGGTTCTTTTAATTTTAGCAAATTGAGTTTATTCCCAAAATATTCGACGTTTTAAAAAATAAGAAGCAACTTATTACTTTTCTTTCTTCTAAATCTATCATTACTGCTCTAGTTAGTGGAGTAAGCAAAACATTTAAAGAAAGATAAATGATAGTTTAGACTTTTGACAAATACTCGTAAATATTAAATATCTTTTTTAAAGGGTGTAACAAATAATATGGACAGAAGCTAAGTTGCTCGGACTCGGGAGGGGGCATCCGATACGGGCACGGATCCAAGTGTCGGATTTGGCAAAATCTAAATTATAAGATTTGTGGGTGCGGGATTTGGCTAGAAAAATTTAAAATTATAAAAAATAGAGCTATAAGTTCGAACTCAGAACTAGACCCCTTGAATACTTGGTTTTTCTAGAACACAAAGCAACAAATATGAGACAAAAGTACTATAATATTGAAGGTACCATTTCGCATGTCTTAAATCTGTTTTATTTTTATTTTGAGAAATCAAAATATCAATTTCCCCCCAAATTTGTCGATGGACTTAGGTCAAAGTATCCGAAGTTAGTTGACCGAATCCGGGACGTATTCCGCTCCCGTCTCGTGTCGAGACAGGTGCAGCACAATAAACGAAGAGTCCGCACAACTTAGGACATAAGTGAGTAATCATATCTATGGACAAATTAGAGGATTAAATTTGAGAAGCAAAATTAATGGGGTAACAGGATTACCTGGAGCAATGTAGCCATACGAGCCTGCAATTGCAGACATGCACTCTGAGGTACCATTATTCTGCAAGTACTTGGCTAATCCAAAATCTGCAACATGAGCTTCCAGTTCTGAATCCAACAATATATTATTGGACTTGACATCGCGGTGGATTATCATCGGGGAGCAATCATGGTGCAAATAAGAAAGGCCCTTGGCAGCTTCTATGGCTATTTTTAGCCTAGTATCCCACTGGAGAAGTCCGCCGTTCTTCCCATGAAGTACTTCACCTAAGCTACCATTTGGCATATACTCATAAACCAGCAAATTCATTTCCTTGTTTGAACAAAATGCCAGTAGCCTCACAATGTACCTATGCCTGATTTTTCCTAATGTTTTAACTTCAGCAGATAGGCCATTGTCATGTGTACCTTTGCTAATTCCCAACTTCTTCACTGCCACATGATTGCCATTTGGCGTGGTCGCCCTATACACTGTCCCTGCTCCACCTCTTCCTATGATGTTGTTATCTTTCAAGCACTGTAAAATGTCTTCACTTCCGAATTCGAGCTTTTGAAATGCTGTCAGCTTCCATGAATTCGAATTCTTACTCCCCTTTCTTGTCTTGATTATTGCTAGGACAACAAAAATGAGAGAGCAGACTAAGAGTCCAAATGCAAACATAAACTTGTATTTTGTTGGAACCTTAGCTTTTTTGTCACTTCCATCACCAAGTTGTGACGGTGCGTTGGATGTTATGTTGCAAGGAGTCAAGTAGGATCCACAAAGATAAGGGTTGCCAATGAAGGAAGTTGAGTTGAAAAATAAATATTGTCCTGTTTCAGGTATTGATCCAGTTAAGTTGTTGTGGGAAAAGTCTGCTGAAGTTAAGCTCTTCATTGAACCAATCACCTCGGGAAGGCTGTCGTTGAAGTGATTCCAAGAAATATTGATGTAATTTAAGATGTGAATTTGAGCAATTTGAGCTGGGATAGGACCCAAAAGTTGATTTTGGCTTAAGTCCAAGTAAGTTAGTGAAAGACAGTTACCAATTTCAGGAGGGATTCTGCCAGAGAAATTGTTCCTACTCAGGTCAAGCTTTGAGATGCTTTTCAGTCTGCTTATATCAGAAGGAATATCGCCTGAGAATCGATTTCCACTTAATAAAAGATTCTTCAAGCCTGAAAATTTTCCAATAGCAGTGGGAAGTGCACCAGACAAGCGATTGTTCGACAGGTTCAGCCCTTCAAGTTTGGCCGATACCGAGCTTTTCTTGTTTGAGAGTTGTCCACTGATGTAATTGTTCTGTAGTTCCAGCAGTGACAACTCTGACAAATAAAGGAACCCTGTCGGTATTGATCCACTTAAGTAATTCTGCCCCATTCTGACTCTGGACAAAGAGTGACACTGGCCAAAATCATCAGGTAAAGGTCCAAAGAGAAAATTATTAAGTAAAATCAAGATCCTCAAATTCCTTCCTAAGCATAGAGATTTTGGTATCAAGCCAGTGAGTCTATTACTAGAAAGATCAATCTCAACTAGTTTACCATTCGTCCCGAGTTTCGAAGGTATGAATCCAGTGAAATTGTTCCGCCAAAGATTCAGCACCTCCAATTCTGGTAGCTCCGCGATACACTGGGGAATCTCACCACGAAAATTGTTGATAAACAGGTTCAACAGGGTGAGCTTTTTGAGTCCCGAGAATTCAATTGGGATCGCTCCTGTGAGTTCATTGATCGAGAGATCAAGTGATTTCAAGCTCGTCAAATTTCCAAGCTCAGGAGGAATCATCCCAGTAAGTTGATTTTTTTGCAAGAAGAGAGTGTCCAACATGTTAAGATTACCCAGTTCTGCTGGAATCGGCCCGTCCAAGTTGCAGCTGGAAAGGTCTAGATGAACCAAATTGACCAGTTTTCCCAACTCTGGTGGAATTCCCCCATCAAACTGATTGAAATAACCCAATTGCAGCCATCTGAGGTTTGTCAGGTTGCCCAACTCACGAGGTATTGGACTGCGTAAGTCATTTCCCGCAACAGACAAGAACTCAAGCTGATTAAAAGTACCATAGCTCAAAGGAATTTGCCCCGAAAAGTAGTTGCCCCCGAAATCCAAATGTTTCAGCTGCAGAAGTTGAGTGACTACCAAGGGCAGTGGGCCAGAAAAATTGTTGTTATAAGCATCCAGGACTTGAAGGGCCTTCAACCTTGGAATCTCCCAGCTCAAATTTCCACTAAACAAGTTGTTAGAAATATTCAGGACTTGAAGTGTAGTAAGCTCATGAATATTAGGTGATAGAGAGCCAGAAATGTTTAGATTGGAGATATCAATTGAAGTTACTGATTTAGTGTCGTCACATGTGATGCCGTTCCAAGTGCAGAGATGCATATAATTTGACATGTTCCAACCAGACAGAGTACTAGGAATAGAGGCTACAAAATCTTGTTTTAGAGAAACTAGAATCTTGGCCTGTCGTCTCAGAGACAGATTATGGGGTTGGGCCGCAGTGAGGAACACGAGGAGGAAATAAGTGAAAAAGAAGAGAATTGTAGCAGAAGCAGCCATTTAGATACTTAGTAAGTGAAGTTACTGAAGTTTGAATACTTTGGGAAACATCAAACAGAAGAAGCTGCAGGTGTTTGGAAGGATTCCATTGATAGTGAGAAGGGATGATGGTAAGTTTCGGCCTTGGATGGTGTTGATTTGTAGCTCTAGCTTTTCCCATTTTAATTCTTAATTATTTTCCTTTGCATTTTGGATTCATCATCTTTAACTTTATGGAGGAAAAGCAAAAGCAAAAGCAAAAGAAAAAGCAAACTTAACATAAAGATGCATTGGCAACTGACCATTTGAGCAACTACATTCTGAACTCTGTTGCTTTTAAGGCAAAATTACTTCTGCGCCCACAAAAAAAAAAAAAAAAAAAAAAAATTGTAAGCTGATAGGTATGCTCTCCGGTTGCTGTAGTTTGAGTTGACACGAAATATAGCATGTAACGTGTTAATTGAACTCTAAGCGGCCGTTTGGTTGGAATACGATTTATACTTATACCGGTATAAGTTATATTGAGATAAGTTATGTTGGGATTAGTTATGTTGGGATTAATTATGTTGGGATTGTTGTTTATTCATTGTTTGGTATGTTGTATTAAGAATGACAATTGCATAATTTCTAAGAAGAATGTATAAGTTATACCGGTGCTAATTACCCACCTTCTATAAGGTATAAGTTATCCCAATGTTAAAATTAACACCGGGATAACTTATGTCTGGTTTGCTAACCAAACAAAGTATTAAGGTGGTATTAAATTTTTATACCACCCTTATACCTTCTTATACCTCATACCAAACGACCCCTAAAAATTTTCCACCGATACAATTCATCTATTGTATTATTGTTCACCATTACCAACAATACCAATAACAACAACCCAGTAGAATTTCACTAGTGGGGTCTGGAGAGGGTAGAGTATATGCAGACCATACCCCTACCCCCGAAGCGTAGAGAGTCTGTTTCGGGGAGACCCTCCGCTCAGCAGAAAAGATAATAATAACATAAAAGAACAAAAGAATAGATAATAACAAAGAAAATCAGAAAAATAATAACAACATTGTAAAAGACAACAAATAAGTGGAAGGGCAATAACACAATACTATGCAAAACAAAAAAAAATAGTGTGAACACTTTTCCGAAATTAGTGATGATACCATAAAACGAAAGAAAAATGGGTGCAGGGGCGGATGCATTTAGTGCCCAACTTTATATAGTTACTAGTGTAATAGACCGCGCTTCGCGCGGTTAAAAGAAAAGAAAATATAATTAAATATTTATGTCATAATTTATTTTAAAAATCTTAATCTGTACTAAGCAAATTGTTTATGATTCTCGCTTTTTTGTGATTTTACTAACTTCTAATATATAAATTTAAGATTAAAAAATCGTCAGTAATAAATACTCATATATCTACTAAATATTAAACAATGTATTTGTGCGCGCAAGCTGACCACAAATTAAACAACTATCAAAAAATATTTATGAAACAGTCCGTTTAAATTAGTAAATGTGACTTACAAACCAAAAAAAGAATAAAATAAAAAAATAGTAGAAAATCAAAACAAAAAAAAGATTAAGCCTGTCATTGTTGGGATAAAAAATCTGCAATTTCTTTTTTCCTCACATTAAATTCTAAGCTTACCAAAAAAAATAATTTTTAGGAACTAAATTTGAAAAGAAGCCGCGTGGAGAAGAAAATGCAAAACCTGGCAAAGAAAAACAAATAGGAAGTGAATCAGTAAAAAAAAAAAATGCTCGACACTAATATTTAGTATCTTTACAAGATTGTTGTATCTATTCAAAAAATAATAGCATTATTTTTCCAACTATTGAAGGTTAATGGTGTTATTTGGAATTTGAATGCTTAATAATTTGGTTTCCAGCCATTTAAGGTATTTACAACTTATTAATATGCAATTAATGTAAAAGAAATATAGAATCAAATGTAATTACCTTTAATTTAAACAAAATGCAAAACTAAATATCAATAAATATAAAAAAAGAGGAGGGAAATACATGATCAATGATATAGGAAATGAAAAAATAAATTAATCATAATAAAGAAGAAATCAGTTGTAGTACAAAGAGGAAAAAAGTGAGAATATGAAAAGAGAGTGAGTTAGTTTAGGTGTTTAATAACATTAGAGAAAGTATAAAATATCAATTACTATTCATATTTACAAAAACAAAAGTATACAGAATCAGCTATACAAAAAATATAATATTAATAGCAGCATATCAAGAAACCTAATGAATGAAAGAATGATCTCTAAAACAACCACACCTCAATGTCTATAATTAACTGTACCTCTATGATTTTTTTTTTGCAAAATAACACCATTGCAAGAAAAGAGATGAGAAACAAAGAAAAGGTAGAATCTTTCACCTTACCAACAGTCAACTCTCAACAATCGCGGCATATCTTCAATTAGTCTTTCCTAATTCAAATCATTAGGCTGCTTAGACCACAATGTAAGCATTTCTCTTAAATTCGGTTATGAAAGACGAAAAGGTGTAAATTCTATTCAAATTTGAACAAAAGCAAACTAAAAAACCTTTCTTTGTTGTGATGAGCCGGTAGCAATGAAATTGTTACACAGGTATAAAATTTCTAATCCCATAACTGCGCCATATCATCAACAGACGTGTTGTAGGAATGAAACATCCCAAAATTGAAAGCATGCATGTGTCTTTACATATTACATTTTGTTGAATGTTTTCCCCTTTAATTGAAATTTAACGCCTAGCATAACTGTTTTCTTAATGAGAAAGAAGAGGAAAGGACGTGACTTTTGATTTTTAACAAAGTGACTTATGGATTCTTAAAAATAGCAAATAAATAGGGGGACAAAGGATTAAATCCAAAAAATTGACAAAAAAGATAATTAAGTTCCTTGGCCATATAGATATGTCACATCACCTTGCCAAGTCCCAACTTTATATATTTATATAGATTGAATGATCCTACTTGATGAAAAAGCACACTTCAATGTGCCTCCGCTTTTGGCACTAAACTAGCATGACTGCTTGGATTAAGTAGCACCTAATTATCTTACTGCAGAAGAAAAATTATCATATAATTAGATTAGCAAATTTTTAGACAAAAATTAGGGACCCTAATTCAAAACTTGTCGAGGACGTTTACATTAATGTACTTGAGTTGCAATGTTATTTTCTTACTATGATTTCTTCATTTGTTTACTTCTTTAAATATTAACAAAGCTTATGATAAAGAGTTTGTAAATGAACATAGTCCGCGTGTTGGACGAGAAAAAGAAAAATCGCTCATCTTTTTTATAGCTGTATGCATGTAATTGCTCTCCTTTTTTAGTGGGAACTATGGACAGATACTTTGGTCGAGGGACCATCTTTAATCTCTTTTGCATGGAAATGAGTAGCAGGGACTGGAGGAGCCCGCACTCTCACTTTAGACCGCTTCAAGAAAAAGCAAAAGATACCCCTCTTGTATTAAAGTATATATTATTTATATTCTTGTAGCGCCGCGCTCTCTTAATTCTATCACTCCCACAGGCCACTATTTAAAAAAAGATAGCTTTATCATATATATATATATTAGTTATATTAAGCTGGAAATATATTTGGGTCAACGTATTAGCAATGAAGACATAACGGGATTCCAGCACGTCCTTCAAGAAAATGGGATCATTGGTTCATTATGATAGTGATCCTTTTCTTTTTCTTCAGTCATTTAGTATTCGAAACTCATTCCGGCTATCCATAAAATGAAGCAAAAAAAGTCCGTAGAATCTTCAATAGTCATAGAAACTATGAATATTTACTAAGAGGAATAAATTGCTTCCTACCAAAAATTCTCTCTCTTGGAGTTTTGAAGCTGAGACATTTGGTTAAATGCGGTGAAATTCCAATCATCCCATCACACCCCCTGGTGGTTCATATAGTGATCGAGCGAAGGAGCTTTTGTTAGTTGTGAATATTCTTCAAGTCCTTAGTCCACTCAGACGCGGAATAAGGGATTTGAACTTTATGGGTTCGGAATTATAATTCGTTTAAGTCATTGGGTTCTAATTTAATAATTTGTATAATATTTATTAAATTTCTTAATATAAATATAGAGTTTGAAAAAAATCTAGTGGGTTCCGCTAAACTCGCAAGCTAACACTGAGTGGGGTGGGGAATCAAACGTTTGCAAGACATGATGAGACGGAATGGATCAGGAAAAATTAAGTTTTGGCATTGGAGGGTCCACAGTAGAAGTACGTACATTTTCAATCAACTCGATCTCTCAGCTGCGCCTCATGTATACTTGAAACTGATCTATAATTATGTCCCTTTGGAGGAGAATGGCATATATATTGTCCCAGTTTATCTCCATAATCTTGAAAAAATTAATCATGGTGTTTCGTGAAAGGCAATCTCATGACCAATGTCGAATCTTCTGTCACCAGTCTTTAGTTTGATTAATCTAGTTTTGGATAGTTCCCTCTTTATGGAAATTGATCGAAAGACGATTAATATCAACAGATGGAAAATTGGCAATTCCCTATATCTAGAATGAAGATTGGTTACAAAGGAAATGACACATGTTTCTTGTTTTACAATCATGAGTTGCACGAAGTACTAGCTAGATTGATGCAATATTGGTTCTCTAGGTACTTCTAATCGTACTTAAGATAGGAGTTTAAATTATTATATACTGATAGTATAAAAGAATTTTCATGTTATCATATCTTTGAACACATAAGTAGAGGTTACTCAATAAGCAAAATTAGTAACTCTGAAAAATTAAGACAACAAGTTACAACTGCAATATTAGTGGTTTTTCTTTCACGTGATCATTATATATGTCTTGAATCCATTTTAGAAAGATTCATACCATGAATTATATATGTTAATGAAGAAACAGTTGGCCAATCTGGATCCCTGTAAGATGCATGCCATACCTGCATGGCTAACACATGCAGCAATATATATTCTATTATCTTTCAGTTAATTTTAAATTCAAAAGGAAACTACAAGCAGCATCAATATCCACAAACGATAAATCTGAGGGCAGATTCGGTATCCACAGCCAGGCAATTTGTACGACCATTAACACTACCCATATGACTTTGAAAAAGGGGATTCTGTAGTCACCAACAGATTCGACACGAATAACCATATCCATTCAAAAGTTGCTTTAATTAGTGAACGCACTTTTAACCCCTCCCCCCCCCCCCCCCAACCCCGTTTGTTTCTGGTTGAGAAACCAAGAAGATTCTTCTTGTGTTCCAAATACAAGCTGGTGTGTTTAAGGACGTCTCATCAGTTAGCACGAAAGAAAGCATGACTACTTCAATTCAACGTAGTACTTCTATAATTTACCAACCAGCTTTATCAAAAGCAAGTCGGAGTATGCTTATAGTTGACTAGTTTTTCGATTAGTCGACTGGATGTAAGAACTTGATACTAGAAAAGACGGAAATTAAGATGCAAAATTTAAATGCAGGAATTAAAGACACCAGAGTTTTTATACTGGTTCGGATTCAATGTGAATCCTAGTCCAGTCCCCTTGGGTTGCAAGGGAGTTCTTTTTCGTGAATAAGTTTCTTCAAGAGTACAGAGAATGGTGTGATCTACACCGGTCGCTTAGAGCCTACTTCACTCGTTTCTTTTTTATACAATACCTCACCAGTGTTGTTCTCTCTTTCTTCTCTAACTTGTTACATAGCAGATCTAGTAGAGCTACAATGCTTGTTTGTAGTAGAATAAAGAGAGGATATTTAGTTCGATCAAAGTATGTTTGTCTAAGGCTTGATGTTAAGTATAAATACTTTGGTGAAGGCCGTTTGCTGAAGAGATTTGACAACCCAAGAGATTTGATCCTAGGAAAGAGATTAATTTTTTCCAAGAATAAGGTTATTTACCGTTGCTCTTACTTGATGAGAGGGCATTGATAGCTTTCCTTCTACAGATCTTGATGACGCGGGTTTACTCCTTGATTGTTGGTCCTTCCAAAAATAGCAACTTGATTAATCATCTTACAAGATCTTTGATGCTTCTTTTCCGCTTCAATCTTCCGGATTGAATGCGTTGGACTTGATTGATTCCTTAAGTTTAGGCTTGATTGATTCCTTCCATCGTAACTGTCCATTGATTTCGTGATCTTTGCTGGCCTCGGATTGCTTTCCTTAAGTTTCCTGATTGATTCCTTCCATCTCGTAGTAACTCCTTGATTCCTTGATCTTCTCTAATTCATTCCTTCAATCTTTGAATTGTTATCCATGATTTCCTGCACAGATATATTATGTGTATCATTAAAACCAGATCTAACAATCTTCCCCTTTTTTATGATGACACAATAATATATATGTATAAACAACATTTGACTTCCCTATGTTTTATTCCCCCTCAATGTATGCAGTTTATAGGTGCATGGTACTCCCCCTCAGTTCATGCAGTTGACTAGTCCATGGTTATAGATGTTGTAGTCGACTCCTGCCATAAAGACTGCTAGCGTATAGTTACCCTTCAGTCGACTAACTCCCGTACTCTGTATACCTGTGCATACTTGTATAGATACATATACTCTTCTCCCACTTTTTGAAGAGGGAATAGACAGAACAAACACAAACTAAAACAGAGAATATAGCATTATGCAGTAGAGTTATAGTCCAAAAAAAACAACCAAAACAGAACAAGAAACAAAAATAGAAAATGTCTAATGACTGAGTTAACAGTCAAAAAACAGCACAACACAAAAAATTGTCTTAAGCAACTATGTGAGCACGTGATTTTTGCCCTATATGAGAATCACTCCCAAAAAATTCAAAATAAAACAATTTTCCTTTGTATACAATTTTTGTATTTTTGTGGTATTTTTGTGGTATTTTTGTATAATTATTTTTATCTGTGCATGTTTATTTGTTAAATTAATAAAACAATACCAAAAATATGTCGCATTTGCATTTAGGATTTAATCCTACAATTGTTAGTAATTAAGTTTGTTTTACAAAAATTAAAAAATTACAAAAATAGGCATCTTTTGCATTTTTAGCATTTAATGTCCAAATATACAATTTTATGCTTAATTACTACTTAATTATGCGTTAATTGTTATTGGGAATTAATTTGCGCTTTTATAACTTAACTTAGTTCTTAATAATAATTTAAGTATTTTTATAATTTAGTTCTAGAAAAATAAAAGAAGAAAAGAGCAAAAATACAAAGAAAAATCTGATTGGGCCATTTCTTCAAATTTCAACCCCAAGCCCAAACAATTGTCCAATCTTCCCCACGACCCGGTCCATTTCAAACCGGGTCGACCCGGTCCATAACCCAACACCCCTATTATCTTGCCTTTCAAAAATAAAACAAAAACAAAAAAAAAATGAAAAACCCTAAAACTATACTAACTACCCCCCCCCCCTATCATTTAGCTTCTTCTTCTCCAAATTCATCAAGCTCCCCTCCCATGGCTTCCCCCCCCCCCCATCCATGCCCCTCCCATGGCTGCCCCAACTCTTCTCCTTCACATACACACACACATACACCCACTGCCCGTGTTCCTTCTTCTTCTTCAAGATCGCGAGGTTTTTCTTTTTCAAGTTTACGTTGAATGTCGTTGCTTCTTCTTCCTCACTTCATGTTGCGTTTTCCATCTCCCATAGCTGCTACTTCTTCTTCGTGTTTCGTCGTCAACCCGTCGCGCTGCTGCTCCGTTCTCTTCTCCGAGCTGCTGCCCCGTCGCCGCTGCTGCTGCCCGTCGCCGCCGCTGCGCCACTGCTGCTGACTGTCGCCGCTGCTGCTTTACGAGCTGCTGCCCGCCACTGCCTGGCACTGCTGTTGCGTTCCAGTTGTCTTCTTGATGCATACTTCTTCATCTTTCACCTCGAATGATGTTTGTTGCTTCGACGTCTCCCAAGTTTCGTTGGTTTCGTTTAGAGTTCATTCGATGTTCGTCATTGGTCATTTATGGTTAGTTGTTCTAAGTTTTATTTCGTCCATAATTTGTTTGATATTTTCAGATTTGGAATTAGTATAAGTTTGCTTTAGTTTTCTTATTTATTTTAGATAAAAATTGTTAGTTTAATTATATTGTTGTTAGATTTAAGTTGAAGATTCAATTTAATTATTTTTTAGCTTGTTTTATTAATTTTAAGAGGATTTAGTTTTAATATAGAAAGGTATTAGTTTAAATCGTTCAAATCCGTTGTTTGTTGTTAATATAGATTTAGTTTGTGTTCATCTTGTTTGAAGTTCGTTTTTAATTTAGTAATTTAATGCGAAGTTATGTTTTGGTTTTAATTTTTGGATCATGCATCTTTGTTATAAGTTTTGTTGGATTTAATTTAAGAAAGATTAGTTGATTATTTGAAGATTGGTGATTTGAATATGTTTATTTGTTTTGTTTAAGTTTAATTCGAAGTTTGAACAAAGTTTGTTTGTTATTGTTATTGAATATTTTCATTCATGTTCATACTTTGTTTGGTTGATCTTGAATCCGAAATTTGTATAGTTTGATTTCTTGTTTATCATTTATGATTATTTCTTGAATTTGTCTCATAATCTTGTTTAAGTTTAATATAAGAATTGTTGGTTGTAATGTTGTTAGAGTTGATTTTAAGTTCAATATTATTGAATTTAGAAATCTGAATATACTTGTTTGTTGTTGTTGTTGTTGAATCTGAAAATAGGTTTGTTTGTTGCTAAAAATATTGTTCAATCAAATTTTAGTTGTTCTTTGTTGTTCAATTTGTGTTCATGTAATTTGTTGTTGAAATGTTGAAGAAATCATGTTCATGTGATTTGTTGTTTGAATTTATGTAGAAATTGGTCATATTGGCTATATTTTGGTTGAGTTTGATTAATTGATTGGTTATAGCTGATGAGGGTAGTTTGGTAAATTGTAGTACGTCCGGGGGTAAAATAGTAATTGCAATAAGGTCGGAGGGGTAGTTTAGAAATTGTACATTTTGTAATTTTTTATGTTAAGCATGGGAGACAAAAGGTAATGGGGTGTAGGTGATATAGTTGTTTAATATAAATGGGGGACAAGACAAAATATAGTGGAGGGGAATATGGTAATTGTTTATGATAAGCATGGGGGACAAAATGTAATGGGGTGGGGTTGATATATTTGTTTAATTTAGTGGGATTAAAATGGGGATGAGTGGGAAGATAATGAGTTTGGTAAGAGAAAATGGGTGTTTTATTAATTAATTAAAGGGTTTGGTGATGTGATATATATAGGAGGCTTGATCAGATTTTAGAAGACGGACAGATATAGAGAGAGAAAAAAAGCTGAATATTTAAGAGAGAAAGAAAAAATCCGATAAATATTAAAACTTTCAAGAAAGAAAAAGAAAAGAAAAAATACAAATAAAAAGAGCTGGAAATTAGAAGAGAGAGTAGTACACACCTGATAAATATTCTGATATACGGGTTTAGAAATTAAGGGTTAAATATTAATTAGCCTTTCAAATCTGAAAATTCCCTTGGTTTCCGTCCGTGGTTTGTTGACAGTGTTTCTGGATTTTATTTTGAATTTCAAATCTGTCACTGGGATTTCTGTTGACTGGATTGCTGGTTATTATTGTTGCTGCTGTGTTACGTACTACGTGGCTGACTTTCTTCTTCTTATATTGGCAATATCTGGTACATATTTGTAATTTTGGCATTTTGTAAGCTGAAATGAAGAACGGAATGTTAAATTTCTAATTTAGTTTTATTTTTTTTTAATTGTATTTAGGTCATTTCATGTATTATTATTCTGTAAATCGCCGTCGTTTGCATAATTAGGCATATTGTAGCGATGTATTAAATAATATTTTGCTTTAACCTGATTATTAGGTAGTATATATTTAAGCATGTTCATTACTAATTAAACTGTCAAATAATAAAAATAGAAGAAAATAATGTAAAAATGGCTTTATTAAATCAGTTTGGCAAAATTGATTAAGTTCCTTATTCATAAGGGTTTTAGTATCGCCAACGTTAAGTTAATCGAAATCATGTAGCTAAATTCAGTTAAAACAGGAGTTAATTTTGCGAATCAAGTATTAGGACATAATTTGAATTAAAACAAGGATAATTAGGGTTAAATTATTTAATTTTTAGAAATACGGTTTAGTAATCAAGATTATTTCTAATTTTCAGTATTTGTAAATAATTAATTTCAATAGCTCAAGTCATCTAACAATATGATTTTTAGTCCGATTATAGGATAATTAGTTTTGTTTTTAAAAAAAAAAACTATTTGACAATTCCATGTTGTATTTATAATTATAATTTTAGTAATATTACTTTCCATTAATATTTATTTTTTTAAACTAGTATCTAATATGTTATTTTAAGTATGTAGAGATTGATTTTATATTTATAGAAAAGCTTAGTAATAATAAAATGTAGTCATTAAAGGATATTCATAAAATAAGGAAGGATTTCGCTAAAAATAAATAGATGTAAACAATACAAAAATTTGCAGGATTCTCCAATCTCATTTATTTATTTATTTATTTAAAAAAAATACTATTATCCCGGGATGGGCCGTTTAGTAAAATTCACGGTCCTACCTAAAAGTATAATAACGCGTAGTCTTTTGGCGTATATTTAATAAGGTTATTTTCTTAAATATGGGTGTGCATTTATGTAACCCAAATCCCGATCTTGATGGAGTCAAAATGCGTCAACAAATCACGTGTACACTGGTTGTGACGTGGTTCGAAATGCATTTTCACGACGTTGCAATTCTTGTATAAAATAATAATAAGAATAATGATAAAGCGGTTAAAAGTTAAATTTTGCACATAGGTTCAACATGTATTAAATCAGATAATCAATCCAAATATAACAGTTGAGCGACCGTGCTAGAACCACGGAATTCGGGAATGCCTAACACCTTCTCCCGGGTTAACAGAATTCCTTATCCGGATTTCTGGTGCGCAGACTGTAATATGGAGTCATTCTTTTCCTCGATTCGGGATTAAAATTGGTGACTTGGGACACCCTAAAATCTCCCAAGTGGCGACTCTGAAATAAATAAACAAATCCCATTTCGATTGTCCTTTAATTGGAAAAAACTCCTTCACCCTCGCGGGGGCGGAAAAAGGAGGTGTGACAAACCACATTAACGACGCAGAATAGGTAAGAGTATTGCAGATGGCCTCCTTCAGTTGTTCAAAGCTAGCATTGGCTGAGACGCTCATTCCATCCAACCTGTCATAAATCTCCCTGAAAGCCCTGAAAGCCCTGACAGCGTTCTCCCTTACTCTGAGAACGACAACTCTTATCTTGGACACATCAGACCCTATTTCTTTGGAGATGGAATGAATATCACCAACAGTTGACTAAGTAGCTGTGAGGAGATTTTTTATTTCAGAGAGTTGAATGTCAATGGCACGAAGCTTCTCACCAAGATCAGGATCACCAAGACTGGGATAAGAGGCAGAAGGTTTAGGTTTGGGATCTATTGGAGCATGTTCTCAGTATGGAATCCAGGTCTTGTGGATCAATGAAGAATCGTAGATCCTCCCGACCATAAAAAAGGAGTTGATAGAGGGAGGAAATCTGCTCTCGAGTCGCAAAACATAATTCCGTTTACATCGCATTCGTGCTTCTTAACCCAGGAGCCCTTCACACTCACATATCTCATACTTGCAAAGGCTCTAGAATTATAATATTTTGAAATGGTGATAAAAGGATAAGCGGACAGGGAAATTTGGTGGGCTTCCAGGAAGGAACCAGTGCAGGGAAGCAGAGTAGTTGCTACAATGTGAGCCAGGACTCGAGTTTCGAAATTAACATCACTGGGCCTAACTAGTTGGGAAGGGATTAGAGGAACACTCAGCAATACACCGTTTAGCTTGATCAAAGGAAATTTCAAAATCATCGGGCCATGTATTTTTGAAAAGTATGGGAAAACTAGAACATTTACACTGAAAGAGGGAATCAAACATGGCACAATCAAGAACAATGCGCTTACCTAACACTAAGGATTCCAACTTATCAGGTTTACTAGAGCGAACATTAGCATAAAATATCTTTACCAGGGGTTCATAGACCTTAGGCGGAGGAATAGAGAGGAACTTAAACCACCCTTGATGAACAAAAAGATTTTTTACCTTACAATTTAGGGCTTCCATGTCGTCAAGGTCGACTACCCCTCTATGAGCAATGGGCTTGTCTTTCAAGGCAATGAAGATATCACTGTTTGGAGAATCCCAAAAATTCAGGTCAAATTCTAGAGAGCCAGAAAAATCTATCTTGGATTTCTTTGGAGTAGAGGAAACAGGGGGGGTCTTCCATAGGTCGTTTTCCTAGGGCTTTTTCTCCTAAGATTTGAGAATGATCAGACAAATCGCCCTGTGAAGAAGCGAAACCCTCAGAATGGTCGGACCCTAGGTCTACTTGTTCTGGGGCATAGAAGGGAGTTTTGCTTTGGAGCGGGTACTTTTTCTGGTAGAAGCGGATGGGTTCTTGGGTAACATTGAAGGATAATGATTTGAGCAGAGCTTTGGAGAAGAGTTTTCTAGATGATAAGAATGAAAGTGATTGAAAGAAGATCTCCGCCTTAAGAAGAGAACCTTCTGACGGTTGAGTATAGAAAAGGAAAAGATGTCAGTTGAATAGACGTGATAATTGGCTTTCCAAATTTGAACGATGAAACTGATGTGAAAGAAAAGGAAAAGAGAGGGAAAACGGAGGCGTAATTAATGCAAGAGTAAAAGATAATTATTAAACCTACAAAAGTAACTGAATTACACATAGGTCCTATAGGTTATTATTCAAGCAAGTACTGCCAAGTAATTTTCTCAAAGCACAATATCTATCCTCTAATAATGGCATAGTAAAAATATCTACTAATTGATCAGTTGTTCCAACAAAAGATATTTCTATGTCTCCCTTAAGAACATGATCTCTAATAAAATGATGCTTGATATCTATATGCTTTGCTCTAGAATAATGCACAGGATTTTTTGAAAGACATATAGCGCTAGAATTATCATGGAAAATTTGAATAGGCTTAAAAGATAGTTCATAGTCACCAAGTTGATGAGATATCCACAATAGTTGAGCACAACATTGTCCAATAGCCATGTATTCAGCTTCAGTCGTGGATAGTGCGACTGATCCTTATTTTTTACTATTCCAAGATTTCAAAGCTTTGCCAAGCAATTGATATGTCCCACTTGTACTTTTTCTGTCTTCCTTATCACCTGCAAGATCAACATCTGAAAAACCTTCTAATTTAAAATTGTTAGAGCGAGGATACCATAATCCATGAGAGATAGTTCCAATAAGATATCGAAGGATTCTTTTTACTGCAGTCATGTGAGACTCCTTAGGAGCTGACTGAAACTTGGCACATTTACAAATGCTGAACATAATATCTGGTCGACTAGCAGTCAAATAAATAAGAGAACTAATTATTCCACGATACTTAATTTCATCAATAGATTTTCCCTGTTCATCTTTGTCGAGACTTGTTGAAGGACTCATTGGTGTGACGATAGCTTTGGCACTACTCATGCCGAATTTTTGGATCAACTTCTTTGTATATTTAGTCTGACATATGAATGTTCCTTCTTCAGATTGTTGAATTTGAAGTCCAAGAAAGAACGTCAGTTCTCCCATCATACTCATTTCGAACTCACTTTGCATAAGATTTGAAAATTTCTTACACATAAGAGGATTAGTACTACCAAATATAATATCATCAACATATATTTGAATAATAAGATTACCTTCTGATGATCTTTTAATAAACAGAGTAGTATCTACTTTACCTCCTGTAAATCCATGATCAATAAGAAAAGAACTTAATCTTTCGTATCATGCTCTTGGAGTTTGCTTCAGCCCGTGCAGTGCTTTAGTTAGCTTATACACATGATATGGAAACTATGAGTCTACAAACCCAGGAGGTTGCTTCACATATGCATCCTCTTCAATGAAACCATTTAAGAAGGAACTTTTAACATCCATCTGAAATAACTTGAATCTTTTAAAAGATGCATATGCCAACAGAATGCGAATAGATTCCAGTCGAGCTACTGGGGCAAAGGTTTCGTCATAGTCGACTCCTTCTTGTTGTGAATATACTTGAGCAAATAATCTGGCTTTGTTTCTTAAAACTTTTCCATCCTCATTGAGCTTATTTCTGAAGACCCACTTTGTCCTTATCATATGAACGTTTTCAGGTTTGGGTATCAGTTTCCATACTTGATTTTTGTCGAATTGATCTAATTCATCCTGCATCGCTTACATCCAACTTGAGTCCTTAAGAGCTTCCTCTATTTCTTTGGCTCAATCTGAGAGATTAGAGATATGTTTGCTTTCTTCTTGAGAGCTCCATTCGTTTGGGCGAGCTTTATGAGTAGTCAACTCCTTCGGTGGTTCTGGTGGATTGTTGCTGGTTTCATTAGTTGACTCTAACATGGCATCAGGTCCATCAGTCGACTTTTGTGTTTTGCTTGTCTCCTAATTTTCTTGAGTTTGATCTTCATCACCTGCAATACTACCTTTCTCGACCGAGGAGTTATTTTCATCAAATATAATATGCACAGATTCTTCCACACACATCGTACGTTTGTTGTATACTCTAAAAGATCTACTATTTAATGAGTAATCCGGAAAAATACCTTCATCACTTCTTGGATCAAATTTTCCAAGATTGTCCTTACCGTTATTGTGAATGAAACACTTACTTCCAAAGGGATGAAAGTAGCTAATATTAGGACATTTACCTTTCCATAGTTCATAGGGGGTTTTCTTCAGAATCGGCCTATGAGACAACATTTAAGAATGTGAAATGCAGTACTTACTCCTTCTACCCAGAAATGGTTTGG
Source organism: Nicotiana tabacum (assembly GCF_000715075.1). NCBI lineage: Eukaryota > Viridiplantae > Streptophyta > Magnoliopsida > Solanales > Solanaceae > Nicotiana > Nicotiana tabacum. The sequence continues at coordinate 206,520,036 of NC_134101.1, forward strand.
TAGAGAATGATCTAGTAGCATCATTCTTGCCATATCTTGTAGTGTTCTATTTTTCCGTTCCACAACACCATTCTGTTTAGGTGATCTTGGTGCAGAGAAATTATGAGTATATCCTTGATCATTACAGAAGTCTTCAAATTCTCTGCTTTCAAATTCTCCTCCATGATCACTTTATATTGTTATAATCAGATACCCTTTTTCTCTTTCAACTTTCTTACAGAAAACCTCAAATTTTTTTAATGTTTCATCCTTATGAGATAAGAAATCACCCAAGTAAAATGCGATTAATCATCAACAATAACAAAAGCATATCTTTTACCTCCTATGCTAGCGGTTCTAGTAGGTCCAAATAAATCCATATGAAGCAATTGCAAGGGTTTAGAAGTGGATACAATATCCTTGTTTTTGAAAGAGTTTCTAGTTTGTTTTCCAATTTGACAAGCATCACATATATGATTTCTAGAGAAATTCAATTTTGGTAAACCAATAACTAAATCATGCTTGGAAATTTTTTCAATCAGATGCATGCTTGCATGACCAAGTTTCCTATGCGACAACCAGGGATCATCAGATATTGAAGTTAAACAGATATGACCGTCAATATTTTCAAAACCATTAAGAATGTAAGCATTTCCATACCTTTTACCTGGAAGGATTGTTTTACCTGTCTCATCTTCAATAGCACAACATGTTTTCTTAAACTTTACCTCATATCCTAAATCACAAAGCTGACTTATGCTCAGAAGGTTGTAGTTAAGCCCATCAACTAGATAAACCTCAGTGATATCACAATTGTTATTGAAGGGGATCATTCTGATACCAATTATTTTTCCTTTTGAATCATCGCCAAACTTAACGCTTTCTCCATCTATTTTTGTAACTTCTTTGAATAGGCTTTTATTATCTGTCATGTGGCTGGAACACGCACTGTCTAAGTACCATTTTCCTTTGCGATTTCTTCGGTGGTGTTCCTGCAAAACATAGTGATCACTTTCTTTTAGGTACTCACTTGCTTGGGTCCTGGTTGGCTAGTGTTACTAGGTTTAGGATCATTTTTGGGTTTCGAAATCCATCCTGAAATATTAGACTTACGAAAAAGACAATAAGAATATTTTTGTCCACTTTTATTGTAGTAGTGACATGTAATTCCTGACCCATTTTTGGGTTTTTAAGTTGTGTTAGTACTAGTCGACTCAATTCTGGTTGGTCCTTTTCCAGTTGACTTGTAGGTCATCTGGTTCGACCTGATAGAACTGTGACTGGTGGATTTGCGCATGCCATGGAGTTGCATTTGCAATTCCTCAAACTCTTCTTGAAGTACTTCTTTTTCGATTTCACATACTTCATGTTTGAGTTTCCAGACGTTTACTTCTTTGTTGAGTCTCTTTAGTTCATCCATCATTTTTTGAGACTCTTTCAAAGTGAGATCAAGAATATCCTGCAATTCATTACATCTTTCATAATTATAAGACCTTACCTTGCTTGTTTCACCTCGAGCCATGAAGCAATTTTCATTGTTATCTTTGCACTCATCGTCTGAAATGTCCTCGTTTGTCCAGCATCCTGAAAGTTTGTTCATATCATTTTTCAGAATTTTTATGAAGCAAAGATTTTCTACTTCTTCGTGTTCTGAACTGTCTTCATCACTCCAGCTTCTAAATGATTTGTTTTTGTTGAAACCTCTAGAGATTTTTCTTTGTAGATCTGGACATTCAGCTTGAATATGTTCAAATTTTCCACACTCATAGCATTTTCCATCATTCTTATCTTGTTCATTGTATTGCCTGGTTTGCCTAGGTGGAATCCTTCCTCTTCTCGTGTTCCTGAATCTTCTCATTAAGCCATCCATGTTTCTTGACATCATAGCAATTTCTTCTTGGAGAGCTTCAAGATCATCATTGATATCATTCTCAGCTATCTCACGTGTGGCCTTGAACGCAACTGTCTTTTTCTTTTCTTCTTGGTTTGTTTTCTTGAGATACGTTTTTTTGAAGGCTATGAGTTCTCCACGAAGTTCATCACAAGATAGTTTATTCAGATCTTGTGATTCAAGTGTGACTACTTTAGTTTGCCAAGTGGTTGGTAAACTTCTAAGAATCTTTCTAACTTGATCACCGCTTGAGTATGGTTTGCCGAAAGCCTTTAAGTCGCTAATGATTTTACTAAATCTGGCAAACATTTCCTCAATGGATTCTCCTTCTTTCATTTGGAAGAGTTCATAATCATGAACCAACATATTGATATGTGTTTCCTTCACTTTACTGGTTCCCTCGTATGTAACTTCAAGCTTATCCCACATTTCTTTGACTTCATCAAAGCTAGAGATTTTCTCATATTCTTCACCACTTATAGCATTGTAGAACAAATTTCCTGCTTTATTGTTGACTTGCACAACTGCCATTTGCTCATATGTATATGAATCTATATTTTCAAGATCAGCAAGAGGTTGAGCAGCAGCTGGTAGAGGATAATTTCCCTTTTTGATGACTTTTCACACTTTAACATCATATGCTTTAGCATATATTTCCATACATACTTTCTAGTGGGAGAAATGCTATCCATTGAAGTATGGTGGCCTTACTTGGGAGGTACCTTCTTGAAAAAGTGCTCCTATGATTGCTTGATTAGCCATGATCTTTTTCACAAGTTGTTAAGCAAAAATAAAAGTATGAGCCTTGCTCTCATACCAATTGAAAGTACAAGAGGGGGGAGGGGGGTGAATTATTTATTTTTAAACTTAATAGCTAACAGTTGACTAGTTTTACGATTAGTAAACTGGATGTAAGAACTTGATACTAGAAAAGACAGAAATTAAAATGCAAAATTTAAATGCAGGAATTAAAGACACCAGAGTTTTTATACTGGTTCGGATTCAATGTGAATCCTAGTCCAGTCCCCTTGGGTTGCAAGGGAGTTCTTTTTCGTGAATGAGTTTCTTCAAGAGTACAGAGAATGGTGTGATCTACACTGATCGCTTAGAGCCTACTTCACTCATTTCTTTTTGATACAATGTCTCACCAGTGTTGTTCTTTCTTTCTTCTCTAACTTGTTACACAGCAGATCTAGTAGAGCTACAATATTTGTTTGTACTAGAATAAAGAGAGGGTATTTGGTTCGATCAAAGTATATTTGTCTAAGGCTTGATGCTGAGCATAGATACTTTGGTGAAGGTCGTTTGCTGAAGAGATTTGATCCTTGGAAAGAGATTGATTCTTTCCAAGAATAAGGTTATTTTCCGTTGCTCTTCCTTGATGAGAGGGAATTGATAGCTTTCCTTCTACAGATCTTGATGACACGGGTTTACTCCTTGATTGTTGGTCCTTTCGAAAATAGCAGCTTGATTAATCATCTTACAAGATCTTCGATGCTTCTTTTCCGCTTCAATCTTCTGGATTGAATGCGCTAGACTTGATTTATTCCTTAAGTTTAGGCTTGATTGATTCCTTCCATCGTAGTTGTCCATTGATTTCATGACCTTTGTTCGCCTCGGATTACTTTCCTTAGGTTTCCTGATTTATTGCTTCCATCTTGTAGTAACTCCTTGATTCCTTGATCTTCTCTAATTGATTCCTTCAATCTTTGAATTGCTATCCATGATTTCCTGCACAAATATATCATTTGCATCATTAAAACCAGATCTAATAGTACTTCTATAGTTTACAACCAGATTTATCAAAAGCAAGTTGGAGTATGCTTATATATTTCTTAGTACAGGTACAATAAATAGATGCAAAGAATGGCCTAGACATATTACTATTAATTATTAGAGACAGATAGATCGATATAATAACAATAATCACTTGTGCAATTCTCAACAAGAAGGTCAAATAGTACTAAAACTCCGGCTAAAACTCTCCGAGAAAACCGACCAATTGCAGTCGGTAATAGGCAATAAGCGACCAAAATGCGACCAAATATGCGTGATCGGTAAATCAATGGATGGTAGAGCATACTGACCAAAATCGGTTGGAAATTACCGACCAACATCAGTCGCTTAGTGTAAACGACCATCTGACAAATTAATTGGCCCACCAACCAATATTGGTCGGTATATTATTATAATTTAAGTTTATATACCGGCCAAATTGGTCAGTAAAGTAAATTAAATAAAATTTAATTTCAACGACTTTGATCGATAATGTAAAATAAATTAATTAAATTTAATTGTACGTACGGACTAACATAAAAGAATAGAAAATTCTTATTGATTTAAATTAATAAAAATTTAAATTAACCGACCAAAGTTGGTTGGTAAACTTGATTTTATGGATTTTCTCAGCCAATTTACCACCGATATTGGTCGTTATTGTTGAATTTCTGGTAATTTATGTGAGTTTACTGACCAACATTGGTTGGTATTTTATAATTTTTTTTTAATATTTACCAACCGAAGTTGGTCGATTTTCTGGGCATAAATTTGGCAAAAAATGCCTGTTTTGGTAGCTACACCACCTGCCAAAAAGAAAAATATATACAACATAACCAATTACCCCCAATTCACCACCCATGCACCTTATACAAGCATATCTAACCAAATAACCCAATTCAAACCAATCAAACCTTTAAACAAATACTAAATAATTAAAACAAGTTCAAAATTGTTCATACGAATTCAAAACAATTTTTAAGTAATTAACAATTCAATTAAACTAGTTCAAAGTATATCAATCTACTATTCAAGGGGTATTTTCTACTGCATCTCCACTATCTAGTAAACTTTCATCTAGAAGACGGTAAGAATGGTCATGTGGAGGACGGGCAGAACAATCACGTGAAGGACGGACTGAACGGATCACATGGAGGTCGGGCCTTTGGCGATGACTCAAGAGACCAAGGAAATGGAAAAGCTCCAGTAGAAAGGAGAGTTCAGATTTGAGCTTGCATACCAAGAAATTGTGCATCTCTAAGCCTTTCTTTTTCCTTGGCCACTTCAAGCTCAGATGCAAGCCTTGTCAACTTCTTTTCCACAGACAAGAGGGTCTCCCTATTAAGTGCCTCGCCCTGTGAGGAGGTCCTTATTCGTTGCATTCCACACCTGTAGAGATGGAATATTTTCTCAGGAAGCCCGTATACCTTCCCCTTTTTTAGACCGCCAACAACCTTCAACCACATTATTTTCTGCATCCTTATCCGAAGGTTGGGTTGGCTCGCCCGATTCACCAGTTAGCTGACTACGAATGAACTCTTCCACAGTATTTTGATAGCAACCCTAAATTATTTTAAATTAAATTAGTATATAAAAAATCTTGTAAAAATAAATTGTAACTCTTAAGAAAATTTGAAAACTTACATATGTAGTCTCTGCCTGGTCCTTGACCCACTTATCTGCATCCACATCATTCTTCTTCTTTAAAATATGTATCTCCCTGAATAACTCATCTTGCTGCAGTGGATGCCCATACTTTTTCTGAAAATAAATTAATTTGGTTAATAAATAGAATTAATATACTTAGAAAAGTAAAAACATAATAATTTAAGGAGTTACCAATCTTTTTATTATTGTCCCGACGCTGATAGCACTCCAGTGTGCAAGGAGCCTCCATTCTTTGATGAGCTTTCTTTCTTTCCTTGTTCATTCTTGTTTAAGAACTCCTCGGTCTGTCATTGCCTTAACAAATCATCCCATAAATATTCTAGACACCAACCATATATCTTGTTCTTCTTTCTACCATCCGAGAAATAATCGACCAATCTCTTGCGGGTTTTATGCAAAAAATTCTAGCCACTACATCACTATAGCGGTCTTCCCATACACACTTAATCTGAGTATCAAAAGTTAAATATCAGATGGAAACATGATAAATATAAATTCTTAAACTTCTTAGAAGAATATTTATACCTTAAAATGATTGAAAATTTGCTCCTTCATCGAGTATGGAAAATCACTCCAAATTGCATAGGGGCTACCATCAGGTTTGAAAATGGCATTGGTGATTATCTTTGTAGTCTGTTTGCTTGGTTTGAACCTTAAATTTAACAATAAAAATACTAGTTAGAACATTATAAAATAATAAACGAAAAAATAACAAATAACTCTTACTCATTCCCCTCAAGGACTATGATGATCCTGCCATAATGATCATAATGCACTACCACTAGATCATCATCCTCAGCATATGTATCAGAGGCATGTGTAGACGATATAGAGGGGGGGATCAGAGTTATGGTCTGAAATTGAAGGAGTAGATGATAAAAATGGCTGCGATCCCTATGACTGCGATATAGATGGTTGCGATCTATATGGCTGCGATACAGATGGCTGTGACCCATGTGGCTATGATATAGATGGCTTTGATCCACAGGGCTACAATACAGATGGTTGTGATCCATGGGGATGCGATGCAGATGGTTGCGATCCAAGTGTATGTGAGGCAACTGGATTATATGACAGACGTATAGTCCTATGGCCCTGTGATAGAAGACCCAGTGTCTGGATGAAAGTATAAGCCCGCTTCTGCTATGGTAGCTTAGTAAGCCATGTGGTGGAGGAAAAGACATATGCATCGAATGCTTCATCTAGGAAACGACTGAAAATGAGGGAGTAGTATTATCTACAGAATCTATCCTCCTCCTTCCAAGCCTTTTCTCGACCCCGAGAAATATCTGGATCATTGTTATCTTGACCCTTGACTGTCATCTGCATAATATAATATATATTTAGAATGACAAAATAAGAAACTAGCTATAACACAAAAGTGCTTTAAAATCTAACTTGTTAATCCTCGTCGACGTATTGTTCCTTATCCGAGAATTCTTCATCCTCACTTATTTCAATTTCCTCAACTGATTCTTCATCCTCATTTTTATAGTTGTTACTTCATTTATATCAAATTCTTCTAATATGCATCCAAGATGCTCTAAATCATTTTTTAACTGATCATCCACTATTTGGTGAACACTTTAGATATTATTTTGATATGAAACATCTAACACATTCTCGATTTCAACCCTACTCACAGGCTTAGTTTTGATTTCCACCCACCAATCAGACTTACTCCTCCGTATTGGATAAGGGGAATAGCATAATACACTTGCCTAACGTTATGTGAAATTATGAAAGGATCATAGCGATCATACTCCCTTGTATGATTAACCTCGATTATGTTTTATTGCTGGTGTACTTTTGTACCTCTTATTGGATTTGGGTCAAACCACTTATATCTACCCTAAAAGTTTAATTTATACCCTAAATATTCAATGAATAACCTAAAAAATTCAATTCATACCCTAAACAATCCAGTTAACCTCACAAAACATAAACCGTTAACACTTCAATTCATACCCTAAAGTTTCAATTCACTAGAACTAAATCCTAAAAACTCAATTCAATTCAAAGTAAAACATTCTAAGTTACACTCTAACTAAAGTATTCAATTCAATACAAACTTAAACATTCAATTTTCACCCTAGGTAATTCAATTCAATTCAAAGTTAACAAGATCGAAACCCTAAAATATCAATTCAATTCAAAGTTAAACAATCAATTTAAATAATAATTAACTAATTCATTGTGATGACTCGATAAGTTATTTTGAGTACTAGCCTTTATTTTCATATCTCGAGACATCGATTAGCTTTGGTTAATGTTTCTTGGTTTCCGTGTATCGTCCGTGTCACTATTAAAAAAAATTTATGTAAAATTTTGAAGAAAATGGAAATTTTGACTAAAAATGAGGCTGGAGTTGAATACGGTCAACATTTTGTGTAAACGACCCCGGATCGGTATTTTGACGATTCTAGTAGGTCCGTATTGTTATTTTAGACTTGGGTGTATGCCCAGAATTCAATTCATAGTTCCTTAGATTGATTTGACTTGTTTCGTCGGAAGTTAGTAATTTGAATATTTGGAAATTTTCTAGAATTGACCGTAGGTTGAATTTATAATTAACAGATTCAGATTTTTATTTTGAGACTTGGTATAGGTCCGCTTTCCTATTTGAAACTTGTCTGCAAAATTTGGTGCAAACTGGAATTGGTTTGATAGGATTCAGATGCTTAGTTGTGGTTCTAGATGTTCTTAAGTTTTCCTTTGAAATTTCCTTCGTTTTGATGTTCAATTTGTAGTTTTAGATGTTATTTTGGTGTTTTGATCATGCGATCAAGTTCGTATGATGTTATTACACTTGTGTGCATGTTTAGTTTGGAGCCCAAGGGGCTCTGATGAGTTTGTATAGTTTAAGGACTGTTGGCGTGTTTCAGTTCCGGTGCTGGTTGTAGTTCTTACAATTGCGAAGACCTGTTCGCAAATGCGAACTCCGCTTTTGCGATTTTGATCTCGTTATTGCAACGGGGGACTAGGCAGGGTAGTCTTTGCATTTACGAAGAATCGTTTGCAATTGCGGAAATCCCATGATTCGCATTTGCATTTGCGATGGCTTGGTCACATTTGCAACTAAGCCCTAGGCCTAGACAGGTTTGCAAATGCGAACCTTTGCTCGCATTTGCGGTTGGACAGGTTATTGCATTTGCTATAGTCGCAATAACGACTATAGCAGTTGGGGACACAGTTCGTATTTGCGACATGTTTCTTGCATTTGCGATGTTCGCAATTGCGACATCTGCAGCTGGGTAAAAGAGGATAAAAATGGGGCTTAGTTTATTTTACACCATATCTTAACCCCAAACACTCTAGAGGCGATTTTTCAAGAATTTCTTCTTCCAAAAATTATTGCTAAGCAAGTCTAATCCACTTTCTTTCAATTTCCCATTTCTTTTCAAGAGATTTCAACATCAAATTTAGGATTTCCATGGTAGAAATTAGGGAGTTGGGTAGAAATTGAGAATTTTTTAAAATTAAGATTTAGACCTCAAATTGAGGTTGGATTTCAAAACAAATCAGATAACTGGGCTCGAGGGTGAATAGATAATCGAGTATTGAAATAATATGAAGGAATAAAGACGGATTACGATATGAACGGATGATGATATGGGGGGGATCAGATTGCGCGTCGCAACAGATTTTATATGTTTTTATTATTTGTGATTATTGAATTATCCTCGATATTGTGATATGAGACTTGAGACTTTGCTATTCTGGGGCTCTCTGGTAGTTGACCTTTGGGTCCGTTTATATGAGTTTAATTCATTATTTCTATTTTTATTATTATTATTTCGTACTAGTTATTTGTAAATGACTTGCCTTAGCCTCGTCACTACTTTATCGAGGTTAGGCTCGGCACTTACAGAGTACATGGGGTCGGTTATACTCATGCTACACTTCTTCACTTCTTTTATAGATGCCGGTGTTGGTCCAAGCGAACGTAGCAAGACTGCTCGATTTAGTTACTTTAGGATACTTGAGGTATAGCTGCACGATGTCCACATCCCTGAAGTCCCCTTTCCATTCTGTATTTATTATTTATTTAGTTTCAAATAGTTGTATTTTGTTCTGATTCTATCTGTAGTACTCTTTATGCTCATGTATTCGTTACTCCAAATTATGGGATATGATTAGACTTCATCATTTAGTATTTTATTTGTCCATTTAAAATGATTAAAATTTAATATTATTAATGTTTTGATCTTAAATTGTTAAATTGGTTAAGTAATTTAGCTAACATTGGCTTGCCTACCAAATGAAATATTAGGCGCCATTGCGCTCTCGAGGGTGGGATTTCGGATCATGACAAGTTGGTGTCAGAGCCGTAGGTTGCCTAGGTCTTACGAGTCTTAAGCAAGCTTAGTAGATTCTGGAGGATCGGTACAGAGATGTCTGTACTTATCTTTTAGAGGCTATAAAGCTTCAGGAAAATTTCACTTCTTTCTTTTTCTATCGTGCGACATTATTCCATTACTAAAATTTTAACCATTCTATTCTTGTTCTCTCACAGATGGTGAGGACACGCACAACATCTGCAAAACGGGCAGGGGCCAGATCCTCTTATTGTAGCCACTACCAGGGGTAAGGGCCGAGTCCGAGGTAGGGGCCAAGGTAGAGGCAGATCTCATCCTAGAGCACGTGCAGCGACACCCCTTGCTGAGCCTTAGATCGATCATGAGGAGGAGATCCTAGTTCAGACCGCGCCAATCGGACCCGCTCAGGTCCCGGAGGGATTCATTGCTACTCCCATACTTCATGGCACTCTAGTCCACTTAGTTGGACTCATGAAAAGTGTGGCTCAGGGTGGAGTATTTCCTATGGCACCAACTGTCTCTCAGGCTGGGGGAGAAGCACAAACTCCAGCCACTCACACTCTAGAGCAGATGACTCCCATATATCAGACATTGGTAGATCTAGCAGTTAGGGTAGTTCAACCGTTATTTCTATACAACCCGTGGAGAGGCCTCTGATGTCTTCTGAAGGATTGATGAGGTTGGATAAGTTTACCAATCTTTTTCCTACTCACTTTGGTGGTACACCTTTTGAGGACCCACAAGACTATTTGGACCATTACCGCGAGGTGTTGTGCAACATGGGTATTGTGGAGTCCAATGGAGTCGACTTTGTAGTGTTCCAGATGACCGATTCTACCAAGAGGTGGTGGCAAGGTTTTGATTAGAGAACACCAGCCTATTCACCTCCACTTACTTGGGATCAGATTTCGCAGCTATTTCTGGAGAAGTTCATTCTTTCACTTTGAGAGAGGAGTACCGCATGCAGTTCGAGCACCTCCAGTAGGGTGGTAGACCTACTGTTACACAGTATTAGACAAGATTTGTGGATCTAGCTCGTCATGCAACTATTTTGATTCCCACAGATAAAGAGAGGGTGAGGATATTTATTGATGGTCTTACTTTCGGTATTAGGATACAGATGGCCAAGGAGACGGGGAATGATATTTCTTTCCATAGGGCCATAGAGATTGCTAGACAGATCGAGATGATTCGTAGTCAGGGTTGAGAGATGATGTTTGAGAGGAGGCCTCGTTATTTTGGTGGTTTCAGCGGTGCCTCATCTGGAGGTAAGGTTCTTTTGGTAGAGGCCATCCTCCCAGGCCAATTCAGTCAGCTCTTATGGTAGCCAACAGTGTTTTGGGCAGTCGTGGTTCTTATGGGTCTCGTCCTGCACAGCCAGCATTCAGTACACCTTCAACTCCTATTAGTAAACCACCACTACAGAGTTAGTACAGTGGTTATCCGGTTCGTCAGGGTCATAAATAAGCTTCAACAACCACAACAGCCGAGAGAGTGCTTTGATTGTGGAGGTACGTGTCATATTAGGAGGTATTGTCCTAGATTGATAGCATACCTCAGCAGGGTTCTCGTGCCATTTTGCTGGCATCGATTGCTCCACCACCTGCAGAACCAGCAAGAGGGGGGGTCAGAAAGCTAGAGGTGGAGGTCAGACCATTAGAGGTTGAGGACAACCAGCTAGAGGCCATCCGAGAGGTAGAGGTCAGAGTGGTAGGGCCCAGCCCTGCTGTTATGCATTCCAGCTAGACTTAAGACAGAGTCATTTGACACCGTCATAACAGGTATTGTTCCGATTTTCCATAGGGATGCCTCAATTTTTTTAGATACATGATCTACTTATTCATATGTGTCATCCTACTTTGCTTCATATTTGATTATGCCTCGTGATTCTTTGAGTGCTCCTATCTTTGTGTCCACGCATGTAGGAGATTCTATTGTAGTAGATCGTATTTATCGCTCGTGTGTGGTTTATATCTAGAGCTTTGAGACTAGGGTAGACCTTCTACTTCTTGATATGGTGGACTTTGTTGTTATCTTGGGTATGGACTTGTTATCACCTTATCACGCCATTCTAAACTGTCATGCCAAGACGATGACCTTATCTATGCCCGGGTTGCCACGATTAGAGTGGAGGGGTACTCCTAGCCATTTTACTAGCAGGGTTATTTCTTATGTGAAGGCTCGGCGTATGGTCAAACAGGGATGTCTAGAATATTTGGCCTATATCCATGATCCTATGTGGAGGTTCTGTCCATGGATTCAGTACTAGTTGTGCGCGAGTTTCCAAAGGTGTTTCCTGCAGATTTGCGGGGATGCCACCTGATGTGAGGCTATAATTCATGGTTTAGTACATTATGTGCCTTGCATTTTACATGTTTTAATGATAAATTACACTTTATTTGCGTGTAATGGAGTCTATTTTATGTGTAGGTGAATTGGAAATGAAAGTAGAGCAAAAATGATACTTAAACATTGAAAGTGTGCTCAAGAACAGTGAAAAGGAGAGGCTAGGCAAAGGCTAGCTCAACCAGGCTTTAGCCTGGCAAGGCCAGCCAAAGGCCAGGCTGAAGCTGGCGACGCCAGGCCTGGGGCCAGGTCCAGTCCGAGTTTTGAAGACTTAATTTGTCTCCTGGTTTTACTAGGACTTGGCCTACACATTTAGGTCTTTTCCTACACATATAAATAGACCTAAAGATGTCACTTTTTATAGATTTTAGACAGACGGACAGGGAGACCGACATTAGACGGAGATTCGACCCAAGGAGGCAAGAACACACTAGGAGCAAGGCGGAGAATTCTTCTACGAGTTTCTCACTTCCTTCTTCCTATATCCATTATTGGTTATGAATTCTAGTATTATAGTTTTGCATACTATTATGAATAGTTAATTTGTTATCTAGGGTTTTGATGGAACTTATTGGAGGATGATTTTCCTGTTACGTTAATATAGGTTTTCCGCAGTAATTTCTCTAATTGTTCAACTATGTTTATATTGTGGTTGGTTGAAGAGCTCTCAATCGACTGTGCCTATTTATTGTGTATTACTCGGGAGAGAGTACATATTTAGGTAGTTGTTGAACAACATCACTCCTAACGTATATGAGGGATTAATACGAAGGGTTTAAAGGTGAGATTAGGGATAACGAAACCTTGGTACGATCCGAGTGAGCCATACTTAATGCCAGCTAGCGTAATTCGGGAGAATATATCTAGTAAATTATGGTAATTACTCGGGAGAGAGTTACGACAGTCAGATTACTCATGATCGGTAGAGAAGACTTAGGTAAATTTATAGAAGACGTAGCGGAAAGGATTTTGATAGTAGGGGAAATCATAACTCTAGACATCCGTAATCTTCTCTCCAATCCTTATCCTTGTTAATTGATAGTTTTACCGCTTTCTAGTATTTGTTAGTTAATTAGATAAAAATAAACATTACACTCTTTATAATTAGGAAATTATTTGGACTTGTGTTTCTTAGTGATATTGAACAACTATAGATAAGTCTTAGTTCTCTGTTGGATTCGACTCCGGACATGTAAACCGAATTATATTTGCAACGACCGCTTAGTTCTTTCTATAAGGCATAGCTAGGTGTGATCACCACCCGATTGAGATGTCGATATCTCTTTGACTTAGCTCTGGGCACTCAACCTATTTCAATTCCACCATACTATATGGCCCCAACCTAGTTAAAGGAACTGAAGGAGAAGTTGTAGGATTTGCTTTATAAGGGATTCATTAGACCTAGTGTCTCGCACTGGGGTGCACCAGTGTAGTTTATGAAGAAGAAGGATGATTCGATGAGGATGTGTATAGATTATCAACAGTTGAACAAGGTCACTACCAAGAACAGGTATCCATTGCCAATGAATGATGACTTATTTGATCAGCTTTAGGGTGCCAATATGTTTTCAAAGATTCATGTGAGATTTGGCTAACATCAGCTGAAGAGTAGGGCGTAAGATGTCCCTAAGACAAATATTCGAACTCAATATGGTTCTTATGAGTTACTATTGATGTCATTTGGCTTGACAAATGCCCCCAACAATATTTATAGATTTGATTAACCGGGTATTCAAGCCCTATTTGGATTCTTTTGTGATTTTCTTCATTGATGATATTTTGGTCTACTCTTGTAGATGAGAGTAGAATGAGCAGCATCTGCAGATCGTACTTTAGACCCTGAGAGATAGTTAGTTATATGCCAAGTTTTCAAAGTATGAGTTTTGGTTAGACTCAATTGCCTTTTTGGGACATGTTCTATCTTTTGAAGGCATTAAAATGGATCCTAAGAATATTGAGACAGTTCAGAACTGGCCTAGACCTACTTCAGCTACATAGATCAGAGCTTCCTGGGTTTGGCGGGTTATTATTGCCGGGTCGTGGAAAGGTTTTCATTTATCTCAGCCCCATTGACTAGATTGACCCAAAAGGGTATCCCATTCAAGTGGTCTGGTGAGTGTGAGGAGAGCTTTCAGAAGCTCAAGACTGCATTGACTACAGCCCTAGTATTGGTGTTGCCTAGGGGTTCGAGGTCTTACACTGTGTATTATGATGCATCGCTTATTGGGCTTGGTGCGGTGTTGATGAAAGACGCTAGGGCAATTTCCTACGCGTCTCGGCAGTTGAAGGTTCATGATAAGAATTACTCGGTGCACGACTTAGAATCGGCAGGTATTGTTCATACATTGACGATTTGGAAGAATTACCTATATGGCATGTTATGTGAGGTATTCACGGATCATCAGAGTCATAACATTGTTTAAACAAAAGGATCTAAACTTGAGGCAACATAGGTGGTTAGATCTAAAGGATCAACTTCGGGCTCGTACCCCTGAACCCGATAAAATTTAAAAAATCCAAACACTCATTTAATTATGAGTCCAACCATACTAAATTCATCCAATTCCGACCACAAATTGACCCTCAAATCATCGAACTTTACTCTCCAACAACATAGTCTAAAATCCCCAATTTCTACCTTAAACATACATAAACTAAGTGTAATAATCAATGTGTACTCAATATTTATCAATAAAAGTGATGAATCTTCACTTAACACTTCAATTATAGCAAAATCCCTCACAAAAATCGCCCTTATCCAAGTCCTAAAACTCTTCAAATGATAAAAATCACGAAACCCTCCTAAATGTATCACTGCTAGACATTTCGCACTTACGCTCCCATTTCCACTTCTGCGGTCAAAATTGTGCATCTGCGCTTCCCTTTAAACTCCACTCCACTGCATCTCCGGTTAAACACCCGCACCTATGAAACTTCTCCGTATTTGCAGCTCATGCTCACCAGTCGCCTTCCACTTTTGCGGACCTTCCATTGCACATGTGGACGCGCTTCGTCCGCTTCTACGGACTCCTATGCCCATCTCATCCTCCGCACCTGCGATCCATTGTACGCACCTGTGGAATTTTCCCTAAGCCTTCCCACTTTGCTTTTGCGATCCCATAGCCTCACCTGCGGCTCTGCATTTGCGGCCAAGCCCACCGTAGATGCGATTACACTAGAAATCTCAGCCTTCAGCCTTCCTCCCAAGTCCAAAACTAATCTGAATTCAATCTAAATCTCACTCGAGGCCTCGAGACTCCATCCAAATAAACCATCAAGTCCCAAAATACCATACGAACTTAGGAAAAACCTCAAATTACATCAAACAACATCAAAATTACAAATTGCAACCCAATTCAAGCCTAACAAAAATAATAAACTTTCAACTTCTAAAACCAATGCCGAACTATGCCAAATCAACTCTGAATGACCTCAAATTTTGCACACTAGTCCTAAATGACACAATGGACCTATTCCAACTCCCGAAACAAAAATACAAATCCGGTATCAACAAAGTCAACTCTTGGTCAAACCTCTCAACCTTCCAAACCTTAAGCTTTCTAACTTTCGCTAAAAAGCCTCAAACCAACCTACGGACCTCCAAATAAATATCTGGACTACGCACGTGCATGGCTTACTATGCACGTAAACTTGATCAGTTGATGAATTGGTAAAACCAATATTATTCTATTTTAAATATGTTTAGTTGATTGTTATATTAAATCATTTACTTATATATGATTATCATAATGCTAATAGCTTATTTCGTCTATTAAATTTGTGATACATTTATACATGTCACAGAAGTTTAGTATAAAGCTAATAATGCATGATATAGATTAATCGATATAGGTCGAGACGTTTCATTTTATATATTCATCCATGCATCTAAGTAAATTTTAATTTCTAAGTTATAAGTCGATGAATTAATTTAATAATTATTCAAATATATATTTGATGATGATCAATTGTATATACTAATTAGATTATTTCTTCTTCACAAGCCTATTTCCCCCTCCCCCTCCCCCGCCCCAAAAAAAACGGACCCTGTAGTGCTAGTGCTTCGCGTTCTTTCTATTCCATCTCATTCCATTTTAGGATAGGCAGCTAGATATATGCACACACATATACTTCGTTATACGACTTTAACTATATGTAGCTTATTATAGTATATGTTAGTGCATTCATTATTTGCAAAATAAAGTGGTACATGAATTATATTTATATTACTTATATAGTAAATTTTAATGTGATTTAAAAGTTTGATCATGTTTGACCTATGAACTGATTGACATTTGTCTGTTAGTTTCTAGAAAATTACAGTTACCGACCGAAGTTGGTCGGCAAAATATCCTCCTGTACAAACTGACTGACTTTGATTGGCAACTTGAACTATAAATTTTATGAAAACATTTATATAATAATATAATATTAAAATTTAAAAACATAGGGCCAGATAACTGATCGATATTGGTTGGTAATCAAAAAAGTAGTTTGATTATGCAAGTATGACTACTACGGTAAAATATTTGACCAATTTATCGATCAATTTCGGTCGGTAATATTTTTTTGGGTAATTGCACCAATAACCGACCATATTTTGTGAATCAATATGGAGACGTCTATACTTATCTACGAGAGGCTATGAGACAACTAGAAAACTTTCCTTCTTTATTTCCTTGTCACGCTTCCTATGTTTTGTCTTGTAGCACTACTAAACTACAGTTATTTACTAACTCAGATTACCGAGGATATCCCTCGTTAACAAGGCTTTATCAAGGGAATACCTTCGATAAGTGGTACGTAGGTAAATCGCACCTCGGTAAAAATGGCAGACAAACTCCCTCGGTAATTACCAATGGACCCCATCGTACATCCATCAATTAGCTTTCTGACATAATTTGTTCAAATAATTCTATTTTACTGACGGATATCCATCGGTTTATTATAAAATAATATAATATTAATAAAATCCATACCTATGGATTTCTCCCAATATATTAAAAATAATAATTTAATATTACCGATGGACACCATTGGTATATTTAGAATTATTATTTAGTTAAAAAATTTAAATATGAATGAATCCATATTCTGATAGAGATCCGTCTGTATGTTCAATAAATTCGAAAATTATTTTTAATATATCGACAAACTCCCTTGGTAAATAGAACCAAATATTCTGGATTGACAAACAAATAATTTTTTCGATGGAGTCTGTTGGTAAGTCTCTCGATAATGCTGGTATATTTTTGACAAGCTGTGCTTATTTATAGCTGTACCACCTGCCAGCCAGAATATTCAATAGAAACAGGAATGCAAACCACAATAAGACACAAATTAACAACAATAAAACTTCATAAACTATCTAAACATCCAAATTATCCCATCAAACGTTAAAATTATCCAACCAAACTTCATAATCATCCAATCAAAACTAAACAAAAAAGCAATCAAACTTCAAAATGTAATATTCAAAAGTCAACATCCAATTAAAATACAACAACAATAACAACCCAATAAAATTCCACCAGTGGGGTCTGCGGAGGGTAGAGTGTACGCAGACCTTACCCCTACCCCAGAGGGAGTAGAGAGGTTATTTTCAGAAGAACCTCGGCTCAGAGACAATATATATGTGACAACAAAATCCAAAAAATAATATTAGCAACGTGATAGACAGCAAATAAATCGAAAAGTAGTAACACAAATATTATGCAAAAGTGTGAAACACAACCTAAATCACTAGCAATGCTAGACAAAACACTATCCTACTCGTCAGTACAAAGAGGAAAATCGCTCGACTGCCCTTTAACCTACAATCCTAATGCTCGACCTCCATAGCTTCCTATCAAGAGCCATGTCCTCAAAATATGGAGTTGTGACATGTCTTGTCTGCTCACCTCGCCCCAATACTTTTTAGCCTGCCCTTTACCTTTTCTCGTACCTGCCAAAGCCAACCGCTCTTACCTCCTAATGGGGGCATCTAGGCTTCTCCTCTGCACATGTCCGAACCATCTAAGTCGCGTTTCCCGCATCTTGTCATCCACTGGGGTCACGCCTACCCTATCCTAAATATCTTCATTCCTAATCTTATCCAGCCTAGTGTGCCCGCACATCCGTCTCAACATTCTTATTTCTGCTACTTTCATTTTCTGAACATGTGAATTCTTGACTGGCCAACACTCAGCCCCATACAACATGGCCGATCTAACCACCGCTCTATAGAACTTACCTTTGAGTTTTGGTGGCACATTCTTATCACACAGGACTCCTGACGCTAACCTCCATTTCATCCACCCCACACTAGTACGGTGCGTAACATCCCCGTCGATCTCCCCATCTCCCTGGATAATTGACTCTAAATACTTAAAACTTTCTCTATTGAGGATGACCTGTGAGTCAAGCCTAACTTCAACATCCGCTTCCCTCGTCACGTCGCTGAACTTACATTCCACATATTCTGTCTTAGTCCTACTTAACTTGAAATCTTTAGACTCCAGGGCCTGCCTCCATAATCTCCCATTAACGTCGTATCGCATTCATCAATCAAAACTATATATCAGCAAACAACATACACCATGGCACCTCTCCTTGGATATGGTGTGTAAGTGCGTCCATCGCCAGGGAAAATAAGAACGGGCTGAGCGCAGATCCTTGGTGTAATGCCATGACCACCGGAAAAGGCCCTGAGTCACCTCCCACAGTCCTAACCCGGGTCATAGCTCCATCATACATATCTTCTATCACCCTAATTTAAACTACCGACACACCTTTTACCTCCAGACACCTCCAAAGGACGCCCCTGGGGACCTTGTTATATACCTTCTCTAGGTCAATAAACACCATTTGCAAATCCCTCTTCCTATCCCTGTATTGTTCCACCAACCTCATGATAAGATGGATAGCTTCCGTAGAAGAATGACCCGGCATGAACCCGAATTGGTTTTCTGATATAGACACCGCCCTCCTTATCCTCCCTTCCACCACCCTCTCCCAAACTTTCATGGTATGAATTAGTAGCTTGATACCCTTATAGTTGTTACAATTCTTGATGTCACCTTTGTTCTTGTACAACGGAACCATAGTACTCCACCGCCACTCATCAGGCATCCTCTTCATCCTAAAGATAACATTAAATAACCCAATCAGCCACTCCAAGCCTGCTCTACCTGCATATCTCCAAACCTCTACTAGAATCTTGTCTAGTCCGGTCGCTTTTCCCCAACTCATCGCACCAACAACCTCCTCAACCTTAATGCGCCTACAATACCTAAAGTCATTGTGACTCTCGGAGTGCCCCAAGTGCCCTAACACGATGTTTCCACCCCCCCCCCTCTTCAATCAGAAGTTTATGAAAGTACGACTGCCAACTTTGCCTAATCTGGACCTCTTCCATCAATACTCGACCGTTCTTGTCTTTGATGCACCTCACTTAATCCAGATCGTGAGCCTTCTTCTCTCTTGCTTTAGCCAACCGAAATAACTTCTTGTCCCCACCTTTTCCCCTAAGTTCTTCATACAGCCGAACGAATACATCGGTCTTAGCCTTTGTGACTGCTAATTTCGCCTCCTTCCTAACATCCTTATATCTTTTTCTGTTCGCTCTCCTCTGATCCTCGTCGGTGCTCTCTACTAACTTAATTTAAGCTGCTTTCTTGGCTTCCACTTTACCTTGGACCACGTCATTCCACCACCAGTCACCTCGGTTCTCGCCAGAGTAACCTTTCAAAACTCCTAACACCTCTCTTGATATCTCCTTTATAAAGTTCATCGTCGCCGTCCACATAGAGCTAGCGTCCCTACCACTCTTCCAGGCACCTATATTCGTCAGCCGCCCCTCCAACTCCTGTGCATTATCCTTAGACAAAGCTCCCCACCTGATCCTCGACTGACCCCGTACAAACCTCTTCTTCCTCTTCATCAAGATACCGACGTCCATTACTAGGAGTCTATGTTGAGTGGTGAGGTTCTCACTCGAGATCACCTTGCAATCCTCGCACAACCCCCTATTATACCTCCTGAGGAGGGGATAGTCAATCTCAGTCATAGCCACCATAATCCTGAAAGTAACCAAATGTTCCTCCCTCTTCGAAAACATAGAGTTCCCAATCACCAACTCAAAAGCTCTAGCGAAATCCAACAGTGTGGTACCACCCCCATTCCTATCACCAAAGTCGAAGCCACCATGCACCTCACTATATCCACCAACAGACAACCCAATATTACCATTGAAATCCCCTCATATGAATAGCTTCTCCATAGGTGGAATACCCCGCACCACCTCATCCAGCACCTCCCAGAATTGCTTTTTAACCTCCTCACCCAAGCCCGTTTGCATCGCGTAAGTGCTAATCACATTCAGAGTGATACCTCCAACTACTACCTTAATCGCCATCAACCTGTCATTCACCCACCTAACCTCTACCACCAACTCTCTAAGCTCCTTATCTACCAAAATGCCCACTCTGTTCTTGCCCTTCACGACTCTAGAGAACCACAATTTATACTTGTCTACATTTCTCGCCTTTGATCCTACCCACCTAGTCTACTGCACACACGCTATATTGATCCTCCTCTTCTAGAGAATCTTCGCCAGCTCTATAGACTTACCTATCAACATCTCTATATTCCACGATCCAATTCTCAACCTACAGCGACCTTGTTCTTTTACCTTTTTTGGTCCCCGTCCCATCCCCTGACCCTCGCCCTACCCCGCTCTCCAGCACCCGACCCCTTCTCTTCTTCGGATTCTCCCTCATCTTCTCCATCTTTGACATAGTTTCCATCTCTTTGATAGGATGATTAAGTTGTTCACTTGACCCTTGAGGGACTCGATGTCATGATTAAGTGCGCTCCTAATCTTCTTTTCCTGTATTCTTTTCTCTCATTCCTCCGCATAGTACCTAAAACGTTATTGAAGTGTTTGCCACATCAAGCTCCTCATTTTTCATGGTGGTGGATGTTCCAATACCTTGAATCCACAAAAGAAAAATGGGGAAGATACGCAAATTTCACATGTAAAATGAAGTTAAAAGAAAAAGTGATTTTTGACACTAGAAAATACACTTGTGAAAGTTACCTTCTTATATATTATTTCACCAAGACTGGATCTATGAGAGAATTGTATAATTGTTGAAATAGATTTAGTTGGTTTCCTATTTGCTAATTGTTTGTTAATTACAAGTTAAATGGATTTTAAACCGTTCAATTCAATCAGAAGAGTTATACTAAATCAGTTAAAAACCAATTCTGTAAGACATGTACTTTAAGATTTGAGTCCTAATGGATGAATTAATAGAGATTGTTTGGAAATATCCTGCATGCTACTTCAAAAGAGTGGCATTTCTCATGTATGAAACCAAGTTTAAAAGCTTAAAATTGGTGCATGTTTGGGTTTGTCATAAGTTCTAGTACTTGCCACTGAAAAAAGTAGTAACATATATTGATATAGCTTATTGCTAAGAAAATAAACTGTGTGCATAGAGAATGAGAAGTAAACAAAAAGAAAAGCTTATTAACAGAAAAGTATATACCTTGTAGTCCATACTGGAGGCGATGATAGTTGCGCTCGGAGGAAAGACCGTATGCTCTACCCTTATACACGCCGCCAACCGTGTTCAACCAAAATGGGAGAGTTTCTTCCTGCGATGACTTGATAGATTGGCCTTGTTCATCGGTCGGCTGACTCCTAGTGAGCTCTTCTAATGCTTTTTATACCAATTCTATATTAAAAGTGAAATTTAGTATATAAACAATCATTATAAAAGAAATTTTAAGTTAATATTAAGCTTACATAAGTATCCTCAGCCCGTGGCTCAACCTATACTTCCTTTTCGCCTTTGCTTTTTGTGTGGGTCTTCTTCCCAACCTCATCACCAGTCGCTTGTATCTGAAGAGTAGCTTCCTGAAAATGAAACAAAAAGAGTTAATAAATTCAAGTAACTTAAGAAAAATCAAGGCTAAGATCTTTAAATAATTATCAATTTTCTCCTAGCAGTCCCCATGGACACTAAACCATAAGTGTGCAATGAGCCACCCTTCTAAAACTTTTGAGTAGATTTTGCCTGATTGCTCCTTTTTTAAATTCCTTAGTGACCTAGTATTTAAGAAGCTCCTCCCAGTGATCATTTCAATCCCACCTAGGTATTATATATTGGGTCCGAGCATTAGAGAATATGTCTGATAATTGATGACTAATCCTCTTTACAAAATTGATTTTAATAACATGATCCTCGGTAGGGCTTAATGTGCACCTTTTTGCAATAAAAATATATAGCGTTAGTTGATAAACAAGGTTAGATAGATATGTATTTTTCTGCAAATAAGGTAATCGTACCATAATGTAACGACCCGACCGATCATTTTGTGTATTTGTACCCCGTTTCCCCTTTTGATACTTCACATATATGTAATTTTTGTTTAATGACTTACAGAGTCGATTGGTTTCATTCTGGAATGGTGTTTTTATGACTTCAATAAGTTTGTATCATGATTTTAGACTTGGGCGTATAACCAGAATCGAATTCGGAGGTCCGTAGGTTGATTTGTGTTGTTTTGCCGAAAATTGAAAATTTGAGGTTTAGAAGTTTGACCGTAGGTTGACTTTTGGCTATCGGGTTTGGAATTTTATTTTGGAAATTGGAATAGGTCAGTTATGCTATTTAGAACTTGTTACAAAATTTGATGTCATTTGGAGTTGATTTGGTAGTATTTGGACGTTTAGTTGCAATTTTATAAGTTCTTGAAATTTACTTTGAAATTCATGCATTTTGGTGTCAAGATGTTATTTTTGAATTTTGATTGCGCGAGCGAATTCATATGATATTTTTAGACTTGTGTGGATATTTGGTTTGGAGCCCTGAGGGTTCACATGAGTTTCATACGTGATTCGGAATGATTTGGACTGAAATTGAACTTCCTAGTGTGTTGGTGCTCAGATGTCACAATTGCAACACCAGACTCGCAATTGCGATCTTAGCAGGGGGTCTTAGATGTCATAATTACGAAGCTTGGTTCTCAATTGCGAAGTATGGGTCTGTGTGGGACATTTCACATTTGCGATGGGAACAAGGTTCGTATTTGTGAAGTTCCCATTAAGTCTGTCAGTACTGCATTTGTGAGAATTTATTCATAATTGGGAGGGTTCGCAATTACGATATCTGCAATTAAACAAAATTTAGAAAAGTCGGGATTTAGGTCTCATTTCTCATATCTTAGAACCCTAGACTCGGTAGGAGACGATTTAGAGAGGGAATTTTTATCTAAAAATATTAGGTAAGTGATTCTAATCAATTTCCAACTATATTTCACGATTACATCTTAGATTTAACATCAAATTTATGTGAATGAAAGAGGAAATTTGGGGATTTTTATCAAAGTTTTAAAAAATGAAGAATGGAGTTCTGAGAGTCGATTTGGACTCGAATTTAAAAACAAAATACATATATGGACTCGTGGGTTATGGGTAGTCGGAATCTACCCTTGGACCCAGGTTTTGACTAGGCGGGTCCAGGGTTGACTTTTGTTGTCTTTTTGAAAACTACGTAAAGATCATATCTTTATCTATTGTAATTGATTTCTCTTGCATTGTTTGATATTATTAAGTCAATTTTGGTTAGATTTGAGCCATGTGGAGGTAAATTTTAGGGGGAAAGCTATTTTCAAGGATTGAGTTGTCCTAGTTGAGGCAAGTATCTTCCCAAACTTTGTGTGGGGAAAACTACCCCTTAGGTTGGTTGATTGTACTATTTGTGTTATGTGGAAGATGTGTACGCGAAGTGACGAGTGTGTACACTGGCTATATGTAATAATTGGTCGGTTTAGGTTATTTAGACTCTTTCCATGCCTTTAATTGAATTGTCATAACATGTTATATCTCTCATTGTTATCTACTCTTACATGTGTTAATCTACTCTTACATGCTTATTTGATGTGGTTAGCACTTGTTCTAACTTTTACTTGCTATTTTGATCTTATATACTTTAGTTAAAGTCATTGCCTTCCTTATTGTCTTGCTACCTCTTTAATTGTTGAATTACTTTTACTTGA
This sequence comes from Nicotiana tabacum, assembly GCF_000715075.1. Taxonomy (NCBI): domain Eukaryota; kingdom Viridiplantae; phylum Streptophyta; class Magnoliopsida; order Solanales; family Solanaceae; genus Nicotiana; species Nicotiana tabacum. Next base: position 206,544,063 of record NC_134101.1, read on the forward strand.
AGTTGTTATTTCGTGGAATATCTTCTTGCTGAGTTATTGGTATTGAAGTTGTAAAGTCATTATCATATTGAGATGAAGTTGTTAATTATTGAGATATCTTTCCTTGTTGAGCAACTCTCATTTATTTTGTTACTGTTGAGATTCTTGTACATATTGTGGTTAAGCTATGGGCTAATTTTTGTGGAAACATTAGTATTGTTGATTTTTGGACAAGTTATGGCATATGAGAACTTGTGGTGCGAGTTGTGATTGTGGTGTGATATTGATATACATGCAGTGGTATAAGGCTAGGGGTTGATACCCATGAGGTAAGATAAGGTGGGCTTGATATGCATGTTGCTAGTAGGGAAACTATTTGAAGTTGCGCGATGAGATAAGGTGGGCTAAAACGTGTGTAGCTATTTCGAGCAAAATTATCTTCTAAACTAAATGTAAGACTCACGCGGTGATATAGGAAAGATTATGATTGAAATTGTGAAATGGGAATGCGAGGTAGTACCTCAGTTGTGATTCTTGTTGTACATTTCATATTGAAAAGGTTTATTGGTGGAACAATTCTTATTTCTTTTATTCTTCCTTGTCTTACCTGTTTTTTCCGTATTTGATTACTTGTGGTTCTCATTACGTGTTTCCTTCTTGTTGTCTTTTTGCTTAAAATGTCGTTGTCAACTTACGTTACTAAGCTGCTTTGTTATTATTCATTTCCCAACTTCCAATTACCTCCCATTATTATATTTTTATTCCATTTATCTTGTCCAAGTAGGTATCTTGATCTGACCTCGTCACTACTCTACCAAGGTTAGGCTTGATACTTACTAAGTACCATTGTGATGTACTCATACTATGCTTCTACACATTTTTGTGTAGATTCAGGTACGTCTACCCATGCTGGATGCTAGTGATTGATGATTAACTGCTTTTTAGAGACTTCAAGGTATACCTGCACTACGTTCGCAGGACTCAGAATCACCTTCTATTATCTTCTCATTACTATTATTTCCTTTCTCAGATAGTGTTGTAGCAGAGGTTTTAAAATATTCTGTAGAGCTTATGACTCAGTTCTACCTGTTTTGGTAATTATGTTGTTGATGTTCTATTTTGGGAGTTATATGAGCTTATCGATTTTTTTATTAGTATCTTAGATTGGTTATTTCTATTAAGCTATCATGAAATATTAGGCTTACCTAGTCTTAGAGACTAGGTGCCATCACGACATGCTAAGGGGGAAATTGGGGTCGTGACAAGTTGGTATCAGAGCTCCAGGTTCCTAGGTGTTATGAGTTATAAGAAAGTTTAACAGAGTCTTGCGGATCGATACAGAGACGTCTGTACTTATCTTCGAGAGGCTATAAAACTATTAGGAAATTTCACTTCTTTGATTTCTTATTGTGTGAATTGGTTGACTTCAAAATCTGAATCTTTGACTTTCTATTTTCTCATAGATAGTGAGGACACGCGTTGCTAGATTTGACGATCAGGCACCCGTGCCCCCTGCTAGAGCTGCGAGAGGCTAGGGCCGAGCTAGAGGCCTAGGAGGAGCACGAGGTACAGCTAGAGCACCTGCTCGAGCAACAACGGAGGAGCCGCCAGTAGCTCCAATTGGAGGACAAGAACCCAAGGCGCCTACTACCACCCCTGCACTTCAGGAGACCCTGGCACAACTCTTGTGCATGTTCGGTACTCTAGCTCAGGTAGGGTTGATTCCACTTGCACCGGCTAAATTTCAGTCTGGGAGAGGAGCTAAGACTCCCGCGGCCCATACTCTAGAGCAGCGAGTCCATGTCGATTAGGTCTAGGAGGTTATGCCAGGGTGACCTATTATTCCGGTTTAGCCTGAGGTTAAGGCAGTGGTATCTGAGGAGGAGCATCTTACACTTGAGAGGTTCAAGAAGTATCATCCTCCTACCTATAACAGTTACAGAGGATGCACATGGTTTTCTAGAGAAGTGCCACTATATTCATCGCACCATGGGTGTTATAGAGACTCATAAATGTTCTTGAGAGAGTTTGTTCCCCAGATCCTTCGGGATGCATGGAACGTAGAGTTTGAGCAGCTGCGCCAAAACTATAATAGTGTCAAAGTATGCCATCAGATTTAGTGAGTTGTCCAGACATGCACCTTCCTTGGTATCTACAGTCAGAGAGCGAGTCCACAGATTCATCGAAGGGCTCAAATATGGTATTAGATTCAGCATGGCTCGAGAGTCACAAATGGATACCCCATATCAACAGATTGTAGAGATTATGTGGAGGTTGTAGGGTATGTGGGGCCTTGAGAGAGAGGACAGGGAGGCCAAGAGGTTGAGATTCTTGAGGATATACTGGTTCCCACACCCCAGCTACAGCCCGTCAAGGCAGGGACTATGTGAGCCTTCTAGTTCATTCAGCATTTCTAGCTTCTAGTAGTGCTTTGGCTATTCCGAGGTCTCAAGTTTCCCACTTTGCTCAGCCACTATCCACTGCATCTCCTATACGGGGTGCCTTCGATGGTCAGTCTAGTCGACTAGGCCCGAGTTAGCTTCAGCGGTCCTACCCACCGAGAGCTTGTTTTGAGTATGGCGACACCATACATATGGTGAGGGACTGCCCTAAACCTAGGAGGGGTGAATCTCCATAGTCAACTTAGGCTCCTCGGATTCAACCTTGTCCATAAACTTTAGAGGGCATGGTTGCTGCTCCGGTTGCCGCTCTACCTACACAGCTAGTCGGGGTGGAATTTAGATGGGTAAAGGTTGCCCTAGAGGGGAGGCCATGCTAGATTCTATGCTTTTCCAGGTAGGACAGAGGCAGTCGCATTAGGCACAGTCATCATAGGTATGGTTCCGGTTTGTCATAGGGATGGATTAGGATAATTTGATCTGGGCTCCACTTATTCATATGTGTCATCTTACTTTGCTCCGTATTTGGATATATCTCGTAATTCTTTGAGTTCTCCTGTCTATGTGTCCATGCTTGTGGGAGACTCTATTATTGTGAACTGTGTGTATTGGTCGTGTTTAGTTGTTATTGGTGGTTTTGAGACCAGGGTTGATCTATTGCTATCAATATAGTAGACTTTGATGTGATCTTTATTCCGATAGTGAGAGACTTCCCAGATGAATTTCAAGTAGATCTTCTGGGCATGTCGCCCGATAGAGATATTGATTTATTAACTTGTTGTCGGCACTTAGCCCATCTTTATTCCACCATATCGTATGGCACTAGCAAAGTTGAAGGAGTTAAAGGAGAAGCTGCAAGAGTTGCTTGATAATGGTTTTATTCGGCCTGGTGTGTCGCCTTGGGGTGCCTCAGTTCTGTTTGTGAAGAAGAAGGATGGTTCTATGCGTATATGCATTGATTATAGGCAGTTGAACAAGGTTACAGTGAAGAACAGGTACCCATTGCCGCATATTGATGGCTTATTTGACCAGCTACATGGTTTTAAAGTGTTCTTAATGATTGATTTGAGGTCAGGATATCATCAGCTGAAAATTCGGGATCCGGATATTCCAAAAATTACTTTTAGGTCTTGGTATGGTCACTGTGAGTTTCTAGTAATGTCATTTGGGCTGATCAATGCCCCAACAACACTTATGCACCTGATGAACAATGTATTCTAGCCATATCTTGATTCATTCGTTATTGTGTTTATTGACAACATCTTGGTTTATTCCCGCAGTCGGGAGGATCATGAGCAGCATATGAGGATTGTGCTTCAGACCTTGAGGGAGAAGAAGTTGTATGAAAAATTCTCAAAGTGTGAATCTTTCTAGATTTGGTGGTGTTTTTGGTTCATGTGGTTTCGAGTGAGGGATCAAGGTAGAGCCGAAGAAGATTGAAGCAATTTAGAGTTGTCTCATACCGTCTTCAGCTACTAAGATTTGGAGTTCTCTAGGTTTGGCCAGGTATTACTATTATTTCGTAAAGGGTTTCTCATCTGTTGCCTCACGTATGGCCAGATTGATTTAGAAGGGTGCTCCTTTCAGATGATCCGGGGATCAGTTCTTGTTGTTTGCAGAGTTTGCCTACACCAATAATTACAAATCGAGTATTTAGATAGCTCTTTATGAGGCCTTATATGAGAGACAGGTCATTCTCCAGTTGGTTGGTTTGAGCCGGGTGAGGCTAGGTTGTTGGGCACTAATTGGTTCGAGCTGCCTTGGGAGAAAGTCAAGTTGATCCAGGATCGGCTTCGTACAACACAGTCTTGGAAAAAGAGTAATACCAACTAGAGATCTTGTGATGTAGCATTTATGGTTGGAAAGAGGGTTTTGCTCCGGGTTTCACCTATGAAGGGTGTGATGAGGTTCGGAAAGAAGGGCAAGTTATGCCCTAGGTATATCAATAGTTTTGAGATCTTTAAGAGAGTGGGGGAGGTGGCCTACAAGCTTGCATATCTACCCAACATATCAGCGATTCACCCGGTGTTCCATGATTCCATGCTTCGGAAGTATTATGGTGATTTGTCCCATGTATTAGGCTTCAGCTCAGTCCAATAGGACAAGGTTTTGACATATATTGAGGAGCAAGTGGCTATCTTGGACAGACAGGTCCAAAAGTTGAGATCAAAGAACATTGCTTCAGTGAAGGTTCAATGGAGGGGTCATACAGTCGAGGAGGCAACTTAGGAAACCGAGCACAACATGCAGAGTCGTTATCCTCACCTTTTTGTCACTGTATGTCCCTGTGCACATTCGAGGATGAATAATTGCTTTAAGAAGGGGAAAATGAAATGACCTGACCTGTCATTTTGTGTATTTGTGCCCTGTTTTCCCTTTTTATGCTTTACACATGTGTAATTTTGGTTTTATGACTTATGGGGTAGATTGGTTTTGTTCCAGGAAGGTTTCTGGTTGATTTAGACCCTTTGAGTCTTGTCTTAGAAGCTTAAGTTGATTATGTTGACCAATGTTTGAATTTTGTGAAAACGACCCCGGAATGATTTTGATGGCTCTGATAGGTTCCTATCATGATTTTGGACTTGGGCGTATACCCAAATTCGGAGGTCCGTAGGTTGATTTGTGTTGTTTTGCTGAAAATTGGCAATTTGGGGTTTAGAAGTTTGACCGTAGGTTGACTTTTGGATCTAGGGTTTAGAATTTGGTTTTGGGACTTTGAATAGGTTCGTTATACTATTTAGAACTTGTCTGCAAAATTTGATGTCATTTGGAGTTGATTTGGTAGTATTCAGACGCTTGGTTGCAATTCTAGAAGTTTTTGAACTTTACTTTAAAATTCATGCGTTTTGGTGTCCGATTCGTAGTTTTATATGTTATTTTTATATTTTGATCACATGAACAAGTTCGTATATTATTTTTAGACTTATGTGAATTTTTGGTTTGAAGCCCTGAGGGCTCAAATGAGTTTCGGACGTGATTCAGAATAATTTGGACTGAAATTGAACTTGCTGGTGCGTTGGTGCTCTAATGTTGCAATTGCAAGCACCAACCTCGCAGTTGCAAACTTAACAAGGGGATCTAAGGTGTCGCAACTGCGATGCATGGTTTGCAATTGCGAAGTATGGGTCTGGGTAAGACATTTCACATTTGCGATGCATTTGTCGCATTTGTGATGGGAATAGGGTTCCATCTGTGAACGCACAGTCGCATTTGCGAAGTTTCCCTTAAGTTTGTCAGTGCCACATTTGAGAGAATTTATTCACAATTGCGAGGGTTTGCAATTGCAAACCCAGTGCCACAATTGCGATATCTGCAACTGAACAAAAGTTAGAAAAGTCGGGATTTGGGTCTCAGATCTCATATCTTAGAACCCTAGACTCGGTAGCAGGCGATTTGGAGAGGGAATATTTATCTACAAACATTGGGTAAGTGATTCTAATCAATTTCTAACTATATTTCATGGTTACATCTTAGTTTTAATATCAAATTTATGTGAATCAAAGACGAAATTTGTTAATTTTTGTCAAAGTTTTGAAAAATGAAGAATTGAGTTTTGAGAGTCGATTTGGACTCGGATTTGAAAGCAAAATACATATATGGACTCATGGTGTTTTGGGTAGTAGGAATCTACCACTGATCAGTTGGGTATTTTAAGGAATTATATGAGATATTACCGAGCCCTTGTGTGGCCGGGTATGATAATTTGTGATGTGAGGCTACTGAATCCTCTTGAGGCTGGCTACACCGAGTTTTATTGAGACCGATTATAGCCGAGACATCCTGAGACCGGGTATGACCGAGTCCTCTATTAGGTGGGGTATGGAGTGATGAAAATTTTCCCCAAAGAGTGGCTAAAGGGTGTGTGTGCATGTGTGTATATATATATATAATCAAATAATGCATGGTCCCAATGGGGGCACAATTTTACAAAAGTTTGCATGCATTTATGATCCATGGTCCATAGTTTTCCATAGTTTGGTTTACGCCCCCGGTGATTTGTCTTCTGTATTTAGGTGGGAATCACGTACTCACACTTCTTATTCTATGACTCTGATTTACTTGTGCTTCTTAATCTTACACACTCAGTACATTATCCGTACTAACACCCCTTCCTTTTTGGGTGTTAGGTTCATGCCAATAGGTACATATAGACCTGATGATGCCTATCCCTCTTAGATACGTGATTCAGCTGTTGGTTGTTGCTCTCCTCTCCTTCAGAGTAGCTATTCAGTGGTCAATAGGTACGGGGGAAAATGTTATAAATGTTTTGGGTACGATGCGGCCATGTCCGTACATAGTTGTGTACGTATATATTTTTTTGTACTCTTAGAGGCTTGCATGCTAGAGTTTGGTTTTGTATGGTATAAAATGGTAAGTTAGGAATTTGTTAAGAATAGTTGTAAATATGTATAAAATGCCAAAGTTTTCTTTGCTAATCAATTTTACTCATTTTAAATTTTGGTGACTTTATGAAACAAAAAAATAAATAAAAAAGATAAACAGCATGTGTGGGTTCCCGCGGGCCTCCGGCCCTCCTTTGCCAGTCATACCTCCCAAGGTTCGAGTGTGACATATTAGTTCTTCATGGATGTCATTTGTGTGTGTAGGCCCTCCCATAAAGCTCATTACTTAGTCCCCATTATTTTTCCTCACTACCCCTCCAATACACCCTCTGTTGCTCTATAAGAGGTTGGGTCCATCTTTGTTTAGCTTGTATGTTCCTCTGCAAGGAGGTTATCATTTGATGTTGATGATCTGTTTAGGTGTCCTGTATATACATATACCAACTACATATAGGAAGTCAACTGCCTTGGCTATTGTGTTACTAGAGGAGATTGACTCCTTTTTCTTGATAAACGAGTTGCTATTCCCTGTTAGCCAGATCTGCCAATGGCAGAATGAGAGTAGATGTCCCCAGTTTAGAGGGTTATTGAAATTTTGGTTACTGACCTTATGGTAAGAGGTCTCCCACTGGTGGGGTACATTATCACACTGGACGAAGATGTGAGGTATAGTTTCCTCCTTCTTATTATAGAAAAATCAAATAGGGTTGGTGGTGATGCCCATTGAGTGCAGAAATGGGCTATTAGGGAGTCTACCATATATCATAAGCCACATAAGAAAGTTAATTTTGTTAGGAGTCTTGAGGCTCCAAATTCACATGAATTGCTTCCTATGATGGTTGTTAGTATGGTCCAGGTGGCCTCAATAAAGGATTAGGCACACTTGGTAGAGAAGATACCATTGCTTGTTAAATTCCAAACTAGTTTGTCCACCCTTCCAAAGTTGGCATGGATGACAATGTTATTAATGGAGCTCACAACATTGTAAGAAAAGTGAGGGAGATGTTGTGGAGGATATTATCAGTACATCGTTGTGAGGTTGAATGACGCCCTCGGCGTACTCGTCGCTGAACGAGATGGATCCCTCCGGAACATAGTCTTATGTTTGTTTATCTATTATTATAGAAACTTTGGTGCATTTTATCATTGGCCCTTGTGGAACATCTACTCCGATGATCATGTTTATCACATGTTGAGGTCCTAAAGGGTGTGTGCCTACTTGGATTCCTATATGTGCAGTGCTTATGGAAGAGAACTCTAGCATGCAAGGCATTTGGATTATTATACATCCTCTAGGCTAGCCTAGAGTGAATAGTTGTGTTCCTATAATCAGTTCTTTACACATTTAGACCTCCTTCCTCCTTAGTCCTGGCGACAATCTTCCATCCCACAAGATGAATTTTCCTCTTAATGATTGTGGTACCCCAAATGAAATTCCTCTAGATTCTATTAATTTGATTGCACACCTGAGCTGGTAGCTTGATGTATTGCATGGCATGGATGGGATGCTCCCCAAAGAGGCCTTGGCCAATGTGGTTCTCCTGCTTATGTAAAGGAATTGTGTTTTCCAACTATCTAGTTTAGTCCGCATATTGTTTATGATGAACTGGAAGTCCCTATAGGTTGGTCTGTTGTGGAAAATAGGGAAGCCTTGGTACTTCCCTAAGGATTTTCTAGCCTTAATTTCTAAACAGTTGGCCAGAGTTTCCTTTTTGTCCTGATGGCAATTTTGTGAGAACATGACTTTGGACTTGAGAGAGTTAACTTTCTGCCCAGACTTACAACTCATTCATAGTGCCCATAATGGTGGTGGAGTTCTTTGTGTTGGCTCTTGGAAACAAGGTTAGGTTATCAGCAAAGAAAAAGTGGGAGAAATTGGGGCCAAAGCTGTTAATTTTGATAGGGACCTAGTTATTGGAGTGGACTTGGGCCTCAATGCTCCTAAAGAGCCTCTCCATGAACGTGATGAAGATGTAGGGTGAGATGGGGTCACCCTATCTAATGACCCTAGTAGTGGTAAAGAATCGGTATGGCCCCATTCACAAGGAAAGTGATAGACTCGGAGGATATACAAGAAAGAATGAGCTTGTATATGTTGTCAAGGAACCTAAACTTATTAGTGTTTCCCAATGAAGGACCTTTAATGTCTATCAAAGGCCTTATCTAAGTCAATTTTTAGAATCACGTTTGCATTTTTACCTTTCATTTTCTTAAAATGGCTAATGTATTCCTCGACTATAATGGCATTTTCACTGGCCCTTCTATTGGAAAGGAAACTAGCTTGACTTGGGCCAAAAATGGAAGGCATGATGGGATTAATCCTATTGGCAATAATTTTAGTGATAAATTTGTACTTTGTGTTTCATATTACCATCGGCCTAAAATCCACGAGGATGGTGGCATTTACACACTTATGGATCAGGCATAGGTAGGTGGTGTTTAGGGCAGGGTTTATCTCATTCTTTTGGAAAATCCCTTGCAACAATTGATGACTTTTTCCCCAGGACATTCTAGTATTTTTGACAGAATGTAGGGTGCAATCCATCAAGCATAGGAGTCTTAAGGGGTTTGAAGGAGAACATAGCATTCTTAACTTCACTATGTCTTAGGGAGCATTCAATCTAGTTTGGTCAGCCGATAGTGTGTGGGTTGTGTATGAGGTGTAGTGCAAACCTGTAGTAGATGAGGAGTGTTCTGTAGAGTAAAGCTTGGAGTAGAAAGCATAGATGATATTTTGGATACCTTTTTTGCCATGAATCCAGTTGCCTACCTTATCTTGAAGTGCCAGGATCTTGTTTCTCCTTATTCTATTAAGGATAGAAGTTTGGAATAACTAGTATTATCCCCCCCCCCCTCCATAAACCAGTTGATCCTAGATTTGATTTTCCAGAATTTATCCTCACTTCTTAGAATGGAGAAGTAGTATTCCAGCAGCTTGCTTTCCAGGTGTTGCAGGAATAAGCTAAAGGGTTAGGCCCTAGATTTCTAAATGTCTCATATCCTAGCAATTATGTGATTCTTCTTATGAAAAGTATTGCCAAAGTCTTCCCTATTCCAGATGGACACCTGGGATTACAAGTGAATAGTAGCAATTTCGAGGCTTCTAATCCCTTCATAAGCTTGTTGCACTATAAAAGAGAAAGAAAGGTGGCTACACCATATAGTTTCAAACCTAAAGGGTACAGCTATAGTAGGTGTGGAGTTGTGCCACAGCCTATTCATCATGGAACAATGGTCTAATTTCTCTAGCTAGGTAGAAATAGTTCTAGTAGGGTATTCCTGAATACAATCTTCATTAGTAAAACATCTATCTAATCTCTCAAGTGTAAGCTGGCTCCTATTCCTATATTCCATTTTAGTCCAAATGTATTTATTCCCTTTAAACCCCATGTCAATTAATTTACAATGATTTATGCACTGCTAGAAGAATTAGTTCTGGGGGAAGAGATGCAGTTACCCCCTTGCTTATCTCTAGCCTTAAGGATTTCATTGACACCACCTCCTACTAACCAACTACACTTGTAATTCTCTGGGATTAACCTAAGCATTTCCCATAGGATTCTTCTAGTGGCATATGTGTTATTATCATAGATAGTGGTAAAGATCCAAGGGTTGTAGGAAGGGGTTACCTTTACCATGAAAACCACATTAATCTTTAGGATATCATCCCTCCACATGATGACAATACCCCTTGAGAGTCCCAAAGTAGGTTTCTAGATTTGGCTTGAGAAACCCATCTCCTAAATCAAGTACTTGTGCTCAGTCATCCTAGTCTCGAGAAAAACAAGCATAGCTGGCTTATGCAGCTTAACCATCTTAGCATAGTGCCTCCTAAATTCCCCACTGTTGGCCCTCTAACATTCTAGATTAGAAAATTCATTAACATCTAGGATTGTGGTAGTGACTTCCTTTCATGCACTTTGCCTTTCCCTTTTTTGGGAAGGGCTCTCCAAGTTATCCTTCTAGGGATGGTTGTCATGCTTCATCTGTGGGGTGGGATTCAAGTCCATGGTCGGGCTTAGCTTTGCTGCTGAGTCTCATGAGTCTTGTTCTAAGGGAAACCTTAGGCTTACCGCCGCACATCACCATGTTCTTTGGACGAAGTGTGTTAAGTGTTTCTCCCCTGGACCTTTGAACTTGATCAACTCCTCCTGTTGAAGGAGTATTGCCTTTGTTTTGGGGACTCCAAGTTTTACGATCAATGTTTCTAGTTCCGAGTTGGATGCTTCTAGGTGTTCATGAACCTTTTTCGACCCTATCACCGGAGTTGTCAATGGTGTCATCCCACTAGCCATGATGGTATCCATGGGGAAAATGGTGTACTAGGGATCGAATCTCCCGGTGATACAAAAGGGAAGAGTATAAGTGCGAAAGTAGCATTCTCAAAGGGGAAAGAGAAAGGGGAATAACTTAAAATTATTATACATAAGGGTGTAGGGGAATGGGGAAATTTACAAGAGCAAAAGAAAAGCAGGCTGAAGGGCGGTCAGCCCGCTTCCATGAGAGTAGTAGAAGGAGTTACCCCGCTCGAGGATCATACTTGTGCTGTGGTCAAGCAGATCTGGTCCATCAGCAAGTTGAGGTGGTTTATTGACATTGTTTGCTGGCTTAAGGCTACGTGAGCCTGCATCGGGATTGCCAGCCAGAGCTGGTGGTTAAAGTTTCATTGCATGGTTCAGACATGCAGTCACTATCTTGGCCATATAGTGGGGATTGTGGATGATTACAGTGATGGGTAGGGTTACGATCGTGAAGCTGATGGGAAATGATGTCCCCAGAAGTTTCATATATAACCAAGAAGTTGGGAAATTGTCTGGGGGCAGTGGTGCTAATGTGAAAAAGAGTTGCAGTGCTTGCTTCTCTTGTGCTTTTGCAAATGCACGTTGTTGGTGGTGGTTGTTAGTCATTGATGTTACTTGGAGTGTTTTTGGAAGGGGTTTTTGTGTAAGCAAACACCCGAGAATGGTTCCTGAAGCTATCCACTTCCTCATTAGGTTTCCGTGCCAGAAATTTCCCATAGTTTGAGATCTGTGGGAGGCGACGACGTCTGTCTTGTCACCTGTGAGGAAATGATAAGAGGGGATTATATGCGTAGGATCTTGATTGCACAACTGCCCACAGAGAGGGGGTTCAGGGTGTCTTGTCTTCCTTCATAGAGTTGGGGGGATTTTGGTGTGTGCTTATTTCTGATGGGTCCCCCTTATTTGACTTTTCTTATTAGAGCTAGGTACCATTTTTGGTATATCATTGGGTATCTTAAAGCAACCCCCATTTTAATGCAGTATTATGTTATCGGGATTTTATGCTTCTAGGGATCTTGTTATTAATGGGGTTAGAGCACATGTTAGGAGTGTGTCGTGGGGGAGGGGAACTGGCCCTGAGTGGGTTGTAACTTATATTGCTTAATGAGAAGTGTAATCGTAGGTTATCAAATCTGAAAAGTTTGTTTAATTTTCTAGGTTATAGTATATAGTCTGGAAGGTTTAGCTATAATTGGATTAATTGTAGGAGGTTAAAGTACTAGAGTTAGTCTATTTGGTTATTGAGTTATAACCTAAAATTACTCTTTGAAGTTAGTAAAGTTTAAGGTAAATCATACGAGGGTAGATCGTGATTTTTATCTTATTGAGTAAGGAGTTTTTTCACATAAAAATATTATGTTATTTAACTTTTGCATTTTACTTTTTATTTGCGTTTGAAATACTTAGGTTAAAGAACCAAGTTCTTTAACACGCGAAAATTGCGCAAAACATAATTCACCCTTACCCTCTTCTGTTTAGGTGCAAGCTAAAATAATAATTTTACATCTGGATTAGTTCTTGGGCAGACGATCATGAGTCAACTCCTTATTTGTGTTTAATATATCATGATTTAATATCCGATAACCACAGCTTGAAGGAAGCTAGTCAATTGTCAAGCTTTCAGCAATTTTAGTGAAAGAAATTATGATGGTAGCAATTTTAGTGAAAGAATTGTGTTATTAAATGAGAGAGTTGGGCCTTTGGAATGGTTAAAGTTAGTTGAGTGACGTATGACTCAACCAATCGGAATTTTCATCGGGTAAAACAGCCGACTCAATTTAACTTTGGACAATATTGTCAACACTAAAGTGTCAAATAAATGGGTTGGATCAAGTTTGTTGCATATGTTCAAAATCGAGGAGTTCGATTTTGAAGTTTTAAGTTGGGCTATGAGTCTGAGTCCGGGAGACTTGAAATGGGGTCGGACCGGCTGAAGGATACACACCTCGAGGAAGCAGATCGAAGGCCTGACACGACCTACATTGAGGGCAGTACATTCTCGAGGGTGTTTGACTCAAAAGATATTAAAACCTTTATGGACAAATCAATCTAAGATGAAGGGGTAAATCATAGTAAAACTTAATTGATACCAGATCGAAAGATTAAGTAATAGTGATTGCGCATGAGACGAATGAAATGTCCATGATCTTATTAAGATTATGCACTGCCTATTTCATCCATAGATGAGGAAGAAGGATTACAATTATTTTTCCCCTTTTTCGATACAAGAATGGAGCTTTTTCCTTAAATTGTTCTTCTTTGAGAAAGTATTTTTTGCCCCCCTCCTTTCGTAAGATTCCATGGGCTTATATATATAGTCGAAACCCACATACCCCTGTCGTGACTTGGCGTGTCTGGGTCAGTGGAGCTTTCCGGTCGTGGCCAAGCATTGCCCTCTTCAATGTGTCGGATGTCTTAGAGGAGAAATGAAGTTGACCTATTGACTACCGCTACCCAATTGAAAAAATGGGGTCGTGGTCAACCTGGTCGAGGTGGTCAGATTTTGACCAATACAGTTAGTCCCTCCGTTCGTCGGGGTCGTCCTTCATCGGGCTCGAAGGATGGAACACATTTGCAACATAGTCGAGAGGAATCTGACTCCTCATTCTATTCCTTAGTCGCGCTCTGCGCATTTTTGGTGGCGTGGGGGTGTTTTTTTGGTACTCGTGTACCGTTACGATGGTTTCGGAATCGAAACGCCGGTTGGCAAATGAAATGTTACTTCGTGCGTGCCATCATTATAACACACGTTTCTGAAGAACTAAAATGCTTTGTGTACCATTGGATTCAAATGGAGACTCTTGGGTTTCATGCTCGGGGAATTTGTGTCTCTTATAAATAGGGAAACTTTGTCATTTGCTTCATACGCTTCATCGTTTGTTTGAGAGAGTTCTCCAGATATCGCTTTTTCTGATACCTCGAGCTCTTGCTTACTTTCTTGCTCACTGCAACCCTTAATTTTTTCTTCGTATCACTTCTTTCGGAGAGTTTTTTTGCTAAAAATGGTCGGCGATTCTTCCCATAATAATCTTCCTACCACTGATCCGGTAACCGAGAGCTCCATTCAGGCCATCGGGGAAGTGGACGCGGTAGAGGATGAGGAGATTTCCTTGGTAGATAAAATTCTGCCTTGCCTAGGACGCGACTGACTTCAGTGTTGGCAGTGGAACGGAGCCGGAAGACATTTCTTCCGTTTTATGGGAGAGGGGAATTGTGGAATTGAGGGAACGATGGGGAATCCCTAGTTTCGTTGAGATACGGCCAGCGGAGAGGAACGACAGAGTTCAATTCGACCGTCCCAGATTTTGTGTGTTCTATGCCTAGCCCTTCATTGTAGGGTACACGCTCCCCCTTCCCATGCTGGTGGTGGACTTCTGCCGCTACTATGAGGTGTTCCCTGCTCAGCTTTCTCCTTATTTATACAAAATTGTTTCTCATGCTACTCATATATGCGGAGCTTTCCGGTCGTGAGGTCACTCTGGGCCATATGCTTAGCCTTTTTGCTCCTCAATTAATTCAAGGTACGATGGTTCACGCGTGTCCTCAGGGATCAAAGGGTCTGGTGGTGAAGATAGATGATAGAACCAATCGTCGTTTCTATAAAAATTTCTTCTACATGCGGACCAAGCATATTGTGGAGGACTCGACGGGATTCCCCGAGAGATGGAATTTTGCTCGTAAGTTTGCGTCTTTAAATAATGGAATGTTCGATTATTTTCTACGGATACTAAACTGCTTTATTATTTTGTAGCTAAGAAATTGCCCCCGCCGCCTGTTGAAGGGATTCGTGAATGGGTGGAGGCCATTCTTCCCCACACAGTGGGGGTTCGTACCTGGTCGACTTTTCATGAGATATTTGGACGTAGGCCTCTTACAGGTGAGATGACGTCCTTATTTACTATTTCATCTCTTCATTTGTTTTTTGTTTCGCCTCTTATACATTGTTTGTCATTGTCAGGGAGGGTATGGAGAGCCAAGGCCCCTCAACTAGCCTTTCACCAGTCAGCCACATCCGCTCATCTCATCGCGGTACCCGTTGCACGCCCTTCGTCGAGGGCTACTTCGGTTGAGTTTGCGGCCTTGGTTACTCTAGAAAGGGCCGCCTCTTAGGACGAGGTCCCGTCCAATGTTGTCCGCCCTATGAACGAGTCACCATAGACTAGGGAAGAGGAAGGGTCGTCGAAGAGACGAAGGGTAGAGTTTGAGATGGCGCCTCCGACAGTGATTAACATGGATGATTCTCCCCCGACGGGCCAAGGGGAAGGCATTGCTACGGCATCCCCCATAAAGGCGGAGCGAATTGTTGAAGTTGATGCCGGCAGTCAGCGCTCGGAAACTCCGGTTGCCGCCGCGTCTCAGCCAGAAGTCCCCATTGTTACTGAAGATCAATGCCCTATCGGAGCAGAGAATCAGACCTTTGGTGCCGCTATTGTGACCTTGGACGTACCCTCTTTTTCTGCAGCGGGTCACGTTCCTCCTTCGGTAGCAGAAATGGGAAAAGGCGTGGTGATTGACGAGTATGAATCCGAGTCATACCTTGATCCTGATGACGTCAGGATGTTCGAGGAGGACCTTACCCATTCGGTGGTTCGCGCGGGGGGATCGGCTCGTGTTCTCCAGATTCCTTCCGACATTAACCTCTTGGGCCAGGGGGATAACTTGGTGCCGCAATTTAGCCTGCTATGTTCGGAAGCCGATAATGGGTCCCTGCAGGATATCCCTGATGTCGAGTTAAGGGACAAGGTGGCTGTCATGGGCTTGAGGGTACGATACATTTGGCTCTTGTTTTAAACTTTCCCTATGTTTGAAAGCATTAGTTTAACTACCTTTTTGTTTTTCAGACATATATGGTGGAGGTGGAAAGCATTCGTAGGGCCAATACCCGATCGAGGATTTTCTTGCAGATGCTGGAGAAATACTGTTGCTATTGCAAAAGATGTCGCGAGTTGCACGAGCGGCTAAGGATGGCTCCCCGTAATCGGGCCCTGGGCGAGGAATTGGAGAAAAGGGACCAGGAATTGCTGCAGACGATCCGCAGCAAGAGCGTGCTTGAGGAGCAAATATGCATCAAGGATGAGGAGCTCGAATTGGGTAAGGGGGTCGCTGCAGAGTGTGAGTATTTTCAGTTGAGTTCTATGCAGTCGGAGATGGACCAGAACTTGGTATGGGTCGAAGTGATGAGTGCAGAGTGGAGAGGGAAGCTGACTGTGATGGAGAGTAAGGTTGCCGGTCTGGAACATATTGAGAGGGCCTGGTTTGAGGCTTTGGAAAGGGAGGCGGTCCTAGAGGATACCATCCGCGTGCTCCAGTCTGAGCAAGAATCGGAGAGGGCGACAGCTACTGTTATGAAGGCGAGGCTCGAGGAACGGATCAGCACGATTGATCAGGAGGCTTCAGTTCTGGGAGATCGAGTCGCGGTACTGGAGGCGGAGAATGAGCGACTAAAGACTCAAACTGAATCGTCTTCTACTGCCATTCCCCGTTAGGCGCATGAGCTCTGGGTTTATGTTGAAGCCCATTGGGGCGTATATAAGAGTTTGTTGGAAGTCGGCACCGTGATTGAGGCTCCGTATGAGGAAGCGCGAGCGAAAGCTCGTGAGGATCGCATCAACTGTGGATACGATGTGCGACACCCGAAGCTAATGGGGACGGGGATGGTGATGATGGTGAACCTTATGGAGATGGTGATGATGACAGCGGTAGTGACGCCGAATGAAGAATATTTGTACTTCATTTTTATTTTCATTTCACTTGTTGGTTGGCGTTTGTTCATTTCGTTTTTTCTTTCTTCTTTTTTTATTTGTTGGTCTGGGCCATATGTAAGCAGCGATAGCCTGCAGTTATGACTTTGCATAAATAAAGAGCTTTCTTCTTCGCTATTTGCCTTGTACTTCACTTTTTGTTTTAACTATGTGACATTGGCGCGAGACGGGGGCTCGCCCGACGAGTCCCGGTTTTTTTCTTTTCCTCTGGTGGTTGCCGGATCTTTTCCTTCTCGGTAAGGGCCCTTGGCCTAAGTGTTACTTCGAACTTATTAAAATAACAGCCCGTCGATGTTCGAGCGAGGTCGAACTCTTCTTTATCCTTGATGGCAAAGGCCCTTAGCCTTAAAGGTTGTTATTTCAAACTTGTCGAAATAACAGCCCGTCGTGGTTCGAGCGAGGTCGAACTCTTCTTTATCCTTGATGGCGAAGGCCCTTAGCCTTAAAGGGTGTTATTTTGAACTTGTCGAAATAACAGCCCGACGTGGTTCGAGCGAGGTCGAAATCTTCTTTATCCTTGATGGCGAAGGCCCTTAGCCTTAAAGGGTGTTATTCTGAACTTGTCAAAATAACAGATTCGAAATAACAGCCCGTCGTGGTTCGAGCGAGGTTGAACTCTTATTTATCTTTGATGGCGAAGGCCCTTAGCCTTAAAGGTTATTATTTCGAACTTATCGAAATAACAGCCCGTCATGGTTCGAGCGAGGTCGAACTCTTCTTTATCCTTGATGGCGAAGGCCCTTAGCCTTAAAGGGTGTTATTTCGAACTTGTCGAAACAACAACCCGTCGTGGTTCGAGCGAGGTCGAGCCCTTCTTTATCTTTGATGGAGAAGGCCCTTAGCCTTAAAGGGTGTTATTTCGAACTTATCGAAATAATAGCCCGTCGTGGTTCGAGCAAGGTTGAACTCTTCTTTATCCTTAATGGCAAAGGCCCTTAGCCTTAAAGGGTGTTTATTTTGAACTTGTCAAAATACAGCCCGTCGTGGTTCGAGCGAGGTCGAACTCTTCTTTATCCTTGATGGCGAAGGCCCTTAGCCTTAAAGGGTGTTATTTCGAACTTGTCGAAATAATAGCTCATCGTAGTTCGAGCGAGGTCGAACCCTTCTTTATCCTTGATGACGAAGGCCCTTAGCCTTAAAGGGTGTTATTTCGAACTTGTCGAAATAATAGCTTGTCGTGGTTCAAGCGAGGTCGAACTCTTCTTCATCCTTGATGGCGAAGGCCCTTAGCCTTAAAGGGTGTTATTTCGAACTTGTCGAAATAACAACCCGTCGTGGTTTGAGCAAGGTCGAACTCTTCTTTATCCTTGTTGGCGAAGGCCCTTAGCCTTAAAGGGTATTATTTCGAACTTGTCGAAATAACAGCCTGTCGTGATTCGAGCAAGGTCGAACTCTTCTTTATCCTTGATGGCAAAGGCCCTTAGCCATAAAGGTGTTATTTCGAACTTATCAAAATAACAGCCCGTCGTGGTTCGAGCGAGGTCGAACCCTTCTTTATCCTTGATGGCGAAGGCCCTTAGCCTTAAAGGGTGTTATTTCGAACTTGTCGAAATAACAGCCCGTCGTGGTTCGAGCGAGGTCGAACTCTTCTTTATCCTTGAATCGGATACTTTTCACGGAAGTCCCAATTCGGTTAGTATTGCTCGCATCAGATGGTTCAATGTTGTGGACATGAGGTGTCGATATTTTGAACATGCTCTCGTTGTACGTGTGTTATAGTTTCCCATCTGACTTCGGCCATTTGGCTTGGAGATACCACCGGCCGGCGGGTTTCGGCAGTTTCGTAATCGTTTTTGGTTCTCAATCTAGATATCCTTGCGTACGTTCGCTCGCGTGGATCTTTTGTACCTATTTTGGCGAAGTACGGGAGATAAGGGTGAGATGTTCCTTGCTTTCATCCGGAGATTTGGGGGGGGGAAGCCGGGTTGCAATACCGTTTGCCTTGTTCGGGATGTTCGCAGCCGATGAGGCGAGGAATTCCAGGCTTCGTGAATCCGTTTGGTTCCTCTTCCTTCATCGCGTTGTTTCCATGCCTCGCGTGAGCCAGGTTCTCCTTTCGTGCTTTTTTCGGCGAATGATCGTATTTCTTTGCTTCAATCTGGGAAAAACTAGGAGTATTCACTAGGAAATCCCCACAGACGGCGCCAAATTGTTTGACTCAAAAGATATTAAAACATTTTTGGACAAATCAATCTAAGATGAAGGGGTAAATCGTAGTAAAACTTAAATGATACCAGATCGAAAGATTAAGTAATAGTGATTGCGCATGAGACGAATGAAATGTCGATGATCTTATTAAGATTATGCACTGCCTATTTCATCTGTAGATGAGGAAGAAGGATGACAATTATTTTTCCCTTTTTTCGGATACAAGAATGGAGCTTTTTCCTTAAATTGTTCTTTTTTGAGAAAGTACTTTTTGCCCCCCCCCTCCTTTCGTAAGCTTCCCTGGGCTTATATATATATAGTCGAAACCCTCATACCCCTGCGGTGACTTGGTGTGTCTGGGTCAGTGGAGCTTTCCGGTCGTGGCCAGGCATTGCTCTCTTCAATGTGTCGGATGTCTTAGAGGAGAAATGAAGTTGACCCTATTGACTTCCGCTACCCGGTTGCAAAAATGGGGTCGTGGTCAACCTGGTCGAGGTGGTCAGATTTTGACCAATACAGAGGGCACTCAAGAAAGAGCGTGAATTTCTCAAGGACACGTGGATTAGGGCATTAATTAAAGGATAAGATTTGTACGAAATGGTACAGGTCCGTACTAGGTTGTTATACACCTGTACCAATAGAACTCTTTGCTTCAATTAGGAATGTACTATATTGGGGTTTTCTCCTCCTATATAAAAGGGATCCCAATCATTTGTATCATAACACATTATTCGCTGCAATAGAATATTCTATTCTGCTTTTCTTGTTTAACGTGCTCAACAAGTGTTCTTCAGCTTTATTGCTTTTACTTTATTATTCATACTTCATTGTTCTTAGCTGACCTTGAGGTCCCCAAGAAAGTCAAGTTCGAGGTCATCATTGTTATAACAACACTGCTTTGGTTCATCAATTCTTTTTACTTAAATTCAATATTACTTGTATATTCACTAGTATTAGAATAAAACACATATCTTTAAAACCATACGTTTAATTGTTACCCCATTTTCCGAGGTAAACATTTGTACTGAGTCAAAACAAATCCATTAAGTTAGTTAGGGGACATAAAAAAAAAATCTTCGGCCTCTTGTTCAGTTTACTTGGAGCTACAGATTTTGATAATACACATCATAATGGAGATTTACTCTACTATTCAACTTATTCCGAATTTGTAATTACAGAGAGGAAGACAAATATAAATTAAAAGACGTGGCGAGACACTATTAATATACATCCTTTATAATATTGAACAGCAAAGGAATCAAAGAAATAATTAGTGAAAGGTTCGGGAAAAAAGTAGGTAATACTAGTATAATATAAATAAAAAATAAAGGGATAATTTCATTAACTTTCCTTCAAGCTTCGTTTTATCACATTAATTTTTCTATAATTTATGATACTATATTTGCCTTCCTTGTTTTAGATTGTTTTCTAACAATTGTTTTAACCTAAAATAAATGAAAGCTTAGAAAGCCTTGAGGAATCAGCGGGTAACGTATTCCGATATTATACAAGCTTACAAATGTTTTTGCAAGAAAGATGAAGAGGGCAATTATAAAGAATAACAAATCATGTTTTATGTCTTCTTTCTTACAGTAAAAATACAATGGCCAAAAAGAGAAAAGAGGATACTTTTACACACATAGATAATATTTAAAAGAAAAATACTTTTACACACAGGGTTTGCTTATCATTTACTGGTCATTCATCAAGCTGCCTTTGGTGGTTCAGTTGCTACTGCAGCAGGTACTTCTTCAACTTTCTTCAACTTTGGCTGTCTCTGTTGCTGGCTCTGCTTCAGTTTTAGTCTCAGGAGCAGGGGCAGCAGCAGCTTCTGGCGCTGCTTCCTCTTTCTTCTCATCTCCAGCTTCAACCACCATGTCCTTCTCTTTCACCTCTTCAGCTACTGTGTCAGTTGTTTCTACTGCTGCTGGCGCTGCTGCGGCTGTGGCTGCTTCCTCTTCTTTCTTATCTTCGGTGACAACAAACGTGGACACTTTCTCTAACACGAAGATTATGGGACCTGATACATAGGAAGGCCCGAACTTCGAACTTGCTTCACTGACTGCTTTGGATCCCGGAAATTCTTCATTCATTATTTCAAGCACAAATTGTTAGTTCGATTGGTTGGCGAACAAAGTTATACAGGAGTTAAAAGAGATTAATAATCATCGACAATTTGGCGTACATATATTTCGTTTTTAGGATTTTTGGTTCCATTTAATAAAAATGGAATATATAGCGCATGATATAAAAGTTCACAATTTTATCCTTGTTTTTGAAATAAATAAAAAATAAAAAGGATGAATTCAAGGTTATTTTCATCTTGGGCGATTTCTCTTGTAAACTAATTCATGTATAAAAAGTTATCTCATGTTAATTAGATCTGTTATAAAATAATATCAAAATTGTAGTATACTATACCGGTATTATCTATATAACAAAACAAAAATTAAATGCCAACCAAACGCAACACAAAATAACATTGCTGAATTTAACTGAGTTTATTTGTCTAATCAGAGTAATCAAACTACCCACGCCGCCACACAGTGAACATGTACAAAGTGTGACGAAAGAACAAACGGTGGAACAAATAAAGACTTACCAATCTTGAATTCATATAGTATACTATTTTTGCAATTTTAATGAATTTTTATATATAAATTGTTGCGCCGCGTCAAAAGTTATGAGTTCAGTTGAACCTGTTGGCTCAATAATACATTCACCCCTGAGAACAACAGTGGAAGAGATAAGGACTTACCAATCTTGACAAGCTCATCAAGGAATTTCTGAACTCCAGCTGAGTGTTTCTTCAGCCCTGCAACCTTTGGTTCCTTCACCAAAGTCTGTGTTTTTGTTTTCAATCATAAAGAAAAGATTATCATACGTCCTATATTTGTGTGCTATGTATGTAACAATTCTTTAGTCTAATTAATTCCTTCATAAAACATACTAACTGATTTTATAAATACCTTAATCTCTGCTGCAGCAGCTTCATAGATTTCAACGACTTTAGGTTGGAGCTCAGTCTTCTTTTCATCGAATTCTTTGCTGTACTGCTCCTGAGATTTATTATTACGGTTACTGGAAGTTGTTAAATAAGAACTAGGTAATTAAGTGAAAAATGGTCTTTCATTTTATTGAAATGAGGTCGTAGTCCTTTGTAATAATTATTTCGGCAAATGGCCAAATATACCCCTGTACTATATACCCTTCGTTATATTTTGGATCCAAATAAATCTCTATTGTAATACTATTGGTTCAAATATAACCATATTCTGTTAAGTTTGTCCAAGGTAGACATCCAATCCTACGTGACACTGATATTTGATGAGGTGGAACCACATGGCATGCCACCTTAGCGTCCCTAATCCATATATAAAAGACTAAAATTTAAAATGCAATATTTTTCACGGTAGCATTAATGGTGGCAATAGTGGTTGAGAGAAAGGAAAATTTAATGGTGGAGAAAAAATATAAGGGATGGTAAAATGGGCTAGGGGCGCTGAAATGACAAATCATGTGGCATCCATTGAATGTCGATTTTGGACAAACTTAACGTTCAAATGGGTATATTTGAACCAATAGTATAACAACAACGCCATATTTGGATTCAAAAGTATAACTTAGTACATTTAAATCTTTTATAATAGTACAAAGGTAGCCCTTTTCCGTAATTACTTTGAAATATCCAAAACGGACAAAAAGAAAATTTTTTTTACCTTGGCCACATCAAAGGCCTCGCAGGCCTCAGCAGCAGCAGCCTTTTTGGGTCCATTTTTCTCAAAAACCTTCTTGATCTTTGGAAGAACCTTGTCTTTCCAGTAGCTCATCTTTATGTCTTCTAATAACACAAAGCACAAACGAGATAATTATTGTTCAAAATCATTTCTAAAACAATTCTTTCAATCCAAATACTGCAAGAAGGAAAAGGGAAAAAATCATAAGGAAAAGATTAACGAGTAGAAAGTTTATGATTGAGCAAACCAGTAGGATAAAGAAGAACTGGAGAAAAAATTGTCAGTGTTACTTACTTGAATGAAGAAAGGGAATACTCTCTTCTTTGTTTGTGTCTTTGGCCTCTGGTTTTCTAAATGCACACTATATTCGCTTAGTTTTAATGTGACCAATCTGGAAAATTGTTTTCATTATGTAGCCAACTGTGCTTCCAAGTTGAATTCCCCAGATCACCCCCTGTCTTTGCCCTTATTAACATAAATACGCTTGCGTCCAAACAACGTACACCTACCCCTCCCTCACTTGTCGATGGGGTGTCAAATAGGCAGGTTGAGCTAATTTTAGGCGGGTTAAAATAGGTTGAATCAATAAATGTGATCAGCCCAAAAGTAATTTCGGCTGGGATATGTTGGGTCAAGTTGAGCTAAATAGCACGAGCTAGCCAGTTTTCAGACTGGTAATTGAAAATAATAGCCAGCATTTGTAAAGTCATTAAAAAATAGCCATTACTTTGCTGTAACATGGAAAGTTCTAGCATAATATATTGGAGATGGCGCGCATGCGTATGAACTTGATCTATATATTATTCTTGAACTCCAGAACAAGGAAAGTTACAACATAATATACTAGAGATTGGTGCACCTGTGTATGAATTTCTAGCATATTATGTTGGAATTCCAGCACACAGAAAGTTCCAGCATAATATATTGGAGATTGGAACACTCGTGTATCAACTTCCAGCATATTATGCTAGACCAGTATATTATGCTGGAACTATAGTATGATATGCTGGAACTCCAGTATATTATGCTGGAACTCCAGTATATTATGCTGGAACTCCAATATATTATGCTGGAAGTTCACATGTAAAAAATTCGAACTCCAGTATATTTTGCTGGAATATTTTCCGGATTTTAAACAGTGTTTTCGTTCAGATTTATCTTTACATAAAAAGTGGCTAAATTTCAATTACTTTTGAAATTGTGGCTTTTTTCAAAAGTTAAACATTTCGATTTCGATTACTGCGCCCAACTCTTACCAAGCTTTAATTAATATGAATTATTTTATTATGAATTAATTAATTATCAAATAGTATGAATTTTTTCCTTTTGTTATGCTCATATATACATATCCAACACAAAAAATATTATTTTTAAGTTATTTTAGCAAAATTACTCATGTATCAGTTTGGGCTGAACATCAGCCTAATTTTAGATGGACCGAAATGGGTTGGATCAAGATGGGTTGAGTTTAATAAATAAGCAGGTCACTAACCAGCCTTACCTTAATCGGATTGGGCAAATCAAATGGATTTGGGCTCAAATTACCCCTGTTTGTGGCCATCTTTGGATTTAACTTATAACTGTATTTTGTTTGTTCTTCAAAACTAAATACTTATTCCTAAAACAAGTTTGTGTTTGTTCTGAAACCAAACAAACACTATAATATATATTCAGAAATACGTTTTGACAATTTCTTTTCATCACTTTATATGACACTACTACTTTTATTACTTTTTTCATACATTTTTAAATGATTTTAATTATCAGAATTGTAAATTGCAGTATTTTCTAGATAGTATTCACATAGATCCGGTGCTTATATTTATGGATTGTAAATTGGATGGACCACGGAAGCTGAAAATCTAATAATTTACTTTACTTTTTCCGCTGATGGGGGTACTAAATAAATATGATTTCATCTAGAGTTAATACCTTAAAGCCCGTCTAAACTATGTAACCTTTTGTCAGTTGTCTATCTAAACTATCACATGTTCCTGAAAACTCCTGAACTATATTCCCCTTCATTATAAAACCTACTAGTGCCACTACTAGAAAATGTAACAATTGCGATTGAAATTTTTCGACTAAAATATCCAGTCTGAAATTTCTGTGAAGGATATAGTTTAGAGGTTTTCAGGGACATGCTATAGTCTAGATAGCCAACTGACAAATATTGTATAATTTAGGGGGGTTTAGAATATTAACTCTTTCTTTTATTATTTACTCTTATGCAAATATCTCAATTGTTTTGGTGCTTTTGTTATACTGTTTAAATGCAACTGTTATCAAAAATCAAACTTAAGCAAATGAATTATTTTTCATTAACTAAGTCGAGAACTAATAATTCATGCAAAAAATTAAATAAGGAAAATTTTATTTTGCGTTTCATTCAACTGATACTAGCTAGTTGTATGAGACATTTTTTTTATTCACAATTCTGTAGACCCATATTTTTATGGACCCAAAAATATAAAATTGGGATCTACAAATTTATAAGACACGTAATAAAACTTTAAATTAAACAAGGGACTCAAAACGCTAGAGTTTAGGGAGAGCATCTGAGTTGGTAAATAGGGTATAATGGGGAAAAGATTATTCACAGCTGGCAATAGGATCATTCCGTGGTGGCAGTATCAAAATGGATGGGACCCTTGTCCAGCTTGATGGTGATCTGTGAAAGACTTGAGCTTCAAAACATACTCACGTGGCTTCGCTGGCTCTACAGAATAACGCCGTCAAGGAATCCCTCTGTTGAAGTCACCCTCTTCAACAACAACAATTACCCTGTAAAATTTCATATAGTAGGATTTGAAAAGGGTAATGTGTACGCAGACTTTACCCCTGCCCCGATAGGGGCCGAGAGGCTGTTTCCGATAAACCCTCGGCTCAGAAAGACAAAAATAAAGTAAAACAAAAACAAAAGAAGAGAATTCATTAGTAACTACAATAAAAACCGTAATAGTAACATACACATAAAAACCGAAAGATGAATGACATACAATAACAGTAACCATAATCTAAGGCCCGGGGCTAAGACAAACAACAAGAATAGTGTGGGTCCAACATAAACAGCAAGTCATCTAAGACCAACCCTAATCCAACCCCGCCTCACCCCCGAAATGAAGGAAAGCTTTACTACCCCTATCCTACAACCCTAATGCTTGACCTCCAGGCCTTCCTATCAAGGGCCATATCCTCGGAAATGTGCAGTCGTGCCATGTCCTGTCTGATCACCTCTCCCCAATACTTCTTAGGTCTCTCTCTACCTCTTCTCGTACCCACCACGGCCAACCTCTCACACCTCCTCACCGGTGCAACGAGGCTTCTCCTCTGCACGTGCCCGAACCATCTAAGTCTCGCTTCCCGCATCTTGTCATCCACAGGGGCGACACCCACCTTCTTCCGAATATCTTTATTCCTAATCTTGTCTATCCTAGTGTGCCCGCACATCCACCTCAACATCCGCATCTCTGCTACTTTTATCCTCTGGATATGGGAGTTCTTAACCGGCCAACACTCTGCCCCATACAACATGGCCGGTCTAACTACAGCTCTATAATACTTACCTTTGAGTATCGGCGGCACTTTCTTGTCACACAAGACTCCAGATGCAAGCCTCCATTTCATCCAGCCCGCCCTATGCGGTGAGTGACATCCTCGTCGATCTCTCCATCCCCTTGAATCATCGACCCAAGGTACTTGAAGCTATCTCTCTTGGGGATGACCTGTGGCCCAAGCCTCACGTCCCCGCCTACATCCCTCGACTCAGTGCTAAACTTGCATTCCAGGTACTCTGTCTTAGACTTGCTCAATTTGAAACCCTTAGACTCGAGAGTCTGTCTCCAAACCTCCAATCTCTCGTTAACACCGGCCCTCGTCTCATCAATTAGAACTATGTCGTCAGCAAATAACATACACCATGGCACCTCTCCTTGAATATGGTGTGTCAAAGCATCCATCACCAAGGCAAATAAGAACGGGCTAAGCGCTGAGCCTTGGTGTAATCCCATAACAACCGGAAAATGCTCCGAGTCGCCTCCCACCGTCCTACCCTTAGTCTTAGCTCCATCATGCATGTCCTTGATCGCTCGTATGTAGGCTACCGGCACGCCCTTCGCCTTAAGACATCTCCAGAGCACCTCCCTAGGAACATTATCATACGCTTTCTCCAAGTCAATAAACACCATGTGCAGATCCTCCTTCTTATCCCTGTACTATTCCACCAACCTCCTAATAAGGTGGATAGCTTCCGTAGTGGAGCGGCCCAGCATGAACCCAAACTGACTGTCGGATATAGACGTCGTCTTCCTCACCCTCACCTCCACCACCCTCTCCCATACTTTCATGGTATGGCTAAGTAACTTGATACCCCTATAATTGTTACAATACTGGATATCACCTTTGTTCTTGTACAACGGTACCACTGTACTCGACCTCCATTCCTCCGGCATCCTCTTCGTCCTAAAAATTACATTGAACAACCCAGTCAGCCATTCCAATCCTGCTCTACCCACACACTTCCAAAACTCAATCGGAATTCCATCTGGCCCGGTCGCTCTACCCCTACTCATCTTACGCAACGCCCCCATGACCTCCTCCACCTTAATTCGCCTGCAATACCTAAAATCTCGGGGACTATTCGAATGCCCCAAGTCCCCTAGCGCTATATCCCAGTCCCCCTCCTCATTCAGAAGACCGTAAAAGTACGTCTGCCATCTCTGCTTAATCTGAGACTCTCCCATCAAACTCTACCATCCTCGTCTTTGATGCACCTTACTTGGTCTAGATCCCGGGCCTTCCTCTCCCTCGCTTTAGCCAGCCGAAACAACTTCCTTTCCCCGCCTTTCTCCCCTAATTCCTCATATAGACGGCTAAACGCTGCATTCTTAGCCTCCGTGACCGCCAGCTTTGCCTCCTTCCTAGCCACTTTGTACCTCTCTCTATTCCCACTCCTCTCCTCCTCGCTTGTGCTCCCTGCTAACTTTGCGTACGCTACCTTCTTCGCCCCCACTTTACCTTGGACTGTGTCATTCCACCATCAGTCTCCTTAGTGCCTGCCAGAAAAACCCTTTGATACACCTAGCACCTCTCTCGCCGCCTCCCTCACATAGTTCGCCGTCGTCGACCACATAGTGCTCGCGTCTCCACTACTCCTCCAAGCTCCCATAGTGGATAACCTCCCCTCCAACTCTCGGGCTTTATCCTTGGTTAAATCTCTCCATCTAATCCTCGGTCGGCCACGAGCATACATCTTCTTCCTCTTCATCATAATGCCGATGTCCATCACTAAGAGCCTATGCTAAGTCGCGAGGGTCTCTCCCGGGATAACCTTGAAATCCTTGCACAACCCTCTATCACACCTTCTGAGGAGAAGGTAATCGATCTGAGTCTTCACCGCCGAACTCCGGAAAGTGACCATATGCTCCTCCCTTTTCGGAAAAGTCGAGTTCGCAATCACCAGCTCGAAAACCTTAGTGAAGTCTAACAGCGAAGTACCTCCTCCGTTCCTATCCCCAAAGACAAAGCCACCATGTACCTCGCCATAACTACCAACAGCCGCCCCAATATGGCCATTAAAATCACCTCCAATAAATAACCTTTTAGTAGGTGGAATACTGCGCACAATCGCGTCCAAGCCCTCCCAAAAGCGCCTCTTAACCTCCTCATCCAAGCCCGCTTGCGGCGCGTAAGTGCTAACGACATTGAGGGTGCATTCACCGATCACCAACTTAATAAACATCAGCCTATCATTCACTCGCCTAACCTCAACCACATACTCTCTAAGATCCCTATCCACCAAGATACCCACTCCATTCTTACCCCTCACGACTCCAGAGTACCACAACTTATACCCATCCGCATTCCTCGCCTTCGTCCCTACCCACCTAGTCTACTGGACACAAGCTATATTAAGCTTTCTCTTCTAGAGAATCTTTGCCAACTCAATAGACTTACCCGTCAGCGTGCCTATGTTCCACGACCCAATCCTCAATCTACAAGCTCCCTCTTTCCCCTTACCCTCCTTTCCTATCGTCGCAACCCCTAACCCCCTCCCCACCCCTAGTACCCCTCGAGGACATGACTTACTCTACCATCCCACACCGCAACCACTATACTTACAATAAACTCCGAAAAATACTAAAACGGACCCAAACTAGAAAATAACCGGTTACAACTATAAGTATTCTAATAATATGCTTAAAGTAATGCTAACTAAATAACCACAAATTAACTAACATAGAGAAAGAGACAAGAAAACGGGAGGTACCAACTCCCGATGAAAAGAACCTGGAAATATGACTTGATGCCCCCGTTGATGCTCCGTTCTACTCGCCCGTATGCCTCGCGCTTGCCTGGGCAGCCGCAGTAATTCCCGCGAATATAACCCGGGTGCTTTGGAACCCGACGTCCAGCCCTTTGTGACTGCCAAATGGCCTGCTCTGCTTTGCCCGTGCACCTCCCACCCGTCACCAAACAGCCACCAAAAGTGCTACCTGAAACACACACAACACACCACGAGACCAAGAAAAGGAGGGGACTGTCACCGAAACGATTGCCGGAAAAAAGTGCCGGTCCGAGAAACAATGGTACGGTGAGGAAAGGTTTGATGAAAGGGAAACCTAGAGGAGGGTGGTCTGGTTGGGTCAGAAAAGCATAAGGGAGATGAGACGGCGCCGGTGGGTCACCGGTCGCCGGCCTAGCTGCTGCTAGGGTTAAAAGAAAGAGGAAGAAAGAGAGGGGCGCGAGAGAGAGAAAGGAGAAAGAAAGGAGAGAGAAAGAGAGGGACGCGGGGAGAGAGAAAGGAGACGAGTACTTACCTGGACGAGTGCCGGCGGCGCTGTGGGTTTGCCGGTGGATTTGCCGAAGAAGATGAAGATGTTATCGTTATCGAAGAGAGAGAAAAGAGAGAGAGGATAGATTTTGCTGGAAAATTTTATTTTGCGTCTCATACAACTGACACTAGTTGTATGAGATAACTTTTTTGTTTCACAGTTTTGTGAACTCAGAAGTGTAAGATTGGGGTCCACAAATTTGTAAGACAAAAAGGAGTCTCATACAATCAGTGTAAATTGTATGAGATACAAAATAAAACTTCTCGATTTTCCTATAATATATTTATCTTTGCACTATTTAAAATAGATTTTACGTTAACTTTTCTTGCCTATAAATACATGGCAATTTACATAGGTAGAGACCACCGATAAAGAGAAAAGAAAGAGTTCTACTGCATATGTTCTTAATCTTACCTCTCTTATTGTTATTTTATTGAGTTAATACCCTAAAATTCCCTTAAACTATCGCATTTTTGTCAGTTTCCTACTTAAATTATTCAGTGTCCCCAAAAAACCCCTGAACTATATTGCCCTTCATATTAAAAGCACCTCATTGCATTCTTAGAGATGCGTTTAGTACACGCTCGCAATTGTGAAATAAACGTGTCATGTAACACTACACATTGCTATTTAACTCAGCCTAAAACTCGTCTAAACTATCATTTTTTTGTCAGTTGCCTACTTATACTATCCGGTATCCCTAAAATCCCCCGAACTATATTATGCATATATTAAAAATCTCATGTTGGACTTTTAAAGGTACGTCTGTCTAACTATATTAACTTATGGTTTGTACAAAGTTTTTTATGATGTTTACTCATGATTTTGTTACTCTCGAATGATTGATTAATTCTAGGAGTTTTGGCCAAAATAATATCTAATGCACTTTGTTAATTTTAGGTTTAACTGTGATATTACTTTATACTGGACTCTAATTGATAAGTTCTTATTTATATTCACTTTATAGCAAGAGTAAAAATAGCATTTCTTAAAGTCATCTTATATAACATAAAAAAGATTACACAAAATAAAATTTCGCAAATAGAAAATTAATCAGCCATTAAATACATTCTCTAATTCCAGATTACATAAACGAGGTTCAAGAGATTCAACTTTATTTTCTACAAGGTGTTGAATTTAATAAGAAGATTTAAATTGGTATACTTTCGACAATATGAATAAGACATGAAAGAAGACTAAAACAAAAAAAAAAAAAGAATAAATCATTTCAGAGGAAACAACAGAGGGAGAATTTTTTTTTAAAGGAAACTCATATGGAGAATTGAAGAATAAGGTTAAAAAATGAAGAAGAATATGAAAAATAAAGAAAAAGATGGAAATTGAGGAAGAAAGATGCATATAACTAAAATAAGGAGAATATTTATTAAAAAAATAAATTTGAAAGAGGGTTAGACTAATTATCCATTATTTTCTGTTAGGTGGGCAATTTTGATGGCTTTTTTAAGCTGTCACGCGCTTCCAAGCCAGTATTTATATACGTTATGCCAGGTCAGTAACGAGAAATTTTTATTATATAGCGCAATATAGTCCAGGGGGATTTTGAGGACACTGAATAATTTAAGCAGGAAACTGACAGAAATATCATAGTTTAAGGGGGTTTCAGGGTATTAACTTTTTTTTATTTTGTTAAATTGCGTTGTTAAATTTTCATAAGTTTCCTTATGTTTATACTGTAGAAAGCAGAAAATTAAAGGAAGTGTGGTTATTTTCTTTGTGTGAGAATTTGTCTTAAGATTCACTAGCATTTGGTGTAATCTGCTCTGTTTTCAAATTAAACTACTCAGACTTTTATATGGCAATAACTTTATATATATATATATATATATATATATAGGTGGATAAAAAATGTGACTTCATTTAGTGATATGATGATAAGTATAAAAAAATTTCTTTCCCATAGCTGCTATTGACATTTCTGTTTTGAGGCATTTTTAAAGCACAAGTTTCTATTCGTTATTACAAAATTTACAAATGAAACTTCCTCACTAAAATGACATTATTATTTCTAATTTATTTGTTTTCCTTTATAGCTTTCACCATGTCAAATTTATCAAAACTTGAATTTGTGGCATTTGACATCACCCGAAAAAATTATTTGTCATGGGTCCTTAATGCTGAAATTCACCTTGACGCTAAAGGTCTTGGGAAGAAAATGAATTATCAAATCAGAATAGAGCGAAGGCCATGATTTTCCTTCGTTGTCATCTACATGAATGATTAAAAACTGAATACTTAACTGCAAAAGATCTACTTGAATATTTCCCAAAAAGCTTTCAACAGGTAAATGTTTCATTTTCAAATGGCATAAGGAAAATACATCCTATGCCTATATGTCAACATGTGTAAGAAGTCAGGAATGACGTGATACCGTCAGAGGTGGATCCAGGATTTTAAGTTTATGAGTTCCTGTCGCAATTTCAAATTAATATAAAATAATGATTGGGTTCACAAATAGATATTTAATAAATTTTTTACCAAAAATACAAGATCTACGCAAAAGTTACTAGGTTCCCGGGAACCCGTATATTACACCCTAGATCCGCCCCCGGATACCGTACAACTTGAGAAAAATGCATCTATATGCCTGTATGTCATGTATGCATGTCAATGCAATGTATCTCAGATGATGAGCTCATGTGCTCACTCTCAGAGTACTTAATCTCACTATCTCACACTTTCCACTCATTATGCTTAATCACTCAATATGCTCAGTCACTCTGTACTGTATATGGACAATCCAGCCCAGAAAAGATCCATCCTGAATATATACATAACAACTACCAGTCAGTCACTCAGTATTTTATAAGGCCAATACAACATGAGGAAGATCCATCCCCAAATATAAATGCTTCGGGCAAGATCCATACCCAGGGAAGATCCATCCCTCAATGTAAATCAAACGCGTTCACTGGGTGTGTTTGCAGACTCCGGAGGGGCTCCTTCAGCCCAAGCGTTATATCAAGCCAATCATGGCATAAATTAATAATATCTGTTGCAGCATGCCACCCGATCCCATAAATATATATAGCCATAAGGCTCGTTGTAGCATGCAACCCGGTCCACATATATACAACCATAAGGCTTGTTGCGGCATGCAACCCGATCAACATATATACATATATCACTCACAGCTCAGGCCCTCGGCCTTACCCAGTCATCAATCTCTCCAGTCTCGCAGGCTCACAATGCCATGAAATTAGCCCAAAATGATGATATGATGTGGCAATAAATAGCAACAGAGATTGAAATATGATATAAAATGAATGAACATGACTAAGTATGAAATTGTAATTTAAACAAATAATTCAATAGCAATATGACCTCGGTGGGTCCCAACAGAATAAACATGCAGCCTATACATAGTTTCTGACATGGATCACAGCTCAATAGCTCTAGTACGTTGAGATTTCATGGTTACAGATAAGATCATGTAACTATACAGTACCACAACAATAACATAGTCACAATTCATACGGTGCACTCCACACGCCCGTCACCTAGCATGTGTATCACCTCAACACCAAACACATAACACGTAATTTGGGGGTCCACACCCTCAGCACCAAGTTTAGAAGTCTTACTTACCTCGAACAAGCCAAATCCAATACCGAGCAAGCCAAGCGATGCTCCTAAAAATGTCATCCCGCGCGTACCGACCTTCGAACGGGAACCAAAAAGTCAAATCCGGGTCCGCGCCTCGGAATCTGGCTAAACTTATAAAATCCGATAACCCATTCAATTACAATTCCAGCCATATTATTTTCACTCAAATCCAACTCTAAATCAATGTTCAAAACTTAAAAATTGACTTTATGAAATTTTAAACAAAACCTCTAAATTTTACTTTGAAATCATCAATCAAATGCCAAAAATAAAGATGGATTCATGAAATATAACCAAAATTGAGTATAGAACACATACCCCAATCCATATGGTGAAAATCGCCTCGAAAGATTGTCCAAATCCGAAGTTTCCAACTCAAAATATGACCAAATGAACAAACCTTCGATATTAAGTATTTTTGTCCAGCTGTTCTACCTCGTTTTGTGTGCCCAACAATCCCAAAATTTACTTTTAATGCCTCCAATGAATACCTTGTGAAATTTCAATCAAGTTAGGCTTTTGAATCACTTTATTTGACCTTATAATGAAGGAGATATGGTAGTTTCAATATTTAGAAATAGTGCAGATTTTTAAAAACGAAGTCAGTGGCAATTTTATAATTAATCTGAGAAATCGAACAACCCAATTCATAGTAAAATGAACATAAAATTCTCATACGATATCCAAATTCGATGATTCTTTTTGCTATGGCTCCGTATTTATGATACGGATCTAATGCTTCGATCAAAACATAAATTGGTACTCATTTGTTTAATGTGGTACCATTTATGCTTGAAGAAACTCATCTCAAACCTATCCGAAACTCGCCTGAGCCCCTCGGGACCCAGTATGAACATACCAACACGTGCCATAACATAACATAGACCTACTGAGGCCTCAAATGACGCATAACAATATTGAAACGACGAAACGCACCTCAAATCAAACTTAATGAACTTTCGAACTTTCGACTTCCAAAAACTCGCGCTGAAACATATCAAATAACCTCAGAATAGACTCAAATTTTGCACACAAGTCCTAATAAATCATAAGGAGCTACTCATGCCTCCAAACTACTGAGTGGAGTGTGAATGCTTAAAATGATTGGTCGGATCGTTACAGTTATGAAGCTAGAGAATAGAAGTTCTCCAACTATTTAAGGAACTAGGCTTAACTATATTTCTGAGGCAATTAGTAACGTCGTAAAAGAAACATAGTATAGGGAGAATCATTAACATTCCCAAACATAGAGAGTTAGCCTCACATACCTTAACTTCTTTCTCTTGAGCGTAATACAACATTCGCCACCCCTTTCAACTTTAATCTATATCAATACAAGTCTAAGGGATTCCATATTAGCAATAATGCTCTTGTTTTGGTCACTTAGGCATTTTATCAAATATTTGGTAGGTATAAAGCTTCATAGCCCTTATTAATGGTGTTTCTACAACCAACAATCTATTCTCTTTCCCCTAGATAAATTGTAAAATCTCAAATTGCTACAATAAATATCATTCTTCATCACCTATTAGATACACAACACGCTTAATCAATAATCAACAATCAACAATCAACAACCCAAACCTATAACTCTTCATGTTTTTCTATCAAACTCATCAACTCATATCTCATGAACTAGAGTCTATTGTGAGAACGTGATTTTTTCCCTATATATGAATTATTCCCAAAATTCAAGCAAAATGATTTCTTCATTATTATGCATTTTGGTGTCATTTTCTGATAATTATTGCATTTTTATTTGTGCACGTTAACTCATACAAAAAATACATAAAATATGCATTCGCACTTAGGATTTAATTTTATACTTTAGTATTAATTAGGGATTAATTTGTTTTAGAATAGGATATGAAGAAAATGACAAAAATAGTTCACTTTTGCATTTTATTATTTTAATGGTGAAACGGTCGCAAATAGTTATTAAGTTAATTTTAGGCATTAATTGGTTTTAGCTTAATTGTTAGTTTAATTTCACATCTTTGTAAAAATCAGAAAAATAAATACAAAAATACAAGATTGCAAAATGAAAATTGGAAAAATTAAAAAGAATATAGAGGGAGTGGTTATTAACGGCCAAATTTGGGCCACTTTTGCATTTAAATCCGTTGGCCCAAACGCCTCAAGCATCCCGATTCAGTCCAGCCCAAGTCCCTACCCGGTCTGCCCCCCTCCTTTTAAATGAAACGATGTCGTTTCGGGGTCCTTGGATCAGGACCGTTGGATCTCATCAATCCAACGGTCCGGAACTGACGAGGTTCTTAGTATTTAAGTGTCTGAACCCTTTCCCCCTACCCCCATTTGCATCGTCTTCTTCACCCCACCCCTTCTCCCCAAACCCTAATCCGCGCCGCCCCTAAATCCATTGCCGGCGGTGAACGCAAACTATGTCGTTCACTCTGAAATTAACACCACAGACCCCCCTCACCCTCCTCTTTCCGTTGTACCCATTGGTTTACCTCGAATAAGGCCGGAACTCTTCGAATCTTGGTTTGAAGTTTTCCGGCCAAGTGACAGGTTCGTCCAAATCAGCCCAAAATCATACCCCAAACCCCCAGTCCTTCCTCAACACTAATCCGTGTTTGTTTTCCTTCAAATCACCATGAAACGGCCCAAATCTTAGATCTAAGAATTTCCGACCAAAACCCTAAAACCAAATCCTTTTGATTTCGAACTGTAGTATCCTTAACCATGTGTTCTCTTGTAAGAACACACGGTTAGGGATGTTACGCGTCAAAAATCTGAACGGATTCAGGTATTTCTGACTGGCCGGAGCCCTTATGCCTCTATGAGTTTTGTTGTTTTTTTTTACTCGCATGATTGTAGTATTATTTACAGTTGTTGTTTCATTATTTGTTCTGCTAATTTTATGGTTTAATTGTGTTAGTTTAGGTTCTATTAACTACTGTTGATTCTGAGCTTGATATTTGGTTTAATGATTATAAGTTCATGGTTTAAGGGTTAGTTTTAAGTTCATTTAATATTAATCGTGGTAGCTTAAGCTCAGTTTAATCTCGTTTAGCTTGTTTGAGTTGGTTAATTGAACAGAATTGGTTCAGTCAGTCTGATTAGTTAGTTTCTGAATGCTAGTTAATTAATTTTAGTTAGTTTCAGAATGGTTTAGGATATTGGGTATAGCTGTTAAGGATGAGGGTAGGTTCAGTGATTTTGAAAGACTTTCAGGGGTAATCTGGGTATGGAAAAGGGTAGTTCTGATAGGAATAGTAATACCAAGGCATAGGGAGGGACAATATAGGTATTGTATGGGTAGAGGAATACCTTAGGGCCTTCTAGAATGGGGTTCAAGTGTAAATTTTAATAATTGTAGTGCAGTTACCTGTTTAGAAAGATAAAATAGAGGGATTAATTTGAAAATAGAGAGGGACTAATTGGTAAATCAGAATTTAGTCTATTCTCTTTGGGGTTGCCTATAAAAGGGCATAAGATGCCTTGGGAAAGGGGGTCTGCTTTTTCTTCTGCCTTGAGCCTTAAGTTTCAATTTGAGCTTTCATTCCTGCCTTTAAATTCAGTTAGCATTTCAATTCTAAGGTTATTCAGAAAATAAAAACATCAAATATGGAGAAATTTGAAACAGCTTCAAAGTCTCATTACTAGTTTTTGGACTTCAGCTGGGAATTGGGGTTTAGTAGTGTCGCAGGTGTGTTTGGTTTCAGCTGTGAGGGACAGAGGTATGTTGGAAGTATGTTAAACTGATCTGTGGGAATTGGCTTATATTTCTGGTTTTCGAAGCAATTTGCTTGTGTTTCTGTGGTGTAACATTGCTGGGTATTGTTGTTGTTGCTGTTGAAAATAGCTGATTCATCTCCTTTTCTCTATTTTCATTACAATTCCCAGCTACATTTCCTTGACTTGCATCTATGTAACTCCAAGTTGAAGTGGAGAAATGGGAATGCTATTGGAATTCCGTTGCCTTTGGAAACACTGTCTATTGATTGCCCTTTTCATAGTTTAGTTGTTTAAATTGTCTGACTGTTACTAATTGATTTAGTTGGCATTGGTTCGAGCCCATAACTGATTTGTATAGTTGAGACTGATGGACTGTAAAGCATGCTTATGCAATTGTCATTTTCAATTTATTTAAATTCTATAGTATGCTGAAGTCAAGTCTGCAAACGTTGTAGTTGGTTTGGAGTTCTGTACGCATGGTTGATTTTAAGATTGGACTAGTATGAATTGCATATTTAATAGGCCTCATGTTGGGCCAGTTTTGGGCCTGGAATATTAACAGCTGGCCCAGGCTTTGGCCAGATGATAATTGATTTAAGGCCTAGGTGCATTAAGGCCCAAGAAATTAGTTAAATTAAAAGGTGCCCAAGGATTCGATCCCTGGGCTGTACGATTGCAAGCCAAATTTTGGGCCTGCTTTATACCTAACGCCAAGGTGCTCTAAGGGCCTGTGCCCGCAGCATGTGCAATGGCAGGAGTTGGGCTTTGTGGGCCCAGGGTCCAGTTACTCGGCCTTCCTGCCCGGATATTCAACTTCAAATTCAACAAATTGTAGGCCTAATCAACTAGGATCCTCAAGTAATTAATAACATAATTATTTCATTGTGTAGACTTGGAAAGGTTGTTTAGTGAATTTCACCGCCTTCCCCAAAATAACAATACGTTAGAATCTTTAAGCACGACATACTTAAAATACCTTCTGAAACTAGGGTGTGCATTGATGCGACTCAAATCCAAATCTCGACGAGGTCGAAATGTGTTGATAACTACGGGTGCATTGATTGCGACGTGGTTCGAAATGCGTTTTCATGACGTCGCAACTCTTAAAAAATAATTATAATAAAAGCGGTGTAAAATTAATAAAAGGCACATGAGCTAGCATGTATTAAAATCAGATAAAATCAAATGCAACAGTTAAGCGACCGTGCTAGAACCACGGAATCCGGGAATGCCTAACACCTTCTCCCGGGTTAACAGAATTCCTTACCTGGATTTCTGGTTCGCGGACTGTTAACAATCATAGTTTTCCTCGGTTCGGGATGCAACCGGTGACTTGGGACACCATTAATCTCCCAAGTGGCGACTCTGAATAATTAATAATTAAATCCCGTTCCGATTGTCCTTTAATTGGAAAAACTCCTCTACGCCCTTTGCGGGGTGTAGGCAGTGAAAAAGAGGTGTGACAGCTCTGGCGACTCTGCTGGGGAACGAACCCAGAACCTCTGGTTCAGGGTTCAGAATTTGAGCTTAGATAAATTGTTGTATTTGGTTGTATCTGATTTTCCTACATGTTTTGTGCTAAATGTGCTAAATGTTACCGCTTTGATATTATCTGAACTATATATAAACTCTGCCGACACCCTTCTCTCTTCACATACGGGGATGTGCTTACTGGTTGAGACTCCATATTCTGTTAGTGTCATACCTTGAAATAAGAAAGAGGCCGGACAAGTTACGAAGCCGGATGGCCTTTTGGTTCCCGGTAAGTTGCCCCCTCCTCGACTTGAGTTGTCCGCTCGGGTACACAGTCTAGAACACCGACCCATGTTTTGAACATAGAATAACATGACTTCACGCCGGATCCCTAGTAGGAACGCTTATTTGCATCACGTTGCATTTGACTTAGGGGACTCAACACAGGGGTTGGGTCCGTCTAGGACCAGCAACCTTAAAATGAAAAGACCATCCTGATGCATCCTACTTGCTCTGTGCATATATTTGTTGCGAACCTACATGTTGACCGGTTTCTGAATCTCGAAAATGTTGGAAAATTGAAAAAAAAAGAAAGAAAAAAGAGAGAAATATCAGTTAAGGAGTTAATTGATTATTTTAGAAATAAAAAATCAATGACCAATTACTGGCGAAACTCTGCCGAAATTTTGAGAAAAGAAGAAGGAAAATGTTTTATTTTGTTTTACAAAAAAAGAGGCAAAGAAAAATAAAAAAAAAGTCTGTTATTTTAGTGTGGAAAAATAGATTGTTTTATTGTTTGTTGAAAATGAAAAAAAAATCGTTATTTTTTTCTTGTTTTCAAAAATAGAAAAGGAAAATAGTTTGTCTTGCCATGAAAAATAAAAATGGAAAAGAGTCATGTTTTAAAATAGTTCGGTTAATTTGCCCGAACTACGCATGGTCTGATTCTCACAAGGCGTGAGATACGTAGGCAACTCTCATCGGGTCCAACCTCCCCTTTGCAAAAATAACCAAAAAATATCAAAATTTTAATTTTTGTCATAAATAAACCAGGTGATGCCGTTTTTTCACCTGACTTTGCATAAACAGCCACCTTTGGACGTATTTTGATTTTTGACCCTCACGGCCTTAAAATTTTCGCCCTCGAGGCATTGAAAGGCCGTGTCGCAATATCGGGTCTTTTATCTTAAAAAAAAAATTAGAATTTATTTGGAGTTAAATAAAAGTTTTCTTTTTGCTTAAACGCTTTAATAAATGTGCAGGATGAGCACGATGGTAAATGAGTCTTTTTCAATAATGACCAAAATCCCTTTTGAGCTGCAATTGTGGTGGAATGATTTGGGCAAAGAAGGGCAAGACGAAGTGAGAAAGTATTTGAAATACCTTCCGGATTTATTAAACATTCAGCCTCGGGGGGATATCATCAGGGCATTGGTCGCCCATTGGGATGCGGCACATAATGTGTTTCATTTTTCAGACTTTGAACTCACCCCAACATTGGAAGAAATAGCGGGGTACATTGGAAGTGACCAAGCTCCATTGAGATTCAAATACTTGATTGCTCCTAGGGCCATTACCATACACCGATTCCTGGATTCCTTGAAAATACTCCGGACAGTTCATCATCCAGATTTTGCAAAGGGTTTCTGCAGTTTCCGCTTCATGTATGATAGATATGGCCATGTGGGCGGGTTCAATAATCCAGACTTTAAGCTGTGCAGCAGAAATAGCCAATAAAAATGGGAGGAACACAGACGAGTGGCATTTATGATAGCTTTCTTGGGTCTCGTAATATTCACAAGGAAAGATGGTAATATTGATTTGAAAGTAGCAGGCGTCGTCAGTACTTTGCATACCATGGGGAAAAGCACTTTAGCACCTATGATTGTGGCTGATATCTTCAGGGCTCTCACTACGTGCAAAACTGGGGGCAAATTTTTCGAGGGATGTAACTTATTATTACAAATGTGGATGATTGAGCATTTGTGCCCGCGCTCTCAGTTATTGAGTTATGGTTCGGCTGAGAAAACTTGTATAGGAGAATTGTGTACGAGAATCAAAGGGGCTAGTCTACCTGAAGGAGTCACGGCTTGGGCAGTATTATTTCGGAACCTCAAGGCCAGCCAGATACAGTGGGTGCTTGGATGGTTGTCTGTCGAGGAAGTCATATAAATGCCAGCAGCCCGACCGCATTTTTTGTTGATGGGACTCAAAAGCATACAGCCCTATGCACCATATCGGGTTCTGAGGCAACTCGGTAGATATCAAGTAGTACCGAGAGATGAAGATTTGAGTACCCAAGTGGTCAAAATTAGTCCTGACGGTCGATTCCCCGAGGAAGAGGTTCGTCAAATTTGGAGTGAGTGTCAATATCTGATGGTAAACACTTGTGTGTCTGATAAGGTCAAAGGGAAAGTTGCTCCAGGGTATCACAGGCGGTTCAAAGGTGACGTGGCGTGTGGGAGGCCGGTTAAAAGACCTCACCTCGAAGATTTCGCCAATTCATCCCAAGAGCAGTGAAATTGGTTAGCCAAGGAAGAAAGTTATCGAGTCGAGATCGGTAAACTAAAGCAGCAAGTTGAGAGTCTGAAATTCGAGAACAGTGTACAGGTTGCCGCAGATCAGGGGGAAAAGAATAGACTAACCAGAGAAAATGAAGCACTTAGGGCCCAAATCCGACAGTTGAAGATAACCATCGATAAGCAACCAAGGAGCCGATCCGATGAACAATTGGTAAAAAGATTGGAAAGCGAAGTCAGAGAATGGCGGGATGAATTAGGAAAATCTGAAAATGCCATGGCAGAATTTAAAGCACAGTGGGCGACAAGAACCAAAGAGCGTCGCCAATACTTGAATCAGTTGAAAAGGGACCATGAGAAAATTGTTGCCAATTTAAAGAGAAAAGTGGTTGCCCTTGAGGGTAAAACGGTTAGGCAGGCTAGAAACTTTGAAACTGAAAGCGGACATTGTTACAACTTGTTGGCCCAAATGGAGGCAGAAGTGCAACAGCTGCAAGACCAGCACTTGCAAGACTCCCGAGCTTTAAAGACGTGCAGTGATCAGATAAGACGCTTGCTCATAGAAAAGAAGCAAACAAAAGACAGGATTAGAGCCATTGCCCATGCTATTGTCAGGAGATGCCGGGTTTGTGAAGACATGACGCGCACTACTTTTGTCTCACCAGTGATGATCTATGTGAAGCGAACCATGAATGAGTTAGAGCAGCTTGCAAGGGATTTGTATCCTAGACCCGTGGCGAGGCCGAACGACGCCCCACAGACACCTAAGTTTGAAGCACTAGAATATGCATAGTCCGTGTCTGTGAGTGTCTACCATTTCGAGTCAGTCTTTTGTACGTTCGTTATCTTTCTGGATTGAGTATGTTTGCAGGCTTAGAGTTTTTGGTTTGTTTTCAGGTTGCGTTTGTTAGTTTCTTTCCAAAACAAAAGATGTCGGGTTTGTAAGAGTCTATTTTATTAATGAAAGTTGAGCATTTTATTTCCACCCTTATGTTTACATTTATCTTCACGAACTATGCTTGGTCTGATTCGTGCGGAGTCACGATACGTAGGCAATCTCCATAGGATTCGACCATAACCGTAAAGAAAACAAAAAGAATGAAAAGGAAAATAGAAGGAAAACCGAGAAAAAGAGAAAGAAAGAAAAGAGCGGAAAAACAGAGAGAGAAAAGAAAAAGCACAATAGAGGGATAAGGCGAAGAAAAGAAAACGAAACAAGGAACGAAATACCGGGATGACGCATGCAATCGAGCAAATGCATAATAGAAATGAATAACTGTATAAGTGCATTCATGCCAACGTGTGGTTATTAAACTCTGATAAGACCTAATCGCTAACAAAGTGGTTGTCTAAATGTGTGAGCCCAGGCAGGTGGTTAGTTGATTGGTAATTCTGGCAACTCACCCGTACAACACCCGGTCGAAAGATCAAGTAAAAATGACAGGGCAGGATTCAGAAATCAGCATCGTAGACCCTTCGAATGAGGTTGAGGTAACAGATATGGGTGCTATGAAAGAGGAGATGAGGAAACTAAAAGCACAAATGGATGAAATGCATCAGGCATGGTCTCAAGGGCATCCGACACCACTATATCCTGCTAACCCATCTTACATCCCACCCCTGGCTCAAGCTCAGGAGCCTACCACTCCCCACGCATCTTCAGCTTTCCCTTATCAGGCCCAGGGTTATGGTACCACTTCATACGCTCCTCCAGCTCCACCGCCTAAGCAGAACCCTCCACCACCCATGGTTCCCATCTTTGTGGCACCTCCCCCAGCTCCACTACATAGATCATCCAGTGAGCCGCTATTCAGCTTATGACACCCAATATTACCCTCCTGAACCCACTTTCAAAGCGCCTGAGCCATATACCTATTCTCCCCATTTTGAAATCCTGGGAGAAGTTGAGAAACCGCTTAAGAATGCAGAACAAGAGGAAGTGATTCGTAAAGTCAAAAGCCTGGAGCAATCCTTCAGGAACATGCATGGTTTAGGTAACCAAGTTAACGTTGCATACAAAGATTTGTGCCCTTTTCCTGATGTCCAGCTGCCTGTGGGGTTTAAAATGCCGAAGTTTGACTTGTATGAGGGGCACGGTGATCCAGTAGCCCATTTGCGTGGTTTCTGTAGCAAAATGAGAGGTGCTTGGGGAAAGGATGAATTGTTGATAGCATATTTCGGTCAAAGCCTGAGTGGGTCAGTGCTAGAATGGTACACGAGGCAAGTCCCCGGTCGATGGTATACATGGGATGATTTGGCCCAGGCATTCATTGGCCATTTTCAATACAACCTCGAGATAGTACCCGATCGTTTGTCATTGTTGAAACTGGAAAAGAAACATGGGGAAAGTTTTAGAGAGTTTGGTTTCCGATGGAGGGAACAAGCTGCAAGGGTTGATCCTCCCATGATGGAGAGTGAAATGGTAGATTATTTCTTGCAAACATTAGAACCTACCTATTTTGGTCATCTAGTGATATCTGTCGGAAAATCGTTTAATGAAGTGGTAAAGATGGGAGCCATGATTGAAGAAGGATTGAAATCTAACAAGATATTGAGCTACTCGGCGTTGAAAGCGACCACCCAGGCCATCCAAAGCGGTACTGGTGGTGTGCTTGGGAAGAAGAAGAAAGAAGAAGTTGCTGCAGTTGAAGCTAGTGCTTGGTCCAGGCCCAATAACCCTCCACCCTACTACAACCGACCCAGACCCCACCACCCAAACTACCAATATACCCCATATGGCCCACCATAACACTATTATCCACCACCATAACTGCACTTTTCTATCCACCACGCCCAGACCTACACTCAACCCCCGGTGCACTCGCAATGGCGTACACCAAGTCCCAAAATACACAGCCACACCCACAAAACAACTATCCACCTCCCAGAGCTAACAGACCAGGAACCAACTTCTGCCCGAACCAAGCTTTTAGAAGTGAGAAGGCCCCAAATAGAAAAATATTTACTCTGCTGGGAGAATCTTACATTGCTCTCTTCCACAAATTGAAACAGTTGGGAATGCTAACCCAAGTTGAATCCAAAGCACCAAACCCTCTTCCCAGAAACCTGGACCACTCTGTTAGCTGTGAGTATTGCTCAGGGATGCCGGGGCATGATACTGAAAAATGCTGGAAGTTGAAAAATGCGATACAAGAGCTCATCGATAATCGCCGTATTGAAGTACAGGCTCTAGAAGCCCCGAACATCAATCAAAATCCATTACCAGCGCATTAAGAGGCCAACATGATCGAACTGATACATAAGGAGGCAGAGTTTAAGAAACCATCACAGGTGGTTATAGTGATTCGTTCTACGGAGACCAAAGAAGAAACAGTGAATGCAAGGCCAGCAGTTCAGTTAAAAGCAATAAAAGACAAGCCAATAGTGGTAATGGGAAAGGGACCATCTGCGGCTGCAAAAAACCCGGAGCCAGTCAAGTTAATGGTACCAGGGTCATCATCTGCACCCGTGGTGGTGGTGAAAGGAGCTTATATAGAACCGGTTATCATAAAACCGGAAGTCCAGTTACCCATGGTTGACAGCAAAGCCGTACCGTGGAGATATGACAAGGTGGTGGTAACATACAAAGGAAAGGAAATTGAGGAAGAGAGTTGTGAAGCACAAGGACTAACCCGGTCGGGGCGTTGTTTCGCTCCCGAAGAGTTAAGAAAGGCTAAGGGCACTAAAGACAATCCAGTGCCAGTCAAAAAGGCTGTGACGGAAGAAGAGGCAGAAGAGTTTCTGAAGAAGATGAAAGTAC
This sequence comes from Nicotiana tabacum, assembly GCF_000715075.1. Taxonomy (NCBI): domain Eukaryota; kingdom Viridiplantae; phylum Streptophyta; class Magnoliopsida; order Solanales; family Solanaceae; genus Nicotiana; species Nicotiana tabacum. Next base: position 206,588,643 of record NC_134101.1, read on the forward strand.
AATATTATTCCATTGTGGAACAACTAAGAAAAACACCGGCTCAAATCTCGTTATTGTCGTTACTGATTCACTCTGATGAGCATTGCCGAGCTTTGATGAAGATATTGAATGAGGCTCATGTGCCCGACAAAATTTCAGTGAACCATGTAGAGACAATTGCTAACAAGATCTTTGAAGTGAACATGGTAGCATTTTCTGATGATGAATTGCCTATGGAAGGCACAGAACACAACAGGGCTCTCTATTTGATGGTCAAATGTGAAGGTTCAATGGTTACTCAGGCACTAATCGATAACGGGTCAAGCGCTAACATTTGCACGTTATCCACATTGAACAAGTTAAAGATTGATGAGGATAGAATCCGCAAAAATAGCATTTGTGTTCGAGGGTTCGACGGAGGGGGAACAAACACGGTAGGGGATATTGTACTCGAATTGACTATTGGCCCAGTCGAGTTCGCGATGGAATTTCAGGTGTTGGATGCTGCAGTATCCTATAATCTTTTGTTGGGTCGACCATGGATTCATGCGGCAAAAGCCGTGCCCTCCACACTGCACCAAATGATCAAATTCGAGTGGGACAGACAAGAAATTGTGTTACATGGGGAAGATCCCACATGCGCCATGAATGATGCCATTGTACCCTTTATAGAGACCGAAGATGATAAGGGGCCATGGGTGTATCAGATCCTCGACACGGTTCCGGTGAGCAGGGTGCCTGAGGGTAAAAGCATGCCATGTCCCAGGGTGTCAGCTGCGACCGTCATGGTAGTGTCAGAAATGTTGAATAACGGGTTCGTGCCCGGGAAGGGTTTGGGGGTTGAACTGCAGGGCATTACTCAACCTGTGTCTTTGCCCAAAAATCTGGACACCTTCGGGTTAGGGTTCAAACCAACAGCGGCAGATGTCAGAAAGGCCCGTAAACTGAAGAAGAAAGCTTGGGTGCTTCCTAAACCAATTCCTCGATTGTCCAGGTCCTTCATCAGGCCGGGTGTCAAGAAACAGTCATTGACAAAGAGGTCAGGTTCATTAATTGAGGCGGAGGGGAATTTGGATAAGGTGTTTGAGAAAGTATTTGGTGAAGTAAACATGGTTAAGGCCGGGGAAGGGTCAAGCAAAGCAGACATACAGTACATCGGACCACATGCTAACATCAACAATTGGGAAGCTACTCCTTTTCCAGTTCGGAGAGAGTCGTGGTAGTGGGTTTTGTTTTCCTTTTTGTCACCTGGATTATTCCAGGGTTTGTAATCCAGTTGCTATGTTCCGTCCGTTTGGATGAGTTAAAACCTTGTTGTCTTTACGTTTAATGAAATGCAATTTTCTTCGTCCCTAATTCTCTTTCCATTTTCTTTTCTTTTTCTTTCTTTGTACAGTTCTTTTTATGCTGATTCAATGATATGACATGCATGAGGAATCTTCGACCCAGTTTTAAAAGCCAATCTAGCTCAGAAGTAGTAATACAAGAGATTGAGTGTGATGACGGGGTGGATTGTAACAATGATGAAGCCTATGAGGAAATTAGTAAAGAATTAAGTCATTTTGAAGAAAAACCCAAACCTAACCTAAATGATACAGAAACGGTTAATCTAGGGGACCTGGACAATGTGCGGGAAACTAAAGTAAGTGTTCATCTGGAGCCACAACTTAAGGAGGAAATAATTAAAGTATTGCATGAGTACAAAGATGTTTTTGCATGGTCATATGATGACATGCCAGGTCTAAGCACTGATTTGGTGGTTCATAAATTACCCACTGATCCAGCACTCCCTCCTATCAAGCAGAAGTTGAGAAAGTTCAAAACGGACATAAGTGTGAAGATCAAAGAAGAGATTACCAAGCAGTTTGAGGCAAAAGTCATTCAGGTTACACGGTACCCCACTTGGTTAGCTAATGTCGTGCCTGTGCCAAATAAAGATGGCAAGACCCGGGTGTGCGTCGATTATCGAGACCTTAACAAGGCAAGTCCAAAAGATAACTTCCCACTTCCCAACATCCACATACTGATCGACAACTGCGCCAAACATGACATTGGTTCTTTTGTGGATTGTTATGCGGGTTATCATCAGATTCTAATGGATAAGGAGGATGCAGAAAAGACGGCATTCATCACGCCGTGGGGAACATATTGTTATCGAATCATGCCGTTTGGTTTGAAAAATGCTGGGGCAACTTACATGAGGGCCATGACAACCATATTCCATGATATGATACATAAGGAAATCGAGGTATACGTGGATGATGTGATCATGAAGTCTAGACAGCAATCCGACCATGTCAGAGATTTAAGAAAGTTCTTTCAAAGGCTTCGCAGGTACAATCTTAAGCTCAATCCTGCAAAGTGTGCTTTCGGGGTGCCATCAGGGAAGTTGTTGGGGTTTATAGTCAACCGGCGGGGTATTGAATTAGACCCGTCAAAGATCAAAGCTATTCAGAAGTTGCCACCACCAAGAAACAAAACCGAGGTGATGAGTTTGTTGGGAAGATTGAACTATATCAGCAGGTTCATTTCTCAGCTCACGGCGACATGTGAACTAATTTTCAAGTTGTTGAAGAAGGATGTCGTAGTCAATTGGACAGATGAATGTCAAGAGGCTTTTGATAAGATAAAGGGGTACTTGTCAAACCCACCTGTGTTGGTTCCGCCAGAACTAGGGAGGCCTTTGATCTTATATCTGACAGTTGTGGACAGTTCATTCGGCTGTGTACTGGGGCAGCATGATGTTACAGGCAGAAAGGAGCAGGCTATCTACTATCTCAGTAAGAAGTTCACATCTTATGAGGTTAAGTATACCCATCTGGAACGGACATGTTGCGCCCTAACTTGGGTGGCACAGAAGTTGAAACATTATTTGTCATCTTATACTACTTACCTTATATCTCGCTTGGACCCGTTGAAGTATATTTTTCAGAAACCCATGCCTACAGGAAGGCTTGCAAAGTGGCAGATCTTGCTTACAGAATTCGACATTATATATATGACACGGACTGCCATGAAAGCACAGGCATTAGCTGATCATTTGGCTGAGAACCCCGTTGATGAAGATTACGAGCCTTTGAAAACTTATTTCCCTGATGAAGAGGTGATGCACATTGATGAATTGGAACAAGCTGAGAAGTCGGGATGGAAACTTTTCTTTGATGGGGCTGCAAATATGAAAGGCGTGGGAATAGGAGCAGTACTTATTTCGGAAACAGGTCAGCATTACCCTGTTACAGCTCGACTTCGTTTCTACTGTACAAACAACATGGCAGAATATGAGGCATGCATATTGGGATTGAGATTAGCTGTGGATATGGGTGTACGGGAAGTCTTGGTCATGGGTGACTCGGACTTACTGGTACACCAGATCCAAGGGGAATGGGAAACACGGGACTTGAAGCTTATACCGTATCGGCAGTGTCTGCATGAGCTTTGCCAGCGTTTTTAGGCCATAGAATTCAGGCACATTCCAAGGATTCATAATGAGGTTGCCGACGCTTTGGCGACTTTGGCTTCAATCTTGCACCATCCAGATAAGGCTTATGTTGATCCATTGCAGATTCAGGTCCGTGATCAGCATGCTTACTGTAATGTGATAGAGGAGGAAATCGATGGAGAGCCGTGGTTCCATGATATCAAAGAGTACATTAGAGCAGGAGTATATCCAACACAGGCCACCGGTGATCAGAAAAGAACAATTCGGCGATTGGCAAGCGGGTTTTTCCTTAGTGGAGGAGTGTTGTACAAAAGAACGCCAGATCTTGGGTTGTTGAGATGTATAGATGCAAGGCAGGCCACAACTATTATGACCGAGGTACACTCCGGAGTTTGTGGGCCACATATGAGTGGGTATGTTCTAGCAAAGAAGATTCTCTGAGCGGGTTATTATTGGCTCATGATGGAGCGGGATTGTATCAGTTTTGTGCGTAAGTGTCATCAATGCCAAGTACATGGAGATTTGATTCATTCTCCACCATTAGAATTACATACGATGTCCGCACCATGGCCTTTTGTTGTGTGGGGCATGGATGTTATTGGGCCAATTGATCCGGCAGCGTCAAATGGGCACAGGTTTATTTTGGTAGCTATAGATTATTTTACCAAATGGGTGGAAGCTAAGACGTTCAAATTTGTGACTAAGAAGGCGGTAGTCGACTTCGTGCATTCGAATATCATCTGTCGGTTTGGGATTCCAAAGGTAATCATCACAGATAATGGGGCTAATCTTAATAGTCATTTGATGAAGGAGACATGCGAGCAGTTTAAGATTACTCATAGGCATTCTACTCCGTACCGTCCCAAGGCAAATGGCGCGGTTGAAATAGCCAATAAGAATATAAAGAAAATACTCCAGAAGATGGTTGAGGGATCTAGACAGTGGCACGAGAAATTGCCTTTTGCATTGTTAGGATACCGCACCACCGTTCGCACCTCGGTAGGGGCGACTCCTTACTCACTGGTATATGGTACCGAGGCAGTAATACCTGCAGAAGTGGAAATCCCATCCCTGCGAATCATTGCCGAGGCTGAGATCGATGATGATGAATGGGTGAAAAGCCGTCTTGAGCAGCTAAGTTTGATTGACGAGAAGAGATTGGCAACAGTGAGTCATGGCCAACTGTACCAACGGAGAATGGAAAGAGCATACAACAAGAAAGTGCGTCCAAGGAAATTCGAAGTCGGGCAATTAGTCCTGAGACGAATTCTGCCTCATTGGGCTGAAGCTAAAGGAAAGTTTGCCCCAAACTAGCAGGGACCATTTGTAATAACCAGAGTGTTGTCTAACGGAGCATTGTATTTGACAGATGTGGAAGGAAAATGTGTAGAAATAACCATCAATTCTGATGCGATCAAGAGATACTATGTATGATTTCTTTATTGTCTGAATGTATCTGTTTGTGACTGGCATATCTTAAAAATTGAAATGATGAAGGCATTTCGTCCAGCTATCCAAACACTCTTATCCCTTGTTATCCCCTTCGAGCCTTACTTATTTTTCATACCTCTCTTTCGGAATCAACGGCACTATCAGGGAATACAGGTGCCGAACATAAAGGAGAGAAGAGAAAACAAAGGGAAAAGAAAGAAGATAAAAACAAAAAGAAAAGAAAGAAGATAAAAACAAGAAGAAAAGAAAGAAAAGAAAGAAAAGAAAAAGAGAAGAACAAAAAGAAAAGAAAGAAAAGAAAAGAAAAGAAGGAAAAGAAAGAAAAGCGAAACAAAGAGAAGAAAGAAAAGCACAATAACAAAGGTTAAATACAGTGAACTACGTTTGACTTGATCCCTAAAGGGTACGTAGGCAGCCTTACTCCGAGGTTCAGTCATACCAAATAGAAATCCAAAAATCCCCAAGCAAGAAACTGGGGCAGAAGTTGTGATTGTTATTAAAGTTGGATTCCGAAAGTTGTAATTTGAACCCATTCAAATTGTTTTGAGCCTTTTATACCTTTCTTTCTAACCCAATCCAAAAGCCCACATTACGGTCCAAAGAAAGACCTTTTGATCAATTTCTAAGAAATGCCAGGTCGAGCAGGTGACGGTAATCCGTATCAGTAGCGACACTCTGGTTCAAGCAAGGAAAAAATGAAAGTAAAATGAGAGAGTCTTACTGGTGAAAACCTTCACGGGCACCGTAAGGCGACGGGAGCCGAGAGAAAAATAAATGATTGGGCAACAAGGTACGGCAATTAAAAGCTGGTTATTTGGGCATATTGGGCCGATTAATCCAAAATGCATGTCATAACCATGGGTACCAGCCGTCTCGCTCAGATAAGTTTCTTTTCCTTCTCTTCCTAAAACAGTCATCTGGTTTTGGATTCTTCTTATCCTTAACTCAAAGATCGTTGCATTTCATTTTTCTGTTGAGGGTTTTATCTAACTGAGATATTCCAGTGCTAGTTTTGGTCAAAGCAAGCAGAAGGAACTTCAAAGCTCACTACCAGTTTCCGAAATTGTAAAGAACAACGTGGTCAGAGCGTGTAAAAAACAACATGATGTAAAGTGGAATACAGGGAATTAACGGAAGTTTCATCGGGGAAGTGATTGGGGAATGTCGTGGGAAAGGCAAAAGCTCAAGCAAAAAGGTCAGAAAAGTAAAACAACAGCAGGGGTGTAAAACATTTCGGTCGCCAGATGTTGGGAAATTTAAAAGTTGGTTAGGAAGTCAAGCGGTTTAGGGCCAGTATGTGGAAATCGGTCAACACAAAAGCAATGCAGGGGAAGGGTTTTCAGCAATAATGCCATCAACTAACCACCATTTTAAACTGACAAAATTTTCTTTGATTATAACAGGGGCAGAAAGTTAGTCGTTGAAAGGGAACTCTCCAAGAAGGAAAACGAGCAGTAACCAGATTTAATTGCAAAGTGCGGTTTGATTAAATACAAGATAACCCTGAAATGCATAAGGGGAATCGAATTTGATTACAAAGTTGGCATGATTAGAATAAGTGTAAGTTGTCAGGACCTCCCTGGATAATAGGATGTAGTTCAGATACCCGAAAATCAGGAGTCCGCCTGGAAAACAGAGACATACAATTTAATTTTGGTAATCAGGAGTCCGCCTGGAAAACAGAGACATACAACTTGATTTTGGTAATCAGAAGTCCGCCTGGAAAACAGAGACATACAATTTAATTTTGGTAATCAGGAGTCCGCCTGGAAAACAGAGACATACAACTTGATTTTGGTAATCAGAAGTCCGCCTGGATAACAGAGACATACATTTTAATTTTGGTAATCAGGAGTCCGCCTGAAAAACAGAGACATATAATTTAATTTTGGTAATCAGGAGTCCGCCTGGAGAATAGAGACATACGGTTCAATTTCAGCAATCAGGATCCCGCCTGGAAAATGGAGGCGTTGAATATTTTAAGCAGTCAAAATCAGGAACCCGCCTGGATAATAGAGGAGTAGTTTTGATTTTAAGTCCAGCATGTCAGGAGCCCGCCTGTATAGCAGAGGAATACATACAGTTCAAGTTTCGGAAGTTGGGGGTCTACCTAAGGGAATGGCAATATGGATTTTTATCAAGAAAGCACAAGATAATGAGACAACAAGAAAGAACAAGACAACAAGGCAACAAGGAAGTACAAGAGCAAGTTTGAAGAATTTAGATAGGATTTTTACAATTCATAGAGCATAGTTAGTGTAGCTTCTTTTATCTTTGACACGATGTAATAAGGAAGGTCAGCAAACAGCAACAGCAGCAGTAATATCAACAAGCGCAGTGCAATCACTGTTCCTGGTAGTCCCAGCTACCAGACACTCCCGAACTACACTGACCTGATTCCTGTTCAGCCCAGGATATGTAGGCAACCTCTGAAGCAGGATGCGGTCAAACTTTTCAAAAATGCTTCACAACGGAATATTTGAACGGGCAAAAATCGTTCGTATTTGCTCACTTATCTTTGCCCGAAAATCTTTTATATTTTCGAGCAAAGAGGGGCAGCTGTGAGCACGTGATTTTTTCCCTATATATGAATTATTCCCAAAATTCAAGCAAAATGATTTCTCTTCATTATTGTGCATTTTGGTGTCATTTTCTGATAATTATTGCATTTTTATTTGTGCATGTTAACTCATACAAAAAATACATAAAATATGCATTCACACTTAGGATTTATTTTATACTTTAGTATTAATTAGGGATTAATTTGTTTTAGAATAGGATATGAAGAAAATGACAAAAATAGTTCACTTTTGCATTTTATTATTTTAATGGTGAAACGGTCGCAAATAGTTATTAAGTTAATTTTAGGCAATAATTGGTTTTAGCTTAATTGTTAGTTTAATTTCACATCTTTGTAAAAATCAAAAAAATAAATACAAAAATACAAGATTGCAAAATGAAAATTGGAAAAATTAAAAAGAATATAGAGGGAGTGGTTATTAACGGCCAAATTTGGGCCACTTTTGCATTTAAATCCGTTGGCCCAAACGCCTCAAGCATCCCGATTCAGTCCAGCCCAAGTCCCTACCCGGTCTGCCCCCCCCCCCCTTTAAATGAAACAATGTCGTTTCGGGGTCCTTGGATCAGGACCGTTGGATCTCATCAATCCAACGGTTCGGAACTGACGAGGTTCTTAGTATTTAAGTGTCCGAACCCTTTCCCCCCTACCCCCATTTGCATCGTCTTCTTCACCCCACCCCTTCTCCCAAAACCCTAATCCGCGCCGCCCCTAAATCCATTGCCGGCGGTGAACGCAAACTATGTCATTCACTCTGAAATTAACACCACAGACCCCCCTCACCCTCCTCTTTCCGTTGTACCCATTGGTTTACCTCGAATAAGGCCGGAACTCTTCGAATCTTGGTTTGAAGTTTTCCGGACAAGTGACAGGTTCGTCCAAATCAGCCCAAAATCATACCCCAAACCCCCAGCCCTTCCTCAACACTAATTCGTGTATGTTTTCCTTCAAATCACCATGAAACGGCCCAAATCTTAGATCTAAGAATTTCCGACCAAAACCCTAAAACCAAATCCTTTTGATTTCGAACCGTAGTATCCTTAACTATGTGTTCTCTTGTAAGAACACACGGTTAGGGATGTTACGCGTCAAAAATCTGAACGGATTCAGGTATTTCTGACTGGCCGGAGCCCTTATGCCTCTATGAGTTTTGTTGTTTTTTTTTACTCGCATGATTGAAGTATTATTTACAGTTGTTGTTTCATTATTTGTTCTGCTAATTTTATGGTTTAATTGTGTTAGTTTAGGTTCTATTAACTACTGTTGATTCTGAGCTTGATATTTGGTTTAATGATTATAAGTTCATGGTTTAAGGGTTAGTTTTAAGTTCATTTAATATTAATCGTGGTAGCTTAAGCTCAGTTTAATCTCGTTTAGCTTGTTTGAGTTGGTTAATTGAACAGAATTGGTTCAGTCAGTCTGATTAGTTAGTTTCTGAATGCTAGTTAATTAATTTTAGTTAGTTTCAGAATGGTTTAGGATATTGGGTATAGCTGTTAAGGATGAGGGTAGGTTCAGTGATTTTGAAAGGCTTTCAGGGGTAATCTGGGTATGGAAAAGGGTAGTTCTGATAGGAATAGTAATACCAAGGCATAGGGAGGGACAGTACAGGTATTGTATGGGTAGAAGAATACCTTAGGGCCTTCTAGAATGGGGTTCAAGTGTAAATTTTAATAATTGTAGTGCAGTTACCTGTTTAGAAAGATAAAAATAGAGGGATTAATTTGAAAATAGAGAGGGACTAATTGGTAAATCAGAATTTAGTCTATTCTCTTTGGGGTTGCCTATAAAAGGGCATAAGATGCCTTGGGAAAGGGGGTCTGGTTTTTCTTCTGCTTTGAGCCTTAAGTTTCAATTTGAGCTTTCATTCCTGCCTTTAAATTCAGTTAGCATTTCAATTCTAAGGTTATTCAGAAAATAAAAACATCAAATATGGAGAAATTTGAAACAGCTTCAAAGTCTCATTACTAGTTTTTGGACTTCAGCTAGGAATTGGGGTTTAGTAGTGTCGCAGGTGTGTTTGGTTTCAGCTGTGAGGGACAGGGGTATGTTGGAAGTATGTTAAACTGATCTGTGGGAATTGGCTTATATTTCTGGTTTTCGAAGCAATTTGCCTGTGTTTCTGTGGTGTAACATTGCTGGGTATTGTTGTTGTTGCTGTTGAAAATAGCTGATTCATCTCCTTTTCTCTATTTTCATTATAATTCCCAGGTACATTTCCTTGACTTGCATCTATGTAACTCCAAGTTGAAGTGGAGAAATGGGAATGCTATTGGAATTCCGTTGCCTTTGGAAACACTGTCTATTGATTGCCCTTTTCACAATTTAGTTGTTTAAATTGTCTGACTGTTACTAATTGATTTAGTTGGCATTGGTTCGAGCCCATAACTGATTTGTATAGTTGAGACTGATGGACTATAAAGCATGCTTATGCAATTGTCATTTTCAATTTGTTTAAATTCTATAGTATGCTGAAGTCAAGTCTGCAAACGTTGTAGTTGGTTTGGAGTTCTGTACGCATGGTTGATTTTAAGATTGGACTAGTATGAATTGCATATTTAACAGGCCTCATGTTGGGCCAGTTTTGGGCCTGGAATATTAACAGTTGTCCCAGGCTTTGGCCAGATGATAATTGATTTAAGGCCTAGGTGCATTAAGGTCCAAGAAATTAGTTAAATCAAAAGATGCCCAAGGATTCGATCCCTGGGCTGTACGATTGCAAGCCAAATTTTGGGCCTGCTTTATACCTAACGCCAAGGTGCTCTAAGGGCCTGTGCCCGCAGCATGTGCAATGGCAGGAGTTGGGCTTTGTGGGCCCAGGGCCCAGTTACTCGGCCTTCCTGCCCGGATATTCAACTTCAAATTCAACAAATTGTTGGCCTAATCAACTAGGATCCTCAAGTAATTAATAGCATAATTATTTCATTGTGTAGACTTGGAAAGGTTGTTTAGTGAATTTTACCATCTTCCCCAAAATAACAATACGTTAGAATCTTTAAGCACGACATACTTAAAATACCTTCTTAAACTAGGGTGCGCATTGATGCGACTCAAATCCAAATCTCAATGAAGTCGAAATGTGTTGATAACTACGGGTGCATTGATTGCGACGTGGTTCGAAATGCGTTTTCATGATGTCGCAACTCTTAAAAAATAATTATAATAAAAGCGGTGTAAAATTAATAAAAGGCACATGAGCTAGCATATATTAAAATCAGATAAAATCAAATGCAACAGTTAAGCGACCGTGCTAGAACCACGGAATCCGGGAATGCCTAACACCTTCTCCCGGGTTAACAGAATTCCTTACCTGGATTTCTGGTTCGCGGACTGTTAACTGAGTCATAGTTTTCCTCGGTTCGGGATGCAACCGGTGACTTGGGACACCATTAATCTCCCAAGTGGCGACTCTGAATAATTAATAATTAAATCCTGTTCCGATTGTCCTTTAATTGGAAAAACTCCTCTACGCCCTTTGCGGGGTGTAGGCAGTGAAAAAGAGGTGTGACATCTATAATCATTTATCGAATGCAATAATCAATTAGAGGGGGAAGATATTACCTTTTGACGTTCAATCCTCTTGAATTGAGTTTTAGGATTCTTTTTCTCAACCATGATCCCAATCGAATATCTAATGATTTGAAGGGTTTACCCATATTAATAACATTTTGGAGAATTGAAATTAACTTAGAATCACCATTAGAACTTACCTTGGATGGTGGAGGGACCTTTGAGGAATTAGGTTCTTGAGAGTTTCCCTTTCTAGAGCAACTTTTTATGTTTTGGGGGAGGGGAGGGGGGAGGGCGAAGTATGGCTTATAAAACGGCTTCCTGGGTGTGGCCCCACGCATATAAAGGTCCAAACATGCACGTGAACGTGCATCAAAGGCAGTGGCACTGCCATAAGTGCGCGGTTGCACACAAGAATAGTTGGGCGCGCGCATGAGCGTGCAAACTGCACATTGTCCGGTAAAATACATATAACCTTTTTCACATAGTTTTTTTAGGGCTCCATAATATATCATTGGGAAGGTATTTTAAAGGGCTACAATTTTCATGTTTTAAGTTTTCCCAAATTCTCAACAGATTTTCATGAAATCATGATAGAAGTAAGACCTTCCATAAACTTCGTTGATTTTATGGAATCTTATGGATCTCACTCTCCATCTTGATTCAAAAACAACTATTTCTGCTCATACTCATCCCGATAGGAGTTCATATGTCTAATATGTCACAGTGATACTCATTTGACATGTCCACACCCAACCCAAATTTATGGAGTGTTACGAAAATATAATACGAAATTAATGCTCGCTAGATAAAGATAGTATAATGAAATTATTGTCTCCACAGGGATTGGATTTAAGTAATGTTCAACTACTAATGATTTTATGCTATTCAGGATGATCAATACTTGATTTGGGTTAATTACTAACTATAATTAACTACTAAATTAAGATTACGACTAATTAGACTTGATCACAGAGAATAAGAGTTGAACTAAAACAGTTTGTAATATGAAAAATAAGGGTCACGACATGATAGGTGTAAGATAGCTATTCGGAATTTAACTCTGGTTGAATTTACTTCTAATGTTCTAATGATTCTCGCGAATTCACTCGATGATTAGCTTAAATGTAAGGTCAAGATTTCTTTCTCGATTAAATCTAAACTCTACAAAATAAACCAATATGAAGCACTGTGAAAATATGCAAGAACATGTTAATGGACTAGTCTTTAGAAAAACATCTCTCGAATATTCTCCTAACTTGATTTAACCAATAATTCAAGAAGCGTTCTCAATTACTTAGAAGAAACACCAAGTTAAACCGACCCAAGTCAAACTAGAGATCAATTCACAAATAGTAATAAAAATATCATATCCGTCAAATCCCTGAGATAAACTACTCCATAGATATAGAGAAATTCACCATAAAAAAGTTTAAGAATATAGAAAATATTAAAGACAATATTACGATACAAACTCCCATTTTACATGGATTGTTGGCAAGAGAATTAATGAAATCTTGTGCCTTCAAGCTGTAGTAGGTCTTCAGAACTATCCTAAGTTGATTCCCTTTAAAAATTGTGTATAGAAAATATTTATACCGCGTACAAACTACCCTAGGACCCAATTTCCTTTAATGAGACGAAGTGGGAAAAATTAGCCCGAGATTGAACTGTTGCGCCACACTTTGTTTGCTTTCCTTGCCTTTTCTCCTTGCTTTATGAGGAATTAGGCAGACATGTGGTGTGCACATTGGCAGGCACAACGTGCCAAGCCAACTTTAGAGTGTTCTTTTCTCTTGGTTTCTAATGAACATTTTGGTCAATCCCTCCACACGCCGTGATAGGCCATTGACTTGGCCTTGAGCGTTTTTTCGTCTACTTTTTATACGTATACTCGGTCCTCGATCCTCAGAATCCTGACTTTATTTTTTTGACTTTTACTTAGACTTTAAAGTCTTACTTTTTATTCAATTTAGCTCTAAAAATTTGTCCTTGCCAGGATTCTCAACCTGCACAACAGAAAATATGTAGCGAGTACAAATTAATTATATTTTAGCTCAAATACAATTAAAGTGTAGCAAATATTATGTGTAATGTAATTAAAATTTATATTTTTATCCTACTATCGATACCTCACACTTAGACCATTGCTTGTCCTCAAGTGTCACGATCCAAATCTCCCTCCATAAGTATCGTGACGGCACCTAGTCTCTAAGACTAGGTAAGCTTAAAAGTTACGGAATAACTGAACAATAACACGAAACAACGGCTAAAACTTAACAACAAGATATATATATATATATATATATATATATAAGCTGGAAAAATGTCGTTCGGCATGTACAAGTAAGACCACAATACTGAGTATAAGCAACTCTCAAAGACCCGGTAGTCACAAGTCACAAGCTCTAAGGAAATGTTCTAACTGTCTCTATACATCAATGTCTAGGAAAACTAAAGAAGAGACAACATAAAAGGATATAGGGGGACTCCGAGGTCTGCAGACACTGACAAATATATGTTGAAGTCTCCGAACCAATAGCAAGTACTCTCAAATAATAGCGGGGCTCGTAAGAGGTACCTGGATCTGCACACAAAATATGTGCAGAAGAGTAGCATGAGTACGCTACAACGGTACACAATAAGTACCAAGCCTAACCCGGTCGAGTAGTGACGAGGTCAGGTCAGTGCTTTACTGGGATATAATAATGAGATAGAAGATATAACAATATGATAAAAGGCTGAGAAATTAACAAAGAGAATTTACAGAAGAGTAACAACACATCACATAGAGGTAAACAACTGGGGCGTCACCGAGATACTGTCTCATAGTCCCAAGTAAATACTCAACAGGGGATCTCCCGAGGTACCGCCTCCTAGTCCCAAAATAAATATACAAGGGGATCTCCCGAGGTACTGCCTCGTAGTCCCAAAAGTAAATGTGTAGGAGGATATCCCGAGTTATCACCTCGTAGTCCCAAAAGTAAATTGCAAGGAGATCTTCTGAGGTACTGTCTCGTAGTCCCAAAAGTAAACACACAGCTCGAAACCAATGGAAACAACTATTAACAACAAGAATCCTACTTTTTAAGACCAATACAAATCAAGCAAAAACAAGAATTCAAATAAGCATGCTGTACAGATTTCAAATAAACATTTAAGACACGTAGACATGCAATATTAGGCTAAACAGGATAACTACACATGCTGAGATGACTGATTTAAGATATAACAGGTTATTGTTCAGTAAAATCGGGATTTTCAACAATTAGCCTGTGCACACACTCACCACCTCGCGTACACGACACTCACATATAACAGAATTGTTGCAACAGTACCAATTCCTAAGGGAGGTTTCCCCCACACAAGGTAAGGCAAGCTACTTACCTCGAACCAAGATCTGTTAATTAATAAGGAATTAATAAGAATGTCTTTTCCTCAACTTTCTGACTTCGGATGGCTCAAATCTAGCCACGAGCAAGTATATACCATAAATATAACTATAAGAAACTAGTCTAATTAATGAAATCAAAACTTTAGCAAGAAATTAGAAATTCTTTCCAAAATGTCGACCCGAGCCCACGTCTCAAAATCTAGTAAAAGTCACAAAGTATGAATACCCATTCAACCACGAGTCCACCCATACCAAAACTACTCAAATCTGATACCAAAATCTCAATCAAAATCCCAAAATTCAATTGAAGAACTTTCCCACTTTTCCCCCAAATTTCTCAACCGAAATCATAAATTAAATGATAAAATTAATGATAGATTAATTTGATATAACCAAAAACGAGTTAAGAATCATTAACCAATTGTTACCTCTGAAATTCCCTCAAAATCTCACCTAAATCCGAGCTCTCTATCTCAAGTTATGATGAAAATGGCAAACCCTTGATTTTGAAATATTTATATCTGCCCAGGTAAATCCTTCTTCGCGAACGCGGAATGTGCCTCACGTTCGCAAAGCACAAAAATCAACTGATTGAAATTCCCTCTTATGTGAACGCGAGATCCCACTAGCAAACGTGAAGCTTCCACTGCCTGACCTTCGCGAACGCAGGACCTTCATCGCGAACGCGTTGACTAAATGCTTGGTGACTTATTAGACAAGTTCACGTAGAGGAACTGGTCTGATAGCATGCCGGTATCTATCATCTTTGACCGGGTACGCTATTTACATCACGGTTTTGGAGGCCGTATAACATGAGTTAGGTACTCGAGTTGAGTTGAGCACAACATTTCACCCTTAGACAGATGGACAGTCCGAACGCACTATTCAGATACTAAAGGATATTCTCCGTGCGTGTATGATTGAGTTTGGGGGTTATTTGGGATCAATTATAGCCACTTGCGAAGTTTTCCTACAGCAACAGTTATCAGTCGAGCATTCAGATGGCACCGTATGAGGCTCTGTATGATATGTGGTATCGATGTCCAATTGGTCGGTTCGAGGCGGGCGAGGCTAGGCTATTGGGTACAGACTTAGTTCAGGATACTTTGGAGAAGATTAAGGTTATTCAAGATCGAATTTATACGGCCCAGTCCAGGCAGAAGAGTTATGCGGATTGGAAGGTTCGTGATGTTTCATTCATGGTTGGGGAGCGGGTCCTACTTCGGGTGTCACCCATGAAGGGTGTTATGAAGTTCGGGAAAAAGGGCAATTTGAGCCCAAGGTTTAGTGGCCCATTCGAGGTGTTGCGGCGAGTTGAGGAGGTTGCTTATGAGCTTGCCTTGCCTCCCAGCCTAGAAGGAGTTCATCCAGTGTTTCACGTCTCTATGCTCCGGAAGTATCACGGCGATCCGTCTCATATGTTAGATTTCATCTCAGTCTAGTTGGATAAGGATTTATCTTATGTTGAGGAGTTGGTGGCCAGTTTGGATGGGCAGGTTCGAAAGTTGAGGTCAAAGAACATTGCTTCCGTCAAGGTTCAGTGGAGGGTCAGCTGGTCGAGGAGGCGACTTGAGAGACCGAGCATGATATGTGCTGCGTTATCCTCATCTTTTCACCACTTAAGGTATGTCTTTATACTCGTTCGAGGACAAATGATTGTTTTAAGAGGGGGAGGGCGTAACGACCCAGCCGGTCATTTTGAGAGCATTAGTCCCGATCCCCTATTTATAGTTTCCCCTGTATCATTTTATACTTATGTGACTTGCCGGGAGGATTTGTTTTGGTTTGGAGTGAAATGGGACACTTAGTCCCTAAAATGGAAGCTTAAGTTTAGGATTTTGACCGTAGTTGGAACTATGTGAAGACGACTATAGAATGGAGTTTCGTCGGTTCCGTTAGCTCCGTTGGGTAATTTTGGACTTAGGAGCGTATCCGGATTGTGATTTGGAGGTTCGTAGCTGAATTAGGCTTGAAATAACGAAATTTGAATTTTTAGGAAGTTTGACCGGGAGTGGATTTTTGATATTGGGGTCGGATTTTGATTTTGAAAATTGAAGTAGGTCCGTAATGTCAAATATGACTTGTGTGCAAAATTCGAGATCAATCGGATGTGATTTGATAGGTTTCGGCATCAGTTCTAGAATTTTGAAGTTTCAAAGTTCATTAAGTTTGAATTGGAGTGCTATTCGTGTTTTAGCGTTGTTTGATGTGATTTAAAGGCTCGACTAAGTTCGTGTGATGTTTTAGGACTTTGTTGTAGGTTTGGTTGAGGTCCCGGGGGCCTCTAGTGGATTCCGGGTGGTTAACATACTAGAACTGGACTTGTTAGAATGCAGAAAATCAGGTGCTTCAATTGCTGGTTTCCTTCATAGCGTTCGCGAGAGAGGTCACACGTTCGCGTAAGGTATCTGGCAGGACAACGGAGTTTTGTTCTTCGCGAACGCGAGGTCCCTATTGCAAACGCGTAGACCTAATACCTCAGAAATTTGCAAACGCATGACCGACATCGCGAATGCAAAGAACAAAACTTTGCTGGCTCCCAAATACCTTAAGCGAATGTGAGACCTCTCTCGCGAACGTGATGAAGGAAACCAACAACTGAACCCCAGATTTTCTGCAATTCTAACAAGTCAAATTCTAGTCCGTTAACCATCCGGAATTCACCCGAGACCCTCGGGACCTCAACCAAACCTACCAACAAGTCCTAAAACATCATACAAACTTAGTCGAACCTTCAAATCACATCAAACAACGCTAAAAACAAGAATGACACTCCAATTCAAACGTAATAAACTTTGAAACTTCAAACTTCTACAACCGATGCCAAAACCTACCAAATCACATTTGATTGACCACGAATTTCGCACACAAGTCATATTTGACATTACAGACTTACTCCAACTTTCGGAATCAGAATCCGACTTCAATATCGAAAAGTCCACTCCCGGTCAAACTTTTCAAAAATTCAACTTTTGCCATTTCAAGCGTAATTCAGATACAGACCTCCAAATCACAATCCGAACACACTCCTAAGTCCAAAATCACCCAATGGAGCTAACAGAACCAACAAAGCTCCATTCCGAAGTCGTCTTCACACAGTTCCTACTACGATCAAAATCCTAAACTTAAGCTTCCATTTTAGGGACTAAGTGTCCCATTTCACTCCAAAACTAAAACAAATCCTCCCGGTAAGTCACATAAGCATTAAATGATACAAGGGAAAAAGTAAAAAGGAGATCGGGGCTAATACTATCAAAATGACGGGTCGGATCGTTAGATCCTCCCCCTATTAAAAAAATCGTTCGTCTTAGAACGAGTATAGACACATACCTGAAGTGGTGAAAAGATGAGGATAATCGATGCACATATCATGCTCGGTCTTCCAAGTTGCCATCTCGACCGGCTAACCCCTCCACTGAACCTTCACGGAAGCAATGTTCTTTGACCTCAACTTTCGAACCTGCTCGTCCAAAATGGCCACCGACTCCTCAACATAAGATAAATCCTTGTCCAATTGGATTGAGCTGAAATCTAACATATGAGACGGATCGCTGTGATACTTCTGGAGCATAGAGACGTGAAACACTGGATGAACTCCTGCTAGGATGGGAGGCAAGGTAAGCTCATAAGCAACCTCCCCAACTCGCCGCAACACCTTGAACGGGTCAATAAACATTGGGCTCAACTTGCAGTTTTTGCCAAACCTCATAATACCCTTCATGGGTGACACCCAAAGCAGGACCCGCTCCCCAACCATGAATGAAACATCGTGAACCTTCAATCCGCTTAACTCTTTTGCCTAGACTGGGCCATACAAAGTCGATCCTGAATCACCTTATCCTTCTCCAAATATCCTGAGCCAAGTCTGTACCTAATAGCCTAGCCTCATCCGGCTCGAATAACCTACTTGAGACGAACATCGCCTACCATACAAAGCTAATGCTCGACTGATAACTATTGGTGTAGGCAAACTTCGCAAGTAGAAAGAACTGATCCCAAGAACCCCAAACTCCATCACACGTGCACGGAGCATATACTCTATATTTGAATAGTGAGTTCGGACTGTCCGTCTGTCTGAGGGCGAAATACTAAGCTCAACTCAACCCGAGTAACTAACTCATACTATACGACCCTCTAGAACTACGATGTAAACTAATTACCCCGATCAGAGATGATAGATACCGGCACGTCATGAAGCTTGACAATCTCGCAGATATTAACTCAAGCCATCTGCTCGGAAGAATAAGTAGTCATCACATGAATGAAATGAGGTGACTTGGTCAACCTATCCACAATCACCCAAACTGCATTAAACATTCTTTGAGCCCATGGAAGCCCCACAACGACATCCATAGTGATCTGCTCCCATTTCTACTCCGGAATCTCTAGCTTCTGAAGCAATCCACCTAGCCGTTGATGCTCATACTTACCTGCTGGAAATTTAGACACCGAGCCACATACTCTACTATGTCCTTCTTCATTCTTCTCCACCAATAATGCTGCCTCAAGTCTTGATACATCTTCGCGACATATGGATGAATAGAGTACCGCAAGCTATGAGCCTGCTGGAGTATCAGCTCACGCAAACCATCTACATTGGGCACACATAGCCTGCCCTGCATCCTCAAATCACCATCATCTCCAATAGTGATCTCTTTAGCATCACCGTGCTGAATCGTGTCCCTAAGGATAACCAGATGGGGGTCATCATACTGACGCTTCCTGATACGATAATAAAAAGAAGACTGAGAGACCAAACACGCCAACACTTGACTCAGCTTAGAAATATGCAATCTAACAAACTGGTTGGATAAGGCCTGAACATCCAATGCCAATGGCCTCTCTACTGCTGGTAGATATGCTAAGCTCCCCAAACTCTCCGTCTGGCGACTTAAGGCATGGGCCACCACATTGCCCTTCCTAGGATGGTATAGAATAGTGATATCATAATCCATAAGCATCTCCAACCACCTCTGCTGACACAAGTTAAGATCCTTCTATTTGAATAGATGATGTAAACTCCGGTGATCGATGTATATCTCACAAGGGACAGCGTACAAATAGTGTCGCCAAATCTTTAAGGTTGTGGAAAGGATAGTTCTTTTCATGCATCTTCAGTTGTCTGGACGCGTAGGCAATAACCCTACTGTCCTGCATCAACACCGTGTCGAGACCAATCCGCGAGGCATCACAATATACAGTATAAGACCCCGAACCTATAGGCAATACCAATACTGGGGCTATAGTCAAAGCTGTCTTGAGCTTCTGAAAGCTCTCCTCACATTCCTCTGTCCACCTAAATAGAGCACCCTTCTGGGTTAGCCTTGTCATAGGTGATGCAATAGATGAGAAACCCTCTACAAATCGATGGTAATACCTCACCAAACCAAGGAAACTCTGGATCTCTGTAGTTGAGGACAATCTAGGCCAACTTTGCACTGCTTCAACCTTTTTTCGATCCACATTGATCCTATCACTCGATACTATATGACCCAAAAATGCCACTGAGTCTAGCCAAAACTCGTACTTTGAAGATTTTGCATATAACTTCTTTTCTCTAAAGGTCTAGAGCATAGTCCTCAAGTATTGCTCATGATCCTCCTGAGTCCGGGAGTACACCAGAATGTCATCAATAAATATGATGATGAATGTATCAAGATAGGGCCAAAACACACTATGCATCAAGTCCATGAATCTTCAAGCAGTCTTCAGGATATCTTAGTCCAAATAAAATCACAAGGAACTCGTAGTGGCCATACCGAGTCCTAAAAGCAGTCTTCGGGAAATCTGGCTCTCAAATCTTCAACTAATGATAGCTTGGACGTAAGTCAATTTTGGAAAACACCCTGGCACACTGTAACTAATCAAATATGTAATCAATACGAGGCAATGGATACCTGTTCTTCATTGTAACTTTGTTCAACTGACGATAATCTGTCATGACCCAAATCGGAGAGCCGCAACTGGCACCCGGTGCCTTAGTCAACCGAGTACCAACATAACATATCTTTCTTATCGTACCATTATGGGTAAATGGGCCAGAAGGTCCGTCATGAGATAACCAGAATAAAACATAAGGAATACTAGACATAGGGCGACCCAACATAATATATAAGCTTCTACATGTGACATAGGCCTATAAGACCGACACGATTATTTCTACACTCAAAATGTTGGCCACCAAGGCCATACTAGTATCCGTATATATGACATCTGTCTACAAGCCTCTAAGAGTACATAAATATCATAAAGGTCGGGACAGAGCCCCGCCATACCAATTAATACATGTCCAAATCATACTAACCAAATAGGCAACTCTGGGGCAAGTGGAGTGCACCAACACCTTCTGTTGAGCTGATAGCCTACTAGGACGACTGTCAACCTATCTATCAGGACCTGCAGGCATGAAAAGCAGCATCCCTAAGCAAAAGGGACGACAGTACAAATAAAGTACCGAGTATATATGACAGTAGTATATAAAAGACATAAATAAAACATGGAATAAAGAACTCAACCTGTAATTCTGAATAGCTCTGTGAATCATGAAAAATTTATAATGTCATGCATGTGCATGTAAATGACATACCATGTATAGTTATATGCGTACATAACATCATCAGGCCTCTAAGGGTATCCCATCATATCATCTCAGCCACTATGGACGAAATCATCAATGTATACCAGCTGATCAGGTGGTAGTGTGTATATAACGCCATAACATTTTCCCAAATCCCATATACATGCAATATACGTGTATATAATGCCATCTGGTCATAGGTCAATATACATGTATAAATGAATGCAATGCATAATGAAGTAAGTCAGTAAGATTTCTCGGAATGTCATAAGATCAATATGCCTTCGGATAAACTTTAGCAACTTACGTATTTTTTTGATACCCATGAATAGAAGATATAATAATAGGATACATGGGAATCAAGAATATAGGGACCCTTAATTCTATGAATAGAGTCATTTATGAACGTTCCGCGTTTGCATGTTTCATTTGTATCATATGGATCATGCTAAAAGGAAAGAAGGGATAGCCTTAACATACCTTAACTCCATTAAGTCCTTAATACCTTCTAAGCAATTCTTCAAACAACTCAACTCAATCTACCATAACATAAGGAGATTCAAAATCAGTATTAAGTAAAGGCTATGTCTGCAACTTAAACTAGTAGCTCGTTTATGTAAATTTGGGCAGCATCTCCAGTACCATATACCAACAACAATGACCAGAGCAATCCGGGAATACATGATCATTAATAACAAGAAGCCATAAAACAACAACAAGTCACAACTACTTCACGACGAGCGGCAAACTCCAATTGGAATTCGTATACCCCATATCACCCCTTATAGACTTCATACTTTAACTTAATAACATTATTAACATGATAATGAATTCATTAATCAATTATTCATGTGTTATACCATATATTTATAATAAGGAAAACAACCCAGAACTCCAATTGTCCTCAATTAGAAACTTTATTCACTAGTTCATGTCTAGTCCATCCATTTAACTTAATCAATGTCAAGATAACCTTAAGAAGAAACGGCAAACTCCAATTGGAATTCGTATACCCCATATCACCCCTTATAGACTTCATACTTTAACTTAATAACATTAGTAACATGATAATGAAT
This sequence comes from Nicotiana tabacum, assembly GCF_000715075.1. Lineage (NCBI taxonomy): Eukaryota > Viridiplantae > Streptophyta > Magnoliopsida > Solanales > Solanaceae > Nicotiana > Nicotiana tabacum. The sequence goes on from NC_134101.1 coordinate 206,610,648, forward strand.
TCATTAATCAATTATTCATGCGTTATACCATATATTTATAATAAGGAAAACAACCCACAACTCCAATTATCCTCAATTAGAAACTTTATTCACTAGTTCATGTCTAGTCCATCCATTTAACTTAATCAATGTCAAGATAACCTTAAGAAGAAGCAAGAACACAATATAATTACCTCCTACAGTGGATGCAAGTCGAAATCCATGTTACATTTAGCTTACAACAGTCCAATACACCCCAATCACTTCATACCCAAAATGACAACTATAGTAGTGCCAAACACGCCGAAAATGTTACAAAGAACGACTAATCCACCATTTATCCTCCAAAACTCCAATAAACAGTAGCAAAATATACAGCCCAAAAGCAACACAAAACAGCCCACAACAAACCGAATAACTCGAACTCATGGCTTCCGATCACCGTCCCGTGAGTTCTAGCTATTACGAAAGACTTTATCAACTTTTCTTCATATTTAAAAGCTTAAATAAAGAAATAAGGTATTTTCTTAACAATTAAATACCTTCCAAAACTCAAACTACAAAGAAAAAGAGAGGCGATATAGTGATACTTACTTCGTATGGATCGTTTTAATGTTATCGCTACTTGATTTCATACCCCGGATAATAATCTTGTTGTAAACCCTTGTGGAGAGCTTGAGGGGAAGGTTAGGGGTGTTATTTGGTCTTTCTCTCTGGAAAAATGGGGAAAGAGATGAGATAAGGGATGTAAATATCCCATTTTGTTGAAAAGTCAAAAAGGTGCTACTTGGCACCCTATCATTGGCCCTTCTTCATATGCTTATATCTTTTTATCCGGACGTCATATGAATGAACTGTTAAGAGAGTTGGAAAATAGATTCCAAGACCTTCAATTTGGTATATAATATGTCCCAAAAATACCTCATATAACACACGAAACGTATTGCTAAAAAAGCTTTAGTGACATACCTGCTTGTTACCTATACAGTCTGCGCAGTCTCGCGAAACTCTAAATATCTCTCTACTCTGATGTCATATCGACAAACCATTTAATGTGTTAGAAATTAGATTGGTAGATCTTCAATTTTATATGTGTAACATCTCGTAATTCAAAGAATATTGGGAGAAAAGCTCCACTACAATTGACCTAATGTTTAGCACATTTATGAATGTAACCTGTGATGTCCTTTGGCAACTTTTGTTCCACAACTCGCTTGACTTCAAAACGTAACATACGACTATCATAAACCTAAAATAACTTACAACATGACCTCCTTATCATGTTAAGAACCATAGTCTCACCCCAAAATTCATGTTATAACATTCCAAACTTATCGACTTTCGACGAAACTTATTTTCTTCAATTTGTTTAGCTTCTAAGCCTTTCCAACCATCTTGGTACTTGTTATACATGATCTTAAATATTTGTAACCCCCAAGGTAATATGATTAACTTACTTTATGTACGTTCAAGGATGATCTCATTTCTGAGTTTACATCAATTGACTTACGACGTACTTTTGCGCACAAAAACATGGGGTGTAACATCATTCCCCTCTTTGGAACATTCGTCTTCGAATGTTGGCTGTTACGCTTATCAGTCTCTTAACCTATAGCTTTTATGAATACTTTAATATTGTACTTGCCATCTAGGCAATTGTTCTATGAATAACTCCCAAGTCCAGGGCATTCCCCCCTTTAGGCCTCTTTCTTACACCACGACTTGTTGTCTGAATTCTTCCAATCTCGTAACTGTTACTACCTTCTATCATGCAGCCTGTACGACTGTGACCTTGTAAGTTCCTATGCGAATCTTCTTTCCTTTTTCTTCATGCTTTTAGCCAATATCTAGGCCTCACCTTGTGAACATATACATAACTATGACAAGCAGTCCCTTTGGGCATCTATAAGTACATTGAAGTTCTTCGCTTTATAATTTGTCGAATGTATGACTATTTCTATATTTTGTTTCATAGCCTTGGTTATCTATCCTTATGGCTTTAGTGCATCTAGGTAGGCCATACTGTACCATAACACTTACTCCAGCTTATTAGTACCAAGGTGTGCTACAAAACTCTAGGTTACTCTTTCGCTGCTTATCCTATATGTATAAATCAACGTCCTTTAGTTCTTCTTCATTGTTGTTTATCTTAAGAATGACGGCCTAATCTCATCTCATACTTTGTAATCTTTCTCCATCCATTGTTGATTCACCTTAATATTGATCCATAATCTACCATTGATAACTTGAAACCTCTTACATAATACACTGTCACTAGGGCTCACGTCTCATCAGGGAACATCAGAAGTTATTTGTCTGATCCATCTAGGGACAATACTGTACTTCAATAACTGTATTTCATAGCATCACAATGTGATTCATCTTATGGGGGTATATTATTCCCGTGCAATTCATGAAATCCCTTTCTCGTTAAATCATTACTCAATCAAAGGCCTAAACGTCATCCACTTATCTATCATAACTACACCCTTATTCTACTACCAGGGCAACATTCCATCTCTTCTAAATTCACCTAGTCTTAGACTCCTTTGAGTTCATTCAGGCTGTACCGAGCTTTCAATAACTTACAGAAACCATTAACTCTCTTATTTTGATGGGTTTAATCCCGAAGACTTACCTATTCTCGTCACCTTCTCACTCACCTTTTCTTATCCTTACTCCTATATACCTAATACCATTCACTCTTCCATACTTTAGCTTGCAACCTACACATATGTATTTATACTACTCGTAGCATTCCTTTAACTTGCTAGCACCATAGATTTCCTTTCGTGCCTTCTTAATTGTCTTTAAACATAAGCAATTACTTTTCCTGGTTATTTTGCCACTTGTTGCATGATTACTTGGATTATCTTACTACCCATGAATACTGGAATTTCCTATAACTCGTATGGTTTCAAATATCACTTTTGATTTTTACTTCCCGTTCATTAGCCACGATAGGTGACACTTTCTTATGGAGTGTATACAATATTGTAGTGAGACTGTTGTTACAAGACCATTTATTCTTTATGTCACTATGCTTAAGTTTAAGCCTTCTTCCTTATTTCCTCAGCTAGTCTTTCCTTGTAGTACTTAAGGAGACCTTCTGGCTCTTGTAAAGTTGCGAGCTTGTTATATTGTATACACGAATGAATTTTCAATGTTCTTACTCGCCTACAAATATCCTTAGTTATATACCTACATGCCCTAGTAATCGTAGGGTTACTTCTGAACTTAAATTTTGATTGTCTCTTTAGTGGCACTTTCTCTTATTTCCATAATACTTATACGGTACCTTTAGTTACCCCAACTCCTATCGGAATATTTCTCAAGGATCATGATGTCATATCTGCAAGACTGAATTCATTATGTTGAGGTTCACTGCGTTTATCTTGCCTAATCTGTTGATTTGTTTGTATCCTCCTATCTAGCCATAACTAGGCTCTTCCTGAATCAACTACAGACTACTCGTTGGTCCACCCTCATATCTATATTTTATGTAACGCCTCTTGGGTTATGTCCTTTGTCTTAACTTACTTCGTGTAGGGGATCCTTATGTATCAATTGTTCATTCCCACTTATTTATCAATATCATTGGGTGCGAAACCCTTACTGCTTCTTTCCGGTGTCATGCTTGCATAATGTTATGCAGTCATATCATATCTGTAGGATCTGACTAAATGCAATATCATTCCTTTCAACTTTTTACCTCATTCTTCCTCCATAGTTACCTCTTCATCTTTGGCATTTTTTGTCACATCTTTACTGACATATTACTCGCCTTGTAACCCTTCTACACCAGGGAAAATTGAATTTCTTAAGGGTGACACCTGGTGTAATTGGAACACTTAGTCCCTTAAGCTTAGATTTGCTCATAGTGCTCGCTTTAAGGAAGCATCTTCCTGAATGACCTTTAAAGGTTATTCTTCTGTTGTCCATTCTATTATCACCGAAACAATATCTCTAAAATTCTCATGATGCTGACTATTATCAAATCATTCAATCCCTAATCATATTCAGTTTATCTTGTTCAGCAGCTCATACTGATTTCTATTACTACGGGGTCAACTCTTTCCTTCTGGTAATCACGTTGGAGTCACCAACTCATTTCTTGAAATGAGGATATGACTTTATGAGTTATACTCTTTTATTGCATCAAGGCCTGTCACCTCTTGTGTTTTCCTTTAATTGACTATATACTCTGTCATCCTATCATATTTTGATTTACTGTTATCACTCATTTATCACATCTTACTCATAATACTTCATTTACTCTCTTCTTATTCTCCGGCTAATATTCCTATCTATCACTTTATTTTGAGAACTTCAACAAAACGTTTTTTCAATTTTAGCTCCCCTCGCTTCATCTCAGTGGCTCTTCGGGGTGCCTAATATTCACTCTATTTTTTTCTTTCTAGGGGCTGGAGTCATACTATGGTAAATATTTATTCCTTCTAGGATTCCACTCCCTATCTTCTGAAATTTCTCAATATTCTAGTATTCATATTTGGCTGTACTATTCTAGAGTTCACCATCTGGGTGTCTCATAAGGAGATCTATTACCACATTTGCACTATCCTTTGGAAATGTTAGCTAATAGTAACAATCCATCCATAATTTTGGGTTACCCAAACCCCAGCTTGATCCTGATATCTCATCCTTTTCATAAACTATATGTGTTAGCTCACACAGGACATAATTGAGATTGGTGTGGTCAATTGTCTAAATCTTTGTAACTGTCATATGTAACTCAAAATGCTTATATTTCTCTGCCTGAATAGTAAAAACTGATAATCTTCACTAACTGAGTACCTCGTACCCCTCTTCACCTTGCTTCTTTTACTTGTTGAAACTTGTGTCCACCTTCCGATTCTCTTATTCCTTTTTACCATATGAGTGGATCGATATTCATTCCTTAGGGCTCCTTATCAAGAAGATTATACATCTTAGTACACACATGATCTACTGAAGACTTTACATTTACTCATCGTAAGAATGATGCAAAATCGAGTTCCTCTGACTCAACTCTTCCATAGTTACATTCAATCTCTTACAAACTGTCTTTCTGGATGTAGGTATCATTGTATTATGAATAAAATAGAATTTAGGAGTTTGAATTCTTACAACTGAGCTCTATCACACGATCTAGAGTAAGAAGAAAGAGCGATAATCCTAAATGCCCTGTAGCCTCCTGCTTATAAGTGTGGTGCACAACACACCCATAAACAAGACTCTACTAGACATGACTTGTAGACTCCCTAAGACATAACTGCTCTGATACCACTTCTGTCACGACCCAAATCGAAGAGCCGCAACGGGCACCCAGTACCTTAGTCAACCGAGTTCCAACGTAACATATCTTTATTATCATACCATCATGGGTAAATGGGCCAGAATGGCCGTCATGAGATAACCAGAATAAAACATAAGGGTATACTAGACATATGACGAGCCAACATAATATATAAGCTTATACATGTGACATACAGGCCTATAAGACCTACACGATCATTTCTACACTCAAAACATTGGCCGCCAAGGCCATACTAGTATCCATATACATGATATCTGTCTACAAGCCTATAAGAGTACATATACATCATAAAGGTCGGGACAGGGCCTCGCCATACCAATTGTCACACCTCCTTTTTCCTACCCCCGGAAGGGTATAATGGAGTTTTTTCCAATTTAAGTGGCAATCGAAACGGAATTATTTTATTTAAAATTTAGAGTCGCCACTTGGGATAATTTATGGTATCCCAAGTCACCGATTTTAAATCCCGAATCGAGGAAAGATTGACTCTGTTCTATAGTCCGCGAACACAGAAATCCGGGTAAGGAATTCTGTTAACCCAAGAGAAGGTGTTAGGCATTCCCGGGTTCCGTGGTTTTAGCACGGTCGCTCAACTATTATTATTGGCCTAATTATCCGATTTTAAAATATTTTTAAACCTATGTGCATTTTTAACTTTGAAACCGCTTTTATTGATTCAAGGAATTAATTCAAGGTTATTTAAAACACACCGCAAGCCACGCTACATGAAATGCACCCGTGAGTCACGACACGTTCTATTTAACCTTGTTGAAAATTTGAACTGGGTCACATGAAATGCACTCCCGGATTTTAGTAGTAGCCATGATAAATAAATAATTAACGCGCCTAAAGCAAACTACGAAATCTATTTTAGTACCTATTGTTGATACCCAATTTTTCCCTATATATTTTTAAATATGCAAAATACCTTCAAAATAGCATATCTAATGCATATATAAGTATGTCCAAGTGTTTTATTATTTTTCCTTAATTTTAAAGGTTTTTAAACCAATTTATTTCTCTATTTGTATCCATAAAGACCCAATAATAATTTTCTAAAAAATTATTTTTGGTAATTAATTTATTGGAATCTCAAATTTATGCCAAAATATAGCTAAGATAATTTTTGCATATTTTTACAAATTTATTTAGTATTTTTAAAGCTAAATTGCATATAATTGTAATATTGGCCTCTTTTAGGATTTAATTGCGTTTATATTTATAAAAATTAAGTACTGTATTTTTAAATTGTTAATTGTATGTTATTAATCATTTTATTGCTTCCAATTTATTTCCAGAAATTAATTTGCTATTTTTTATAAAATAAATAGGGAAATGGCTATTTAAAATCTAGCCAGATTTTATTTCAATTACAGCCTAAAATTGGCCCTAATTTGAACCCAATTTTCCGGCCCAATTCCCACTCAAACCTGACCCCCTAACCCAGTTTGCATGACCCAACCCGGTCTCCCACCTAACCCTTTTAATCTCAGCCGTTGATCATTTAGATCAACGACTCCCGTTCCCCCTTACCTTTTTTAACCCTGAACGACCCCTAAACCTAAATCATTTTCCACCTACCACCTATCTTGGATTCCATTTCTCTCTCAACTCTCTCTGAAACTCTTACAAACCCTAGCCGACGCCATCAAACTACACCCTAATCCATCCTAAGCCCTGCCTGATCCATGGCCCCTCGTGGGTCGCTTAAGAGAGTGGGTTTAATTGTTACGAGAGTAAATGCAAGATTTGTAGAAGATATGAAGTACCAAATGGTCTGTGTTCCACGAGCTTATGAAGGATTGAGTTAATCTCACTATGGTATTATAGCAGCAATAGAGTATATGCGTTCTGAGTTATTGAGTGTGTTTTGATCTATGGCATCGGGCCAAGTGGGGGGAGTCTGCTATTGATTAGTTGATTTCACGTTTATGAGCTATGTTGGTCCCAGTTCGAGGCGTTCGGGCGAATCAGTTATGGCCTAGGGATTGAGACCGATGATGGCTCGAGTAAAGGAAAAATTCTTAACAAGGTATATAGTATGCTTCATAAGTGTGTAAGAATCACATAATGTCTTGAGCTGTTATTGGTAAAGGATGCTCGGTGCATAGAGCAGGAAGTTTCTTGGTTGTAATGGAATAATGTCACATTCTACGGTGCGGAGTGCTAATGAGGCACAGGTTGATCGGTTCGTTTGATTAGACTAATTACAGTTTGAGTAGAGTGAATAACTCGTGGGAGTGGTTCTAATGTGTTCAAGATTCTACATGTAACAATAGGGTAAGTTAAAATTGTATATGTGGTTAGAGACAGAGTTTTCATTGGAAGATGTCTAGACTTGTGGTGTTTTCTATATTAATTGTTGGATTCTATGTATCACTATCAGGAGGTAACGAATTTAGATTCGCAGGAAGTTCTTCAGAGCAAAGTATTTCGAATGTGGTGCTTTTGGGAATATTTAAGAGAGTATTCAGCGGCTTATAAGTCTTAGACAGTGTGGTTTTATGCTTGGGTCTCGTGTGGTAATCCTGTGTTGAGGAATTTTGGTGCTACAGCAAGAGAGAATATCAAGTTGAAGATGAATCAGAAGGAAATTTAGATAGATAGAGTAGCTTGATAGTAGACCGAATCAGTATGGTATGGATATGATTAATTCCTTGTGTGTGTTCGAGGTAATAAGTTCTTTCAGGTATTTTGCGGCGATGCTCTTAGGTTTTGATGGCTTGCTTAGCTTGATCGAGCTAGAAGGATTCAGTCCTGACATGTCTGATTTGTGCAAAGGGAACTCGGAGGGTTCTTAATGGTTTTTACCGAGGTTTGTAGATGTATATCCTCTATGGGCATGCAATGTATAGTGATTTTTCTTCTAGATGGGACCAATGGAAAGTTTTGACTAGTGGAGTGCATAGTTGTTTGTGGCTCGGAAGAAAGATGAAGTTATCATGTTACCCTAGGACGGTATGGTATATGCGGTATGTTGTGAGGATCGAGATTTGCATGTGTAAAGTTACAGTCAGTTCTGAAAGGAAGTTCATGAAACCCTTAAGCAGTGGGTAGCCTTGGATGATTAAGGAAATGGTACTGCTAATTGGAAGTGATTTGACGAGAGTATATGTTTCAGTAGAAGGGCAATGTGATTAAGTTGATGGCACTTCGGTAGTATTACGACACTTTCTTGTTAGATCGACTGGTGATATTCGAGATTGCTTGGTGGCATAGGGAAACCTTAGAGTATCTATCGTGGGATGATTGGGTATTAAAGGTGTGGCATGTGTTCGGATGGCAAAATTGGGATTGGATATGGTGATTCATGTGCCGTGTGGATATGGAGACGGAAGTTCTCATATTCAGGCTATGATGTGGTTGTAGATCGCGTGTAGCGGCACTGTTTAGCAATTACCGGGATTTGGAGGCCCGAGTGGATCTTTCTTTGCTTGGTATATTAGATTTTGGATGTGATGTTAGGGTTTAGACTGGTTGTCTCCGTGTTGGGTTATTCCGGACTATTTCACTTTGGGCTATGCCGGAAATGCCATGGGTTGAGTGGCGAGGTGCATCGAATTATGTTCTAGTAGAGTGGTCTATATTTCAAGGACCCAGCGGACAGCTGGGAAGGATTGCCTTTATTAATTGGGCCTTCGTGATGGATGTCAGTGCAGAGGTTTCTACCATTGATTCAGTTCCGGTGTTGAGGGACTTTTCGAATGTGTTTCTTGTGGTCGGGCATGTCACTGGGCGAGGTTGCGAATTTCAGTATTAATTTGGTGCTGGGCACCGTATCGTATGGCTTCGGCAGGAGTTATAGTAGTGGAAGGAGTAGCTTCAGGCTTCCTTGGTAAGGAGTTTGTTGGCAGGCCAATGTGGGTGCATGTTCTAGCTTAAGTCGGCTTTGTTGGCCCCGAATTGTATTGTTGAGGGATAGGTTGATTCGACCGTTATTGAGCTTATTAGTGATCTAGGGAGATCTATGAGTTTCCTTTCTGTGTTGCGAGATGTTATGATTTGTTGGTTATGGGCACACATGGTGCGGTTCTATTAGGGTTCATAGTGGAAGTCGAGCAGGAAGAGTAATTGGGTGTTGCTCGGTGAACGGCGTATTGGTTATGTCCTATCGGGTTTGCGTGGTATATGTTACTTGTTTCATTGTGGGTGTAATGATTTGCTTTGGTTCCAGACATCAAATTGTGCGTGGTTGTCAATTTCGAGCATAGTGACTTGAGGTATCTCATATGGAGCAGTGTTTGGATAGGATCGCACATTGCAGCGAAGCTATATGGAGATATGACCTTGCGGGTTAGATTCGTGTGTTCTATTCTATGATGTGAGACGGTTTCTCAGCCTTGTGTTGTGGTGGCACTGGTGAGCTTGAGGTACAACTCTTTCATTTGAGTCATTTTCATGATTTGATTATGTTCGGATTGTTGCTTATTGGTGCGCGTATTATGCTAGTTGTGGCTTAGGCCTCTATTGATGTGTCATATCACCAGAGTGGTGTGTTGGATTAGAGGAGATTGTTGGGATCATTAATGAATACGAACGGATTCGATTTCAGCATGTTGGAAGGTTAATATCGAGGTTCAGCTCGGAAATTTGCTATGGTATTTGTCAGAGGAGAGTGGCTTCATGAATGGGTGATTTGAGAAAATGGTAATGGTTTATTGCGTATTTCATTTATCGTTGGCAGTATATGACAGTGTTGGAATGAGACTTTGGTTGATAAGAGGTTTTCTACCAGTATTCGGTTGTTGTGGACAGCTGCTGTGAATAGAAGTTATCGCTACGAGTGTTTGAGTTATGTGGTATATCATGGGATTGCTCTCGAGGTTGCAGACATGGGTTATTACAGCTGGTTCGGGTCTATTCAGAGTATAGGTGTGAGGTTTTGATCGTATTGATGGTTTCAGAAGTGAAAATGTGGTTCTATGGCTTAGGGGCCAGACTGGATTGTGTAATTTCAGTTGCAATGTGTTATTGGACCTATAAGAGATAGGTTGACGTGGGATCACCCCCGGGTATATGCATGGTAAAGTTATTCAATTATTGGTTGGATTCTAGAACAACTCTGGGTACGTTCGAGGACGAACGTGTGTTTAAGTGGGGGAGGATGTAACGACCCGACCGGTCGTTTTGAGGTTTTGCACTTTGATCGCCAATTCTCGGGCATGACTTGCCCCGTGTAATGTATTATAACTGATGTAGATCGTTGGTTTTGGTTTTTAGGAAAATCGAAATGAATTTGAAAGAACAGTCTTAGATGAAAGCTTTGAATTTGAAAGGTTTGACCAACAGTTGACTTATTTGTATATGAGCTCGGAACGGAATTTTTATGATTTGGTTAGCTTCGTTGGGTGATTTATGACTTAGGAGCGTGATCGGAATTGGTTTTGGAGGTCCGGAGTAGAACTAGGCTTGAATTGGCGAAGTTGAGATTTTGGCGATTTCCGGCTGGTAGGTGAGATTTTGATCCGGGAGTTGGAATGGAATTCCGAGAGTTGCAGTATATTCGTTATGTCATTTGGGATGTGTTTGCAAAATTTCAGGTCATTCGGATGTGGTTTGGTTGGGTTTTTGATCGAAAACGTATTTCGAAAGTTTTTAGAAAACAGGTTTGAATTCGATGAATTTCGGGTAATTTGATGTTGTTTGAGGTGTTTTGATGATTGGAACAAGTTCGAATGATGTTATGGGTTATGTTGGTAGGTTTCGTTGAGGTCCCGAGGGCCTCGGGTGTGTTTCGGGAGGTTAAACGGATCAATTTCATGTTTTGGGGACTTCAGAAATTGCAGGTTTCAGTTGCAGGCATTTTGGCCTTCGCGTTCGCGAAGGGCCGGGGTTCGTAAGCATCGCGTTCGTGAAGGTCCATGCCTTGTTCGCGAAGGTTTGTGAGAGGATTGCATCGCGTTCGCATAGGAGGAATTGGGTCTGATGGTCAGTTAGTCATCGCGTTCGTGATAGAGCAAACGCGTTCTCGAAGGTCAAGGCTATGGAAGCACTGCGTTCGCGACTGGCATGTCGCGTTCGCATAGGGTAAAGTTGGTCAACGCAATTTTTGTGCTACGCGTTCGCAGGTGGTTGACCGCGTTCGCGGAGAAGGTAAGTCAGGCCTGGGCAGAATGTTTTTAAGTCGTCTTGTCCGCGATTTTGGGTCTAATTTCACCTATGGTTGCTCGTTTTTGGAGAATTTTGAAGGAAATTAAAGAGGGATTCAAGAGGAATCGACTTGAGGTAAGAATCTTGGTCTTAAAACTCGATTATATTGAGAATTCCACCTAGAAATTCATGGAAAACTAAGCCTAAAATTAAAGAACTAGGGCTTGAGAAATTGGACTTTTGATTTGGGATTTGAAGGATCATTTGGGGTCGGATTTGAGAACTTTTGATATATATGAACTCGTGAGGAGATAAGGAATCTAATGATGTGAAATTTTTTGAGTTTCGAGAAGTGGGCCCGGGGCTCAGGTTTTGCTAATTTCGGGATTTTCGATATTTTTCGATTGTTTCACTTGGGCTTTGCTCCCTTAGCATATTGTGATGTATTCGTTCTGATTTTGGATAGATTCAATGCGCGTGGAGGCCAATTTGAGGGGCAAAGGTGTCGCGAGCTAGAGATTTCGCCGGTTCGAGGAGAGTAATGATTGTAAATGATGTCCTGAGGGATTGAAATCCCGGATTACGCATCGTAGTGCTATATTAAGGTGATACACACGCTCGATGATGAGCGTGAAGTCGTTTACTATTGGGGATTGTGACTTGGTCCGTCTTGATTGATGATTTTACCGCGTATTAGACTAAAACTTATTTGTTATCATCATGATTTGGGCTGATTGTCATATTTGGGCTTCGTGCCAGCTATTTGAACCCTTCGGGGATTGTTGTTGATATTTCCTCACTGTTTTGATTTTATACTTGAACTCAGTCATGTATTTTCCACTGTTTTCAAATCTCAGCCAAGTTTATTTTGCTTTAACACTTGAAATGATATTTCCAATAATATTTTTGGGCTGAACATCATGTTTTACTGTTGCCCGAGTGGCCTATGTGATTTTTGACTGAGTAAGGCCGAGGGCCTGTATTGTGAGGATACTTTTGGATCGGGCTGCACACCGCAGCAGTGAGATACTGATTTGATTATGAGGCCGAGAGCCTGAGATATGTACGCCACGAGGTGGCTTGTGATTGATATGAGGCCGAGGGCCTAGATTTGATGCCACGAGATGGCTTGATATAGCGCTTGGGCTGTAAGGGGCCCCTCCGAAGTCTACACCCCCGCAGTGAGCGCGGGTACCCATCATGATCTGAGAGTTAGCCCAAGGGGCTGATACTGTACTGAGAGTGAGCCCGAGGGGCTGATATTGTTCTGAGAGTGAGCTCGAGGGGCTGATATTGTTCCGAGAGTGAGCCCGAGGGGCTGCTACTGTTCTGGGAGATTGCCCGAGGGGCGAACCTTTATGTGTTCATCTTTCACATTTACTTGTCATTTTACCTGTTATACTGTGGTATTTGTGTCCGAGGGGCGGATGTTCTGTGTTTATCGGCACTAATTGTTTCGCATGCGTAGCTGTTGAAAAAGTCATTTTCAAAAGAGGTTTTAAACTGAGCTACGATGTTTCTAAAGATTTCACAGCTTCATTGCTTTTCTCATTGGTTTTACACTGCTTCTATACAGCATGTTGATTTGCATTATGTGATTTCTTAATGCTTAGTTGTTATTTACCTTTATTACTCACTGAGTTGGAGTACTCACTTTACTCCCTGCACCTTGTATGCAGATGCAGGTAATTATACACCCGGTAGTGGGTTTTGGATGATCAGAGGTAGAATTATCGGAGTTTAGCGAGGTGGCTGGCAGCGTTCACAACACCGCTTTTCTCCCTTTTCGTTCATCAGTCCTGTTTTGTACATTTCAGACCTTGTAGTTGTATTTATACTCTAATAGATGCTCGTGACTTGTGACACCCCGATTTGGGCTGTGTCGGGATGGTTTCTACCATTATTATTGTTATTTCCTCAACTTATGGTTATCATATCATGTTGTAGAACTATCTGTGGAATTTAACTGTTTAAAAGATGTGTTCTGTTTTGGTCCAGCTAGCCTTGTTTTCATGAGAGGCGCCATCACGACCGGGTTCGGGGTTAGGGTCGTGACAGCACTTTAAATACAAAAGTACATAGTAACAAAATTGTATTTGTGCATTAATTTTAGAAATATTATACATATATATATAAATAAAGGATCCGACAATCCGTAAATATTTAGATAGCGAACTGTTTTAACTGCTGATGAATCTTAATTTCTCTCTCTATGTAGTATGGCATACTCGAAGCAGGTACTGAAAAAATTTATCCTCAACGGGAGTCTTGCTTATGTCAAAGAAATTTGAAGATGAGCGCCGAAATTTAGTCAATATTCTGCAATTCAAATTCATAAAGCTCATCTTAATCTTGTTATCATGGCATTTCAATAAAACTTCTTGCATGATCTTCAAAATTTCAGAAAGATTTTTTTTATTTTAAGAAAAAAATAGTAATATTCAGAAGATTTACCTGAATTGAGAACTTTGAATATATGAATGCATTCATCAAGATCCGCTTTAGCGCCACATACCTTTCTTGGACAAAGCATCAAAACAAGCTTCCACTAAAAGAAACTCTATTAATTCTTGAATAGACATTAGTTTTCTCACCAAATTTTGATTTGTGTTTCTTGATCTAGCTGGTGAATTTATATAGGCATATATGAGAGAATACAAAATGATGCCATAAATTAACACATTAAATAATATTTGAGAGTTATGGACATAATCAATAAAATTTAGTAACGGAATATAGGGGAGGGAAAGTTTGAAAGAGCATAAATACATATTAAGATGTCCAATAAAGACACAATCATGGGAGGAAAAAGTTGACTTTGTATTTAAAGAATTAAATTTGGACTATTAATTAAAAATAAGATAAATAAAAAATGAAGAAGCAAAGTCAAAAAAAATGAGAGAAAAAAGATAAATGAGTTTCTTGGCTAAAGTCATCTTCTTTTTTTCCCTCAATACATTCATAAGTAATGTTGCCTAATAAATTTACTTGTGATAACAGTTATAAATTTTTATTTGTATATAAGGCATACATGCAAAAACAAATTACAAAGATATGTATAAGAAAAAAATATATATGAAACAAAGACACAAAAATAGAATGAGATAATTATATATAGTTTTATAATGTCAGAATACATTTAGAATGTGTAACACAAGACTTCTTACCTAACTTTCTTATTTAAATGTTCTATATAAAAATTTGCCCGCACTTTTGTAGTTGCATGAAGAATTAAAGTACTATGCCTAAATGATTAGTCTCATAATTTTTATATAAAATGAAAAAAAAAACTATATGAAACAAATAAGACACAAAAACAACTCAACATGATTACAGGTGAGAGAACGGTAGGAATAGAGAGAGGCTAATTAAATGAATTAAAAGGTGCAACTTTTTTTTTGCTCCTATTTTTTCTTTGTTTTCTCTTTAATATCTAGGGAACCTCTTGATAATAAAAAGAAGTAGGAGGTCACATTGTCAGAGATTGAGACTGTTCAACTAGGTCCTCTTTCTTTTTCCGTTTAGCTTTTCTTCAACTTTTAAATTATACAAAGAGTTTTGTCATGAATATATTTTAGTCTGTCAGCCCGGATGTAGTGCGAAATAAGAAAGGCAATCTTTGTTTGTGCTGAATATTTACCTTTCTTGGTTATCTAGAAAAACTTCTAAGGAGAGAACAACAAGAAGAAGACAAATAAGGAGGATTGTGCCAAGAGAAGGTGCATTAACAGTAAATCTACGAATTAGAAAATTAGAAATATATAAGAAGAGTTTAATTACTTCTTTAAAGAAGATATAATATCACATTAAAGTCACTAGATATTGTTTTTTGTTGCTCATCTTCAAAATTAGGGGCAGAGTCAAGTCAGATCTGCAAACTAAGTGCTCCATTTCGTGTATGAAACATTAATGGATGCTATAAAGGAAAATGATGCACATTTAAATGCTCTGAAAGGTACAATGTTTGTGCATTATCTCGACATACCAGGGCGTTCTATTAGTCTGAGTTTAATTAAGCAGTTGGCTAAGAAGTTTGACACCCATTCTCAATCATTTGATATTGGAGGTTCTAGAATGTCATTTTGTACGAAGGAGGTGCAGGATTGTCTTGGCTTCTAATGTGTGAGCAAAAATGTTAACATTCATCACTTGAGTGATAAAAATATCGAACAACCAACTTTAGTACTCAAAAAATATTTTTCTGATCTTGATTTAAGAAAACTCTCAAGGACGGCTGCCCTCGATAAAATTAGAACTTTTCTCATGGATGCTGACGGTTGGAAGGATGACTTTTTGAGACTATGTATATTCTACATGTTCTCTATTTTTTTCTTTCCACAAATCATAATGGAGTTGTCATTTTAGCCCCTGGTGTACTTTTGTAATCCAATGGATGAATTTGAGAAACATAATTGGGGAAAGGCTATCTATGATTTCTTAATTCTCTATATTGGGAGATTTAAAGAAGGGAAGGTCACCTATTTGCAAGGATGATTGCCACTATTGGAGGTTAGAACCAAATTAATCTCAAATAAATGTTCGGCCCTATGCAGCTCATTTTATCTGTTTATTTTGAGTTTTTTGACAGGCATTAGCTGACCAAAGGCTGAAATTGAGTACTAGTCTAAATGTTGTAGTCTCTTAAGCGGCCATTGACACCTATGATAAAGGTGACACCAGGAGCTCAGACAAAATACGCCAGGCTTTAGTTTTGTCAAATTCAGTACTACAGAAACTCACAATGATTTTCCTTTAGTTGTATCAGAAATTTATTAGTTCACATAATTATCATCATTCACTGTATTATTATTGTTATCTAAACAGCTAAGAAGTGTGATGCCTGCACTCTCTCGGATAATGTTGTGTGAGAATCATCGAAACAGCAGAATGTCAGAAACACATCCGAACATCAAGAAAGCACATCCAACGACGAGATGACAAACGATTGGCCAAAACGTTTGACGCTTCTTCTCCTCGGTGAGGTATTATTTGCTTATCAAATCTTTAGTTTGAAATCCAATCTATTAGATATTTTCTTTCAATTCGCACAAGTCAATTATTGTTATTATTATTATTATTAAAGATGGTTCTTCTATAATAGGTGATGAATTGTAAATCATGTTGAACAATAGTAATAGAAAAGCTCATACACGACAAGGCTTCTCCTTCTTTTGACTTTCATCATCCAATTTGTGAGGCTTTGCATGAATTTATAGACAAATAGCTTGGTTTGCCATTTCAGTATGATTGGTGGTTTAGGGCTCTAAATTATTATGGTTCATGCTTGCATTGTTGTTTTGAGCAAGGTCACAAGAACTTATTACCTTGTTGCATTGTTGTTCCTGTTACCTTGCTCAAAAACAACAATGCAAGCATGAACCACAATAATTTAAAGCCCTACATCACCAATCATACTGAAATGGCAAACCAAGCTATTTGTCTAGAAATTCACGCAAAGCCTCACAAATTGGATGATGAAAGTCAAGAGAAAGAGAAGCCTTGTCGTGTCTGAGCTTTTCTATTAGTGATGTTGAACATGCTTTATAATTCATTACCTATTATAGAATAACCATCTTTAATAATAATAATAATAACAATAATAACAACAACAACAACAACAACAACAATAGACTTATGTGAATTGAAAGAAAATATATGATAGATTGGATTTCAAACTAAAGATTGATAAGCAAACAATACCTCGCCGAGGAGAAGAATCATCAAACCTTTTGGCGAATCGTCTGTCATCTCTCGTCGTTGGATGTGCTTTCCTGCTGTTCGGATGTATTTCCGACATTCTGCTGTTTTGGCGATTCTACCACAACATTATCTGAGAGAGTGCAGGTGTCACACGTTTTTTTAGCTATTTGGATAACAATAATAATCCAGTGAACGATGATGTTAATTCTGTGAACTAATAAATTTC
This sequence comes from Nicotiana tabacum, assembly GCF_000715075.1. Taxonomy (NCBI): domain Eukaryota; kingdom Viridiplantae; phylum Streptophyta; class Magnoliopsida; order Solanales; family Solanaceae; genus Nicotiana; species Nicotiana tabacum. The sequence continues at coordinate 206,627,960 of NC_134101.1, forward strand.
AGATACAACTAGAGGAAAATCATTGTGAGTTTGTGTAGCACTAAATTTGAAAAAACCAAAGCGTGTCGTATTTTGTCCGAGCTCATGGTGTCACCTTTATCATAGGTAACAATGGCAGCTTAAGAGGCTACAACATTTAGACTGATACTCAATTTCAGCTTTCGGTCATCTAATGCATGTCAAAAAACTCAAAATAAATAGATAAAATGAGCTGCATATCTTAGCCAAATTATGGGCCGAATATTTATTTAAGATTAATTTGGTTCTGACCTCCAACAGTGGCAAACATCCTTGCAAATAGGTCACCACCTTCCCTTCTTTAAATCTCCTAACATAGAGAATTAAGAAATCATAGATAGCCTTTCCCCAATTATGTTTCTCAAATTTATCCATTGAACTACCAAAGTACACCAGGGGCCAAAATGACAACTCCATTTTGGTTTGTGGAAAAAAAAAATAGAGAACATGTAGCATATACATAGTCTCAAAAAATCATCATTCCAACCGTTAGCATCCATGGGAAAAGTTCTAATTTTATCGAGGGCAGTCGTCTTTGAGAGTTTTCTTAAATCAATATCAGGAAAATATTCTTTGAGTACTAAAATTGACTGTTCGATATTTTTATCACTCAAGTCATAAATGTAACATTTTTGCCCACACATTGGAAGTCAAGACAATCTTGCACCTCCTTCATACAAAATGACATTCTAGAACCTCCAATATCAAATGATTGAGAATGGGTGTCAAACCTCTTAGGCAGCTGCTCAATTAAACTCAGACTAATAGAACGCACTGGTATGTCGAGATCTTTCAGAGCATTTAACTGTGCATCATTTTCCTTTATAGCATCCATTAAATGTTTCATACATGAGATGTAACACTTAGTTGGCAGATCTGCCTTGACTCTTCCCCTAATTTTGAAGAGGAGCAACAAAAAATAATATTTGGTAACTTCAATGTGACATGATATCTTCGTTAAAGAAGTAATTAAACTCTTCCTACATATTTCTAATTTTCTACTTCGTAGATTTACTGTTAATGTACTTTCTCTTGGCAGAATCCTCCTTATTTGTTTTCTTGTTGTTGTTTTTCTTCTTAGAAGTTTTTCTAGATAACATAGAAAGGTAAATATCCCGCACAAATAAAGATTACCTTTCTTATTTCGCACTACATCCGGGCTGACAGAATGAAATATATTCATGACAAAACTCTTTATATAATTTAAAAGTTGAAGAAAAGCTAAACGAAAAAAGCAAGAAGACCCAGTTGAACATTCTCAATCTCTGAAAATGTGACCTCCTACTTCTTTTCATTATCAAGAGGTTCCCTAGATATTAAAGAGAAAAAATAGGAACTACGACTATAAAAAATAAAGTAAAAAAAGAACAACTAGTTCAATACAAATTAAGGTTCCAATTAAAAAATAAACAAATAAAGTGAGATAGCAAGTTATTAGAGATAATATAGCAGTACGACTTTCATTATTGACATTTTTATGAACTATTTTCCTCTTTCTTTTCTACCTTGTCTCGTCTACAGAAGCCTCTCTTCCCCTTCGTCATCATCCCGCAGCCTAGAGAAAGAAAATGATTCAACAGATATAAAGCTGAGAAAAATATGCACCTACATGTTGGCTTGAAATGACTAAATACAGTTCTGGAAGTACTTTTCCATATTTAGATCTTGAGGAGGCCAAGTATTCTATGATGATCTCCCACATATCATGTGCACATGATACTCTTATTATGTGCGACGTAAACACTGGACAACGACTATATATATATATCATAAGCTACAACTAAATGTTATTGGGTGTAGACTCTTTTTTTAAATATGTGTGAGCTACATGCTAAATCATAAGCTAGAGAGAAATATAGGACCACCTTTCCTTCATCATTCCAACTTCCATAACCATATTCCCTCTGTCATTTAGCGAAAACCGTCACTATCTTTATCTACATAAAGATCTCCCCCAATAAAGATAAGTTGGTCACAGACACTTAGTTTTAGCTTCTGCATCTAATCCAATTTGTGGAGCATAGGAAACTAAAAACATTGATCGTCTCATACCCTAACCTCAACTTGCTTTTAAAAATCGCCGATTATGATTGAGGATGATGATGGTAGGTGGTGATAGTTATTAATGGTGGGTGGTGGTGGTAGTTGTGACTGAGGAAGGTGATGGTGGGTGGTGGTAGTTTATAATGATGGATATTGCCGATTATATTTGTTGATGGTGATGAGGTGGCTAGTTGTGGTAGTTGAGGTGTATGAGTGTATGGTTGTGGTTGAGAATGATGGTGGTGGGAATGATGGATGGTTGTAGTTGATAATGGTGGCGGCTATGATTGAGGATGATGGTGGTGGTGGTTGAGTATAGTGGTGGACTGGTGGTGATTGATAATGATAGGCGGTGGCGGCAGTAATAATGAAGTGGATGATAGCATCTTAATGAAATTAAGTCTTTATAGATCTTAATCATACAGACATATTCAGACCCATTAAGTGATTGTAAAGTAAAAAACAAACACACTTAATAATTAAATCTGAATAATGAAGATTCAGACTTTAAAAATAAACACACTTAATGTCTGAGATCTGAATGATTAAGATTCAGACCTCTATTAAGTGCAAATAAAATGAGGCCTCAATCATCTCTCTCTTCTTCAACTTCATCTGAAATCCATCCTTCAATGGCCGGATGGGGAAGGCAACCTCAATCTTTGACATCCAACGAAAGACTGCCATTAACTTCGTCTTGATCATCTCCGACGTCGCAATTGATGACTTCTACCTCAATCGACTGCGGAAATCTTGGGGTCAAACTCCCGATGTTGCCGTAAATGGCATCAAAAGCTCACTGACAATGTATTTTGAACTTCAATGGAGGTCTCTACAAAGACCCAGAATGTGGTTGTTCGGTCTAGTGCAGAAGCAAAATATCGAGTAATGGCTTGGCAACATGTTAGCTAGTTTGGATCAAACAATTACTCAAGGAGTTAAAATTTGGTGAAATTAGCCAGATGAACTTGTGTGCGATAATCAAGCTATCCTTCATATTGCATCAAATCCGGTGTTCCATGAGAGAACTAAACACATTGAGATTGACTGTCACTCCGTCAGAGAAAAGATACTCTTAGGGGATATTGCTATAAATTTTGTGAAGTTGAATGATCAGCTTACAGATACTTTCACCAAGTCCTTCGCTGGTCCTCGTAGTAGTTACATATGTAACAAGCTCGATACATATGATTTGTATGCACCGGCTTCTGGGTGAGTGCTAGATAGCTAGATGTTATGTAAATAAGCGTAGTCCTACATGGAATAGGAGTACCGCAGATTTTGTATATTGTTATAAATAGGGGTTCTTTTATTATAGTTAAGGTACATCAACAATATAATTTTCCCGTGAGAAATTGTGTATTCTTTCTCACAGTATACATCAAATTATGTAATCAATAAATCTCGCGTCGCTCGTGTTGTTGCAGAATATACTCATATGTTATAAGAAGTTTTAGCTTTGGCGAAGCCAGTTTCATGAGATCATGCTGGCTTGTGAACCCACTAAGGTTAGCTTAAGATTTCTAAGCTTAACCTTTTTCTGGACGGTAAGATATCTAACATACTTGATTTATGAGCTAGGAGTTGAGAAAACTGTGAGAGACCGAGAGGTGATATTTGTTAACTGACAAACAAATGTAGATTGACTAGAAGCATTCTTTAAAAACTAAGAGCTATTTAAGATGTCGAATCTCAGCTCTTTAAAAGAAGCGAAGAAAACAAGATAGAGCCTGAGCTAAAGAAACAAGGGAGAGCTAGGATCTTTTCATCAAATTATCAAGTAATCAATAACTCTCGCCTCCCTTGTTTTCTCACAATATGCACACAAGAATTACATAATATGAGAAGGTTAGGCACAACCTAGCTCTATGAGATCAAACTTGTTTTGCAAGCCCAATGAGGTTGGATTATAATTTCTAACCTAACTGTTTTCTTTGGATAAGTAAGATTCTAACTTATTTGATTTCTTTAATTTTTGTTATATTAATAGTGGCCGGGTTGGTTTGCACGACTAGTCCACCGGTTTCCTGCTATTTCTCACCAACATGAATATTGGGTAACTTAACCTACCAAGAATTAAATAAATGGGAAGAGTTCACCTTCTGCGGCCTCCATTGGGATTCAAACCTTTGTTTGCAAGGTTGTTATTCCACTCTTCAATTGTTAGGCCATCCCTTGCGATTGTGGAAGTTTTAATGTGTTGACACTAAACCTCGTTGTATTTGACTATATGCTATAGTTTGTGCTTAAATATGTATATATGTTAAGTTATATTAATATTATATATTTATGTGTAAATATCTAATATTTATTTATTTATTTATTTGTTCTTTGCAACTTTTACCTTTTTTATATTATGTAGGGAGCTGTTTGGGCTTATTTTTAACTTTTATGCCTTGCTAAGTGACTACTTTTCTTGCAGGTGCTTGAAAGCTTGGTTCTCAATGGGTGTTGGATTTAGTCTTGCCGTGTTGGCTGCAGTTACTATGGTCAGTCACCTGCTAGATTCAGTATTGTTTTATTTCTTCTATATCTCCTAATTAATTAATGTTTGAAAATAGCAAAGGAAAAAGGATTTTCCCATTTTGTTTAACTTCTGCCCATTGAATTAGCATTTCTTCATCCTTGCCAGATTCTTTTGTATGAAATCGGCCAGATACTGTGTCTCTATTATAGCAACACTCAGATGAGCTATGTTATGAGTGGATATCTGTTGGGGTTTTCTTCTATGGTATGTATTCTCACATTATAACTCACTTGGTTTTCAGTCTTTCTTTGGATTACTGTGCTTCAAACCAATACTTCATTACCATCATGGCTAGGAACAGGAAAAAAATATATGAAAAGTAAATGATTTTTCCTGTCATTAGGCATTCATAGAACTGAAAAACAGAACTCAAGGTTGCAAATAAATGAACGCCAATTACATACCAATCAAAAAATTGTTTTTTTTCCGACCCATATACCAGTTCTTCTCTTGTTCTCAATACAATTAAACTTACAACCCTCTGAAAAGCAAAAATGAATAGAGAATATTGATGAAGTTACCTTTGTCCTTTTGCTCTCTTTCTTGAGCATAGTTTATTTTCTTAGGCAAGATGTTAAGCATGTTTAAGCTGCTTCTAACGTGTACCTATGTTGGTTGTCTATTTGGCTTAATAAGGTAAGGGGTGAAATGGTCTTGACTAATGCTATCTTTTTGGGCTTAAGGTAAGGGATGAGCATGGCTGTGACCTACATAGACATGATCTGGGCTAGAAACTGCTATTTGCATTCAAATCAAGAGTTCTCTAAACAGTTGCATCTGCTTCATTTGTTTTTGGGCGCAGATATCAGGCTTGACCATCTCACTGGCTGACATTGGATATCTGTGCATATCTTCCATCATATCAGTTTCAGTGCATGAACTTGGCCACGCTCTAGCTGCTGCAAGGTTAAGACTGATACTGTTTTGAAATGTTTGGAGTACAATGTGAATGTAGCTATACTTAATATATGTATTCATGGAAATCTTCTTGAAAGATTATGTTCCTTCTTGTACTTGTACTCTTTCATTACTTTTCCTAACTTCTTCTGGGAGAAAATAATACACGTGGGACAATGCATATACGAAGAATGATGAATAATTTTCTCTTTAGATGAGTATCTGTGGTTTCAGTCCAGTAGATTAATAATGGCAGTGCATCTAAGCTTTGGCTTCATTGAAGGCTTACTTAGAGATGATTGAGAATTTTTGAACTGTTATTGAGCAATATAATCAGGGTATGTTAAGGAAGAGAGTTCGTTACATGAACAGACTGACAGATGTTTCTTCCTCTGATGCTCCTGTTAATCACACCTCTGGAACAAGAAAACCAAAGCCAAAGCCCAAACAATGGATACTCAAAGGACAAGAATATGAATCTCAGTTCACCCATCATGTGCTTCGGTGCTTTTGTTTGAGTATCCTGAATTCTCTTCCTTTTACCCAAAAGGTTCTGAATGGCGGAAAGTTCTCTACATGTGTGTTCGGGCTGGTGGGAAACGAGGGGTATGAATCTTTTTCTAGTAGAGTTTCACCAATGAATTGATCGAGCTGGAGGAAACGAGGTATCAAAGTGTAGTGGCACAGAGTTTCTAGGATAAGATGCAGTTAACATTTCTTGTACTTTTTTCTATGCATGATTAATAGCTTCTATGAAATCTTTGTATATAAGCCTCATGGCTGCACAACAAATAATAGATATGTTGTTAAGCATGTTAATTGCATCAGTTAACGTTCATGATCTTTGATTTAACAATTGGCTAACTATTGTGTCATATACCTGATCAGTTGACATGTTTTGAGACCTAGCAGTAGCAGTACATGAATCTCACAACTGCTTTTGTAGGCACTACATTCTGGAAAAGCAGTGAGGGCATACAGATGGAGTACATCGCTGTATTTCTGGCTTCATTATTTCCAGGCGCTCTTGTGGCATTCAATCACGAGTTATTGCTGGCATTATCCAAAGTTTCTGCTCTTCGTATATATTGTGCTGGCGTTTGGCATAATGCAGCTGTGGGTGCTTATAGCAGCTCTTGGTTTTTTAAGGAATGCTAGTCCATCTACATTTATTTGTCATATTATGTACTCTTTGTACTGATTGGGCGACTTTTCTTTCAGCTCTGTGCTGTTTGTGCTTGGGCGTTGTTTGTTCAACCCTTGATCTTGTCTCCATTTTACATTCATGATGAAGGCCCCGTGGTAATTGAGGATTAATTTCCTGTACTGTAAGGTGCTAATTTGATGGAACCTAATTAGGCATTGTTGTGGCTAATGTGTTCCAATCACAATATCTTGAGCAGGTGCTGGATGTGTCTCCAACATCGCCATTGTCTGGCTATTTATCTCCTGGTGATGTCATAATATCATTGGATGGCATCCGCATCAATAATCTTCAGGAGTGGTCGCAAATGATTGCTATACTAATTGAGCACTATCAAAACTCTCAGAATCACAGCCTTCCTGGGAACTCTATGAAAACAAGTGTTGGTAAAGGCTACTGTGTTCCCTATTCTTTGATTGAAGAGAGCAAACATATTTCGTTGAAAGGCAATGAAACTTCTTGCCCAGATGAATTAAGTCCATTTATTACCATTCCATGCTTGGATCAGGCCATGCCTGATGATGATAATCTTGAGGTTAACCATCAAAGGGATGGAGGTGAACTCCACTGCTTATATGCAACGGATATATTAAACCTTGAGAAATGTGGTGATGGTTGGGGTAGTATTCGTAACAACAGGAGCAGCTGCTTGTGTTCCAAGGTGAATTTTTAGCGTGTCCTATTTTGACAAGAAGTTACATCTTTATATCATTTTTCCAGCTGTTTATGTTTGTCATGTACTGCCAAGAAAAATTGCTCATGTAGTTTGTAATGCGCTATATGATTAGAACAAACACAACCACACTCAAAATGCATTTGAACGTGTGGTGAAGAATTGATGTTTTATTGCAGGACAAAGCATGCTTTGTTCCACTTTTGTCGACCGGTGTAGCATGGGTGGAGATAGCATATTCAAGTCCTCCTCTGCATTGCTCGCAACTTGGAACAATGCGTGTTGTTGACGATGATAACTCAAGGGAGAACCCCTGTGTTAAGACTTTTGTTTTTGTGGGTAATGTAAATTCAATGAAGCATTCAGTTCTTTTGACTTCATATCAACCTCGTTGATCCGCTAAATTTGGTGCACATCTTCCATACGTACTGGAAAAGTTTTTGATGTTCACCTTTAATGTCTCTTTGGCCCTTGCACTTCTCAACAGCCTACCGGTATGTACTCATATAGAAAGGATAACTTTCTCTGATTTCCATGTCTTTTAGCCCTCGTGTGGTCATATCTTCTTGTGTATTTTCTGTGTTAAGCTTCAATGGAACCTCAAGGTGATGTTAGGAAATACCAGTTTTGTGGAAGGTTGCAACAGCTTGATGGTTACAGAATTGTGCTGATTTGGGCCCAAAAGGATAGAAATCATTGTGGATGAAATGGGTCTTATAATGGATAATTTCTTAGAAAGATTAAGCATGAAAAGAGCTTGGAAAACATGAAAGTCAAGGCATGTTTAATGCTGGAAAAACAGTGATGATTTTATGGAAAGATGAAAAGAAAAAAGAAAACACTGCAAATTAGGTTTCGTCAGGCATCATACCACAAGTTTAGGATTATCTGGATGAAGGAAGATTACTGAAGTATCATGTAATAGGTTTACTTTATGGAATTGAGAGTATGACATACTTGGTGTAGATGTTACCTACTCGTGCTCAAAAGGGTTACCCTTAACATATAGGAAGCAAATGATATTTCTGTTCCAAACGGCTTCTTAGGCCTCATTTGTTTGCACTTAATGGAGGTCTGAATCTTAATAATTCAGATCTCAGACATTAAGTACGTTTGTTTTTAAGTCTGAATCTTAATTATTCAGATCTTAATAATTAAATTTGTTTGTTTTTTTACTTCACAACCACGTAATGAGTCTGAATATGTCTGTATGATTAAGAACTATAACAGAGACTTAATTTCATTAAGATGTTATCACATATTCATTATTACCCGCCGCTACCGCCTACCACTATCAACTACCATCATGCCACCACCACCACCACCACCATACTCAACCACCACCACCACCACGCCACCATCATCCTCAATCTTAGCCGCCAACATTATCGACTATCACCACTCACCATCCTACCACTCCGACTACCATCATTCTCACCCACAATCAATACTCATCCACCTCAACTGCCACAACTAACCACCCTATTCCCATCAACAACGACAGCCGGTACCGCCCATCATTATAACCTACCACTGCCCACCCACCACCTTCCTCAATCACAATTACTACCACCAGCCGCCATTATTAACTATCACCACCCACCACCACCATCCTCAATCATAATCGCAACCACTACCAATCACCACTAGCTACTAGCATGAACCACCATCATCAACCAAAACTACTACCAACTACCGCCTCTAGTCGGCATTCACCCGTTAGCTATCACCACCAACAACTATCATATTTTTAAAAACTATATATTTATTGATAGAATATTAGGTTAGTATTTCATTTGAATTTTATGTTTATTAATTTTCAAATAAAAATAATTTTTGTACATTCAGATGTTAAAAATCAAACAGTCTTAATTATTTAGTATTCAGATCTTAATATATATCTTAATATATTCAGATGTGTATTTAGATTTAGATGTCTTAATCTTAGTACACATCTTGATATTCAGATGTGTATTCAGATTCAGACGTTTTAATCTTAAAAATAAATAAACGAGGCCTTACTGAACTTTATAGACTCCACAGATTGAAAATTTTCCTAGAAAACTCCTGTTTGCTATTGTGATTAGCAACAATACCATGACAAAATCATGAAACATCTATTGGACGGAACGAATTGCAATCTGAGGTGTCAAAAACAAGACAAAAGATGTTAGTACTATTAAGGTGTAAGCATGTGTTATGCCCGTTTTTCAATGAAATTATTACCTTATCAAAAAAGGTGGAAGCATGAATGAAATACCTCGGTGATATGGTTCAAGTGGGTTCAACATTTGTAAATGGTCGTGTGGGTGATTCCATTCTCTTACATATTCCCTCTATTTTAGGAGACCTGGACTATATTTTTTTTAAAATGCTCTCTATTGGGATGTGGCCATAGTTCTTTTCTCTCTCTTCTCCCTTTCCAAACTTCGACATAGTCCTTTGCTTAGTAATGGATCAGGGAATCACTTCTATTTTGAGCGAAAAAACTTTTGAATTAGTTAGCGTTAATGAGGAAGGTGAAAGCTAGTTTGTCCATACAACGCGCAACAGCTGATGTATGCATCAAATTAAGATTGATGAAAGCAACTTTCGATGGGTATGTGAAGCATTGATTCAAGCCTCACTACAGTCTAGTAATAAATGCAGGAGATAGGGTAGGAAGACACAAGCGTAATAATAAGGAAGATGTAAAATTCTAGACCTTCGGAGTGGTCTAGAATTTTAATTGCGACAGGAGGTTCGTTAGAGTAGAATGTATCCTAGGGGATGATAAATATGCAATTATCATCACATAAGGCAGCTACGACCAAGGATGAGGGACATAGCAAGGAAGAGACAAGGATATATAGGGATATACCTAGACCCAAGATTCCATCTTTACGCATACCAGTCCAAGTCTTATAAGGAAGATGTAAGGATTTCACAATGACCAACGAAGATCAGTGCTGCAACAGGGCAACATCCAGATCTATCGAAGGAAAGAACATGGTAAGGAACATTCCTTTTCGAAATGCCTCATCGACTAGTTCAATGGTCATTTAACTTCAGCTCCATGTATAGGTGATCTAGAAGTGGTTCATAAGAAGATGGCATGTAACGGTTGGTCTTAAAGTCACACCGATCGAGCATAATTTGTTCTCAAACTCCCGTCCAGAGTAGAAGCAAATAAAGTCAAAGCTGGTGAATGGTTTTGGAATGGTAGAAGATTGACTCTGCAATTGTGGTCTCTCGTGACAGGAATAAAGTTACTAGCAATGAAATCAGATCACAGGTGGGTGAAGATGTTTGGAATCACTATCCAAGCATGGACTTCAGACACATTCAAATTCATCGGTAACAAGTGTAGTGGTTTTGTTGGATTGACGAAGACACCAAACATAAGGTGCATCTATTCCAAGCTTGTATCTTTGTGAAAAGCAAGGGAGAACTGCCAGAAATTTGGAGTTGATCAATGAGGATTGAGGGTTCGAAATTTCATTATTGGAGAACCATCACGCTAAAGTCTAGCCAATAGGAAAACCTAGCTTCGGTAAAGCAGAGAGGACACCGGTTGAAGTAGGTACCTCGAGCCATGTATCGAGGCTAGTAGTTACACACGTGGGAGGACACTTTGCAACTTTAATTTAAAATTTGGTGCACTTGTTAATCCAAAGGATAAAGGGTTAGCAATCTCAGAGGGTAATGACTAATGAGGGGAGAGGGGATACTACAAGTGCGGTTAAATATTTTGGCTTGGAAGCAAATAAAAACTATTATAAAAAGAGCACAAAAATGAAAGCCCATATAAGAGTTTAGCTTATTATAAGAGAAGACATTTTGGAGATAGTTGGACACAAGCCCAAAACAAATGCAAACCAATTTAATACCTTAGCCATAGTGTCTCTTGGCTTTGAATACTCTGATACCAAAGTCCTTCATAGCCTCCTCTCAAAACAGAGCTCGGAAATTAGCTCCTCTACAGACGGCGAAGCTACTCCACAAGACACATCGCATTCTCCCCTCAAGCATCGAAGTAGTTCCAATAAGCAACTTAGGCACGAATTTCTCTTCCCAAGTAGTTTGCGAAGCTCTTCTGTTGACATGGTACGGGGGTGATTCCAATATGCAGCTAATAGACAAATCTTCTCTTATCGAGACCTCGAAATAGACTAGAATCAACATGGTGAAGGCATGCAAACTCTTTGTGGTTAATGTGACTGTGCTCGAGCATGATCTCCCGGATATTATTCTAAGAATGGAGCAACGGAGACGAATCCAAATTCAGCAAAAGGAGTCAAAGCAAAAGTTTGGAAAGGAGAAGAAAAACAAAGGAGAAGGGGAAAGAAAAAGGTTAGCCTGTGGAATCAATTATGATCGAAAAGGGCAACATGTTAGTGGAAGTAGGGGTAGGCACTACAACTTCTTTTCTGGATGAAGCTATTTATCATGAGCTAGAACGTGCGGGGTTGAATAAGGATGGGAAAAAGACCACTATTAAATCTCTCATTCAAAAGTGGAGGGTGGATATTTGTAGGAGACTGAGATAATAGGACTGGTCTGGTAGAATGATTTAGCAACTGTGGGGTTAGCAGTTGGGATGCTTGGGTGGAATTAAAAATCATGTGGAATTAGGCTAAAGATTGTAATGATTTGGGATAAGAGTCGGTGGAACAAAATAGACACACTTCAGGGTTCCTACTCCATATCATATATGCTTGAGAGTTTTCAAGAGGAATATAGGTTGTGCTTCATAGGTGTTTATGGCCTCACACTAGTCCAAAAAAGGAAGAGATGTGGAATGAACTTATAAGGGTAAGGGGACTATGGTAAAGTCATTAGGTTTTGGGAGGTGACTTTAAGTGTTTGCAGATTTGAAAGTGAAGCTAAATTGCATAAGAAGATCTAGAGCCATGAAATCATTCTGAGACATTATCCAGGATCTTGATGTTATTGATTTACCTCTTCAAGGGGCTCATTACACCTGGTCAGAGCTGATAAACGCATACAAGCATCCAAAATTGATAGGTTTATCATCTGCTGTGGAATGGCACACTTAGAGTTGTGAGACAAACTGCCCTTCTAAAGGTGATCTCAGATTATAGGCCAATCTTATGGGAGAGTGGGGACTTGGAAGCAAATCCTTGTTTCAAATTTGAAAACACGTGGCTACTGTCAAAAGGGTTCCTTGGCAAACTGAAGCACTTATGGCATAGTTAGACTTTTACTGGTAGTGAAGATTTCGTCCTTCTACAAAAGTTGAAAAACTTGAAAAAGGACATCACTACTTGGAATAAGGAAGAATTTGAGAAGATGGAAACTAGGAAAACCGGGGAACTAGATGAACTTACGACATTTGACCAGTATGAAGTAAGGCAATTGACTTTGTCTGAGTCCAATATGATGAACCTGGGAGTTAAATTACAACAGCTAGCCAAAGCAGAAGAGATATCATAGAGGCAGAAGTCTAAGTATCTTTGGCTTAAGGAAGGAGACAGGAACACTAAATACTTCTAAAAGAGTGCCAATTCACACAGAAAGGGAAATTGCACTGACAAATTCACTGTGGGTAGTGAAATCATTGAGGATAAAGAATTGATAAAGTAGACACTGGATTTATATGATAAGCTGTACACTGAACAGGAAAATTGGAGACCTTCTTCTAATTTTGAAGGCATTGCCTCCACAACAGAAGAGGAAAGGTGTGATCTGGAGGCACCTCTTTTTGAAGAGGAGGTAATAGCAGCTAAATCAACTGCATCAAACAAGGCAGTTGTAGATGGGGATACAATGGCCTTTTACCTACAGTCTTGCAAATTCTTAAAATATAAAATCTGACTTCCTTGTAGAGTTGAATCCTTATCATCAACAATGTTTGAGGGTTAGATCATGTAATGCATCCTTCATTGCGCTGATATCTAAGAAGAAAAGTTGGAATTAAGAGACTACATGCAATTGGCCTTTGGCAGTGTATACAAGTTAGCTAAGGTCCTAACAAAAAAATTGAGGAAAGTAATGGGAAACTTGGTCTCAAATCAGCATCCTGTCATTAGAAAGGGGGGGCATATATTACATATGCCTCGTTAATAGCAAATGAGTTTCTTGATTGGCAATTGAAGCAGAGGGGTGAAGGTATCCTATGTAAGCTGGTCATAGAGGAAGTTTTTACCAATTGAAATGGTCCTATCTCATCTCCATCCTTGAATAGATGGTAGTTTTGGTAAAGGTGGATCAAGTTCAACATTTCCATTGTGAGTATTCTATTTTGATCAACATAAGTCCAGTTGTTCTTTTCCCCACAAAGAGGCTTGAGGCAGGGTGGCCCTCTATCATTATTCGTATAATACTAACAATGGAAGGATTGAGCAAAATATTGGACAAAGCTAAGAAGTTGCAATGGCTAAATGGCTTTGAAGTTGGGAGAAGTTGCAACTAAATGGCTTCTATGGGCAGACGATAAACATGTGCTTTTTTTTTAACCTAACACTCCTTGTTTTTGAAGCTCTATCAGATTTGCCAGTAACATGTTCAAAAGTGTAATCTATTCTGTTAATGAGGTGCAAATCTGGAAGAACTGGAAAATATACTGGGAAGCAGCATTGGGACATATTACAGATGTCTCATTAATAGCTTATGAGGTTCTTGATTGGCAGTTGAAGCAAAGGGTGCAAGTATCCTATGTAAAGTGGACATAGAGAAAGAACTGGTCCTATCTTATCTCCATCCTCGAACAGATGGGGGATTGGTGAAAGGGGGATCAAATGGATCAAGTTCAACATTTCCATCGGGAAGTATTCTATTTTGATCAACATAAGTCCAGTTGGTTTCTTTTTCCCAGAAAGAGGCTTGAGTCAGGGTGGCCCTCTATCATCGTTCTTATCATACTAGCAATGGAAGGATTGAGCAGAATGTTGGACAAAGCTAAACAGTTGCAATGGCTAAATGGCTTTGAAGTTGGGAAAAGTTTCCAATTAATATATCTTATCTACTTTATGCAGATGGCACCTTGATTTTTGTGTGGCAAGCAGAAATCAGGTTTACTCATTAACATGCTCAAAAGTGTAAACCATTCTGTTAATGAGTGCAAATCTGGAAGAACTGGAAAGTGCATTGGCATTAGGACTTACCCGCCTACCTACCCAGGAGTTCCACTAGGGGCAAAATACAAATTAGAAGTTGTATGGAGTGGGACCATTGAGAAGTTTGAGAAGAACCTAGCCTCCTGGAAGTTGCAGTATTTATCAATGCGAGGCAGACTAACCTAGATAATAATGTCCTTGGCAACATTCCTACTTACTATATGTCGTTATACCCTATGAGTGGCAAGATTCTGAGACAACTTTAGAAAAGGAATTTCCTATGGGAATTTCCCTAGCATCTTGTAGACCTGTTTTCTGCTCTCATTAATGTTGTATATAGTGGTGGCAATATAAGATGACATCAAATCTGCAACTCTTTAGAAGATTGAAGCCAATGCTTTTGCTTAAGTAGGTCGTTCATGCATGAAACATACCAGGTCATGCATTAGATCCTCTGTTGGACAGACATTTTAGTTGTCTATAGACATGGATTGGGTACCATATATACGTTCTTGATAATCAGAAAATGACTTGCTAGAAATTGAATGCATGTGTTTCTATGTAAAATAGGTTTGATGAGATCGCAGGGAAGCTGCACCAAACATAAATGTCTTGTATGACAGGGGCAAGAGCATAAAAATCTGAAAGTCCAGTGGAAAACCTGGTTAGGTCTTAAATGGTGATCCAGATGTTGTAATAAATTTGAGAAACTTCATAAAATATTGTGTCAGACTGTCACCTTTTCACACCACATAAGAGAGGATGAAGTATAAAAATACAGCAATTTCGTAACTTCGATGTTTCATGTCATTATATTGAGATCTTATTGAGCTTTGTGCTTGGACTTTTGGTAAAGAAAAAAAAGACATCCTGAGGCTTGTCTTGGCTCTTTGAAGTTGTTGCTTCTCAATTTTCATGCTCAACTGTCTCGTCTCTTTCCTCCTTCATGGCTATTCATGAGTTTTCGTCAGTCCTTGTAGTTAAATGTTATTGCTGTTCGATTGGTGATTTTTAATTTTTGAATACTTGTTGTGGCTGGCAACATCAGCACCTTTACAAACTAACTTGATTAGTTTCCAACTTACTGAATAAGTCGGCTTGTGTACTCATTTACTATATTTAGTAATCGATTGCAGATAATGACCATTCTCTTTTGAATATTTCTTCTTTGAGAATATTGTGGCATAATACATAATTTCTTAATTCTAGAACAGTGGTAAATAAGTGACTGCAACTTAAGTACAATTCGCGTTTTCATAACTCCCTTTGCTTCTCCAGATGTATTTCCTTGATGGTGAGGCGATCTCAGAGGTGATTATACACTACTTAAGGTTCCTAAGTTCTAGGAGGAGGAGAACCATTCTTCAGTATTTCCTATTGGGTGGGACCGTTGCATCTATTCTTATTATCTTCGTTCAGGTTTTCCTTGTTTTATTATGAGATAGTATTTTGCCAAAATATTGCTTGTAAAGGGGTGGAGCTTGGAGACAGATTTGCTCTCCCTGAGAGTTTGGAATTATTATGTCATTTACTCATGTATGTTTTGACAGATTAGCGTGGTAAATGTTCTTTTGTGTCTTTGCTGCCTCCTGTGCCCCACAAAAAGAAAAGACGAGAGAAGAAAAAAACCTACACTTTTCGTCATTGAGTTAAATTTTACCTGTAAAAAATGTTTACTATGCACTTTCTTTTTCCCTTTTTTTTGTGGCTGTATTGGCTGCCTTGAACCTTTACTCTAGCACAAAATTTGGTAGAGTAGCAATCTTATGGTATAAGCTATTTTTGATTCGTCATCAAAGTTTCATGTTTGCGCAAATAATGTCTTTCTTTGAGTGATAATTCAAATGCTGTTAAATTCTATTCAGACTAAGTGCATATGGTAGTTTCTAGGGAGGTGCGATATGATTGCCTTATCTAGCTGCTTAAATTAACAGAAATGAAGTTGAGACAGTATGACCTGCGAATATCTGTTAATCGGAAACTGTTCTCTATTATTTGGGCCTTAGAGAGTGGCAGGTTGATGCAGACTTGATAGTTAATGATGCATATGTTCTTGACGTAGTGCATGAAATAGGGATGCTTCAAAGGCGGTCTTCAAAACTTTCTTCTACTATTTACCATATCAGAAACACCTGAAAGAAGAAGAGGGTACTCACCTTGTATTGTTATCTCTCTCTCTCTCTCTAAGCCTATGTAGAGGAAGTGCCTGTGGTGTAAACGAAAGAAAGCAGAGAGAAGAGGTTTAGGAAGACACTGGAGCAGTGTGGGAAAAATTAGAGAAGAGAAGAAGATTAGACGAATTGAGCCAAGGAGGAGAATTTTGTATCTGTTTTAGAGCGTAGCTAGTGGTTACTATGTTTTTCGGGCTCAACGACCAAATATATTTGTTGACTAAGTGAATGCAAATGGGTGTAATAGACAAGTTCACTTTCCAAAATATGATGGTATGGTACACACATTCCATGGAGGATAGACTCCAGAATGACATATGAGTAGAAGCTCTTATTTTTTCCCAATGATATTTATCGAAGACAAGTTGTAAAAGATTATTCTATAATAAAAATAAGGATAAATAAACTAGAACATCAATTTTCGATTAGAACCATCATTTTGATGTCCCTAAATAACTCTGCTCACTGTTTTGCGTTTCTTATAAAGAAAGAAATGGGAAAGTTGTTCATGGTGGAAGCGTAATCCTTTTAGTTGGGTCACATGTCCAAGATTGACGACATCGACACATTAGTTGCCTGTGGGTTGAAACATATGCCTATCTCCCATACTTAGTGACCGTCTCGATGGCATTTCCAATTTGTTTAGCATTACTCGTTGTCGTTGATCCAGGTCTAATTATTCTATGATTTTCGAGTGTTTTCAAAAGATCAAACCTGTCTTTCAATTATATGGTTAGATTAAAATATTGTTCTTGAATGTAGCTTGAAGCACAACAGGTTTCATGCTTATTATATAGATCTTTCCAGAACCTCTGGCCTTGCTTACAAGCTACTTCGGAGGTAAGTAAATCTGGCCAGTGTTCATACAACTTATCTTTTTCACCTTCATATTGTAAAGGTTAGGAAAAATATTTATTATTCAACAGAGTGGAAGAGGAAAGAATTGACAGAGAAGAAACATGTAGAAATGCTCGAGTACATAACACTGTAATTTACCGTAAATTGTGTACTGGGAAAATGACATTGTACGGCCGTTGTCAAAATAATAGCCAAAAAATGTATATTTTTTTGTATATATATACATTCTATATGTTATATACAAAAATTATATAAATTTTATACACTTTTTCGGCTACTGAATGTAAATAGCTGGCTAGAAATGATAATACTCCAATTATATTGTACAAGTGAAAATAGCAGGGGCTAGCCAGTTTTCGGATTGGTAATTGAAAAATGGCCAACGTTTGCAAAGTCATTGCAAAATAGCCACTATTTTGCTGCAGCACGGAAAGTTCAAGCATAATATACTGGAGATTAATGCACCTGTGTATGAGCTTCCAACATATTATGCTAGAACTCCAATATATTATGCTGGAAGTTCACATGTAAAAAATTTGAACTCCAGTATATTATGCTGGAATATTTTTTCGGATTTGTACCAGTGTTTTTATTCAAATTTATCTTTACATAAAATGTGGCTAAATTTCGATTACTTTTGACTGTGGCTATTTTCAATTAGCACTTGTAAATTTGGCTATTTTAGAATTTCACGTACACAATGATCCTTTGTTTGGTACAGTGTACGGTCCAGGCAATTTGCAGTTAACAAACCAGTGGTCGTTGTTGTTAGCTGGCCGAAGCCCAAGGACTATAAAGTGTTAGGGATATAGTAGATATGTCATAGATCCAATCTCATATTTGATGATTTGAACATATTTTTGTGAAGTTTATTTGATATAAAAATATATGGCATTCTTTTATCATAGTTATTATTAATTATTTGATTAATTTGATAAGGTCCTTGATTAAATTTTGAAATTTGTCATCATGATAATGAGAGCAAAGTCTCTTACAATTTAATCTAAACTTGTTCTTGATCGTAGGATTATTAATTTGGACATTAGTAGTCCGGTTAGATCAATATTTATGTGATTGTCTTTATGAGATAAAGATTAGTTGATCTCATTAACTGAATCACATAGATAGATGATGCATATAGAGATATGATCATTGAACTGACTCATTGGATAATTCCTAATGGTTAGAATTACCATAAACTGTCAATAGGATATTCTCTTTAAGAATGTGATGTAAGAGTTTCCTTTGACCCGAGATCGTCATAGTAATTGACAAGTTATTTGTTGTGCTTTAATACTAGACACCTATGGCCCTAGGGCGCTAGTTGAAAAGATATTGGGTACGATTAAATACTTGTAGAATTAGTGATTGATCAAGATGGAATCTGTCAACTCTTGGTAATGAGTTTAAGCTCCATGTTGTCATGAATTATAAACGACCAAACTAAGACCTTGGCCAGAGCAATTGAATGAAAGAAGAAAAGAGTTTCTTAGGTCATTCAATGGTCGAATATATTTGACATGAACACATAGTTGTTCGCCTATTAGGATTTGACAGTTGAACCATATCCTAGGGTGATCCAGAGCTATAAGGACAGAAGGAATTACTACGTTATTCTTCTACTGGTTCTTGAGAGTAAATTATATACTTCATGCTATCCGGTCGTTAAGGAGTATTGCTAGACGCCACCCTTGATTAGTATATTGATATGGTCAATTTACTACTGGTTTAGTATTGAACCTATGGGGTCGCACACTAACGAGTGTTCTGATCTTTGCTAAAGGATTAATTACTTTATTATTTGTTAATTAAATTAAAGAATTTAATTAGTCAAATAAATTTAGTTAGTTAGTCCAAATGAAAAATTATTATATTCTTTGCTAGTACAGAGGATATAATTAATGTTGTGAACAAATTAAAATTTCTATTTGGAATAGAAAAGAATATATATCTTGATTTAAATATATATATATATAATATATATAATTAATATTTATTTATTTATTTAAGGTATGTATATAAATATTAACGAAGGATTGTAAGTAAATCCTATTTGCATTGGATTGACACAGAAGTCCAAAAAGGATGTGAGGCTAAGTTAAACCCATTAAGAATGGGAGTGATATTAATTATTTAATATAAAATGTTAACTAAGTCTCATAATCCAATTCAATTTAATTGGAATTGAATTGAAACGTCAATAAAGCTAACGATGGCACACGTTATTCCATAAGGAATGAGATATACGGTTTTTCCAATGGAAAAGTTCGGAAAGTTTATTTTTGGAATAAACTCTACCCTAAGCAAATCATTACCTCAACCAAATATGAATAGGATTTATAGGTGATGTTATATAAAGGGTGATGGAGAAAATTTGTCATTGTTAATTCTTGAGAAGAAAAACACTTTGTAAAAGTGAGAGTTCAATACAAAGTCAAGAGAGAAAATACAATTACAAGAAAAGTGTTTCTTGTTCTTCTAACATTGAGTTGAGAATTTTTAGAAAAATTTCAATACAATATTCTTCGTTCAATTTGTTTGCGGGTTTCGTTGATCAAAGAGTACTTGATAGCAAAGATCGGTCTCGGTGTGGATATACATAGAGTCTATGCACTATCGAAGAATTTGAAACGAGACTTTCTTCATCAAGTACGTCTTAGATCCGATCTATTGACATGTAAATAAATTTTAAACGCGAAAAGATCTGCCTTGGATTGTTATTGTCTTCCGCTGCGTGTTACGAACACCTATATGCAATCCTTCAGTGGTATCAGAGCCATGGTTTCTCGTGTCTAAATTTTATTTACGAAATATTTTAAGATTATATTTTAAGAGTTCAAACCATAATACATGTGTCTTGTGCAATAGTCAAATTGTTTGAATACATATGGATTGATATTACTTTATTGTGAATAAAATATGTATTCATATAAGTTAAACTATTGAGATAGTTCGTAACTTGAATTTGAAATTTTGTATTGGGTACGATGGTAACCTATAATAGGTTATTGGATTCTACTATTATTTTAATTGTTATTAGTTCATGAGATGTTAATTAATAATAATATTCTAGCATAGATTATTTTTTTGTGATATATGTGATATATAAGATAAACATGCTAGAAGATGTTGAATTTCGTTTTTATGTCACGTGCTTGTTCATTATATAATTTTGAATTATTTATTACATGTGATGTAAATTATTTTAGGACTAAGCATGTAGACAATTTGAACCAAATTCGCATGCTATAAAAGATTTGATCTTCATGTTATTAAAAGTACTAAAATTTGAGTTCTTAAATAATAAAGTATAAGATATTTTATTATAAAGCTATCCATCAAAATAAATAATCTTACTTATCTCTTGTTTATAAGGAGCGGCCTGACTACCAGGAGACTTATAGTTTGAGAATATATTAAAATTATTTATTGCATTAGATGTATGGATTGAAAGAATTATTCAATTTTACACGAGACGCCTGGACTACCCGGGGAGTATAAAATTTAATAAGTTTTTTGCTATCATGATGGTTGAACTCAACTATGCTAATAGGATCGACCTGACTACCAAGGAACTATTTGACATAGAGCTATTTAAAGAAATCGTATGAGGATACAATTGGTAAGAGTACCTACCTTTAAAATATATGTGAGAAACGAATTGACTTCCAAGGGGCTCATACATATTGTTAAAGGATTCATTTACTCCACTAACAGAAATAAAGATTTCGTAAACTATAATGAGGGTAAATAGTTTAAAATAATTAGTGAAAATATCATTTGGATAAAAGTCCACGCCTTTATGATATATGCAAATATGTTCTTATATTATTGCCTTTTCTTTTTTTATTTTTAAGATTTCTCAATATGTCTGCTATATCATTGCGTGGAATAATTGAGACCAACAAGTTGGTAGGACCAAACTTTGATGATTGGTACAGAAATTTAAGAATTGTTCTCATGCATGAAAAGCTTATTAATGTAATTGATAAGTCTGCCAAGGAAGTCCCAGATGAGGATGAGGATGATGCTACTAAGATTTATCAGAAATACTTGGAAGAATGTCTTACTACCAAATGCATCATTCTCGCTTCTATGAATTCTGAACTACATAGGAAACATCAGGATATGGATCCAACTGCAATCATTGAACATCTTAAGAAGATGTTTGGTACACAAAGCAGGACAGCTAGATACCAGCTATCTAAGGCTTTATTTGGATCCAAATTACTGGAAACTCTCCAGTTGGACCCTATGTCAATCATATGATTGATCTTATTGAAGAACTTGAGAAGTTGGGGTGCAAACTGGGTAAAGAGCTTTCTCAAGATTTGATCTTATAGTCACTATCAGAATCCTTTTCACAATTACCGAGATTCAGATTGGAAATCAAAAATCTAGTAATTTAAATGTTATTAATTTCAATATGAATAAAATGGATTGTGATTTTCATGAGATGCTTAACATGCTGATTGATTATGACAATCAACTTGCATCTAAGAAGAAGAAAGGAACTGTCATGTTGGTTGGAAACTCTTCTAAGAAGAAGGGTAAGGATAAAAGTAAACCCAAGAAAAAGCCTACTGCGCCCAAGGGTGGTGTGACCAAACCCAAAGGCAAAGAAGGCAAAGCTGACCAATCTGATGCTGTATGTTTGCATTGTAAGAAAATAGGACATTGGAAGAAAAACTGCAAGGAGTATTTTGCAACTCTAAAGGACAAGAAACAAGGTGAGACATTAATGAAAAATGTTTTCAAGGTTTCTTTAGATACTACTAATTCTTCACTGTGGATATTAGATACTGGCAGTGGTTATAACATCTGCAATATGTTGTAAGAGTTCAAGATAAGTAGGAGGCTAAAGAAAGGAGAAGTTAATCTACAAGTTGGAAATGGTGCAAAAGTTGTGGCCGTAGCTGTAGGATCAATTTATTTAATAATGTCTACAGGCAAAGTACTTATGTTGGATGATTGTTATTACGTTCCTAAATTTATTTCGAACATAATTTTAGCTTCTATGTTAGACAAACGTGGTTTTCACATTATTATAGGCAATAGTATTTGCTCTATTAATTATGATGATAATTTATATGTGAATGGCTATCTCCAACATGATGTTTATGTCTTACCTAATGTGAATGCTAAATTGATTATGCATGTTTCAAGTCTTAAGAGGAAAAGAGATGATCATGTAAATCATACATACCTTTGGCATTGTAGGCTTGGTCATATTGGAGAGAAAAGAATTAACAAGTTGTACAAGGAAGGGTACCTTGACAAGTATGATTTTGAATCATATCCAACTTGTGAATCTTTTCTTAAAAGAAAAATGACCAAATCTCCATTTACTAGAAGTGGAGAAAGAGCTTCTAAATTATTGGGACTAATTCATACAGATGTTTGTGGGCCCATGAAAATTCAAGCTAGAGGTGGATATTCTTACTTCATCACCTTCACTGATGATATGTCAAGATATGGATTTGTGTATCTTATGAAACACAAGTCTGAATCTTTTGAAATGTTCAAAAGGTTCCGTAGTGAAGTTGAGAAGCAGACTGGTAAAAGTATCAAAGTACTAAGGTCTGATAGAGGTGGAGAATATCTTAGTGAAGATTTTACCAGATATCTCAGAGAGAATGGGATTCTCTCACAGTGGACACCTCCAGGAACACCACAACACAATGGTGTGTCTGAAAGGAGAAATCGAACCTTATTAGATATGGTGAGATCTATGATGGGGTTCACTGATCTTCCAATAAATTTATGGGGATATGCTTTGGAAGCAGCAACATACTTACTTAATAAAGTTCCCACTAAGTCAGTCTCTACAACACCATATGAGATATGGAAAAGATGTAAGCCTAACCTTAAACATATTAAAGTTTGGGGTTGTCCAGCTTATATTAAAGAAACTGCAGTTTGATAAACTTGACTCAAGATCTGATAAGTGTAGGTTTATTGGGTATCCTAAGAAAATAATGGGATATTATTTCTATCACCCTTCTAACCATAAAGTGTTTGTGGCTAGAGGAGCAACCCTTTTGGAAAGGGAATTTCTTTTAGAAGGAAATTATAGTGAATAAATAAAACTTGATGAAGTTCAAGAAACTAATGAATCAACACAAAATTAAGATCATGAGACACAAGTTGAAGAACCTTTATTGGATATTTTGAAGTTGACAATGAAGTTGCCATCTTCAATGGTTGAAGTTCAAGAACTAAACGTAGTTCAAGAACAGGTTAATGAACCAGTTCCAAACCAAATTAAACAACAACAAAATCCAGCACAAGGTGAGCAAGTTGTACAAGAACCTCTTAGAAGGTCTACACGATAACGTCATGTACCAACTAGATCAAATCTAATGGTACAAGATGATGTATCAAATGAGGTTGGTCATAATGATGATGACCCTGAGACCTATGAAGAGGCGACACAAGGTTCTGACAATGAAATATGGCAAATGGATGTGAAAATAGTTTCCTTAATGGTGAGCTAGAAGAGGATGTGTACATGACACAACCTGAAAGTTTCACATCTCCGCATGATCATAATAAGATTTGCAAGCTACAAAGATCCATTTATGGACTAAAGCAAGCTTCTTGAAGTTGGAATATTTGCTTTAACAAGACAATTGAAAAGTTCAATTTTGTTATATGTAGCGAAGAACCTTCTATGTACAAAAAGGTTAGTTGGAGCACAATTATATTCTTAGTGTTGTATGTTGATGATATATTGCTCATAGAGAATGACATACCGGCATTGCAAAGTACCAAGATTTGTCTATCTGAACAGTTCTCCATGAAAGACTTGGGAGAAACAGCTTATATATTAGGAATAAAGATCTATAGAGATAGATCTAGGAAGCTGCTTGGACTTTTCCAGTCTTTGTACATTGATACCATCTTAAAGAGGTATAACATGGATAATTCCAAAAGAGGCTATCTACCAATAGGTACTGGAATTACTCTCAGTAGGGAGGATTGTCCTAAAACACCTAAAGAGAGGGAACGCATGAGTAGGATCCCATACGCTAGTGCAGTGGGAGCTATCATGTATATTATGACATGTACACGTCCTGATATGGCTTATGCACTTGGAGTGACTAGCTGGTATCATGCAAATCCTGGTGAGGAACATTGGAAGGTGGTGAAGACCATTCTTAAGTACTTAAGAAGAACTAAAGAGCAATTCCCCATTTATGGATGTTCTGAGTTGAAACTTGAAGGTTAAAGTGATGCAAGTTTCTCTTCAGATAAAGATGATAGCAAATCTATTTTTGGTTATGTATTTACCTTAAATGGTGGTCCAGTGAGTTGGAAAAGTTCCAAACAAGCTACAGATGATTCAGTGACTGAAGCAGAATATATAGTAGCTGTGAAGATGCTAAGAAAGCTGTATGGATGAAAAAGTTCTTAACTGAACTTGGTGTGGTTCCTTCAATAGAAGGTACAATTTCATTGTTGTGTGACAACACTGGAGCCATTGCTCAATCAAAAGAACCAAAATCATACCAAAAATACAAACACGTTCTGCCAAGGGATCACTTGATAAGAGAAATCATTGGACGTGGAGACGTCTAGATTCAAAAGGTTGATGAAAAGAAAAATGCTCCATATCCATTCACTAATGCTCTTGGTGCAAAGGAGTTTGACAAGCGCAAGTGAAAATTGGGAATTAAGTACAAGAGAGATTGGCTCTAGAGTAAGTGAGAGATTGTTAGGGATATATTAGATATGCCCTAAATCCAATCTCATATTTGATAATTTGAACATATTTTTGTGAACTTTATTTGGTATAAAAATATATGGCATTCTTTTATCATAGTTATTATTAATTATTTGATTAATTTGATAAGGTCCTTGATTAAATTTTGAGATTTGTCATCATGATAGAGAACATGATAATGAGAGCAAAGTCTCTTACAATTTAATCTAAACTTGTTCTTGATCGTAGGATTATTAATTTGGACATTAGTAGTTCGGTTAGATCAATATTTATGTGATTGTCTTTATGAGATAAAGATTAGTTGATCTCATTAACTGAATCACATAGATAGATGATGCATATAGAGATATGATCATTGAACTGACTCATTGGATAATTTCTAATGGTTAGAATTACCATAAATTGTCAATAGGATATTCTCTTGAAGAATGTGATGTAAGGGTTTCCTTTGACCCGAGATCGTCATAGTAATTGACAAGTTATTTGTTGTGCTTTAATACTAGACACCTATGGCCCTAGGGCGCTAGTTGAAAGGATATTGGGTATGATTAAATACTTGTAGAATTAGTGATTGATCAAGATGGAATCTGTCAACTCTTGGTAATGAGTTTAAGCTCCATGTTGTCATGAATTATAAACGACCAAACTAAGACCTTGGCCAGAGCAATTGAATGAAAGAAGAAAAGAGGTCCTTAGGTCATTCAATGGTCGAATATATTTGACATGAACACATAGTTATTCGCCTATTAGGATTTGACAGTTGAACCATATCCTAGGGTGATCCAGAGCTATAAGGACAGAAGGAATTACTACGTTATTCTTCTACTGGTTTTTGAGAGTAAATTGTATACTTCATGCTATCCGGTCGTTAAGGAGTGTTGCTAGACGCACCCTTGATTAGTATATTGATATGGTCAATTTACTACCGGTTTAGTATTGAACCTATGGGGTCGCACACTAACGAGTGTTCTGATCTTTGCTAAAGGATTAATTACTTTATTATTTGTTAATTAAATTAAAAAATTTAATTAGTCAAATAAATTTAGTTAGTTAATCCAAATGAAATATTATTATATTCTTTGCTAGTACAGAGGATATAATTAATATTGTAAACAAATAAGAAGCCTCCTTATATATAAAAAAAAGAATATTAAATAGTAAAATGGGTCCCACATCTGGGTCCCTACACAGTGTTTTTACTGTAGATAAACAGTGTTTCTACTGTGGATGAACAGTGTATCTACTGTTTAAGTGGGTCCTGGCGGCTGATAAACTGTCAAGTCTTCTTTTTGTCCAAATTGTGCATTTGTTGGAGGAATTCTTCCACCTTGTCGATATCTCTGTCAGATAATATCATTTCTGGATGTATAGGTTGTGTATCTTCTACGAGGTCATCACCACTCGTTTCACTTCTCATCGAAGTGTCTGATTTTTCGCACTGATCTAGTGATTGGAGCAGATTTCGTTTCAATCCTTCTAAGTATTGATTTATCAAATCAATTTTATCTCCGTCTTGGATTGATATTCTCCGAGCAATATGTTTAACAGTGCTTTCTTCTATTATCCTCTTTTGAGGGGTCGTTACATATAAATGGATTTATGTTTTGATAGAATCTAATAATTCTTGTCCATATAACGTCTTTGTTTTGGGATCAGTCTTCATCAATTTGTCCCAAAAATTATTGTAGAATACCCTATATAAACAAGGGATTTGTTCTTCCGTATAACCTAATTCCGGAGTCCATTTATGGATCCAGGGGATAGAAAATTCAATAAAGAAGTAGATTTGATCAATTTTTTCTAGGTAGCAGATATGATCTGCGTGATATAACTCTGTTAAGAACGGCGAAGCTTTTGTCCATTCTTTGTATAACTTTAGAAATGGTTCGGGCAAAATCTTGGTAGTAGGACCGTGGTATGACCACCAGTTTAAAAACCAGTTAGGGATAGGTCCTGTAAATACCTTTGCGCATACTTTAATAAATCAAGTATGCTTATGTCTCTCATTGTTATAATAAACCAAGGAACAAAATACATAATTTGATTATGCAAGGCACAAGCTTCATAACCCCCTCTCTCTCTACTTTCTCTCTCCTCTCTCTCTCAACCAACCCTTTGTAAAGATTTAGTTTATAGTTTGTAAATCAGTTGAAGTATTAATAAAAGTTTTGAAGTTCATCTTCAGGGCCTTGCTTCTCGGCCTACAAGGTATTTTATTTTTCTTTTTAGTAATTTTAGTCTTTCTCCCTAGCCGTGACTATGTCCGGCTAAACGGATTCATATCTATGTTGAATAACTAATTTCTCTTGCATATTAACCACGAAGAATCCAGACTCTTTCAAAATATAAAGAAATTTTAATATAGTTTCTTGATTTGGTTCCAAGATGGTGGTACAGTCGGTTTTGGTACTACTCTTATTGGCTTTGCCTTAGTGGCTACGTCTAGCGAGCTGTGACATTAAAGCCCGCTGAAGTTGTCAAAAGGGCTACCTATTTCCTGAAGTGGAGGCAATATCAGTTGGTCCTTTCTTAGTACCCATTTCTTTTATTAAAATAGTCAAATCATCAAGTTTTTTATCAAGAGAACCAAGTATGCTTATGTCTCTCATTGTTATAATAAAGCACCCTATCAAATGCCTGAATATAATCCCAATAAGTGAAATTCATAGGTGATTTATTAAGGCTTATCTGCCTTTCTTTCATTGTTGAAATACCCCATTCTTCAACAGATATAATCTGTTTGATAATGACTTTTGAAAAGTTATAAACATTTTCATTCGTGTTATAACCCGAAAAGTGCTGGAATTCTGCACTACCTGTACTGATCAGGATAGTCTCATAATAGGTGCGGGTTTTATATGATTCACCCGGATAGTATAATCCATTAATCAGATATCTCTGAAATATTTTCCACGGTTCTTCTTTTCTCTGAATCTCAGAGTTTTCAAGGAGAAATATCATTTCTCTCTTTGGTAACTTTTCATATGACTTGATATCATCATTGTCTTCCTCTTTAGCAATTGAAGCAAAAGTATCACTTTGCTTTTTGGATGCTAGATAAGCCTGCAGATGTCCATATAACGGACTATCTTCTGGAATATGTTCCAAATGTATAGAATGTCCTGAGTATTCACCTGTATGCGTTACCTTTGAGTTTATCAAACTCTTTTTCCCTCTTTGTATTACTGGGGAGTTTGATGAGGATCCGTATGACGATCCCTGAGAATAAGTCCTACTAGGGGAAGATCTTCCCCTACCTCTGCCCCTGGTGACCCATGAAGGGTCCATTCTGCAGAAATTGCAAATCATTATTAATTAAAAAGGATAGCATAATGCTAGTGCTGATATTATCTTGACCGAAGGGACACTCATTTTCAATTAACTGAAGAATATCAATAACTTCTTGAAAATTAGAGTCTTCTTCTTCCCTTGTTTCAATTATGTCAGCCATAATTATATCAAGTATAACTTCTTGTAAGTCTCTATTTAATTTAATCACTTTAAGAATAGTGATCAATAAACATCTAAAATGGATTAGGTATCCTATCCCTAATAAAAGGGACTTGCTATCTAGGTTATATGACGCCAATATATTTTCAAAATTTGATTTAAAATCTGGTTATTGGCAAATTCAAATATTTAAAGAGCATACTTATAGAACTACTTTCAATGTTCCATTTGGGCAATATGAATGGAATGTTATGCCATTTGGTTTGAAAAATGCCCCTTCTGAATTTCAAAAAATTATGAATGATATTTTTAACCCATATTTGGATTTTATCATCGTGTATATTGACGACATATTAGTATTTTCCAAAACTTTGGAGATGCATATCAAGCATCTTGATATTTTCAAGAAAATTGTTATACAAAACGGTTTAGTAATTTCTAAACCTAAGATGAGCCTATTCCAAACGAATGTTCATTTTCTAGGTCATAATATTTGCCAGGGAAAAATTACCCCAATACAAAGATCTATTGATTTTGCCTCAAAATTTTCTAATGTTATCACTGACAGGACTCAATTACAAAGATTTTTGGGAAGTCTGAATTATATATCCCCTTTTTATAAAAGTTTGTCACGAGATCTAGCCCCTCTATACGATCGGCTGAAGAAAGATCATAAACACCCATGGACTAACCAACATACTGAGTTAGTCAAAAGTATTAAAGGGCGTGTTAAATCTTTACCTTGTTTAACCCTTGCCAATCCTACTTGGCAAAAGATTATCGAGACAGATGCGTCTAATGTTGGATATGGAGGGATTTTGAAACAAGTGAATCCCAATAATAAGAGTGAATACTTAATAAGATTTCACTCTGGTAAATGGACCGAAGCCTAGAAGAAATACACTACTGTGGCGCATGAAATGTTAACAATTGTTAAGTGTGTATTAAAATTTCAAGACGACTTACACAACCAAAAGTTTTTGATAAAAACTGATGCTCAATCTGTTAAATACATGTTTGACAAAGATTTTAAGCACGATGCTTCAAAATTAATATTTGCTAGATGGAAGGCTCAGCTAGCACCTTTCGATTTTGAAATACAATACAAAAAAGGAATTGATAATTCCCTTCCGGATTTTCTATCCCGGGAATATTTAGAATAGATTATGAATTATTATACCATGTTTTTTGATGATAAGGTAGGAACACCTTTTATTAATGTTATTTACCCGTTCAATAATATAGATGAACATGGGTTTTCTGCTAATGATCAAGATAAAAGGATAAGTTATTCCTTTGTTACAGATCCTGTAACTAGAGATATTAATGCCTTGATTAATA
This sequence comes from Nicotiana tabacum, assembly GCF_000715075.1. Lineage (NCBI taxonomy): Eukaryota > Viridiplantae > Streptophyta > Magnoliopsida > Solanales > Solanaceae > Nicotiana > Nicotiana tabacum. The sequence goes on from NC_134101.1 coordinate 206,657,926, forward strand.
TGAAACAAAGGCATGTTGATTCATTACAATTAGAAATTCTTAGTATGAATATATTTGATACTATACAATCTGCTAAAGTTCAGCAGAAGATTAAATTGATTGCTGAAAAAATGGCCGTTGATGTTTGCGCCGATCACCCTAGTGCCTTTTGGAACAGGAAAATGCATATTGTAACTCTTCCGTACGAAGAAACATTCTCTGAGGATGATATTACTACTAAATCTCGAACTTGCCAGATGAATGCTGAGCTAGTTGAATTCTGCAAAAACGAGATTGATAGTTTGTTACAAAAGGGTTTGATAAAACCCTCAAAATCTCCTTATAATTGGAGGGTATAACTGGTTTTTTACCAAAAAGAAGAAATGTGGAATACAGACTTTATTCTGGCAAATATGAGTATTAGGCAGTTTGTACTCTATATCTAAAGCATGACCAGAAGCGGATTTCACTAAATGAGTGGTCTTTTGAAAATATCTAGTAGGAATCAATCCTTCCTGAATGCAGCTTACATCTGCACCGCTATCAATCATAGCTATATCAATTATAGAAAAATTATTATCAATCAAAATAGTACATTTAATATACCATTTGTGTGCAGTAATAATTTGCATCATACCTAAAAATAAATCAGATTTTTCATCAGAAACTTCTTTTTCTTTATCATTAGAAAATTCAGAAAATCCTTTAGTCGAAGATTCAGGTAGAGAATTATTTTTCTCAATTTGAGTAATACGGTGATCGCAAATCATTTGATTTTGCTTAAGAGACTTAATATCTCTTTTCAAATTTTCGATTTCTTCTTTTAAATCATCGAAAGAAGTATCTCGACTAGGTGTACTGGACTTTTGAAGTCTTCTATTTATTTCAGATAAAGAATATGGTGCAAAATGTTCAAATTCATTTTTGTATTTTTCAACAGATTTTGAACTACTAGAACTTGAACTTGCAGCTAAATTAATAATTTTTTCACGAAGTTTTTCATCAGTAACTTCTTTTAAAAGTTCTATTACATTGTCAGATGTAATAGTTTTTATATTAAGATCATCAAATTGTGATTTCAATTTATAAAATTCGTCACTATCACAAGCACAAATATCACCTTTGCATGTAGTGCAAGAAATATCAACATTTTTATTATTATCAGAAAAATCAATTAACTCAACTTCAGCTTCAGATTCAGTCTCTGAGTAATAGTCAGATTCTGATCCCGAAGTGTATAACAAGCCATAAACCTTATCGTGTAACTCATCATCGAGTTCTAAGGCTTTTAGCTTTTGAAGTTTGCAATTTGGAGAAATATGGCCAAACTTCCCACACTTATAACACTTAATATCAGCGAGATCACGTTTGGATCTATTCTTCGCAAATCGAGTAGATTTCCGATGTGCTTTTCTAGTATCACGTTCTTCCTTAGACCTATATCTAGACCTCTTTTTCTTATACGGGCTGCCCGGGTTAGGATACCTATGATATTCGGTTTTCTTCTTCCGACTTTGAGTGGAAGTTCCGGGTAAACCGAACTGGGTACAAAAGTCACCTACTTGGGACCTTTCTTTAAGCTTATCTATCTTAAGCTGTCTAGAAAGCCTTAGCTCATTACACAATTTTAGACCTTCTTCTGTACAAACACCTATAAGTTTACCATAGGTATAATTATTATACAGAATCTCTCCGTAGCTACCCTTTAACACATTCCTTACTCTTTCAGCAAATAAGGAAGGGAGGTCGTCTATAAACTTGGCTTTCCAGTGTTCATATCTATTCTCGGGTAGTTCCATAACTCTACTCATAAAAGTATCTTTATACCATCTAAATTCACTAAGGGTCTTACATCTAAGTCCATTAAGTAAAGTTTGGACGGTCTGATGATTTGAGGTAAATCTACCATTGAAATGCTCTAAAATTGTAAGTATAAGGGTATAAACTGCATCTTCTCTACCCACCACTAGAGCCATACCTATGTTATCAACACCTTCGTCGGTTGCAGTAGCATTTATAACGAAACCCTCAAAATTTATAAGTTCAGAACCAGGCGCATAATTATAACCATGCGTTTTCACATTTAAAGTCAAAGCATCAAGAATATTAACATCAGAAAGAGATAATTGCAAATTGGGTTGAGTATTAAAATATACTGGACCATAGGCCACTGTAGATTCTATCGAACCCATTAGAGACTGTCTGAAATTCAGATTTCTAGCATCTCTAAGAGCTGCTAAAAAGGTCTCTGGTAATCCTTTAAGGGTTAAAGGTTTAAATGCAATTTGAACCATACCAATATGCACATAATGGTAATGATGTTTATATAAATCTATATCATGCTTGTTTAACAAACGAATAGTCTGTTCAGACGAATTTAATGCTAAAGACTGTTCAGTCGTTTTTATCAATTGTTTAGAAGAAAGTTTATCAAACCAACCATAATCATAAATGGTTTTTATAGAAACTTTAGGAATTGTCCATTTATTTAATAAATCAAGGTTTTGAGGTATATCTACCTCTTCAAGTCTAGTACTTTTAGTACTTGTTTCTCCCAGATCCATTCCAAAAGCTTCATATCTATGTTGAATATTTCATATCTATTACATATTTACCATGAAAATTCCTAGGCTCTGATGTAAGTTATACGATACATCAGATCAGACCATATTGGTCGAAACCAATTTTGCAAAGTCCAAGGTCACCACAAGGAGACCTATCAGGTGGGAGGAAATTAATTTTTCAACTACATGGACTTTAAATTCAGTTATATCCCCAAGTCAGATTACTAACGACTTGTCAAATACTGAATTTTCGCATGTTACTCAAAATCCGGATGGTAGGATTTGTATTCAATTTGATGATAAGTCTACTATTTATAATAGACATTCATTTTCTAATCATAGACTTCTACCTGCTATTCAACATATTTCCCCTGTTGAACCAGTTTACGGTCCAGCCCGCAATCGTGCGGCTTCTTTACACACTATTGCTAGTGATAAGCCTGATCAAAAGGTTAAAAGGGTTGAAAGGGTTAAGATTAACCCTCAAACATCAAAAAATTTTGCTGATAAAATGGAGACCGTTTCTGATTATAAAACTGAGACTTGGTCAGAGTTTAATAAACTCAAAGGGATTGTTAAACAAAATCATAGATATGCTGATAAACCAATACCAATTTACACCAGGATCTAGGTAGGCGGGCGGTAGTCCGCACGGCCATCCAGATCTAGCTGCTTAGTATACTTTAAAGGTTGGCGGTAGTCCGCACGACCAATAAGGATTCGAAATATACGGAAATTCTATTATAGTTTAATGACTGTATGGAAGGATCTATATCCTTTTACCCAAGCAAGGGGCCTGTCTAAGCCTGATACATACTCTTACTGAGCCCATGTGTCTAGCAGTTCTAACTGTGAAAGAGGTAGCCCTTTTGACAACTTCAGCGGGCTTTAATGTCACAGCTCGCTAGACGTAGCCACTAAGGCAAAGCCAATAAGAGTAGTACCAAAACCGACTGTACCACCATCTTGGAACCAAATCAATAAACTATATTAAAATTTCTTTATATTTTGAAAGAGTCTGGATTCTTCATGGTTAATATGCAAGAGAAATTAGTTTTCAACATAGATATGAATACGTTTAGCCGGACATAGTCACGGCTAGGGAGAAAGACTAAAATTACTAAAAAGAAAAATAAAATACCTTGTAGGCTGAGAAGCAAGGCCCTGAAGATGAACTTCAAAACTTTTATTAATACTTCAACTGATTTACAAACTATAAACTAAATCTTTACAAAGGGTTGGTTGAGAGAGAGAGGAGAGAGAGGGGGGGTTCCGGCCTCCTTCTTCAAATGAAGAAGCATCCTTATATAACAAAAAAAGAATCTTGAATAGTAAAATGGGTCCCACATCTGGGTCCCTACACAGTGTTTTTACTGTAGATAAACAGTGTTTCTACTGTGGATGAACAGTGTATCTACTGTTTAAGTGGGTCCTGGCGGCTGATAAGCTGTCAAGTCTTCTTTTTGTCCAAATTGTGCATTTGTTGGAGGAATTCTTCCACCTTGTCGATATCTCTGTCAGATAATATCATTTCTGGCTGTATAGGTTGTGTATCTTCTACGAGGTCATCACCACTCGTTTCACTTCTCATCGAAGTGTCTGATTTTTCGCACTGATCTAGTGATTGGAGCAGATTTCTTTTCAATCCTTCTAAGTATTGATTTATCAAATCAATTTTATCTCCGTCTTGGATTGATATTCTCCGAGCAATATGTTTAACAATGCTTTCTTCTATTATCCTCTTTTGAGGGGTCGTTACATATAAATGGATTTATGTTTGGATAGAATCTAATAATTCTTGTCCATATAACGTCTTTGTTTTGGGATCAGTCTTCATCAATTTGTCCCAAAAATTATTGTAGAATACCCTATATAAACAAGGGATTTGTTCTTCCGTATAACCTAATTCCGGAGTCCATTTATGGATCCAGGGGATAGAAAATTCAATAAAGAAGTAGATTTGATAAATTTTTTCTAGGTAGCAGATATGATCTGCGTGATATAACTCTGTTAAGAACGGCAAAGCTTTTGTCCATTCTTTGTATAACTTTAGAAATGGTTCGGGCAAAATCTTGGTAGTAGGACCGTGGTATGACCACCAGTTTAAAAACCAGTTAGGGATAGGTCCTGTAAATACCTTTGCGCATACTTTAATAAATCAAGTATGCTTATGTCTCTCATTGTTATAATAAAGCACCCTATCAAATGCCTGAATATAATCCCAATAAGTGAAATTCATAGGTGATTTATTAAGGCTTATCTGCCTTTCTTTCATTGTTGAAATACCCCATTCTTCAACAGATATAATCTGTTTGATAATGACTTTTGAAAAGTTATAAACATTTTCATTCGTGTTATAACCCGAAAAGTGCTGGAATTCTGCACTACCTGTACTGATCAGGATAGTCTCATAATAGGTGCGGGTTTTATATGATTCACCCGAATAGTATAATCCATTAATCAGATATCTCTGAAATATTTTCCACAGTTCTTCTTTTCTCTGAATCTCAGAGTTTTCAAGGAGAAATATCATTTCTCTCTTTGGTAACTTTTCATATGACTTGATATCATCATTGTCTTCCTCTTTAGCAATTGAAGCAAAAGTATCACTTTGCTTTTTGGATGCTAGATAAGCCTGCAGATGTCCATATAACGGACTATCTTCTGGAATATCTTCCAAATGTATAGAATGTCCTGAGTATTCACCTGTATGCGTTACCTTTGAGTTTATCAAACTCTTTTTCCCTCTTTGTATTACTGGGGAGTTTGATGAGGATCCGTATGACGATCCCTGAGAATAAGTCCTACTAGGGGAAGATCTTCCCCTACCTCTGCCCCTGGTGACCCATGAAGGGTCCATTCTGCAGAAATTGCAAATCATTATTAATTAAAAAGGATAGCATAATGCTAGTGCTGATATTATCTTGACCGAAGGGACACTCATTTTCAATTAACTGAAGAATATCAATAACTTCTTGAAAATTAGAGTCTTCTTCTTCCCTTGTTTCAATTATGTCAGCCATAATTATATCAAGTATAACTTCTTGTAAGTCTCTATTTAATTTAATCACTTTAAGAATAGTGATCAATACCTTATCATCAAAAAACATGGTATAATAATTCATAATCTATTCTAAATATTCCCAGGATAGAAAATCCGGAAGGGAATTATCAATTCCTTTTTTGTATTGTATTTCAAAATCGAAAGGTGCTAGCTGAGCCTGCCATCTAGCAAATATTAATTTTGAAGTATCGTGCTTAAAATCTTTGTCAAACATGTATTTAACAGATTGAGCATCAGTTTTTATCAAAAACTTTTGGTTGTATAAGTCGTCTTGAAATTTTAATACACACTTAACAATTGTTAACATTTCATGCGCCACAGTAGCGTATTTCTTCTGGGCTTCGGTCCATTTACCAGAGTGAAATCTTATTAAGTATTCACTCTTATTATTGGGATTTACTTGTTTCAAAATCCCTCCATATCCAACATTAGACGCATCTGTCTCGATAATCTTTTGCCAAGTAGGATTGGCAAGGGTTAAACAAGGTAAAGATTTAACACGCCCTTTAATACTTTTGACTAACTCAGTATGTTGGTTAGTCCAAGGGTGTTTATGATCTTTCTTCAGCCGATCGTATAGAGGGGCTAGATCTCGTGACAAACTTTTATAAAAAGGGGATATATAATTCAGACTTCCCAAAAATCTTTGTAATTGAGTCCTGTCAGTGATAACATCAGGAAATTTTGAGGCAAAATCAATAGATCTTTTGTATTGGGGTAATTTTTCCCTGGCAAATATTATGACCTAGAAAACGAACATTCGTTTGGAATAGACTCATCTTAGGTTTAGAAATTACTAAACCGTTTTGTATAACAATTTTCTTGAAAATATCAAGATGCTTGATATGCATCTCCAAAGTTTTGGAAAATACTAATATGTCGTCAATATACACGATGATAAAATCCAAATATGGGTTAAAAATATCATTCATAATTTTTTGAAATTCAGAAGGGGCATTTTTCAAACCAAATGGCATAACATTCCATTCATATTGCCCAAATGGAACATTGAAAGCAGTTCTATAAGTATGCTCTTTAAATATTTGAATTTGCCAATAACCAGATTTTAAATCAAATTTTGAAAATATATTGGCGTCATATAACCTAGATAGCAAGTCCCTTTTATTAGGGATAGGATACCTAATCCATTTTAGATGTTTATTTAATGGTTTATAATTTATAACTAAGCGAGGAATACCTCGTTCTTTTTCTGCCGCATTATTAACATAAAAGGCAGAACATGACCAATGAGATTTTGAGGGTTTTATCAAACCCTTTTGTAACAAACTATCAATCTCGTTTTTGCAGAATTCAACTAGCTCAGCATTCATCTGGCAAGGTCGAGATTTAGTAGGAATATCATCCTCAGAGAAGGTTTCTTCGTACGGAAGAGTTACAATATGCCTTTTCCTGTTCCAAAAGGCACTAGGGTGATCGGCGCAAACATCAACGGCCATTTTTTCAGCAATCAATTTAATCTTCTGCTGAACTTTAGCAGATTGTATAGTATCGAATATATTCATACTAAGAATTTCTAATTGTAATGAATTAACATGCCTTTGTTTCATATTAATCAAGGCATTAATATCTCTAGTTACGGGATCTGTAACAAAGGAATAACTTATCCTTTTATCTTGATAATTAGCAGAAAACCCATGTTCATCTATATTATTGAACGGGTAAATAGCATTAATAAAAGGTGTTCCAAGAATAATTGGAGGGTATAACTGGTTTTTTACCAAAAAGAAGAAATGTGGAATACAGACTTTATTCTGGCAAATATGAGTATTAGGCAGTTTGTACTCTATATCTAAAGCATGACCAGAAGCAGATTTCACTAAATGAGTGGTCTTTTGAAAATATCTAGTAGGAATCAATCCTTCCTGAATGCAACTTACATCTGCACCGCTATCAATCATAGCTATATCAGTTATAGAAAAATTATTATCAATCAAAATAGTACATTTAATATACCATTTGTGTGCAGTAATAATTTGCATCATACCTAAAAATAAATCAGATTTTTCATCAGAAACTTCTTTTTCTTTATCATTAGAAAATTCAGAAAATCCTTTAGTCGAAGATTCAGGTAGAGAATTATTTTTCTCAATTTGAGTAATACGGTGATCGCAAATCATTTGATTTTGCTTAAGAGACTTAATATCTCTTTTCAAATTTTCGATTTCTACTTTTAAATCATCGAAAGAAGTATCTCGACTAGGTGTATTGGACTTTTGAAGTCTTCTATTTATTTTAGATAAAGAATATGGTGCAAAATGTTCAAATTCATTTTTGTATTTTTCAACAGATTTTGAACTACTAGAACTTGAACTTGCAGCTATATTAATAATTTTTTCACGAAGTTTTTCATCAGTAACTTCTTTTAAAAGTTCTATTACATTGTCAGATGTAATAGTTTTTATATTAAGATCATCAAATTGTGATTTCAATTTATAAAATTCGTCACTATCACAAGCACAAATATCACCTTTGCATGCAGTGCAAGAAATATCAACATTTTTTTTTATTATCAGAAAAATTAATTAACTCAACTTCAGCTTCAGATTCAGTCTCTGAGTAATAGTCAGATTCTGATCCCGAAGTGTATAACAAGCCATAAACCTTATCGTGTAACTCATCATCGAGTTCTAAGGCTTTTAGCTTTTGAAGTTTGCAATTTGGAGAAATATGGCCAAACTTCCCACACTTATAACACTTAATATCAGCGAGATCACATTTGGATCTATTCTTCGCAAATCGAGTAGATTTCCGATGTGCTTTTCTAGTATCACGTTCTTCCTTAGACCTATATCTAGACCTCTTTTTCTTATACGGGCTGTCCGGGTTAGGATACCTATGATATTCGGTTTTCTTCTTCCGACTTTGAGTGGAAGTTCCGGGTAAACCGAACTGGGTTCAAAAGTCACCTACTTGGGACCTTTCTTTAAGCTTATCTATCTTAAGCTGTCTAGAAAGTCTTAGCTCATTACACAATTTTAGACCTTCTTCTGTACAAACACCTATAAGCTTACCATAGGTATAATTATTACATAGAATCTCTCCGCAGCTACCCTTTAACACATTCCTTACTCTTTCAGCAAATAAGGAAGGGAGGCCGTCTATAAACTTGGCTTTCCAGTGGTCATATCTATTCTCGGGTAGTTCCATAACTCTACTCATAAAAGTATCTTTATACCATCTAAATTCACTAAGGGTCTTACATCTAAGTCCATTAAGTAAAGTTCGGACGGTCTGATGATTTGAGGTAAATCTACCATTGAAATGCTCTAAAATTGTAAGTATAAGGGTATAAACTGCATCTTCTCTACCCACTACTAGAGCCATTCCTATGTTATCAACACCTTCGTCGGTTGCAGTAGCATTTATAACGAAAGCCTTTTCCTCTACAGATAAATGATTATCCCACCAGCCACGAAGTTGGCCAGTAAATCCTGCAATAATCATTTTGCAAATAGTTCTATCTGTATTTTTAACACTTTTACAGATAGTCGAATACATAAGCATTCTGTGTACGAGAATGGTTAATTGTCTATCAGTTAGACCATCAAGATTCCATTCATAAATTTCGGAACCGTTATAAGACGTATTAGTCTGATTCCAATCTCGTTCCTCAATCAACACATCTTGAGGAGTAGGACGAGGATAATAATAGGTCTGCATTCTTGGAGGGTATCAGACTAATAGTATTTATTTATTTAAGGTATGTATATAAATATTAACGAAGGATTCTAAGTAAATCCTATTTGCATTGGATTGACACAGAAGTCCAAAAAGGACGTGTGGCTAAGTTAAACCCATTAAGAATGGGAGTGATATTAATTATTTAATATAAAATGTTAACTAAGTCTCATAATCCAATTCAATTTGGAATTGAATTGAAATGTCAATAAAGCTGACGATGGCACACGTTATTCCATTAGGAATGAGATATACGGTTTTTCCAATGGAAAAGTTCCGCAAGTTTATTTTTGGAATAAACTCAACCCTAAGTAAATTATTATCTCAACCAAATATGAATAGGGTTTATAGGTGATGTTATATAAATGATGATGGAGAAAATTTGCTATTATTAATTCTTGAGAAGAAAAACACTTTGTAAAAGTGAGAGTTCAATACAAAGTCAAGAGAGAAAATACAATTACAAGAAAAGTGTTTCTTGTTCTTCTAACATTGAGTTGAGAATTTTTAGAAAAATTTCAACACAATATTCTTCGTTCAATTTGTTTGGGGGTTTCGTTGATCAAAGAGTTGATAGCAAAGATCAGTCTCGGTGTGGATATACATAGAGTCTATGCACTATCGAAGAATTTGAAACGAGACTTTCTTCATCAGGTACGTCTTAGATCCGATCTATTGACATGTAAATAAATTTTAAACGCGAAAAGAGCTGTCTTGGATTGTTATTGTCTTCCGCTGCGTGTTACGAACACCTATATGCACACGTGTTCATGGTTGTCCAATGAACACCTATATGCACATGGAATCTAAATTTTAAGCTAACGATGGCACACGTTACAAAGTCAAGAGAGAAAATACAATTACAAGAAAAGTGTTTCTTGTTCTTCTAACATTAAGTTGAGAATTTTTAGAAAAATTTCAACACAATATTTTTCGTTCAATTTGTTTGCGAGTTTCGTTGATCAAAGAGTTGATAGCAAGGATCGGTCTCGGTGTGGATAACACATAGAGTCTTCGCACTATCGAAGAATTTGAAACGAGACTTTGTTCATCAGGTACGTCTTAGATCTGATCTATTAACATGTAAATAAATTTTAAACACGAAAAGATCTGCCTTGGATTGTTATTGTCTTCCGCTGCGAGTTACGAACACCTATATGCAATCCTTCGTAAAGTTCCTTCGAACATCACTATAGCAAAAAGATGGTGGCCACTGCAAAACGAACAGCAGGCAGTCGAAAGCATAAACTAGGGAAAGAACAAAAAGCATAAGGAAAATTATTACTACTGCGATTTCAACATTGTCGTCATGGCCACGTTAGTTATGGGTTTGAAATGTCTCTCCGTTCTCCTTTTGATAATTACAAATTAACCTAACTAATATTTTTTCATATAATCTTATTATGAAAGGGAAATGTTAAAATCTAACCTTAAAATATTTGATTTGTTTTAAATTTCTTGCCATTTACCTTTGAGTCCATGAAAATATCATTAATTTCGTCCCATATTTATACCTTTCTCTAATGGTTTTCCAACTTAGGTCTAACATTTGCGCGGTAGAGCTATACAGACCACCGAAAGATCTATATTTACCCATAACTCATAAGCTATCAAAATTGGTTATATATACCTCTTCAATAATTTGAAGTATACCACTGAACAATTGAAAATGTTCAAATATACTCTTGAAGAATTGTAAAGGCCCAAATATATCCTCACGTGGCTTTCACCGTAACAACCAAATGGCGAATTTTTCCACTTTAGAAATCATTTGTGGGAGAAACATACGAGACAAAAGATAATGATAATTGTAAAGGTCCAAATCTAAGGATTACGCATAAAATATGTCACGAATCAGGAACTTTTTCCTTCCAAAAGAACACAGAATTGTATTATGAATAATGGACACTGAGAACTGACTTTTCGTTATTCCAAAATTAATTCTCTTAGTTTCTCCTATTCTTCGGAAATACAAATTTTATCCTAGAAGTATAGAATTGTCACGACCCCGGTTCGTCCTCCGTGAACCATCGTGATGGCACCTAGTCTCTACGACTAGGTAAACCTAAATTACGAAAGAAAACCAAAATTTGCGGAAGTAAACAATTTAAAAGCGGAAATAAGGTAATAACAATGTTTAAATGTGTCGCTCGACATACACCATGTAGATATAAATCTCAAAACCAATATCTAAATCCCAGACCCGGAAACCCACAAATCACAAGCTAAGAAAAAGAAATACTATATGGCTCTAACTCCGGAATTTGTCCAATAAGAACAGAAAGTACAGAAGGGCCTAATACTAAAAAGCAAGAATAGAAAGGGACTCCTCGGTCTGCGAACACGGCAGATGTACCTCGAAATCTCTAAGTAGTCGCCTCCCTCAAGGATGGTAGGCCTGAGTAGAAGTACCTGGATCTTCACATGAAAAACATGCGCAGAAGGGGCATGAGTACACCACAGCGGTACTCAATAAGTGCCAAGCTTAACCTCGGTCGGGTAGTGACGAGGAAGGTCAGGGCCCTGCTGAGGTTAAATACAATATAAGGGTTAACAGTGTGGAATAAAACAGTATAAATAAGTGCAACAGTAAGGAATAACATAGAATTGAAAGAAACAACAACTAGAACAGAGATAAACAAACCACAGAAAGAAATACAGCTCAACACAGAGATAACAACCGGGGCACCTTCTTCCAGTATACCGTCATGTGGTACCAATTACAACTATCCAGTGGATCTCCCGATATACTGTCCCGTAGTCCATCATATATATGTCCGAAGGATCTCCCGGGATCCCGTCCCGTAGTCTAACTATCAATGCGCGGGAGATCTACCGAAAATCTCGATCCGTAGTCCCCAAACATAAATACCCAGTACTGGGAGAATTTACCGGGTGCATTCCCGTAGTTCCATATAACTGTGCAGGGGAATCTATCGGAAATCTAACCCGCAGTCCCAAAGTAAATGTGTAGGGGGATCTATCAGAAATCTAACCCACAGTCCCAAAGTAAATAGACAAGGGGGAGCTACCGGAATCCCACATCCGTAGTCCCAATGTAACTACACAGTAGTAGCAAGAAAATATTCAGAGAAGAGAAATTTCATGTTAAGGCAACAAATAATTCTAGCCTAGCATGCTGCACGGAGTTCAGGTATACAGATTGAATAATTAAGGCAATTAAATCACTTAGACATGTTTTCCTAAGCTAACAACGGGCTTAATAGTACAAGTAATAAAAGCAGGAGAAGGAACATACTAATAAGTACTTAAAGAAAATCGGATTTTCAACAATTTGCACAAGTACGCACTCGTCACCTCACGTACAAGGCATTTCAATTACCAAATATATCAATCCTAAGGGGAAGGTCCCCCACACAAGATTAGACAAGCCACTTACCTCGAATCGGCTCAAAATCAACCCAACACCACGTCTTTGCCATGAGTACTCGACTCCAAATGGCCCAAATCTATTCAATTCAATTGCATAATGTAAATAACACTTCAAGTAACTGATTCTACAATTAAATTCTAAGATAATACGCGAAATTATGTAAAATGCCTAAAACGCCCCTCGGGTCCACGTCTCAAAATCGGGTAAAATTTATATTTTCAGAATCCTCATACCCTCACGAGTCTAACCATACCAAAATTATCCAATTCCGATACCATTTGATCCTTCAAATCATCATTTTACATTTTTGAAAGATTTCACAAATTTCTTCCCAAATTACATCCCAAATCACAAATTAAATGATGAATTTAATGATGGATTCATATACTCTAGCCAAATCTGAGTTAGAATCACTTACCCCGATGAATTTCTGGAAAAACCTTCGAAAAATCGCCAAAATCCGAGCTCTCTAAGTCAAAATATGAAATAAAACCCAAAACCTCGTATTTATAGGGCACCCCCCGGATTTCCACCACTGCGAACAGCACAAAAACGAGTGCTGTCAGCACAAAACCAGTGCGGTCCGCACAAAAAACGAGTGTTGTCCACACAGGTTTTGACTGCAGTGACAGGCTTTAGTATTTTGGCTATTACTTTCTCTACAGATGTCCAAATTATGATTTCTTTACTTTTCTGGAAACTAGACACGAAGAGCTACAACTTTTGTTTTTGAATCCTCCCAAAATTCCTTGTACATCAAAAGATATGAGCTTCCGAAGTAGGACCAATGAAATTTTCCTCACCGCGGACCGCACTGCATTTTGTGCGGCCGCATAGCCCCAACCGCTGGCGCACTGGACTTTGTTCTGACCGCACTGGTGGGTTCCGAGGCCTACAACTCTTATGGACCTGCAACAACTATGATTTTCGGCCTAAAACATTCTGGAACCTACCCAGAACTCACCCGAGTCTCCGGGACTTCAAACCAATTATACCAACACATCCCATGACATCATTCAAACTTGTTAAAAACTTCGGAATGCTCACAACAACATCAAATCACCAATTTAACATGGGATTCAAGCTTAAGAACTCCAAGAACTCTTAACTTATGCTTTCGATCAAAAAGTCTATCAAATCTTGTCCGACGACCTGAAATTTTGCACACACGTCATATTCAACACTACGGAGCTATTCCAACTTCTTGAATTCCATTCGGACCCTCGGATCAAAATCTCACTATCGGACCGGAACTTCAAAAATTCAACTTTCGGTATTTCAAGCCTAAATTAGCTACGGACCTCCAAAACACAGTCTGATCACGCCCCTAAGCCCGAAATCACCCAACGGAGCTAACGAAACCATCAGATTTCCATTCCGAGGCTGTCTTCATATTGTTTCGAATACGGTCAACTTCCAACACTTAAGCTCTTATTCTGAGACTAAGTGTCTCAAAACTCCCTGAAACTCAAAGCCGAACATCCCGATAAATCAAAATAGCAGAAATAAACTCGGGAAATCAATTAATGGGGGATCAGGGCGTAAATTCTTAAGACGACTGGTCGGGTCGTCACATCCTCCTACACTTAAACATTCGTTCGTCCTCGAACGAGCATAGAGACATACCTGAAGTAGTGAAAAGATGAGGGTAATGGCTGCGCATATCCTACTCGATCTCCCAGGTCGCCTCCTTGATCGACTGACCCCAAAAACTGAACCTTCACTGATGCAATGTTCTTTGACCTTAGGTTTTTGACCTGCCTGTCCAATATTGCCACTGGCTCCTCAATATAAGATAGATCCTTGTCCAACTAGACTGAACTGAAATCCAACACGTGCGACGGATCGCCGTGATACCTCCGGAGCATCGAAACATAAAATACTGGATGAACTCCTGCCAAGCTGGGAGGTAAGGCAAGCTCACAAGCAACCTCCCCAACATGCCTCAATATCTCAAAAGGGCCAATAAACCTCGGACTCAACTTCCCTTTCTTCCCGAATCTCATAACGCCCTTCATAGGCAAAACCGAAAGCAGAACCCGCTCTCCAACCATATAGGAAACATCGCGAGCCTTCCGGTCCATGTAACTCTTCTATCTGGACTGGGATGTACGGAGTCTATCCTTAATCACCTTAATCTTCTCCAAAGATACTTGAACCAGGTCTGTGCCCAACAATCTGGCCTCACCCGGCTCAAACCAACCCACCGGATATCTGCACCGCCTACTATATAAAGCCTCATACGGTGCCATCTGAATGTTGGACTGATAGTTGTTGTTGTAAGCAAACTCCGTCAATGGCAAAAACTGATCCCAAGACCCTCCAAACTCAATCACACATGCACGGAGCATATCCTCAAGAATCTGAATAGTGCGCACGGACTGTCTATCCGTCTGAGGGTGAAATGCTTTACTCAACTCTACACGAGTACCTAACTCATGCTGAACAGCTCTCCAGAACCGTGCTGTGAACTGAATGTCTCTATCTGAAATGATGGACACTGGAATACCATACAAACGAACAATCTCCCGGATATAGATCTCTGCCAGCCATTCCAAGGAATAAGTAGTACACATAGGAACAAAATGAGTGGACTTGGTCAGCCAATCCACAATCACCCAAATAGCATCAAACTTTCTAAAAGTCCGTGGGAGCCCAACTACAAAGTCCATGGTAATCCGCTCCCACTTCCATTTCGGAATCTCTATCTGCTAAAGCAACCCACCCGGTCTTTGGTGCTCATACTTCACCTGCTGACAGTTGAGACACCGAGCTACTAATCCAACTATATCTTTCTTCATTCGCCTCCACCAATAGTGCTGCCTCAAATCCTGATACATTTTTACGGCACCAGGATGGATGAAATACTGCGAGCTTTGGGCCTCCTCTAGAATCAACTCTCGAAGCCCATCAACATTGGGTACACAAACCCGACCCCGCATCCTCAATACCCCATCATCACCAATAGTCACATCCCTAGCGTCATCGTGTTGAACCTTGTCCTTGAGGACAAGCAATTGAGGGTCATCATTCTGCCGCTCCCTGATACGATCAAATAAGGAAGATCGAGAAACCACGCAAGCCAGAACCCGATTGGGCTCCGAAAGATCCAATCTCACAAACTGGCTGGCTAAGGCCTGAATATCCATCGCCATAGACCTCTCTGATGCTGGTAAATAAGCTAAACTCCCCAAACTCTCTACTCGGCGACTCAAAACATCGGCCACCACGTTGGCCTTGCCCGATGATACAAAATAGTGATATCATAGTCCTTTAGCAACTCTAACCACCTCTTATGGCGCAAATTTATATCCTTTTGCTTGAACAAGTGCTGTAGACTCCGATGGTCAATATAAATCTCACAAGGCACACCATATAAGTAATGGCGCCAAATCTTCAGGGCGTGAACAATGGCAGCTAACTCAAGGTCGTGAACATGGTAGTTCTTCTCATATATATTCAACTGTCTGGACGTGTAGGCAATCACCCTACCATCCTGCATCAACACCGCTCTAAGGCCAATCCTCGAGGCGTCACAATAGATCGTATAAAACCCCGAACTTGTAGGCAGTATCAAAATTGGGGCTGTGGTCAAAGCTATCTTGATCTTCTGAAAGCTCGCCTCACACTCCTCTATCCACTGAAATGGAGCACCCTTCTGGGTCAACCTGGTCATAGGGGCTGCAATCGATGAAAACCCCTCCACGAAACGACAGTAGTAGCCCGCCAAACCAAGGAAATTGTAGATCTCTATAGCTGAGGATGGTCTGGGCCAACTCTGCACGACCTCTATCTTCTTCAGATCCACCTGAATACCCTCACTCGATACCACGTGGCCTAAGAATGCCATTGAATCCAACCAAAACTCACATTTCGAGAATTTAGCATATAACTTCTTCTCTCTCAAAGTTTGAAGCACAGTCCTCAGGTGCTGCTCATGATCTTCCGGACTCCAGGAATACACCAGAATATCATCAATAAAGACAATGACGAACGAGTCAAGATACGGCCAGAACACACTGTGCATCAAATGCATAAAGGCTGCTGGGGCATTGGTCATCCGAAACGACATAACAAGGAACTCGTAACGACCTTACCGAGTCTTGAAAGCAGTCTTCGGGATATCTAGCTCCCGAATCTTCAACTGATGGTAACCTGAGCGCAATTCAATCTTTGAAAACACTTGTGTGCCCTGAAGCTGGTCAAACAGATCATCAATACGGGGCAAAGGATAACGGTTCTTCACTGTAACCTTGTTCAACTAGCGATAATCAATACATACGCATAGAACCATCCTTTTTCTTCACAAACAAGACAGGAGCACCCAAGGTGATACATTGGCCGAATAAAACCCTTATCAAGCAATTCCTGTAACTGATCCTTCAACTCCTTCAACTCAGGAGGAGTCATATGATATGGAGGAATAGAAATGGGCTAAGTGCCCGACAACAAATCAATGCCAAAATCAATATCTCTATCAGGCGACATGCTTGGAAAATCAGCTGGAAACATATCGAAAAAATCCTGTACTACTGGAACTGAATCAATTGAAGGGGTATCAATACTAACATCTCTCACATAAGCTAAATACGTGTCACACCCCTTCTCAACCATATGTTGAGCCTTAAGGAAAGAAATAACCCTACTGGGAGTATGATCTAAAGTACCCCTCCACTCATCACGTGGTACACCTAGCATAGCCAACATTACGATTTTGGCGTGACAATTAAGAATAGCATAATGGGGCAACAATCAGTCCATGCCCAAGATAATATCGAAGTCAACCATACTAACTAACAATAAATCGGCTCTGGTCTCAAAACCACTAAGAGCAACCAAACACGACCGATAAACGCAGTCCACAACGAGAGAATCTCCCACAGGAGTAGAAACATAAACAGGGGAACTCAAAGAATCTCGGGATACACCCAAATGCGGAGCAAAATAAGAAGACACATAAGAATAAGTGGAGCCTGTGTCGAATAGAACCGATGCATCTCTGTGACAAACCAGTATAATACCTGTGATGACAGAATCGGAGGCAACAATCTCGGTATGGGCAGGAAGGGCATAATATCTGGCCTGGCTTTCCCCTCTAGCTGGCTGAGCAGGTAGGGTAGCAAATGGTGCTGTGATCATAGCCTGAGAACTCCGCGGAGCGCGCTGTGGCTGAGAAGTTTGTGGAGGTGCACTCCTCCCAAGTCTAGGGCAATACCTCACCACATGGCGTATGTCACCACACTTAAAGCAGCCTCTTGGCTGATGTGGCAGTCCGGTACGGGTACTCCAAGACCCCTGAACACCTGAAATATTGTGTAAAATCTAAGATGCAAACTGAGCTGGCTGACCCGCAAAACCTCTACCATGTCGTACTCTTCCTCCAAAATAAGGACTAGTGGGTATCCCCAGTCTACGAGGTCTACTCATTCCCCTATACTCTCCCTCCTGACCTCGTCTGCCCTTTCTTTCCTGGACCCACCTGTCCTCTACTCAGCGAGGGGTCCTCACCACCCGCTGAACTGGGACCGCAGGCTGTGTCGCTGTGACACCTGGAACCTAACGAATGTGAACTCGCTTCTCTGGAGCAGGGGAGGCGGAGTTTGGGTCCCTCTCTCGATCTATGAAGTAGTTGGTACAATTTGAATCAACCCCGCCTGAACTAATGTACCAAACATGCTCGGGAACTATACTAATGTCTCCTGAAGTGCTGGAGTAGTAGTAGAAGTAGGCGTATCCGATGCCTGGGCTCTTACTAGAACTGCTGGTGACTCTTCGATGGTTCCGAGTAGTAGTAGTAGTAGTAGTGATGGCTCTCGCAGGGGGCGCGGGTGTCTGATCATCTCTGGTAGCACGTGTCCTCACCATATGTGAGAGAATAGAAGACAGAACTTTAGGATTATGATGTCAAAAATCTCGCACGATAGGGAAATCAAATGAAGTGGAATTTTTCTAACGGTTACATAGCCTATCGTAGATAAGTACAGATGTCTCCGTATCGATCAACGAGACTCTAATAAACTGGCTTGTGATCCATGACTCCTATGAACCTAGAGCTCTAATACCAACTTGTCATGACCCCGATTCGCCCTCCGTGAACCATCGTGACGGCACCTAGTCTCTACGACTAGGTAAGCCTAAATTACGGAAGAAAACCAAAATTTGCGGAAGTAAACAATTTAAAAGCGGAAATAAGGTAATAACAGTGTTTAAATGTGCCGCTCGGCATACACAATATATATATATAAATCTCAAAACCAATATCCAAATCTAAGACCCGGAAACCCACGAATCACAAGCTAAGAAAAAGAAATACTACATGGCTCTAACTCCGGAATTTGTCTAATAAGAACAGAAAGTACAGAAGGGCCTAATACTAAAAAGCAGGAATAGAAAGGGACTCCTCGGTCTACGGACACGGCAGATGTACCTCGAAGTCTCTAAGTAGTCACCTCCCTCAAGGATGGCAGGCCTGAGTAGAAGTACCTGGATCTGCACATGAAAAACTTGCGCAGAAGGGGCATGATTACACCATAGCGGTACTCAGTAAGTGCCAAGCCTAACCTCGGTCGGGTAGTGACGAGGAAGATCAGGGCCCTAATGAGGTTAAATACAATATAAGGGTTAACAGTGTGGAATAAAATAGTATAAATAAGTGCAACAGTAAGGAATAACATAGAATTGAAAGAAACAACAACAACTAGAACAGAGATAAACAAACCACGGAAAGAAATACAGCTCAACACAGAGATAACAACCGGGGCACCTTCCAGGATACCGTCATGTGGTCCCAATTACAACTATCCAGTGGATCTCCCGGGATACCGTCCCGTAGTCCATCATATATATGTCTGAAGGATCTCCCCGGATCCCGTCCCGTAGTCCAACTATCAGTGCGCGGGGGACGGAAATATCGATCAGTAGTCCCCAAATATAAATACCGAGGTACTGGGGGAATCTACTGGGTGCATTCCCATAGTTCCATATAACTGTGCAGGGGGATCTACCGGGAATCTAACCCGTAGTCCCAAAGTAAATGTGCAGGGGGATCTACCGGGAATCTAACCCGCAGTCCCAAAGTAAAATGTGAAGGGGGATCTATCGAGAATCTAACCCGCAGTCCCAAAGTAAACAGACAAGGAGGAGCTACCGGAATCCCACATCCGTAGTCCCAATGTAAATACACAACAACAACAAGAAAATATTCAGCGAAGGGAAATTTCATACTAAGACAACAAATAATTCTAGCCTAGCATGCTACACAGAGTTCAGGCATACAGATTGAAAAATTAAGGTAATTAAATCACTTAGACATACTTTCCTAAGCTAACAATTGGCTTAATAGTACAAGTAATAAAAGCAGGAGAAGGAATATACTAATAAGTACTTAAAGAAAAACGGATTTTCAATAATTTGCACAAGTACACACTCGTCACCTCACGTACAAGGCATTTCAATTACCAAATATATCAATCCTAAGGGGAAGGTCCCCCACACAAGGTTACACAAGCCACTTACCTCGAACCGGCTCAAAATCAACCCAACACCACGTCTTTGCCACGAGTACTCGACTCCAAATGACCCAAATCTATTCAATTCAATTGCATAATATAAATAACACTTCAAGTAACTGATTATACAATTAAATTCCAAGCTAATACGCGAAATTATGTAAAATGACCAAAACGCCCCTCGGGCCCACGTCTCAGAATCGGGTAAAATTTACATTTTTAGAATTCTCATGCTCTCACGAGTCTAACCATATCAAAATTATCCAATTCCGATACCATTTGGTCCTTCAAATCATCATTTTATATTTTTGAAAGATTTCACAAGTTTCTTCCCAAATTCCATCCCAAATCACGAATTAAATGATGGATTCATGTACTCTAGCCAAATCTGAGTTAGAATCACTTACCCTGATGAATTTCTTGAAAAAACTTTGAAAAATCGCCAAAATCCGAGCTCTCTAGGTCAAAATATGAAATAAAACCCAAAACCTCGTATTTATAGGGCACCCCCAGATTTCCACCACTGCGGACCGCACAAAAACGAGTGTTGTCCGCACATGTTTTGACTGCAATGATATGCTTTAGTATTTTGGCCATAACTTTCTCTTTTGATGTCCAAATTGTGATTTTTTTTATCTTTCTGGAAACTGGACACGAAGGTCTACAACTTTTGTTTTTGAATCCTCCCAAAATTCCTTGTATATCAAAAGATATGAGCTTCCGAAGTAGGACCAGTGAAATTTTCCTCATCGCGGACCGCACTACATTTTGTGCGGCCGCACAGCCCCCACCGCGGACGCACTGGACTTTGTGCGGACCGCACCGGTGGATTCCGAGGCCTGCAACTTTTCTGGACCTACAATAGCTATGATTTTCGGCCTAAAACATCCCGGAACCTACCTGGAACTCACCCGAGTCCCCGGGACTTCAAACCAATTGTACCAACACATCCCATGACATCGTTCAAACTTGTTCAAAACTTCGGAACGCTCACAACAACATCAAATTACCAATTTAACATAGGATTCAAGCCTAAGAACTCCAAGAACTCTTAACTTATGCTTTCGATCAAAAAGTTTATCAAATCTTGTCCGACGACCTGAAATTTTGCACACACGTCACATTCAACACTACGGAGCTACTCCAACTTCTGGAATTCCATTCCGACCCTTGGATCAAAATCTCAGTATCGGACCGGAACTTCAAAAATTCAACTTTCAGCATTTCAGTCCTAAATTAGCTACGGACTTCCAAAACACAGTCCGATCACACCCCTAAGCCCGAAATCACCCAATGGAGCTAATGAAACCATCGGATTTCCATTCCGAGACCGTCTTCATATTGTTCCGACTACAGTCAACTTCCCAACACTTAAGCTCTCATTCTAGGACTAAGTGTCCCAAAACTCCCTGAAACTCAAAACCGAACATCCCGGCAAATCAAAATAGCAGAAATAAACTCAGGAAAACAATTAATAGGGGATCGAAGCGTAAATTCTTAAGACGACCGACCGGGTCGTCACAAGAATGGAATATGAAATGAATACAGAATTAAGTAAAGGAAGTTCCCTAAGTTCTTTAGGGAAGATTAGCATCATTCGAAAAAGATATAACAATTTAGTAGATCTTAACATATGATATGGAAGAACAAAGATATTAACACATTTCAGTAACACTTGATGATAAAGTGATCGTACAACCCATTATTTAAGGTTAATAAATATGGAGCACTTCATATACTATTAAATATTATATCCCGCAAGATAATCCCAAATATTTCGAGACATTTTTTAAAGAAAATTCTTTATAAAATCTTAAAAGTATATATAAAAATTATATATTTATATGTCAGTTTGGTTCGAGTTTTTTTACTCAGTACCAAACCAAATCAAACCAAACCTAGTTATAGTTTTTAATCGATTTGGTTTAACTTTTCAGTTAGGTGCGGTTTTTCGATTCAGTTTGTACACTCCTAATTAGAACATTGGCATTACCAATAAACTGAGATGAGATATAAGAGTAGCTCAAACAATTATTTTAAACAAATGAAATAAAATTCAAGAACTAACAACATATATAAAACGAGAGAACTATGCTGGGACGGTTGCGGGTGAAAGAAAGCATGAGATGTTTCGCTTGTTGGATGAAACATTCCATGTGTTCTGCCCAACTAGGAATCATGTGGTGGGGGAAGTTGGGGTACATATCAACTTCTTTCATTGTCTTGGTTCGAAATTAGAGATGAATGAGAATTTCATAAGAAGAATACTAATTAATAATAGATAAGATAGAATAATTAACAATAAAAGATAAGATAAAGTTTTGGATGTCAATTATTAGTTTGAGGCATGCTATGGAATTATCTCCAGAGTAAATTTGTGTCACTGCCAAAGGTGCAAATAACAAAGTGATAGTTTTACTTTCAAGAGATAATCAACAACTCAATAATCTTTCAATGTGCAGTCAAGTAGAAACTTCAAAGACTCTTAAATTTC
Source organism: Nicotiana tabacum (assembly GCF_000715075.1). NCBI lineage: Eukaryota > Viridiplantae > Streptophyta > Magnoliopsida > Solanales > Solanaceae > Nicotiana > Nicotiana tabacum. The sequence goes on from NC_134101.1 coordinate 206,680,628, forward strand.
TCAACTGCTTTTATAGAAATTAGAGGTAAATATGAATGCGATAATTTTTCAAACTTAATTTGGAAAATACGGCTAAATGACGTAATTAAATTAGTATAGAAGTGTGTGCGATCTCACACGAGGGTAGAAAAATATTTATAACATGGTAGTAGTGTATGATACAAGTTTGGGTGTAAAGCTCCGTAAATATTAATATGTTATTTTCGGCTACTTACGTCTTTACTATATATTTGTAGCATTAATCAAGCTAAACAATGATAAGGTAGTATTTGAAATTATATTGTTCGCCCAAGTGAAGTTTGTATTGATGATTGACAAAGGAACTCAAGCATGAATCAGGTTCATTCATAGTGTACACAGACACGGGCAAATTCGAGCATAAGGGATGCACGTGAGGAAGATAAGCTTAACTTGTTATATCTGTTATCTCTTGATCAAAAAGGTTGCATAATTGATAAGGAGAAGGACTCCTTACTCAAAGAGAACACTATCCACGATAAGGAAGGAGTTAGAAGTTGAAGTTAACTAGAACTCTTCCACCAAGGAAGAGTATAGCATTGAAACTCTAGTTATTTCCTATTCTACTAACTCTATAAATTACAGGATGTTCTCAGGTTACATGCACGCACAAAAGTTGAAGTTAAACGTGAGTTTAGAGCAAAATAGCAAGTCATTTTGCAAGCAATTCTTGTGTGATTCAAGTGTGCGAACCTGAAGCTACATGAACTAGATAGAAGAACCAGTTCCAAGTGTCTGTCTTTTATTCTAATTCAATTGTAGTAGGTGATTTCAATTTGTACCTTTCAGCTTTATCTAGAAGCAATTGTATTAGGTACTCTAAATATTCAAGTTAGAGCTAACTTGAAGTTGTCGCAACAGTTAGAGGCTGGTTGTCACAACGGGATTAGAGGTAATCCTTAGGTTTACAAAGAGTTTTTGTAAATGCTGTATTGGCTCAGTCATTTAGTGAAGTGTTGGGGAAAATCCTACTGAGTAGTAGGTTGTGGTTTTTTCACCTTTTGAGCCGGGTATTTTTTTTACGTAAAAATGCTTATATTCTTTACTTTCCGCATTTATTATTTTCCCAATTGTACTTTAAGGAACACATAGAAGAACCAGGTCCTTCTATAATCTGTGTATGCAAAAATTAGACACCACATAAATTACCCTCTCTTGTGTGGCATTGAAGTATATAACAACAATTAGTATCGGAGCGGGTTTTTCTTTAAGAGGCTTACACCTTAGGAGAAGATCAACATAAGTGCATCACCTGGAAACTGGGAAGGGCAATCCACTACTAGGCCACTACTCTTTAATGGTCAGTACTACTCTTGGTGAAAAAACAGAATGAGAGATCACATTATAGGATAGGACTACCAGCTTTGGGACATTGTCACTGATGGTCCATTAGCTACCTTGAAGAAAAATGCTGAAGGAGTAGATGTACCAAAGACAAGAGCCGGCTGCACTGTTGAAGACTTGAGGAAATTGGAGAAGAATGCCAAATCAAAGAAATGGCTTGTTTGTGGACTTGGTCCAGATGCGTACTTTTTGGAGGTCCGTAGTAGAATTTGGCTTGAAATAGCGAAATTGGAATTTTGGAAAGTTTGATCGGGAGTGAACTTTTTGATATCGGACTTTGATTCTGATTTCGGAAATTGGATCAGGTCCATAATGTCAAATGTGATTTGTGTGCACAATTTAAGGTTAATCGGACATGATTTGATAGATTTCGGCATCGGTTGTGGAAGTTTCAAGTTTCAAGTTCATTGATTTCGAATTGATGTGTGATTCGTCATTTCAATATTGTTATATGTGTTTTGAGGCCTTGAGTAGGTCCATGTTATGATATGGGACTTTTTGGTATGTTCAAACAGGATCCCAAAGGGCTCGGGTGAGTTTCAGATAAGTTTGGGTTGTGTTGCACTTGTTTTTTTTAATATTTTGACGTTGTTTTCAAGCATAAATGGTACTACATTAAGAAAATGAGCTCCGATTTCTTTTTTTATTGAAGCATTAGATCCGTATTGTAATTATGGAGCCTTAGCAAAAAGAATCATCGAATTTGGACATCGTATGAAGATTTTATGGTCATTTTACTAAGAATTGAGTTGTCATATTTTTCAGATTAATTACGAAATTACCACTAAATTCGTATTTAAAAATCTGCACTATTTTCAAATATTGAAACCAACATAGCTTCTTCAATATAAGGTCAAATGGAGTGATTGAAGAGTCTAACTTGACTAAAATTTCACAAGGAATCTATTGGAGGTATCAAAAGCGAGTTTCAAGATCGTTTGGCATGAGAATCGAGGCAGAATAGCTGGCAAAAAATATATAAAATTAGTTTGTTCATTTGGTCATATTTTGAGTTGGGGAGCTCGGATTTAGGCGATTTTGGAGGCGATTTTTGTCATAACCCAAACTGAAGTGTCGCGACGGGCACCCGGTGCCTTACTCAATCGAGTACCAACGTAAAATATCTTTTTTATCATACTATCATGACTAAATAAGCCAGAAAACCTGTCATGAGATAACAAGAATACAACATAAGGGAATACTCAACATATAATGACCCAACATGATATACAAACTTATACATGTAACATACGGGCCTATAAGGTCGACATGACCATTTATAAACTCAAAACATTGGCCGATAAAGCCATACAAGTATTCAAATGTTATAATACCATAAATATAAATATACTAATTGACTTTAACCTAAAGATAAAAAATATTTTTTTGTAATTTTTATTTTTTGTGATAAAAATAAAGTAAAAGAGAGCGATACTAAACCTAAACTAAATATTTACGCTAAAATGCATAAAATCTTAGGGAGGGTCAAAAATTACATGTCTACAATAAAGAGCACGATTTATATACTTGTTTATCACTTTATATCAAATATTGGTTGCATAGTTTTTTGTAAAATCTTGTCTGAGGAACTTGAGTTAGAGAGAGTCTATGATACTTATTGAGTACCGTGGTATCGGTGGCACTTTATTGTCACACAGGACTATAGACGCTAACCTCCACTTAATCCACCACACTCCTATATGGTGTGTGACATCCTCGTCAATCTCCCCATCCCTTAGTATAACCGACCCAAGGTACTTGAAACTTCCCCTCTTGGGGATAACTTATGAATCAAGCCTCACATCCAATCTCGCTTTCATTGGCTCGGCACTGAACTTAAACTCTAGGTATTCCGTCTTAGTCCTGCTCAACTTAAAACCCTTAGACTCAAGGTCATGTCTCCAAGCCTCCAGCCTCTCATTGATGCCACCTCGTGCCTCATCAATCAGAACTATGTCGTTAGCAAAAACATACACCATGACAACTCATCTTGAATATGGTTTATCAATACATCCATCACCAGGGCAAATAGGAATGGGTGGAGAGCAGATCCTTGGTGTAACTCCATAACAATCGAAAAGTTCTCTGAGCCTCCTCCCACTATCCTAACCTAAGTCTTAGCTCCATAATACATGTCCTTATTCACCCTAATGTAAGCACGAACAAGACTAGAATGACTCTCTTTTCGAGGTATATGGTGAGACACCACTCCTATTCCATGGTATCTATAAGGTTGTTTACTTATTTTATATTAGTCGGGCATTAGCCCAAATGTTCAGTTTTGTTATTTGGTATAGAGGCTCCATATATATTTGTAATGAGTTGTAGTAACTAGATGATACACGACATATATGAAAAGATATTTGTTGTATTTGATCTCATTATTGTTATGAAAGACTTCATGGGTGATTTTGAATTGGAAAAATATTTCATCATTTAACTTGAAAATATATACTCCCTCCGTTCTAATTTATGTGAACCTGTTTGACTGGGCACGGAGTTTAAGAAAAAATTAAGACTTTTGGAATTTGTGGTCCTAAACAAGTCAAAAATAGGTCCAGAGTATTTGTGTGGTTATAAAAGCTTCTCATTAAGGGTAGAATTATAAGTTTAAGCTAAATTGTTTCTAAATTTAGAAAGGGGTCATTCTTTTTAGAACGGATCGAAAAGAAAATAGGTTCACATAAACTGGAACGGAGGGAGTATGATTTCAAAGAGCTTCCACAGCTAAATTAGTTTTCATGCATATGGTTTGGGTGCATCATATGGTTTGGTTCGCTGGGGTCGGGTAGTGTGTCAGGTGTCGGTCGCATGGTTTGGGTTGTGACACTCATCTCGTATTGGGTAATAGTCAATCCCTCTCGGTGTAGATGCTCAAGCTCCCTATGAAACTCCTCTCTGCGAGTCTGTGTGACAAACTTCTTTAAGAAGAGAACTGAAAATTGATGCCATGTGAGTGGTGCTACACCAGCTGGCCTGACTGTCTCATAGGACTGCCACCACCTTTAGGTTTGCCCCGTCAGCTGAAAAGTAGTAAAGTCAACTCCATTGGAGTCCACAAGACCCGTTGTACAAAGAATTTGATGACACTAATCAAGAAATCCCGGAGCATCCTCTAACTCTCCTCCACTCAACTGGGGAGGACAAAGCTATAACCTCTTCTGCTCCTCATCAGTCAAAGATGGTCCAATCCCGACCTGCGCCGCATCAGCTGGCTACACTGGCAAAACCCCCGGTGTATGATAACTCTAAGCTAGTTGCTCTGGATTACGAGCGGCGGGAGTCTAGATTATCCCCTAGCCTGTGAGGTAGTTGGTGCAACTAGTATCGTGTATGCTTGAGCCAAACTCTTATACACACTCAAGATCTGGGCCATAGTCTCCTGAAGACCAGGTATAGCAATAGGTACTGCCGGAGTCTGAGCTGGTCCCACCAGCTCAACGATATTCAGAACTTGCTCCTCCACTAGAGCAACTGGTGGCTCCACAAATGCTGTTCTAGCTATAGCACAAGCCCCAACTCAGCCTCTACCTCTGCCATGTTCTCTTGCGGCCTTGACTGGAGGCACCAATGCTTCCTCGGCTTATCTGGCTGAACGTGTCCTTACCATATGTGAGAAAATAAAAAAGTAAAGGCTCAAATTTCGAAAATGGCAAATCCATAACAAGAAGGAAAGAAAGCAAAATTTTCCTAACAGTTCGGTTGCCTCTCGAAGATAAGTACAAACATCTCTGTACCGATCCGTAAGACTTTACTAAACTTGCTCATGACCCATAGAACCTATAAACTTAGGGATCTGATATCAACTTGTCACAACCCAAAACCACCACCCGGCCGTTAAGGCACCTAAATCACTTGCTAGGCAAGATAAGCATAACAAAATAACAAAATTAACGAAACTAGTACAAATCTAAAGCCCAATGTCTTAAATAAATTGCATCAATACATAACAATCCCCCTAGAACTAGTAATATAGGGTCATAAGCTCTACAAAGCAATACAAGTATGGCAATACGAATTAAAATATTGGTTGAATAATAACAACAACTGAAATGGAAAAAGATGCCAAGAATTGCGGTAGGAATGCAGCTCTACCTCGTCTCTTAGCAAGTCACAACAAAGTACGGACAACTCTCAACTGGGCCTGGATCTACACAATTAAGTACAGATTGTAGTATGAGTACAACTGAAGGTACTCAGCAAGTATCATAACTAACCTCGGTAAGGTAATAGCAACAAAAAATATCAACGAAACTTGCTAATAACCTGCTCAGTTCATAAATTCCACAAGTACACAACAATAATACCATCTAATCATAAAACATAGATAAAGTCACCTCGATGCACAAGAGAAAATATGCCAAGCCATGTATCAATTATCAATCCAGCATATAAATAAGATATGCATCTATTATTAAGTCTCGATGTACAGGTAGACATATATAGAAGATATGTACCGTGCTCTCACTAATCAAACCAAACAACACATAGAGAAGATATGCACAACGAGGCATGTATACATTCTAGATCTAGCATATAGAGAAGATATGCGAATAAAACATGTATACATCCAAGGAAATTGCAAGTAGAGAAGAAACGTAATAACTACACACTGATCAGTTTTCTCATACCACGTGTACACCATCAAGAGAAAAAGGTGAATCTAGGAGGGGTGGATTCTTATCCACATGATGCACGAACAAATCACATGCCATATATAACCACCGCACAGATCCCTCACATGCTATGATATCTCAGCACATGGACCACCCACATGCTATCAACCAGACCATATCATACAGATAACATATATAAGGATACATGTATATGAATAATGGATATCAACTACATACTTCTGGACTGATATAAGTGACATGCTAAGATGTAGACATGTGCGAAGTGTACTACCACAGTTCAAATTAGGCGATTACACCACAAAATAGCAATTAATTATGTTTAAACATGAGATTAACCAACAAATAACCTCTAACACGATTCAATTAGCTCACAAAAGGAGGGACAAACATAAGAAACATTATAGCATAAAATATAGCAATCAATTCAAGGCATATCATAGCCACTACCTCGAGCATTGATAATACCCCGGTGCACGTACATAAGCTCAACCCTCACATATGCACTACCCAGAGCGCGTAGCCAACACTAATAACTCAGGCAACTAGTGCCTCAGCCAATTTTAGGTAAGATACTCACCTCAAGCAAACCAATCAATACTCTAGAAATCCCTTAGCACACGAATCGACCTTCGAACGGCTCGAATCTAGCAAAAAATAATTTAATAATATTAAATAAAGCCATAAGAAATAAATCCAAACAATAAAGATTCGATCTTTATAAACTTACACAAAGTCAACCCAAAAAGTCAACCCAGGCCCGCACCCCAAAATAGGATAAAAGTCACAAATCCCGAACACCAATTTTAATACGTGTCCAAATATGTGTGTTTCATCTAAATCCAACCTCAATTTGACCCGCAAATCACCAATTTTTACTCTCCAAAAACCATAGCAAAACCTAAATTTCTCCTTTAAATCATATAGTCTAGGCAGGGGCGGCTAATATTTTTGGCGGCCTAAAACAAAACCTTAATTGGGGGCCTTATTTTTCTAAAAACAATTCCTATATATTATTATTTGAAGTAGATTTTTCTAGCTTTTTGAAATAAAATTTTAAAAAACTTTCACATAAACCATTTAATTTTTCATGTGACACTATTGATCTTAGGTAAATAGAATCCGATTTAAGAAGTTGATAACTTTTTATTAAAATAAATTTTTGATGTTTCAATATACTTGTTACAATGATAAAAATATGAATAAAAAAATAGAGTTTAAAAGTGTATTGCTCATTTTCTAATGATAAATGTAATATTTTTTTATATTTATAATATTTAACTTTTCTACTTTGAAATACTTAATATTTTTTTAAAAAGATTTTGGGCCTCATCAGAAGAATTGTGGTAGGATAGATAAGATTTCTATCTTTAACCAGAGTTATTCAGTTCGAGTATCTGGAATGAAAAAAATTTCTTCTAAGGAGTGGTTCCCATTTTAATGGACTTTACATGGTATGAATATCCCAAATTAAATACCAGATATCAAGTGGAATTGAAAAAAATATTTTAGGCCCCCAAAATTTTGGGGCCTAAAGCACCTGCTTTAGTGGCTTCACCCTCTGGCTGCCTCTGTCTAGGTGTAATAATCCATGGGAAAATAAGATCTAACATCAAAATCAAGTAGAGATTACTTACCCTTCAGATTGTAGTAAAAAACACTCCAAAAATCGCCTATAGCCGAGCTCTAAAACTCCAATTAATAAGAAATAACCAAACCCCTGAAATAAATATTCTATCCAGTAGTTTTCGTATTTGCGGACCAAAATCCCCCATCTGCGGTACCACATCTGCGGAAAAATAATCGTAGATGCGAAAGTCACTTAACTTCCGTCCCTCCGCTTCTGCGAACTTCTCGTCATTGATGCGCATCCGCTTATGCTGAAGTACCTTCGCACCTGCGACAACGCATCAACGCTAACATTGCTGCATATGTGGACTTAGCCTCCCCCAACCATTCCTTGCATCTACGGCCCCAGGTCCACTTCTACGAACTAACACCTGCACCAAATACATCGCAAGTGCGAAATCGCAAACCAGAACTGCCAAACAACATGGAAAAGATCAGAAACTCATTCGAAACATATCCGAGAACCCGTCCAAACATACTAAGCAGTCCCAAAATACAACATGGGCCTAATCGAGGCCTCAAATCACACAAAATATTATCAAAATCACGAATCGCACCTCGATTCAATCCTAAGGAACTAATCAACTTCCAACGTTCTAAAACTCATGCCGAACCACGTCTAATTAACTCAGAATAATCTCAAATCTTTTGCACGAATCCCAAATGACATTAACGAACCCATTCCAACTCGTTAAATAATAATACGAACCCGATATCGATAAAGTCAACTTCCGATCAATCTATAAACCTTTCAAACTTTAAAATTGCCAACTTTCGTTAAATAAAAGCAAATCAACCTAGGAGCCTCCAAGTCCAAATCCGGACATATTCCTAAATCTAAAATCGTACATCCAGACCTAACGAAACCATCAAAATTCCGATCTGAGGTCGTTTACACAAATGTCAAACCTTGGTCAACTCTTACAACTTAAGCCTCCAACCATGGAACTAAGTATTTTGATTCACTCCAAAACCTCCCCGAACCCAAGCCAACTATCCCCACTAGTCACACAATAATAAATACATATACGAGAAGCATCAAATACGGTAACGAGACTCAAATACACAAAACGACTGGGCCAGGTCGTTACAATAACTCGGGATATAATAGGCATATACAATGACTACACAATACACATTGTATCCTCAGGATGTAGTAGGCATACATGCGAAGATATTGCCTTTCCATTCACTCCAAAAAGGTTGGATTCAACCTTAATCCCCATCAATAAGTATTATTAAATCACCAATACCTTTAAACATAGTGTTTCAATTTTGTATATACACAATCTATAGTATAATACACCTATTGTACAATATTATTCTATATTATAAATATATCAGATATATGATTATATAAAAAATAGTATAAGTATTATCCAATCATCATTAAAACCCCATACCACCACTGAATCTTTACTCGTAAATACTATTAGAAACAAAAAAAAAAAAATAATGAGGAGGAGAAGAAAAAGAAACTACCTACCAAAAAATCGTAAAGAACTCTTTTGTTTAAGTTTTCCGGTGAGGCTTTTCTGACCGAGATTTTATTGAACCGTTAGTGGTTTTTCTTGGTGGAATGAAGTATTTACTCAAATCTGGTAGCTATGTAGACAAGTGATGACGATGAGATAACTGTGAAAGCATAGAGCTGAAAGAAAAGAAAGAGAGAGAGAGAATGAAAGTGGCGGCGAAAGATTGAGTGTGAAACTAGATGGGCTCTCAAGATTTGACTTGAATTTAATTTTAAATTGCTCAAAACATACAAATCGGCTAATTTGTAAGAACAAAACTATTTTTTTATTGGAATGTGTAAGGCAATTGTTCTGGTATAATTTTAAATAGAAAATTCTTTATTTCTTTCATTTATCATGTTTAAATATAAAGAGAAATGTTAATATGTCCCCTTCTATGAAGTTTATTTTTCCCAATTCCCCTTTACTTTATATATATATTTTTAATAATAACTTTTATTATCTATAATTCTTCTCACTTAATTAATAGAAATATGTTCAAAAGATTGGTATATTCCTATATTTTTTTATTAGACCATTTCGAAAAGATTAATACGTCCTATATTTTTTTAATGAGAAGCTCTTATAGCCACACATGTATTGTGATTTGTTTAAGACCACTAACTTTAAAAGATTTAAAATTACTCAACTTTCAAAAGTATTTTTTTAATTAAATTAAACAAACAAATTGAAACTGAGTCGAGCATATAGATTACACTAGTCAACTTATTCGCGCTTCGCGCGATCAAATACATGAAATTATGAAATACTTAATTTTCTTCGTAAATATATTTGAGATAAGAGAATAAAATTTTCATGCATATACATAAAGCAATTAATTGCAAAAGTTGATTAAATCATAAACATAAATATTTTTCCCTCGTGCTCCAACACTTTTTATATTACTAATTCTACATTAACAACATTCATTATATGAATAGAAACAAAATATAGTTGTATTAAAATTACAACGATTTATACTTTTATACAAAAGTACAACAAAAATGTGTTTGTGTATCAACTTTAAAAATATACATAAAAAAAGGATCGCACAATCAGCAAACATTACAATAATATGCACTTTAAATACAAAAGTACATAGTAACAAAATTGTATTTGTACATTAATTTTAGAAATATTATACATATATAAATAAAGAAAGGATCCGACAATCCGCAAATATTTAGATAGCAAACTGTTTTAACTGTTGATGAATCTTAATTTCTCTCTCTGTGTAGTATGGCATACTCGAAGCAGGTACTGAAAAAATTTATCCTCAACGGGAGTCTTGCTTATGTCAAAGAAATTTGAAGATGAGTGCCGAAATTTTGGTCAATATTTTGCAATTCAAATTCATAAAGCTCATCTTAATCTTGTTATCATGGCATTTCAATAAAACTTCTTGAATGTCAGAATTATATATAGTTATATATATATAATGAGATATATATAATGAGATAATTATATATAGTTTTATAATGTCATAATACATTTAGAATGTGTAACGCAAGACCTCTTACCTAACTTTCTTGTTTAAATGTTCTATATAAAATTTTACCCGCACTTTGTGGTCGCATGAAGAATTAAAGTACTATGACTAAATGATTAGTCTCATAATTTTTATATAAAATGAAAAAAAATTATATGAAACAAATAAGACACAAAAACAACTCAACATGATTACAGGTGAGAAAATGGTTAGGAACAGAGAGAGGCTAATTAAATGAATTAAAAGGTGCAACTTTTTTTTTTTTTTTTTTGCAATTAAAACATGATATTGCTTGATTTAATAATGATAGTGAGAAACCCAATCAACTGAAAAATTTGGACGTTATTTGTGTCTTTTGTAACTGAAATAAATACTATAATGAGATGTAATAAATAGGATTGAGAATGATCAATTTCCAATTACTAAACAATTTTAACAAAAATTGAAAAGAATGAAAGGGAAAAGTAAAAAAAGGAGAAACCCTAGGGTTTGTACCAAAACTTCAACAAAACAAAATTAATACAAAGTTGAAAGATGGAAGGCAGACGATTTCGAAGGTTTAGCAGATGGCAAAGAAGCAATGAGACTCTATTGCCTATGCGCATTAATCGCCTATCCAGCACTATCTCTTGTTGGTATGAATCACATCTTTCTTCTTTTTTCCCCTATTGTTAGCGGTATTTGAAAAGTTTGTTTAAATTGGCCATCGAATATTGAGATTTGCAGGTATTGTGACTACAAGTCGTCAATATTGAATGAACCCCTGTTTCATTTCGGACGAAGATACTCAAGGTCTTCTTTTTTAACCTTTTTTTTTTATAGATAGATAGTTCATGCTTTCCAAGTTTTTTGATACCTAATGTGTATGAATTAGCAGATGGTGCATATTTTGCCTCTGTATGTAGAGGAAGGTGGTTTTCAGTACCAATTGCTTTACTGTTTTATTTTCCAGTGATTGAAAATTCAATATTGAAGTTTGCCTAACCTAGTAACATTTGAAAAAATGTCCTAAATCGTTGCTTGAATTTTTCTGCTGCTTGTGTTATGTTAAATAAATTGAAGGAGTAAGTACTATTGCAAAAGAAGTTAAAATTGATTTTTTATTGTTGCTTGGAGGCGCATTATGCTTAGAGTTTATATAGCTTATTCTCAACAATGTTTGTAATTTGGTTGACAGTTTAGTTAGATGGTGTGTCTGGCAGGTTTTGAGAATTGCCCATTACTTAGTCATCAAACTTTAGCAGCAGCTGTCACACAGCTGACGTTAGCTTTTACCCCCGACATTTAAAACTTTTACCCCCGACATTTAAAACTTGTACCTATAGCTGATTAGTGAGGAAAAGACCCAAATATTCCCTTATGTATAGGGCTTGACATATTTTTGTCCTTTGTATATGCTACTGAACACAAATAGTCCCTCATGTTTGAAAAAGGTGGACATAGGGGTGTGCATTCGATTTATCGATTCGATTTTGACCCTTATCGATAATTACTTATCGATTATCGATTTGTACATATGCTTATCGTTATCGTTTCAATAAGGTTTCGATTTTTTCGATTTCGATTTATCGATTTTTGGGGGTTATCGATTCGGTTATCGATTACACCAATAAAATTTTTTACGGGATTCCACGGAAAGTATATCGCTACAAACACACCTAACTAATATGGACAAAAGGAAGCTAAAATAAGAAGAGCACCGTTTATAACATAAAAATTGTGTCAACAAACACATGCAACGAAACTAAAGTAAGTGATCAAATGTATGCCACCAACACTCCAACGGTATAAACAAACAAAAAATCAAAATACATCATCACGGCTAATTCTGTTTTCCACTAATTTGAACTTCATTCCCTTGAGCTTTAAATATGACTATTCCTTAAATGTGGTAGAGGAAATAATAGGGTTAGGGACTTAGGGTAAAGGAAAGGGTATTATAGAATAAGGGTAAAAAAAATTTAAAAAATTAAAAAAAAATTTTACTGTAGCTTATCGGTTTATCGATAAACCGATAATCGAAGAGGACAAAATCGAAATCGAAATCGATAAATCGATATAGAAAATTTTGAAATCGAAATCGAAATCGATAAAACGATAACAAATAATCGATTCGATTTATCGATAAACCGATTCGAATGCACACCCCTAGGTGGACACATTTGGTTCGGGTCTAGAGTAAACCCTGAAGCTAACGGAAAGATCCTCAATTTTAATGGTTCTACAGTAAAAAAAATAAATCAAAACAAACAAATCAAGATCTCTTCTCCAGTAACTCGTGTGGGTCATACAAAATAAGAACAGGGATGTGTTTTCACAAAACTTGATGGAACAACAGAATAACACTAATTTCTCCACGCTAAATCCATTCATCAATTTCAAAATACATTTACATTCACTTAAAGAATCTTATATTTTCATCATTTTATTCAACAAGCACTAGATAATCAATATTCACAACAGAGGAAGAAATTACGAATCATCGATGCTCTTCTTTTATATTCCATCCGAACTAGCAGAACACTCCATCAAACCTTGAGCTTCCTATTACAGTCCAAAAGAGTACCAAAAAGAAGAAAAAGTCTCTTCTTTCTTAGTTGAGAAAGACCTATTTCATTTTAGAAGATTTCCTATTACATCAATGTGTACTTTGCTTCAAGAAAGCTCGTTGCTCTAGTTAATCACCAGCAAAATAAGCTCGTCCTGTACCACAGAAGTCCAATCTAGCAATAATGCTATCAATTTTATTTGCTATATATGGAAATTTCAAGTTATTCCAAAGAGCTATTTTCTCTGATTTAGGCCTCATTTGTTTCTTAAGATTAAGACGTCTGAATCTGAATACACATGAATATCAAGATGTGTATTAAGATTAAGACACTGAATCAGATTCAGATGTGTATTAAGATCTAAATACTAAATGATTAAGACTGTTTGATTTTTAACATCTGAATGTATAAAATTTATCTTTATTTGAAAATTAATAAACATAAAATTCAAATGAAATACTAATTAATTTAATATTCTATCAATAAAATATATAATTTTTAAAAATATGATAGTTGTGGTTGTGATGGCTAACGGTGGTGTTTGTCAATCTCGACTAGAGGCGGGTAGGTGGTGATTTTGGTTGATGGTGGTGGTTCAGTGTAGTAACTAATGGTGATTGGTTGTGGTGGCGATTAATAATCAAGTTGAGGTTAGGGTATGAGACGATCAATGTTTTTAGTTTCCTATGCTCCACAAATTGGATCAGATGCAGAAGCTAAAACTAAGTGTCTGCGACCAACTTATCTTTATTCGGGGAGATTTTCATGTAGATAAAGATAGTGACGGTTTTCGCTAAATGACATAGGAAATATGGTTATGGAAGTTGGAATGATGAAGGAAAGGTTGTCCTATATTTCGCTCTAGCTTATGATTTAGCTTGTAGCTAACACATATTTAAAAAGAGAGTTTTCACCTAATAACATTTAGTTGTACTTATGATTTATATATAGTCGTTGTCCAGTGTTTCCGTCGTACCCAACCATCATAAAGTACCGACAAGGCAGACATCCAATTTGTGAGGAAGTACTGAATAAAGTACCGAGTATGTAAGACAGGAAAGTATAAACAAGATTAGTAATGTAAAGAGAGATATAAGATATACAACTTGTAACATCTGAGTGCCTCTGGCAGTACTGACATGAAATGCATAATACATATATATACATAAACTTTTAAAAACATACGCCTCTGTGGGCATCATCATCATCATCATATCGTACCCGGCCTTAAAGAGGACTCGGTAAAAGCGTACCCAGCCGTCATAAGGCTCGGTGGAATTGTACCCGACCACGTGGAGCTCGGTAAATCCAACTGATTAGTGGTTGCACAATAGGTTCCGTACTCGGCCGTCTATAGCGCGAATCAGTAGAGTAAAATAGATACTATATATAATGCATGCTAGACTCATGGAATTACGTTCTAAATCTTTCGGAATGAATTAAGGTCGTTGCACCTTCGATTAACATTATGGACATCCATACCCTCAATATGAACTTCAGTAGGATTCAAGGATCATACACACTTGCTTAGAATAATTTTATAAGAAAAGAACAACATGGACAACCTTAGTTGCTAGGAATAGATCTGTTATGAAGTAACGTATTCATTTCACTTTAGATCATGCCAAAAAAAAAGAAGGAAGTGTCTTAACATACCTTTGAAATCTTTTATCCAATCGTCAAGCAAACTCAATATGATCTTCTTACGTCTCCAATGAGTAAACCGACTTCGTCGTCATCATATAAGCATTGTAACTCTCATATTTGGAAACCAATATTCTACAAGAAAACAGACAGCATCTCCCTTGTTTGTACTACATCCCATATGTTACCAAAAGTCACCAAACAGCCCAAACAACAACAATATAATTCACAATAAGCTCTCTGATTAGTTCAATAACCATTTTGAGCGGCAAGCTCAATTTACGTTTAACAAAATATGGTTTGAATCCAACTCCTTTACCATGAATCTGCCTACAACATGTATAACATCATACTTATGCTTACCATATCATTTTCAACCCAAGACATCATAAGCATAATCTTCAAATATAGTCCACACACCTAGCACCTTAACCTTATTGTCAACATCTTATTTTTCATGTTATCTTCTTCAATCCACTAAATTAGCACATAGGTAAGCTTAACAACAACAACCATAACATAATAAAACTATTTATAACAATTTTCAGCCACAACAAACCATATATATAGCCTCAATACAGGCCACAAAAAAGATAGTGATTCCTTATGCTATGTCAATTTCTATCTTGTAGATTTTCCCTCAAACAACTCAAACAACACATGATTGACCTTAAGCACAACCAAGAACATGATTTACTTACCTTAGGAAGTAGGTAATACTTGAAATCCCCAGCTGGTGTAGCTCACAACAACCCTCAATCACACCACAAGACTATATGAGTTGTATTCTCTTCTTGAATTGTGAATGTTGGTGTGTAAACACTTGTATTTCGCCTTGAAACTCTAATATACATGAAGGAGGTACTGATTCTTAGCTTAATCATAAAGAACAACACGAAATCTGAGGTTACTTGCCTTTGAAGAACCCTCCAAAACAACCACAAGATGCAGAACTACGATCTAGCAAGCACCACGAAATTTCTAGCGTTGGATTCCTGTTTTTATCTTAGGTTTTCACCCTAGAATCATGGAGGAACCTTTGGAGAGAATTTAGGAGGGTTTAATAACTGTTGTGTATGATAAAGATGAGTTAAAACAACATATAAATGACTTAAATACAAGCTGAAGTTAAAACTGACTTTATGGGTCCCATGGGAGCTGCTTGTGTAGTCTCGCAAAAACGCGAATATCTCTCTAGTCCGTTGTCATATCGATGAACGGTTTAATGTGTTAGAAACTAAACTCATAGATATTCAATTTTATATGTAAATCATCCCTTGATTAGAAGTATATTGGGAGAAAAGTGCAGCTATATTTGACCTAAATTTCAGCACATTATGAATGCAACTTGTGATGACCTTTGCCAACTTTTGTTCCACAACTTGCTTGACTTAAAAACATAACACACGACTATAATACGACTAAAATAACTCATAACTTAACCTTTTATCATGTTAATCACCCTAGTATTACCATAAAAGTATATGTTATAACATTCCAAACTTGTCGACTTTCGACGAAACTTATTTTTTTCAATTCGTTTAGCGTCTAAGCTTTCCAACCCTTTTGGTACTTGTTATTCATGATCTTAAAGATTTGTAACCTTCACGATAACATGATGAACTTACGTTATGTACTTTAAAAAAAAATCTCATTTCCGAGCTTACATCAATTGGCTTACGACGTACTCTCACGTACAAAAATATAGGATGTAACAATATGATACTTATGTATTTTAGAAAGAATTTCTATAAATTGGGCTGAGCGCCATACTTGGGCCTTGTGCCAGAGCTGTTTGGACCCTTAGAGGCCTTTTTCTTACTATCCTCTCACTGTTTTCGATTGGAAATCTATACTCGGTCATGTTATACTTATTGTTTTCATAGCTCAGCCTTCATTACTCTGTTTTGATGCATATAAAAATTGTTTTGAGTTGAGTACCCTGTTTTTACTGAGAGCCCAAGTGGCTTGAGAGGTTTATGACTGAGTGAGGCTGATGGCCTAATTTGTGAGGATATTTATGGGATCGGGCTGCACGTCGCAGCATGTTTACTGATACATAATTGAGTGAGGCTGATGGCCTGATTGATTTATGGCACGAGGTGGCTTGTTATGGCGCTTGGGATGTAGGAGCCCCTCCGGAGTCTGCACACCCCTAGTAAGCGCGGGTAACCTAAGTGAGTGATATGATGTTTTGCCCGAGGGGCTGTTCTTGATTCATGTTGTGCCCGAGGGGCTGTTTATTGATAACTTGGGATTCTAGTCTATTTTAGACTCCTTTTTGCTTGAGTTTTGGATTAAAAGTGTATACAAGTAATCCCGAAAGCTTACATGTTGTGCTTGTTTGCGCTGTTTGGTCAAAAAGTGACAAGGAAGTCAAAACCAGCTCAAAAAGGAGTGAAACCTGTACAAGTAACAAGAACAAGTCAAAGCACCGCTACAACAGTAAATCCACCATGACTGCAATAGACCCACCGCGACCGTTATTCTTTTATCGCGCGGTGGAAAAGATTAGAGAAGATGCAATCGTGGAAGTTCAAGCAACTCAGCCCGCGGTTGATTCTTCGCGGTTGCGGTAGCTTCATCGCGGTTGCGGTAGCTTCATCGCGGCCACAGTCCAATTGTTGTGGTCTGCGAATAAGAGATTCAATATGAAGTTTGGAAGTTTCAAGACACTACGGTCCACGGTCCATTTGTTGCGGTCTACGGTGAAGCCATCGCGGCTGCGATCCATGTACTACGGTCCGCGGTGGCCAGATTTAGAGAACAAGATTTGAAGCCAAAAAGCCTCACTGCGGCCGCAGTTCATTTTTCGCGGTCCGCGGTACCTCCTTCAGGGGCATTTTTGTCCAGAAAATTTGTCCTTGTATAAATACTTCTTTTTCAGATTTTTAGGTTATCTTATTTGTAGCTGAGCACGTGAACGCCATTTTTAGCTATTTTGAGTAATTGTGTAGCTAGTTTAACATTGAATCTTCGAATCTTAGCTTATAATTATATTTTATGGGTTATTCTTCATCTAAATATCTAATTTCTTCCATTATTATGAGTAGGTAGACCCATTATCTAGGGTTGTGGCTCAACCCTAATGTGGGTATTTGATGGGTCTCTTGTTTTAGGGCTTAGATATTTATGGGTGGTTGATATTTGGTTTGATTTGTGTTTTCATATTGAATTAGTGGTTGCAAACAC
Source organism: Nicotiana tabacum (assembly GCF_000715075.1). Taxonomy (NCBI): domain Eukaryota; kingdom Viridiplantae; phylum Streptophyta; class Magnoliopsida; order Solanales; family Solanaceae; genus Nicotiana; species Nicotiana tabacum. The sequence goes on from NC_134101.1 coordinate 206,698,641, forward strand.
TAATTTGTGCCTTTTTGACTTGGACTCTTCTTGAGAAAGAGAGCTTGAGTCTAGGAAAATCAGGCCAACAAGGATTTGGGGTGTATTCAAGAGATTGATAGCTCCAATTAAAGGGTTAAACCTAGAGATAATAATACCCTACTTGAGCCTATATTGCTTGCACAATTTTTGACACCCAATTGGTCTTGAGAAATTCAATTAGGAAAAAGTCACTCAAGCTACCGAGAGGTATAGAGTGAGTAGTTTCGTGCATTGGCTATATCACAATCCCAAACATAACAACTTTGCCTTAGGCTTTAGAACCCGCCAAGTATTCACCTAGGGGAAAGTCACTTCCCTAGTGCCTCTTTACCCATTTAGAAAACCTTACAAATATTTATACTTAGCTTAATTTCGCACATCATTAGTATAAAATTAGAAGTAACAAACAAACAAATATGATTGGAAGTGTAATCAAGAGCACTACACACTGCTAGTTTAGATAGGAATCCAACTCCCAAACATTGTTGTAGCTCCCTGTGGATTCGATCCCGACCTTCTCGGGTAAAAGCTGCATCGACCGCTCTCGCCACTCTGTAGTGGTGTAGGGTTGGACCTGATCACTTTTTGGCATCGTTGCTGGGGAGCTAACGATTTTGGCTATCTATCTAAATAGTTTTGTGTATTGTTTTTCTTTCCTTCTGTGATACTAACTTGTGTGTGTCGCCAATTCAGGTACAAAATGGCGGCAAACAATAATAATGACCCTCTTGGAAACATGATCCCGAGGGAGGAGGTTGATAATAACGGTGAAGATGAGGTGCCTCTAGTACCTCAAGGACAAAGGAGAGGCCGCCAAGCCAATGATAATGTTCCAGACCCTCCCCCGCCACCTCCAAGAGTGGCTCATCGGGTGCTTCCAAACCAAGGATATGCTAGTGCAATTGTCCCACCCCGTATCCGGGCGGGCAATTTCCAAATTACAAATGTGATGTTGACTTTGTTGGAGCAGCGAGGGTATTTCATAGGTGCTCCCCATCAGAATGCTTACAAACATCTTAAGGGCTTCGTGGATACCTGTTGGGGGAGCAAGAAAACAAATGTATCAGAGGATGCACTTCGGTTGAGACTATTCCCTTTTTCACTTAGAGGGAAAGCTTTGGACTGGCTTGAAAGGCTTCCCAACCATTCCATCACTACTTGGGATGAGTTGGCTGATAAATTCATAGCAATGTTTTTCTCGCCGGGCCATATGGAAACTTTGAGGGATGAAATCTTAGCTTTTTAACAGGAGCCCAACGAACCACTACATGAGATATGGTAGAGATACCAGACTATGGTAAAGGAATGCCCAAATAATGATATGACTGAGGCAATGATACAACAGATATTCTACCGAGGCATTAACACAATAAATCAGTGTATAATGAACCAACTCGCCGGGGGCAATTTCATGAACACACCGTATGATGATGCTAATGCAATATTTGATGAGATGGCTGACACGTCCTCCGCTTGGCAAAGTAGAGCCAATGTGCCACAGGGTGACCCCACGATCATTCACTTGCACAAAGAGCTCCATGATCATGGACAGGCAATAGCAGAACTGACAACAACAATGAACCAACTAGCAAAGTACAATTACAGCAGGTTCAAACTCCATGGCAAGTAAATGCTATGGAGGGTGCCAACATGTTAGTGAACAAAAGAAGACAAAGAGGTCAACAGAACCAAGGGAGTTCGGATCAATATGACCAAGATAGTGGTGGGTTCCAAGATGATGGGTATGATGAGCAGAATGAAGAAGTGCAATACGTGAACAACTATCAGGGCCAAAGGGGCAATTCTTCTAACCAACAACAATAATGGAGATCCCAAGGCAATTGGGAAAATCAACAACAACAAGGGAATAGTAATTGGGGGAACTGTCGCGCACCTTTTTTTTTCCTCGCGGAATCGGGTTCATGACATTTTTGGGTATGAGACAACTCTTTCCTTTTGGGAAAGGGGTTTTACAATTTTGAAGGGTCGCCACCTGACGATTTTAAGGTGCGTTAGGGCACCCAAAAAGTTCATTTCTAACTATCTTTGATAACCAGAGACAGGGTAAGGGGTTGAAATTATCACAAGGGGAAGGTGTTAGCCACCCCTCAGGATCTACTAGTGTGGTTCCCGGCCAGACAGTATTTTTTTGTGAATTTGTGCAATTAGCAAATAGACAAGTAGGACTTAAATAATAGGGGATTTAAGTTTAAATACACAAGTGTTTGAAAACGAGTAATGAGAGCAAGGCTTTTGAAAAGAGTTACAATCTAAAGCATGCTTATGAATGTAAAGGGTTGTCCTAGGTTTGTTTGTAATATGGATCACATCAATGCAATACCCGGTATGACACTCCTCAAAAGAGGGGCTACACGTGGTATTAGCGCACCGGTCATCATATCCATATCTACCCTTTCCTGCCCCGTAAAGGTAATTAAGCGAAGATTGGTCTCGACTCTTATTGCATGTTGTTACTCGTCCCTTCCTATCAGTCTCGGAGGAATTTAGGACTACTATTCCTATAAGGAGGGGGTTCTAGGCAGACCTTCAGGTTTAAAGGCAAAATACTAAGGCGACATACAAAACAAGTAGGACTGCATTTAAAGGGGGAAAACACAGAAAACAAGCAGAAGACTCAGATATGCCTCCATAAATAATGCACATAGACAGCATGACTCATACACAATTAAGGTCTGAATTCAGAATCCTAAAGCAAGGTGTTTAAGTGATAACATCAGAACCAGATTTATTACATGACTCAGAAAAGAAGTCCAATCAGGTTTACCTACTGATTTAAACAGTTGATAATTAAACAAAGGCAGTTCAGTTTTATTTAAGTTATTACCTAAGGCTTTCCTAGGTGTAAAGCAAGATGCAGTACTTATTCAGAATTATTAAAAAACGGTTTGGAAATTATTTACCCTAGGAGCACGCTGTTCTAATCAAGTGCTGAGGTTGTTACCAGTTATTTTAAATGGGATAATCAAGTGTGGAGCTGTTTTTACCTCTTTTATAATCAACAATTCACACTAAGTGTAAGTGCAAATAAGATCCTATAACATGGTATCTAAAATGCAGAATTCCTAGAGCAGAATTTCTAAATACGTATGGCAAGATAACAGAATTTCCTAAGAGCAGAATTTCTAAATGCATAGGGCAGGAATGTAGAATTTCCTAAGAGCAGGATTTCTAAGTGCACATGACAGAAATGCAGATAATAATAAAGTGCTGATTTTAAAACATGATGTTGCAAAGGTGCACCTGTTGAAACAATAAACATAAGACCTAAGAGCATGATTTCTAATACATGCATTAACCCTAAGCATGGTTTCTATTGCGCAATTAGGAACATAAACCTAATAACATGTTTTCTACCCTTAAAATGCATATTTATCCTATCCCTTTTCACTAGACACCCAAATACTTATTTATAAATTATTACCTACCATGTGATTGAATTACATGAGAAATGTAAAATAAGAAGTTACAACTATAGGAAGCTTGATTCTGACTTCCTCTCTGAGTTATGTAATAAACCACCTCAAATGCCAATATTGTTCCATAGCCTTTCTCTTATCTGGGTGTGACAGAGTTCCCTAAGGACCTCAAGGGATCCCGAGCAGTGCTTACACCCAGATTGCATGACCAAGAATAAGTGCAGTGTGGAAGGGCCAGCTCTTATGTGTCCAGGTTTAGAGGGAGCTCAAGGGACCCAAAGCAAGGCTCACATAAAAGGGGCAGAACCTAGTAGCCTAAGAATATACGTGATAGCGCTTGGCATAGTTTGAAAAGAGTTTGTTTAAAAACTGGACTGACAAGTCCATTTTGAAAGCAATCAGTAATAGAGATGATTGGAGGTAGTTGTAGTAGCAAACAAAACTCAAACACCTTAAGAGGGGATCACACATAAAGTCAGTAGTCACACAAGGGGGTCAAGAGATTTGGGATGCACAGACATTTGACTGTAAACACTTAACCCCATCAAGGGTCTTAGGACTAGTTTGGGCATGCACAATAATAGCTGATACTGGCACAATTACAAACTAGTCAGAAAGAACATAAATACATTGAAGGGATAGGGACATGGGATTCATAGGATGGCAGGTACAGAATAAGTGATTGACAAAGTATGCCTTGAAATACACATAGAGGAGTGCATTAATCTAAAGAGAAAGGGGAGACATTATAGCATGCTGGTAATATAACTTAACCGCAGGTTTCACAACAGAACCACAAGCAGAAGTAGACCAAAAATGAGAGAAACTGAAACAACAAAAGAAGCATGTTATTGTTGAAGCTTTAAAATTAAATTAGGACATACCAGTTAAAGAAGCAAAGTGTAGAAAAGTAAAGCAAGTAGAATTCCACAGTCTAGCCTTGGCTTTCAGTCAGCTAGACAGGTAGTAGCACAAGTAGCAGAGAAAGAAGAGAGAGTTTGAGTGCGTATGTGTGTGTATTGAAATATATGCCCGTGTGTTTAGAGAAGAGAGGATAGAGTATTTATAGCTTTTAAAATGAGTAGAAAATAAAGTAACAAGTTAAGGTTTTGCACAATTATGGAAGTAATCACCATTAGAATCCAATTAATACAAGTACTTTCCTTTAATCAAGGAATTACTGCTCAAACGGATACTAATAGGCATAATTAAGGAAAGAAAATCAATTTGAGAAAGACTGAATATTGACCATATTAGGGATACTAAAAGTATAGAGTATACGATTGAGTCTAGGTACATAATATACTTGATTTGGGGAAAGGATTCAGCAGGGGTAAAACATTACTGCAAATAAAGGAGGGAATCAATCAACTTAAACAAACGAGTAAAATTAGGGGTTTATAAGAAAACCTTTGCAATCAACCGTAATTTAAGGAAATCAAGATCAATCAAGAGGGAGTCATGATTCTGCACTTCGCTATATAAATAGGGAAGAATGAAGAGGAGTATCAGACATGCAAGGTCAACCATATTGACAAAAGAAGCGAACTAGATGAACACAAATATATAGAAGTAACATGAGTAGGCTAAGGACTACTCGAAGCATGGTAATCAACAAAGTCAAGTAGTCATAGCTAACACATAGAACAAAAATGAAGAAACCAGTCCAACATATAGTAACAGGTAAAAGAGATCTTTAAACTCACAATAACAAGTGAGGAAAACCTTTAAGATATTAGGGCTTTAACAAAGTCAAGTTAAAAGCGGTAAGAACTCAGAATCATTCAAGACAAACAAAGAGAAATGATCTAACCATAAAGAACTCAACCAAAACAAATATACATACAAAATAAACAAAGATAGTTCTAGAACCTCGGACAAAACCAAAAATGCTTAGGGTTTTCAACACAATGAACCAGGCAGAAGAAAACATAAACAAACCATTTAAACATAGTAAAATCATAGGGCAACACTGAAAAATAAGAGGAGAAACCCTTTAAAAGAGGTTGAGGAAACCCTAATCTTGAAGACGGAGAGTCAATTTGAAAGAAATCGGAAAAAGCTTTGAGAAAACACCAAGAGGTTCATAACATACACAGATCTAAGACATATCTGGAAAAAATCGGAAAGTCTTTAAAGTTAGGGTTTCGGAGAACCCAGGAAAAGTGAGAAAACTTTGAAAAGTTACCGATCTAGTCAAAAAGTCATGGATCTGACTCGAACAGCCATGGATGGCTGGAAAAGGACCATGGATAGAAGTTGAGCAAGGTCTAGACTAGATCTCTTCAAGATCTTTCCATGAAATCACGAAAACAGGCAACCAGGAGACATAAGAGACCGGTATACATCTCAAACAGCCATGGTAGTCCATGGATTGAGTGAGGATTGAAGGGGATTAGGGTTGATTTGGGTGGCGGCGACTAGGATTAGCCTTAGGTTTCAGAGAGAATTGGAGGGGAAAGGGATTCAAGGGCGGTGGGTTGGTAGGAAATGAATTAGGTTAGGGGGTCATTTGGGTTTAAAAATGGTAAGGGAAAAGGGGACCGTTGATCTGAATGATCAACGGTCAAGATCGAATACTAAATATAATTGTAAAAATATGTAAAAATTATTTTAGCCATATTTTGGCAAAAATATAAAAATACAATAGATGAATTATCAAAACCATAATTTTGGAAATAATTATTGCGAATTTTATGGATAAAAAGGGAGAAAATAAATCAATTTAAACCTTTAACATTGTGGAAAAAATAATAAAACACTTTGACATGCTCATATGTGTATATATGCTATTTTGAAGGTATTTTGCATATTGAAAATATATAGAGAATAATTGGGTATCAACAGCTGCCCCTCTTTACCCGGAAAGAATGAAAGAGTTTTCGGGTAAAGAAATGATGACCAATTTCGACCGAGCGAAATGTTTTGAAAAGGTTTAGGCCGCATCCTGGCTTCTAAGCTACCTATATATCCCTGGTTTTATAGAAATCAGGCTGTATGTAGTTCAAGGTCCAACGGCGGAGAATACTGATGAAGACATTTCAAGAACGAACGCAATATCTAGGGCTGAGTGAGTAAACGGTTTACGAGAATGGTTAGGTTTGATATGGCTGCGGGCACTGGAGCGGGATCGCTTCTACTGGGGTAGCCGTTGCTCACCGTCTTACCTGTAAATACAAGCAATACAAGCATATATTGTGCGTAAATTTAAACATGATGCAAATTCCTGTTGGACTATAAATGTTGTCTTCAGACGATGAGGATGATGTCCTTAGGCCATGATGTCCTGGGCCATGAAGCGTATGATAAAGGATTCACGGGCCATGAAATGATGTTCTCGGGCTATGAGGATGGTGCCTCCGAACCATGACGCCTTTGAATAATGATGTACAAAAGATTGAAAAGGATCCTCAGGCCATGACATGGTGTTCTCGGGCTATGAAGATGGTGCCTCCGAACGATGATGCCTTTGGATGAGTTGGCAATATTTCAGCCCATGAAAGATGCAGTAGTATGATGCGGACAAGACAGAGCTTAGTCTTGCGAGTTGAAGGACAGAGCTTAGCCCGTAAGAAAAGCGAAATAAATAGTGCTTGAGATGACGCTTAGTTTTGAAGAAAATTGGAGGCAGAGCTTAGCCTTGGAAGACAGAATGATAGTCTTATGCCAAGATGCAAATGCAGGTGGAGGTATATCTTAACCTCGAAAGGGAGAATGGTAGCCTTATGCAGATTAGAAGGCAGAATAGTAGCCTTATGCAATGCAAGAATGCAGATGGAGACAACGTTTAGTATCGGAAGGCAGAATGGTAGCCTTATGCAGATTGGAAGGCAGAATAGTAGCCTTATGCAGATTAGAAGGCAGAATAGTAGCCTTATGCAATGCAAGAATGCAGATGGAGACAGCGTTTAGTCTCGGAAGGCAGAATGGCAGCCTTTTGCAAATTGGAAGGCAGAATGGTAACCTTATGCAATGTAGATAGAGATGGAGACAACATTTAGTCTCGGAAAGCAGAATGGTAGCCTTATGCAATGCAGATGCAGATGGAGACAACATTTAGTCTCGGAAGGCAGAATGACAGCTTTGTGCAAATTGGAAGGCAGAATGGTAGCCTTATGCAATGCAGATGCAGATGGAGACGACGTTTAGTCTCGGAAGGCAGAATGGTAGCCTTATGCAAGAAATAAAATAACAAATGACAGTAGAGTTTTCTTAGCTGATAGCAGATTGCGGCATTGTGATTACTGGGAGCATTGTGACTACGGAGCATTACTTGTGTGTGCTGATAGCAAATGTTGGCAAGTGCAACGGTTCTGAGAGTCATATTTTGAGCAATGTTTGTCCCATGGGCTTACGGTATGTTTAATGATTTCGCAATCCTAGGGCCTGCATCCAAAGAAAAATCATGAGTTTTGTAAGGGGGGAGGTTAGTTCGTATCCCCGCTGGCTTTGCTTGACTCGTCCGACTTTGATCTGGTGATGCCGTCTGTATCATTGTGGTATTGTTGCTAAACAAAGCAGTTTCAATAATAAACATGCATGACTTTGTAAAAGTATGACATAATGTATAATTAAAAATAGCTTTTAGATGAACCGACGACTGTGACGTAGTTCAGGACATTGCAACCTCTCCTGCTATAGAATTTTGAGGGTCCTCAAAATTCTGCTCCAGTTTGATGGGTTGATGTTTTTGACTGTTGCTCATGCGGCGATCGGCTAAAGTTACTTCTGAATTTTGAGGGTCCTCCTCAAAATTCTGCCACAGTTTCCAATTGCGAGGGGGGGGGGGGGGGGAGAATGAAATTTTTATTGAATTGTAACCGAACCCATAGAGCTGCCTACGTATCCCCTCTTAAACGGGAATCAGGTCAGGCATAGTTCAATTTACATCATATAAGGAAAGCATAAAGATTACACATAGTAACGCTTGACTGCATCTGAATTGATCGGCTTTGGCTAGACTTCTCCGTCCATTTCTGCAAGTATGAGGGATCCTCCTCTCAAAACCCGGGGAACCATGTCAGGTATTCTACTACCCTGAGGACCTTAGCGTTGAACTGCTTGGTGACTTCTTCCTTGATTTTCAAGCTCATATCAGGCTTGAAATTTTTGAGATTTTGCTTTACCGGTGGACATATTGGATTGGTTGGCAATTTGTGAGCCACAATAGATGTACTCAGACCAGTCATGTCATCACACAACCAAGAAAATATGTCCTCATACTCCTTTAGAAATTCTATGTATTCTTTCTTCTCTGATGGCGATAGGTGAATGCTGATTCGCGTTTCCTTGATGTTTTCCACATCTCCTAGGTTGACAATTTTAGTCTCATCCAGGTTGGACTTAGGTTTGTTCTTAAAGTTCTCAACTTCTTTGACAATCTCGTCAGGTATGTCATCTTCCTCTGAATCAATGTTCGTTTGTTGCGTTGTCTCATTGCATGTCACAGTCATTGGTTCATCAAGACAAGTAATAGTAATGCTGTATAAGTAAAGTAATGAGAGAAAACGATAGCAATAAGTGTTAATTCATAAGAAAAGTCAAAATGCTATTGATAAATTGAATGACTATTTTGAAGATTGAAGATCTTGTTATGGAAATTGAAATTGCAAAAAGAAAATCATTTAGTAAATAAAACAGTGAATAATGCTTGTTTTAGCCTTGCTACCTCGAGGCTCGTCGGGCTTTGGTTGTCCCAATTATTCAGATGTGCCCCTCTGCTCACAACCTATATGGAAGGGCCGTCCTCCCCCTCATCCTCGAGAACAACATAACAGTCCATATCATTATCCTCCAAAAACAAGTTCTTTACTGCTGCAAGTGCTTCATCTTCATCTAACCCATAAATAATGTCAGCCTATTGGAAAGTCTGCTCCAGATGCTGTATTGGCTGCTCTAGTGGATAAGAAAGACAACGCCATGGTGGTGACCAGTTCTTGAACTCTTCCCAGGTGTATTCATATCCCAAACCGAAGGTAGTGCCATATTTCTTGAATTTTATGGGCTTAGAGATTCCTTGGAGGTTCTTGCCGAGCCCTTTCCCAGGTTCGTACCCACTCCAATTCAGTATACTCTCGATTTTGTTATCCTACCATTTGTCTTTGTCGACAGCATTGACCCGTTCGATGTGGTGGTAAGTTTCTCCACCCAGCTTCCTTCTTCCCTCGATCACCGAAATAGTCTGGCGAATGTATATAGGGTTGCTACCATCACCATGGATGATCACTTCCTGGTGATTCCATTCGAATTTTACTGCCTGATGCAGCATTGAAGCTGCGTCCCCAGCAACATGAATCCATGGCCGTCCCAGCAGCAAGTTGTAAGATGCTGGTACATCTATCACCTGGAAATCAACCTCGAACCAGGTTGGTCCCATCTGCAAGAATACAATAATCTCACCAATGGTAGACCTCTAAGAACCATCGAAGGCTTTCACATTGATTGCTCCATCTTTTATCTCGTGCAGTACTTTACCCAGCTTCTTGAATGTTACCAACGGACAAATGTTGAGACTGGAACCTCCATCGATTAGGATTCTGGTGATGAAATAATCTTTGCATTGCACAATGATGTGCAATGCCTTGTTGTGCCCCAACCCTTTAGGTGGCAGCTCGTCCTCATGAAAGGTGATCTTATGGCTTTCCAGCACTTGTCATACCATGTTAGCCATTTCCCCGCCAGTGATGTTACTTGGTACGTATGCCTCACTTAGCACCTTCAATAGAGCATTCTTGCGTGCCTCAGAATTTTGCAACATAGAGAGAATGGAGATTTGTGCTGGCGTCTTATTTAACCGGTCGATGGCCGAATATTCCTTGGCCTGTATCTTCCTCCAAATATCGTCCGGACCTGTCTCAATGAGAGGTGGCCGGTTAGAGGCCTACTTGCTTGATTCAACTAGATGTTCGGGGGTATAGACTCTACCAGTTCTTGTCATACCCTGTGCTGCGACAGTTTCTTCAATCCTGACCTTACCTTTCCTTCTCACCTTGGCTGTATAGTCCCAGGGTACAACATTTGTATAGATGGTGTCATGGTTGACATTGCCACTGGGATCGGCGCGGCTATCCTTACTCCGAACAGAACATGTGCCTTGGGTGGAAAAACTGCAACCTCAAATGGTGAGGGTACATTTGCTGGAGATATGAATTCAACCTCAATTGGTGTCGGTGTCTTTGCAGATGGTGCTGCTTCAAATTCAAGTGGTACATACATATTCACCTCAGCGTCCTCAGACGGTTGGATTTGGACTATGATTGGATTGAGAGTAATTGTTGGTTTCTTTGGGTCATCGCCTTCTGTGATCAACCCGATTGATCCCTCGGGATCCCAGCCATCTTCTATTTCAATTATGTGGATACCTCCACCCTTATGGTCTGGCAGAGGGTTGTTGTGAACATTTGGAGCAGGTTCCTTCGCCACAATGATCTTGTTATCAATCAAGGACTGTATCTTGTCCTTCAAGGAGCAAAATTCATCGATGGTGTGCCCTTACATGCCGAAGTGGTATGCACAGGACTTGTTTGGGTTAATCCACTAAGAAGGATTCTCAGGGGTCGCAGCAGTGATGGGGGTGACATAACCAACAACTTTGAGCCTTTCATACAGCTGGTCGATGGGTTCAGCGATTACTGTATATTGTTTTGGAGGTCTGTGATCAAAATTAGGTCGAGGCCTAAGGAAACTTTGGCTTGCGGGGGGTGATTGATAATGGGATTGTTGAGCATTATACGTTTGGTATACATGAGCGGGTTGGGATTATCTGGGTGAAGTAGGTTGATATGTAGGATGTGGAGGTGACTGATAAGTTGGTGGCGGAGCTTGGTACGAAGGTGAGGGTGTTTGGTAATTTGGGGTTGGCTGGTATGTGAGTGGAGGTGTTGGGTAAGTTTGGTATTTGAGGGGAGATTTGGTCCTTTGTGCAACCATCACGACCCCTACGTAAAGCCTTATTTGTAGCTTGCAAGGCTTCGAAATTTGTAACCATACCACTTTTGATACCTTCTTCAATTCTTTCCCCCAATTTAATAATGTCGGAAAACTTGTGGTTCTCAATCATCATCAGCCGCTCATAGTACTGCGGGTCCTGAGCTCGGACAAAGAACTTGTTCATTTGCTCCTCTTCTAAGGCGGGTCTGACTTTAGCAGCTTCAGACCTCCAGTGAGTAGCATACTCGCAAAACATCTCCGAGGGCTTCTTCTACAAATTCTGAATATAGAACACGTCTGGTGCGTTCTCTGTATTAAACCTTAATCTATCCATAAAGTCGGATGCCATGCCTACCTAGCTTGACGACTTCTTGGGATCTTGGCTGATGTACCAAGATAATGCATCTCCCTTCAAACTCCTCATGAACAACTTACCAACTTGTTGCAATATGTCCTCAGATGGACCCTTGGATTACCCGTACCATCAAACATTTCGAACTTAGGAGGTTTGTACTCCTCAGGTAGTTCGACATTAAGCTGTATGCAAAAATCCTCATAGTTCAGCCCTTCAATTCCTTTGCTTCCCTCAACACCCTGAATCCGGCTGGTCAGTTTCTTAAGTTCCTCGGCCAAATTCCTGATAAACAGATCCTTTTCATCAGACTCAGGTGTGCATGAGATAGGTTAGGTAGAGTGTGGCATGGTCTCCACGTAGATAAGAGTGTTATGGTGTCCTGGTGTATGGGTGTGAAAATGGTCGTTAATGGAGTTTTGAGGATCTGGGATGAGTAGTGGAGTGTTGTTTGGGGGTATGACAGGTGTTACATTGGTTCTTTGGTGGAGCAACGTGATGGTGATGAGCGAGATAATTCTATTTTTTGGGATATTTTGAGGAGGTGTAGGGTTTTGAGTATTGGAGAAGTTGATATCTGGGGTGCTGAGGGAAAATGAAAGGCTTGCCAGATTCCGAACCTGATCGAGTTCTTCTTGGAATTTCAGCAGTTTCTGCTCAAGTTGTGACACATTCTCGTTTGGAACCTGAATACCCTAGCCGTTAGTGGCCTCAACCCGTTCAGCTAGGTTCTCCTTCCTGATGTTGTTCAAATCTTCCATCTTGCCTTTGTTCTTGGTTTTAACAGGACTAAGAAGAGGAGTGGGTGGAGGGCCCCTAGATCTTGTGAAATGAGATGTCGAGGCCAGAATGCACGAACTAACCTTCGGGGAGGGGAATAATAAAACAAAAATAAAAACAAAAGGTAACCAAGTTAGTGAGGATTATAAAAAGTATTGCAATATTTAAACATAGTGCGGGAATGTAAAACGTGTCCTAATTTGGGAACCTCTAGCGACAAATTGATTTGGAGAACTTAAAATGCTAAATGCCTCATTTTTTTTGATAAAAATAAATGAATCCCAAAACGACACTAAATAAGCAAGAAATAAAAGTCACTAATGGCCATTGGCCTTATTACATTGATAAAGCGAAAAAGATAAACTCCTATCTACTTGGTCCTAGAAGGACCTTCCCCAGACTCGGCATCCCTGGCTCCGTCGAACAGCTTCCCCAACTCGCGAAGTCCCAGCAACAGGTACGCTCTCGCTAGATGTCCACCTTCGGTCCCTTCGGCCTCTTGACAATCTTCAACGCTTTTGAGAAATTATCTCTCCAGTTCTACTATGCCCCGCTCCAAGTATCCTAGCCTTTTGTTGGCACTGATAGCCATGTCTTTCCATTCCTCAATCAGCTTTTGGTTGGACTCTTGTATCTCTCATTGTTCACTCTCGCATTCACGGATCCTTTTGCGCAATTGGTTGTACTTGAATTGCGCCTCGACCTTTCCATCTATAATTCTGTGACCTCGAATGAACCCTGGCTGGCCCAGATCATCATGATTGTCTTCCAACCAACTAGAATAGAAAGAAGTACAACCAGCATGATATCTGTCTAGCTCGATAGTGTCTTTCCCCATTACGATCTTGCAGTGCCACATATGCTGGGCTTGGCACTTGTAGGGACTATAATCATTTTGGAAGTCAGCTCTGAAATGGCTCATCTTGTCGACCCTGGGTATAACTTGCTTCCTACCAGCTTGCCTCATAACTCGAAGATGGACGTAAGGGTAGGTTCCTCTTAGATCAATCAAAATCAGGAAAGGTGCATCCCTGGATCGGGCGATGAACTCTTCTGTCGGAAACCACTCAAACATCCATTGAACCTATTCTTCAGTCAAATTGTTAAAGAGCTCAACCCATTCTTTGGCATTCTTAGGCTGAGCAAACATGTTGGGGATGTAATTCATTCGCTTTGGATAGTGGAAAGTGATGTGGTCATCCCAGTCCTGCCGCTGAATTTCTTGTCGGTATTTGCCTTTTTGGAGATGTTCCATGAGCCAAAGTTGCAGTAGTAGATTGCATCCTTTGAAATGGTTTGCTGCTTGTTGACACTTTTCCAAGGCTCGGTGTATGTCTGCGATGATCATGGGTACAATGCTGAACGTCTGCCCACCAATCCCTTCCATTAGGGTCTTGGTTACCATAGCCAGCCTAGTATGGATTCTACCTTTCTTCATTGGAAACACGATCAGACCCAGGAAGCAAAACATGAAGAGGAACACCCTACAATGAATATGTCCCAAGGACGTGATGGCAAACTCGTCAGGGTAGGTACGGTATGATTTGCTGTGACCGTACATTTCATACAGGTAGTCAAAAGGGATGTATGATTCCTTTAGGTATACCAATTCTGCGTTCTTCTTCAAACCCATCCTTTTAAGGAAACCCTTGCCTTTGCGGTTCTCAGGTATTAGCAAACCCGGAGTAGGTACGGTATGATTTGCTGTGACCGTACATTTCATACAGGTAGTCAAAAGGGATGTATGATTCCTTCAGGCATACCAATTCTACGTTCTTCTTCAAACCCATCATTTTAAGGAAACCCTTGCCTTTGCGGTTCTCAGGCATTAGCAAACCCGGAGTTTCTTACACTAGGCCGGACATTCTCCCTCTCTCTTCTAGCAAAGGTGTCATTTCAATGTCCCCAAAGTGGAACACGACCCTTTCACAATCCCAAAACAATGTCGCAGCTTCTATGATCACATTGTTAGGTTGGACCTCCTGGAGGGATCATAGACTGCCCAAATATTTTCTGACGAGGGTTTGGTCACTAGAGTGTAAATCTCTCCACCAGCTTAGCAATCTTAGGTGGATGTTGGTAACCATGCTGAATCTAGGGACTTCATGCCTCATATTTCTGCAAGACAAATATGGTTAGGCCCTTACCTCCACCAGACTTGACTATTTAATACCAACAATTAGCATGAAGCATTTAGTTCTCCAAATAAATGCACAGAACATGATAATGTCCGTTTGGGTTTAGGGAAACCCGATGGACTTTTGGACAAGGCAATCTTAAGGGATCATTATGTGGACAACATAACTGACCTGGCTAGGTTTGACCATGATGCATGCACAATTTAAATGGAGTAAGGTTTCTATGGGGTTTTAGACTGGTACCATTCAGCGGACAACTCAAGGGGGAAGGCACAGAACTGTCGACTGCACCGCGGATCGACTAGTTTTACCACAAATATACCTTTCCAAATTTAGGGGTAATGATATAGGAAGAGCACAACCACTCATCAAGCATTGCTATGGTATTTGTTTGGCGCGAGTGGAGTATGATGTTGAGCATGATTATGCAATAATTAAAGGCACGTTGTCATGTATTTGCACGTTAAGAAAGTGATAAATACAACAACTTTTATAATTTAAAGCAGTAGTAAAGGAAGGAAACAAGAAAGATATGTCAGTTTTGCTTTTGAAGAAGAAATTAAATGCTTAAAGAAATTAAACAAATAATTGCACACATGGAGGTACAAATTCACAAGAACAATCTGAAATAGTAAAAGCCTAAAAATCTCCAGCAGAGTCACCATGCTATCGTGCCCCCTTTTTTTTCCTCGCGGAATCGGGTTCATGACTTTTTTGGGTATGGGACAACTCTTTCCTTTTGGGAAAAGGGTTTTGCAATTTTGAAGAGTCGCCACCTAACAATTTTAAGGTCAGTTAGGGCACCCATAAGGTTCATTTCTAACTATGTTTGATAAAGAGAGATAGGGTAAGGGCTTGAAAATATCCCAAGGGGAAGGTGTTAGGCACCCCTCAGGATCCACTAATGTGGTTCCCGGCCAGACAACTTTTTTTTTGTGAATTTGTGCAATTAGAAAATATACAAGTAGGGCTCAAATAATAGGGGATTTAAGTTTAAATTCACAAGTGTTTGAAAATGATTAATGAGAGCAATATTTTGAAAAGAGTTACAATCTAAGCATGCTTATGAAGGTAAAAGGGGTGTCCTTGGTTTATTTGTAATATGAATCACATCAATGCAATACCCGGTATGACACTCCTCAAAAGAGGGGCTACACGTGGTATTAGCGCACCGGTCATCATATCCATATCTACCCTTTCCCACCCCGTGAAGGTAATTGAAGCGAGGGTTGGTCTCGACTCTTATTGCATGTTGTTACCCGTCCCTTCCTATCAGTCCCGGAGGAATTTAGGACTCCTATCCTATAAGGAGGTTCTAGGCAGACCCTCAGGTTTAAAGGCAAAATACTAAGGCGACATACAAAACAAGTAGGATTGCATTTAAAGGGGGAAAACACAAAAAACAAGCAGAAGGCTCAGATATGACTCCACAAATAATGCACATAGATAGCATGACTCATACATAATTAAGGCCTAAATTCAGAATCCTAAAGCAGGGTGTTTAAGTGATAACATCAGAACCAGATTTATTACATGATTCAGAAAAGAAGTCTGAATCAGGTTTACCTACTGATTTTAACAGTTGATAATTAAATAAAGGCAGTTCTAGTTTTATTTAAGTTATTACCTAAGGCTTGCCTAGGCGTAATGCAAGATGCAGTAGTTATTCAGAATTATTAAAAGACGGTTTGAGAATTATTTACCCTAGGAGCATGCTGTTCTAATCAAGTGCAGAGGTTGTTACCAGTTATTTTAAACGGGATAATCAAGTGTGGAGCTGTTTTTACCTCTTTTATAATCAGCAATTCACACTAAGTGTAAGTGCAAATAAGATCCTATAACATGGTATCTAAAATGCAGAATTCCTAGAGTAGGATTTCTAAATGCGTATGGCAAGATAACAGAATTTCCTAAGAGCAGGATTTCTAAATGCATAATGCAGGAATGCAGAATTTCCTAAGAGCAGGATTTCTAAGTGCACATGGCAGGAATGCAGATAATAATAAAGTGCTGATTTTAAATCATGATGTTGCAAAGGTGAACCTGCTGAAACAATAAACATGAGACCTAAGAGCATGATTTTTAATGCATGTATGAACCCTAAGCATGGTTTCTATTGTGCAATTAGAAACATAAACCTAATAACATGTTTTCTATACTTACCATGCATATTACCCTATCCCTTTTTACTAGCCACCCCAATACTTGTTTACAAATTATTACAGACCATGTGATTGAATTACATGAGAAATGTAAAATAAAAAGTTACAACTATAAGAAGCCTGATTCTGACTTCCTCTCTGAGTTATGTAATAAACCACCTCAAATGCCAATATTGTTCCATAGCCTTTCTCATATCTGGGTGTGTTAGAGTTCCTTAAGGACCTTAAGGGATTCCAGGTAGTGCTTACACCCAGATTGCATGACCAAGAATAAGTGCAGTGTGAAATGGCCATCTCTTATGTGTCTAGGTTCAGAGGGAGCTCAAGGGTCCCAAAGTAAGGCTCACACAAAAGAGGCAGAACCTAGTAGCCTAAGAATATACGTGAGAGTGCTTGACATAGTTTGAAAAGAGTTTGTTTAAAAACTGGACTGACAAGTCCATTTTGAAAGCAATTAGTAACAGAGATGATTGGAGGCAGTTGTAGTAGCAAACAAAACTCAAACACCTTAAAAGGGGATCACACATAAAATCAGTACTCACACAAGGGGGTCAAGGGATTTGGGATACACAGACATTTGACTATAAACGCTTAACCCCATCAAGGGTCTTAGGACTAGTTTGGGCATGCACAACAATAGCTGATACTAGCGCAATCACAAATTAGTCAGAAAGAACATAAAAACATTGAAGGGATAGGCATTTGGGATTCATATGATGACAAGTACACAATAAGTGATTGACAAAGTATGGCTTGAAACACATATATGGGAGTGCATTAATCTAAAGGGGAAGGGGAGACATTATAGCATGCTGGTAATATAACTTAATTGCAGGTTTCACAACAGAACCACAAGCAGAAGTAGACTAAAAATGAGAGAAACTGAAACAATAAAAGAAGCATGCTGTTGTTGAAGCTTTAAAATTAAACTAGGACATACTAGTTAAAGAAGCAAAGTTCAGAAAACTAAAGCAAGTAGAATTCCACAGTCTAGCCTTGGCTTTCAGCCGGGTAGGCAGGCAGTAGCACAAGTAGCAGAGAAAGAAGAGAGAGTTTGAGTGTATATGTGTGTTTACTTAACTATATGGCCGTGTGTTTAGAGAAGAGAGGGTAGAGTATTTATAGCTTTGAAAACGAGTAGAAAATAAAGTAACAAGTAAAGGTTTTGCACAATTATGGAAGTAATCACCATTAGAATCCAATTAATACAAGTACTTCCCTATAATCAAGGAATTACTGCTCAAACGGATACTAACAGGCATAATTAAGGAAAGAAAATCAATTTGAGAAAGATTGATTTTTGACCATATAAGGGATAGTAAAAGTATAGAGTATACAATTGAGTATAGGTACAGAATATACTTGATTTGGGGAAAGAATTCAGCAGGGGTGAAACATCACAGCAAATAAAGGAAAGGAATCAATCAACTTAAACAAACGAGTAAAATTAGGGGTTTATAAGAAAACATTTGCAATCAACCATAATTTAAGGACATCAAGATCAATCAAGAGGGTGTCATGATTCTGCACTTTGCTATATAAATAGGGCAGATGAACAAGAGTATCAGACATGCAAGGTCAACCATATTGACAAAAGAAGCGAACTAGATGAACACAAATATATAGAAGTGTCATGAGTAGGCTAAGGACTACTCGAAGCATGGTAATCAACAAAGTCAAGTAGTCATAGCTAACACATAGAACAAAAATGAAGAAACCAGTCCAACACATAGTAACAGGTAAAGGAGATCTTTAAACTCACAGTAACAAGTGAGGAAAACCTTTAAGACATTAGGGCTTTAACAAAGTCAAGTTAAAAGCGGTAAGAACTCAAAATCATTCAAGACAAACAAAGAGAAAGGATCTAACCATAAAGAACTCAGCCAAAACAAATATACATACAAAATAAACAAAGACAGTTCCAGAACCTCGGACAAAACCAAAAATGCTTAGGGTTTTCAACACGATGAACCATGTAGAAAAAAACATAAGCAAATCGTTTAAACATAGTAAAATCATAAGACGACACTGAAAATCAGAGGAGAAACCCTTTAAAAGAGGTTGAGGAAACCCTAATCTTGAAGACGGAGAGTCAATTTGAAAGAAATCGGAAAAACCTTTGAGAAAACTCCAAGAGGTTCATAACATACACAGATCTAAGATAGATCTGGAAAAAATCGGAAAGTCTTTAAAGTTAGGGTTTCGGAGAACCCAGAAAAAGTGAGAAAACTTCGAAAAGCTACCAATCTAGCCGGTAAAGTCATGGATCTGACTCGAACAGCCATGGATGGCCGAAAAAGGACCATGGATAGAAGTTGAGCAAGGTATGGACTAGATCTCTTCGAGATCTTTCCATGAAATCACAAAAACAGGCAACCAGGAGACATAGGGGATCGATATACGTCTGAAACAACCATGGGAGTCCATGGATTGAGTGAGGATCGAAGGGGATTAGGGTTGACTTGGGTGGCGGCGGCTAGGGTTAGCCTTAGGTTTTAGAGAGAATTGGAGGGGAAAGGGATTCAAGGGCGGCGGGTTGGTAGGAAATGAATTAGTTTAGGGGGTCATTTGGGTTTAAAAATGGTAAGGGAAAAGGGGCCTGTTGATCTGAATGATCAATGGTCAAAATCGAATGGGGTAGGTGGGATTCCGGATTTGGGCTTGGGTCCGGTAGATTTTCAATTGGGTTGGGGTCCTATTTTGAATTAAAATTGGGCTGGGAATTGGGTCTTGATTTGGCTATAATTGAAATACAATAGGGGCTATTACTTTAATAGCTAGTTTTCCCTTTTTTTTAATTTGTAAAAAATAATAAATAGTTTATGAAAAATAATTTGAAAGTACTAAATTTATTTATAATACCTAATTAGCAATTTAAAAATATAGGATCCGATTTTATGCGTATAAAACACAATTAAACCTTAAAATGGCTAATATTGCAATTATGTGCAATTTTGCTTTTAAAAATACTAAATATAATTGTAAAAATATGTAAAAAAATTACTTTAGCCATATTTTGGCATAAATATAAAAATACAATAGATGATTTATCAAAACCATAATTTTGAAAATAATTATTGGGGATTTTATGGATAAAAAGGGAGAAAATAAATCAATTTAAACCTTTTAAATTATGGAAAAAATAATAAAACACTTAGACATTCTACATATATGTATATATATATATATATATATATATATATATGCTATTTTGAAGGTATTTTGCATATTGAAAATATATTGGGAAAAATTGGGTATCAACAGGAACAACAACCAAAATTCAAATTGGGACAACCAGAACAATAACCAGAACAATCAGGGTAATTGGAGTGGCAACAACAACAACAGGGGTGGAAACAACAATCAGGGTGGTTGGAACAATAACAATCAAGGAAATCGGGGGCAAGTCTTTCAAAGGCCTCCGATGTATCAACAATAGAACAATCAACCCCCATTTCTATCCCAAGGTCCTAGTTCATCGAACAATGAAATGGGGAGAATCGAAATAATGTTTGAATAGATGATGAAAAAGAATGCTGACTCTGATGCCCAGTTGGCATCCCACAATGCTTCAATCAGAAACTTGGAGGTTCAATTAGGCCAAATCTCAAAATCCTTGAATACTCGCCCTAAGGAGGCTCTACCTAATGATACGGTAGTTAACCCGAAGGGTGGGAACAATACCGGGCACGCAATTGCGGTAACTACGAGAAGTGGACGAGGTAGTAATGTGAATGCCTCCAAACAAAAAGAAATTTTGAGTGATGAAGTTGAGTTACAAGAGGATGATATCCCTTTGGTGGTTGAGAATGTGATTGATGAGAACTTGAATGAGGAAGTGAGGATTTATATCCAAGATAACGAGGTGGAAACTCAGAATGACATGAACTCGTCTAGGGAACACGTAATAGACATGCCAAAAACAGTTGAGCCTAAAGCCAAGGCTCCTTTGCCAAGGCCACCTCCACCTTATCCTCAAAGGCTCGCGAAGCAGAAAAATGAGAACCAGTTTAAGAAATTTATTGACATGATGAATAACTTATCTATTAATGTGCTTTTGGTGGAGGCTCTAGAACAAATGTCGGGTTACGCCAAGTTCATGAAAGACTTGGTGACAAAGAAAATATCCACGGATTTTGAGACCATCAAGATGACCCACCAAGTTAGTGCAGTAGTGCACTCTATGGCTCCGAAGCTAGAAGATCCCAGCGCTTTCACCATTCCTTGCACCATTGGGAGTGCCAACTTTGCAAAAGCTCTATGTGATTTGGGAGCAAGTATCAATTTGATGCCTTACTCCGTGTTCAAAACTTTGGGTATTGTGCAACCTAGGGCTACTTCAATGAGGTTACAAATGGCGAATAGAACTATGAAGAGGCCGTTTGGTATTGTAGATGATGTTCTTGTTCGGGTGGACAAGTTCATTTTGCCCGCTGATTTTGTGATCTTGGATTGTGAGGTAGATTATGAGGCTCTGATCATATTGGGAAGACCTTTCCTTGCAACTGGGAAGGCCTTAGTTGATGTGGAAGCAGGGGAACTCACCTTCCGGGTGGGTGATGAAAAATGGTCTTTCATGTGTGCAAGTCAATGAAGCAGCCCAATAGTACTGAAGTGTGCTCTTTCGTGGATCTTGTCACAGCAGTGATAGTTGATGATACTAGTGCAATGATCAAAGTGAAGGATCCTCCAGAGGCGATATTGTTGAATCTTGATGTAAATGAGGATGAAGGCCAGGTGGAGTGTGTTAATGCTTTACATGGAATGGGCTCTTACTCTTATGAGCCTCAGAAGCTCTCTTTGGATCTTGAGAATAGGAAGACTCCACCAACAAAGCCCTCAATCGAGGAACCTCCCATGTTGGAGTTAAAGCCGTTGCCTCCACACCTCAGGTATGAATTCTTAGGCCCTAGTTCAACTTTGCCAGTTATTCTTTCCTCTTTTCTTACTAACATGCAGGTAGATGCCACATTGGTGGTGCTCCAAAAACGGAAGAAGGCAATTGAATGAACTTTAGCTGATATTCGGGGAATAAGCCTCGCCTTTTACATGCACAAGATTATTCTCGAAGATGATGCAAAGCCCTTCGTGGAACACAGGAGGTTGAATAAGGCTATGCAAGAAGTTGTGAAAAAAGGAGGTAATCAAGTGGTTGGATGCATTGGTTGTGTACCCCATCTCAAATAGTTCTTGGACTTCACTGGTGCAATGTGTGCCGAAGAAGGGTGGTATGACCGTGGTTACCAATGCGCAAAATGAGTTGATTCCTACCAGGACTGTCACCGGATGGAGGGTGTGCATGGACTACCGCAAGCTGAATAAAGTGACCCACATGGATCACTTTCCATTGCATTTTCTTGACCAGATACTAGATAAACTTACTGGGCGTGCCTTCTACTGTTTCTTGGATGGGTATTCTAGGTACAACCAGATTTTGATTGCTCCGGAAGATCAGGAGAAAACCACATTCACTTGTTTGTATGGTACCTTTGCCTTTTCTAGGATGCCATTTGGGTTGTGTAATGCACCGACTACATTCTAGCGGTGTATGATGGCCATATTTATCGACATGGTAGAGGATATTTTGGAGGTGTTCATGGACGACTTCAGTGTTGTGGGTGACTCGTTTGATGAATGTTTGAAGAATTTTGACAGGGTATTGGCCCGGTGTGAAGAGACCAATCTTGTGCTTACCTGGGAGAAATGCCACTTTATGGTCGAAGAGGGCATTGTCCTCGACCATAAGATCTCAAAGCACGGCATAGAGGTGCACAAGGCCAAAATTGAAGTGATTTCAAAGCTTCCTCCCCTACTTCAGTCAAGGGGGTTAGAAGTTTTCTTGGGCATGCAGGGTTCTACCAGAGATTTATCAAGGACTTTTTGAAGGTAGTGAATCCTTTGTGCAAACTTTTCGAAAAGGATGCGAAGTTCGTGTTCAATGAGGAATGCGTGATAGCTTTTGAACTCCTCAAGTACAGGTTGATCACCACTCTGATTATTACCGCACCTAACTGGAGCTTGCCTTTTGAGCTCATGTGTGACGCGAGTGATGTTGCGGTTGGAGCGGTCTTGGGGTAAATAGTGAATAAAATGTTTCACCCGGTGTATTATGCAAGCAAAACAATGAATAATGCTCAAGTGAATTACACGGTGACAGAAAAAGAGTTGTTGGCTATTGTGTTCGCAATGGAGAAGTTTAGGCCTTATCTCATGGGTGCCAAGGTGATAGTTCATGCTGACCATACTGCACTCCGATACTTGATGATAAAGAAGGATTCCAAAGCTCAGTTGATAAGATGGGTCTTATTGCTTCAAGAGTTTGATTTGGAGATTGTGGACCAAAAAGGGTGTGAAAACCAAGTGGTGGACCACTTGTCCCGCTTGGAGGAGGAGGGGAGGCCCCATGATGGCCTTGAAATTAATGATTCTTTCCCTGATGAGCAACTCCTCTCCGTATCAGTGGATGACATGCCATGGTTTGCGGATGTTGCCAACTTCCTTGTGAATGGTATTGTACCGTGTGAGCTCTCTTCTAACCAAAGGAAGAAGCTTAAATAGGATAGTTTGGACTACTATTGGGATGAGCATTACTTGTTCAAGATCTGCACTGACGGTGTGATCCAAAGATGTGTCTCTCGGAGGAAGAGCAATTGAGTATTTTAGAGGCTTGTAATTCCTCTCCCTACGGTGGTCATCATGGTGGGGCAACGACAACTTCAAAGGTTCTTAGTTGTGGTTTTTACTGGCCAACATTGTACAAGGATGCAAGTGAACTTGTGAAGAGATGTGATGAATGTCAAAGAGCTGGTGGAATTTCAAAGAAGGATGAGATGCCTCTCACTACTATTGTCGAAGTTGATATCTTTGATGTGTGGGGCATTTTTTTCGTGGACCCGTTTGTTAGTTCATATGGAAACACAGACATTCTAATGGTAGTTGACTGTGTTTTAAAGTGAGTTGAAGCCGTGGCTTTACCCAATAATGAGGCCCAGAGTGTTGTTGCATTTCTCAAGAAGAGTATTTTTACTAGGTTTGGCACTCCTCGAGCAATCATAAGTGATTGGGGGTCTCATTTTTGCAATAGAGTTTTTTACACTTTGCTTGCAAAGTACGGTGTCAATCACAAACTTTCTGCCCCTTATCATCCTCAGGCGAGTGGCCAAGTTGAAGTCTCAAACAGGGAAATCAAGAGTATTGTCAAATATGGTCAATGAAAATCGGACCGATTGGTCAAAGAAATTGGATGATGCTCTTTGGTCTTATAGGACTGCTTACAAGACTCCGATTGTTATGTATCTGTACCGGTTGGTGTTTGGGAAAGCTTTCCATCTACCGGTCGAGCTAGAGCACAAGGCCATGTGGGCTTTGAGGAAGTTAAATCTTGAATGGGATGTGACATCAAATCTTCGTGTCGAGCAGCTTAATGAACTTGATGAATTCCGATTTCATGCCTACTCCAGTTTGTCCTTGTATAAGGACAAGATGAAGTACCTTCATGACAAGTATGCTTGTGGCAAGGAGTTCAAAGTGGGTGATTTGGTTCTCTTGTTCAATTCTCGGTTACGTCTGTTACCGGGAAAGCTTAAGTCAAAATGGAGTGGACCTTTTGAAGTGGTGCTTATGACTCTGTTTGGTGCACTTGACTTGAAAAACAAAAATGGGGAGATCTTCAGAGTTAATGGGCACAGAGTCAAACACTATCTTGGTAAAATTGATGACATGTACGTGGTGGCAATGATCCATCTAAAGTGATTGATGGTAACATGCGTCGTGCCGCGACGTTAAATTAGACGCTTCTTGGGAGGCAACCCATGTGTCTTTCTTTTTGTTTTTTCTTTGATTTTCTTCTTAGTGTAGGATTTGCTTTTGGACTAACTGGTTGTGAGATGTGTGTAGGGTTGTTTTGATACAGTATAGGACCAAATTGGAAAAATGTTGCACTCTCTGAAGTTTGGACTGCTGCCGCGCTACATTTTTTGCGGCCGCAATGGCCTTATCTCGGGGGCAAAATTTAATTGCAGTCCGTAGTTCTGAATGGCCAAAACTGGAGGTTCTCTGAAGTTTTAACTGCGATCGCAATGTATTTTTTGCGGTCCAAGGTGCATTCTTTGTGGTCTGCGGTGAAGTCCATGCCAGTGCCCTTCTATGTTTCATAACCGCCGCAGTCCGCGGTGGGTAAGTAGTGTGGGTCCTAGGTCTTTTTCTATAAATAGACCCTCATGCCTCATTTTACATTTTTCGCTCATTTTCACTCTAAAGAGGACAAAACACTGTTCATCGAAACCCTAGGTTGCACAAATTCAAATACTAATTCTCAATCATCTGCATTGCACATCTGGTAACTTCAATCACTCATGAATCTTTAATTTTGTTCTCATTTTATTCTAAATTTATAGTTGTTCTTTCTTTTTTCTTCTTCATCCGTTTTCTCTAAAATTAGACGTAGGAACCCGTAATGTTAATTAGATTGGGGTTAATTCAGTTCTAAATGGTTATTAACTACCTAGGAGAGTTGTTTGTGTTTTTACTTGTGCTAAAATGCATTAAACCTAGAAACCCTAGGTCAGTGTTACTTCACTTTTCCTACCGTGACTGCGATTGATTTTTAGTGATCTGTGGTGCCTTACTACAGTCGCACATCATTTTTTGCAGTTCGTAGTGAACCTAAATCAGAGGGTGGGTAGTCTGAATCCCACCCCACTACGGTCCGCGCTGCAATTTTTTGCGGTCCGCGATGATAGTCAATTGTTTCCAATCATACTCTTCACTGCTTCTTCCATTATTTATACTAACAAACATTAACTAAATTCAGGGACGAGGAATGATAAAATTGAGCCTATAGGTTCGGAAAGCAATTGGGAAACCAGGAAAATCATCAAAGCTATAGATAGAGCTACTTCCCATTCAGAGGGAAGTGAGTATTTGCCCTCCCGGGAGGCATCTGAGTCTGATTCAGTGCCGGAATATGTACCTAACTTCCCGGAGAGGCATCGTTTGAGAGATTCACCTACACCTCCGTCCTCTCCTACTGCTCATGCTTCAGTTCAGATTTCTTCTGAGTCGTCTGAGGGATCAGCTAAGAGTAGTGATAATGTAGCCTCTACTTCACCTACAACTTCAACACTTGGAGAGGATCCCATTGATGGAGAGGAAGGGGGAGAACCCCAAACCGGTGGTGTGTAAAGAACTAGAAACCCGGAGGCTTGGCAAAGGAGATTTGTTAGTGAGGTTGCATACCACAAGTTCCGAGAGTGGTGTCCCCAGAGGAAAATGATTCTTAGGCGAAAATTCATTGAGAGGGACCTTTTGCCTCACAACCCTAATATGAAGAGGCAATTCAGAGAGTGACCGGGCTGGGAGTATTTTACAAGCAAAGTATGGGATGCAAACAAGCACTTAGTCAAGGAGTTCTATGCAAATGCCGCCCACATAAAAAAGGGCACTAAAGTGACTAAGGTACAGAATTTGACAGTAAAGTTCGATGGGAAGACAATTAGTGACTACCTGGGCTTTCCTGAGGAAGATGAATCATTATACTTGGAAAATATGGCATTGGATGAGGCAGCCCGTCCGTGGTTAGAAGAATATCTGGCACTCTCGGGTACCACCCCATCATGGTTGACATCAGGAGTTGCAATCTTGAGGAAGACTCTGAATTTTAAGGCGAAGGGGTGGGAGGCTTTTGTGTGCAGTAGGCTGGACCCTACTACCCATGAAAACTCTATGTCGGTCTACTAGGCGATATTGGTGACATCTATTATGGCAGGGTTCCTGATCAATGTCGGGAATGTTATGTCTAGGATGATCACTAGGGTGGTCAATGAGGGTGACAGATCATACCCCTTCCCGAACTTCCTTACAATGTATTTTGAGGACCAGGACATGGAGAAAAGGAAGTTTGACGTGAAGGTGAAACCAAAGATGCCCTTTTCATGGTACATCCTCAAGGCTGATGACAACCCAAAAGCCAAAGATCCTAAAGGCAAAACCACTACTTCTACTGGCCTGTTTGAAGAGCCAGTGGTAGTAGTCCCTTCTTCTCAACCTCCCACAGCCACACCAGATATTGCCTCATGACCCTCTACTTCATTGCTCCAGATATCCCCTCATTCTCAGCCTACCCATTGATTGCTCACCATTTGAGCCAAACACTTGCCAGTATCAACAACTGGATGCAGGCAACTACTTCTATGTTATTTGTGCTTTCTAGCTCGGTGACAGCTCGGTCCGTACCCCCACAGCCATAGGTTCCAGCTTCAATGGAGGAGACTCTCACGAAGCTTCTGGACAACCAGAAGAAGCTCTTGGAGAACCAAAAGTTGATTATGGAGGCTATAGATGCTCATGGAAAGTCACTAAAGGAGCTGACCAAACAGACAAAGAAGCTGAAGCATACTCGCGCCTCAAAGGAGTGTGTGAAGAAGTTAAGGGGAGAAGTGGAGAAGATGAAGGCTGTTGATCATCTACCATTGGAGATATTGTTGCATGACCAGCCTCCAGCAGCTCAGACTGAGCCGGAGTAGGAGCATGAGCCGGAGTTGGAGAGGGCACCAAAGAGGAGGAGAGTGATCCCCCAGGCAAATGATGCAGTGATTGAGTTGGAGGACCTGCAGGGAGGTTCCTCTAGCCAGCCTCAGGTCCCAGAGTAGGCACAGGTTACAGGGAACCAATAACAGGTTCCCGAGCAGTCACAGGACCCAGGGACCCAGGCTCATGACCCCATGCAGATGGAGGACCCATATGGAGTTTTCTTTACTATCTATCTTCTTCTTGAGCTTATTTTTGGCTAGTTAGCATTGAGGACAATGCTATCTTTCATTTGAGGGGGTAGCCCTATTTTGATGATGTTGGACTGTAATTATGCTACTATTTTCTTTTTTTTTATGCTTTTTCACTTTTGTTATGTATTTAATTTTACCAGTTTATTTCACTTTTCATATTTTGCAATCTTAGTTTGTATATAAAGTTACTTTCTTATGTATATATTCATTCCCTCTTATGTATATTCATTTAAATCCCCTATTGTACAGATTTAGTTTACCTTCCGTACTTTCTTTTATAGTTTCTTACTTCATTTTAGTAGTTTTTTTTTTGGTTTGTAGCTTCTTATTTTGAGTTTTTCGTACAATAAGCCTTTTGGTTTTCTTAATGCCACAATTCTTTCCAAAGGTGGAGTTTGTGTGAACCGGGTGGCTGCTCCCAATGATGGATGGCATGGCAGCCTTCTTAAGGGTTTGAGTCTGTTTTCTTTTCTTTTTTGTGTAAATAGTAGCTAGTGAGTAATAGTACCTCAAGCAAAGCTTCACTTGGGCCTAACACATTTGCCTTTGATCTTATGGTCAAACTCAAATTGGTGTGTATAAGATGGTGACAGTTGTGACCTTGAGACTCTTGTGTTGGCTAATAATAATCAAGCGGTTTTTCGAGACCATTTGCTTTTCTCAAATCTTAGCTAAGCTTGTGTGGTGAGAATTTGATTTGCATGTCCAAGTCTCGTGCCATTGAGTCTAGAACTTGCCCTGAATATTTGTCTAGGCGAAATCCTAAGTGTAGTTTGACTTGAGAAGTGATTATAGGCTCTCTTTGATCCGAATGATATCTTGAAAACATCCATATCCTACCAATGATTATATCCCTAGTCAACCCCTTTGAGCCATATCCCTTTTTCTTTCAAAGACCATGATACAAGCCTTTACCCATTCTAAAAAGACCCTCTCTTGGCACCCGATCTTTCTTTAGCACAAGGCAAAAACATAAGTTTGGGGGGAGAGACGAGGAATGCAAAAAGTGGTAAAAGGTACAAAATGAAGAAAAGGAAAGGCATAAAGAAAAAGAAAGAAAATCAAAAAGTCAAAAAGAATGAACAATGTAAGAGAAATAAAGGGATTCAATAAAAGTAAAAAGATGAAAGGCGTGGAAAGATTAGAAAGGAGAAAAAGGTTTGAAATAAACAAGAAAGAGTGATGTTGTGTCTCTCTAACCCCTAAGAAAGAAGTAAATGGCTCAAAGAGTCAAGAGAATGTGTGCCAAAATGAAGCAAATGAAGCGCTTAAGGGAAGATGAAACCTACTTAGACCAAATATTTCCTACCCTGAACGAAAAGCCTTCATTGTATCCCCACAAAAGCCCTATATGATCTTGAGTTGAGTGAAGCATACATTAGTGGTGGCTCACATAAGGGGTAAGCATATTGTACTTAGAGCCGGACTTGTGACCTTTCTTTGAGAGAGATGAGTGTATTTTCCACAATCCTCATTATGCGTGATACAATCTAAAAGTGAGGTTTTGCTTAGGGAAGAGTGAGGAGTATGAGTTTGGGTTCCACAATGACCAAAGTAGTAGAAAGAGTTTCCTTGATGAGTTGAGTCAACTCTTGATGCTTTTGTGTCGCACTAAAACCATGATGCTTAAAAAGGTTGAATGTTGTTATTGATTCATTTGAATTGAGGGAAATTGTTAGTCCAAATTGATGCTAGATGAGGTCACTTTAGGTCAGCTAAATTTTTTTGGTTATATTCTTAAAGAGGTGGGACTTACTTTGTTTGCTTGAGGACAAGCAAGAGCTTAAGTTTGGGGGAGTTGATAACTAGGGATTCTAGTCTATTTTATACTCCTTTTTGCTTGAGTTTTGGATTAAAAGTGTATACAAGTAATCCTGAAAGCTTACATGTTGTGCTTGTTTGCAGTGTTTGGTCAAAAAGTGACAAGGAAGTCAAAACCAGCTCAAAAAGGAGTGAAGCCTGGACAAGTGCCAAGAACAAGTCAAAGTACCGCTACAGCAGTAAATCCACCGCGGCTGCTATAGACCCACTGCGACCGTAGTTCTTTTATCGCGGTACGCGGTGGCAAAGATCAGAGAAGATGCAATCCTGGAAGTTCAATCAACGCAGCACGCGGTTGATTCTTCACGGTCGCGGTAGCTTCATCGTGGTCGCGGTCCATTTGTTGCGGCCCGCAGAGAAGAGATTCAGAGAACATGAAGTTTGGAAGTTTCAAGACACCGCGGTCTGTGGTCCATTTATTGTGGTCCGTGGTGAAGCCATCGTGACCGCGGTCCATTTACTGCGGTCCGCGGTGGCCAGATTCAAAGAACAAGATTTGAAGCCAAAAAGCCTCACTGGGGCCGCAGTTCATTTTCCACGGTCCGCGGTACCTTCTTCAGGGGAATTTTTGTCTAGAAAAATTGGCCTTGTATAAATACTTCTTTTTCAGATTTTTAGGTTATCTTATTTGTAGCTGAGCACGTTAACGCCCTATTTTTTAGCTATTTTGAGAAATTGTGTAGCTACTTTAACATTGAGTCTTCGAATCTTAACTTATAATTTGTAGCTGAGCACGTTAACGCCCTAGTGTGGGTATTTGATGTGTCTCTTGTTTTAAGGCTTAGATGTTTATGGGTGATTGATATTTGGCCTGATTTGTGTTTTCCATGTTGAATTAGTGGTTGCAAACACTAATTTGTGCCTTTTTAACTTGGGCTCTTCTTGAGAAACAGAGTTTGAGTCTAGGAAAATCAGGCCAACAAGGAATTGGGGCGTATTCAAGAGATTGATAGCCCCAATTAAAGGGTTAAACCTAGAGATATTAATACCCGACTTGAGCCTATATTGCTTGCACAATTTTGACACCCAATTGGTCTTGAGAAAGCCAATTAGGGCAAAGTCACTCAAGCTACCGAGAGGTATAAAGTGAGTAGTTTTGTGCATTGGCTATATCACAATTCCAAACATAACAACTTTGCCTTAGGCTTTAGAACCCGTCAACTATTCACCTAGGGGAAAGTCACTTCCCTAGTGCCTCTTTAGCCATTTAGAAAACCTTACAAACATTTATACTTAGCTTAATTTCGCACATCATTAGTATAAAATTATAAGTAACAAACAAACAAATATGATTGGAAGTGTAATCAAGAGCACTACACACTGCTAGTTTAGATAGGAATCCAACTCCAAACATTGTTGTAGCTCCCTGTGGATTCGATCCCGACCTTCTCGGGTAAACACTACATCGACCGCTCTCGCCACTCTGTAGTGGTGTAGGGTTGGACCCGATCATTTATGAGTGATTGCAAGGTATTCCCGAGGGGCTGTATATGAGTGACTGTGAGGTTGCCCGAGGGGCTGTTTATGATTCATATTTGCCTGATGGGCTGTTCAAGAGTGATGTTTTTCCCGAGGGGCCGTTTATGTTTTCATTATTTTTTTAGCCACTGTTTCATCACTTTGTTTGAAAACTGTTGAAAGATGTTTTAAATGATTTTACTGAATTGGATTTAAACGAGTTGAGTTGATTTAAACCCTGATTTTAAAAAGCTGCTGTATTCTACTGAGATTTCATGATATGAACGGTATATGTTTTATTGCTCATCACTACTGCTCAGTCTTTATTTAATTTGGTTACTTATTGAGTTGGCGTACTCACGTTACTCCCTGCACCTTGTGTGCAGACCTAGGTATTTCTGGACCCTGTAGCGGGTGTTGATTATTTGGTGGCAGAACCATCGGAGTTAGCAAGGTAGCTGCGTGGCGATCGCAGCCCTGCCTTACTCCGTGTTTATCTTCCCTTAGTTGTATTCAGTTATTTCTGGGATATGTTAGTCTTGATATTGTTAGACGGTTGGAGAAGATGCTCATGACTAGTGACACCCCAATGTCGGGCTTTCTTTTTTGCACTTTTGTTTTTGATTTACACTCTTTATGAAGTTTCTATATTAAATAACTTTGGAAATTATCTTGAAAATGAAAATCTCGTTTTGTTTTTGTAATGTGTCGGCTTGCCTAGTATCACGATAGGTGCCATCACGAGGGTGATTTGGTGTTACGATGTCGTTTTGAGTGTTCCGAGGGTTGGTAGGAGTTTGAATGATTATATGTAACTTGTTCGTATTTTTGGTTGAGGTCCCGGAGACCTCAGGATGAATTCGGAAAGATGGGAATTAGAATTGAGTAGCTTCAGCTGTTGTTGTCTGTCATAACATCACCTCCAGATTGGGGACTACAGGTGCATAAGGAAGACAACAAAAGCGGTGTAGGTCGCAGAAGCAAAGATCTCGACCGCATCAGCGAGACCGCAGGTGCGAGATTTGGGTCGCATGTGCGGTGTCTAAAAGGATAAGTGGATTCTGCAGGTGCGGATTTTTAGGCGCAGAAGCGGCCCGCAGGTGCAAAATTTTGTTCGCAGATGCGAAAATTGCTAGGCAGAAAGTATATAAGTTCCCTTCTCGAAATTTAGCCCATTCCACCATTTTTGAAGTCGGGATTGAAGCTTTTGAAGGGTTTTGAAGAGGAAATCAAGGGGATTCCTGTTGAGGTAAGATTTTTGAACTTAATACTTGTATCTATGGTGAATTTCAGTTGATTAAACATGGGAATTGAAGGATTAGGGGTGAAATATTGGGAAATTAGGGCTTGAAATTCAAGTTAAAGTTGGGGATTTGAGGGGCCATTTGAGGCCCGATTTTGATATTTTTGGTATGTATAAACTCGTGAGAGGATAAGGATTCTAGTGTTATGATTTTTATTAGATTCCAATACGTGGGCCCAGGGGTCGGGTTTGACCAATTTCGGGTTTTTGAGTTTAATTTAATAATTTTCGCGTGGGCTTTGTTCCTTTGGCTTGTATTTATGTTATGATTCTGATTTTGGATAGATTCGGGACGATTTGAGGACGAATGGAGAGGCAAGGGCATTACGGAGTAGATTTTCATCCGGTTTGAGGTAAGTAATGATTGTAAATCTTGTCCTGAGGGTATGAAACCCCGGATTTCACTTCGTTTCACTATATTGAGGTGACGCACTTGCTAGATGACGAGCGTGGGGGCGTACAACGTTGGGTATTGTGACTTGGTCCATCCTGTAGCGACTCTTAAGTTGTGTATTTGACCGAAAACTATTTGACACACTTGTGTTTTGGAAAAATATTACTATGTTTTGGGTTGAATGCCATATTTGGGTCTCGTGCCAAGTTGTTCGGACCCTTAGGGGCTTTTCCTTATTATTTCCTCACTTTTTTGTCTTAAGATCTGTACTCAGTCTTGTTATGTTTTATTGATTTCATAACTCAGTATTTATTATTCCTTTGTTTCGTAAAAATGATATTTTGGGCTAAGCACCCTGTTTTAATGATAGCCCGAGTGGCTTATGAGGTTGATGACTGAGAGAGGCCGAGGACCTGATTATGAGGTTAATGACTGAGAGAGGCCGAGGGTCTGGTTGTGAGGATTTTATAATTATGGATCAGACTGCACGCCACAACGATTATATATATATGGATCGGGCTGCATGCCGCATCGATATATATATATATATATATATATATATATATATATATATATTACTTACTAAGTTGGTGTACTCACATTACTCCCTGCACCTTGTGTGCAGGTTCAGGTATTTCTGAGCTCGGTGGTAGGTTCATCGGAGTTAGCAAGGTAGTTGCCTGGCGATCGCAGCTCTGCTTTTCTCCCTCCTTATTCTCCCTTAGTGTATTCTGTGATTTTTAGGACCATGTTGGTCTTGTGGTTGTCAGAAAGTTGTAGTAGATGCTCATGACTAGTGACACCTCGATGTCAGGCTTTTCTTTCCGCACTATTGTTTTTTTTTGTTTTAAACACTCTATAAAGGTTTATGGTTAAATAGATTTGACCTTATGCTAAGATTGATAATATTGATTGGTTTGGGATTTGTGTCGGCTAGCCTAGTTCCATGATAGGTGCTATCACGACCGGGTTGGTTTTGGATTGTGAAAAGTTGGTATCAGAGCCTAGGTTACATAGGTCTCACAAGTCATGAGCAGGTTTAGTAGAGTATCCAGATCGGTACGGAGACATCTGTACTTATCTTCGAGAGGCTACAGAACCTTTAGGAAATCCCACATTCTTGAATCCTTTTCGTGCATCATTGATTCATCTTGAATATAACTCTTTGAATTCCTTCCATATATTCGTATGCGCGCATAAGCGCTCGGTATCAGCTGTGCATCAGTAGCTTGTGATTCCCTGATCGAAGGGCGAGATGTGATTTTTGTGTTTTGATATTGGGCCAGTCTGGAGGACTTGAGGCCGGGTTTTGCCTATAGCTTGAGCATTGAGGCATTGATTTTATGAGCATGTGCTTTTGGATTTATATGTTCGGCTGTGTCCCTATTAGTGGAAGTGATGGCTGGATGGCTATGTGATGATCATGATGTGACTACGAGATGTGTTCATATGATTTGAATGTAACGAGAAGGGTCTATTTGAGGGTAGAAAGAACTATCTGGTGCTTGATTTCCATCATGAATTGATGCATAGCCCTGAATTGTAGGTATGTTGAAGGATCTTTTCATGTTGTCTAGTTGGGAAGTTATGTAGATTTCATGTTGTGATATGAGTTCAGATTTAGGAAGATTAAGTGATTGCGTGATGTTTATGATGGTTGAAGGGTATAAAGAGATGTGTAATTTGAGGTGACACATGTGGGCTATCTCCTGCGGAGTGTTCCGAAGTTTGTGTGATCCTTATGGTGTTTGTTGGAAGACCTCTTTGACCAGTGAAATATATGTGTTGCAATTTGAATTTGGATCGCTTAAGATAGTGGGCTTGACTGTTACGAGAGTGAATGCGAGATTTGTAGAAGATTGGAAGTACTAGATGGTCTGTGTTGCACAAGCTTATGAGGGATTGAGTTTAATCTCACTACAGTATTGTGGCAGTAATATAGTATAGACATTATGGGTTATTTTGTGTGTTGTCTATGGCTTCGAGCCAAGTAGGGGAGTCTGCTATTGATTAGTTGACTACACGGTTATGTGCTATGTTGGTTCCAGTTGGATGCATACTAGCGAATAAGTTGTGGTTTACAAGGGTTGAGATCGAGGATGACTTGAGTAAAGGAAAATTTGGGTAAGGGTTGTGTTATGCTTTGTGGGTATATGAGAAATGTTGGATGAATTAGTTGTTATTGTGAGGGATGTAACGGGTATGAAGTAAGATAACACTCGATTGCTTAGAAGGATGGGCTACTTTTTTAGGTGTTGCTGGTGGGGCACAAGTTGTTCGGTTCGTTTGATCAGTTTAATTGAAACCTGAGTAGAGTGGATGACTCCCGAGAATGGTTTTAATGGATTCAAGACTTATATATAATAATTAGAGATCTTCAGAACATGTATTTGGCTAGAAACTG
Source organism: Nicotiana tabacum (assembly GCF_000715075.1). Classification (NCBI taxonomy): domain Eukaryota; kingdom Viridiplantae; phylum Streptophyta; class Magnoliopsida; order Solanales; family Solanaceae; genus Nicotiana; species Nicotiana tabacum. The sequence goes on from NC_134101.1 coordinate 206,733,621, forward strand.
AGGTTTACATTGGAGGATCTCAAGACTTGTGGCATTTCTATATCATTATGGATTCCACACATCAGTATCAGGAAGGTGAAGGTAATGACTTTAGATTCGCAGGAAGTCTCTTCAGGGTAAGTATTTGAATGTGGTACTTTGGGGAATATTTAAAAGAGTATCCAGTGACTTATGAGCCTTACACAGTGTGGTTTCATGCTTGAGTTTGGGTAGAGGATAGAAGTATTAGGGCAAGGGGAAGTATCAATTTGAAGGTAATTCAAAAGGAACTTGGATAAATAGAACAACTTGGTAGTAGGGTGGATTGGTATGGTAAGGGTTATGATTTGTTCTTTGGGTGCTTGTGAAGTAATGAATTTCTACAGGTGTTTCATGGCAATGCTCTTGGGTTTGTGGTGACCTGCGTAACTTGGTTGAGTTAAAAGGATTCAGTCCTGATGGTTTGGTTTGTGCAAATGGGATTCAGAGAGTTCTTGATGGTTTCTACCATGGTTAGAGATGTATATTTTCTACTGGCGTGAGGAGCATGTGATGAATAATGATTTTCTTCTAGATGGGATCAAATGGAAAGTTCTCGGCTATTGAGTACGTAGTTGCTTGTGGCTCGGAATGAACTATGAAGCCCTTATATTTGACATAGGATGGCATGGTATATGCGGTATGCTGTGTTGGGTTGAGAGTGCATATGTAAGGTCACAGTTCAGTTCTGAAAAAAAGGTCATACATTCTTAGACAACATGGGTAGTTTCAAATGACTAGGTAAATAATATCACTAATTGGTGCGTCTTGATGAGGGTATACATTTCAGAAATGGCAGTGTGTTTGAGTTAAGGGTACTTCATTGGTATTGTGGCGCTCTCTTATTGGATAGACTGTTGATATTCAAGTTTGCTTGGTGGCATAAAAGAATTATAGGAGTAACCCTCATGGAATGATTGAATATTAGAGTTGTGTTAAATATTCGAGCGATGTAGTTGGGATCAGATATGGTAATTCGTATGCTTTATGGATTTGGAGACTGAGAGTTTTCGTGAGTAGATGGTTTCATGGTTGTGGACTGTAAAAATGTAGCTAAGGTTAGTCAGAGGGTAGTATGTGTTTTGATTCAATCAACGTGGACTTTCGGAGGGTTAGTTATCTGTTGTGGGTGACCAGAGTTATTTTGCATATTGAAAATATATTGGGAAAAATTGGGTATCAACAGGAACAACAACCAAAATTCAAATTGGGACAACCAGAACAATAACCAGAACAATCAGGGTAATTGGAGTGGCAACAACAACAACAGGGGTGGAAACAACAATCAGGGTGGTTGGAACAATAACAATCAAGGAAATCGGGGGCAAGTCTTTCAAAGGCCTCCGATGTATCAACAATAGAACAATCAACCCCCATTTCTATCCCAAGGTCCTAGTTCATCGAACAATGAAATGGGGAGAATCGAAATAATGTTTGAATAGATGATGAAAAAGAATGCTGACTCTGATGCCCAATTGGCATCCCACAATGCTTCAATCAGAAACTTGGAGGTTCAATTAGGCCAAATCTCAAAATCCTTGAATACTCGCCCTAAGGAGGCTCTACCTAATGATACAGTAGTTAACCCGAAGGGTGGGAACAATACCGGGCACGCAATTGCGGTAACTACGAGAAGTGGACGAGGTAGTAATGTGAATGCCTCCAAACAAAAAGAAATTTTGAGTGATGAAGTTGAGTTACAAGAGGATGATATCCCTTTGGTGGTTGAGAATGTGATTGATGAGAACTTGAATGAGGAAGTGAGGATTTATATCCAAGATAACGAGGTGGAAACTCAGAATGACGTGAACTCGTCTAGGGAACACGTAATAGACATGCCAAAAACAGTTGAGCCTAAAGCCAAGGCTCCTTTGCCAAGGCCACCTCCACCTTATCCTCAAAGGCTCGCGAAGCAGAAAAATGAGAACCAGTTTAAGAAATTTATTGACATGATGAATAACTTATCTATTAATGTGCTTTTGGTGGAGGCTCTAGAACAAATGTCGGGTTACGCCAAGTTCATGAAAGACTTGGTGACAAAGAAAATATCCACGGATTTTGAGACCATCAAGATGACCCACCAAGTTAGTGCAATAGTGCACTCTATGGCTCCGAAGCTAGAAGATCCCAACGCTTTCACCATTCCTTGCACCATTGGGAGTGCCAACTTTGCAAAAGCTCTATGTGATTTGGGTGCAAGTATCAATTTGATGCCTTACTCCGTGTTCAAAACTTTGGGTATTGCGCAACCTAGGGCTACTTCAATGAGGTTACAAATGGCGAATAGAACTATGAAGAGGCCGCTTGGTATTGTAGATGATGTTCTTGTTCGGGTGGACAAGTTCATTTTGCCCGCTGATTTTGTGATCTTGGATTGTGAGGTAGATTATGAGGCTCTGATCATATTGGGAAGACCTTTCCTTGCAACTGGGAAGGCCTTAGTTGATGTGGAAGCAGGGGAACTCACCTTTCGGGTGGGTGATGAAAAATGGTCTTTCATGTGTGCAAGTCAATGAAGCAGCCCAATAGTACTGAAGTGTGCTCTTTCGTGGATCTTGTCACAGCAGTGATAGTTGATGATACTAGTGCAATGATCAAAGTGAAGGACCCTCCAGAGGCGATATTGTTGAATCTTGATGTAAATGAGGATGAAGGCCAGGTGGAGTGTGTTAATGCTTTACATGGAATGGGCTCTTACTCTTATGAGCCTCAGAAGCTCTCTTTGGATCTTGAGAATAGGAAGACTCCACCAACAAAGCCCTCAATCGAGGAACCTCCCATGTTGGAGTTAAAGCCGTTGCCTCCACACCTCAGGTATGAATTCTTAGGCCCTAGTTCAACTTTGCCAGTTATTCTTTCCTCTTGTCTTACTAACATGCAGGTAGATGCCACATTAGTGGTGCTCCAAAAACGGAAGAAGGCAATTGAATGAACTTTAGCTGATATTCGGGGAATAAGCCTCGCCTTTTACATGCACAAGATTATTCTCGAAGATGATGCAAAGCCCTTCGTGGAACATAGGAGGTTGAATAAGGCTATGCAAGAAGTTGTGAAAAAAGGAGGTAATCAAGTGGTTGGATGCATTGGTTGTGTACCCCATCTCGAATAGTTCTTGGACTTCACTGGTGCAATGTGTGCCGAAGAAGGGTGGTATGACCGTGGTTACCAATGCGCAAAATGAGTTGATTCCTACCAGGACTGTCACCGGATGGAGGGTGTGCATGGACTACCGCAAGCTGAATAAAGTGACCCACATGGATCACTTTCCATTGCATTTTCTTGACCAGATACTAGATAAACTTACTGGGCGTGCCTTCTACTATTTCTTGGATGGGTATTCTAGGTACAACCAGATTTTGATTGCTCCGGAAGATCAGGAGAAAACCACATTCACTTGTTTGTATGGTACCTTTGCCTTTTCTAGGATGCCATTTGGGTTGTGTAATGCACCGGCTACATTCTAGCGGTGTATGATGGCCATATTTATCGACATGGTGGAGGATATTTTGGAGGTGTTCATGGACGACTTCAGTGTTGTGGGTGACTCGTTTGATGAATGTTTGAAGAATTTTGACAGGGTATTGGCCCAGTGTGAAGAGACCAATCTTGTGCTTACCTGGGAGAAATGCCACTTTATGGTCGAAGAGGGCATTGTCCTCGACCATAAGATCTCAAAGCACGGCATAGAGGTGCACAAGGCCAAAATTGAAGTGATTTCAAAGCTTCCTCCCCTACTTCAGTCAAGGGGGTTAGAAGTTTTCTTGGGCATGCGGGGTTCTACCAGAGATTTATCAAGGACATTTAGAAGGTAGTGAATCCTTTGTGCAAACTTTTCGAAAAGGATGCGAAGTTCGTGTTCAATGAGGAATGCGTGATAACTTTTGAACTCCTCAAGTACAAGTTGATCACCACTCCGATTATTACCGCACCTAATTGGAGCTTGCCTTTTGAGCTCATGTGTGACGCGAGTGATGTTGCGGTTGGAGCGGTCTTGGGGTAAATAGTGAATAAAATGTTTCACCCGGTGTATTATGCAAGCAAAACAATGAATAATGCTCAAGTGAATTACACGGTGACAGAAAAAGAGTTGTTGGCTATTGTGTTCGCAATGGAGAAGTTTAGGCCTTATCTCATGGGTGCCAAGGTGATAGTTCATGCTGACCATACTGCACTCCGATACTTGATGATAAAGAAGGATTCCAAAGCTCAGTTGATAAGATGGGTCTTATTGCTTCAAGAGTTTGATTTGGAGATTGTGGACCAAAAAGGGTGTGAAAACCAAGTGGTGGACCACTTGTCCCGCTTGGAGGAGGAGGGGAGGCCCCATGATGGCCTTGAAATTAATGATTCTTTCCCTGATGAGCAACTCCTCTCCGTATCAGTGGATGACATGCCATGGTTTGCGGATGTTGCCAACTTCCTTGTGAATGGTATTGTACCGTGTGAGCTCTCTTCTAACCAAAGGAAGAAGCTTAAATAGGATAGTTTGGACTACTATTGGGATGAGCATTACTTGTTCAAGATCTGCACTGACGGTGTGATCCAAAGATGTGTCTCGGAGGAAGAGCAATTGAGTATTTTAGAGGCTTGTAATTCCTCTCCCTACGGTGGTCATCATGGTGGGGCAACGACAACTTCAAAGGTTCTTAGTTGTGGTTTTTACTGGCCAACATTGTACAAGGATGCAAGTGAACTTGTGAAGAGATGTGATGAATGTCAAAGAGCTGGTGGAATTTCAAAGAAGGATGAGATGCCTCTCACTACTATTGTCGAAGTTGATATCTTTGATGTGTGGGGCATTTTTTTCGTGGACCCATTTGTTAGTTCATATGGAAACACAGACATTTTAATGGTAGTTGACTGTGTTTTAAAGTGAGTTGAAGCCGTGGCTTTACCCAATAATGAGGCCCAGAGTGTTGTTGCATTTCTCAAGAAGAGTATTTTTACTAGGTTTGGCACTCCTCGAGCAATCATAAGTGATTGGGGGTCTCATTTTTGCAATAGAGTTTTTTACACTTTGCTTGCAAAGTACGGTGTCAATCACAAACTTTCTGCCCCTTATCATCCTCAGGCGAGTGGCCAAGTTGAAGTCTCAAACAGGGAAATCAAGAGTATTGTCAAATATGGTCAATGAAAATCGGACCGATTGGTCAAAGAAATTGGATGATGCTCTTTGGTCTTATAGGACTGCTTACAAGACTCCGATTGTTATGTCTCTGTACCGGTTGGTGTTTGGGAAAGCTTTCCATCTACCGGTCGAGCTAGAGCACAAGGCCATGTGGGCTTTGAGGAAGTTAAATCTTGAATGGGATGTGACAGCAAATCTTCATGTCGAGCAGCTTAATGAACTTGATGAATTCCGATTTCATGCCTACTCCAGTTTGTCCTTGTATAAGGACAAGATGAAGTACCTTCATGACAAGTATGCTTGTGGCAAGGAGTTCAAAGTGGGTGATTTGGTTCTCTTGTTCAATTCTCGGTTACGTCTGTTACCGGGAAAGCTTAAGTCAAAATGGAGTGGACCTTTTGAAGTGGTGCTTATGACTCTGTTTGGTGCACTTGACTTGAAAAACAAAAATGGGGAGATCTTCAGAGTTAATGGGCACAGAGTCAAACACTATCTTGGTAAAATTGATGACATGTACGTGGTGGCAATGATCCATCTAAAGTGATTGATGGTAACATGCGTCGTGCCGCGACGTTAAATTAGACGCTTCTTGGGAGGCAACCCATGTGTCTTTCTTTTTGTTTTTTCTTTGATTTTCTTCTTAGTGTAGGATTTGCTTTTGGACTAACTGGTTGTGAGATGTGTGTAGGGTTGTTTTGATACAGTATAGGACCAAATTGGAAAAGTGTTGCACTCTCTGAAGTTTGGACTGCTGCCGCGCTGCATTTTTTGCGGCCGCAATGGCCTTATCTCGGGGGCAAAATTTAATTGCAGTCCGTAGTTCTGAATGGCCAAAACTGGAGGTTCTCTGAAGTTTTAACTGCGATCGCAATGTATTTTTTGCGGTCCAAGGTGCATTCTCTGTGGTCTGCGGTGAAGTCCATGCCAGTGCCCTTCTAAGTTTCATAACCGCCGCAGTCCGCGATGGGTAAGTAGTGTGGGTCCTAGGTCTTTTTCTATAAATAGACCCTCATGCCTCATTTTACATTTTTCGCTCATTTTCACTCTAAAGAGGACAAAACACTGTTCATCGAAACCCTAGGTTGCACAAATTCAAATACTAATTCTCAATCATCTGCATTGCACATCTGGTAACTTCAATCACTCATGAATCTTTAATTTTGTTCTCATTTTATTCTAAATTTATAGTTGTTCTTTCTTTTTTCTTCTTCATCCGTTTTCTCTAAAATTAGACGTAGGAACCCGTAATGTTAATTAGATTAGGGTTAATTCAGTTCTAAATGGTTATTAACTACCTAGGAGAGTTGTTTGTGTTTTTACTTGTGCTAAAATGCATTAAACCTAGAAACCCTAGGTCAGTGTTGCTTCACTTTGCCTACCGTGACTGCGATTGATTTTTAGTGGTCTGTGGTGCCTTACTACAGTCGCACATCATTTTTTGCAGTTCGTAGTGAACCTAAATCAGAGGGTGGGTAGTCTGAATCCCACCCCACTACGGTCCGCGCTGCAATTTTTTGCGGTCCGCGATGACAGTCAATTGTTTCCAATCATACTCTTCACTGCTTCTTCCATTATTTATACTAACAAACATTAACTGAATTCAGGGACGAGGAATGATAAAATTGAGCCTATAGGTTCGGAAAGCAATTGGGAAACCAGGAAAATCATCAAAGCTATAGATAGAGCTACTTCCCATTCAGAGGGAAGTGAGTATTTGCCCTCCCGGGAGGCATCTGAGTCTGATTCAGTGCCGGAATATGTACCTAACTTCCCAGAGAGGCATCGTTTGAGAGATTCACCTACACCTCCGTCCTCTCCTACTGCTCATGCTTCAGTTCAGATTTCTTCTGAGTCGTCTGAGGGATCAGCTAAGAGTAGTGATAATGTAGCCTCTACTTCACCTACAACTTCAACACTTGGAGAGGATCCCATTGATGGAGAGGAAGGGGGAAAACCCCAAACCGGGTGTGTGTAAAGAACTAGAAACCCGGAGGCTTGGCAAAGGAGATTTGTTAGTGAGGTTGCATACCACAAGTTCCGAGAGTGGTGTCCCCAGAGGAAAATGATTCTTAGGCAAAAATTCATTGAGAGGGACCTTTTGCCTCACAACCCTAATATGAAGAGGCAATTCAGAGAGTGACCGGGCTGGGAGTATTTTACAAGCAAAGTATGGGATGCAAACAAGCACTTAGTCAAGGAGTTCTATGCAAATGCCGCCCACATAAAAAAGGGCACTAAAGTGACTAAGGTACAGAATTTGACAGTAAAGTTCGATGGGAAGACAATTAGTGACTACCTGGGCTTTCCTGAGGAAGATGAATCATTATACTTGGAAAATATGGCATTGGATGAGGCAGCCCGTCCGTGGTTAGAAGAATATCTGGCACTCTCGGGTACCACCCCATCATGGTTGACATCAGGAGTTGCAATCTTGAGGAAGACTCTGAATTTTAAGGCGAAGGGGTGGGAGGCTTTTGTGTGCAGTAGGCTGGACCCCACTACCCATGAAAACTCTATGTTGGTCTCCCAGGCAATATTGGTGACATCTATTATGGCAGGGTTCCTGATCAATGTCGGGAATGTTATGTCTAGGATGATCACTAGGGTGGTCAATGAGGGTGACAGATCATACCCCTTCCCGAACTTCCTTACAATGTATTTTGAGGACCAGGACATGGAGAAAAGGAAGTTTGACGTGAAGGTGAAACCAAAGATGCCCTTTTCATGGTACATCCTCAAGGCTGATGACAACCCAAAAGCCAAAGATCCTAAAGGCAAAACCACTACTTCTACTGGCCTGTTTGAAGAGCCAGTGGTAGTAGTCCCTTCTTCTCAATATCCCACAGCCACACCAGATATTGCCTCATGACCCTCTACTTCATTGCTCCAGATATCCCCTCATTCTCAGCCTACCCATTGATTGCTCACCATTTGAGCCAAACACTTGCCAGTATCAACAACTGGATGCAGGCAGCTACTTCTATGTTATTTGTGCTTTCTAGCTCGGTGACAGATCGGTCCGTACCCCCACAGCGATAGGTTCCAGCTTCAATGGAGGAGACTCTCACGAAGATTCTGGACAACCAGAAGAAGCTCTTGGAGAACCAAAAGTTGATTATGGAGGCTATAGATGCTCATGGAAAGTCACTAAAGGAGCTGACCAAACAGACAAAGAAGCTGAAGCATACTCGGGCCTCAAAGGAGTCTGTGAAGGAGTTAAGGGGAGAAGTGGAGAAGATGAAGGCTGTTGATCATCTACCATTGGAGATATTGTTGCATGACCAGCCTCCAGCAGCTCAGACTGAGCCGGAGTAGGAGCATGAGCAGGAGTTGGAGAGGGCACCAAAGAGGAGGAGAGTGATCCCCCAGGCAAATGATGCAGTGATTGAGTTGGAGGACCTGCAGGGAGGTTCCTCTAGCCAGCCTCAGGTCCCAGAGTAGGCACAGGTTACAGGGAACCAATAACAGGTTCCCGAGCAGTCACAGGACCTAGGGACCCAGGCTCATGACCCCATGCAGATGGAGGACCCATATGGAGTTCTCTTTACTCTCTATCTTCTTCTTGAGCTTATTTTTGGCTAGTTAGCATTGAAGACAATGCTATCTTTCATTTGAGGGGGTAGCCCTATTTTGATGATGTTGGACTGTAATTATGCTACTATTTTCTTTTTTTTTATGCTTTTTCACTTTTGTTATGTATTTAATTTTACCAGTTTATTTCACTTTTCATATTTTGCAATCTTAGTTTGTATATAAAGTTACTTTCTTATGTATATATTCATTCCCTCTTATGTATATTCATTTAAATCCCCTATTGTACAGATTTAGTTTACCTTCCGTACTTTCTTTTATAGTTTCTTACTTCATTTTAGTAGTTTTTTTTTTGGTTTGTAGCTTCTTATTTTGAGTTTTTCGTACAATAAGCCTTTTGGTTTTCTTAATGCCACAATTCTTTCCAAAGGTGGAGTTTGTGTGAACCGGGTGGCTGCTCCCGATGATGGATGGCATGCCAGCCTTCTTAAGGGTTTGAGTCTATTTTCTTTTCTTTTTTGTGTAAATAGTAGCTAGTGAGTAATAGTGCCTCAAGCAAAGCTTCACTTGGGCCTAACACATTTGCCTTTGATCTTATGGTCAAACTCAAATTGGTGTGTATAAGATGGTGACAGTTGTGACCTTGAGACTCTTGTGTTGGCTAATAATAATCAAGCGGTTTTTCGAGACCATTTTCTTTTCTCAAATCTTAGCTAAGCTTGTGTGGTGAGAATTTGATTTGCAAGTCCAAGTCTCGTGCCATTGAGTCTAGAACTTGCCCTGAATATTTGTCTAGGCGAAATCCTAAGTGTAGTTTGACTTGATAAGTGATTATAGGCTCTCTTTGATCCGAATGATATCTTGAAAACATCCATATCCTACCAATGATCATATCCCTAGTCAACCCCTTTGAGCCATATCCCTTTTTCTTTCAAAGACCATGATACAAGCCTTTACCCATTCTAAAAAGACCCTCTCTTGGCACCCGATCTTTCTTTAGCACAAGGCAAAAACATAAGTTTGGGGGGAGAGACGGGGAATGCAAAAAGTGGTAAAAGGTACAAAATGAAGAAAAGGAAAGGCATAAAGAAAAAGAAAGAAAATCAAAAAGTCAAAAAGAATGAACAATGTAAGAAAAATAAAGGGATTCAATAAAAGTAAAAAGATGAAAGGCGTAGAAAGATTAGAAAGGAGAAAAAGGTTTGAAATAAACAAGAAAGAGTGATGTTGTGTCTCTCTAACCCCTAAGAAAGAAGTAAATGGCTCAAAGAGTCAAGAGAATGTGTGCCAAAATGAAGCAAATAAAGCGCTTAAGGGAAGATGAAACCTACTTAGACCAAATATTTCCTACCCTGAACGAAAAGCCTTCATTGTATCCCCACAAAAGCCCTATATGATCTTGAGTTGAGTGAAACATACATTAGTGGTGGCTCACATAAGGGGTAAGCATATTGTACTTAGAGCCGGACTTGTGACCTTTCTTTGAGAGAGATGAGTGTATTTTCCACAATCCTCATTATGCGTGATACAATCTAAAAGTGAGGTTTTGCTTAGGGAAGAGTGAGGAGTATGAGTTTGGGTTCCACAATGACCAAAGTAGTAGAAAGAGTTTCCTTGATGAGTTGAGTCAACTCTTGATGCTTTTGTGTCGCACTAAAACCATGATGCTTAAAAAGGTTGAATGTTGTTATTGATTCATTTGAATTGAGGGAAATTGTTAGTCCAAATTGATGTTAGATGAGGTCACTTTAGGTCAGCTAAATTCTTTTTGGTTATATTCTTAAAGAGGTGGGACTTACTTTGTTTGCTTGAGGACAAGCAAGAGCTTAAGTTTGGGGGAGTTGATAACTAGGGATTCTAGTCTATTTTATACTCCTTTTTGCTTGAGTTTTGGATTAAAAGTGTATACAAGTAATCCTGAAAGCTTACATGTTGTGCTTGTTTGCAGTGTTTGGTCAAAAAGTGACAAGGAAGTCAAAACCAGCTCAAAAAGGAGTGAAGCCTGGACAAGTGCCAAGAACAAGTCAAAGTACCGCTACAGCAGTAAATCCACCGCGGCTGCTATAGACCCACTGCGACCGTAGTTCTTTTATCGCGGTACGCGGTGGCAAAGATCAGAGAAGATGCAATCCTGGAAGTTCAATCAACGCAGCACGTGGTTGATTCTTCACGGTCGCGGTAGCTTCATCGTGGTCGCGGTCCATTTGTTGCGGTCCGCAGAGAAGAGATTCAGAGAACATGAAGTTTGGAAGTTTCAAGACACCGCGGTCTGTGGTCCATTTATTGTGGTCCGTGGTGAAGCCATCGTGACCGCGGTCCATTTACTGCGGTCCGCGGTGGCCAGATTCAAAGAACAAGATTTGAAGCCAAAAAGCCTCACTGGGGCCGCAGTTCATTTTCCACGGTCCGCGGTACCTTCTTCAGGGGAATTTTTGTCTAGAAAAATTGGCCTTGTATAAATACTTCTTTTTCAGATTTTTAGGTTATCTTATTTGTAGCTGAGCACGTTAACGCCCTTTTTTTAGCTATTTTGAGAAATTGTGTAGCTACTTTAACATTGAGTCGTCAAATCTTAACTTATAATTTGTAGCTGAGCACGTTAACGCCCTAGTGTGGGTATTTGATGGGTCTCTTGTTTTAAGGCTTAGATGTTTATGGGTGATTGATATTTGGCCTGATTTGTGTTTTCCATGTTGAATTAGTGGTTGCAAACACTAATTTGTGCCTTTTTGACTTGGGCTCTTCTTGAGAAACAGAGCTTGAGTCTAGGAAAATCAGGCCAACAAGGAATTGGGGCGTATTCAAGAGATTGATAGCCCCAATTAAAGGGTTAAACCTAGAGATATTAATACCCGACTTGAGCCTATATTGCTTGCACAATTTTGACACCCAATTGGTCTTGAGAAAGCCAATTAGGGCAAAGTCACTCAAGCTACCGAGAGGTATAAAGTGAGTAGTTTTGTGCATTGGCTATATCACAATTCCAAACATAACAACTTTGCCTTAGGCTTTAGAACCCGTCAACTATTCACCTAGGGGAAAGTCACTTCCCTAGTGCCTCTTTAGCCATTTAGAAAACCTTACAAACATTTATACTTAGCTTAATTTCGCACATCATTAGTATAAAATTATAAGTAACAAACAAACAAATATGATTGGAAGTGTAATCAAGAGCACTACACACTGCTAGTTTAGATAGGAATCCAACTCCAAACATTGTTGTAGCTCCCTGTGGATTCGATCCCGACCTTCTCGGGTAAACACTACATCGACCGCTCTCGCCACTCTGTAGTGGTGTAGGGTTGGACCCGATCATTTATGAGTGATTGCAAGGTATTCCCGAGGGGCTGTATATGAGTGACTGTGAGGTTGCCCGAGGGGCTGTTTATGATTCATATTTGCCTGATGGGCTGTTCAAGAGTGATGTTTTTCCCGAGGGGCCGTTTATGTTTTCATTATTTTTTTAGCCACTGTTTCATCACTTTGTTTGAAAACTGTTGAAAGATGTTTTAAACGATTTTACTGAATTGGATTTAAACGAGTTGAGTTGATTTAAACCCTGATTTTAAAAAGCTGCTGTATTCTACTGAGATTTCATGATATGAACGGTATATGTTTTATTGCTCATCACTACTGCTCAGTCTTTATTTAATTTGGTTACTTATTGAGTTGGCGTACTCACGTTACTCCCTGCACCTTGTGTGCAGACCTAGGTATTTCTGGACCCTGTAGCGGGTGTTGATTATTTGGTGGCAGAACCATCGGAGTTAGCAAGGTAGCTGCGTGGCGATCGCAGCCCTGCCTTACTCCGTGTTTATCTTCCCTTAGTTGTATTCAGTTATTTCTGGGATATGTTAGTCTTGATATTGTTAGACGGTTGGAGAAGATGCTCATGACTAGTGACACCCCAATGTCGGGCTTTCTTTTTTGCACTTTTGTTTTTGATTTACACTCTTTATGAAGTTTCTATATTAAATAACTTTGGAAATTATCTTGAAAATGAAAATCTCGTTTTGTTTTTGTAATGTGTCGGCTTGCCTAGTATCACGATAGGTGCCATCACGAGGGTGATTTGGTGTTACGATGTCGTTTTGAGTGTTCCGAGGGTTGGTAGGAGTTTGAATGATGATATGTAACTTGTTCGTATTTTTGGTTGAGGTCCCGGAGACCTCAGGATGAATTCAGAAAGATGGGAATTAGAATTGAGTAGCTTCAGCTGTTGTTGTCTGTCATAACATCACCTCCAGATTGGGGACTACAGGTGCATAAGGAAGACAACAAAAACGGTGTAGGTCGCAGAAGCAAAGATCTCGACCGCATCAGCGAGACCGCAGGTGCGAGATTTGGGTCGCATGTGCGGTGTCTAAAAGGATAAGTGGATTCTGCAGGTGTGGATTTTTAGGCGCAGAAGCGGCCCGCAGGTGCAAAATTTTGTTCGCAGATGCGAAAATTGCTAGGCAGAAAGTATATAAGTTCCCTTCTCGAAATTTAGCCCATTCCACCATTTTTGAAGTCGGGATTGAAGCTTTTGAAGGGTTTTGAAGAGGAAATCAAAGGGGATTCCTGTTGAGGTAAGATTTTTGAACTTAATACTTGTATCTATGGTGAATTTCAGTTGATTAAACATGGGAATTGAAGGATTAGGGGTGAAATATTGGGAAATTAGGGCTTGAAATTCAAGTTAAAGTTGGGGATTTGAGGGGCCATTTGAGGCCCGATTTTGATATTTTTGGTATGTATAAACTCGTGAGAGGATAAGGATTCTAGTGTTATGATTTTTATTAGATTCCAATACGTGGGCCCAGGGGTCGGGTTTGACCAATTTCGGGTTTTTGAGTTTAATTTAATAATTTTCGCGTGGGCTTTGTTCCTTTGGCTTGTATTTATGTTATGATTCTGATTTTGGATAGATTCGGGACGATTTGAGGACGAATGGAGAGGCAAGGGCATTACGGAGTAGATTTTCATCCGGTTTGAGGTAAGTAATGATTGTAAATCTTGTCCTGAGGGTATGAAACCCCGGATTTCACTTCGTTTCACTATATTGAGGTGACGCACTTGCTAGATGACGAGCGTGGGGGCGTACAACGTTGGGTATTGTGACTTGGTCCATCCCGTAGCGACTCTTAAGTTGTGTATTTGACCGAAAACTATTTGACACACTTGTGTTTTGGAAAAATATTACTATGTTTTGGGTTGAATGCCATATTTGGGTCTCGTGCCAAGTTGTTCGGACCCTTAGGGGCTTTTCCTTATTATTTCATCACTTTTTTGTCTTAAGATCTGTACTCAGTCTTGTTATGTTTTATTGATTTCATAACTCAGTATTTATTATTCCTTTGTTTCGTAAAAATGATATTTTGGGCTAAGCACCCTGTTTTAATGATAGCCCGAGTGGCTTATGAGGTTGATGACTGAGAGAGGCCGAGGACCTGATTATGAGGTTAATGACTGAGAGAGGCCGAGGGTCTGGTTGTGAGGATTTTATAATTATGGATCAGACTGCACGCCACAACGATTATATATATATGGATCGGGCTGCATGCCGCATCGATATATATATATATATATATATATATATATATATATATATATATATATATATATTACTTACTAAGTTGGTGTACTCACATTACTCCCTGCACCTTGTGTGCAGGTTCAGGTATTTCTGAGCTCGGTGGTAGGTTCATCGGAGTTAGCAAGGTAGTTGCCTGGCGATCGCAGCTCTGCTTTTCTCCCTCCTTATTCTCCCTTAGTGTATTCTGTGATTTTTAGGACCATGTTGGTCTTGTGGTTGTCAGAAAGTTGTAGTAGATGCTCATGACTAGTGACACCCCGATGTCAGGCTTTTCTTTCCGCACTATTGTTTTTTTTGTTTTAAAACACTCTATAAAGGTTTATGGTTAAATAGATTTGACCTTATGCTAAGATTGATAATATTGATTGGTTTGGGATTTGTGTCGGCTAGCCTAGTTCCATGATAGGTGCTATCACGACCGGGTTGGTTTTGGATTGTGAAAAGTTGGTATCAGAGCCTAGGTTACATAGGTCTCACAAGTCATGAGCAGGTTTAGTAGAGTCTCCAGATCGGTACGGAGACATCTGTACTTATCTTCGAGAGGCTACAGAACCTTTAGGAAATCCCACATTCTTGAATCCTTTTCGTGCATCATTGATTCATCTTGAATATAACTCTTTGAATTCCTTCCATATATTCGTATGCGCGCATAAGCGCTCGGTATCAGCTGTGCATCAGTAGCTTGTGATTCCCTGATCGAAGGGCGAGATGTGATTTTTGTGTTTTGATATTGGGTCAGTCTGGAGGACTTGAGGCCGGGTTTTGCCTATAGCTTGAGCATTGATGCATTGATTTTATGAGCATGTGCTTTTGGATTTATATGTTCGTCTATGTCCCTATTAGTGGAAGTGATGGCTGGATGGCTATGTGATGATCATGATGTGACTACGAGATGTGTTCATATGATTTGAATGTAACGAGAAGGGTCTATTTGAGGGTAGAAAGAACTATCTGGTGCTTGATTTCCATCATGAATTGATGCATAGCCCTGAATTGTAGGTATGTTGAAGGATCTTTTCATGTTGTCTAGTTGGGAAGTTATGTAGATTTCATGTTGTGATATGAGTTCAGATTTAGGAAGATTAAGTGATTGCGTGATGTTTATGATGGTTGAAGGGTATAAAGAGATGTGTAATTTGAGGTGACACATGTGGGCTATCTCCTGCGGAGTGTTCCGAAGTTTGTGTGATCCTTATGGTGTTTGTTGGAAGACCTCTTTGACCAGTGAAATATATGTGTTGCAATTTGAATTTGGATCGCTTAAGAGAGTGGGCTTGACTGTTACGAGAGTGAATGCGAGATTTGTAGAAGATTGGAAGTACTAGATGGTCTGTGTTGCACAAGCTTATGAGGGATTGAGTTTAATCTCACTACAGTATTGTGGCAGTAATATAGTATAGACATTATGGGTTATTTTGTGTGTTGTCTATGGCTTCGAGCCAAGTAGGGGAGTCTGCTATTGATTAGTTGACTACACGGTTATGTGCTATGTTGGTTCCAGTTGGATGCATACTAGCGAATAAGTTGTGGTTTACAAGGGTTGAGATCGAGGATGACTTGAGTAAAGGAAAATTTGGGTAAGGGTTGTGTTATGCTTTGTGGGTATATGAGAAATGTTGGATGAATTAGTTGTTATTGTGAGGGATGTAACGGGTATGAAGTAAGATAACACTCGATTGCTTAGAAGGATGGGCTACTTTTTTAGGTGTTGCTGGTGGGGCACAAGTTGTTCGGTTCGTTTGATCAGTTTAATTGAAACCTGAGTAGAGTGGATGACTCCCGAGAATGGTTTTAATGGATTCAAGACTTATATATAATAATTAGAGATCTTCAGAACATGTATTTGGCTAGAAACTGAGGTTTACATTGGAGGATCTCAAGACTTGTGGCATTTCTATATCATTATGGATTCCACACATCAGTATCAGGAAGGTGAAGGTAATGACTTTAGATTCGCAGGAAGTCTCTTCAGGGTAAGTATTTGAATGTGGTACTTTGGGGAATATTTAAAAGAGTATTCAGTGACTTATGAGCCTTACACAGTATAGTTTCATGCTTGAGTTTGGGTAGAGGATAGAAGTATTAGGGCAAGGGGAAGTATCAATTTGAAGGTAATTCAAAAGGAACTTGGATAAATAGAACAACTTGGTAGTAGGGTGGATTGGTATGGTAAGGGTTATGATTTGTTCTTTGGGTGCTTGTGAAGTAATGAATTTCTACAGGTGTTTCATGGCAATGCTCTTGGGTTTGTGGTGACATGCGTAACTTGGTTGAGTTAAAAGGATTCAGTCCTGATGGTTTGGTTTGTGCAAATGGGATTCAGAGAGTTCTTGATGGTTTCTACCATGGTTAGAGATGTATATTTTCTACTGGCGTGAGGAGCATGTGATGAATAATGATTTTCTTCTAGATGGGATCAAATGGAAAGTTCTCGGCTATTGAGTACGTAGTTGCTTGTGGCTCGGAATGAACTATGAAGCCCTTATATTTGACATAGGATGGCATGGTATATGCGGTATGCTGTGTTGGGTTGAGAGTGCATGTGTAAGGTCACGGTTCAGTTCTGAAAAAAAGGTCATACATTCTTAGACAACATGGGTAGTTTCAAATGACTAGGTAAATAATATCACTAATTGGTGTGTCTTGATGAGGGTATACATTTCAGAAATGGCAGTGTGTTTGAGTTAAGGGTACTTCATTGGTATTGTGGCGCTCTCTTATTGGATAGACTGTTGATATTCAAGTTTGCTTGGTGGCATAGAAGAATTATAGGAGTAACCCTCATGGAATGATTGAATATTAGAGTTGTGTTAAATATTCGAGCGATGGAGTTGGGATCAGATATGGTAATTCGTATGCTTTATGGATTTGGAGACTGAGAGTTTTCGTGAGTAGATGGTTTCATGGTTGTGGACTGTAAAAATGTAGCTAAGGTTAGTCAGAGGGTAGTATGTGTTTTGATTCAATCAACGTGGACTTTCGGAGGGTTAGTTATCTGTTGTGGGTGACCAGAGTTGATTTAGGGTTCATTGGCAGACCCAACATGGATGTGTGTTCTGCACCAGGTCGGATTTGTTGACTCCGAACTGCTATTGTCCAGGGATGTGCCATTCGATTATTGTTGAGCTTATTCATGTTCTGGAGTGATCTATGAGTTACTCTTCTATGTTATGAGAAGTTGTGATTCGTTAGTTATATGCATATACGTTGCGGTTCAATTTGAGCTTTATAACAGAATTTGAGCGAGATGAGTATTTGGGTATTGCATGATTGATTACGCATTGTGTATGTTCTTTCGGGCCAGCGTGTCATTGCGTCATTTGCTTCTCCATGGGTACGGTAGACATCAATTGCACATGGTTATTGATTTTGAGCATGGTAACTTGAGATGTTTCGTATGGATCAGTGTTTGGATAGGATCGCGCATTTTAGTGAAGTTATGTGGAGGTATGATCCTTCGGGTTAGATTCGTGTATTCTAGTTCTACGATGTGTGATGGGTTCTCAGCATTGTGTTGTGGTGGTACTAACGAGCTAGCGGTACAACTCACTCATTTGAGTCATTTTTCCATGATTTGAGTACCTTTGGACTGTTGCTCATTGGTGCACGGGTCGCACGGGTGTGGATTTAGATTGTATCGATGTGTCATGTCACTAAAGTAGTCGTGTTAGATGAGATGAGGTCATGGGGATCTAGAATGAATACTATCGGATTCAGTTTCAGCTTGTTGGAAGGATAATAACGGGATTCGGCTTAGAAGTTTACTATGGTCCTTGTCAAAGGAGAGGGAGCTTCATGAATGGTTGATCTGAGGAATGGTTATGACTTTCTACGTGTTTCATTCATCATTGGCAGTATAAGAAAGTGTTGGAATGAGGCCTTGTTTAATAAGAGGGTTTATTACCGGTATTGGGTTGTTTGAGTAGCTACTGTGATTAAAAGTTATCGCTTTGAGTGGTTGAGTTATGAGGTATATCATGTGATTTTCATCTTGAATTGCGGTTATGGCTTGATACAGCGTGTTCATACTTATTTAGTGTATAGATGTGAGATTCTAATCTTATAGATAGTTTTGGAAGTAGAAATTTGGTTCTAAGATTTATGGGCTTGGTTGGATTGCGGAATCTTAGTTATGTTGTTCTATCGGACCTATATGGGATGGGGTGATGTGGTATCACCCCTAGGTATGTGCATAGTGAGGATACATGGCAATTTGAAGGCTTTTGAAACAACTCTGGACAAATTCGAGGACGAATGTATGTTTAGGTAGGGGAAAATGTAACTACGCGACCGGTCGTTTTGAGCATTTGCACTTCGCTCGCTAGTTCTCGGCATGACTAGCCCCGTATGATGTATTATGACTTATGTAGATTATCGGTTTTGGTTTTCGGGATAATCGGAACATATATGGAAAAATGATTCTCAGTTTGAAGCTTTAAATATGAAAGGTTTGACCAAGTCTTGACTTCTTAGTATTCGATATCGGATTTGGATTTTATGATTTGGTTAGCTCCGTTGGGTGATTTTGGAACTTAGGAGCACGTTCGGAATGTAATTTGGAGGTCCATGTTAGATTTAGGCTTGAATTGGCAAAATTAGAAATTTGGCATTTCCCGATCAGCAGTCGAAATCTTGATATCAGGATTAGAATGGGATTCTGGAAATTGGAGTAGGTCCGTATGTCATTTGTGATGTGTGCAAAATTTTAGGTCATTCGGATGAGGTTTGATAGGTTTTTGGATCGGTTGCAGAATTCGGAAGTTTTTGAAATCTTTAAGCTTGAATCCGAGGGTGATTTGGTGTTACGATGTCGTTTTGAGTGTTCCGAGGGTTGGTATGAGTTTGAATGATGATATGTGACTTGTTCGTATTTTTGGTTGAGGTCCCGGAGATCTTGGGATGAATTCGGAGGGTTTTTGGAAAGATGGGAATTGGAATTAAGCAGCTTCAATTGCTGTTGTCAGTCATAATCGCGCCTGCAGATTGGGGGCCGCAGGTGCGAGCCGTAGGAGTGTAAGGAAGACCATAGAAGCGGTGTTAGTCGCAGAAGCGAAGATCTTGACCGCATCAGCGAGACCGCAGGTGCGAGACCTAGGTCGCAGGTGCGGTGTCTGAAGGGATAAGTGGATTCCGCAGGTGCGTATTTTTGGGCGCAGAAGCGGCTCGTAAAAGAGAATTTTGTCCGTAGATACGGAAATTGCTGGGCAGAAAGTATATAAGTTTCCCTTTGCGAAATTTTGCCCATTCCACCATTTTGGAAGTCGGGATTGAAGATTTTGGAGGGTTTTCAAGAGGAAATCAAGGGGATTCCTGTTGAGGTAAGATTTTTGAACTTAATACTCGTATCTATGGTGTATTTCAGTTGATTAAACATGGGAATTGAAGAGATTAGGGGTAAAAAATGGGGAAATTAGGGCTTGAAATTGGAGAGTTAAAATTAGGGATTTGATGGGGCCATTTGAGGTCTGATTTTGAGGTTTTTGGTATGTATAAAATCATGAGAGAGTAAGGATTCTAGTGTTGTGATTTTTATCGGATTCCGAGAATTGGGCCTGGCGGCCAGGTTTGACTAATTTTGGGATTTTGAGTTTAATTTGATAATTTTCGCGTGGGCTTTTGTCCCTTTGGCTTGTATTGATGTTATGATTCTGATTTTGGATAGATTCGGGATGATTTGAGGCCGAGTCAAGAGGTGAGGGCATTACAGAGTAGATTTTCGTCCGGTTTGAGGCAAGTAATGATTGTAAATCTTGTCCTGAGGATGAAACCCCGGATTTCACTTCGTTTCACTATATTGAGGTGACGCACATGCTAGATGACGAGCGTGTGGGGCGTGCACCATTGGGGATTGTGACTTAGTCCGTCTCGTAGCAACTCTTAAGTTATGTATTTGACCGAAAACAATTTGATACACTAGTGTTTTGGAAAAATATTATTATGTTTTGGGCTGAATGCCATATTTGGGCCTCGTGCCAAGTTGTTTGGACCCTTAGGAGATTTTCCTTATTATTTCCTCATTGTTTTGACTTAAGATCTATACTCAGTCATGTTATGTTTTATTGATTTCATAACTTAGTGTTTATTATTCCTTTGATGCATAAAAATGATATTTTGGAATGAACACCCTGTTTTACTGATAGCCCAAGTGGCTTGTGATGTTGATGACTGAGAGAGGCCGGAGGCCTGGTTGTGAGGATTTTATAATTATGGATCGGACTGCATGCCGCAACGATATATGTATCGGGTTGCACACCGCATCGATATAATGCTTGGGCTGTAGGAGCCCCTCCGGAGTCTGCACACCACCAGTAAGCGTAGTAGACTATATATTTATTGATCGGGCTACACGGCGCAATAGTTATTATAAGGTACCTATTGAGCGTGAGTGTGAGTATTGATTAATGCGAGTTGAGTCTCAAGTGGCTGAGAGGCTTGTTCGAGGGGCTATATATATATATGAGAGTCATGCTTTTCCTGTCACGACCCAAACCGATGGGCCGCGACGGGCACCCGGTACCTTACTCAACCGAGTACCAACGTAACGTATCTTTCTTATTACATCATTATATACACATGACATACGGGCCTAATAGGCCAATATAATCATTTATAAACTCAAAACATAGGCCGGCAAGGCCGTACAATCTTTCACATACACGACATATGTCTACAAGCCTCTAATAGTACATAAATGTCATAAAGGTCGGGATAGAGTCTCACCATACTAAACAATACATGTCTAAATCATACTAACCAAACAAGCAACTCCGAAGCAAATGGAGCGCACCAACATCTTTCGCTAAGCTGATAGCCTACTTGGAGGGATCTCGACCTGTCTATTAGGACCTGCAGGCATGAAACGCAGTGTCCCCACGCAAAAGGGACGTCAGTACGAATAATGTACCGAGTGTGTAAAGCACATAAATAAATACATTAGAGACATGAAAGACATATAGAGTACATGACTCAACCTGTAAGTTTGAATAACTTTGTAAATCATAAATTACTTTTAGCATCATGCATATGCGTATGAATGTCATATCGTGCATAGGTACATATTTCACAACATCATCAGCCTCCGAGGGCATCACATCATATCATATCGGCCACTGTGGGCAAAATCATCATCGTATACCAGCTGATCAGGTGGTGGTGCATATATAACGCCATAACCTTTCCCATATCCTATATACATATATATACATATATATACGCGTATATAATGCCGTTTGAATCATATTTCAGCCACTGTGGGCGACATTATCATCATATACCAGATGATCAGGTGGTGGTGCATATATAATGCCGTAACCTTTTCCCATATCCCATATACATATATTTACATATATATGCGTATATAACACCATCTGGTCATGGGTCAATGCACATGAATGCAATGCATGAAAAGTACATTAATGAAATCTTTCGGAATTTCATAAGAACATTTTGTCTTGAGCAATATCATAAAGTAAACCTTTTTTTCTCAACTTTCATATTTTTCTGAGACTCATGAAAAGATGATAAAATATTATGACATGTGGAAATTCAGGAACATAGATATCTCTAATACCTTTATGAATAGAGTCATTTATAGAATTTGTGCATTTGCACGTTTCGTTCGTACCGTATGGATCATGACAAAAGAAATAAGGGATAGCCTTAGCATACCTGGAGTAGGAAAAACTTCGTATAATACTCCATTGGAAAACCTTCGTTGATTGAGCGAAATTTACCCCTGCTTCTTAGAAATTCACGGATGAAATTTCTTTTGGTTACTTGAATTTTGGAACGAAATATCGATCTTGGTTTCCTTAAAATTCAGTGGAAATGTTTTCTGGTCTTTTGAAGTTTGGAGGAATAATATTTTAATTCCTTTGAAGTTTTTGAAAGGAAAATGTTTATGGGCACATTTGATTCATATACTAGATTGGTAATCAGACAACTAGATAGCTATTTACTTATGCCTAGTTTGCCACCTAGGCTAAGTGACTCCTTAGTCACTTCTTGATATTGGTGGCTTCTTGCCACGTTGGGGTGGGGGTGGGATATTTTTTTATCCACCTATTAGTTAATCGGGTAATGTCCTGTTATCCGATAATTAATTAATTACTCGCATAATTTAAAACTTACCACAAATTACTTAAAATTCTATTTATTTTTTGAAAATACTTTATATATACTTTATATATTATACTACCATGGTCATATGGTACCTTGCATGGTACTAGTTCATAATTATCGAGTATTATTGCTTGACCCGTATTTTATTCCAAATTGACCACTTTCAACGAAACTTGTTTTCTTTAATTCGTGTACCCCTTTATCCTTCATGAGTTTACTAATCACTTGTGAAATAGCATAATTCTTATAATCCCCAAATAATCTTTTCCTTGGACTGATGACTATTACCTTACGACAAATTCAACATAAAATACTGCAGGGTGCAACATCGTCGTTGTCACACCTCCTTTTTACCCACACCCCTGAAGGAAGTATATAAAGGAGTTTTTTCCAACTTAAAGTGACAATCGAAACGGGATTATTTTATTAAAAATTCAGAGTCGCCACTTGGGTTAATTTTATGGTGTCCCAAGTCACCGGTTCAAATCCCGAATCGAGGAAAAGATTGACTCTGTATTACAGTCCGCGAAGCAGAAATCCGGGTAAGGAATTCTGTTAACCCGGGAGAAGGTGGTAGGCATTCCCGAGTTCTGTGGTTCTAGCACGGTCGCTCAACTATTACTATTGGCATAATTATCCGATTTTAAAACATTTTGAACCTATGTGCAATTTTTAACTTTATAACCGCTTGTATTCATTTTTTAAAGAAAATTGCAACGTTATTAAAATACGTCTCGAACCACGTCACATAAATGCACCCGTGGTTTTTGACATATTTGAACATTGTTGAGATTTGGATTTGGGTCACATAATTGTGCACCCGAGTTTAGGAAAGTAGATTATTAAAATACACGCTTAAAGCAACTATGCTTTTGCACTTTGCGAGGGCCATGTAATTTCGCTAAATGACACGCCTTGATTTCTAAGGATAAACAAAATTAATTGAGTGAGGGCCGTGCATTTGAAATTTGTTTGGCTTGGCGCGCCCTAATTTATTTTAACTTAAAGGTCTCTAAAATAATTCGTGAAGGCCATTCATTATAGGTTATCTAATTATGGCTCACCTCCTAATCATTTGAAATGATCTAACTTAAATAAAGAAGAAGCCCAAAAGAACTCAAAAAATGGTATGTTAAAATTGAAGACTAAAACGAAATAAATAAACAATGGTTCGTGTCCCTTTGAGTCTAAACCCCATGACGTATTGCAATTACAGAAACTCACGAATTGAAATAATTTGGGCCAAACTCGATAACAGGCCCAGTTTGTACACACAGGGCGGAAAAGTGGAGATTCAGGATCAAGACTTAACGCCTTATTCCCATCCCAGGCCAGCTCCTTTGCGTTCAGGCTTAATAGAGCCCCAAATTGAAACATGGTACCATCAGCAAGAAATGAGACGCAAGTTCGAATCCATAGACTAAACCGGAGATTAACCTTTGGCATTTCACATTCCCAATCATCAAATAAATGGACAAAAATATGGAACATGACTGTTGAAGCACTAATTAAATATGCACTTTACTGTTTTATCTTTCAAAAAGGCAAACTCATTTCCCCAACTTGCCGAATAACCCCCTAGGGCTAGTTCAAACAGTTCGAGCAAAAAGCACTTGGGATTAATTGGCCATTATAAAGCCATAGTCCCAAAGATGACTCTGTCGAGCCTTGACATTATGAACAGACACTAAACACATGAAATGACCAAGTAAAATACCACTGAACTGAATTTCACAAACTGCAGCTACCAATCATCATCCCTTAAACACACATTTTTTCAATAGCCTACATGTTTAACTCGTCACAATCAACTTGAGATTAACCCTTAATTGGCAAAAAAGAAACAATAAGAGAGAAAATGCAACAAAACTCATACCTAAAACACAAAAAAAATGTATAACTGTTTGATTAACACAGTCCAACTGAATGTCCTTCCCAGCCCAATTAAACTACTATAACAAACTCTAAATCCCGCAACTAATCAAGTAGTAACTGTTACATCTAACTTCATGTTAGCAACCTATTAGTTACAGCCATCATAAAACACTATAATAAACAAATACAAAATCATGGGATATGGAAACAATAACACTAAACTAAAGAGCCAAAACATATTGAAGATATTTCATTTTCATTCTGCTAGTCAGAACTTCATACATGGCTTTAAATTCGGAAATGGGTACCTGGAGAGCAAAAATAAGAGAAAAGATGGAGATCAGCACAACAGAATAGTATCAACAGATAACAGCAACACCAGCTAGAACACAGCCTCAACTAAGGAAGTTGAACCCACAGAATCGATTATAAGTCCAATAGAACAGTAATTTTAACTCAGCTTGGCCCAAAACTTTCCAGAAATCAACCTCAAACCATGTTAAATCTATGTGAATCAAAAAACTGCTTCAAAAATCCAAGGAGACCTCAAAGTTCAAGTTAAAACTTAATGAAACAGTAATTCCTTATGATATTTTTTAGCCGTCTGAAGTTTTTCTAGATTTCTAGCTCGTTTTTTTCCTTGAGTCTCAAGTTAGGATGCCTTTATAGGCAAGCTATTAGGGCAGCTTAATGAAGATCGAGTTTGCACTTTGCACCTTCTGAAACTTTCAGTTTAGCCTAGGTGCCCTTAGTTTAATTTTCAGAATTCAAAATATCCCCTACCCCAGCTTCCTAGAAGCTTCCCTAGGTTGTTAACAAAGATTCCCATAAGCAACTACCCAAAAATACCCTCCCATACCCCTGTTATTTACACAGCAACTCATGGGTCAAGCTGACCCAAAGGCCTGATTTCATACGGGTTAATAACCCAAGTTCAGTTCCTTCTTGGGCTTCTGATTCCTCAGAGTCCAATTAAAATCAGACAATGACTCATGTTTTAAGAAACTGACCCCAACTTTTCTTACACAAAGAAGCCTGGAACCATTTGTTTAAAAAACAGCCGAACCAAAAACAAACTGAATGAACTAACTAGTATAACTTCATAACAACAAATTAATTAAATTATAGGCCTAATTTCATTGACCGAGTGATTAAACTAATGATGAAACCATAATTATGCCATTATTACAAAGACATAGACAAACAAGACAAGGCAGACTAAAGAAATAAGGCAATCAAGCTTCACAACGACGAAGAGGAAAACAGAACAAGAAATGGAACCAATTTAAACTCGGAAAAACCTCAAACAACTTCGACCAAACCAACGATAAGGGATGAAGAGGTAGATGAAATAGTGAAAGAAGATATAATACAAGGAGGAGGCACTTACCGAATAAAAGCTAGAAACCTAACTGATTTAAACGAAAAGTGATGTTACCCAGTTGTTCTTTGTAAAAAAACAAGTGAGCAACATCACTTTCGTGTTTAAACAACCTTCAACCTTCAGAAAAACAAAGACAGGTAGCCATGCAAGCCACTGAATCAAAGATTAAACCATTTTGACTTCTTGGGGCTTCGGGCTCTATCCTTAGATTCAAGATTCGACGTATTTGGGAGGGATTCGAAGGAAAAGAGTTAGGGATTGGGGACGAGGGGAGTGAGGGGGTTATGGGTATCGATTTCGGCATGATTGGAGGAGGCGTCGCCGGGCTAAGGCGGTGGGAATTAGGGGCGGCAGGTTAGGGTTGGGGCGGTCTATGAAGGTAAGGCGAGAAGATGAGATGGGGGGGGAAGCGTTTGGACAATAATATACTTACAAGACCCCACTTGCCAGCCGTTTGATCTCATAACCTCGACGGCTGGGATAAAACTACCCTAAACTGGGTCGTTTTTGGTGTGTGTGGGGGGGGGGGTGGGGCGGGTCTCTTACTGAGTTTTGGGCCGGGTTGGGGAAGCGGGTTAGGGGCTAGTTTTGATCAGGTTTTGGGTTTAAAACAAAGGTTGGGTGGAATTGGATTGGGCTTGGGATTTTCAAATTGATTTAGCCCAAATCCTGTTTTCTATACTTCTTTCCCTTTTTTTCTTTTTTTTAATTAATTCCTTTTTTTTCCCACTCTTTTTTTTTCAATTTCTTTTCAAACTAAAACTAAGATAAAGCCTAAACTAATTCCTAAATCAAATTAACCCTACCACATTGCATTAATTAACTAATAATTACCACAATTAATTAAAACTCAAATTAAATAAAACTACCAAAAATTCCAAACTAAAATTAAAAGTGCAAAAATAAACTATTTTTGTGATTTTTCATTTTATAAAACAACTAATCACTAATTAATTCTTAAAAATGCAAAGTTAAATCCTAAATGCAAATGCAACCTATATTTTTGTATTTTTCATTAATTTAAATAAAAATAAACACGCACAAACAAATGCAAGTAATTGGCAGAAAATGCTCTGAAAATCCACGAATTTGTAAGTAGGGAAAATTATTTTGTTTTGAATTTATGAGAGTAATTCATATAGGGCAAAAATCACATGCTCACAGCTTCCCCTCTTTACCCGGAAAGACGAAGAATTTTCGTGCAAAGATAAAGTGAGCGGATACGAGCGATTTTTGCCCGTTTGAATACTCTGTGGGAAGCATTTTTGTAAGATTTGACCGCACCCTGCTTCCGAGGTTGCCTACATATCCTTGGCTAAAGAGAAATCAGGTCAGTGTAGTTCAGGAATGTTTAGTAGCTGGGACTACCACGAGGCTGTGATTTCACTGTTGCTGCTGCTGCTGCTGCTACTGCTTACTGAACCCCTCATTACACCAGGATAAAATAAAAAGAAGCTAGACTAGACTATGATCTATGCATTACAAAATCCTATCTATTTCTTCAAACTCTCTCTTGTGGTTCTTGTTGCCTTGAATTGTAATCTGAGATGTTTTCCCTTTCTCCAGGTGGACGCCTGATTGCTGAACTTGAAATGTATTCCCTTGTTCTTCAGGTGGGCGCCTGATTGCTGAACTTGAAATGTATTCCCTTGTTTTTCAGGTGGGCGCCTGATTGCTGAACTTGAAATGTATTCCCTTGTTCTCCAGGTGGGAGCCTGATTACTGAACCGAAAATGTATTCCTTTGTTCTTCAGGTGGGCGCCTGATTGCTGAACTTTGAAAAATGTATTCCCTTGTTCTCTAGGTGGGCGCCTGATTTCCACAAAATAGACAAAAACGAAGAAACTTCTACCCGAATTTGACATATTACCAAATATCACCAGGAACTTGAAACCCGAAACTTGGACTATACTCCCTTGTTCTCTAGGTGGGTGCCTGATTACTGGATTTGAAATGTAATCCCTTGTTCTTCAGGTGGGCGCCTAATTACCGAAACTTGAAATGTATTCCCTTGTTCTCCAGGTGGGCGCCTGATTGCTGAATTTGAAATGCATTCCCTTATTTTCCAGGTGGGCGCCTGATTGCTAAATTTGACATGGATTCCCTTATTTTCCTGGTGGGCGCCTGATTTCTGCAAAATAGATAAAAGCAAGGAAAACTTCTACCCCAATTTGATGTTGGGCGCATCTGTGAGTGTTAATTGAATCATGTTACCACATATCTCCATGACTATGAAAGATAAATCTCATTATCCAGGAGGGTCCTGAAAACTTCTAGCTAAATGATGGCTTTAAAATCTAAATTATATCTTCTAAAGGTGTGACTTCCGCTAAATCTAAGAATTTCTTAAAAATACATCCCATTATCCAGGAGGGTCCTGAATATCAAAAACCAAGTCATATCTTAGGAGTGACTATTCTTTTTGGCCGAATTATGCTGCCCTACAACAGAACTTACGGTACATCTTGTTATCTAATGGAAATCTTAACGCTAGTCCCATTATTCAGGAGGGCCCTGAAAACTCCTACTTGAATCCTATCTCAACCATGCAAACTTCTAAACCAACTTATATTCCTTTGGGATACATTTGTGCTAGATTATGCTATTTCTGAATTTTAAACTAGGTCTCATTTTCCAGGAGGGTCCTAAAAACTTTAAATTAAATCCCATTATCTAGGCGGGTCCTGAGCACTTAAAATTGAATCCCATTATCCAGGAGGGTCCTGAGATTTTAAAATTAAATTCTATTATCCAGGAGGGTCCTGAAAACTCAAAACTAAATCCCATTATCCAGGAGGGTCCTAGAACAATTAAAATTAAATCCCATTATCTAGGAGGGTCCTGAGTATTTAAAATTAAATCCCATTATCTAGGAGGGTCCTGACAATTTAAAAACTAAATCCCATTATCTAGGAGGGTCCTGACAATTTAAAAACTAAATCCCATTATCCATGAGGGTCCTGCAAATTAAAAGTCAACCCTGTCTGGTGCTTGGCTTTCCCCTGCGGAGGATTTCTCTGAAACAGCCAAAATTTCCTACCCCTGTTTCAATCAAAGAGAAATCTTGTCAGTTTAAATGCGGTGGTTAGTTGATGGCATTCTTTGCTGAAGGTCTCTCCGCTGCCGTGCTTTGTTTTGATTGGCTCCCTCTGAACTGGCTATGAACCACTTGAATTCCTAGTTGACTTTCAAACCTCCATGACTTTGGATGACCCGAGTGTTCTATACCCGAACCGTTGTTTCAGACCTCTGACCCCTTTAACTGAACCTCTGCATCTCCCATGAAATTACTAAATCATTCTGCCGATGGAACTTTTGCTGGCACTTTATCCCACTTTACATCATGCTATCTTTGGTATGCTCTGGCCACATTGTGCTTTGAAATTTTTGAAACTGGTAGTGAGCTTTAAAATTCCTTCTTATTTGCTTAAACAGAACTAACACTGGGAACATCTTAGAGAAATAGACCCAAAAGAAATGAAATGCAAACACTTTCAGAGTTAAGGATGAGAAAAATCCAAAACTGGAAGACTATATGAGGGGAAAAAGAAAAAGGGACTTATCTGAGTGAAACTGCTGGCACCAATGATCATAACATGCATTTTGGATTAATCGGCCCAATCTGTCCAACCAATCAACTTTCAGTTGCCATACTTGTTGCCCCGGAATTTCCATAACCTGATTTCTTCACCAAAACCTTGACCTTGTTCGGCCTGCGGTGCCCTGAAGGGTTTTCACCAACAAGCCTCTCTCATTTGTTTCTCTCAGCTTCCGTTGCCTTATGGTGCCCGTGAGGGTTTTCACCAATAAGACTCTCTCCTTTTATTTCTCTCAGCTCCCGTCGCCTTACGGTGCCCATGAAGGTTTTCACCAATAAGACTCTCATTTTCAATTTTTCTTGCTTGGACCAGAGTGTTGCCTTTGGTATGATTCCCCTCTACCTGCTTGACCCGGCATTTCTCGAAGACTAATCAGAAGGTCTTTCTTTGGACCGTAACGTGGACTTTTGGATAGGGTTAGAAAGAAAGGGTATAAAAGGCTCAAAACAATTCAAATGGGTTAAAATTACAACTTTCAGAATCAGATTTCTTACAAAAACCACAACTTCTGCCCCAGTTTCTTGCTTGGGGACTTTGGATTTTTATTTCGATGAGAGCGAACTGCGAGGCTGCCTACGTATCCTTAAAAGGAATCAGGTCGAACGTAGTTCATGTCATAGCAATTACTTTGTTGTTGTGATTTTCTCTTTTCTCTTTCTGTTCTTTCTCTTTTTTGCTTTCTTTTCTCTTTTTGTTGTTTTTCTTCTTATTTTTTCTTTCTCTTTCCATTATTTTCTTTTTTTTTTCATTCTTTCTTTCTTTTTTTTTTCTTTCTCTTTTTCTCTTCTTACTTAACTTATCTTTCACGCTTGTGTTTCTGATATTTGCTACTGATTCCGAAAGAGGGGTATGAAAGAAAATAAATAAGGCTCAAAGGGGGTAACAAAGGATAAAGTATTTAGATAGCAGAACAAAACGCCTTCGCCATTCCAAATCTTCAAAATATGCCAAGTACAAACAAATATAAATTAACTAGAGAAAATCATACATAGTATCTTTTGACCGCATCGGAATTGATAGCCATTTCTACACACTTGCTTTCTATATCTATTAAATACAAAGCGCCATTTGACAACACTCTAGTTACGATGAATGGCCCCTGCTAGTTTGGAGCAAACTTGCCTTTGGCCTCAGCCTGATGTGGAAGGATACGTCTAAATACTAACTGACCCACTTCAAACTTTCGTATACACACCTTCTTATTATATGCTCTGGCCATTCTCTGTTGATACAGCTGGCCATGACACTGCTGCTAATCTTTTCTCATCAATCAGACTCAATTGTTCCAAGCGGGTTTTGACCCACTCATCGTCATCAATTTCAGCCTACGCGCGAAGGGATGGAATTTCTACTTCTGTGGGTATCACTACTTCGGTGCCATACACCAACAAATAAGGAGTCGCCCCTACTGAAGTACGGACAGTAGTGCGATAACCCAGCAATGTAAACAATAGCTTTTCATGCCACTTCCTAGAACCCTCCACCATTTTTCAAAGTATCTTCTTTATATTCTTGTTGGCCGCCTCAACTGCTCCGTTTGTCTTAGGGCGGTATGGGGTACAATTGCGATGTGTAATCTTGAACTGTTGATATACCTCTTTCATCAGATGACTATTGAGATTAGCCCCATTGTCTGTAATGATCACCTTTGGTATCCCAAACCGGCAAATGATATTTGAGTGCACAAAATCAACCACCGCCTTCTTGGTTACAGACTTGAATGTTTTAGCTTCTACCCACTTGGTGAAATAGTCAATGGCAACCAGAATGAACCTGTGCCCGTTTGATGTTGATGGCTCAATTGGCCCAATGACATACATGCCCCATGCAACAAAAGTCCACGGTGCAGACATCGTGTGTAATTCAGATGGTGTAGAACAAATCAAATCTCCATGCACTTGACACTGATGACATTTACCCACGAAACTGATACAATCTCGCTCCATAGTGAGCCAATAATAACCTACTCAGAGAATCTTCTTTGCCAACACGTACCCACTCATGTGCGGTCCGCAGACTCCAGAATGTACTTCGGTCATAATAGTTGTAGCCTGCCTAGCATCTATGCATCTCAGTAGCCCAAGGTCTGGAGTCTTTTTGTACAGAACCCCTCCGCTAAAGAAAAAAACCGCTTGCCAACCGCCTAATTGTTCTCTTTTGATCACCTGTAGCTTGTACTGGATACATCCCCATCCTGATGTATTCCTTGATATCGTGAAACCAAGGTTCCCCATCGAGCTCTTCTTCCACCACATTACAATAAGCATGCTGATCGTGGATCTGAATCTGCAAAGGACCCATATAAGCCTTATCAGTATGGTGCAACATTGATGCCAGAGTAGCCAAAACATCGACGACTTCATTGTGAATCCTTGGAATATGCTTGAACTCTATTGATTGGAACTGTTGACAAAGATCCTGCAAGCATTGTCGGTACGGTATGAGTTTTAAATCTCGTGTTTCCCATTCTCCATGAATCTAGTGCACTAGAAGGTCAGAGTCACCCCAGACCAAGACTTCCTGGACACCCATATCCACAGCCATCCTCAAACCCAAAATGCATGCCTCGTACTCAGCCATGTTTTTAGTAGAGTAGAACCGAAGCTGAGCCGTAACAGGGTAGTGATGCCCTATTTCAGAAACAAATACTGCTCCTATCCCAACGCCTTTCATGTTAGCAGCCCGATCAAAGAAAAGTTTCCCTCCTGGCTTTGTAATCTGTTCCAATTCATCAATGTGCATTACCTTTTCATCAGGGAAATAGGTCTTCAAAGGATCGTATTCTTCATCCACAGGATTCTCAGCCAAATGGTCGGCCAATGCTTGTGCTTTCATCGCAGTCCGAGTCACGTAGACAATGTCAAATTCTGTGAGCAAAACCTTCCACTTTGTGAGCCTCCTTGTAGGCATAGGCTTCTGATAGATATACTTTAACAGATCCAAACGAGAGATGAGGTAAGTAGTGTAAGATGACAAATAGTGCTTCAACTTCTGTGCCACCCAAGTGAGGGCGCAACACGCCCTCTCAAGATGAGTGTACTTAACCTCGTAAGATGTGAACTTCTTGCTGAGATAATAGATGGCCTGCTCCTTTCTACCGGTAATGTCATGCTGACCCAACACATAACCAAATGAATTGTCCAAGACCGTCAAATACAGAATCAAAGGTCTCCCTGGTTCTGGCGGGACCAACATAGGTGGGTTTGACAAGTACCCCTTTATCTTATCAAATGCTTCCTGACATTCATCTATCCACTTGACCGCAATATCTTTCTTTAACAATTTGAAGATAGGCTCACAAGTTGTCGTGAGCTGAGCAATAAACCTGATGATGTAATTCAATCTCCCTAACAGACTCATTACCTCAGTCTTATTCTTTGGGGGTGGCAATTCCCGGATAGCTTTGATCTTTGACGGGTCTAATTCAATACCTCGGCATCTGACTATGAAACCCAACAACTTTCCAGACGGAACACCGAACACACATTTTGCAGGATTGAGCTTGAGATTGTACCTACAAAGCCTTTGGAAGAACTTTCTCAGATCTTTGACATGGTCAGACTGCTTTCTAGATTTTACAATCATATCATCCACATAAACCTCGATCTCCCTGTGTATCATGTCGTGGAATATGGTTGTCATTGCCCTCATGTAGGTTGCCCCAGCATTTTTCAAACCAAATGGCATGACGCGATAGCAGTACGTTCCCCATGGCATGATGAATGCCATCTTTTTTGCATCCTCCTCATCCATTAAGATTTGGTGGTAGCCCCCATAACAATCCACAAAAGAACCAATCTCATGTTTGGAACAATTATTGATCAATATGTGGATATTCGGTAATGGGAAGTTATCCTTGGGACTTGCCTTGTTGAGATCTCGATAATCGACATACACCCTGGTCTTGCCATCCTTCTTCGGCACATACACAACATTGGCTAACCAGGTGGGATACTGGGTGACCCGAATGACCTTGGCCTCAAACTGTTTAGTGACCTCTTCCTTAATCTTCACACTCATATCAGTTTTAAATTTCCTCAGCTTCTGCTTGACAAGGGGAATGCCGGGTCAGTGGGCAATTTGTGAACCACCAAGTCAGTGCTTAGACCTGGCATGTCATCATAGGACCATGCAAAAACATCTTTATACTCAAACAGTGCTTTAATTATCTCCTTTCTGAGTTGCGGTTCAAGATGGACACTTATTTTAGTTTTCCGGACATTATCTTGGTCCCCTAAATTGATTGCTTCTGTATCACTCAAGTTAGGCTTGGGTTTTTCTTCAAAATAGCTTAATTCTTTACTAATCTCTTCAAAGGCTTCACCCTCATCATATTCCGATTCACCATCACACTCTATTTCTTGAATTACTATTTCAGAATTAGATTGGCTTTTAAGACTGGGCCGGAGATTCCTCATGCATGTCATATCATTGAAGCCAGCATAAAAAGAATTGTACAAGGAAGAAAAGAAAAACAAAAATAAAACTATCAGGAAGGAAGAAAAAGGGAAATTGCATTTCGTTGAAGTTAAAGATAACAAGGTTTATACATCCAAACGGACAAAATATAGAATCTGAATTACAACATTGGAATAATCCAGATAAACTGAAAGAAAATCAAAGCAAACTACCGAAACTCCTTCCTGGTGGGGAGATGAGTAGCTTCCCAATTGTTAATCTTTGCGCTGATCCCAACAAACTGCACATCCACTTTACTCAAGCCCTCTCCAGCATCCAACATGTTCACATCGGCGAATAACCTCTCAAACTTTTCAATCAAATCTCTATCTATATCAACCACTGTACTGGGAACTGTTGCCACTGGGCGTTTCTTAGTTCCAGGCCTAACAAATGATCTTAAGAGCCGTGGAATGGGCTTTGGGAGGACCCAGGTCCTCTGTTTCAACTTTCTAGCTCTTTTCACTTCCGCAGTTGTGGGCTTGAATCCCAAACCAAACATATCCAAGTTTTTGGGGAGAGACAACGGCTGTACGATACCTTGCAGAGATACACCCAAACCTTTGCCCGGTACAAAACCATTTTTCAACATTTTGGTAGCTACCATGATTGATACGGCAGCTACCCTCGGGGTTGGAACGCACTTCCCTTCTGGAATTTACTCTACCGATACCGTATCAAAAACCTGATAAACCCATGGCCCCTTGTCGTCCTCGAACTCTATGAATGGAACAATGGCATAGCTGGAAACACACTAATTATCTTCGCCGTGCACAACTATTTCCTGTTTATCCCATTCAAACTTGACCATTTGATGCAGAGTAGACGGGACCGCTTTGGCAGCATGAATCCAGGGTCGACCTAACAGCAGATTGTAAGAAACAGCCACATCGAGCACCTGGAACTCCATGGTAAATTCAACTGGCCCTATTGTAAGCTCAAGCACTATGTCCCCGACTGAATCTTTCCCCCCACCGTCGAATCCTCGAACGCAGATACTGTTCTTGTGAATTCTTTCATCATGCACCTTCAACTTGTTCAGAGTGGAGAGAGGGAAAATGTTCGCGCTGGAACCATTGTCAACCAGTACCCGAGTAACCACGGAATCTTCGCATTTCACTGTCAGATAGAGGGCTCTATTGTGCTCGGTACCCTCCATGGGCAACTTATCATCAGAAAAAGTGACTCTGTTCACCTCAAATATCTTTTTAGCTATCTTTTACAAGTGGTTTACTGAGATTTTGTCAGGAACGTGGACCTCATTTAGGATCTTCATCAAAGCCCGACGGTGCTCGTTTGAATGAATCAATATTGACAATAATGAAATCTTAGCCGGTGTCTTCCTCAACTGCTCCACAATGGAATAATCCTGCACTTTCATGTTTCTCAAGAACTCCTCTACTTCTTCCTCAGTGACAGTTTTCTTCACTAGCACTGGGTTGTCCTTGGAGCTTTTAGCTTTTCTCAACTCTTTAGGGGCAAAACATCTCACCGATCGAGTCAAACCATGGGTTTCACATACTTCTTCTTTGACTTCTTTCCCCTTGTAAGTCACTATCACTCGTTCATAATTCCACGGGACCGCCCTGCTGTTGACTATTGGTAATTGAGTTACCGACTTGATGATGACCGGGTCTATGTGGGAACCTTCCACAATTACAACAGGGTTGTTCGCCACCCCTGGCACAACCACTTTCGCTCTTTCATGTTTCCCTGCAACGTCACTTGAGTACCCCTTCTTGACCACCACAGATGGTTCACTATTTGCCCCATTCAACTTGATCGCCGACTTCTCACTTGTTGACTTTTCGAACGGCCTGGCATCGCTGGACCGAATCATCATGACAGTTTGCGAAAGATTCTTAGGCTCCCCTTCCTTATGCATTATCTCAATCATATTCGTCTCTTGATGAGCTGACAATGGGTTCTGGTTGATATTAGGTGCCTCCGGAGCTTGGACCTCAATCCGATTAGTATCAATGAGCTCTTGAATAGCTGTTTTCAATTTCCAGTACTTCTCTGTGTCATGCCCCGGGGCACCAGAACAATATTTGCAACTCACGGAGTGATCAAGATTCCTCGAGGGAGGATTTGGTAATTTTGGTTCAATCGGACTCAGAATACCCATTTGTCTCAACCTTCGGAACAAACTAGTATAGGATTCTCCCAATGGAGTGAAAGTCTTATTCTTCTGCAACCTTTCATTCTTGGTGGCTGATTGGGCCGGAAACCTGTTCCAGGGAATTTTGGTAGGCTCTTGGGGGTAGATAGGCATTTTGTGGAGCTGGGTATATATTTTGTGGGACATGCGTGGGCCAGAGGTTGGCTATATGTTTGGGCATGGTGGACAGAAAAATGGGGGACTGGTGGTGGGTAGTAGTGTTGTGGTGGGCTATATGGGGTATGAGGATAGGTTTGGTAGTGGGGTTGAGGTTGGCTATAGTAATGTGATGGACCCTTGGGTCCGAACCAAGCTCCTGAATCAATCGTTGCTACATCCTCTTTCTTCTTCTTTCCAATTACTCCCCCAGTTCTGCTTTGAATGGCCTGAGTGGTTGCCTTGATAGCCGAGTAACTCATGATTTTGTTTGTCTTGAGCCCTTCTTCTACCATACTGCCCATCTTTACCACTTCATTGAAAGACTTACCTACCGATGATACCAGATGACCGTAATAAGTAGGTTCTAAGGCCTGCAGAAAATAATCCACCATTTCACTTTCTTTCATTGGAGGGCCAACCCTTGCTGCCTGCTCTCTCCACCTAAAACCATATTCCCTAAAACTTTCATTGTGCTTTTTCTCAAGTTTTGCCAAAGACATGCAGTCCAAAATAATTTCAAGATTGTACTAAAAAAGGCAGGCGAAGGCTTGGTTCTAATCATCCCATGTGTACCACCTGCTATGATCTTGTTTGGTATACCATTCCAATGACGATCCACTTAGACTTTGGCTGAAATAGGCCATTAGTAATTCATCTCTTCCGCCTGCTCCTCTCATCTTGCTAAAAAATCCTCCTAAGTGTGCTACTGGGTCACCATGCCCATCGTACAGATCAAACTTCGGCATCTTGAATCCTGCTGGTAACTAAACATCCGGTAATAGACATAAATCCTTATAGTCCACACTTACTTGACCTCCCAACCCCCTCATATCTCTGAACGATTGTTCTAAGCTTTTGACCTTTTTGATCATCTCCTCATGTTCGGGATTTTTGGGTGGCTTCTCAGTCTCTGTCGGGAGATCAAGATGAGGGGTGTAAGAATATGGTTTTGGAACTTTGAAGGTGGGCTCAAGGGGATAATACTGGTTGTCGTGAGTCTGGAACAGAGGCTCACTGGAAGACCGGTGTAATGCAGTAGGTGGAGGTGCCACAAAAACAGGCGTGACTGGTAGAGGAGGGTGCAAGACTTGTTTGGGTGGTGAAACTTGTGATGTATGGGAAGTGGTGCCATAGCACTGTTGGTAGAGGGTAAAGGCCAAAGACGAGTTCACAATGGGGGGTTCCTGAGGTTGAGCCAATGGTGAGATATAGGCAGGGTTGGCGGGATAAACCGATGGTGGATTCCCCTTTGCCAAGCCCTGGTACATTTCAGCCATTTGCTGCTTTAACTTATACATCTCTTCCTTCATCGCATTAACATCCAATTCTTCCACCTCTTTTGATGGATCAATAATACTTGCCTCCGGTTCTTGGTTGGACATGTTCAGCTTGTCTTATGATCGGGTGTTGTACGAGTGAGTTGCCTGAATGCCAATCAACTAACCACGTGCCTGAATCTTAATATATCAACAACAACCTTGTTAGTGATTAGGGCTTTAACAAATTGGTAATCGCACATTTTGGGGAATGAATGCACCTAAGCAGTTAACCGTTTCTATTATGCATTTGATCGGCTTCTTGCGTCATCCCGACTTTTCCTTATTTTCATTTGCAACTTCTCTTTTCATCCTGGCCTTTCCTTGCTTGATCTCACATGGTTTCCGCCCCATGGTTTCTTGTTTTTCTCTCTTTTCTTTTCTTGTTTTTCTCTTGTTTTTCCTCTCTCTCTCTCTCTCTCTTTTTTTGGGTATGGTCGAATCCTATGGAGATTGCCTACGTATCATGACCCCTCATGAATCAGACCGAGCGTAGTTCCGGGAGATAAGTGTGAAAGTAAATAATAAAACATTTTGGGATTTTCGATTTTTATAAAAACAAATGCTTTGATTACAAGACTCAAATTAACAGACTCCAAAAGAAACTAACAAACTCTAATGAAAAGACGAAATACAGACTCGAAAACAACTGACAGACTCCAACAGAAAGAAAATACAGACTCAAAAACAACTGATAGATCCAGCAGAAAAAAACAACTGACAGACTCTAACGGAAAAGGAATTACATAATCAAATGAAAAATCATGAATACATTAATGCTCCTGGTGCCTGCGGGACATCATTCGGTCTCGCTGCGGGCCTATATGCAAGATCCCTTTGAAGTCTATCCAAGTCACTCATTATTTGGTTAACAAATGTCATCACTGCCACGAAGAATGTGGTGCGAGTCATATCCTCACAGGCTTGGCACTTCACAACAATGTAATCCGCGATGGTTCTAATTCTCTCTCTTATGACACATTTTTCTTCTAACAAACGCCCGATCTGCTGGGTCCTGGCTTCCAAAGTTTGCTCAGCCACATGATTCTGCTCCTAATGTTTTTGCAAATCTATTTCTAATTGTGCCAATGATGTATAACAATGCTCTCTTTCAGCCTTGAAATCTTTCGCGTGTTTGATCATTTTGTTCTCTGTGACAATGACTCTTTTCTTTAATCCCACGACCTCATTGTCGTACTTTTCTTTCAACTGCTTAACCAGGCGTGCTCGTTCATCCACGTGTTTAGCCAATTGCTTTTGAGCCCTAGCTAGTTGAC
Organism: Nicotiana tabacum; assembly: GCF_000715075.1. NCBI lineage: Eukaryota > Viridiplantae > Streptophyta > Magnoliopsida > Solanales > Solanaceae > Nicotiana > Nicotiana tabacum. The sequence continues at coordinate 206,772,226 of NC_134101.1, forward strand.
TTTCTGCTTTGTTCAAATAAAAAATATAGTCACTCACTTTCTGCCTCAGGTTACCTATAAGTTTTTCATCTTTGGCACTTTGGGCGGGGTTTTCTGCCGCTACTTTCATTTTCTGAATTTGGGCTCGAAGGGCCTCGTTTTCTTTGTCTAGCTTTTTCTTTTCACCTTCGTCTTCCGCGGCTTGCAAGCTATTCTCGAATTGAAGTTCTTTGACTTGTGTCTCCAACTTTCCTATTTTGGCCCTGTACTCAATCGCCTTGGCCAACCAAGCCCACTGTTCTTACGACGCCTCAACGAATTCCTAAATGTGAGGCCTTTTGGCTGGTCTTTCTGGTTCGGCCCTTGCAGTGTTCTTCTTTCTATACCAAGCAATATAGGTGGGTGAGACTTCGCATCTAGATAGGTCACGCACTCGAGTGTTCACCGTCAAATACTGGCATTCGTTCCAAATAGAGCGAACTGTTTCTTCATGAAATTGGCCGTCGGAACTAACCTTGACCGCATAAACACTAAGATTTTCATCTGGGTGCATCACCTGGCACCTTCCCAACTGTCTGATCACACGGTAAGGAGCGTAGGGATGAATACCTCACAGACCCATTAGGAGGAAGTAAGGACCAGTGGCGGGCATAAACACAATTTCTTCAACAGGAAGCCAACTTAGTATCCATTCTATTTGTCCAGCAGTGATGGAACGAAGGCGGGATACCCAATCTCCAAACCCCTCTGGCAGCTTGAACCCTGAAATCCTTGTGTCAAACTCTTCAATGCAACTTTTCTCTGTGAATCCGTAACTCATATACTGAGGGCGATGACACAGGTGCTCAATCATCCACATCTATAATAGCAAATTGCATCCCTCGAAGAAATCTTCCCTAGCTTTACAAGCTGTGAGAGCTCGGTATATATCAAACACTATCATAGGGGTAAGAGTGCTCTTGGCGTTGGTAATCAGGACCTTGACGACTCCAGCCACTCGCAAATCGATATTCCCGTATTTTCGTGGAAACACCACAAGGCCTAAGAAAGCTACCATGAAGGCGAAACGCCTATGCTCATCCCATTTTGTTCGGTTCCCTTTGCTACAAACCCCGCTTTCCGGATCGTTGAACCCTTCTACTTGCCCGTACCTCTGGTATATCAAACGTAGAGTGGAAAAACCTCCCTCCAACTCGGAGTACGGGACTCCCTTGCTTACTTTTAGAAAATCCATGAATTCGTGAGAGTTAACGGCTCTTGGAGCGATCAGATACTTATGCCTCAGCCCTTCAGTACTTTCCATATAACATGCTATCTCTTCCAAGGTTGGGGTGAGTTCAAAATCCGAGAAGTGAAATACGTTATGGGCCAAGTCCCAAAACGTAACCAAAGCCTTTATGATATCTCCTCTAGGTCTGATTTTTAACAACCCGGTGAGACCTCCCAAATGTAGATTGACCTTATCTTGCTCCGATTTTCCTAGATCCTCCCACCACATATGCAACTCCAAAGGGATCTTGTTCCTGATTGTTATCGGCAAACTTGGACTCGTGCTCATTCTACACATTTATTAGGGTGATTAAGCAAAAATCAAGACTCATTTGACTCAAAGACAAAGTTGACACTTTTTTTCAATTTAAAAATAAAATCCGGTTTTGCAAATACGGCCTTTCAGCACCTCGAAGACGAAGATTTTAAGGCTGTGTTGGCTAACCAGCGAAAACCTTGAAAAATGGTTACAGGCGGCTGTTCTTACAAAAGCAGCCTTCCGGCGCCCTTTTAGTGACATTCGGCTATTTCTGACAAGAATGGTATCACCCTAATTATTTTCAAATAAAAGTAAAATTTTGGTTCTTTTGGGCTATTTTTGCAAAAAGGAAGTTGGACCCGATGGGGGTTGCCTACGTATCCCACACCTTATGAGAATCAAACTGGCGTAGTTCGGGCAATTTAAAACAAAAAACAACCATTTTTTTCCTTTCTCTCTTTTTTTTCAAACAAATTTTTTTTTTCAAAATTTCGACAAAATTTCAATACCATTTGGACATTTGGACATTTTTTTCCAACTTTCTCCTATTATTCAAAAACCGATCGGCATGCAAATCCGAAGCAAATGAATGCACAAGTAGCAAGTAGGATGCATCAGGATGGTCCTTTTATTTCGGGTACACCTGTCCTAGACAGACCCAAACCCCGTGTTGAGTCTCCAAAGTTAAAATGCACATGATGCAAACAAATGTTCCTACTAGGTATCCGGCATGAGGTATTGTTATACTAGGTTTAAAAACCTGGGTTTATTTGTTCTTGACCTGGCTTACCCGAGCGGACAACTCGAGCCGAGAGGGGGCTGCGTATCGGTTACCAAAAGATCATCCGGCTTTGCAACTTGTCCGAACCTCATCCTATTTGGGATATGACACTAACAGAAAGAAGTCACGACCAACGTGCACTCCTCAGGAGAGAGAAGAGAGGAGTTTCATAGCAGTTTATATACAGTTCAGATAATATCAAAGCGATAAAAGCAACATTTAGCACATTAGGCCCAAACATGTAATAAAATCAGATAATAAATAAAGCCAAATATAACAATTCATCTAAGCTCGAATTTTGAATCCTGAACGAGAGATTCTGGGTTCGGTCCCCAGTAGAGTCGCCAGAGCTATCACACCTCCTTTTTACCCACACCCCTAAAGGGAGTATATAAGGAAGTTTTTTCCAACTTAAAGTGAAAATCGACGCGGGATTATTTTATTAAAAATTTAGAGTCGCCACTTGGGTTAATTTTATGGTGTCCCAAGTCACCGATTCAAATCCTGAATCGAGGAAAAGATTGACTCTATATTACAGTCCGCGAACCAGAAATCTGGGTAAGGAATTCTATTAACCCGGTAGAAGGTGTTAGGCATTCCCGAGTTCCGTGGTTCTAGCACGGTCGCTAAACTATTACTATTGGCATAATTATCCGATTTTAAAATATTTTGAACCTATGTGCAATTTTTAACTTTATAACCGCTTTTATTCATTTTTTAAAGAAAATTGCAACGTTATTCAAAAACGTCTCGAACCACATCACATAAATGCACCCGTGGTTTTTGACATATTTGAATATCGTTGAGATTTAGATTTGGGTCACATAAATGTGCACCCGAGTTTAGGAAAGTAGATTATTAAAATACGCGCTTAAAGCAACTACGCTTTTGCACTTTGCGAGGGCCATGAAATTTCGCTAAATGGCACGCCTCGATTTCTAAGGATAAACAAAATTAATTGAGTGAGGGCCATACATTTGAAATTTGTTTGGCTTGGCGCGCCCTAATTTATTTTAACTTAAAGGTCTCTAAAATAATTCGTGAAGGCCATTCATTATAAGTTATCTAATTATGGTTCACCTCCTAATCATTTGAAATTATTTAACTTAAATAAAGAAGAAGCCCAAAAGAACTCAAAAAATGGTATGTTAAAACTGAAGCCTAAAACGAAATAAATAAACAATGGTCCGTTTCCCTTTGAGTTTAAACCCCATGACATACTGCAATTATAGAAACTCACGAATTGAAATAATTTGGGACAAACTTGATAATAGGCCCATTTTGTACACACGGGGCGGAAAAATGGAGATTCAGGATCAAGACTTAGTGCCTTATTCCCATCCCAGGCCAGCTCCTTTGCGTTCAGGCTTAATAGAGCCCCAAATTGAAACATTGTAGCATCAGCAAGAAATGAGACGCAAGTTCGAATCCATAGACTAAACCGGAGATTAACCTTTAGCATTTCACATTCTCAATCATCAAACAAATGGACAAAAATATGGAACATGACTGTTGAAGCACTAAATAAATATGCACTTTACTGTTTTATCTTTCAAAAAGGCAAACTCATTTCCCCAACTTGCCGAATAACCCCCTAGGGCTAGTTCAAACAGTTCGAGCAAAAAGCACTTGGGATTAATTGGCCATTATAAAGCCATAGTCCCAAAGATGACTCTGTCAAGGCTTGACATTATGAACAGACACTAAACACATGAAATGAATAAGTAAAACACCACTGAACTAAATTTCACAAACTGCAGCTACCAATCATCATCCCTTAAACATACATTTTTTCAATAGCCTACATGTTTAACTCATCACAATCAACTTGAGATTAACCCTTAATTGGCAAAAAAGAAACAATAAGAGAGCAGATGCAGCGAAACTCATACCCAAAACACAAAAAAAATGTATAACTGTTTGATTAACACAATCCAACTGAATGTCCTTCCCAGCCCAATTAAACTACTATAACAAACTCTAAATCCCGCAACTAATCAAGTAGTAACTGTTATATATAACTTCATGTTAGTAACCTATTAGTTACAGCCATCATAATGAACAATCACTATATTAAACAAATACAAAATCATATGATATGGAAACAATAGCACTAAACTAAAGAGCCAAGACATATTGAAGCTATTTCATTTTCATTCTGCAAGTCAAAACTTCATGCATGGCTTTAAATTCGGAAATGAGTACCTGGAGAGCAAAAATAAGAGAAAAGATGGGGATCAACACAACAGAATAGTATCAGCAGATAACAGCAACACCAGCTAGAACACAGCCCCAACTAAGGAAGTTGAACCCACAGAATCGATTATAAGACCAATAGAACAGTAATTTTAACTCAGCCTGGCCCAAAACTTTCCAGAAATCAACCTCAAACCATGTTAAATCTATGTGAATCAGAAAACTGCTTCAGAAATCCAAGGAGACCTCAAAGTTCAAGTTAAAACTTAATGAAACAGTAATTCCTTATGATATTTTTTAGCTGTCTGAAGTTTTTCTAGATTTCTAGCTCCTTTTTTTCCTTGAGTATCAAGTTAGGATGCCTTTATAGGCAAGCTATTAGGGCAGCTTAAAGAAGATCGAGTTTGCACTTTGCAACTTCTGAAACTTTCAGTTTAGCATAGGTTCCCTTAGTTTAATTTTCAGAATTCAAAATAGCCCCTACCCCAGCTTCCTAGAAGCTTCCCTAGGTTGTTAACAAAGATTCCCATAAGCAATTACCCAAAAATACCCTCCCATACCCCTGTTATTTACACTCAGCAACTCATGGGTCAAGCTGACCCAAAGGCCTAATTTGATACGGGTTAATAACCCAAGTTCAGTTCCTTCTTGGGCTTCTGATTCCTCAGAGTCCAATTAAAATCAGACAATGACTCCCGTTTTGAGAAACTGACCCCAACTTTCCATACACAAAGAAGCCTAGAACCATTTGTTTAAAAATAACTGAACCAAAAACAAACTGAATGAACTAACTAGTATAACTTCATAACAATAAATTAAATAAATCATGGGCCTAATTTCATTGACAGAGTGATTAAACTGATGATGAAACCATAATTATGCCATTATTACAAAGACCTAGACAAACAAGACAAGGCAGACTAAAGAAATAAGACAATCAAGCTTCACAACGACGAAGAGGAAAACAAAACAAGAAATGCAACCAATTTAAACTCAGAAAAACCTCAAACAACTTTGACCAAATCAACGAGAAGGGACGAAGATGAAGATGAAATAGTGAAAGAAGATAAAATACAAAGATGAGGCAGTTACCAAATCAAAGCTCGAAACCTAACTGATTTAAACGAAAAGTGATGTTACCCAGTTGTTCTTTGTAAAAAAACAAGTGAACAACATCACTTTCATATTTAAACAACCTTAAACCTTCAGAAAAACAAAGACAGGTAGCCATACAAGCCACAAAATCAAAGATTGAACCATTTTGACTTCTTGGGGCTTCGGGCTCTATCCTTAGATTCAAGATTCGATGGATTCGGGAGGGATTCGAAGGAAAAGAGTTAGGGATTAGGGACGAGGGGAGTGAGGGGGTTCTGGGGTATCTATTTGGGCATGATTGGAGGAGGAGCCACCGGGCTAAGGTGGTGGGAATTAGGTGCGGCGGGTTAGGGTTGGGGCGGTCTTTGAAGGTAAGGCGAGAAAAACGAGATGGGGGGGAGGAAAGAGTTGGGACAATAATATACTTACAAGACCCCACTTGGCAGCCATTTGATCTCATAACCTCGACGGCTGGGATCAAAACTACCCTAAACGGGGTCGTTTTTGGTGGGGGGGGTGGACTAGGTCTCTTACTGAGTTTTGGGCCGGGTTGGGGAAGCGGGTTAGGGGCTGGTTTTGATTAGGTTTTGAGTTTAAAACAAAGCTTGGGTGAAATTGGATTGGGCTTGGGATTTTCTAATTGATTTAGCCCAAATCCTGATTTCTATACTTCTTTCCCTTTTCTTTTCTTTTTTCAATTAATTCCTTTTATTTTTCGACTCTTTTTTTTTTAATTTCCTTTCAAACTAAAACTAAGATAAAACCTAAACTAAGTCCTAAATCAAATTAACCCTACCACATTGAATTAATTAACTAATAATTACCACAATTATTTAAAACTCAAATTAAAGAAAACTACCAAAAATTCCAAATTTAAATTAAAAATGCAAAAATAAACTATTTTTGTGATTTTTCATTTTATCAAACAACTAATCACTAATTAATTCTTAAAAATGCAAAGTTAAATCCTAAATGCAAATGCAACCTATATTTTTGTATTTTTCATTAATTTAAATAAAAATAAACACGCACTAACAAATGCAAACAATTGACAGAAAATGCTACAAAAATCCACGAATTTGTAAGTAATGGCAAAATTATTTTGTTTTGAATTTATTGGAGTAATTCATATAGGGTAAAAATCATGTGCTCACAGTCGTAACTTATTACTGCGAAGCGTAATATCACCGTAATGTAATACTGTCGGGCACAACATTATCGTAACTTAATACTGCAGGACGTAACATCGATCGTAATATATTACTGCAGAGGGTAACACCATCGTAACATATTACTACAGTGCATAACATCGTCATAATATAATACTGCGAGATGCAATATTGACGTAATATTGCAGGGCGTAACATCATTCCCCCCTTTGGAACATTTGTCCTCGAATGTTGACTGATGCTCTTATCATTTTCGTAACTTATAGCTCTTGTGAATACCTTAATATTCTTCTTTCCATTTAAGCAGTTGCTCTGTGAATAAATCCAAAGTGTTGGTATTCCCCCCTTTAGTCTTTTTGCTCATATCATGACCTGTGGTCGAAATCTTCCTAATCTTGCAACTTCTTGTTACCTCCTGTCATGCAGCCTGTATGACCCTGGCTTTGTAGGTGCACTTATGCGATTCATCTTTCCTTTTTCCATTTATCTTTTAGTCAATCTGTAGGCCTTACTTTGTATATACAAGGCTTAATAGGATGCCTATCTGGACCTGTATAGGTATACTGAAGTCCTCTGCTCGATACTTCGTAGAACTTGCGAATATGGCCATATCTTATTTCATAGGTCTGGTTATCCATTCCATGGGTTATACTATACCATAATTGTTTTTATCTTTACTGAGGTATGCTTACCAAGCTCCCAGTTACTTTTGTTACCTATCCTTTAGGTATAAATCTCAGTCCTTCAATGCTCCTTTATTACCATTTGTCTTAAGAATCATGGCCCAGTCTCATGTCATACTTTGTAACTTGTATCTGACCATTATTGATTTGACTCAATGTTGATCTATAATCCTCTACTTGAAGACTTGAAACTTCTTACGTAATACATTACCGCTAGAGCTTATGTTGCATTGAGGAATATTTGAAGTGATTTCCATAATCATATATCATAGTGTCTCAATGTGATTCACCTTATGGGGATATCCTAATTTCGTGATGCCAGCGAAATCTTTTCTCCTTCTCTTCTTCTATTTTCTTCTTCTTTTTTTTCAAATCATTATTCAAACGAAGGCCCAAACGTGGTCCTTTATTTGTCATAATTATACCTTTATTGTATTATCAGGGCAACATTCCATCTTTTCTAAATGCTACTAGTCTTAGACTCCTTTGGGTTCATTCAGGCTATACTGATCTTTCTATAACTTTAGAGAAACCATCAGCTCTTCTTGTTTTCATGGGCTTAATCCCGATGACTTATTCATTCTCGCCACCTTCTCACTCGCCTTTTTTTATCCTTTCTACCGTCTTTCTAAAACTTTTCGCTCTACCATACTTTATCTTGCAACCTACACATATCCATTTATACTACTTGCAACCTTTATTCAACATGCTTGCACCATAGATTTTCTTATGTTATTCTGGAATATCAAGTGAGACGTCACATCATCTCTAACTCTTCTATACTCCTTTAACTACACCGCTCGATACGTAGAAACTATAGGCTGGAAGATATGCCACTAACGATGCCGCTATCATTCCTGGATATTGAATCTCAGCACTTCTAGCCTCCTATCCGAAGTATGGACTATTCACATATTCTTCCTTTGAGTATCTCGTACGCTGTTCACCTTTACCTTTACCTTAAAATCTTGTATCCTATCTCCTATCTCTTTCATAACCTCCTTTCCACCTAGGTGTAATTCACGTCCATAACTTGAAGCTCTATTATAATACTCGTACCTCTGGTACATACACAATCCGGTGGGAGCTTCGTACTGACTTCTTATGAGGCTGGTACTTCTTCTAACTGGCTTTCATGTAGAGCCATTATAGATTATGGTCGTTGTGTTATTTCTCTTGAACGTCTGCTATTAAGAGCGATTCTATCATGTTCTCAAGCACACTTCTATAATTTTTCTATGTCCAATAATCAAACTCCTAATTTACTTAGGTGATGTAATCCTTTAGCTTCCTCTTCCTTCTGATCAGCCTTTACGTTGGCTTAAGATATCTTCCGATCCATGTCTCATGGTATCAGTTATTACCTTAGTCGTTCATGGGCATTATGGAATCTCCATGATACAATCTTCTAACAATTCAATCCTTTGTCTATGCCCTGGGCTCAATTCTTTCTTTTAACTTATACCGGAGTCTTCTATGGTGGTATGATTGTCAACAAATATGTTGCTTGTATAATGTTCCAAAATCTTGAGTGTATCCATAACGTACTAACTCTCGATCATTGATCAAATAATTCTTTTGTTCCATCTTAGCTTTCTTTCAACGTAAGCTATTACTTTTCCTGGTCTTTTTTCCCCCTCGTTGCGTCCATACTTAGCTTATCTTAGTGCCCAGACTTGCCAGAGTTTTTTTTATACAACTCATATGATCTCGAATATTACTTTTAACTCTTACTTCTCGTTCATTAGCCACGGTAGGCGCCACTTTCCATTGGAATGCTTACAATGTTGTTGCGAGATTGTTGTTACACCACCATTTCCTCTTTAGGTCGTTGTACTTAGGTTGAAGCCTTCTTTCTTATTTCCTCAGCTAGACTTTCGTTGTACTACTTAGGGAGAACCCTTGACTCTCGTAAAGCTGTGAGCTTATTACGGACCTTTTCTGATGTCCTTACTTGTCTATAATCATCCGTAGTTGCTTACTTTTATGCCCTTGTGCTTATATGGTTGCTTCTGAACTGATATTTTGATTTCCTTCCCAGTGGCACTTTCTTTTATCCCCGTAATGCTCATACGGTACCTTTAACTACCCCGACTTTTGTTTGAATATATCTCAAATATTATAATGATATTCTCCGAGACTGAATTATCCATGTTGGGCTCTACTATGTTTATCTTACACGATCTGATAACTCATATGTAACCTCCTGTTTAGCCATAACTGGGATCTTCCTGAACAATTACTAACTACTCGTTGGCCCATTCTCATATCAATATTCCTCGTAACCTTTCTTAGGTTATTTACTTTGTTTTAACTTACGTCTCGCACTAGATCCTTATTTATTAATAACAGTTCTGGCAAGAACCCTTACTTCCTCTCCTTGATGTCGTGCTTGCACAATATTCTTGAATCGTAGCATATCTGTAAGATTTGGATAAGTTCCATCTCATTCCTCTTTCATTTATCGCATTCTTCCTTTACCATTCCATAGTCACTAGAACTATTTAATTCTGACTTAATGTCACATGACTCCATATTCCCCCCTTTAGGGATGTACTAAAAGCTGAAGCCACGAGGATCTACCTATAGATATTTTACCTCTTCATCTTTGGCGTCGTTTCTTAACATCAATGATACTTACTCGCCTTGCGACAATTCTTTTGTACCAAGGATGACAAATTCCCTTACTTGCGAGGGTGACACTTAGCGTAACTGGCACATACAGTCTCTTAAGATTAACTTTGCTCATATTGCTTGCTCTAGGGAAGCATCTCCCTGAATGACTATTCTCTGAATTCATCGTGAATCTTCTTCTATGGTCCATTCTATTACCGCCGGGATGAAATCTGAAATTCCCATGATACTGAGTACTTTCCAATCATTCAGTCCCTAATCCATATTTAGTTTATCTTGTTTACCAGTCCATACTGATTTTTGTTACTCTGGGGATTAACTCTCCCCTCTGATAGTCGCGTTGGAGTCACGAACTTATTTCTCGAAATGAGGGTATAACCTTATGGCCTATACTCTTTTGTTGTCTTAAGGCCCATCACCTTTCGTCTCTTCCTTCATTTGACTATAGGTTCTGTAATACTCTATCGTTTTTATACATGTATCACACCTTATTCATAATGCTTCCTTATTTCTCTTCTCATTACTCTGCTAATATTTTTGCATATCCCTTTTCTTGTGTAAACTTCAATACAACATTCTTTCAGTTTTAGCTTTCCTTTGCTCCATCTAGTGGCTCTTCAAGTTGCTTGACGTTCTCGCTTTACTAGGGATGCGAGCCATACTAAGGTAATAATTATCCTTTCAAGGCTTATAGTGCATGTCTTTGTAGTACTCATATCTGGCTGCACTATTTTTAGAGTGAACCATCTAGGTGTCTCATAAAGAGATCTATTAGCACATTTGCAATATCCTTCGGAAATGTCAACTGACGCAATCAATTCATCCATCATATCTTTCTTATACTACTTTTGTTAACCCCCATAGGGCATATCTGGAAGGGGTGCGACCAATTGTATATACCTATGTTACTATTGAATATAACTTAAAAAGCATATGTTTCTCTGCCTTAATTATAAACGCTGTTAACCTTCATTAACTGGGCGCCTCGTACCCTTCTTTATCTTGCTTCTTTTGCTAGTTGAAACTTGTATTTATCTTTTTAATCTCTCATTGTCTTTCACCATAAAGGTGGATAGACATTCTTGCCTTAAGGCTTCTTATCAGGAAGCGTACACCTTTCATTACACCCATAATCTGCTAAAGACCTCATATTTACTTATCGTAGGCATCACACAAAAATCCAATTCCTCTGACTCAGCTCTTCCACAACAATCTCTCTTTCCAATCCTTATTTTCAGATGTAGGCATCGTCTTATTACGAGTAAAATAGAACTTTGGAACTTGAATTCTTATAAGAGAGCTCTACCACACGATCTAGAGTAAGAATAAAGAGTGACAATCCTAAATGCCCTGTAGCCTCATGCTTATAATTGTGGTAAACGACACACCCACAAACAAGACTCAACTAGACATGGCTTGTAGACTCCCTAAGATAGAACTACTCTGATACCACTTTTGTCATGACCCAAACTGATGGGCCGCGACGAACACCTGGTACCTTACTCAACTGAGTACCAACGTAATGTATCTTTCTTATTACATCATTATATACACATGACCTACGGGACTAATAGGCCAACATAATCATTTATAAACTCAAAATATAGGCCGACAAGGCCGTACAATCTTTCATGTACACGACATATGTCTACAAGCCTCTAAGAGTACATAAATGTCATAAAGGTCGGGACAGAGTCCCGCCATACCAAACAATACACGTCTAAATCATACTAACCAAACAAGCATCTCCAAAGCAAATGGAGCGCACCAACATCTTCCACTGAGCTGATAGCCTACTTGAAGGGCTCTCGACCTGTCTATCGAGACCTGCCGGCATGAAACGCAGCATCCCCAAACAAAAGGGACGTCAGTATGAATAATGTACCGAGTATGTTAGGCACATAAATAAATACATAAGAGACATGCAAGACATATAGAGTACATGACTCAATCTGTAAGTCTGAATAACTTTGTAAATCATAAATTACTTTTAGCGTCATGCATATGCATATAATTGTCATGTCGTTAATAGGTACATATTTCATAACATCATCAGCCTCTGAAGGCATCCCATCATATCATATCGACCACTGTGGGCAAAATCATCATCATATACCAGCTGATCAGATGGTGGTGCATATATAACGCCATAACCTTTCCCATATCATATATACATATATATATATATACATACATATATACGTGTATATAACACCGTTTAAATCATATTTCAGACCCTGTGGGCAACATTATCATCATATACCAGACGATCAGGTGGTGGTGCATATATAACGCCGTAATCTTTTCCCATATCCCATATACATATATTTACATATATATGCGTATATAACGCCATTTGGTCATGGGTCAATGCACATGAATGCAATGCATGAAAAGTACGTTATGAAATCTTTCAAAATTTCATAAGACCATTTTGTCTTGAGCAATATCATAAAGTAAACCCTTTTTTCTCAACTTTCATATTTTTCTGAGACCCATGAATAGATGATAAATTATTATGACACGCGAAAATTCAGGAACATAGAATCTCTAATACCTCTATGAATAGAGTCATTTATGGAATTTGTGTATTTGCAAGTTTCGTCCGTATCGTATGGATCATGCAAAAAGAAAGAAGGGATAGCCTTAACATACCTGGAGTAGGAAAAACTTCGTATAATACTCTGTTGGAGAACCTTCATTGATTGAGCAAAATTTGCCCCTGCTTCTTATAAATTCACGGACGAAATTTCTTTTGGTTCCTTGAATTTTGGAACGAAATAGCGATCTTGGTTTCCTTGAAATTCAGAGGAAACGTTTTCTGGTCTTTTGAAGTTTGTAGGAATAACATTTGAATTCCTTTGAAGTTTTTGAAAGGAAAATGTTTATGGGCACATTTGATTCATATACTAGATTGATAATCAGATAACTAGATAGCTATTTACTTATGCCTAGTTTGCCACCTAGGCTAAGTGACTCCTTAGTCACTTCTTGATATTGGTGGCTTCTTTCCACGTGGGGGTGGGGGTGGGATATTTTTTTTATCCACTTATTAGTTAATCGGGTAATGTCCTATTACCCGGTAATTAATCAATTACCCGAATAATTTAAAAGTTACTACAAATTACTTAAAATTCTATTTATTTTTTGAAAATACTTCATATATACTTAATATGTTATACTACCATGGTCATATGGTACATTGCATGATACTAGTTCATAATTATCAGGTATTATCGCTCGACCAGTATTTTATTCTAAATTGACCACTTTCAACGAAACTCGTTTTCTTTAATCCGTGTACCCCTTTATCCTTCATGAATTTACTAATCACTTGTAAAATAGCATAATTCTTATAACCCCCAAATAATCTTTTCCTTGGACTGATGACTATTACCTTAAGACAAATTCAACGTAAAATACTGTAGGGTGCAACATCGTCGTAACTTATTACTGCGAAGCGTAATATCACCATAATGTAATACTGTCAGGTACAACATTGTCGTAACTTAATATTATAGGATGTAACATCAATCGTAATATATTACTGCAGAGGATAACACCATCGTAATATATTACTACAGTGCATAACATCGTCGTAATATAATACTGCGAGACATAATATTGACGTAATATTGTGGGGCGTAACATTGCCTGAGGGACTTGTTTTTATGAAATTACTATTCTCACTCCTCTTTATACTGAGCCTCTGTTGAAAATGTTGAACAAATATTTTTAAACAACATTCATTGAAACTGGAGTTTTTACGAGATGATCAGAATTTAATTACTGATTTGGCTTTGTTATTTCCACTGAGATTTTTATATTTTGAGATATATATGAGTGACCGAGCGGTTTGCCCGAGGGGCTATTTATGATTGATGTTTTGCCCAAGGGGCTGTATACGAACTATGTTTTGCCTAAGGGGCCGATTATGATCTTCATTACTTTTACTGTAAACTGCATTGAACCTCTATTGGAACTGTTGGAAAGCTTCTTCAAATGATTTTTATCAAAAACTGGATTTTAAATGAGATGATTCGACTCATATTATGATTAAAAGCATGTTGTGCTATTTATGATTCATGTTTTGCCCAATGGGCTATTTATGATTCATGTTTGCCCAAGGGGCTGTATACGAACTATGTTTTGCCTAAGGGGCCGATTATGATCTTCATCACTTTTATTGTAAACTGCATTGAACCTCTATTGGAACTGTTGGAAAGCATCTTCAAATGATTTTTATCAAAAACTGGATTTTAAATGAGATGATTCGACTCATATTCTGATTAAAAGCATGTTGTGCTTACTGAGTCTTATCATGATGTGGATCTTATTTGTTTCATCATCTGGAATATCCTGTACACCAAACACTGGAGCAGCTGGCTCGGAATACTGGCTATCACTTTCTGAACCCTTGGAAGTGCTGTGAGATGATGAAGGCATATCCAGAGGCTCAGATCACCCTTGGGGCCTGGACTGCACAGTTGTCTGCTCCTCTAGAATAGACACGGAGTTTCCCTCAGAAGCCTCCCTAGATGGGGAATAAGAACTAGACTCGGAGAGGTCTTCACCTCTCCCTCTACCTGCTAGAGCCCTCTTCTGAATAGCCTTTGGCACACCGAGGGGCAAGCACCTCTGCCTCGAATCCTAGAAGACTCTCCTCTACCCTTGGCAGTTTCACCGCGGCCTCATAATCGAACCATTGTCTGTATCAAAACAAAGAGGATTGTTAGTTGCAAGTCATAATTCAACACAATTAAGACTCATGTTAGAGAGGGAGAACATTGTAGACACAGTCAGGTTATAACAGATTGAACATGTTGCAGAAAATGGGAACTACGGTATGCACTTTTCTGATGTGTGGCTGTAGAATGGGAGTGCGGTCCACACATTTTCATGTGCGGCTTCACTTCTTACAAGAATGATCAAAGGCTGAAGTACCTTTTCTCTAAAGACATTGCGACTACCAAAGTGCAGCCGTAGAATTCATATACGGTCCACGAAAATATAAGTGTGGTCCGCACTTTTGTTATTTCAAAAGACTAGTCTCTGATAGAAGTGCGGACCCAAGATGCGACCTTACCAAGAAATCTGTGGTCCGCACAATTAAAGTTCGGCCACAGAAGCACTTTCCTTCACTAGACACTAACTATAGCTAACTGCAGACTAAACAATTATAAGTGCGGCCGCATATTTCAAAAAGTTAACGAGCAGTCTATGTTTTTTACTCAGATTTTGAAATTACTTGTTCAAATCAATATGGCATCATGGAATACACATAAAATTTAACTAACCCAACCCATTTTAGCATGTATTAAGAACTACCCAGTATAGATCTATCCCACATGGACACATGGATGAACTATAATAATAGATGGCCTAAAAAGAATAAAAAAAAATCAAAAATTAAAATAACACAAAAGAGTAACATGAAGTGAAGCATACCTGATTAAGTGAGTGTACTAGCTCTTGTGAGCACATATGTGTGTGTGTGTTTGATAGTACAAAATCCTCAGTTAAGCTTCTAGAGTAACAATGATTCTAAGGAGGGTGAAAAGTGTAAAATGAATGCAAAACTCCTATTTATACTTAGAGTTATTAAGAGGGTAAGAGGCCGAGTGCGGTCGCACAAATCCAAGTGTGGTCCACACTCTTTCACCTAGGCATTAATTTCTGTTCCACATGTGCAGTCTGCACATATTTGAGTGCGGCCTCACAATTTTTCTTGCGGTCACAGATTAGCCCTGCACTGATAGGGAAAAACATTAGAGAGTTTGCAATTTGACATCTTGTTGAGCTTCCAGAAGAGCGGTCCGCAGGTGAAATTTGCGGCAGCACAAGCTATTCTGCTATGGCATAATTATTTCTGTGGTGGCACAATTAAAATGTGTGGTCCGCATTTTCTTCGACACTTAGCCATTTTGTTCACCCTTCTTTCATGTAACACTCAACCTTGTAGCTGTCACGACCCAAAATCCCTCCTTAGGAGTCGTGATGACACCTAGTCTCTAAGACTGGGTAAGCCTAACACATAGTGAGTTATATAAAAGATTTAAACCAATTAATCATTAAACCTAAACCAAAAATTTCCTATACAAAACCAACAAAAATCAATAGATGTACAATATCCCAAAATCGATAGTACAAGTCATAAGCTCTACTGAGTTTACTAGAAAATCTCTAAGTACAACTATTCCAGAATAGAAATAAACAGTACATAGTAGAATTTCAGAAGGTAACTCCGAGGCCTGCGAATGCGATGGCAGGTATACCTTGAAGTTTCCACAACAATACTTGATTAACTATCTAATTATCAACAAGCTCCGAGGTACCTGGATATTCACAAAAATGTGTAGCAAACGTAGCATGGGTACACCACAGCGGTACCTAGTAAATATCAAGACTAAGCTCGATGGAGTAGTGAAGAGGGCAGTCAAGAGACCTACTAGACATAATAACCTGTACAAGTATGAATGTGAACTAACAGAGAACAATATCAATATAAAGTTAAGCATGGTAAAAGCAACAAAACAATACTTGCAATAGAAAACTATAAGCAACAATTAGCAACAAGGAAGAACATGTAATAATTCCATAGAGTGAGCTAAATACAGTTAAGTCCGGTGAAACCAAGTAAGGGAAAATAGGTAACAACCCAATAAACAACCGCTTTCACACAAGATTTATACAAGAATTACCCCTGAGGTACCACACCTCAAAGTCACAAATCACGGGTCCCAATTCACGAATCCTAATCATTTGGCATCTTAAGTCCACCTTACAAATCACAACTACATGGAAAACTCACATGCCAATACCATAAATGCCTCATATCTGCACAGACAACTGACGTGCTAAGAGAGTGACAATACCTCATATTCGTATGAACAACTCACGTGCTAGTAGTAACTGTCACGACCCAAATCGATAGGCCACGATGGGAACCTAGTACCTTACTCAACCGAGTACTTACGTAGTGTATCTTTCGTATCATATTAATAGGTAAATGAGCCAAAGAGGCTATTGTGAGATAAATATAATAAAACATGGGGAAATACTCAACATTGGATGACCCAACATGTAATACAAACTTGTACATATGACGTACATGCATATAAGGCCAAAAGAATCACTCGTACACTGAACATAAGCCGACAAGGCCATGCAATCTTTCATATACATGACATATGTCTACAAGCCTCTAAGAGTACATAAACGTCATAAGGCTGGAGACAGGGCCCCGACATACCAAACAATACATGTCTAAATCATACTAACCAAATAAGCAACTCCGGAGCAAATGGAGCGCACCAACATCTTCTATTGAGCTGATAGCCTACTTGGAGGACTCTCAACCTTTCTATCAGGACCTGCGAGCATGAAAAACAGCATCCCCAGGCAAAAGGGACGTCAATATAGATAATGTACCGAGTATGTAAGGAATGAAAATCAATAAACAATAGACATGAGAGAAACATGGAGTAAAAGACTCAACATGTATATCTGAATAGCTTTGTGAATCATTTAATATTATAATGTCATGCATATACGTATAAATGTCACACCATGCATGGGTGTATGCATTCATAACCTCATCAAGCCTCTAAGGGCATCCCATCATATCATCTCGGCCATTGTAGGAAAATCATCAACGTATACTAGCTAATCAAGTGGTGGTGCGTATATAACATCGTAACCTTTTCCCATATCCCATATACATATAATATACATATATACGCGTATATAATGCCATCTGGTCATGGGTCAATGTACAAGTATAAATTAATGTAATACATGAGAAGTACATCAATAAAATCTCTCGAAATGTCATAAGATCATTTTACCTCTGATTAATATCATTAAACAAACATTATTAGCTTATGTATTTTCTGAGACCCATGAACAGACGATATAATAATAAGACATATGGGAAATCAAGAACATAGTCATCTCTAGCATTTCTATGAATAGATTCATTTATGGAAGTTCTGCATTTGCTCGTTTCATTTGTGCCATATTGATCATGCCAAAAGGAAAGAAGGGATATCCTTAACATACCTGAGCCAATTCTCTTGAAAATCCCTCTAACACATGTCAATTGCGACAACATGAAATGACGAATCGAAGTAGGAAAATATTCATATGATATTCTTGAGAAAGATTGCACCGTGCTTCCCTTAAATTTGGAAAATCTCACGTTGCTGCTCCGAACATTGCAAATCACGCATGTAATCTCTCTGCAATGTGATGCTTCATCTTCTAATCTTAGGGGGGGGACATTATCTTGCATTGTTAAGGTGAATGTATATTGGCAATTCACGTGTAGAAGGTTAAAGAAAATGTTAATCCTTGTCATGCTCTAATAATGTAACACCTTTCTACATCTTCTATGAGTCACTTAGTGGCTTTTATTAACAAATTCATGGGCTGTCATGTCAAAGGTAAGATCCCTCAAACTTTTTCAAATTTTAATTAATTGATAATTTATTAATCTCCCACCAACCAATAATTAATCAATTATCCACATAATTAAGAATTATCTCAATTTACTTAAAATGCTACTTACTCTTAACACACCTTATACATCTTACTATTATAGTCATGCAGTACCTTGTATGGTACTAGTTCATAAATACCAGGTATTTTAGCTCGGGTCATATTTTATCCCAAAATGCCAATCTTTGACGAAAATTCATTTTCTTTGACTTGCTTACCCTCTCACCTTCCCGAATTTACTCATCACTTGTTTGAAATATCATAATGCCTATAATCTCCAAATAATCTTGTCCTTGTACCGAGGTCAATTATTTTACAACACTTTCACGTATAATACTACAGGGTGCAACATCGTCGTAATATAATACTGCGGAGCGTAACATCATCGTAATATAATACCGCAGGTGTGACATCATATTAATATAATATTGCAGGGCGTAATATCGATGTAATACTGCATGGTGTAACATCATTCCCCCCTTTGGAACATTCGTCCTTGAATGTTGACCGATGCAGTTATCATTATCATAATCTATAGCTCTTACGAATACTTTAGTACTTTCCTTGCCATCTAGCCAATTGTTTTGTGAATAAATATAAAGTCCAGGGTATTCCCCCTTTAGGCCTCTTTCTCACACCATGACTTGTGGTCGGAATCCTTCCAATCTCGTAACTGTTGCTACTTTCTATCACGCAACCTGTATGACTCTGACCTTGTAAGTACGCCTATGCGGATCTTTTCTCCTTTTTCCTCCGTCTTTTAGCCAATCTTTAGGCCTTACTTTGTAAACATATATAGATCTTGAAAAGATGTCCCTCTGGGCATCTATGGGTATACTGAAGTTTTTCGCACGGTATTTTGTTGAACTTGCGAATATTGTTATTCCTTATTTCATAGATTTGTTTATCCATCCGTATGACTTTACTTCCATAACTCTTACTTTGATTTATCATTAATGAGGTCTGCTACAAAACTCCAAATTACTCTTGTTGCTAATCCTATATGTATAAATCTATGTCCTTTAATGCTTCTTCATTAGTGCTCATCTTAAGAATGATGGCCTAATCTCATCTTATACTTTGTGAATTTTGTCCATCCATTGTCGATTCACCTTAATGTTGATCTATCATCTATCACTGATAACTTGATCTCTTATGTAACATTGCCGTTAGGACTCACGTCTCATCATAGAACATTTGAAGTGATTGTCTTGGTCCACCTGGGGGCGATACGATACTATATTTCCATAATCGTATTTCATAGATCCCAATATGACTCACCTTGCATGGGTATTTTAATCTTGCACAATTCGTGAAATCCTCTTCAAGTCATTACTCAATCAATGACCCAAAAGTCATCCTTTTTCTATCACAATCACACCCTCATTCCACTATCAGGGCATTATTCCATTTCTTCTAGATGCTATTAGTCTTAGACTCCTTTGAGTTCATTCAAGCTATACTGAACTTTCTATAACTTAGAGAAACCATTAGCTCTCTTATTTTCTTGGGATTAATCTTGAGGACTTATCTATTCTTGTCACCTCCTCACTCACCCTTTCTTATCCTTACTTCTGTCTTTTAGAACCTTGTGGCTTCACCATACAATAGCTTGCAACATGCACAAATCTATTTATATTACTTGTAACCTTTCAACTTGCTTGCATCATAGATTTTCTTATGCCATTCTGGAATAACAGGCGAGATATCACATCGTCTCTAACTCTTCTTTACTCTCTTAATTAGGCTTATCGATACCTAGAAACCATAGGCTGGAAAATATGCCACTAACGACGCCGCTATCATTATTGGATATTGGATCCCCGCACTTGTAGCCTTCTATCCGAAGTAAGGACTATTCACAACCTTCTGCATTTGAGTGTCTTGTACGCTGTCCACCTTTATCTTACTCATCTTAAAGTATCACATTATATCTTTTATCTATTTCATAACTCCCTTCCATATAGGTATAATTCACATCCACAACTTGAAGCTCTCTTATAATACTTGCTCCTTTGGTGCATACACAATCTGGTGGTAGCTCCATACTAACTTTTATGAGGCTGGTACTCTCCTAACTAGCTTTCTTGTAGATCTATTATAGAATGTGGTTGTTGTACTGTCTCTCTTGCACCTCTGATATTAGGAGTGATTCTGCTACGTTCTTAATCATGATTTCTACAATTTTCTGGGTCCAATAATCAGACTCCTAAATTAATTGGTAGATGTAATTATTTAGTTTCCTCTATCTTCTGATCAGCCTTTATGTAGTCGTAAGCTATCTTCCGATCTGCGGCTCATAGCATTTATTTATTACTTTAGCCTTTCATGGATGCTATGGAAAACCATGATACAATCTTCTAATGATTCAATCCTTTGTCTATGTCCTGGACCCAATTCCTTCTTTTAACTTATACTGGAGTCTTCAACGACTGATCATTAATTAAACAATTCCTTTCGTTCCATTTCAGCTTCCTTCAAATGTAAGTAATTGCTTTTCCTGGTCCTTTTCCCCTTTGTTGCGTGCATACTTAGTTTATATGTGTTTTCACGCATGCCAAAATTTTTGTGCAGCTCGTATGGTATCGAATATTACTTTTGGTTTTACTCGCTCATTAGCCATGGTAGGTGCCACTTTCTTTTGGAGTGCATACAATTTTATAGTGAGACTGTTGTTACACAACCATTTCCTCTTTAGGTCACTGTGCTTAGGTTGAAGCATTCTTCCTTATTTCCTCAGCTAGTCTTTTATTGTAGTAACTTCTATAATTACCCGTAGTTACTTATCTCCACGCCTTTGTACCTGTAGGGTTGCTTATGAACTAATATTTTAACTGACTTCCCGGTGGTACTCTTTTTTATTTCCATAACACTCATACGGTATCTTTATCTAACCCAATTCCTATCCAGATATTTCTCAAGGATCACGATGTCATAGCTACGAGGTTGAATTCCCCATGTTGGAGTTCCCTATGCTTATCTTGCACGATCTGTTGATTTGTTTGTATCCTCTTGTCTAGCCATAACTAGGCTCTTCATGAATCAACTACTAACTACTCGTTGACCCATTCCCGTAGCAATATTCCGCGTAATCTCTCTTGGGTTATTTTCTTTTTCTTAACTTACCTCTCGCATTGGCTCCCTATTTGTTACACCCTGTGCATACCAAGGCGACATATAATAAATATGAGACTTGTTAATCATGACTACATATTATGTTTGGATAGAAAATATAAAGTTTGGGAAAAATCGAATTTAAGTAGCGAAAAAACCGACTAGGGATTTGCCTTATATCAGAGCTTTTTGAGAAATACATTTTGTGTGCTATATGAGGTTTTTTGGAACATATTATATATCAAATTTAAGGTCTTGGAATTTAGTTTCCAATGCTCTTAACCGTTCTTTTATACGACATCCAGATAAAAAGATATAAGCATCGGAAGATGGGCCAATGCGAGGGTGCCAAGCTAGCACCTCTTTGACTTTTCAAAAGTTTATATATTGGTTTTAGATCATCTCACTCTTCACTTTTACATAGAGACCGACCAGAGAACACCATAAAACCCTATACTTAATCTCTTCAAAAGGTTTCAAACAATACTAACATCCAGGGTACAAAATCGAGAAGCGATAACATCAAAATGATCCATACGACGTAAGTATCATTATACCGCCTCTCTTTACTCTTTGTAGTTCGATTTTTGCAAGGTAATTCATTGTTAAGAAACATCTAATTTCTGTAATTAAGTGTTTAAATATCAAGGAAGGTTGATAAATTGGTTTCCTAATAGTTAAAACTCATGGGATGGTGATTGGAAGCCGTGAATTCGATTTTGTTCCACTTTTAGTAGACTGTTTTGTAGTCCATTTGTGTTGGCCTATTTTTCTATTGATTTATGGAGTTTGGAAGGATAAAAAGGCATGGAGAAACACCACATGTGTTAGGGTAGTAGGTTGGTTGCTCGTCGTTACATTTTCAGGCTAATTGATAAGTTGTTGATTGGGTGTGCTATGGTATATTTGGACTTTTTGTTGTATTGAAGGTCCCAAATTGTAATTAGGTTGGTTTTGAGTTGCGGATTGTATTGTTTTTGTATCTCGCCTATTGTAGGCTTGAGGGAGCAGTAAAATCAGGGGATATGATGCCCGTTTTATTTTAGAACCGAGTTATCGTTTGAGATACGTAATATACTAGTGTCATCTAAGTCGTACATGTATTTCTTTTATAGGGTTGGTGCGCTAGTTATCATAAGCTTGTTGGAGATTTTCATTCACGACTTGAGGTATATGAAGGCTATCTCTTTTTTCCTTTTGGCGTGATCCATATGATACAACAAAACGAGCAAGCGCGCAACTTTCACAAATGATTATATTCTTAGAAGTACTAGGGTTGCCTATGTTCTGGATTCCCCATATGTCCTACTATCATATCGTCTGTTCATGGGTCTCATGACATTCCGAAAGATCTTATTGACTTACTTCATTATGCATTGCATTCATTTATACATGTATATTGACCCATGACTAGATGGAGTTATATACGCGTATAGTATATGTATATGGGGTATGGGGAAAGGTTATGGTGTTATATACGCACCACCACCTGATCAGCTAGTATACATTTATAATTTCGCCTACAGAGGCTGAGATGATATGATGGGATTCCCTCTGAGGCTTGATGATATTATCTACGCATATATCTATGCATGGCATGACATTTATACGCATATGTATGACATTATAAATGTTTCATGATTCACAAAGCTATTCAGACTTACAGGCTGAGTCCTTTATTCCATGTTTCTTTGTTTATGCCATACATACTCGGTACATTATTCGTACTAATGCCCCTCTTTCCTGGGGGGCTTTGTTTCATGCCCGCAGGTGCAAGTAGACAGGCTAACAGTCCCACTTCTTAGGATCCATGCTCA
Source organism: Nicotiana tabacum (assembly GCF_000715075.1). Taxonomy (NCBI): domain Eukaryota; kingdom Viridiplantae; phylum Streptophyta; class Magnoliopsida; order Solanales; family Solanaceae; genus Nicotiana; species Nicotiana tabacum. Next base: position 206,795,721 of record NC_134101.1, read on the forward strand.
ACGAGAGTTGGTATGCTCCATTTGATCCGGAGATACTATTGAGCTTTGGTACGATACTTTAGTATACATATGGGTATGACGGGGCCCAGTCCCGTCCTTTATATAGTGTACACTCTGTTAGAGGTCTATAGACAGTCATGTGTAGTTAGATAGTATGTGTCCTTGTCGGCTCGCCCTACCGTATTTCGTATATATATGTATATATGTCTTTTGGGCATGTTTTTCCGCGTATGTTATTCACATGATTTAGTATTTTATTACTAGGTGTTATGCATGACTTACACTTATTTCATGTTTATATCTTAGATTTATGCTTAAGGGTGTTCGATAGGTAGAACTAGGGCACTCGTCATGCCCTATCGGTTTGGGTCGTGACATTATTAATCAATAACATCTTGGGCAGGAACCCTTACTTCCTCTCTTGACGTCGTGTTTGCATAATGCTCTGGAATCGTAGCATATCTATAGACTTTGAATAAGTGCAATCTCATCCCTATTTTATTTTATCGCATTCTTCCTTTATCATTCCATAATTACTAGAACCACTTAATTCTGACTTAATGCCACATCACTCCATATTCCCCCTTTAGGGGACTACTAATATTTAGCACTATGACGATCTACCTATAAATGTTTTACCTCTTTATCTTTGGCGTCTTCTCACATCATTGATGACCCTTACTCACCTTGCGATGATCCTTCTGTACCAAGGATAACAACTTTTGTTACTCATGAGGGTGACACTTAGTATATCTGGAACATACAGTCCCTTAAGCTTAACTTTTGCTCACATTGGTTGCTTTAGGGAAGTGTCGTCTTGAATGACCATTCTCTGAATTTCTCATGAATCCGCTTCTGTTGTCCATTCTATTATCGCCGAAACGAAATCTAAAATTCTCATGGTGCCGACTATTATCCAATTCAGTCTCTAATTCATGTTTAGTTTATCTTGTTCACCATCCCATACTAATTTTTATTATCCTGGGGTCTAACTTTTCCTTCCGGTAGTCGCGTTGGAGTCACAGACTTATTTGTCGAAATGAGGATATGAATTTATGGCCTATATTTTTTGTTGTCTCAAGGCCTGTCACCTCTCGTCTTTTCCTTCATTTGACTATAGACTCTGTAATACTATCATTTTTTGATCTACCGTTGTCATCCATGTATCATATCTTACTCATAATGCTTCATTAACTCCCTTTTCATTTCCTGCTAACATTTATGTCTATCACTTTATTCTTAAAACTCGAACAAGACATTCTTTTGCTTTTAACCCCTTGCTCTATCCGTTGGCTCTTCGGGTTGCCTAACATTCTCTCTCTACTAGGGACGGGAGCCATACTAAGCTAATATTTATCCCTTCAGGATTCCAGTGCCTATCTTTGTAATTTTTTTTGAAAACTCTAGTATTCATATCTAGTTGTACTATTCTAGAGTGCACCATGTAGGTTTCTCACAAGGAGATTCATTAGAACATTTGCAATACCCTTCGGAATCAACTAACGCAAAAAATCCATCCACCATTTTGGGTTACTCTAACCCCAGTCGGATCCTGATATCATGTGTTTCTCTTAAACCATATATGTTAGCTCCCATAGGGCACAACTGAGATGAGTGTGGCCGATTGTACATACCTCTGTTACTGTTGAAGGTAACTCAAAAGGCTTATAATTCTCTGCCTGAATTGTAAATACTGATAATCTTCATTAACTGGGCGCCTCGTACCCTTCTTCACCTTGCTTCTTTTACTTGTTGAAACTCATATCTACCTTCATATTTTCTTATTGTTTTTTTTCATAAAGGTGAATAGATACTCATGCCTTAAGGCTCCTTATCAAAGAGGCTTACACATCTTAGTACACACATGTTGTGCTGAAGACCTTATATTTACTCATCAGAAGCATGATGCAAAATCAAGTTCCTCTGACTCAACTCTTCCACGACCACATGCAATATATTTACTCATCAGAAGCATGATGCAAAATAAAGTTCTTCTGACTCAACTCTTCCACGATGGCATGCAATCTCTTATAAACTGTCTTTCTAGATTTAGGCATCGTATTATGAATAAGATAGAGTTTAGGAAATTGAGTTCTTACAACTAAGCTCTACAACATGATCTAGAGTAAGAAGAAAGATTGACAGCCCTAAATGCCCTGCAGCCTCCTTCTTATAAGTGTGGTGCACGACACACCCATTAACAAGACTCTACTAGACATGATTTGTAGACTCCCTAGGACAGAACTGCTCTGATACCACTTTTGTCACGACCCAAACTGATAGACAGCGATGGGTACCCGGTATCTTACTCAATCGAGTACCTACGTAGCGTATCTTTCGTATCATATTATCATAGGTAAATGAGCCAATGAGGCTGTTGTGATATAAGTAGAATAAAACATGGTGAATTACTCAACACTGGATGACCCAACATGCAATCCAAACTTGTACATATGACGTACGGGCCTATAAGGCCAAAATAATCACTAGTACACTTAACATATGTCGACAAGGCCATACAATCTTTCATATACATGAAATATGTCTACAAGCCTCTATGAGTACATAAATGTCATAAGGCCGAGACAGGGCACCGACATACTAAACAATACATGTCTAAATCATACTAACCAAATAATCAACTCCGGAGCAAATGAAGCGCACCAACATCTTCCGATGAGCTGATAGCCTACTTGGAGGACTCTCAACCTGTCTATCGGGACCTACGAGCATGAAACGCAGTGTCCCCAAGCAAAAAGGACGGCATTACAGATAATGTACCGAGTATGTAAGGAATGAAAACCAGTAAACAATAGACATGAGAGAAACATGGAATAAAAGACTCAACATGTATATCTGAATAGCTCTGTGAATAATTTAGTATTATAATGTCATTCATATGTGTATAAATGTCATACCATGCATGGGTGTATGCGTTCATAACATCATCAAGCCTCTGAGGGCATCCCATCATATCATCTCGGCCATTGTGGGCAAATAATCAGTGTATACCAGTTGATCAGGTGGTGGTGCGTATATAACGTCGTAACCTTATTTCATATCCCATATACATATATTATACATATATACGCATATATAATGCCATCTGGTCATGGGTCAGTACAAATGAATGCAATGCATGAGAAGTACGTCAATAAATTCTCTCAGAATGTCATAAGACCATTTTACCTCTGATTAATATCATTAAACAAACTTTATCAACTTATGTATTTTCTGAGACCCATGAACAAATAATAGAATAATAAGACATATGGGGAATCAAGAACATAGGCATCTTTAGCATTTCTATGAATAGTCATTTATGGAAGTTGTGCAATGGCTCATTTCGTTTGAGTCGTATAGATCATGCCAAAAGGAAAGAAGGGATAGCCTTAACATACCTGAACCGATTCTCTTGACAATTCCTCTAACACACGTCAATTACGACAACATAAAATGACGAATCAAAGTAGAAAATTTTATTTGATATTCTTGAGAAAGATTGCACCGTACTTCCCTTAAATTTGCCAAATCTCGTGTTGCTGCTCCGATCATTGCAAATCACGCATGCAATCTCTCTGCAACATGATGCTTCATCTTCTAATCTTAAAAGGGGGGGGGGGGGTAAGAAAACATTATCTTGCATTGTTAAGGTGAATGTATTTTGGCAATTCACGTGTAGAAAGCTAAAGAAAATGTTAATCCTTGTCATGCTCTAATAGTGTAACACCTTTCTATATCTTGTATAAGTAACTTAGTGGCTTTTATTAACAAATTCACGGGCGGCCACGTTAAAGGTAAGATCCCTCAAACTTATCCAATTCTAATTAATTGATAACTTATTAATATCCCACTAACTAATAACTAACCAATTACCCACATAATTAAGAATTGTCTCAATTTACTTAAAATGTTACTTACGTTTAACACACTTTATACATCTTACTATTATGGTCATGTGTTACCTTGTATGGCACTAGTCTATAAATACTGACTATTTTAGTTCGGGTCGTATTTTATCTCAAAATGTCAATCTTTAACGAAAATTCATTTTCTTCGATTTGCTTACCCTCTCACCTTCCCAAATTTACTCATCACTTGTTTGAAATAACATTGTTACGTCCCGCAGTATTACGTCGATGTTATGCTTTGCAGTAATATATTACGATGATGTTACCCTCTGTAGTAATATATTACGATGATGTTACGTCCAGCAGTATTACATTACAATGATTTTACGCTTCACAGTATTAAGTTACGACAGTGTTGCACCCAACAGTATTACATTATGGTGATGTTACGCTTCGCAGTATTAAGTTACGACGATATTGCACCCCAAAGTATTCTATGTTGAATTTGTCGTAAGGTAATTGACATCAGTCCAAGTAAAAGATTATTTGTAGATTATAAGAATTATGCTATTTCTCAAGTGATTAGTAAATTCGTGAAGGTGAAGGCGGAGCAAGTCAAAGAAAATGAATTTTGTCCAAGTTTGGCATTTTGGGGTAAAATACGGCCCGAGCTAAAATACCCGGTATTTATGAACTAGTGTCATACAAGGTACTACATGACCATGCTAGTAAGGTATACAAGGTATTTTAAATGAGAGTAGTATTTTAAGTAAGTGAAAATAATTCTCAATTATACAGATAATTGATTGATTACGTTACCCAGTTAACTAATAAGTGGATAAAAATTTACAAAAGTACACCCCAAAAGCAGCGTGGCAGTTGGCCACCTTATAAGGATATGACTAAGGTCATTCCTTAATTATGTGCCACAAGACCACATATCCTTTCCAATTACAAGGATTTTAGTTCTTGAACACTTTGATATTCTATTCAAAAGACACCTCTACTTCTCATAACTCATTCTGATATATCAATATTAGTTCAAAGAAATGTTAGAATGAGAAGCAGATTCATTTCCAATTTCAAGGAATCCAAAGTAAAGGACTTGTTTTAATTCATTTGGAAAGGTAACGTTAGTCATTCCAAAAAGCAAGAATGCCTCCCTTTCTTGGTTTGGAAAAATTCAAGAACAGATCTTAAGAAGTTCGTTCAGCACTTCAAAATTTTGTTCAAGAATTTCGAAGCAGGAGCTAATTTCGTCAAAAATTTCAAAAAAAAAAAAAAAGGCAGAAGCTTAATCCGATTTTTGGTTTCTAAGTTCAGTCCATGAAGGTTTCCAACGGAATATTATACGAAGTTTTCCTTACTTCAGGTATGTTAAGGCCATCGCTTCTTTCTTTTTGGCATGGTCCAAGTTATACAGAAGAAACGAGCAAATTTAACAATTCCATAAATAACTCGATTCATAGAAGTATTAGAGATATCTATGTTCTTGAATTTTCATGTGTCATAATATTCTATCATCTGTTCATGGGTCTCAGAAAAATATGAAAGTTGAAAAGAGTTTACTTTATGATATTACTCAAAGGCAAAATGGTCTTATGAAATTCCGAAAGATTTTATTAACGTACTTTTCATGCATTGCATTCATGTGCATTGACCCATAATTAGATGGCATTATATATGCGTATATATGCATTTATATTTATGTATATGAGATATGAGAAAGGTTATGGCATTATATATGCACCACCACCTGATCAGCTGGAATACGTTGATGATTTTGCCTGCAGTGGCCAAGGTGATATAGTGGGACGCCCTCAGAGGCTGATGATGTTATGAAACATGTACCTATGCAAGGCATGACGTTCATACGTATATGTATGATACTATAATTATTTTATGATTTACAAAGTTATTCAGACTTACGGGTGGGGTCATTTACTCTATATTTCCTCTAGGTCTGTTATGTACTTATATGCCTTACATACTCAGTACATTATTCGTACTAACATCCCTTTTCACCCGGGGACGCTGTGTTTCATTCCCGTAGGTCCCAATAGACAGGTCGTGAGCCCTCCAAGTAGGCTATCAACTCAGCAGAAGATGTTGGTGCGCTCCATTTGCTTCGGAGTTGCTTGTCTAGTTAGTATGAGTTAGATGTATATTATTTGGTATGGCGGGACTCTGTCCAAGCCTTTATGAAAATTATGTATTCTTAGAGGCTTGTAGACAGATGTCATGTACGTAAAAGATTGTATGGCCCTGTCGGCCTATGTTCAGTGTTCAAGTGGTTATTTTGGTCTTAGAGGCTCATATGGCTTATGTATAAGTTGGCATTACCTGTTGTATTCTACCTATTTCACGGCAGTCTCTCCAGCTTAGCAATTTATGATAGTATGACACAAAAAGATACATTATATTTGGTACTCGGTTGAGTAAGGTACCAGGTGCCCATCGCAGCCCATCGGCTTGAGTCGTGACAAAAGTGGTATTAGAGCAGTTCTGTCCTAGGGAGTCTACAAGCTGTGTCTAGTGGAGTCTTATTTATGGGTGTGTTGTGCACCACACTTATAAGCAGGAGGCGACAGGGAATTTAGGATTGTCACTCTTTCTTCTTACTCTTGATCGTGTGGTAGAGCTCACTTATAAGAATTCAAATTCCGAAATTCTATTTTATTCGTAATAAGACAATACCTACATCTGGAAAGAAGGTTGGAAAGAGAGATAGCTGTGGAAGAGCTGAGTTAGAGGAATTGGATTTTTGTATGATGCCTACAATAAGTAAATGTGAGGTCTTTAGCATATCATGGGTGTACTGAAAGGTGTAAGATTCCTGATAAGAAGCCTTATGGAAAGAATGCCTATCAACCTTTCTGGTGAAAGACAACAAGAGATTAAGAAGATAAATACAAGTTTCAACAAGCAAAGGAAGACAGATGAAGAAGGGTATGAGGCGCCCAGTTAATAAAGGTTAACAATGTTTATAATTCAAGTAGAGGAACATAAGCTTTTGTGTAATATTCAACAGTAACAGAGGTATGTACAATTGGTCACACCCATTTCAGTTATGTCCCATGGGAGCTAACGGGTATAGTTAAGAGAAGGATGGGATATCAAGATCTGGCTGGGGTTAGATTAACCCAATTTGGTGAATGGATTGCTTGTGTTAGTTGACATTGCTGAAGGATATTATTAATGTGCTAACAAAATATCCTTATGAGACACCCATATGGTACACTCTGAAATAATATAGCTAGATATGAATACTATAAAAAAATACACTGGAAGCCTTGAAAGGATAAATATTACCTTAGTGTGACTCTCGTCCCTAGTAGAGCAAGGACGTTGAGCAACCCGAAGAACCGATGAATGAAGCAAGGAAAGCTGAAAGCGAAACAATGTCGTATTGAAGTTTTCATAAGAAAAGGGAAATGCAGAACTATTAGCAGAGTAATGAGAAGAGAGATAAGGAAGCATTATGAATAAGGTGTGATATATGGATGACAACGGTAAAGTATTATAAAACCTATAGTCAAATGAAGAAAGAGACGAAAGGTTATGGGCCTTAAGACAACAAAAGAGTATAGGCCATAAGGTTATATCCTCGTTTCAAGAAATAAGTTTGTGATTCCAACTTGACTACTAGAAGGGAGAGTTAGTCCCCAGAGTAATAGAAATCAGTATGGGCTGGTAAACAAGATAAACTAAACATGAATTAGGGACTGAATGATTGGAAAATACTCGGCATCATGGGAATTTTAGATTTCTTTCCGGCGGTAATAGAATGGACCACAGAAAAAGATTAATGATGAATTCAGAGAATGGTCATTCAGGGAGATTCTTCCCTAAAGCAAGCAATGTGAGCAAAGTTAAGCTTAAGAGACTGTATGTGCCAATTACGCTAAGTGTCACCATCGCGAGCGAGGAATTTTGTTATCCTTGTTGATACCCAATTTTTTCCTATCTATTTTTTAATATGCAAGATACTTTCGAAATAGCATGTGTATGCATGTATAAGTGTGTCCAAATGTTTTACTATATTTCCTTATTTTTTTAAAAGATTTTTTAACCAATTTATTCCCCTATTTTATTCAAAAAAACCCAATAATAATTCCCAAAATTATCATTTTTGGGGATTCATTTATTGGATTCTTATATTTGTTCTAAAATGTACCTAAGATATTTTTACAATTTTTATAAATTTATTCAGTATTTTTAAAAGTAAATTGCATATAATTGCAATATTAGCCCCTTTTAAGATTTAATTACGTTTACATTTATAAAAATTAAGTCCAGTATTTTTAAATTGATAATTAGGTGTTATAAATTATTTTAGTACCTTTAATTTATTTCCAAAAATCAATTTGCTATTTTTTATAATCTTAAAAGGGGAAATTGGCTATTTAAATATTAGCCCAAATTCATTTCAATCATAGCATAAATCCTACCCCAATCTTAACCCAATTTAAACCCAATTCTCGACCCAATTGAACCCATCGGACCAGGCCCAAACCCAGTTTCATAAACCGCCCCACTTACCCATTTTAATCCAGGCCGTTGATCACTCAAATCAACGGCCAATAGTCGCCCTTGCCTTAATTAATTCCAAACGACCCCAAAACCCTATCATTTTTCACTTACCGCTGCCTTAGAATCCCCTTCCTATCAAACACTCTCTACAACACCACTCAAACCCTAACCGCCGCCACTCTAATCCACCCTAATCCATGGCCTTACGAGGTCATTGGAGACCGGTACCAGCCTTCCCTGGCTCCTATGTGTTTGTCCTTATGGTTTCAAGGCCAAACTATTAAGAGCTCTGGTCCAGTCTTCGTTCAATTTTAGTTCATGGCCCTTCTCCGGTCATCTTTGACCTTTCTCCGGTCGACCATGGTCACTCGAGTCAGACCCTTGACTCTCCTGGTTAGATCGGTAACTTTCGAAGCCTTTCTCATCTTTTCTAGGTTTTCTGAAACCCTAATCTCTAAGGTTTTTCGATTTCTTTCAGATCTACTTTAGATCTATGCTTGCTCTGAACTTTTAAGCATCTTCTCGAAGTTTCTTCAATTTTGCTTTCAAAAACGACTCTGTCTTTTTCCGATTAAGGTTTTTCTTGTTAAGTTATTTCAAAATTTCTTCTCTGACTTTTAATATGTTTAAGATGTGCGTTTGTTTGTTTAAAATCTTGCTTGACTCATCTGTTTACCATCTTTCGAACTCATTGTTGTTGAAAATCCTAAACTCTTGTGGGTCTCAATCGAGTTCTGAAAGTTGTTTGTTAGATGAGTGTTCGTTTGGTTAAGTTTTGTTTGATCTATTTTTAGGGCTCGACTATTATTTAAAACCCTATGGCTTTGGGTCTGAAACTGTTCGTTTAAATGCCTAACTCGATTTGAAGTTCCTTGTTTCAGAATCCCTTTTTCTTTATGTGATTCCTCTAACTCTGGGTTTCTATTATCTTTAAAACTTGACTATGCCTGAAACCCTAACTTTTCAAAAGGTTTCTCATCTGTTACTGTGAGACCTTTGCATGCTTATGATACTCTATTTTTTCTTCACTATTGATTCAATGTGACTTGACCTGCTTGATTAATATGCTTCGAATGTTTGCTTTACTACTAGCTTATTTCTACCACTATTGCATGTTTGTTATTATCTCTTTTGTTTGGCCTCGCATGTCTGATGACCCTGTTCACTTTATTTATATGCTAAAATTTCTTCCTTGATTAATCTTCAACTTGTGTCTAATTTCTAAAGTTTCCCTTTTATGAACCATGATTTCACTCGCCCGTTCAAAATTGATTGACTCTTTTCTCTTTATTGTAATATTTACCTTGCTGAATCTATTTCCAAAATAAGTATATTCTGTACATAGACTTGATTACTTACTGAATACTTGTACTACTTCTTTTATAGAAATAATCAGTCTGTGTCTAAACTAATCTCTTTCCTTATTTGAATCTGTTAAACAATGATTCCTTAATTAAAAGTAATCGCCCGTGTAACTGATTCTGAACTATGATTGTTTCCATGTTTGTATCTGATACTTTTCCTTCAATCGTTTTCAAAAAAATCTATAAATACCCTGCACCCCTATTCTTTCAAGGACACAAACCAATTGAGTTCAAAAACACATACTTCACTCAAACTCTCTCTCTTTTCTCTGTTACTTGGCTAGGTTGTGGGAAACTTGCCTACTTTTTCTTTCTACATTTGCTTTCTTTACTGGTATGTCCTAATTACTCTTCCAGCATCAACAACAACATGTTTCTTTACTAATTCCTTCACTCTTACCTGTTTCCTGCTTATTTTTAATCGAGTTTCATTGTCAAGCATGCTATGATCTACCCTTTCCTTTTTCTGAATTAATGTTTTCTCATGTATGAACCCCAATACCCCATACCCCCTATGTGTTTGTCTATTGGTTTGAGGGCATGCCAGCATCACACATTGTTGTGCATGACCTAAACCTGACCCTTCCCTGGGTTATATGTTCCACATCCCCTATGTGTTTGGTATCTTTGGTTGGTTTGGGCATGACAGCATTGAACATTGATGTGCATGACCCAAACCTGATTCCCTGAGATCATAACATCCATATCCCCTCTATATGTTGTGTGTTCTGGTTGGTTTATAGGCATGACAACACCATCTATTACTGTACGTGCCCAAACCTGGTCCCTGCCTAAGGATATATGCTCCTTATAATGTATTTCCCAAACCTCTGACCCCTTTGTGCAATTGCTGATTCTGTGATTTTACCTTTACTGCTACTATTTTCAACTCACCCCTCTCCCCTCTCCATTCTACACTCAGTTCTAAATCTCTACTCCTACACTTCCACCATATTCTTAGACTTAAGTTCTGGCCCTCTTGTGTGAGCCTTGCCTTGGGACCTATGAGCTCCCTCTAAACTTGGACACATATGGGCTGGCCCTTCCACACTGCACTCATCTCTATTTGGTTAAGCAACTTGGGTATGAGCATTGCATAGGGTCCTCTTGAGACCCTTAGGGAACTTTGACACACTCAAGTCTGAGAAAGGCTTTGAAACAATGGCACTTGAGGTAGTTTATTCCATAACTCAGAGAGGAAGTCAAGAATCAGGCTTTCTCTGGTTGTAACTTTTCTTTTGTGCTTCCTTGATGTAATTCATTATCTAGTCTATAATAATTTTGTAATAAATATTTGGGGGCTTAGCTAGTGAAAGGGGTTGGGTAATTATGCATGCTCAAGGGTAGATATCACGTCTATAGGATCTAAAATTTCGCATGTTCTATTCTACAATTTAGATATCATCTGTTGTTCTGCATGATTAATTCTGCATCTAGATACCATACCTATAAGATTCAATTTCATTAAATTCCTGAATGTTCTTCATTTAGAGAATATGCCTATAGGACCTCAATTTTGCATATTGAATTCCGCATTTAGAGAACCTGTCTATAGGACTTGTCTTAATTTCTGCATTACCACACTTAAACACCATGCTTAGGAGCTGATCAGATATCATTTTAGTACCCTCTTTCGTAGAAATCATGCCTATAGGGATACTGCATGCTGCAATTCACGCTCAACTAGATATCATGTCTATAGGAATTAAAATGAGCAACACTAGATATCCTGCCTATAGGATCTGAAACCAATTTAAAATCAGTTTGACTCTGAATTAGTTTAAACAACCTTACTTTTTACTTTGACGTGGTTTAGAAAGCATGCCTATAAGATCCAAATCGTTCGTCTTCAATTGTTACTGTTTCGCTTCATTCTGAATAGATACCATGTCTGTAGGATCTCTCCTAAATGCTTAGGCAAGCCTTAGGTGATAACAACTAAGAAATTGAATCCGCCTTTGTTAATTGCTACAACCAGCAGGCAGGCCTGATTCAGACTTCTTATCTGAGTTATGTAATAAACTGGTCTGCCTTAACAATTGATATTTCCCTTACCTTAGTGTGTTAAATTCAGACCTTAGATGTATGTTTAAGTCATGCTATTTATGTGCTTTATTTGAGGAGGTATACATGAGCCCTTTATTTGTTATATGTTTCCCCTATGTGCAACCCCTATATGTTTTGTATGTCGCCTTAGCTTTTTCACCTTTTACAACCTAAAATTAGCCTAATATCCCTCCCCTTTAGGAATAGTAGTCCTACAAATCCTCCGGGAATGATAGGAAGGGACGGGTAGTAGCATGCAGTAGACATCGAGACCAATCCGCGCTTTAATACCTGAACGGGGTGGGAAGGGTAGATATGGATATGATGATCGGTGCGCTAATGCCACATGTATCCCCTATTCTGAGGAGTGTCATACCGGGTATCGCATTGATGTGATCCATATTATAAATAAACCTAGAACCCCCCTACCTCTTTTATATTTTCAAGTATTTGTAGAAATTATAACCCTTTCTTCTCAAAATTCGCCTTTAATTATTTTTAAACTCTTATGTATTTAAACTTAAACCCCCTACTATTTGAGCCTGTATTTGTCTATTTGCTAAATTGTACAAATTAACAATAAACTATCTGGCCGGGAACCACACTAGTGGATCCTAAGGGGTGCCTAACACCTTCCCTTTAGGATAATTTCAAGCCCTTACCCGATCTCTGGTTATAAAACAAGCTTAGGAGTAGATCTTATAGGTGTCCTAATGCACCTTAAATCATTAGGTGGCGACTCTTCAATAATGCAAAAACCTAGTTCCCAAAAGGAATGAGTTGTCCCATACCAAATGTCACAAACCCGATCTCCGGATTACATAAAGAGGGAAAAAAGGGGGCGCGACAACATGGCGAGTCTGCTGGGGATATTTAGGCTTTTACCATTTTAGACTATTATTGTGAATTTATACCTCTTTATGTGCAATTACTTGTTTAATTCCTTTAAGCATTCAATTTCCTTTTCAACTGCAAAACTGACTTGTCTTCTTTGTTTCTTTCCTTTACTATTGCTTTAAATTATGAAACTGCTGTATTTACTGTTTTCTTAATGTGCAAATACATGTCAACATGCTTTTAATTATTGCATAACCATGCTCAACATCATACTCCACTCGTGCCAAATAAAATACCATAGCAACGCTTATAATGAGTGGTTGCCCTCTTCCTATATTATTACCCCCTAAATCCGGAAAAGGCATATTTGCGGAAAAACCAGTCAATCAGCGGTATAGTCGATGGTTCTGTGCTTTTCCCCTTGAGTTGTGTTCAGAATAAACAATGATAGGCATATATCGAAAAATTTAGCATGAGATTTAAGAACAATATTATATCCCAGCACATAAAACACAAAATAATGCTCGAGTCAATAAGAGAAGGAGGGACCTTATTATTAGACTGAGTCTGAACTATATTTGTTGGACAAACTCGAAACTTAAAGAGGAATAGGGCCTCGAACAAACATCTCAACCGGAGCTCGATTGACAGGAAATCTCAACTCAAACGACCTCTCGAAATCGAACTCCAACCGGGTTTCAATGGTGACGGAAAAAGCTATTTTTTACTGGTTTTGGAGCTACTTTTGGGCTGGTTTGTGGCTATTTTTATGGCTAATTTTCAGCAGTAACGTAGCTGTTTTGGGGGGCTATTTTGGGCTGTTTTGTTTTAGCTGTTTTTCGCTGCAGTTTTTGAGTATTTTTTGAGCTGGTTTTTGGCTCATTTGATAGGCTGGTTTGGGGCTACTTTTCAACAGGTTTTGGCTAGTGTTTGGCAACGGATTTTCGTAGAGATTAGGGTAGTGTCTCGGCTGGAATCAGTCTTAGAAGAAGAATTTGTTTCAACTGGTGTTTATATTACTTACATGGGTAAAAGATGGCATTGATTTGCTAATTTTTAGTATAAAAATGGAGAAAAACAGAAAAAGATCCCTTTTGCTGGGACTCTATATTCAAGATGAAGAAGACAATTGCTAGCATTTATTTTTTGTCCTGTTCTCTGTGTGGGTGTCTGTCAATTTAGAGAAAGATATGATGGAGAGCCCCTATTTTTTCGTTTTTTTTTGTTTTTCTTCTTTAACCCAGATCTGTTCGATGGGAGGGGTCTGTCGTTGCTAGCTTAGAGTCTAGGTTTTTATTTTAGAAGTTAGGTACTATAACATAGGAGTAGGAATTAGGTTAGGGGTATGGGCCTAGGAATTGGGCTTGGTAATTATGGACTAGGTCCAAAAATTAGGCCTAAAAATGGGTTGCTCGAGCCCAAGTTTTATTCCTTCCACGCGAACGAGATTAAAATACGATCTCATTTATTAATTAGTCCTACATATGTAAAATTATTTTTAAAATATGACTGACCGTTAAAATAAACTATGTTTGTTTTGATATTTTTCAAGATTAAAAATGACTAAAAAATATTAATGGAATTATTTTTGTAATTTTCATTTTACTTGTAATAAAATAAAGTAAAAGATTAAAAATTAGTTGAAATAGCTATATTGGGCCTAAATTAAATTTTTACGTGCTAAAATATGAAAAATCTTGGGGAGGGTCAAAAATCACATGTCTACAGCTGCCCCTCTTTGACTGGAAATGCGAAGAGTTTTCAGACAAAGAATGACTAGGCAGATTTTTTGACCCGACCCTTATTTAAGGAGACCAAAACTAAAAGAAAGGAGAATGTGACTGAGCTCTGGTATCTGAGCTACCTACATATCCTTGGCTATAAAGGAATCAGGCCACGTGTAGTTTAGAGGTAAGTGAGATGATGGAGTATACCGAGGTGGAGAGACGATCGAGGAGCCGTTCCGTAGAGGTTCCGATTCGCGGTCCCGTTATTACATCAAAATCAAAAATTAAAAAGACTAACTAAGCCTATCAGCTACGAGTTACAAGATTCCTATCTATGAGTCTTCTGAAGCTTGATCTCAAGTCTTGGTTGGTTCTTAATGTGAAATCTGATCTGAATCTTGATGCTTGTTAGCTGCAAGTGCTGGTTCATTCCTTTTTCAACTTCTCGGATCAAGGCGGGACATGCAAAGCTTGTGACTTCAATCACGTCTCGAGCATTCCACAGCTTTTCCTTGCTTCTGCACTTTGAGTTCACTTCTTTTTCTTTTCTTCTTTTTTTATTTTATTCTGGATTGAGGCTACTTCTTTTGGTCATCTCGAACCCTGTGCCTCGATATAAAACCTGCTCAGACACCAAAACAAATAAACGAACAAAATATTTCTGCCCCAGTTTTCACTAGGAAAATTTCGCGAGTTATTGTAACAAAATTCTAAACTATTTCTTTATTGAAAGCAATAAAAGTTAGGATTGTTTATCCTCGGGGAAAAGAGATTAGGGAGTGGAGACCCTATATCTAAAATGAAAGAAACTAGGGAGTGTAGAACCTATGTTGGAAAAACGACTAGGGAGTGGAGACCCTACGTCTAAAACAAAATCAACCATGGAGTGGAGACCCTATATTGGAAAAGCAGACTAGGGAGTGAAGACCCTATGTCTAAAACAAAATCAACTAGGGAGTGGAGACTCTATGTTGGAAAAGCAGACTAGGGAGTGGAGACACTATGTTGGAAATATTACGAGGTGATGCTGGCATCAACTAGGGAGTGAGACCCTATGATGGAAAAGATTAGTGACTTGTGTACCTATGGTAAAATGAACCAAGAAAGATTTTTTTTTTCTTCTTCTTTTTTAGAAAAATCAACATTTTGTTTTTTTTTTGAGAAAATCAATCTTTTGACCAAATTGCCCCAACGCCGTTTTTTTTTAAAAAAAAATGAGACATCTATTTTTTTTCAAATTATCCTAGGAGAAAATTCATCAGAATAGGTTTTCTATCTTATGAGAAAGATTCATCAGACTAAGATTTTGATCCTAGGAGAAAGTTCATCAGACTATGTCTCTTTTCTTATCTTAGGAGAAATATTCATCAGACTAAGATTTTGATCCTAGGAGAAAGTTCATCAGACTAGGTCTTCCATCTTAGGAGAAAAATCATCAGACTAAGACGTTTATCCTAGGAGAAAGATTCATCACACTAGGTTTTCTATCTTAGGAGAAAGATTCATCAGACTAAGATTTCGATCCTAGGAGAAAATTCATCAAACTAGGTCCCTTTTTGTTATCTTAGGAGAAAGATTCATCAGACTAAGATTTCTATCATAGGAGAAAGTTCATCAGACTAGGGTTTCTATATTACGAGAAATATTCATCATACTAAGATTTTGATCCTAGGAGAAAGTTCATCAGACTAGGTCTCTTTTTGTTACCTTAGGAGAAAGATTCATCAGACTAGGTCTTTTTTGTTATCTTAAGAGAAAAATTCATCCGACTAAGATTTTTATCCTAGGAGAAAGTTCATCAGGCTAGGTCTTTTTTGTTATCTTAGGAGAAAGATTCATCAGACTAAGATTTTGATCCTAGGAGAAAATTCATCAGACTAGGTTTTCTATCTTAGGAGAAAGATTCATCAGACTAAGATTTTGATCATAGGAGAAAGTTAATCAGACTAGGTCTTTTTTGTTATCTTAGGAGAAAAATTCATCAGACTAAGATTTTGATCCTAGGAGAAAATTCATCAGACTAGGTTTTCTATCTTAGGAGAAAGATTCATCAGACTAAGATTTCGATCCTAGGAGAAAATTCATCAGACTAGGTCCCTTTTGTTATCTTAGGAGAAAGATTCATCAGACTAAGATTTTTATTAGGAAGAAAATCTATCAGACTAGGACTTTTTATCCTAGGAGGCAAAATGTGAAGATCAATGGCAAGATTTTATACACAATCATCAGACTAAGATTTTTATTGGGAGGAAAATCCATCAGACCAGGACTTTTTATCCTAGGAGGCAAAATGTGAAGATCAATGGCAAGATTTTATACACAATAGCAAGCCAAATAAAGGTGAAGATTTGAGAAACTTCCCTTTGTCGGCTCTTTCTCTTCT
This sequence comes from Nicotiana tabacum, assembly GCF_000715075.1. Classification (NCBI taxonomy): domain Eukaryota; kingdom Viridiplantae; phylum Streptophyta; class Magnoliopsida; order Solanales; family Solanaceae; genus Nicotiana; species Nicotiana tabacum. Next base: position 206,812,462 of record NC_134101.1, read on the forward strand.
TTTCTTTTCTCTTTTTTTTTTTGTTTTTTTTTGTTTTTTTTCCTTTTTTTAAACCACTTTCCTTGCACTGCTTTGTTCTTTTTTTCACACAAAGAAATATTTGTCAGTTTTAAAAATGGTGGTCGGTTTATGGCCTTTAATCTTGGGCAGCTTGGCTTCTGCTCAATTAACTTGAGTCGGTTTCAAGAGACTTTTGCTTTGCATCAACCCTAATTGTTTCACACCTGATACTATTTGCATTTGTGGCTCAATCAGCTTTATCCAAACAGAAGATCTTTGCTTAGGTGACCTTTTCTGATCTTGAATGACTTCCTGCTTTTTGAGCAATTTGTCTATCAGAGAGAATCACAAGTTATTTTTGCTTCCACCAAGTAGGCTGACAAGAGTCTTTTGGGGAAGCCTTTGCATGAATCCTCAAGGTATATTGACAGTAACAACCGAGTGTGCTGGCCAAATTTACTTTGTGCAACTGAAAAGATGGTAGCAGATTTTAAAATCTTTTCTTGCTTGTTTTGATAAGGACTGACTCGGAGTGAAGGACACAATGATGCAAAGAAACAAGTATTAACAATAATGCCCCAGTCGGAAGGACAAAAAGAAGAGTTCTTTTTCTTTCTTTTTTTCATTTTTTTTCAATAACTAGCTTTAATGATCATGACATGCATTTTGGACTTAACGGCCTGATCTATCCAACTAATCCAATCTTCCCTTTTACCATTCTTATGACCTTTGAAGTCACGCTTTTTCGTGCCAATCCTTTGCATCAGCTTCACGACTCACTTTCGACTAGTGGTGCCCCGAGGGATTTTCACCAACAAGTCTCTTTCATTTATTCATCTCTGATTACCGTCGCCTTACAATGCCCGTGAGGGTTTTCACTTGTAAGACTCTCGCATCTTTTTTTCTATTTATTTTGTGAGCAGCTCGACAATGTTCTATGTTGTGTGACAACTGTTGCTCATTGCATGCATCTCTTGACATTCTTGAAGGCTTATCAGAAGGTCTTATTGGGAAGGTTTTTGGATAGGGTTGGAAAGAAAAGTCAGCATGAATGCTCAAAATAGACTCAAAGTAAAGGGGGTTGTAGACTTACAACTCTTGGAATTGACTCATTCAAAAGTAAAATAAAATCTTTGCCCCAGTTTCAGATACTAGGGATTTTTTGGATTTTTTCTACTTTTTTTCTTTTCTCAATTCTTATTTGGTTAGAACGAACCGTGAGGCTGCCTACGTATCCTTTTTAAGGGAATCAGGTCGAACGTAGTTCAAACATCTGTCCTAACTATTTTTTTTCTTTCTTTTTTTTCTATCTTTTTTTCTCAAAACAAGTTGCCCCAGCTTCTATTTTCTGGGGGCATGGACCTTTGCCAGTTCTTTTCTTCTTCATTTTTTTCACTTGGACTTTCTATGAATTGCCCTAGTTTGTACTTTTGGGACATGAACTTTTTTTTTTCATTTTTTGACTCTTGACTCTCAACATGATTCCAAAAAAGAGTGGTCAAAGAAAATAACACAGGCCAAAGGGGTGACAAAGGGTATAAACTGTTTGGGTAGCAGAAAAAGGGCCTCCCAACCTCGAGAACGCTAAACATAGTATCTTTTCATTATCACAGCATTGACGAACATGTTTGTCTTCTTGGTGTGCCGTGGTCACAAGACACTTTCTATCCCTTAATGTCAAACTTTCCAACAAACTTCAATTGATTAAACATCCTCAAGCCTGATCTTCACAATGATTTGAAGGTGGATTTTACTCGACCTTAATTTCAAAGTATTTCAACTCTTTATTCATCCTTAAAAGTGTTTTTTTTAGTTATCCAATTCCAGATTAAATCAGTTTCTAAGATCTGACCAAAATTTCTGCATACATGTCATGTCATTAGAACTAGCGAGAAAAGAACTAGGAATAGAATGACACGAAAAGACAAACTCTATTTTATTGAGTAAAGGATGAAAGGGTTTGATAACAACACAAACAACCTAAACTATGAGTTACAAACCTAAAATAATCCGGATAATGAAAATAGCAACAAAACAGACAGACATGACTCATACAAACAGAATAGAAGGATATAAGAGTTTGACCTAATAAAACAAATAAAATCTGGATCACAACCCTGAAATAACCTAGATAACAGAAAAAACATCAAAACAAGCTACCAAGATTCTTTCCTAGTGAGGAGAGAATGAATTTTCAATTGCTAAGCTTGACATTTAGCCACAAATTTGCTCATCAGAATCACCATGGCCTTCTCCAATTTCAGTCGGCAAGTTCCCAAGAGGATTCTCATATTCCATATCACCAGGAATCATCCCCACACAGTGTGTATCATCATGTGCAGGTAAAGGATTCTGTGTGATATTCTGGGTGTCATTGTCTTGGAGAACAATCAGTTTTTCCTAGATCATCCTTTCTATTTCTCTTTTCAAATCCCGACAACTTTCAACGTTGTGCCCCGGGGCATCAGAATGGTATTCACACCTTTTGGAAGGGTCAAAGCTTCTTGCACGTGGGTCCACATGATTTGGAGGAATGGGTGCAATCATGTTATGATGCTTTAACTTCTCAAATAAGATTGCATAGGACTCTCCTATTGGTGTAAAATTATCTTTCAACCTTTGTTCCCTTCTATACCCCTGGCATGGATGTGGGTTATAAGGCACTTGAAAATTTTATGGAGGCTGGTGGAGATTTTGTGATGCTCGTGCTCGCCTTCTTGGGTTATTTGTGGCTGGGCAACATACTGAGGTGGAGCAACAGAGTATTGAGGGTTCTGAAGTGGATAATAGTGCTCAAGGGAGTAATGGAAAACTTGAGGAGGCTGCTCATACCTTCGAGATGTTCTCCTGGGACCTTTTCTCGACCTTGATGTCATCATGATTTCTTCAACCTTCTCATTCGTGTCACCAAAATTATCGAATTCAATCTGGACAGCCTGAGTTGCGGCTTTGAGAACTGCTTGACTTATAATTCTGCCTGTCTTAAGGCCATTCTCTACCATTTCTCCCATTTTGATTGCTTCCGAGAAGGATTTGCCAACTGCGGACATCATGTTTTGAAAGTAATCTGGCTTTTGAGCCTGAAGGAAGACAGTGATTAGCTCGTGGTCATCCATGGGTGGCTTAACTCTACCTGCTTGTTCTCTCCATTTAATGGCATATTCCCTGAAACTTTCAGTTGGTTTCTTTTTCAGGTTTGCAAGGGAATTGCGGTCTGGGGAAATGTCAAAGTTGTGTTGGAACTGTTTGACAAAGGCTTGTGCCATGTCATCCTAGACGTACCAGCGAGATGTGTCTTGATCCATAAACCATTCGGATGCTACTCCCGTAAGGCTTTCCCCAAAATAAGCTATTAGCAATTCTTCATTTCTTCCCGCACCTCTTAGTTGATTGCAATACCTTTTCAGGTGGGTTGTGGGGTCTCCATGTCCATCATACTTTTCAAATGTGGGAATCTTGAAACCAGGTGGCAAGTGGACATCGGGGAACATACATAAATCCTTGAAGGCAATGCTCTTCTGACCAGCCAAACCTTGCATGTTTTTCAACTGTTGTTCTAAGCTTTTCACTCTTTGGGTCATTTCTTCTTGTACCATCTTTCGGGCAGGCTTCTCAATGTTTGCAGGAAGATCAAACAAGTACGAGTGGTACTCAGGAGAGTGGTACTGCTCTTGATGGGTATCAAATTGTGACTCATGACAAGGATGTCCTTGGCCATTGGCCCATGCTTGACACATTTTGGCCATTTGCTGTTTCAGTATTCTATTTTCCTCAACCACAGTAGACTCTTGTTGAACCCTCTGACCCTGAGTCTCTTGAGTACTTGTAACAGCTTCGATGTCAGTTATCATTTTTCCTTGGATCTTGTGGTGCCAACTTACCACAAGCCAGCCACCTCAACTTTCTTCACAATTTAAAACAAAAACATGTTAGAATGGACTCAGTCAGTCCTTCTTATTATTATCATTCTTCCTCTCTTTTTTTTCAGTTTATTTTTCACTCAGTTTTATTTTATAGCTATGATCAAATCCGATGGGGATTGCCTACGTATCATGATCCCGCGTAAATCAGATCTTGCGTAGTTCAGGAAGATTAGGAATAAAGTAGATAAACTAACTCTTTTTTTTTGGATTTTGGACTTTTTCGAAAGAAAGACTTAAAAAGAAGAAACAAAATATATTTGGATTTCGAATTTTTTTTTGAGAATTTTTGAAAAGAAAGACTTCTAAAGAAGAAAGAAAATATTTTTTGGATTTTTGATTTCTTTTTTTTTTGAATTTTTTGGGAAAAAGACTTCTAAAAGAAAAAAGGTAGAAAATATTTTTTTGGATTTTGATTTGATTTTCTTTTCGAATGAAAAATTTTAAAAAGAAAATATTTTTGGTTTTAAATTTTTTTTTTATTCGGGACTTCTAAAGAAGGAATTAAACGAAATTATTTTTTCTTGGATTTTTTTTGAAAATTAGGGGCCGGAAGCGATGAGGTTTCCTACATATCTCACATCCGGTAAGAATCAGACCCGCGTAGTTCGATAATTTTGACACAAAAACGTGATATTTGACTCACTCTTTGTGAAATACATTTTCCTTTTTCTCTTTTTCCTTTTTTTTTTCAAAAACTTGGCAGAGTTTCGGGATATTTTCAAATACCGGGATTTTTTTAAAAAACTAGGTAAATTTCTATCCTATCTCACTCTTGGTTTTCTCTTTATTTCCTTTTCCCAGCCGGTCAACATGCAAGCTGAAACAGATAAATATTCACATAGCACGTAGGATGCATCAAGATGGTCTTTATTCAGGGTACACCTGTCCTAGACGGACCCAACCCCTGTGTTGAGTCCCCGAGGTCAAATGCATGTGATGCTAATAATCGTTCCTACTAGGGATCCGGCATGAGGTTGCAATTATTCTAGGTTTTAAAACCTGGGGTTTGTATTCTAGACTTAGGTTACCCGAGCGGACAACTGGGGCCGAAGAGGGGGCAACGTATCGGGAGCACTAAGTCTACCCGGCCTTATTGCTGGCCCAACCTTGATCTATTTGGTATAATTTCAATAGAAAAAGCGTGTCACGCGAACGTGTGTACCATTTTCAGAAGACTCAAAGGGGTGGCGTAAGAAGACATTTAAATACAGTTCAAGTAATATCAAAGCGATAAATGAAAATTAGCACATTAAGTCCACAAAATACAGTAATATCAACAATAAAGCCAAATAAAAATCGCATTAACAAGCTCGAATTCTTGAACCCTGAACCGGAAGTTCTAGGTTCTTGATCCCCAGCAGAGTCGCCAAAGCTGTCACATCTCTTTTTTTACACCCCGAGAGGTATATAGGGGAGTTTTTTCCCTTTAAGTGACATTATTTCCCAAATCGATGAAATTGCGACACTTTCCTTTTGAAGTCTACGAACCAGAAATTCTAGATAAGAAATTCTGTTAACCGGGGAGAAGGTGTTAGGCATCCCCGAGTTCCGTGGTTCTAGCACGGTCGCTTAGCAATTTATACTTGGCTTCAATTTTTTAATTGCTCATTTTTAGGACTTATGTGCATTTATCTCTGTACTGCTTTTAATTGCTTGATTATTCGTAATTAAAGAATTGAGTCACGCGTACGTGTATTCATTTCGTTTAGCATGTCAAAAATCATGTCATGCGTACGTGTCCACAATTAATCACGCTTTATTAATTATTTTAAGAAAATTTGGGTCGAAGTTGCGCAAACGCGTACCTCGATTTATTTTAGAAAAAAATCGTAATTATGTTACGCGAACGTATATACAATCACGATGGTAGATGAATTGTGCACCTAAAAGCATTTCTACGAATATTTATTTTTGAAATCGTAATCATGTCACACTAACGTGTACATAATCAAGATAATTTGATTTCCTTAGGAGTGTGCTTAAAGCCATCTAGCGTTTGAAAATATTTGACGTCCATTAATTTATAAAGGATGAGCTACTAGTAGGATCTAACAGAAAAGCTTCCCATTTCGTTAATTGATCTTGACCAAACCGAATCCCATGAGCCCAGAATATAATAGCTAGTACTAAAATACAATGTCTTGTATCATTCAATCACATAATGGCACAAAGCTATTTATTTCTATTCTGAAAAATTTGTACTTACCCATAAGAACTTTATTTTCACCACAAAATTATAGTCCAAATGTTGAAAATGACCAATTCAACCAAGCCAACCTTTCCATTAATTCACTAATCACTCTCACTTTTATAATATACTAAACTAATAACGAGAAGACAAAAGGCCAAACACATTTATTACACTATGGACAAAATTTCTCACACTGAACCATGGAAACATAAGAGACAAACAAGTATAATAAAAAATAACTATTTAGCATACTGGTTCAGAATAAACAATGATAGGCATATATCAAAAAATTTAGCGTGAGATTTAAGAAAAATATTATATCCCAGCACATAAAACACAAAATAATGCTCGAATCAATAAGAGAAGGAGGGATCTTTTTATTAGATTGAGTCTGAACTATATTTGTTGGACAAACTCGAAACTTAAAAAGGAACAGGGCCGTGAACAAACACCTCAACCGGAGCTCGATTGACCGGAAAGCTCAACTCAAACGACCTCTCAAAATCGAACTCCAACCGGATTTCAATGGTGACAGAATAAGCTATTTTTTACTGGTTTTGGAGCTGCTTTTGGGCTGATTTGGTGGTGGTTTGTGTCTGTTTTCATGGCTAATTTTCAGCAGTAACGTAGCTGTTTTTGGGGGGCTATTTTGGGCTATTATTTTAGCTGTTGTGTAGCTATTTTTCGCTGCAATTTTTGACTATTTTTTTGAGCTGGTTTTTGGCTCAATTGTTATGCTGGTTTGGGGATACTTTTCAGCATGTTTTGGCTAGTGTTTGGCAACGGATTTTCATAGAGATTAGGGTAGTGTCTCGGCTGGAATCAGTCTTAGAAGAAGACTTTGTTTCAACTGGTGTTCATATTACTTACATGGGTAAAAGATGGCATTGATTTGCTGATTTTTAGTGTAAAATGGAGAAAAACAGAAAAACATCCCTTTTGTTGTGACTCTGTATTCAAGAAGAAGAATACAATTGCTAGCCTTTATTTTTTGTCCTGTTCTCTGTGTGGTGTCCGTCAATTTAGAGAAAGAGATGATGGAGAGCCCCTATTTTTTCGGTTTTTTTTTTGTTTTTCTTCTTTGGCCTAGATCTGTTGGATGGGAGGGGTCTGCCGTTGCTAGCTTAGAGTCTAGGTTTTTATTTTAGGAGTTAGGTGTTATTATATAGGAGTAGGAATTATGTTAGGGGTATGAGCCTGGGAATTATGGGCTTGGTAATTATGGACTAGGTCCAAAAATTAGGCCTAAAAATCGGTTGCTCGAGCCCAAGTTTTATTTCTTCCTCGCGAACGAGATTAAAATACGATCTCATTTATTAATTAGACCTACTTAAGTAAAATAATTGTTAAAATAAGACTAACCGTTAAAATAAACTATTTTTTGATATTTTTCAAAATTAAAAATGACTACAAAACATTAATGGAACTATTTTTGTAATTTTCATTTTTTCTTGTAATAAAATAAAGTAAAAGAGCAAAAATTAGTTGAAATAGCTATATTGGGCCTAAATTAAATTTTTACGTGCTAAAATATGAAAAATATTGGGGAGAGTCAAAAATCATATGTCTACACCGGTCAGCATTATCCGGTGTCCGGCAAACTCAGGTTCCCATGCACCAACAATATGGCCGAGTATGAAGCCTGCATCCTAGGGCTCAAAATGGCCATTGACATGAACATTCAAGAGCTGCTAGTAATTGGAGATTCAGACCTGCTTATACATCAAGTGCGAGAAGAATGGGCAACCAAGAACTCCAAGATACTCCTGTATTTGCATCATGTACAGGAATTAATAAAGAGGTTCACGATGAAAGAGTTCCAGAATGTTCCGAGAGTCTATAATGAGTTCGTCGATGCTTTGGCTACCTTGTCGTCTACGATACAGCATCCGGACAAGAATTTCATTGACCCCATTCGACCAGTAAAGATCCATGATCAGCCAGCTTATTGTGCCCACGTTGAAGAAGAAGCAGATGGAAAGCCTTGGTTTCATAATATCAAGGAATATTTGGCAAAAGGAGAGTACCCAGAACTTGCAAACCTACTCAAAAACGCACAATTCGGAGACTGTCCAACAAATTCTTTCACAGCGGAGGAATCCTATATAGGAGGACTCCTGATTTGGGGTTATTAAGGTATGTCGACGCAAAGGAAGCATTCAGGCTACTAGAAGAAATTCATGTTGGGACCTGCGGTCCGCATATGAATGGTTTTGTCTTAGCAAAGAAGATACTCCAAGCTAGTTACTTTGGATGACTATGGAAACAGACTGCATCTAGTATGTTTGAAAATTCCACCACTGTCAGATACATGCAGACATGATAAAGGTACCTCCGAATGAGCTTAATGCAACAAGCTCACCATGGTCATTCGCCGCCTGGGGAATGGATGTTATTGGACCAATCGAGCCTGCCGCTTCCAACGGGCACATGTTTATCCTAGTAGTAATCCAATATTTCACCAAATGGGTCAAAGCAGCATCTTACAGAGTAGTAACTAAGAAAGTCGTGGAAGACTTTGTCCGCGACCACATTGTTTGTCGATTCGGGGTTCCAGAGTTGATCATCACTGATAATGGCTCCAACCTCAATAGTGACTTGATGAAAGCTATGTGTGAAACCTTCAAGATCAAACACAAGAATTCCAAAGCCTATAGGCCACTGATGAATGGAGCTGTAGGGGCCGCCAACAAGAATATCAAGAAGATATTGAGGAAAATGATAGAGACGCATAAATAGTGGCACGAGAAGTTATAATTTGATCTATTGGGGTATCGCACCACAGTCCGCACATCAACCGGGGAAACCCCTTATATGCTGGTTTATGGTATAGAGGCAGTCATTCCCACCAAGGTAGAAATTCCTTCCCTAAAGATCAAACAAGAAGCTGAGCTCGACGACGCAAAATGGGTAAAAAGCCATTATGCGCAACTAGCCCTTATAGACAGAAAGAGAATGAATGCAGTCTGTCATGGCCAACTCTATCAGAGCAGAATGTCTAGAGCCTTCAACAAAAGAGTCAAGCCGAGACAGTTCATACTGGGGCAGCTGGTGTTAAAGAAAATTTTTACGTATCAAGATGAAGCCAAGGGAAAATTCTCTCCCAACTGGCAGGGTCCATACATGGTCCACCAGGTTCTGACAGGAGGAGCCCTCATACTTACAAAAATGGATGGAGAAGTCTGGCCAAAACTAATCAATTCAGATGTAGTCAAGCGCTACTATGTGTAATCTTTATGCTTCCCTTATATGATGTAAATTGAACTACGCCTGACCTGATTCCCGTTTAAGAGGGGATACGTAGGCAGCCCTATGGGTTCGGCCACAATTCAATAAAAAGTTCATTTACCCCCGCAATTGGAAACTGGGGCAGAATTTTGAGGGGGACCCTCAAAATTCCGAAGTAATTTCAGCCAATCCCCACAAGCAACCGCCAGAAGCGTCAACTCATCAAACTGGGGCAGAATTTTGAGGAGTACCCTCAAAATTCCGTAAAAGGAGAGGTTGCAATGTTCTGAACTACATCACAGTCATCGGTTCATCTAAAAATTATTTTAATTATACACTTATGTCATACTTTCAGAAAAGCATGCCTATTTATTATTGAAAATGCTTTGTTTAGTAACGCTACCCCAACGATACATGCAATATCACCAGATCAAATCCGAGCAGGTCAAGTAGAGCCAGCGGGGATACGAACTAACCTTCCCCCTTTTGCAAAACTCACGATTTTTCTTTGGATGCAGACACTTGGATTGCAAAACCATCAAACATACCACACACTCACGAGATAAACGTTGTTCAGGAATACAACTCTCAGAACTGTTGCATTTATTCACATTTTCTATCTACACACAATAGTGTCCCCAGCAGGCACTTTGTCCCCAGCAGTTACAATATTGCAATCTGCTATCAGCTAAGAAAGCTTATTACCATTTGCCATTTTATTTCTTGCATAAGGCTACTATTCTGCCTTTCGAGACTAAACGTTGTCTTCATCTGCATTTCCGCATTGCATAAGGCTACTATTCTGCCTTCCGACACTAAACGCTGTCTCCATCTGCTTTTCCGCATTGCATAAGGCTACTATTCTGCCTTCCGGGACTAAACGCTATCTCCATCTGCATTTTCACATTGCATAAGGCTACTATTCTGCCTTCCGAGACTAAGTGTTGTCTCCATCTACATTTTCGCGTTACATAAGGCTACTATTCTGCCTTCCGAAGCTCTACCTCCATCTGCATCTACATGGTTGAAATATCGCCACCTACTACATTGCATGGCTGAAAAATCGCCACATCTACATCTCATGGGCTGAAAGATCGCCACCTACCGCATTGCATGGCTGAAAGATTGCCACTTATTGCATCTCATGGGCTGAAAGATATCCACACACTACACTTCATAGGCTGAAAGATCACCAAATTATCCAAAGGCGTCATCGTTCGGAGGCACCATTTTCATAGCCCGAGAACACCATGTCACAGCCTGAGGATCCCTTTTAGTTTTTTGCATATCATTATTCAAAGGTGTCATGGTGCGGAGGCACCATCCTCATAGCCCGAGAGCATCATTTCATGGCATGCGAATCCTTTATTGCACGCTTCATGGCCTAGGACATCATGGTCTAAGGACATCATTCTCATCATCTGAAGACAACATTCATGGTCCGACAGGAATGTGCATCATGTTTAAATTTACGCACAGTATATGCTTGTATTGCCTATTTGCAGGTAAACCAGCAAGCAACGACCATCTCGGCAGGAGTGATCCTACTCCAATTCCTGCAGCCCTATCAGACCTTAACCATTCACCCCGTCCTGGGTATTGCGTCCGTTCTTGAAAAGTCTCCATCGGCATACTCCGCCGACGGATCTTGAACTACATCTGGCCTGATTCCTGTGAAACCAATGATTTGTAGGCAACTCAGAAGCCAGGGTATGGCCTAAACCTCTTCGAACCGTTTCGCTCTGTCAAAATTGGCTGTCATATCTTTACCCGACAACTCTTTCATCCTTCCCGGGTAAAGAGGGGCAGCTGTTGATACCCAATTTTTCCCTATATATTTTTAATATACAAGATACTTTCGAAACAACATGTGTATGCATGTATAAGTGTGTCCAAATATTTTATTATTTTTCCTTATTTTCTTTAAAGATTTTTTAACCAATTTATTCCCCTATTTTATTCATAAAAACCCAATAATAATTTCCAAAATTATCATTTTTGGTGATTCATTTATTGGATTCTCATATTTTTATTAAAATATTGCAAATATATTTTTGCATATTTTTACAAATTTATTTAGTATTTTTAAAGCTAAATTGCATTATTGCAATATTAGCCCCTTTTAAGATTTAATTGCGTTTACATTTATAAAAATTAAGTCTAGTATTTTTAATTTGATAATTACGTGTTATAAATCATTTTAGTACATTTAATTTATTTCCAGAAATCAATTTGCTATTTTTTATAATTTTAAAAGAGGAAATTGGCTATTTAAATAATAGCCCAAATTCATTTCAATCATAGCCTAAATCCTACCCCAATTTTAACCCAATTCTCGACCCAATTGAACTCATCGGACCAGGCCCAAACTTAGTTTCATAAACCGCCCCACTTACCCGTTTTAATCCAGGCCGTTGATCACTCAGATCAACGACCAATAATCGCCCTTGCCTTAATTAATTCCAAACGACCCCAAAACCCCATCATTTCTCACTTACCGCCGCCTTAGAATCCCCCTCCTCTCAAACACTCTATGCAACACCACTCAAACCCTAGCCGCCGCTACCCTAATCCGCCCTAATCCATGGCCTTCCGAGGTCATCGTAGACCAATACCAGCCTTCCCTAGCTCCTATGGTCCAACCTTCGTTCGATTTTAGTTCATGACCCTTCTTCGGCCATCTTTGACCTTTCTTCGGCCGTCCATGGTCATTCGAGTTAGACCCTTGGCTCTCCTGGTTAGATCGGTAACTATTGAAGCCTTTCTCATCTTTTCTGGGTTTTCTGAAATCGTAATCTCTAAGGTCTTTCGATTTCTTTCAGATCTACTTTTGACCTATGCTTGCTCTGAACTTTTAAGCATATTCTCAAAGTTTCTTCAATTTTGATTTCAAATACGACTCTTTGTCTTTTTCCGATTAGGGTTTTTCCTGTTAAGTTATTTCAAAATCTCTTCTCTGACTTATAATATGTTTAAGATGTGCGTTTGTTTGTTTAAAATCTTACTTGGCTCGTCTGTTTACCATCTTTCGAACTCGTTGTTGTTGAAAACCCTGAACTCTTGTGGGTCTCAGTCGAGTTCTAAAAGTTGTTTGTTAGATGAGTGTTCGTTTGGTTAAGTTTTGTTTGATCTATTTTTAGGGCTCGACTATTGTTGAAAACCCTGTGGCTTTGGGTCTGAAACTGTTAGTTTAAATGCCTATCTCAATTTGAAGTTCCTTGTTTCAGAATCCCTTTTCCTTTATGTGATTCCTCTGACTATGGGTTTCTACTATCTTTAAAACTTGACTATGCCTGAAACCCTAAGTTTTCAAAAGGTTTCTCATCTGTTACTGTGAGACCTTTGCATGCTTCTGATACTCTATTTTTTCTTCACTATTGATTCAATGTGACTTGACCTGCTTGATTAATATGCTTCGAGCGTTTGCTTTACTACTAGGCAATCCTAATTTGACCGCATACAGATAGTCCCCTCATTTTTTGAGAGTAATGACAAGAAACGATTTTAGCCCTTGATCTTCACCTCGATACATCATGATGTAAGCAGCTGAGGTAACCTAAATGTCTTGTTAGTACAGTTTCCTAGGCATTTAATGCACGTCACTCAATGATCGACTATTACTAGCTTTGAACCGTCTTTGAGACATTATAAATACCCTCATTCTTCATTTTCAAACCTTACTTTTAAGTCTAGATCTCTGTGTTTCTTCGCTTGTCCTATCCCAAAATACCAAGTATTCCTTTTTAATTTCTTTTATTCTTCATCCATAAAAAGTAAATGGCTAAAATTTCAAAAACTCTTCCGTAAAAGGAAACCTCTTCTTCATCAAGGCCCGCCGTTGACGGAACTGTGGCGGAGCCTCTCCTGGAGGACTTTGTTCCTACAAAGTCCCCCACTACTGCTGATTTTATGGTAAAAAATACACCCTCGGTACTAGGTCAATGCGAGCTGGTCTCGAGGTACATACGTACAAATACAAATGATCATTTGAAACCAGGTAAAAAAGGATTGTAACTGGGTCGGTAAGCAAGTGGTGGTACCCTCTCCTGAGGAATCGATCACTACCCATGTGGAAGGTTTTCTAAGTGTTTACACTTACTCTTTCACATTGGGTCCTTTAGACCCCATCATCATTGCCTTCTGCAAGTGGTACGATGTTACCTTCGGCTAGATCCATCCTTCCTTCTGGAGAATAGTGATTCTCGTTCAATTTTTTGTAAGCAAGATTGAGGGGTACCCTTTAACCCTCGATCACCTTATATGTCTCTACAGTCCTCGGCTCTATCGAGGAGGATTGATCAAGCTTTATCGCCAGGTCACAAAATTCCCATTCTCGAGCATAGACGAGACTCGCAACCGAGGTTGAATATGCCGGTTTGTCCGAATAAGGACTTCGGACCTGATCCCAGCCAAAGATATGCCGTTTCTTGAAAAATGGAACATGAACCATAAGTACCATTTTGCTTTGAATGCCTAATTTTGTTGTTTTTCTTCTTATTTCCTTTCCTTATCTATGTTTGTGGTGTTGTAGTTGTGACCCATGTGCTGAAAGTAATCCCCGATCTTAAGCAATGGGTCGAAGGCTTAGTGTCGCAGATTGTACTCCGAGCATTCTTGGACATAGTTGTCAAAGGGTCAATGGTAGGCCCGTAACCATGATAATCACGATTTCCAGTCGGGTTTCGTATTGAGCTTACTTGTTTTTTTTTTCCTTTTGTAGGCCTCAGGAAGGATGTAACAATGAGGCCCCCATCTGTTGAAGAAGAAAACCTTCCCCTTCCACCTACCTTGAAACAGGTCATAGAGATGAAAAGAAAGAAGGCTTCGAGCTCCCCAAACTTGAAAAAGCCGAAGAAGAAATCGACTCGTAAACACAAGGGGAACACCATTGCCCTTTCCTTGGACTCAGTCCATCGGCTAAGGGACGATTCTGAAGAAGAGGAAGAAGATGAAGAAACCAATCTAGTTGCCCGTGTGCGAGCTGGTTCTTCAATACAAAAGCCCTCAGTATCGGATGGGGTTCCCGAGCTAAGAAGAGTTGAGGCCACTCCGTCTCGAGCCGAGGTGATCGAAAAAGAGATCGGGGCTGAGGCATCTTGAGTACCTGAAGATTTCCTGAGGGTTGACCTCAGAACGATTAATATTTTCGGATCCTCCCAAATTTTAGATGCCATGATCCGTGAAGCCAATATGTTAGAAAGTCGTTATGGCGAGGGTCCTTGGGGGGAGGTCGATATTCACGATTTCTTAGACGGGGTTGAGTTTGCCGCCTTGGGAGATGTCACCGGGTTCGGTGACTTACCGGTTCCAATGAACCACTGACATCAGATGCCACTAGACCTTCATCGAGTCAAAAATTGGTGGATCGATTCCCGACCCCAAGTATTAACTCCGATCGCAGGCGTAACATAATGCTATCTGTCCCGGAAGATAATCGAGTGTTTTCCTCCCCCGTGGGGATTGCTAGCTACCTAAGGTGCTTGGTGACCGAGGAAGACTGAGCTATGCTGAATGCTATGGGAGCCGTTTGTCTATTCAATGAGGCCTAACATGCTCTAAATCAGGTAATTTCGAGGGCCATTCCATTATTTATTTTAAAACTCGGAGTTTTTAGGTAATCCTAACACCTTTTTCTTTTTGCTTGTAAGATTCAGTGTTGCATCACGAGGCTTTCCTTCGAGTGCAGAAGGAGCAAAGCTGAGGTTCGGGACCTCACTGAGAGAAGTGACACCTATAAGTTTTTTAGTGAGAAGCTTCAAGAAGATTTAATGAAGGCTCGGGATGAGCATGCTGAGATGACCGAGCAGGTATTCCGAGTGCTTCACAGTAGTGAAGACCAGATGAAAATAATAACTAACGATCCAATTTTGCAGGTCCAGCAGAGGCTCGAACAAATTAGGGAGCTTTAGAAACAAGTAGAGTCAATCCGAGTTGAGGCTGAGGAGTTCAAGAAAACATGGACATCTTAGCCTCGAAAAGAGAAATTGGCCAAGCACAACTGGAATCCATCGAGGTCTAGCTTCGAGCTGAAAGAGAGAAGGCCTCGGTACAAGCCAAGAAAATCGAAGAGCTTCAATCCCAATTAGCCAACTGGGTCAAAGAGCTCGAGGTGGCCAGATCTGTGGTGGCCGCGGCCAATATTAAGGCCCAAGCTAATGCGACCCAATACAAGGTCGATATTGAATCCACCCAAGCACAGGCCAAGAGCATGGTGGATCATGCAAGGTGGCAAGCTCGGAGGGAGGCCCTCGAGGGGGCCCATGCTCAAAGCTTCAATATATCTACAGAAATCGAGATTTCTAGGGTAGAAGAAACAAGGGCTCAGAAGCTGGATTTTCCGGGAAGACTCTGAAGGCTAAGATGCTTATTCCGATAAGGACCATGCTATTTAGGCTTTGTAATTTTTGTAATTTTTTTATTTTATGTTAAGGCCAATTGGCCCATGTAAAGAACTTTTAATCGGGCCATATGGCCCTTGTAAAAAGCCGTTTAAGATACATGTATAATTCTTTTCCCTTCCACGGGTTCTGAATCTATTGTCTTCAATTAGTTTATACAAACATCAAAGGTGCCTTGGAATGAGGTTCAATTCGGAGCTTCCAGATAGTAAGGGCCGATAATAAGTATTGGCCTCAACCATTTCTGATCGATGCACCCCGAATGGTTATTCAAACTTGAGCTGAGGTAGCCCTTAGGCTTAATATATAGATACAAAAATGAGATGATTTGTTCGAACCTGAATCAAAGTAACCTTTAGGCTTTATGATCGAGTGAGGACCTGCTCGAATTTGAAATAAGGTAGCCCTTAGGATTTCTAGTCGATTGAGAATGATCTCTCCAATTCGGAATGAAAGTAGCCCTTAGGACTTTGTATTTTTGTATTTTTCGAGGCCATATTGGCCGTTGTAAGTTTTTTTGTATTTGGCCGATCTGGCCTTTGTAAAAAGATAGTGTTTATATATATAGGCTCTCAAATATTTTCCTTTGCTTTATCATTCGTGTCACAAAAGGTTGAGAATGCCTTAGCAAGAAATGATAGGTTGTGTTCGACGGTTCGAACAAACCCTTGCCTTTATTACCTTTTTGGGTTAAGGCGTTATCGGGGTTCGACGTTATCGAAGTTTTTCCCGAAAATATTTTACGTTTAAGATTCTGCCTAGGGTGGCCTTTAGAACTGATTTTGAAAGAATTTTTTCTTTTTCGAAGGCTTATTTTTGTGATGGATTTCAGACGTCTCCGAACCTTGTTAAACTGGCCGTAGACTTTTAGTTCCGGCATAGCCCACTGAGATTACTTTCTTGAGTTATCCAGGCTTGCCTAAGGCAACACTCTCCGAGTGAGTTTGGCGGTGGCCTTTAAAATTCGAGGATTGCCTAAAAGGTCTTATGCCCTCATGCTTAATAGTTCGATATATTCAAGTTTATTTTCGGATGGCAGTCCCTGAGTGTAGGGGTGATTATCCGAACTCTGGTTATGATCGGCCTTTGAGCTCGTTTCAATAATAGATCGAAAGTATTGAATGATAAAGTAGAAAAACTTTTTTCTAGAACATGAGATAATTGCAAGGAAAAATACTTCTCTTTATTCTTGTGAAAAATGATTACACATGCGTACATGTTTTGTGCCAGGGCTCGAGCAACCTATGTGGGCATGGTTTGTTCGACCGTTTAGCCCTTACAAATCTCACCTATCGAGATCCCGTTATTATGAAGTAATTTCATCGCAACAAAGTTGACATCCAATGGCAATGCCCCCCAGTATTCGAGGTTGATTGTAGAGGAACCTCAGATACTATTAGTGCTGTCTTTGACACCGATTCGTGATCGGCCTTCGATTCTATGTTAGCACAATCCACTATTTCCTCGTTAAAAACCTTGCTGAAAAACCCAATTAGGACAAAAACGGTTCAAGGGAAAAAGAGTGCAACACGTGCTTTCAGACTTAAAGGCTTCGTGTCGCTCCTTGTTAATAACCTGCAAGTGTTAGTCAAAAAGTATAAAGAACTGTAATGGGGTCGTACCTCAGCAGTAATATCGTTTGAGATGAGTTACATTCCAATTGCTTGGTAACTGCTCTCCATCCATCGTTCCGAGCTTATAGGACACTTTCCCTGTGATCTCAAGAATCTAGTAGGGCCCTTCCCAATTCGGACCCAATTTCCCTTCATTTGGATTTTGGGTGTTTAATGTGACCTTCCTCAGTACCAAGTCCCCAACATTAAAATATCGAAAGTTGGCCCTTCTATTATAATACCTTTCGATCCATTATTTCTGGGCAGCCAATCGAACAAAGGTAGTTTCACGCCATTCATCTAATAGCTCCAGGCTCGTATTCATGGCCTCGTCATTTGATTCCTTCATAACATATTAGAATATGATGCTGGGCTCCCCTACTTTGACCGGTATTAAAGCTTCAGCACCATAAACCAAAGAGAATGGGATAGCCTGGGTACTGGACTTCAAAGTCGTGCGATATGCCAAAAGGACTTCAGGCAAAGTTTCTGTCCATTTTCCCTTGGCGTTGGTCAACCTATTCTTGAGGTTTTGGATTATGGTTTTGTTGGTCATTTCAGCTTGTCCATTCCCAATAGGGTGATAAGGTGTTGATAAGATCCTTTTGATCTTGTGGTCTTTGTGAAATTTGGTCATTTTGCTGCCAATAAACTGTTTTCTGTTGTCACATGCAATTTCGGATAGTATTCCAAATCGACATATGATGTGGTCACAAATAAAGTCGATGAATTCCTTTCCCCAGACCTTCTGGTATGCCTGTGCTTCAACCCATTTAGAAAAATAATCAGTCATAAACAAAACAAATTGAGCCTACCTGGCACTGATGGAAGAGGGCCGGCGATGTCCATCCCCGACTTCATAAACGGCCATGGCGATATAACAGAATGCAGAAGCTCCCTGGGTTGATGAATCATCGAAGAATGTCTTTGACATTTATCACATTTTTCAACAAACGCCTTCGCAACTTTTTCCATATCGACCCAGTAATAGCCAATTCTGATCACCTTTCGAACCAATGATTCGGTGCCTGAGTGGTTCCCGTATATGTCTTCATGGACTTCCCTCAAAACATATTCGGTATCCCCCAATCCCAGACATATTACTAGCGGACCATCCAATGCTCTCATGAGTAAGGTTCCATCTTCGGACAAGCTAAATTGGGCTGCCTTTGTGCGCAGGGCCCTCGATTCCTTTGGACTTGATGGAAGTTTTCCGTTTTTCAAATACTCTATGTATTTATTTATCTAATCCCAGGTCAAGCTTGTGAGTTTATCTCGGCGTGGCCTTTTTTGTCCACTGACCTCATGAGTTGTACGACAACCCCCGAATTGAGTTCATTGTCTTCGACTGATGACCTTAGGTTTGCGAGGGCATCGACATCGCTATTTTGATCTAGCGGCACATGTTGCAAAGTCCATTCCTTGAATCGGTGTAGAGTTACATGTAACTTATCCAGGTATCTTTGCATTCGTTCCTTTCGAACTTCAAAGGTTCTATTAACCTAATTCACAACAAGGAGGGAGTTGCATTTGGCTTTGATCACCTCTGCTCCCAAGCCTTTGGCCAGTTCGAGACCTGCAATCATGGCCTCATATTCGGCCTTGTTGTTAGTCACTTCTACAGTTCTAATAGATTGTTTAACCACGTTACCTGTGGGTGGTTTTAGCATGATATTGAGTCTGGACCCCTTTACATTCGAAGCACCGTTCGTAAAGAGGGTCCAAATTCCCGAGGATGTAACCGAGTTGACTAATAGTTCCTTTTTAACCTCGGGTACCAGGGCCAGTGTGAAGTCAGTCACGAAGTTTGCTAATATTTGAGACTTGATGGTTGTTCGAGGTTGATATTCAATATCGTACCTGCTGATTTCTATAGCCTATTTGGCTAATCGTCCCGAAAGCTCGAACTTATGCAAAATATTTCGAAGATAATAATTTGTTACAATGCATATGGGATGACATTAAAAGTATGGTTTTAGTTTCCTATAGGCGCTTAGCAAAGCGAGCGCTAACTTTTCTAGATAAAGATACCTAGTTTCGGCCTCACCTAGGATCCGACTAACATAGTAGATGGGGAATTGTGTACCTTGTTCTTCTCGGACTAGGACTCCACTTACTGCTATCTCCGATACTGCTAGATATAAGTAAAGTTGTTCATATTCCCTCGGCGTGTTAAGTAGCGGCGGGCTCGGCAAGTACCGTTTAAGCTCCTCCAAGGCTTGTTGGCATTCTGGAGTCCATGTGAAGTTATTCTTCTTCTTCAGCAACGAAAAGAACTGATGGATCTTATGGGAGGACCTCGAGATGAATCGCCCCATGGAGGCTATGCGCCCTGTCAACCTCTGCACGGCCTTTACGTTCTCTACTACTATGATGTCCTCGATAGCATTGATTTTGTCGGGGTTGATCTCGATTCCTCGATTGGATACCATGAAGCCAAGAAATTTGCCAGAGCTTTCCCCGAATGTGCATTTTTTTGGGTTGAGCTTCATGTTATATTCTTCAGTATATTGAAAGTTCCATGCAAATGCTTCAAATGGTCCTCTGCTCGCAGGGAATTAACTAGCATGTCATAAATATAAACTTATATAGATTTCACTATTTGTTCTTCGAACATTCGGTTTACTAGGTGTTGATAGGCTGCATCAGCATTTTTTTTAATCTGAATGGCATTACAGTATAGCAGTAGGTACCATATTTAGTGATAACGAGGTCTTTTCCTGGTCTTCCAGGTTCATTCGCATTTAATTGTACCCAGAATAGGCATCGAGAAAACTGAGGATCTCGTGGCCGGCCGTGGCATCGATCATGCAATCTATATTATGCAAAGGAAAAGAATCCTTGGGGCATGCTTTGTTGAGGTTTTTGTAATCTACACGTATTCTAAGATTTAGTTTTCGAAGTCGACTAATTTGCACGATAAGGAATAAAAAAAGTGGAGTTTTCCTAACAGTTCTGTAGACTCTCGAAGATAAGTATAGACATCTCCGTACTGATCTACAAGACTCTAATAAACCTTCTTATGACTCGTAACACCTATGAACCTAGACCTCTAATAGCAACTTGTCAAGACCCTAATTTCCCACCTTAGGATGTCGTGATGGTAGCTAGTCTCTAAGACTAGGTAAGCCTAACATGTGATAATAACTTGACAAAAATAATCAAACATAAATACTAAAGCAACATTAATAATCTCTTACGAACTTCCAAACTAGAATCTCAACCACAACTCTCCCTAAAACTAGTGGAGACTGAGTCATAAGCTCTATAAAGTAATCTAGAATGTCTATTACAACACTATCCGAATGATAAAAACAACAAAATGAAATGATATGGAAGCTGACTCTAAGGCATGTGGACTTCGAGCAGATATACATTGAAGTCTCCGGATAGCAGCTACAATCAACACTAACATCCAACACGAGCGGATGTACCTGGATCTGCACAAATGATGTGCAGAAGCGTAGTATCAATACACCACAAAGGTACCAAGTAAGTATCAAACCTAACCTTGGTAGAGTAGCGACGAGGCTAGATTAAGACACCTACTAGGACATAATAAAGAGAATGAAAACATAACAATAAGAAGTAATGTAAAACAGAGAGATATAATAATGAAGCAGTATAATAATGTAAAGTAATGACAAAATTGTAAGCATAAAGGCAACGATAACGAAGAAATAAATGAGAACCACAGTTAGCCAAATACGGAACAAATTGATAAAAACAACGAAGAATAAAAGCATCAAGAATATTTCAACCAATAACTTTTTCCAACATGAGATGCATAATAAGAATCACAACCAAGGTACCGCCTCATATAAAAAAGAATCATAACCGAGGTACCGCCTCGTATACAACAAGAATCACAATCGAGGTACCGCCTCATATTCACATTTCTCAATTTAAAATCATAATCTTCTACCGTTGCATGAGCCTTAAATAAGATAGTTCTGAAAATATTTTTCTGAAATAGCTACACGCACTTTTGCCCATCTTATGATGTCGCGTGGCTTCAAGTAATTACCTTACTAGTAACACATACATAAATCCCACCTTATGCCACCAAATACACATTAACCCCTATCCGTATACCATTGCATGCACATCAATATCACAACACAATAATAACTCCCACCATAAGTGCCCATATGCCACAACTTGCCAAGAATCAACAATATCAATGTTTCCACAACAATATCCATGGACCAACAATGTATACAAGAATATCAACAATAACAATAAATGTGAAGTTCCCAATAAGGAAGATATCTCAACAATTAACAACTTCACCTCAACGTGATAACGGCTTATACAACCTCAACACTAATAACTCAACAAGAAAAAACTCCATGAAATAACAATTTACAAGCAAAGGTAATTCAACAATTTAAGAGATAACGAGACTGTAAGGAAGCCAATTCTTTCAACTAAAGCATGTAAGATCAAAATGACAAGTAGTAGACGGCACAAGTGTCACCAAGGTGTATTAAGGCATGTAAGGGAAGACTAACGCATGTAAGATTAGATTAATAATGAGAACAAAAAACATGTTAAGGCAATTCAATTAAAGGCATTGAAAGAGTCTAAATAACCTAAATCGATCAAATACCACATATAACCCGAGTACCCACTTGTCACTTTGCGTACACAACTTTCACATGACAAGATTAACATACTCAATCGCAAATCCTAAGGGGTAATTCACCTACAAAATGTTAGGCAAGTCACTTACCTCAACTAGGTCAACTCAATCTTCAGAAATATCTTTTCCCTAAAATTTGCCTCCCCAAGCCTGCTGACCTGGCAATTGCAAAGGGTTGAGTTGCAATTGCAATAATAGAGCACCAGCAATTTCATTTTCAGTTCAAAGCATTCCAAAACATGTCCGAAACTCATCCGAGCCCTCGGGTCCCAAACCAAACATCTAGTCAAGTCTAAAAACATCATATATGTCACACCTCCTTTTTACCTACACCCTTGTAAGGGAGTATATAAGGGAGTTTTTTCCAGCTTAAAGTGACAATTGAAACGGGATTATTTTATTAAAATTTAGAGTCTCCACTTGGGATAGTTTATGGCGTCCCAAGTCACCGGTTCAAATCCCGAATCAAGGAAAAGGTTGACTCTGTATTATAGTCCGCGAACACAGAAATACGGGTAAGGAATTCTGTTAAGCCGGGAGAAGATGTTAGGCATTCCCGAGTTCCGTGGTTCTAGCACGGTCGCTCAACTGTTATTATTGGCCTATTATCTGATTTTAGTACATGTTTTAGCCTATGGTTAAATTTTAACGTTATAACCGCTTTTATTTAAATATTTTTAGGAAGATTGCAACGTCATTTAAAATATGTCTTGAACCACATCACATAAATGCACCCGCAGTCCGTAACACATTTTATCTAACGTTGTTGAGATTTGGATTTGGGTTGCATAAATGCGCACCCGAGTTTAGGAAGGTAATTTTAATTATGCGCCTAAAGCAAGTACGCATTTTCCAACTTTGCGAGGACCATAGAAATTTTCTAAATGGCGCGCCTCGATTTCTAAAGGATTAAGATATTAAACAAGCGAGGGCCTTGCGTTTTAAGATTTTATTTGGCATAGCGTACCTCAATTCCAATTTTAAAGGGAATTAACTAAATTAAACTGCATGAAGAATTTATAATCACTAATGCGAAAGTTTCAAACTCAATGTCAATAATTCGTATGCTAACAGTTCGTTTCATCAAATTGAGCTTATTAAAAGAGCCCAGGTGGGTTATGGACCCGTTGTGCAACTAACTATCTTTGTCAATAAGAAGGAAAACACAAATAGGCTCAAACGTGAAGCCCAAAAACTGAAATGTACCCAGCAGAGGAAACTTGGCACAACTGGGCCAATGCTATAGCCCAATTCAATGCTTTAAGCACTAGTCGCTGCAAGAAAATCACATTGTAATAAAAATTCAAAATTTGGGCAACCAACTATTAACAATTCATACACGCTATTTTATCATTTTAAACCATCCATTCGAGTTTCCAGTAGAAGAAAGCAATTTCAAAGTTTCAAATAGGCTCCATTCACCTGCTGAGTTCTGATCTCATGCTAACATACTTAAACAAACCATATGATTCAGGCTTGCTATAGAAAAAACCAAATGTAAAGAAGTGATCCAAATCTGAGAATTCCATGAGTCAAGTTCAGGTTCCATTTAAGATTTTATTAAACTCCAAGATGCTCATGTGTGAGAAAAGGCAGGATTGCATGAGAAAAACTAAAACCATTAGACTATACCTCAACTTATTCGCAAGCAAATCTAAAGAAATGATTAAGGGGAGATAAAATTAAACCAAAACTACTGAACCTACAACATGAGTGAACCAAACTAATAAGCATCCCGCCCATAGCTATAAAACATTTTCAAAGACCAGCCAGCCTCGTCAGTAAGCTCAATAGCAACCATCCTCAATTACACAGATAATACAAATTACTGCACTTAAGAAGCTAGACTAGAATGGACACTAAACTAAAAGAACAGTAAGATCACATAGATAATAAGTAACAAGGAATTAGCATTTGTCAACTTCTTCAACTTGAATTAAATAACTCAAACCATAGCTTAGCCAAAACTTCATTTCCATTCATGGTGTGAAGAGAGTACCTAGATACATCAGCCAAAATAGAAGGAAAAGAAATGATTAAGGATCAGAACTTCAGCCCACAGCAGCAATATTGCAACAAACAATGGAATAATGCACAACAAACTTCAGATTTTTGACTCAGATCCACACTATGGAAACCCAAATTCGAATTACTCTATTGAGCCTTGAAATTCTGATTTATAACAGTAATTTAGAAATCCAAAAACCAAGCAAACTATAAACAATTTTTGGTCTCTTTTGCACTTGAGAGAATACTCAGCCCTTTCTAATTTTCCAAATCTGATCCCTTCCGGTCTGACTTGAGTGTCAAGTTAGGATGCCTTTATAGGCAAGCTATTAGGGCAGCTTAAATAAAATCAAGTTTTCACTTTGCACCTTCTGAAATTTTTATTTTAGCCTAGGTGCCCTTACTTTAATTTTCAGAATTCAAAATAGCTCCCACCCCAGCTTCCTAGAAGCTTCCTAATTCAGTTTTTAAGATTCCCTCAATCAAACTTCCCAAACTAACCTTTAAAACCCCACTATTTACTTTAGAATTCCAAAGGTGAGCCAAACTGACCCAACTCCAACTGGTATGGGTTTGAGACCCAAGTTGAATTCCCTCTTGGGCTCCTGATTATTTTGAAACAAAGCCCAATTCAACCCAAGCGGAAATCCAAAATGAAGGACTGGCTGAATTGGGAATTCAAGCCAATCAGGAATAAACCAAAAAACCTTTTAAGAGGAAACAGAAATAGAAGACAAGATGGGGATGAACTAAATGACAGAACAAATGAATTAAACATGCTATCAAGCTAAAAAAGCAACACGGACGGACGAACCAACAAACCTATGATGAAGAGAAGGAAAACGGATACAACAAAGAATAAAAATGAAATCAAAATGACAAAAAAAAAATCATGCAAGACCAGCAAACGAACAGAAAATACCTAACAAGGACGGCCCACCTTGAAGTTTCTCTTTGACCTTTCGATTTTGACCGAAAAGGGTCTTAATCATGTGTTTTCAGAGGAAAACACATAAACAATATCCCTCTTGGCCTCAATCTTTACTAACTCTGCCGATTTTGAGATATTGAAATTTTTGGTTTCATGTTTCGATTTAAGATTCGATGAGTTTGGGCAAGATTTGAGGGTAATGGAGTGTGGATTTAGAAAGAGAGGAGTGAGGAGGTTCTAAGGTGTTAGTTTGGGGGCGGTTTAGGGTGGCGCCGCCACTGGAGGACATCATGGCGGCGCTAGGTTTTCTAAAGTTTGAGGCTTTCTGGTGGGATTTGAGAGGAGTGGAGCGTGGATTTGGGATGACGAGGTGGAGGAGAAGCAGTGGTGTAAAAATAGGGGTGATTGGCCTCCGGCCACTGCCGTGGGCAATTTCCAGCGGGCGGCGGGCGGCGGACGGTGGTTCAAGGTGGTGTTTGGTTGGGGTCTCTGAGGGTATTAGAGACGATGATGTGGGGGGGGGACGTTTGGACATTTTAATACTATAAGGGGTCCTAGTTTTGGACCGTTTGATCAACTGAGATCAACGGTCCAGATGGAGAATGACTGAGACGGGGTCGTTTGGTGACTAAACGGGGTCGTTTGGTAATGGAACGTGGCAGATCGGGTTCTGGGCTCATTTGAACGGGTTTGGCCGGGTATCGTTTGGGCTGACACATATTTGGCCCAAATACAACCTCTATTTTTCACTTCTTCTTTTCAAATTAACTCTTTTTAATTTCAAACTCTTTTTTTAATTTCCTTTTCTTCTTTTCATTTCTTATTTCTTCGAAATTAAATTTAAAATTCTTAGTTAAATCCTAAAACCAAATTAACTTATCAAAAACACTAATTAAACCCAAATAATAATTATCACAATTAATTAAGATCCAAATTGAAGGGAAAACTACCAAAATTTAAAGATTAAAATTAAAGAGTGCAAATTAAACTATTTTTTTGTATTTTTTCCAATTTTATAAACAACTAATTTTCTAATTAATCTTAAAAATGCAAAGTCAAATTCTAAATGCAAATGCAACCTATATTTTGTATTTTTCATAAACATGCATCAGCAAATGCAAACAATTAACAAGAGAGTGCTACAAAATTGCAAACCAATGAAAAAGAATTATTTTATTTTGAATTTGTGGGAGTAATTCATATAGGGCAAAAATCACGTGCTCACAGCTGCTCCTCTTTTCTTGGAAACACGAAGAGTTTTCGTGAAAAGATAAAGTGAGCATATACGAGCGATTTTTGCCCGTTTGAATACTCCGTGTGAAGCATTTTTGAATGATTTGACCGCACCCTGCTTCTGAGGTTGCCTACATATCCTTGGCTATAAAGGAATCAGGTCAGTGTAGTTTGGGAAATTTTGTTAGCTGGGACTACCATGAAGCTGTGATTTCACTGTTGCTGCTGTTGCTGCTATTGCTTACTGAATCCCTTGTTACACCATGACAAAATAAAAGAAGCTAGACTAAACTATGATCTATGAATTACAAGAAATCCTATCTATATCTTCGAACTTGATCTTGCAGCTCTTGTTGCCATGTTGACTTGTATTCTCCTGGTGAAATTCCTTTGTTGTCGACTGGAATTATAATCTGAGATGTTTTCCCTTTCTTCAGGTGGACGCCTGATTGCCAAAAACTTGAACTGTATTCCCATGCTCTCCAGGTGGGCGCCTAATTGCTGAACTTGAATTGTATTCCCATGCTCTCCAAATGGGCGCCTGACTGCTGAACTTGAATTGTATTCTCGTGCTCTCCAGGTGGGTATTCACGTGCTCTCCAGGTGGGCACCTGACTGCTGAACTTGAATTGTATTCCCGTGCTCTCCAGATGGGCGCCTGACTGCTGAACTTTAATTGTATTACCGTGCTCTCCAGGTGGGCGCCTGACTGCTAAACTTGAATTGTATTCCCGTGCTCTCCAGGTGGGCGCTTGACTTCAACAATAATAGACAAAACAAAGAAAATTTTTGCCCCAGTTTGGTAGCTGGGCACATATGTGAGTGCTATACTAAATCATATTACAAAATATTACTAAGAATTTGAAAGCTAGATCCCGTTATCCAGGAGGGCCCTGAAAGATCCTAATTAAACGACCATTTTAAATCTAAATTATATCTCTTAAAGGTATTACTTTCGCTACATCTTGTTATCTAAGCCGATATTAAAACTACACCCCATTATCCAGGAGAGTCCTAACAACTCTTAATTAAATGACAATTTTTAATCTAAGTTATGTCTTCTGAAGGTATTACTTCCGCTGCATCTTGTTATCTAAGAAAGTATTAAAGCCGCATCCCATTATCCAGGAGGGTCTTGAAAATCAGGTTTTATCCTAAGAGTGACAATTTTAAGGCTAAATTATACTTCCTTATAGCAGAACTTACGTTAAATCTTGTTATTTAGAGGAAACCTTAAAACCACATCCCATTATCCAGGAGGATCCTGAAAATCAAAATCAAGTCTTATCTTAAGCGTGACAATTTTTACGGCTGAATTATACCACCCTACAACATAACTTATGTCAAATCTTGTTATCTAATGGAAATCTTAAAGCTAGGTCCCATTATCCAGGAGGATCCTAAAAACTCCTAATTGAATCCTATCTAAAACATGCACACTTTGAAACTAACTTATATTCCTTGGGGTACATTTATGCCATATTTTGCTACTTATGATTGTTTTGATTTTTAAACTAGGTCCCATTTTCTAGGAGGGTCCTGAAAATTTACAGTCAAACCTGTCTGATGCTTTCCTTTCCTTACGGTAGGTTTCTCCAAAATAATCGAAATTTCCTGCACCTGTTTCAATAAAAGAAAAATCTTGTCAGTTTAAAATGTGGTGGTTAGTTTGTGGAATTCTGCTGAAAATGACCTCCTCGCTGTCGTGCTTTGTTTTGACTGACTTCTCTTGAACTGGCCAAGAACCGCTTGACTCCCGACTAACTTTCAAACCGCATGACATTGGATGACCTGAGTGTTCTATACCCAAACCGTTGTGTTACATATCTGACCCCATCTGTTTAAACCTCTGCATTTCCCACGAAATTACCAAACCATTTCACCGATGGAACTTCCTCTGACCTTTATACCCCATTTCAAATCATATTATCTCTAGCAATGCCTTGGCCGCCATATGTCTTGTGCAACTTTGGAAGTTGGGAGTAAGCTTTGAAATTCCTTCTTATTTGCTTAAATAGAACTGACATTGGGAACATCTTAGAGAAATAAACCCAAAAGAAATGAAATGCAATGACTTTCAGAGTTAAGGATAAGAAAAATCCAAAACTGGAAGACTATCTGAAGGGAAAAAAGAAAAGAGACTTATCTGAGTGGAGCAGCTGGCACCAATGATCATGACAGGCATTTCGGATTAATCAGCTCAATCTGTCCAACCAATCAACTTTCAGTTACTATACTTTTTTTCCCTGGAGTTTCCATAACTTGACTTCTTCACCAAAACCTTGACCTTGTTCGGCCTGCAGTGCCCTGAAGGGTTTTCACCAACAAGCCTCTCTCATTTGTTCATCTCTCAACTCACTTTTGCCTTACGGTGCCTGTGAGGGTTTTCACCAATAAGACTCTCTCATTTTTGATTTCTCTCAGCTCTCGTCGCCTTATGGTGCCTGTGAGGGTTTTCACCAATAAGACTCTCTCATTTTTGATTTCTCTCAGCTCTCGTTGCCTTATGGTATCCGTGAGGGTTTTCACCAATAAGACTCTCATTTTCATTATTTTTTCCTGCTTGGACCAAAGTGTTGCCCCTGATATGAATCACCTCCAATTGCTTGATTGGAAGGTCTTTCTTTGGACCGTAATGTGGGCTTTTGTATAGGGTTAGAAAGAATGGGTATCAAATGCTCAAAACAATTCAAATGGGTTCAAAATTATAACTTTTGGAATCCGATTTCTTGCAACAACCACAACTTCTGCCCCAATTTCTTTGCTTGGGACTTTTGGATTTTTGTTTTGATAGGATCGAACCGTGAGGCTGCCTACGTATCCTTAAAAGGAATCAGGTCGAACGTAGTTCATATCATAGAAACTGCTTTGCGGTTGTGATTTTCTCTTTTTTTTTTTTCTTTTTTTGCTTTCCTTTTCTCTTCTTGTTGTTTTGTTATCTTCTTTTCTTCTTTTGTTTCTTTTTTTTTCTTTTTTTCCCCTTTTTCTTTTCTTTTTTTTCTCTCTTTTCATTCATCTCTTTTCTCTCTTTTCCTTTATTTATCTTTCATTCTTGCGTTTCTGATCTTTGCTACTGATTCCAAAAGAGGGGTATGAAAGGAAATAAATAAGGCTCAAGGGGATAACAAAGGACAAAGTGTTTAGATAGCAGAACAAAATGCCTTCATCATTCCAATCTTCAAAACATGCCAAGTATAAACAAATACAATTTAAACAAAGAAATCATGCATAATATCTCTTGACCGCATCAGAATTGATGGACATTTCTACACATTTGCCTTCTATGTCTGTTAAATACAAAGCACCATTGGACAACACTCTCGTCACGATGAACGGCCCCTACCAATTTGGGGCGAACTTGCCTTTTGCTTCAACCTGATGAGGAACTATACACTTCAATACTAACTGATCCACTTCAAACTTCTGTGGATGCACCTTCTTATTATATGCTCTTGCCATTCTCTGTTGATACAACTGACCAAGACAAACTGCTACTAATCTCTTCTCATCAATTAAACTCAACTGTTCCAAGCGAGTTTTGACCCACTCATCGTCATCAATTTCGGCCTCAGCGACAATCTGAACGGATGAGATTTCAACTTCTGCAGGTATCACTGCCTTAGTGCCATATACCAACAAATAAAGAGTTGCCCCTACTGAAATACGAACAGTAGTGCGATAACCCTGCAATGCAAAAGGCAGCTTTTCATGCCACTGTCTAGAACCCTCCACCATTTTCTGAAGTATCTTTTTTATGTTCTTGTTGGCTGCCTCGACTGCTCTATTTGCCTTAGGGAGATATGGGGTGGAATTGCGATGTGTAATCTTAAATTGTTGACACACCTCTTTCATTAAATGACTGTTGAGATTAGCACTGTTATCTGTGATGATCACCTTTGGGATCCCGAGCCGACAAATGATATTTGAGTGCACAAAATTGACCACTACTTTCTTGGTCACAGACTTTAAAGTTTTAGCTTCAACCCACTTGGTGAAATAATCAATGGCCACTAGAATAAACCTGTGTCCATTGGACGCTGCTGGCTCAATTGGTCCAATGACATCCATGCCCCACAAGACAAAAGGCCACAGTGCGGACATTGTGTGCAATTCCGATGGTGGAGAATGGTTCAAATCTCCATGCACTTGGCACTGATGACACTTGCGCACGAAACTGATACAATATTGCTCCATAGTGAGCCAATAATAACCTGCTCGAAGAATCTTCTTTGCCAACACGTATCCACTCATATGCGGTCCACAGACTCCAGAATGTACCTCGGTCATGATAGCCATGGCCTGTCTAGCAAGTATACATCTCAATAACCAAGATCCGAAGTTCTTTTGTACAAAACCCTCCGTTGAAGAAAAATCCACTCGCCAACCACCGAATTGTTCTCTTTTGATCGCTTGTGGCTTGTACTGGATACACTCCCATCCTGATAAATTCCTTGATATCGTGAAACCAAGGCTCACCATCAAGTTTTTCCTCTACCACATTACAGTAAGCATGCTGATCATGGACCTGAATATGCAAAGGGTTCACATAAGCCTTATCTGGATGATGTAACATTGATGCTAAGGTAGCCAAAGAATTGGCAACCTCGTTATGAATCCTTGGAATATGCCTGAACTCTACTGATCGAAACCGCTAACAAAGATCATGCAAACATTGCCGGTATGGTATGAGTTTTAAATCCCGTGTTTCCCATTATCCTTGGATCTGGTGAACCAGAAGGTCCGAGTCTCCCAAAACCAAGACTTCCCGGACACCCATATCTGTATCCAACCTCAAACCCAAAATGCATGCCTCATACTCAGCCATGTTATTAGTACAGTAGAAATGAAGCTGAGCCGTAACCGGGTAGTGATGTCCTATTTCATAAATAAGTACAGCTCATATCCCAACGCCTTTCATGTTAGCAGCTCCATCGAAGAAAAGTTTCTAACCTGGCTCTCCAACTTGTTCCAACTCATCAATGTGCATTACCTCTTCATCAGGGAAGTAAGTCTTCAAAGGCTCATATTCTTCATCCACTGGGTTCTCAACCAAATGGTCGGCCAATGTCTGGGCTTTCATTGCAGTCCGAGTCACATAGACGATATCAAGTTCTGTGAGCAAGATCTGCCACTTTGCGAGCCTCCCTATAGGCATAGGATTTTGAAAGATATATTTTAGCGGATCTAAACGAGAGATGAGGTAAGTAGTGTAAGATGACAAATAATGCTTCAGCTTTTGTGATACCCAAGTTAGGGTGCAACATGTCCTTTCCAGGGGAGTGTATTTAACCTCATAAGATGTGAACTTCTTGCTGATATAATAGATGGCCTGCTCCTTCCTGCCGGTGATGTCATGTTGACCTAGCACACAACC
This sequence comes from Nicotiana tabacum, assembly GCF_000715075.1. NCBI lineage: Eukaryota > Viridiplantae > Streptophyta > Magnoliopsida > Solanales > Solanaceae > Nicotiana > Nicotiana tabacum. The sequence continues at coordinate 206,844,005 of NC_134101.1, forward strand.
AAACGAATTTTCCAAAACCGTCAAATACAGAATCAAAGGTCTCCCTGGTTCTGGTGGGACCAACACAGATAGGTGTGACAAGTACCCTTTTATCTTATCAAATGCTTCTTGAAACTCGTCTATCCACTTGACTGCATCATCCTTCTTCAACAATTTGAAGATAGGCTCACAAGTTGTCGTAAGTTGAGCAATAAACCTGCTGATGTAATTCAACCTGCCTAACAAACTCATCACTTCAGTTTTGTTCCTTGGGGGTGGAAATTCTTGGATAGCTTTGATCTTTGATGGGTCCAATTCAATACCTCGACGGCTGACTATGAATCCCAACAATTTTCCAGATGGCACACCGAATGCGCATTTTACAGGATTGAGCTTAAGATTGTACATGCGAAGCCTATGGAAGAACTTTCTCAAATCCTTGACATGGTCAGACTGATTTCTAGACTTTATGATCACATTATCCACATAAACCTCTATCTCCTTGTGTATCAGGTCGTGGAATATGGTTGTCATTGCTCTCATGTAAGTTGCCCCAATATTTTTCAAACCGAAAGGCATGACCCTGTAGCAGTATGTTCCCCATGGCGTGATGAATGTTGTCTTCTCTGCATCTTCCTCATCCATTAGGATCTGATGATAGCCCGCATAGCAATCCACAAAGGACCCAATCTCATGTTTGGCGCAATTGTCAATCAGAATGTGGATATTTGGCAGTGGAAAGTTGTCCTTGGGGCTCGCCTTGTTGAGATCACGGTAATCAACACACACCCTGGTCTTGCTATCCATCTTTGGCATAGGTACTACGTTGGCTAACCAATTGGGATACCGAGTGACCCGAATGACTTTTGCATCGAACTGCTTGGTGATCTCTTCTTTGATCTTCACACTCATATCCGTTTTAAATTTCCTCAGCTTCTGCTTGACAGGAGGGAATGCCGGGTTAGTGGACAATTTGCGAACCACCAAGTCAGTGCTTAAACCCGACATGTCGTCATATGACCATACAAAGATGTCTTTGTACTCAAGTAACGCTTTAATTATCTCCTCCCTGAGTCGAGGTTCAAGATGGACACTTATCTTAGTTTCTCTAATATTATCTGGGTCCCCTAAATTGATTACTTTTGTATCACTCAGGTTAGGCTTGGGTTTTTCTTCAAAATGGCTTAGTTCTTTACTAATCTCTTCAAAGGCCTCATCCTCGTCGTATTCCGATTTATCATCACACTCTATTTCTTGAATTACTATTTCAGAATTAGATTGGCTTTTAAGACTGGGCCGAAGATTCCTCATGCATGTCATGTTATTGAAATCAGCATAAAAAGAACTGTACAAGGAAGAAAAGAAGACAAAAATAAAACTGTCAGGAATAAGGAAAAAGTGAAATTGCATTTCATTGAAATTGAAAGATAACAAGGAACCCCGGAATAATCCAGATAAACTGAAAGAAAATCAAAGCAAACTACCAAAACTACTTCCTGGTGGAGAGAGGAGTAGCTTCCCAATTGTTAATATTTGCACTGGGCCCAACAAATTGCAAATCCGCCTTGCTAGAACCCTTTTCAGCTTCCACCATGTTCACCTCGTCGAATAATTTCTCAAACCTTTCAAGCAACTCCTTATTAGGACCAACCACAGAATTGGGAACTGTTATTGCTGGGTGTTTCTTGGTGCCAAGCCTGACAAATGATTTGGAGAGACGTGGGATGGGCTTTGGGAGGACCCATGCCTTCTATTTCAACTTTCTGGCACTTTTTATGTCTGCAACTGTGGGCTTGAACCCCAAACCAAATGTATCCAAGTTTTTGGGGAGAGATACCGACTGTACGATACCTTGCAAAGATGCACCCAAACCCTTGCCCGGTACAAAACCATTTTCCAACATATCAACGGCTACCATGACTGATGCAGCAGCTACCCTCGGCGTTGGAACACATTTCCCTTCTAGAGTTTTCTCTACCGACACTGTGTCAGAAACCTGATAAACCCATGGCCCCTTGTCGTCCTCAAACTCTATGAACGGAACAATGGCATCATTGTGGGCACATAAATTATCCTCGCCGTGCACAATAATTTCTTGTCTATCCCATTCAAACTTGACCATTTGATGCAGAGTAGTCGTGACCGCTTTTGCAGCATGAATCCAGGGTTGACCTAACAACAGATTGTAAGAAACAGCCACATCGAGCACCTGGAACTCTATGGTAAATTCAATTGGCCCTATTGTAAGCTCAAGCACTATGTCCCCGACTGAATCTTTCCCTCCACCGTCGAATCCCCGAACGCAGATATTGTTCTTGTGAATTCTTTCATCATCCACCTTCAATTTTTTCATAGTGGAGAGAGGGCAAATGTTCGCACTGGAACCATTGTCGACCAGTACCCGGGTAACTACAGAGTCTTCGCATTTCAACGTGAGATAGAGGGCTCTATTGTGCTCAGTACCCTCCACGGGCAACTCATTATCAGAAAAAGTGACTCTATTTACCTCAAATATCTTGTTAAATATCTTTTCCAAGTGGTTTACTGAGATTTTGTCAGGAATGTAGGCCTCATTCAGGATCTTCATCAAAGTCCACCGGTGCTCATCTGAATAGATCAATAGTGAAAATAGTGAAATCTGAGCCGGTGTCTTTCTCAACTGCTCCACAATGAAATAGTCCTGCACTTTCATCTTTCTTAAGAATTCCTATACTTCTTCCTCGGTAAAAGCTTTCTTCACTAGCACTAAGTTGTCTTTGGAGATCTTAGCTTTTCTCAACACTTCGGGGGCAAAGCATCTCCCCGATCGAGTCAAACCATGGGTCTCACAAATTTCTTCTTTAACCTCTTTCCCCTTGTAAGTCACTATCACTCGTTCATAATTCCACGGGACCGCCTTGTTGTTGACTATCGGTAATTGAGTTACCGGCTTGATAATGACAGGGTCTCTGCGGGCACCCTCCATAATTACAACAGGCTTGTTCACCACTCCTGGCACAACAACTTTTGCTCTTTCTTGTTTTATTGCCACATCACTTGGTGTCCCCTTCTCGGCTACTGCAGATGGTTCACTATTTCCCCCACTCACCCGGATCACTAATTTCTCACTTGTTGGCTTTTTCAACCGGCCTGACTTCACTGGACCAAATCGTCATGATAGTTTGTGAAGGCTTCTTGGGCTCCCCTCCCCTATGAACTATCTCGATCATATTTGTCTCAAGATGGGCCGACATCAGATTCTGGTTAATATTGGGTGCCTCTGGAGCTTGGATCTCAATCCGATTAGTATCAATGAGCCCCTGAATAGCTGTTTTAAATTTCCAGCACTTCTCTGTGTCGTGACACAGAGCACCAGAACAATATTCGCAACTCACAGAGTGATCAAGGTTCCTCGGGGGAGGATTTGGTAGTTTTTGCTCGATCGGACTCAGCATACCCAATTGTCGCAACTTGTGGAAAAAACTGGTAGAGGATTCTCCTAGTGGAGTGAAGGTTTTCTTCATTTGCAACCTCTCATTCTTAAATGCTTGCTTGGGCCGAAAACCTGATCCAGGAGGGTTTCGGTAGGCTCTTGGGGGTGGATAGGCATTTTGTGGAGCTGGGTACGTATTTTGTGGGACTGGTGCATGCCATTGTGCGTGGGCCAGAGGTTGGCTATATGTTTGGCCATGGTGGATAGAATAATGGGGTTTTGGTGATGGGTAGTAGTTTCGTGGTGGGCTATATATGGTATGCGGGTAGGTTTGGTGGTGGGGTCGAGGCTGGTTATAGTAATGTTATGGACCCCTGGGTCCGAACCAAGCTCCTAAATCGATCGTTGCTACATCCTATTTCTTCTTCTTTCAAATTACTCCCCTAGTCCCGCTTTGTATGGCCTGGGTGGTTGCCTTAATAGCCGAATAACTCATGATTTTGTTTGTCTTGAGACCTTCTTCTACAATACCGCCCATCTTTACCACTTCATTGAAGGACTTACCTACAGCTGATACCAGATGACTGTAATACGTAGGTTCCAAAGCCTGTAGAAAATAATCCGCCATTTCACTTTCTTTCATTGGAGGATCAACCCTTGTTGCCTGTTCTCTCCACCTAAAACCATACTTCCTGAAACTCTCATTGTGCTTTTTCTCAAGTTTCGTCAAAGACAGACGATCCGGAATAATCTCGAGATTGTACTGGAAGTGGCAAGAAAATGCCTGGGCTAGATCATCCCATGTGTACCATCTTCCGTGATCCTGCCGAGTGTACCACTCCAGCGCCGAACCACTCAGACTTTGACTTAAATATGCCATTAGCAACTCATCTTTCCCGCCAGCTCCTCTCATTTTGCTACAGAAACCTCTCAAATGCGCCACTGGATCACCGTGCCCATCATACAAATCAAACTTGGGCATCTTAAACCCTACCGACAATTGCACATCTGTAAATAGACATATATCTTTGTAAGCCACAGTTACTTGACCTCCCAACCCTTGCATGTCTCTGAATGACTGTTCTAGGATTTTAACTTTCCTGAACATCTCCTCCTATTCGGGATTTTTAGATGGTTTTTCGGTTTTCGTAGGGAGGTCAAAATGAGGAGTGTAGGAATAGGGTTCGGGAACCTTGAAAGTGGGCTCCGGGGGGTAATACTGGTTGTCGTGAGTCTGGAACAGAGGCTCACTGGAGGATCGGTGTAATGCAACAGGTGGGGGTGCCACAAAAACAGGAGTGACTGGTGGAGGAGGGTACGAGATTTGTTTGGGTGGTGGAGCTTGTGATGTATGAGAAGTGGTGTCGTGGCATTGTTGGTAGAGGGGAAAGGCAGGAGATGAGTTCAGAGTGGGAGGTTCCTGGGTCTGAGCCAATGGTGGAATAAAAGCAGGGTTGGCCGGGTAAACTGGCGGTGGGTGCCCTTTTGCCCATGCTTGGTACATTTCAGCCATCTGCTGCTTCAGCTTATACAACTCATCTTTCAGATTAACCTACGATTCTTCCACCTCTTTTGACGGATCGACAATACTTACCTCAAGTTCCTGGTTGGCCATGTTCAGCTTGTTTTTTGGACCGGGTGTTGTAGGAGTGAGTTGCCAGAATGCCAATCAAACTAACCACCTACCTGAATTATAATTTCATCAATAACAAACTTGTTACCGATTAGGGCTTTAACAGATAAGCAACCGCACATTTGAGGAGTGAATGCACCTAAGCAGTTAACCGTTTCTATTATGCATTTGATCGGTTGCTTGCGTCATCCCGGATTTTTCTTATTTCCATTTGCAACTTCTCTTTTCTTTCTCTTTTTTTTAATTCTTTTTTTTTCTTTCTTTTTCATTCTTGCCTTCCTTTGCTTGATTTTGTTTTATTCTCTCATTTCTCTCTCTTGTTTTGCCATTGTTTCCTTCTCACGGTTTCTTATTTTCTCTCTTCTTTTTCTTTTCGCTCTTATTTTTCCTTTCTTTTCTTTTCCTCATCTTTTTTATCACTTTTTTTTCTTTCTTTTGGTTATGGTCGAATCCTTTGGAGATTGCCTACGTATCATGACCTAACATGAATCAGACCGAGCGTAGTTCTAGGGATAAAAATAAGTAATAAAATATTTTGGGACTTTCAAATTTCATAAAAAGAAAAATGCTTTGATTACAACGACTCAAAAACTAACAGACTCAAGAAGACACTGACAGACTTTGATGAAAATATAGACTCAAAAACAAACTAACAGACTCCAACAGAAAGGTGAAAATATAGACTCGAAAATAGACTAACAAACTCCAATGAAAATCACGAATACATCAATGCCTCAACTCCTATCGGGGCCCGCGGGACATCATTCGGTCTCGTCACGGGCCTGTGTGCTAAATCCCCTTGGAGGTGGTAGAGATTTTCCATTATCTGGCAGACAAAGGTCATCACATTGGCAAAGAACATGGATCTAGTCATATCCTCACAACTACTGCACTTCATCGCGATGTAGTCGGTGATCCTTCTGACTCTCTCTCTTATGACACCCTTTTCTTGCAATAAACACCCAATCTGTTGGGCCCTGACTTCCAAAGTTTTTTCGGCTACATGATGTTGTTCTTGAAGTTGTTCCAAATATCTTTCTAACTGTGCCATTGCTGCATAACAGTGTTCTCTTTCTGCCTTAAAGTTTTTTTGCTTGCTTGATCATTTTGTTCTCAAAGATGGTGACCCTTTTCTTTACCCCCACAACCTCATTGTCATATTTCTCTTTTAACTGTTTAACCAAGCACTCTCGTTCCTCCGCATTTTTAGCCAATTTTGTTCGAGCCCTGGCTAGTTCACCCTCTGCTTTGTTCTAATCAAAACCATACTCATCCGCCTTCTACCTAAGGTTCTTTATAAGCTTTTCATCCTTTGCACTTCTGGCGGGATATTCAGCTGCTGTTTTCATTTCTCGAATTTGGGCTCGAAGGGCCTCATTTTTTTGGATAGCTTTTTCTTTTCACCTTCATCCGCCGCGGCTTGCAAACAATTCTCCAATTGGAGATCCCTGACTTGCTTTTCCATTTTTCCTATTGTGGCCCTGTACTCATTCTCCTTGTCCAACCAAGCCCACTGTTCTTGCGACGCCTCAACGAATTCCTGAATGTGAGGCTTTTTGGCTGGTCTTTCAGGTTCAGCCCTTGCAGAGTTCTTCTTTCTATACCAGACAAGATAGGCGGGTGAGACCTCACCTCTAGATAGGTCACGCACTCGAGTGTTCGCTGTCAAATACTAGCACTCTTTCCAAATAGAACAAACTATTTCTTCATGAAATTGGCCGTCAGAGCTAACCTCGACCGCATAAACACTAAGATCTTCATCTGGGGCATCACCTGACACCTTCCCAACTGTCTCATCATCCGGTATGGAGCATAAGACTGAATGCCTCGAACACCCATTACGAGGAAGTAAGGACCAGTGGTGGGCATATACACAATTTCCTCAGCAGGAAGCCAACCAGTGTCCATTCTATTTGCCCCGCAGTGATGGAGCAAAGGCGGGATACCCAATCTCCAAACCCCTCTAGGAACTTTAACCCTGAAATCCTTGTGTCGAACTCTTTAAGGCAATGTTTCTCGGCGGTCCCACAACTCATACATTGAGGGCGGTGACACAGGTGTTCGATCATCCACATTTGTAGTAGCAAATTGCATCCCTCGAAGAAATCTGCCCCAGCTTTACAAGTTGTGAGAGCTCGGTATATCTCAGATACTATTATAGGGGCAAGGGTGCTCTTGGCGTTGGTGATCAAGACATTGATGACTCTAGCCACCCGCAGATCGATATTCCCATCTTTCGATGGAAACACCACGAGGCCTAAGAAAGCTACCATGAAAGCGAAACGCCTATGATCATCCCATTTTGCTCGGTTCCCTTTGTTACAAACCCCGCTTTCCGGGTTGTTGAATCCTCCTACATGCCCGTACCTCTAGTATATAAAACGTAGAGTGGAAAAAAGATCCTTCAACTCGGAGTACGGGACTCCCTTGCTTATTTTTAGCAAATCCATTAATTTGTGAGAGTTAACGGCTCTTGGAGCAATTAGATACTTATGCCTCAGACCTTCAGTACTTCCCATATAACCTGCTATCTCTTCCAAGGTTGGCGTGAGTTCAAAAGTCGAGAAATGCAAGATGTTGTGAGCTGGGTCCCAAAACGTAACCAACGCCTTTATGATGTCTCCTCTAGGCCTTATCTTCAACAACCCGGCGAGGCCTCCCAGATGTAGATTGACCTTATCTTGCTCTAATTTACCCAGATCCTCCCACCACATATGCAACGCCAAAGGGATTTTGTTCATAACTGTTATTGGCAAACTTTGACTCGTGCTCATTCTGCACATTTATTAGGGTGATTAAGCAAAATCAAGACTCATTTGACTCAAAAACAAAGTTAACACTATTTTTCTCTCTTTTTTCAAATTTATATTTCAAAATAAAACCCGGCTTAGCAAATACGGCCTTCAGCACTTCCGGGGTGAAGATTTTAAGGCTATGTCGGCTAACCAGCCAAAACCTTTAAAAATGACTAAAGGTGGATGTTCTTGCAAAAACAGCCTTCCGACGCCCTTTTGAGGGACATTCAGCTATTTTTGACAAGAATGGCATGACCTTACTTATTTGCAATAAACATAAAATTTTTTGTTCTTTTTGGACTATTTTTGCAAAAAAAGGAAGTTGGACCCGATGGGGGTTGCCTACGTATCTCACATCCGGTGAGAATCAAACTAGCGTAGTTCGGGCAATTTAAAACAAAAAACAACCTTTTTTCTTTTCTCTTTTTTTCCCAAAAAAAAAATAAAAATTTATTGTTTTTTTCAAAATTTCGGCAGAGTTTCAGTACCATTTGGACATCGGTATTTCAAAACAGGTGATTATCTCACTTAGCCCTCACACTGCTATTTTCTTTTTTCAACTTTCTCCTATTATTCAAAAGTCGGTCAGCATCCAACTCCGAAGCAAATAAATGTACAAGTAGCAAGTAAGAAGCATCAGGGTGGTCTTTTCATTTCAGGTACAGTTGTCCTGTGTTGAGTCTCCAAAGTCAAATGCACGTGATGCAAATAAACGCTCCTACTAGGGATCCGACATGAGGCTGAGTTATTCTAAGTTTAAAACCTAGGTGTATTGTTCTAGACTTGCCTTACCCGAGCGGACAACTCGAGCCGAGGGGGGCTGCGTACCGGTAACCAAAAGATCATCTAGCTTTGCAACTTGTCCGAACCTCATTCTATTTGGGATATGACACTAATAGAAATAAGTCATGACCAGCGTCCACTCCTCAGGAGAGAGAAAAGAGGGGTTTCGTAGCAGTTTATACATACAGTTCTGATAATATCAAAGCGGTAAAAGCAATATTATGCACATTAGGCCCAAACATGTAATAAAATCGGACAATAAATAAAGCCAAATATAACAATTCATCTAAGCTCGAATTATGAACCCTGAACCAGAGATTCTTGGTTCGATCCCCAGCATAGTCGCCAGAGCTGTCACACCTCCTTTTTACCTACACCCCCGGAAGGTAGTATATAAGGGAGTTTTTTCCAACTTAAAGTGACAATCGAAATGGGATTATTTTATTAAAATTCAGACACGCCACTTGGGATAGTTTATGGTGTCCCAAGTCACCGGTTCGAATCCCGAATCAAGAAAAAGGTTGACTCTATATTACAGTCCGCGAACATAGAAATCCGGGTAAGGAATTCTGTTAACCTGGGAGAAGGTGTTAGGCATTCCTGAGTTCCATGGTTCTAGCACGGTCTCTGAACTGTTATTATTGGCCTATTATCTGATTTTAGTACATGTTTTAGCCTATGGTTCAATTTTAACTTTATAACCGCTTTTATTTAAATATTTTTAAGAAGATTCCAATGTCATTTAAAATATGTCTTGAACCACGTCACATAAATGCACCCACAGTCCCCAACACATTTTATCTAACATTGTTGAGATTTAGATTTGGGTTTCATAAATGCGCACCCGAGTTTAGGAAGGTAATTTTAATTACGCGCCTGTGAGCACGTGATTTTTGTTTACGCGACGATCACTCCAAAAGAAATAAAAATAATAGCAATTGGTCTCGCCTTACAATTTTTGGATTTTACGTGGCATTTTTGTTAGTTATTTGTGGTCTTGTCCATGTTTATTTTTATTCAAACAAAATATAAAAAAAAATATGTCGTGTGAACCGTAATCCGTTTATTAAAAGAAAAAATAAAAAAAAATGCATCTTTCATTCTATTTTTGTCATTAAGTGATGTTAGTGTAATTAAATGTTAATTGTGTGATAATCGTTGTTTAATGTTTTATATAGTATTATTTGGCAATTTAATTTAAGAAATTAAAAAGAAAAGAAGAAGGATTTTCGGATCGGGCCAGTCCAAATTAAAACAAAACAGGCCCAAAACTGAACCAACTCAAGCCCAAAACCTGTGTTTTGCCGGGTCCAAACCAGCTGACCCCAGGGGTGTCAAACGACGTAGTTTCGATATTGCTTGATCTGGGCTGTTGATCTCAGAGTGATCAACGGCCAATATCACATACACCTACCCGTTGTTTGAACCCGACCCATTCCACCCGGACCAACCCGAACCCAGTACTAAACCAAACGGCACCGTTTGGATTAACCTTTAGATCCAGGCCGTTGATCTCGAGGGATCTAACGGTCAAGACCCAGCCATCTACCCCGTATAAAAGCCTCCACACCATACCCCACCCCTATCCAAACACCCCTCCTTCGTCCCCATCCCTCCACAGATCCAAAACCTTAGGAACCCTAGCCGCCCCCTTTCCCCTCACCATTAATCCCGGCGGCATGGATGCCGGTGACCCCCACCTTAACACCATAGGACCGCCTCACCACCCTGAACATAGATCTATTGTCCTTTTGCCTCGAATCAAACCAGAGCTTCTCGAATCTTCATTTGAAGATTCGAGCAGAACTCCGATCTACACCAATCTACCCCAGGTTCATACCAGACACTCCCCTGACATCCCTCGTGACCAAACCATGCTTGGTTTGGTCCGAATCTAACCAGGGAAACCCAAATCCCAAATCTGCCCTCTAGGAACCCTAGGAGTCCTCATGTCTGATCTGTGTCCGTTTGAGCCAAATGGTTAGGGTCTAATGGACCTTAATCGAAGTGTTCTCAGTTGAGAACACTTCGATTAAAGTCCGTTCAACCCCAAGAAAGGTCGATTCAAATCCGAGCTAGGGTTTTCTGATTTTTCAAGGCTTTAAGGTAATTTTGTTTTCTTTATCAGTTCATTTTGTCTGTTGTAATTGAATGTCTGTTTATATGTCCAAATGTTTTGTTTGATTTTTGTTTTGAATTTTTATCGACTGTGTTGTCCACCTTGCCCGGACCCCTGTATTTGGCCAAAGTTTCTCCATTTTTGCTGATCATGTGTATGTAAGCTGTACAATCAATTGAACTTAAATTTGATTGATTGATTAATCCCCCAGTACAACTTTGGCTTAGTCAGTTCAATTTGAATTGCATGTTGATGCTGTTAGATCCCTGATCATTGGCTTCGATTGTATGTGTTACAATTAGTATAGTCGAGTCTATATACGTCGTCATAAGTTCAGCTTTGAATGATAACAATTTGATTGGTTTTTCTGCTGAAAGTCCTACTTAAATCAAATTAGGAATTGAGTATAGCTACTTATAATTGATGTATTTGAATCAGAAAATCTAAGGATTGGTTTGTTAGCTGCAGTCTGCATTGATAGCATGCGCATTTGTGGACAGCATGTGCATTAGGGCCTCTTAGAAATTAAAATAACCTGACAGCATGTGCTGTCAGGCCATTTCCAGCCTGCCCATACCTTTGCTTAGTGTAATAAGTGGATTAAAAGGGGCTGTCAGGGAATATCATGGGAGGGGGGGGGGGGTTTATTTTAAGTGGAAACTGGAAAGGGAAGAGGCCACATGGGAGGGGACCTGAATGTGTTTAACAGACTGTAAAGGGTTGGATGCTAGGCTATAAAATAGGAGAACTTCCATTGGAAGAGGGGACTGATTTTGGAGACCAGATATAGCTTCAGAAAAAGAGAGAGATTGACTGAATTTTAAAAGAAGAGAGATACCACAAAAACAAGCATATACAGATACACAAGAGAGAAAAACATACAGACAACAATCAGAAACTGTTTCTTCATATTGTTGTTTGGATTTCACTTGTTTTTCAACCTGTTCAATCAATTCTGATTCTTCCAAGTCTTAACTAAGTTTACTGGTTGTGGGTTGCATTGGTTTATTTCCTGGATTTGGTCTGTCTGGAGTTCTGTTTCTACTACACTGTTTGCTGCTGTTATTTTGGCTACTTTTTCCCTCGGCCATAACTGCATCTTACACTGGAACTTGTTCTGCTGTCATTTATCTGTTATTGCTGTTGTTCGTATACGCTGCTGCTCAACTGACTCTCCTGCTTCTTCATTGTAAGCATTTCCCAGGTACACATTTCGAGTCCCACACTGGTGTAACTGATGTAACAATGAAAAGTTTGAATTGAAAGATCTGAAGGAATTATAACCATCTGTTGTTTTACTTACAACTTTTTATAAATGATGTTAAGTTGTGTAAATTTTAGTTTGTAGTTCAATAGAGAATACATTAGTAAGTTTGTACTTAATTGAAGCTTATGCTGATCTAAAACCGCGATATTTGATTCGTTTAGTAGTATACAAGATGTAACTATAATTCATGGAATATGCAACCATTTAGTATGATTGTTAATTTAAACTCGCCCTTTTTTTCAGCATGCTTTGAATATGTAAGGGGGAACGGCTTTTAAATCTCGCCAAATATAATACAGTTTTAGATTCTCGAGTTTCAACTTCATTAGGCAGTTTATAGGACGAGTTTTGAATACCATTAGTAACATCCTTTAATAAGGAATTCTATAAATCCTGTTTAAGTGAGTTAATTTAAACTTAGCTTAAGGATGTGTTTGGAGTAAGTGTAGTATTTCGTCAATCTCGTATGTAATTCCTTTTGTAAAATTAAAGTATGTTCTATGAGGTACAGTATCCTTCACCTTGTAAATAATCAATCAGATAACTAATAAAAGGCCGGGATTAGCTAAGCATGCAATTCAATTAGCATACATTTTCTTTCTTCTATTTTTTAGAGACGAACATAGTAGAAATGTAGTCACTTTAGGATATCCCTTCTAAAATAATGAGACGAGCCTCGTTAAATAAAAAATGCAAATTACGGGGCCCTCAATAATTGATCATAATAAATACTTCGAATTTGGGATGGACTGTTTAGTGAATTTCACTGCCTTCCCCAAAGATAATAACGCGTTAGACTCTTTAGGTGCGACTCAATTAAAATTACATTCTTAAATTCGGGTGCACATTGATGTGACCCAAAATCCAAATCTCAACGGAGTCGAAATGTGTTAACAACTACGGGTGCATTGATTGTGACGTGGTTCGAGATGCATTTTCACGACGTTGCAATTCTATAAAAATAAATGATAATAATAAAAGCGGTCTTAAACTTAATAAAAGCACATAAGTCACAATATGTATTTAAATCATATATTTAGCCATTATAACAATTTAAGCGACCGTGCTAGAACCACGGGATTCGAGGGTGCCTAACGCCTTCCCTCGGGTCAACAGAATTCCTTACTTAGAATTTCTGGTTCGCAGACTTTATTTGGAAAAGTCGAAAATTTCCTCGATTTGGGATTCAAGATAAACCGGTGACTTGGGACACCAAAAACCAAACCTTTCCCAAGTGGCGACTCTGAATTAAATAAATAATCCCATTTCGAATATTGTCACTTAAATTGGAAAAACTCCCTCGCACATTTTTACCCTTCAGGGTGGGCGCGCAAAAAGGAGGTGTGACAGCTCTGGCGACTCTGCTGGGGATTAAGTTCCCAGAACCACTGGTTCAGGGTTCAAGAATTCGAGCTTAGAATAATTGTTATATTTGGCTTTATTATCTGATCTTTATTACATGTTTTGACATAACGTGCTAAACATTGTCTTTTACTGCTTTGATATTATATGAACTGTATATAACTGTGCCGAAACCCTTCTCTCTTCACCTCCGGGGATGTGCTTACTGGTTGAGACTCCCTATTCTATTAGTGTCAATACCTGAAATAAGAAAGAGGACGGACAAGTTACGAAGCCAGATGACCTTTTGGTTCCCGGTAAGTTGCCCCCTCCTCGACTCGAGTCGTCCGCTCGGGTACACAGTCTAGAACATATACCTAGGTTATAAACCTAGTATAACGAAACCTCATGCCGGATCCCTAGTAGGAACGTTTATTTGCATCATGTTGCATTCGACCTAGGGGACTCAACACAGGGGTTGAGTCCGTCTAGGACAGGCAACCTGAAATGAAAAGACCATCCTGCTGCATCCCGTTTGTTTTGCGCATCTATTTGCTTCGGATCTGCATGCTGACCGGTTTCCAAAATTTTCAAAAAAAGAATAGCAGCGTAGGGAGATAATTACTTATTTTTGGAAAAATAAAACCAATGTCTAAGTAATGTTGAAACCTCGCCGGAATTTTCTTAGAAAAAAAAAGAAAAATGAAAATAAAGTTTGTCTTTTAGTTTTGATTTATTCCTTTTAACCACTTTCAAAATCCAAAATATATATATAAATAAAAAAACAAAGAAAAAAAAATTCAAAAAAAAAAATATTTTATGGTTTCATTTGTAGTATCTCTTTAAAAGATTTTCAAAATTTCAAAAAAAAATGAAAAAAAGAAGAAGTTTAAATTTATAAATATCTCCTTAGTCTCTTGTTCAAAAAATATATATATAAAATAAAATAAAGATATATATAAAAATAGTTATTCCTCTTTTCTTTAAAAGATTTTATTTGTTTCCCCTATTTCTGACCGAACTACGCCGGTTTGATTCTCACCGGATGTGAGATACGTAGGCAACCCCCATCGGGTTCAACCCCACCTTTTGCTAAGATAGCCGAAACCAATAAAAAAAATGGCAAATGTCGCCACTTGTATAAAGAGTCGGGTGAGGCCGTTTTTTGTAAAAACAGCCGAATGTTCCCAAGCGGGACACCGGAAGGCTGACATTGCATAAACGGCCATCTTCGGTCATCATTTTTAATCGGTTGGTCCTCGCAGCTTTAAAGTCTTTATTCGAAGTACTAAAAGGCCGCATTTTGGAAATCGAGTTCGTCGTTTTGGAAAAAATAATAATAAAAAAAAATAATAAAAAAAATCTTGAAAAAAATATCTAGATAGTTTTATTTTGAATCTAATAAAAGTCTTTTCATTAGCATAATCACCCTAATAAATGTGCAGGATGAGCACGATACAAAACGAACCCTTTTCAATAATGACCAAGATCCCTTTTGAGTTGCGACTATGGTGGAACGACTTGGGCAAGGAGGGGCAAAACAAAGTAAGGAAATATCTGAAAGATCTCCCGGATTTACTAGACATTCAGCCTCGGGGTGATATTATCAGATCATTGGTCACTTGCTGGGATTCAGCGCACAATGTATTTCATTTCTCAGACTTTGAGCTCACCCCGACGTTGGAAGAAATAGCGGGATACATTGGAGATGATGAAGCTCCGTTAAGGTTCAAATACTTGATTGCACCTAGAGCCGTCACGGTACATCGGTTTCTGGATTTCTTAAAAATACTCCGAACATTTCACCATCCAGATCTTGCCAAAGGTTTCTGCAGTCTCCACCTCATGTATGCTAGATACGGCCACGAGAGCGGGTTCAATAAGCCGGATTTCAAACTATGTAGTAGAGGCAACAGACAAAAGTGGGACGAACACAGGCTGTTAGCTTTTATGACGACCTTTTTGGTTCTTATAGTGTTTCCAAGGAAAGACGGAAACATCGATCTAAAAGTAACTGGGGTCGTCAGTACTTTGCTTACCCAAGATAAAAGTACTCTGGTACCTATGATTATGGCTGACATTTTCCGGGCTCTCACTGCTTGCCGAGCCAGGGCCGACTTTTTTGAAGGATGTAACCTACTGTTGCAAATGTGGATGACCGATCATTTATGCCACCGCTCCTCGCTTTTGGGTTACGGTTCGCCCGAAAAAACTTGTATTGGAGAATTCTACACAAGAATCGAAAGGTTCAGTCTACCCTAGGGAGTCACAGCATGGACCTCATTTCTCCGAACTCTCACTACCAACCAAATCCAGTGGACTCTCGGATGGTTACCCGTTGAGGAAATCTTATACATGCCGGCCACCAGGCCCCACTTTCTGTTAATGAGACTTAAAAGCATCCAAACCTATGCACCCTATCGGGTTTTGAGGCAACTTGGGAGGTATCAAATAGTACCAAAAGATGAAGATCTGAGTACTCAAGTGATTGAAATCAGCCCAGACGGTCATTTCCCCGAAGAAGAAGTTCGCCAAATCTGGAGCGAGTGCCAACATCTAACAGCAAACACTTGTGTGATGGATACAGCAAAAGGGGAAGTTGCCCCAGGGTATCACGCTTGGTTCATAGGTGACTTGTCTTGCGAGAGACCAGCTAAGAGACCTCATCTCAAAGATTTCGTTGAGTCGTCCTAAGGGCAATGGAACTGGTTAGCAAAAGAAAAGGGGTATCGGGCAGAGATCGGTGATTTGAAGCTACAAATTGACAGTCTGAAATTCGATAACAGCATACACATCGCTGCGGATCGAGGCAAAAGGAATAGATTTATCCAAGAGAATGAAGAACTTAAGGCCCAAATCCAAGAATTGAGATTGGCCCTTGATGAACAGCCCAGAAGTCGATCAGACAAGCAGTTGATAAAAGGTTTGAAAAGATAAGTCAGGGAATGGCGAGATGGTTTAGAAGAATCTGAAAATGTCATGGCAGAACTCAAAGCACAGTGCGGTACAAGAACAGATAAGCATCGTCGATACTTGAACCAACTGAAACGTGACCACGAGAAAACTGTTGCTAAGATGAAGAGAGAGATGGCTACACTTGAGGTTAAAACAGCTAAACGGGCCGAGGATTTCCAATTTGAGAACAGATACTGCTACGACCTGTTGGCCCAAATGAAGACAAAAGTGCGGCAATTGAAAAATCGGTATATACAAGATTCTCAGGTTTTCAAAACGTGCAGTGATCAGATGAAACGCCTGCTCATAGAAAAGAAACAAACCAGAGATAGGATCAGGACCATTGCCCACGCCATCATCAGACGATGTCTGCGTTGTGAGAACATGCCCAGCGTTACCATTCTCTCGGCGGTGATGAGTTATGTCAAGCAGACCATGCATGAGTTGGAGCAACTTGAAAGGGATCTCACACCTAGGACCGCGGCGAGGCCGAACGATGCCGCATGCACCGATTTTAAAAACCATAATGTATTCATAGGTCGAGTCTGTATCTTAACATCTTCTGTCTATCTTTTCGCATCAGGGTGGTTTAGTCTGTTTGAGTCTATGTTTATTTTTAAGTTTTGTTTTTCCTTTTTCGAAATATTGCTTGTAACAAATCATTTCAGTAATAAAATGTGTGTTTCTTTTACATTCATCTATTTTTGAACTACGTAATGATCTGATTCCCGTGGCATCGTGATACGTAGGCAATCCTCATCGGATCCGGTCGCATTTTAACCACAAAAATTGAAAACAGTAACAAAAGGAGAAAGAAAGAAAGGAAAACATAATAAAAAAATAATAAAAAGAAAAAAGGAAAAAGGGGAATCCTAAAAGGAAGATGGAATGACGCATGCTTTCGTCGCAAACATGTAGGAATCCACTTAACAGTATAGGTGCATCATTCCCCAACGTGAGATTGCCTATCTGTTATTTGTTTCGAATTAACCATTCATTTGTCGTTGAGTTCTTCCAGGTTTTGGAAAAGGCGGTTGGTTTGGTGAAAGTCTGGCCTCGCACTCATACTTCACGAGGTCGAAAGGGAGTGTTCAATTACCTGTTATTAAGTCAAGAGGCGGTGCTCACACTTATTTCACAAGGTCCAAAGGAAGCATAGAAATGTCTGCAGAAATTCCTTTACCAACAGTTCCTGTTTCCGAAGAGAGTTCAATCTCGGCTGTCCTCACGCCCGAGTCCGCAACTGCGGAGGAAAATAGAATCCTGCAGCTCCGCATGTTGGAAATGCTGGACGACTGGAATAACGGAAAAGAGCCACCAAGCGTCGTCCCTGGATTCCCTGAGTTATTCTCCAGGACAAGCGGGACTTCTAATGTCCCCATAAGCTATCCTGCCACCCCATTCGGGTACCCAGCCATCTCGGCCTTCTCTGCTGGATCACCCTCTGATTCTTATCCCCGAGTGTCAACAACAGATGTAAACACAAACATCTTTACTGCACCACCCTGCCCGATCACGGCACAACCTGCTGCATACAAGCCAAGTTTTGACTCGTCCTCGTTTATATTCCAAGCACCGTCTTTCTCAATGGAATCAGCTCGGTTCATCACAATCACTCATCCTCCACAGCCTCAGGGCGAGTTTGCACCTATGCAGGATCAAAACCCCAAAATGGCTGAACAAGAAGAGATGGCCAAAAGAATGAGAAGCCTTGAACAGAGTTTGAAGAACATGCAAGGTTTGAGCGGACAGAAAAGCGTCTCCTACACCGACCTATGCATGTTCCCTCACGTGCACCTACCAATGGGTTTCAAGACCCCAAAGTTTGAGAAGTTCGACGGGCACGGTGACCCCATTGCTCATCTCAAGAAATATTGCAACCAATTGCGGGGAGTCGGGGGAAAAGAGGAATTGCTAATGGCATATTTCGGGGAAAGTCTGGTAGGAATAGCCTCAAAATGGTATATGGACCAGGAAATGTCCCGATGGCATATATGGGATGATCTCGCTAGAGATTTTGTGAGACAATTCCAGTATAACATCGACATTGCACCAGACCGAAATTCTCTGTCGAACTTGAAGAAGAAACCTTCAGAAAGCTTCAGAGAATATGCTATTAAGTGGCGCGAGCAGGCGTCAAAGGTGAAGCCTCCCATGGATGAGGTAGAAATGGTCACTACTTTTCTCCAGGCTCAAGAGTCTGACTATTTCCAAAACATGATGTCAGCCATGGGAAAGCCTTTCGCAGAAGCGATTAAGATTGGAGAGATGGTGGAGAATTGTCTGAAAACGGGTAGGATTTTGAGTCAAACAGCCATAAGGTCAACCTCCCAAGCCGTCCAAAGCGGGTCCGGAGGAATGGCAAGAGGGAAGAAAAAGGAGGAAACAGTCATGGCAACATCAGAAGCAAGGGAATATCGTAATCCCAGGCCCCGTTTTCCAGAAAGGACTCCACAACACTACTACCCCCACCAAAACATGGCATATGCTCCTTAACCATACATGGTTATGAACACCCAGCCTTATGTCCATCCGCCACAACAAGCCAACCGAGGCCAAGCTCCACCTCCCAGAAATCAGCCTCCATACCGCAACCACTATAACCCACAGCCTCCTCAAAATAATTTCCTCCCTCAGGAACCACCTAGAAGGCGGACTTTCACGCCTATCGGTGAGCCATACTCTACTTTGTTCCCGAAACTAGTCCAGTTGGGTTTCCTGCAGCCGGTCCCTCAGACAAGGCACAATCCGGCATCACCTTCTTACAAAGCCGGTGTTAGATGCGCCTATCATTCAGGACTGGAAGGGCACGATACAAATGACTGTTGGGCTTTGAGAAGGGTAGTCGAGAATTTAATAGAGCAAGGGAAAATAGTGCTAAGAGACGAGGAGGTCCCAAATGTGACTAACAATCCATTACCTGCTCACAATAATGGGCCGCTGATCGGAATGATTTGCGAAGACAAATAATTTGACCCTGCTTTGAAAGCTATAATCGCCATTGTCAACGCAGGGAAAAGGCCTGAAACAACCCAGAAACCAGAAAAAAGGGAAAAGGCCAGTACTGTAAAGTGCGAGCCCGAAAAGAAAGTGGAGAAGAAGGCGGTGCCTGTGAAGAATGGAGTTCTTTACATCCCACGAGGTCGAGCAAAGAAGCCGCAGAGCTTCGAGGTCAAAAGGGCAAAACCTATGTACGTGCCAAAGGGGGCCTATGTGGTCCGGGGGACGATTCAACCACCTCGGCTGAATGAGCCAGTGGTTATCGGACGCGTGCCACAAAAGCCGATGACAAACCCGTCCACAGTACCGTGGAACTATCAGAGGACGTTGGTAACGTACAAAGGTAAAGAAGTCACGGGAGAACTTCCGGAGAATACTTTCATTGGAAGGTATTCGAACACCCAAGAGCTAAACAACGCCACACGGAGACGTTTCCCACCAAAGAAGCCTGTAAGCGTTGATGAAGCGGAAGTTTTCTTCCAACGAATGAAAACGCCGGACTACGAAGTGGTAGATCAACTGCGCAAGTGCCCCGAGCAAGTGTCCATGCTATCATTGCTGATGAGGTCGGCCGAGCATCAAAAGATCTTACTAAAAACCCTGAACGAAGCATACGTGCCAGTTGAAACCTCAGTCGAACAACTGGAATGAATGACAGAAAGGTTCTTCGCCGTTAACTAGGTCTCTTTCAGCAAGAACAATTTACCCCCAGAGGGAGCGGCACACAACAAGGCCTTGCATCTAACAGTTAAATGCGAAGACTACTATGTCAAGCGGGTAATGTTGGATGGGGGTTCAGGTGTTGACATTTGTCCGCTCTCCACGCTACAGAGAATGGAAATTGGGACCGGAAGAATCCACCCCAATAATGTCTGCGTAAGGGCTTTTGACGGCATCAAGAGAGACACCCTTGGGGAAATAGATTTGGTGTTGACCATAGGGCCAGTGGAGTTTGAAGTAACTTTCCAAGTGCTCGACATGGATACGTCCTACAATTTCCTCCTCGGAAGACCTTGGATTCATGCGGCAGGAGCTGTGCCTTCCACTCTTCACCAGATGGTGAAGGTTGAGTACGAAGACCGAGAGATCGTGGTCCATGGAGAAGACGAGCATGCTATTTATCGGGACCCATCCATCCCATATCTTGAACCAAGAGAAGGGAGCGAACACACGGTCTATCAAGCTTTCGAGATTGTGTTATCAGAGCAGCATGAAGAGGGAAGACCTTGCCCCCAACCTTTCTTGTCTAACGCCTCAGTTATGGTGGCTAAAGAGATGATCCGACACGGATTCAGGCCAGGGAAAGGGCTCGGACGGACATTGCAGGGAATAACGGAACCCATCACCCTGCCTTCCGCCAAAAAACCTTTTGGGATAGGTTTTCAACCCACTCCAGAAGATGAAGAATGGGCAAAGAAAAGGAAGAATGGAGGGTGAAAACTACCTCGGCCACTGCCAAATTTATATGAAACTTTCGTCGAACCAAAATACACTGAAGAAGAAGACGATGAGGTTTTCACGGTTGAGGAAATAGAGGAGATATGTGGGGCAATGAGAGAAATGCTCTACGAGGCTCACATGGTTCAACCAGGAGAAGGCACCAGCACCGCCGAAATACTATATATGGGGCAAAATGCCAAACTCCGAAACTGGGAGGCCACGCCATTCCCGACTAGGCGGAAGTCCGGGTAGACCTGTCCTGCCACCTTTCCTGCATCACAAGTTATCTCCAGGATATAACTTGATTGTTTTCTTCTTTTAATTGTTGTTTTGAATTCCTAAGTTTGTAAACATTGTTGTCTTCCAAATTTCAAGAAGAAAAATAGAAACAAATCATCATTGTTTTCCCATTTTTCCCTGATTTTGTTATTTTTCCTCTATCTTTTCTTTCAGTTATAATAATGCGGCTTTAAATATGACATGCTTGCGGACTTCACGCCCAGATCACAACGAGCTATTTAATTGTGAAATAATGAACCCAGAACCAGAATATGATGAAGAAGAGGCTTTTAGGGAAATAAACCGAGAGTTGGAACATTTTGAGAATAAACCTAAGCTGAATCTGAATGACACCGAACCGGTTAATTTAGGAACTCCTGAAGAAATCCGGGAGACCAAAATAAGCATTCACACGGACAAGAAAACGCGAGACGCGATAATTCAACTTCTTTTTGAATTTAAAGATGTGTTTGCTTGGTCATACGATGACATGCCGGGACTAGGTGTTGATCTAGTGGTTCATAAATTGCCAATTCACCCTGATTGTCCTCCAGTTCAACGAAAGCAACGAAAGTTCAAAACTGAGGTCAGTGACAAGATTAAAGAGGAGATCGCCAAGCAGCTGAAAACGGGAGTGATTCGGGTAGTCCAGTATACAACATGGTTGGCAAATGTGGTTCCAGTGTCGAAAAAAGATGGGAAGACTCGGGTGTGCGTGGACTATCGAGACCTAAATAGAGCGAGTCCCAAAGATAATTTCCCATTGCCCAACATCCACATCCTTGTTGATAATTGCGCCAAACATGAGATCCAGTCTTTCATAGATTGTTACGCTGGGTATCATCAGGTATTGATGGATGAAGAAGACACCGAGAAGACTGCCTTCACCACGCCTTGGGGCACTTACTGTTATCGGGTTATGCCATTTGGTCTAAAGAATGCTGGGGCAACTTACATGAGAGCCATTACTGCCATTTTTCACGACATGATGCATCAAGAAATATAGGTGTACGTGGACGATGTGATAATCAAATCCAGGACGCAGGATAATCACATCCAAGACTTGAGGAAGTTCTTCGAGAGACTAAGGAAGTACGAGTTGAAGCTGAACCCAGCCAAATGTGCTTTCGGAGTCCCATCGGGCAAGCTTTTGGGCTTCATAGTGAGCAGGAGTGGCATCGAATTAGATCCAACAAAGATAAAGTCTATCAGGGATCTACCTCCCCCAAGAACGAAGAAAGACGTGATGAGTTTGTTGGGCAGATTGAACTATATCAGTCGATTCATTGCCCAGCTAACTAGCACGTGTGAGCCCATATTTAAGTTATTGATAAAAGATGCGGCGATCAAATGGACGGCTGAGTGTCAAGAAACTTTTGACAAAATTAAAGAATATCTTTCAAATCCCCCAGTTTTGGTCCCACCAGAGCCAGGAAGACCACTGTTCTTGTATCTGATAGTCTTGGAAAATTCTTTCGGTTGCGTCCTCGGGCAACATGACATAACTGGAAAGAAAGAACAAGAAATCTACTACTTGAGCAAGAAATTCACCGGCTACGAGGCCAAGTACACTCTGCTGGAAAGAACATGTTTCGCTCTGACGTGGGTTTCTCAAAAGTTGAGACATTATCTCCAAGCTCACACTACTTTCCTCATAAGCAGGCTGGATCCTTTGAAGTATATATTTCAGAAACCAATGCCTACTGGAAGACTGGCCAAGTGGCAAATCTTTCTTACTGAATTCGACATAGTCTATGCCACTCGCACGGCAATGAAAGCCCAGGCGCTAGCAGATCATTTGGCCGAAAATCCAGTCGATGAGGAATACCAGCCATTGAGTACCTACTTTCCAGATGAAGAAATAAACACTGTAGAAGTGGTCTCGGAGAACGCTCATGTTTGGAATATGTTCTTTGATGGATCCATAAACGTCAAAGGTGTAGGGATTGGGGCAATTTTGATCTCGCCCTCTGGTCAGCATTATCCAGCCACAGCTAGACTGCGTTTCTTTTGCACAAACAATACAGCTGAGTATGAAGCCTGCATCATGGGCATGCATATGGCGATCGATCAGGATGTCGAAGACTTACTGATTATGGGAGATTCTAACCTGATTATCCGGCAAGCCCAAGGTGAATGGGAAACTTAGGATGTCAAGTTATTACTGGATGACCATGGAAAAGGACTGCTTTAGCTTCGTTCGGAAGTGTCATCAGTGTCAGGTGCACGGTGATTTGATTCATGCACCTCCCACGGAATTGCATCCCATGTCTGCACCTTGGCCATTTGTTGCCTGGGGCATGGACGTCATTGGTCCGATCGAGCCAAAGGCCTCAAATGGACATAGATTTATACTGGTTGCCATCGACTACTTCACCAAATGGGTAGAGGCTGTCACTCTCAAGTCGGTCACTAAAAAAGCTGTAGTGGATTTTGTACATTCAAATCTTATTTGTCGTTTCGGCATTCCTGCAACTATCATCACAGATAACGCAACAAACCTGAATAGTCACTTGATGGGAGATGTATGCGAGCAATTCAAAATAACGCATAGGAAATATACTCCTTATCGGCCCAAGGCCAATGGCGCTGTGGAAGCAGCAAACATGAACATCAAGAAGATTTTGAGGAAGACGATCCAGAGTTCCCGATAGTGGCATGAACAGCTAACCTTTGCATTATTGGGATATCGCACTACGGTACGCACGTCAGTAGGGGCAACCCCTTATCTCTTGGTTTATGGGACCGAAGCTGTGATACCAGCAGAGGTAGAAATCCCTTCGCTTCGAACCATTGTCGAAGCAGAGATCGAAGACAGCGAGTGGGCTAAGACTCGATTGGAGCAGTTGACTTTGATTGATGAGAAACGAATGGTTGCAGTTTGTCACGGGCAGTTGTACCAACGAAGAATGGCTCGTGCTTACAACAAGAAAGTCCGACCCAGGAATTTCGAAGTGGGTCAACTGGTACTGAGGCGCATTCTGTCAAATCACCAAGAAGCAAAAGGGAAATTTGCTCAAAAATGGAAAGGCCCATACATCATCTGGAAGATCTTGCCGAGAGGAGCATTGTACCTGGGTGATATTGAAGGAAATGATCCCGAAACAGCGGTGAATGCTGATGCAGTCAAAAGATACTACGTCTGAGTGACACCCCAGCGATCCTGACACATTTGAAATGAGGGAGGTTTTATTCCCACTACCCCAAACACTATCAACTCTCTCTACAAGCCTTTGAGCCGGTTACAGTTCTTTGTTTACCAATCAAAAAAAAAAGACAAAAAAGAAAAAGAAAAAAAGAAAACAAACAAAACAAACAAAACAGTACATTAAAGGTCAGGCCTGAACTACGTCTGACTTGATTCCGAAAGGATACGTAGGCAGCCTCTCCCTGAGGTTCAGTCACACCAACAATAAAATCCCATTTACCCTGAAATTGAAACTGGGGCGCGTCAAACGACTTAGAAGTCGTAGTATCATCTACTTTTATTTATCCAACACAAACCCTTCGGATCAATTACTAAAGGTAGGGGGAAGCCAAGAAGTATCACGATTGGAGGCCAATACACTCTAAATTGAGAGAAATAAAATGAGAGAGTCTTGTCGGTGAAAACCTTCGGGCACCGCGAGGCGACGGGAGTAGAGAAACCAGAATGAGAGAGCGTGCTTAGTAAAAACTCGCAAAGAGTGCTATCGAGCGACAGCACGGAGGGAAATGAGAGAGGTCAACTAGCGAAAACCCTCAAAGGGCGCTGTTGGCCGAAAAGATGACTCCACCCCAGGAAGACTTGGCAAAGTTCCACCGGTCTTGAAACACAGATCCGTTTGGTTCGGGAGGAAATGCAAGTTCATTAAAGGTCAGGCGTCCAGTCCAAAGAGCATGTCATGTCCATTTAAAGCCAGCATTGTCTTCCTCAGATAAGTCTTTCTCGTCCCGAAAGGGACACTTCTTTTCTGAAGTTTGCTTTCTCCTTTCTTTGTTTTTCTTCGAATCCCTTTCATTTTTAACCCCAAGTTCCAGATATACCGGAAAGGACAGGTGGCAAGTTTGGTTTCATGGAATTCCGTTTCACGAAGGAAAACACCTCGTTTCCTTGGTACGTTTGTCCAAACCTGATGAATCATGATGTTTGACTGCATTTGAAGTAAAGTCACAAAAAAAGAAAAAAAAAGAAGAAGAAAGAGAGAAATTTCCCCAGCAAGCCCGCCTTGTACAAATCCCCACAGAGCATCCCTTGTACAAATCCCCACAGAGCATCCCTTTGTAAAAATTCCCCAGCGAGCTTGCCCAACAAATCCTGGCAAGTCCGTTTTGCAACAAATCCCCAGCAAGTCTGAACTGAACTTTTCCATCCAGTCAGCATCAGGGCTTTAACCCTGAACTGAACTTTTTCATTTCCGCCAGCATTAGGGCTCCACCCTGAACTGAGCATTGTTCTGTTAGTCAGCATTAGGGCTCCAACCCTAAACTGAACTTTTCCATTTAGTCAGCATCAGGGCTCCAACCCTGAACTGAACTTTTTCCATTTAGTCAGCATTAGGGCTCCAACCCTAAACTAAACTTTTCCGTTTAGTCAGCATTAGGGCTCCAACCCTGAACTGAACTTTTTCATTTTTGCCAGCATTAGGGCTCCAACCTTGAACTGAGCATTGTTCTGTTAGTCAGGATTAGGGCTCCAACCCTAAACTGAACTTTTCCATTCAGTCAGCATCAGGGCTCCAACCCTTAACTGAACTTTTTCATTTCCGCCAGCATTAGGGCTCCAACCCTGAACTGAGCATTGTTCTGTTAGTCAGCATAAGGGCTCCAACCCTAAACTGAACTTTTCCATTTAGTCAGCATTAGGGCTCCAACCCTGAACTGAACTTTTTCCATTCCGCCAGCATTAGGGCTCCAACCCTGAACTGAGCATTGTCTGTTAGTCAGCATTAGGGCTCCAACCCTAAACTGAACTTTTCCCTTTTGTCAGCATTACTTTTCCCCAGCTAGTCAGCATTAGGGCTCCAACCCTAAACTGAACTTTTCCCCAGCTAGTCAGCATTAGGGCTCCAACCCTAAACTGAACTTTTTCCCTTTATTCAGCATTAGGGCTCCGACCCTAAACTGAACTCTTTCCATTTAGTCAGCATTAGGGCTCCAACCCTAAACTGAACTTTCCTCAGTTAGTCAGCATTAGGGCTCCAACCCTAAATTGAACTTTTCCGTTTAGTCAGCATTAGGGTTCCAACCCTGAACTGAACTTTTTCATTTCCGCCAGCATTAGGGCTCCAACCCTGAACTGAGCATTGTTCTGTTAGTCAGCATTAGGGCTCTAACCCTAAACTGAACTTTTCAATTCAGTCAGCATCAGGGTTTCAACCCTGAACTGAACATTTCCATTCAGTCAGCATCAGGGCTTCAACCCTGAACTGAACTCTTTCCATTTAGTCAGCATCAGGGCTCCAACCCTGAACTGAACTTTTTCCATTTAGTCAGCATTAGGGCTCCAACCCTAAACTGAACTTTTTCCATTTAGTTAGCATTAGGGCTCCTACCCTGAACTGAACTTTTTCCCTTTAGTCAGCATTAGGGCTCCAACCCTGAACTGAACTTTTTCCGTTTAGCCAACATTAGGACTCCAACCCTAAACTGAGCATTCTTACCTTGTGGCAATATTAGTGATCCAGTCCCGGAATTGGCATTTTGTAGACTGAAATTTCCCAATTCCTTCATCAATTCTATAACTTCCTGGCAATTAACTCACGAAATTTTCCTAGTGAAACTAGGGCAGAAAATTTCGTTCGTTCATTTTTCCCCGCAGGTATAACATTGAGGCGCATGGATCGAGACGACCCACGAGATGAGTCTCAACCCAGAATAAAGAAAAGAAAAAAGAGAAGAAGAAGATGTCCTGAGATACTGGAGAAAACGAAAGGCGGATCGCTCCAAGATTTGATCAAGGTCCCGAGCTCTGCCAATCCCGTCTCACTCAGTATCCCAGAAATAAGCGGGCACCTACAACTTGCAAGCATCAAGATTCAGATCGAAGTCTACAAGCAGAATCAGCTAAGACCCTAGATCAAGTTGCAAAAGAATCATAGATAGGAATCTTGTAACTAGCGGTTGACACGCGTACGTAGTTAGTTCAGTTTCAATTTTCTTTTGGTTGTAATAAGGGAGTCGGTAAGCAGCAGCGACAACGGCAACAACAGTAACGGCAAGCATTGCAATCCCATGGTAGTCCCAGCTACCAAAGCTTCCCGAACTACATTGACCTGATTCCTGTTTAGCCCAGGATAGTAACGGCAAGCATTTCAAAAAATGTTCTTCACACGGAGTAGTCCAATAAGCAAAAGTCGCTCATATCTGCTTACTTTATCTTTGCACGAAAACTCTTCGTGTTTCCGAACCAAGAGGGGCAGCTGCGAGCACGTGATTTTTGTTTACGCGACGATCACTCCAAAAGAAATAAAAATAATAGCAATTGGTCTCGCTTTACAATTTTTGGATTTTACGTGGTATTTTTGTTAGTTATCTGTGGTCTTGTCCATGTTTATTTTTATTCAAACAAAATATAAAAAAAAAAATATATGTCGTGTGAACCGTAATCCGTTTATTAAAAGAAAAAATAAAAAAAATGCATCTTTCATTCTATTTGTGTCATTAAGTGATGTTAGTGTAATTAAATGTTAATTGTGTGATAATCGTTGTTTAATGTTTTATATAGTATTATTTGGCAATTTAATTTAAGAAATTAAAAAGAAAAGAAGAAGGATTTTCGGATCGGGCCAGTCCAAATTAAAACAAAACAGGCCCAAAACTGAACCAAATCAAGCCCAAAACCTGTGTTTTGCCCGGTCCAAACCAGCTGACCCTAGGGGCGTCCAAACGACGTAGTTTTGATATTGCTTGATCTGGGCCGTTGATCACTATGAGATCAACGGCCAATATCACATACACCTACCCGTTGTTTTAACCCGACCCATTCCACCCGGACCAACCCGACCCCAGTACTAAACCAAACGACACCGTTTGGATTAACCTTTAGATCCAGGCCGTGATCTCGAGGGATCTAACGGCCAAGACCCAGCCATCTACCCCGTATAAAAGCCTCCACACCATACCCCACCCCCTATCCAAACACCCCTCCTTCGTCCTCATCCCTCCACAGACCCAAAACCTTAGGAACCATAGCCGCCCCCTTTCCCCTCACCATTAATCCCGGTGGTATGGACGCCGGTGACCCCCACCTTAACACCATAAGACCGCCTCACCACCTTGAACATAGATCTGTTGTCCTTTTGCCTCGAATCAAACCCTAGCTTCTCGAATCTTCATTTGAAGATTCGAGCAGAACTCTGATCTACACCAATCTACCCCAGGTTCATACCGGACACTCCCCTGACATCCCTCGTGACCAAACCATGCTTGGTTTGGTCCGAATCTAACCAGGGAAACCCAAATCCCAAATCTGCCCTCTAGGAACCCTAGGAGTCCTCATGTCTGATCTGTGTCCGTTTGAGCCAAATGATTAGGGTCTAATGGACCTTAATCGAAGTGTTCTCAGTTGAGAACACTTCGATTAAAGTCCGTTCAACCCCAAGAAAGGTCTATTCAAATCCGAGCTAGGGTTTTTTGATTTTTCAAGGCTTTAAGGTAATTTTGTTTTCTTTATCAGTTCATTTTGTCTGTTGTAATTGAATGTCTGTTTAAATGTCCAAATGTTTTGTTTAATTTATGTTTTGAATTTTTATCGAGTGTGTTGTCCACCTTGCCCGGACCCCTGTATTTGGCCAAATTTTCTCCATTTTTGCTGATCATGTGTATGTAAGCTGTACAATCAATTGAACTTAAATTTGATTGATTGATTAATCCCCCAGTACAACTTTGGCTTAGTCAGTACAATTTGAATCGCATGTCGATGCTGTTAGATCCCTGGTCATTGGCTTCGATTGTATGTGTTACAATTAGTATAGTCGAGTCGATATACGTCGTCATAAGTTCAGCTTTGAATGATAACAATTTGATTGGTTTTTCTGCTGAAAGTCCTACTTAAATCAAATTAGGAATTGAGTATAGCTACTTATAATTGATGTATTTGAATCAGAAAATCTAAGGATTGGTTTGTTAGCTACAGTCTGCATTGATAGCATGCGCATTTGTGGACAGCATGTGCATTAGGGCCTCTTAGAAATTAAAATAACCTGACAGCATGTGCTGTCAGGCCATTTTCAGCCTGCCCATACCTTTGCTTAGTGTAATAAGTGGATTAAAAGGGGCTGTCAGGGAATATCATGGGAGGGGGGGTTATTTTAAGTAGTTTGAGTGGAAAGACAACAGACCACAAGGGAGGGGGTTCTGATTAGGTTTTACAGACTGTAAAAGGGCTGATGCTGGGCTATAAAAGAGGCAGAACCTCCATTAGAACAGGGACCAGATATAGATTGAGAAAAAGAGAGAGATTGACTGAATTTTAAAAGAAGAGAGATACCACAAAAATAGGCATATACAGATACACAAGAGAGAAAAACATACAGACAACAATCAAAAATTGTTTCTTCCTATTGTTGTTTGGATTTCACTTGTTTTTCAACCTGTTCAATCAATTCTGATTCTTCCAAGTCTTAACTAAGTTTACTGGTTGTGGGTTGCATTAGTTTATTTCCTGGATTTGGTCTGTCTGGAGTTCTATTTCTACTACACTGTTTGCTGCTGTTATTTTGGCTACTTTTTCCCTCGTCCATAACTGCATCTTACACTGGAACTTGTTCTGCTGTCATTTATCTGTTATTGCTGTTGTTCGTTTACACTACTGCTCAACTGACTCTCCTGCTTCTTCATTGTAAGCATTTCCCAGGTACACATTTCGAGTCCTACACTGGTGTAACTGATGTAACAATGAAAAGTTTGAATTGAAAGATCTGAAGGAATTATAACCATCTGTTGTTTTACTTACAGCCTTTTATAAATGTTGTTAAGTTGTGTAAATTTTAGTTTGTAGTTCAATAGAGAATACATTAGTAAGTTTGTACTTAATTGAAGCTTATGCTGATCTAAAACCGCGATATTTGATTCGTTTAGTAGTGTACAGGATGTAACTATAATTCATGGAATATGCAACCATTTAGTATGATTGTTAATTTAAACTCGCCCTTTTTTTCAGCATGCTTTGAATATGTAAGGGGGAACGGCTTTTAAATCTCGCCAAATATAATACAGTTTTAGATTCTCGAGTTTCAACTTCATTAGGCGACTCTGAATTAAATAAATAATCTCATTTCGAATATTGTCACTTAAATTGGAAAAACTCCCTCGCGCATTTTTACCCTTTGGGGAGGGCGCGCAAAAAGGAGGTGTGACAGCGCCTAAAGCAACTACGCATTTTCCAACTTTGCGAGGACCATAGAAATTCGCTAAATGGCACGCCTCGATTTCTAAAGGATTAAGATATTAAACAAGTGAGGGCCTTGCATTTTAAGATTTTATTTGGCATGGCGCACCTCAATTCCAATTTTAAAGGGAATTAACTAAATTAAAACTGCATGAAGAATTTATAATCACTAATGCGAAAGTTTCAAACTCAATGTCAATAATTTGCATGCTAACAGTTCGTGACATTAAATTTAGCTTATTAGAAGAGCCCGGGTGGGTTATGGACCCGTTGTCCAACTAACTATCTTTGTCAATAAGCAGGAAAACACAAATAGGCTCAAACGTGAAGCCCAAAAACTAAAATGTACCCAGCGGAGGAAACTTGGCACAACTGGGCCAATGCTATAGCCCAATTCAATTCTCTAACCACTAGTCGCTGCAGGAAAATCACATTGTAATAAAAATTCAGAAATTAGGCAACCAACTATTAACAATTCATACAGGTTATTTCATCATTTTAAACCATCCATTCGAGTTTCCAGCAGAAGAAAGCAATTTCAAAGTTTCAAATAGGCTCCATTCCCCTGCTGAGTTTTGATCTCATGATAACATACTTAAACAAACCATATGATTCAGGCTTGCTATAGAAAAAACCAAATGTAAAGAAGTAATCCAAATCTGAGAATTTAATGAGTCAAGTTTAGGTTCCATTTAAGATTTTATTAAACTCCAAGATACTCATGTGTGAGAAAAGGCATGATTGCATGAGAAAAACTGAAATCATTAGACTATACCTCAAGTTATTCGCAAGAAAATCTAAAGAAACGTGTAAGGGGAGATAAAATTAAACCAAAACTGCTGAACCTACAACATGAGTGAACCAAACTAATAAGCATCCCACCCATAGCTATAAAACATTTTCAAAGACCAGCCAGCCTCGTCAGTAAGCTCAATAGCCACCATCCTCAATTACACATGTTATGCTAGAATGAAAATTCTTGAATCAACCATAGTCAAATAAAATCTCAGCTCCAACCTTAGAACAAAAAGATAATACGAATTACTAAGACTAGAATGGACACTAAACCAAAAGTACAGTAAGATCACATAGCTAATAAGTAACAAGGAATTAGCATTTGTCAACTTCTTCAACTTGAATTAAATAACTCAAACCATAGCTTAACCAAAACTTTATTTCCATTCATGGTGTGAATAGAGTACCTGGATACAACAGTTAAAACAGAAGGAAAAGAAGTGATTAAGGATCAGAACTTCAGCTCACAACAACAATATTGCAACAAACAATGGAACAGTGCACAACAAACTTCAAATTTTTGACTAGATCCACACTATGGAAACCCAAATTCGAATTACTCTATTGAGCCTTGAAATTCTGATTTATCACAGTAATATAGAAATCCAAAAACCAAGCAAACTCCAAATAATTTTTAGCCTCTTTTCACTTGAGAGAATAATCAGCCCTTTCTAATTTTCCAAATCTGGTCCCTTCCGGTCTGACTTGAGTGTCAAGTTAGGATGCCTTTATAGGCAAGCTATTAGGGCAGCTTAAATAAAATCAAGTTTGCACTTTGTACCTTCTGAAATTTTCATTTAGCCTAGGTGCCCTTAGTTTAATTTTCAGAATTCAAAATAGCCCCCACCCCAGCTTTCTAGAAGCTTCCTAATTCAATTTTTAAGATTCCCTCAATCAAACTTTTCAAACTAACCTTTAAGACCCCACTATTTACTTCAGAATTCCAAAGGTGAGCCAAACTGACCCGACTCAAACTGGTATGGGTCTGAGACCCAAGTTGAATTCCCTCTTGGGCTCATGATTATTTTGAAACAAAGCCCAATTCAACCCAAGCGGAAATCCAAAATGAAGGACTGACCGAATTGGGAATTCAAGCCAATCAGGGGAAAACCAAAAAACCTTTTAAGAGGAAACAAAAATAGAAGACAAGACGAGGATGAACTAAATGACAGAACCAATGAATTAAACATGCTATTAAGCTAAATAAGCAACACGGATGGACGAACCAACGAACCTATGATGAAGAGAAGGAAAACGGATACAACAAAGAATAAAAATAAAATCAAAATGACAAAAAAAATCATGCAAGACCAGCAAACGAACAAAAAATACCTAACAAGGACGACCCACCTTGACGTCCCTCTTCGACCTTTCGATTTTGACCGAAAAGGGTCTTAATCATGTGTTCTCAGAGGAAAACACATGAACAAGATCCCTCTTGGACTCAATCTTTACTAACTCTGCCGATTTTGAGATATTGAAATTTTAGGTTTCATGTTTCGATTTAAGATTCGATGAGTTCGGGCATGATTTGAGGGTAATGGAATGTGGATTTGGAAAGAGAGGAGTGATGGGATTCTAGGGTGTTAGTTTGGGGGCGGTTTGGGGTGGCTCCACCACCGGAGAACATCATGGCGGCGCAAGGGTTTCAAAAGTTTGAGGCTTTTTGGTGGGATTTGAGAGGAGTGGAGCTTGGATTTGGGATGAAGAGGTGGAGGAGAAACAGTGGTGTAAAAATGGGGGTGATTGGCCGCTGGCCGCCGCTGTGGGCGATTTCTGGCGGGCGGCGGACGGTGGTTCAAGGTGGCTTTTGGTTGGGGTCTCTAAGGGTATGAGAGACGATGATGTGGGGGGGACGTTTGTAAATTTTTATACTATAAGGGGTCCTAGTTCTGGACCGTTTGATCAACTGAGATCAACGGACCAGATGGAGAACGGCTAAGACAGGATCGTTTGGTGACTAGACGGGGTCGTTTGGTAATTGAACGGGGCAGAACGGGTTCTGGGGGGGGGGGGGGTCTGGGATAATTTGAACGGGTTTGGCCGGGTATCGTTTGGGCTGACACATATTTGGCCCAAATACAACCTCTATTTTTCACTTCTTCTTTTGAAATTAACTCCTTTTAATTTCAAACTCTTTTTTTAATTTCCTTTTTTTCTTTTCATTTCTTATTTATTCAAAATTAAATTAAAAATTCTAACTTAAATCCTAAAACCAAATTAATTTATCAAAAACACTAATTAAACCCAAATAATAATTATCACAATTAATTAAGATCCAAATTGAAGGGAAAACTACCAAAATTTAAAGATTAAAATTAAAGAGTGCAAATTAAACTATTTTTTGTAATTTTTCCATTTTTATAAACAACTAATTTGCTAAAATTAATCTTAAAAATGCAAAGTCAAATCCTAAATGCAAATGCAACCTATATTTTGTATTTTTCATAGACACGCACCAGCAAATGCAAACAATTAACAAGAGAGTGCTACAAAAATCTACAAAATTGCAAACCAAAGAAAAGGAATTAATTTGTTTTGAGTTTATGGGAGTAATTCATATAGGGCAAAAATTAAGTGCTCACAATATGAACTCATTCACCCGACCAAAACACAAAAATAACACCTAGAACTACGAACTAGACACCAAAACGCATGAATTTCAATTCAAAGAACCAAAAATTAAAGTAACCAATATATATATATATATATATATATATATATATATATATATATATATATATATATATATATATATATATATATATAGTAAAGAGAGAAAGAGAGAGATAGAATTAAATTGTTGTCCTTAAGCCTTGGGGGGATGGAAACCACTACAAGCCTACAAGTATTCAATTCTAACGATCCGGCCGGTCGTTTCATGAGTTACCGCTTTGTTTCCCCCTCTTCTGCTTCTTTATATCTTGTTCAGCTGTATTATCTGGTCTGTGGTTGGTTGGTTCGGGTTCGGAGTGGTTTTGTAGAGAAATAAGACACTTAGTCTCTTAAGTTGGCCATTTAGTTGATAAAGTTAACCGAAAGTTGACTTGTGAGTAAACGATCTTGGAATTCGGTTTTAGACTTGTTTAGTTCGTTACTACTATCAGTCCATAGTTTAGACTTGTTACTTACTGAGTTGGTGTACTCACGTTACCCCCTACACCTTGTGTGCAGATCCAAGTGTTTCGGGCCACGATAGCGGTTGCTGATCATATCGGTTGGAGACTTTCCTTGGTGATTGCGAGGTAGCTGCCTGGCGACCGTAGTTCCGCCTTCTCCTTCCTTATCTTCCTTGTAGTATTTCTTGTTGGATATTCTCAGACTATGTCTTGTTTATTTCGATTAGTTGTAGTATTTTGCTCATGACTTAGTGACACCCGAGGTCGGGCTTGTATTTCCGCTTGTTTGGATTTTCACTTTATATATTTTATCGGATTTCTGTTAAAATAATTGTTTTACTTAAGCCTTAAATGAAATATGGAGTAAATGGGTAATAGTTGGCTGGCCTAGTATCACGATAAGCACCATCACGACCGGCTCGGTTTTTGGGTCGTGATATTAATATCCAAAGTCCCTACTCTGAAAACCTATTTTTCTGCTAAGACTACTTCTATTGAAATCAAACTTCTACCGACGACCTTTTACTTAGCAGCAAACCACAAAGCACAAAGTATTGATTTCTTTCCTCTCGTATACCTATTGTTTTCTCTTACTCAATTATGCATGTTATATCAAAATTTGTATTAACACAAACAACTCAAATCGGCTATATCAAATTTTAAACACACACTTCCATTAAGTTTTTACACACATCATTGCTATTAGTATATGATGCTTTCATATGCTACTATCATTGATTTGTTAGTTTTAATCATTATGAAAATTTATCATTTAAAGACTTAAAGATATAGAATATTTACCTCTACTAAAGCCCAATAACTAGTAATAAATATCTTACGATGTCCTTTATATTTTTTATATAGCACTATTTTACTTATATTTTTATAAGGAGATTTTTTTACTAGAAGCAATGTAACATCACAGTTTAAATACATATATATTTTAAACTTGATAATCTTAGTTTTTGGAGTCTTAATTCTTTCTTTTAGTTACTAATAACTTTGTTTTTATTTGTTATAACATATTGAATTTATGGAGTAATCTCTTCAACAGAATATCTCTGCTCATGGCAATGGAGAAGATGGTACAACAGGTTCTAAAGAAAGTATTCCTCCATGACCACCGCAAAAATGAAAAAAGACCAATCATAAAGTCTCTCGAAAGAAAAATAGTGATTAGGGGTCGGAAGCTTGGTATCATTTTACTAAAACTGAAGGAACTGAACCAATTTTGGCTGCATGTAATTATTGCAAAATAACAACTTGTTGCTTCAGGGCGAAATGACACTTAAAGCATGTGGCACCATCTGGATCGGTGTAAATTATATCTTTATATAAGAGAGAAAATCAAAAACCTATAATTGATTTTACCATAAAATGTGTGGAAGGTGATAGAAAAGAAGTTGGTAATCTAAGGTCACTTAATGTATAGTGTTTACCCTTAAAATGGAAAATAATTAAATTTTATGCGGTTTAAAGTATATGTGGCTTAATTTAGCGCAAATAATAAAAGACTAATAGAAAACTAAATTTATAAATAAATAAAATGATCAAACCAAGTATGGTGAAGTAATTAAGCCTAGTGTTAAACTCTAATGTTGAAGATCGGTTTCAGTCGAACCCTCGGAATAGAGCTTAGCTGCAACTAAATGGATGAACAATTGAAGAATACTTAAACAATTGTTAAAAGTAAAAAATAAATATTAATACTTTGATATGCGTGCCAACAGTGACCAAAAAATGAAAAGGTTCTTCTCTTTATGTAGTAGATGAGTTTTAACCATAACACAAGTCTGAATATGGTAACAATCATTCTCTTTCTTTTTTTTTCCTAAGAAAACATGATCTGCAAATAATATCGGGCGTGATTTGTCACGTCCTGTTTTCTCGCGAAAGAAGGTTTCGACGTTGTGACAACTCTTTTGGATGCGAGATAGAGTGTTAAAAGAAGAGTCGCCACCTAATGATTTTAAAGGTGTGTTAGGGCACCTGCTATGTAGATAACTCTGTTTGACTAGTCAACGCCACCAAAGATCGGGTAAGTGCTCAAATTACCTTAAAGAAAAGGTGTTAGTCACTCTTCGAGGTCCACAATTGTGGGTCCCAGTCAAACTTAAGACTATGTGGATTATAATTAAGCTAAGTGATCAAATAAACAAAGGGAGTATAAAGGTCAAAGAATTTCATTATAACACGATTAGTACAAATCATAACACAAATATAGGGATACGACTACTTAGGTCTAATAGCAAATATATAAAGGAGGGGGCTCCTAAGTATTTTAGCCTAAAGGATCACCCCATGCAACATAAATAATACTTCACAACTCCTTTTGGAGAGGAGTTGCACATATTATTCAGCGAGCATAAACTATCATCTCCTGCTACATGATTACTATGTTAAAGTTATTTACCTAAAAGCGTTCAAATTCAATTCTAAGACATGCACTATGAATGCACACCCGTCCCATACCTATGGTGCAGGAGGTATTGGACCTCTATTTGGGTGGTTCTAGACCTTACTTAGGTTGCTCAAAAATATTAAAACTAGGCGATATACAAAATACATAGGACTTCATGTAAAGGTAGTTAAGGGCTCAAGTTAACCTCCACACTTAGACAACAAATGCACGCAAAACAGGTTCTCGCATTAGGCGTTGGACAGTTTCAGAACTGAGGCCAATTAAAATCATTAAGACCTATAGACATGGATTCTATGTGATTCTGGATTCTTGCATTGTATATATGACATTATTACTCTTAGTGAGGAGGCAATAGACCATTTGCGAACTTTAGAGTTGTTAACGCTGGTTTTGGATACTAGTTTAGAAAGGGTGACATTGTCCTATAGGCATGACTTCTAATAGTAGCATAGTTTAAAAAATGATCTGGGAACCCAGCCTTGACAAGGGGATAAACAATATTAAGCGGGTGACAATTTCCTATAGGCAGGATCTCTAGCAATTGACAATCGGACTTTGATTTTATGACACTTTACCTCTATAAGCATGTTATCTAGACAGAGTAATATGATAACACTAATAGTAGCTAACTGGTTAATTAAGGTCCTATAGGTATGATTTCTAGGTGAAAATCGATAGAACATAAGTTAGTGCGATCCTATAGGCATCGTATCTAATGAATATGCTATAGTCATACAAATCGAAAAAAGTTCATTGGTATTTATTTCCTGCATGCTGTCTCGTAACACATAGCAGTAGAATAAATAGAGTGTTATGTGTATGTGAGAGTTTTCTAAAGTCATGGTTTCTACCAGTGGAAGTTAAATGACATATACAACAAGTCGGATAACAAGTAAATCACATGAATCCTATGGCATATTTTCTACCCTTGCATGCAACTATTAGAGTATACTCATTCCCCCAATTTCACTAACACCCTCAATTGTTTATTACAAAGTTATTACAGGCCCAATGATGAATGTAATTACAAAATTATACAAGAACTAATAGTAGTCCCATATCAAACCCAAAAGGAAATACCCAACATTGCTTGGGCCTTTAACAACTCTCTCTTTACAAATAGCATACCCAGATTTCTATCAAGGAACTAAATTTATCAACACAACCCAGAAACCATAGAGGAATTGAAGCCAAACCAAATGGCCTTTGCTTTCAGCTGGCCAAGAATGGTAGATTCAGAATAGCATAGGTAACAAAAGAGTGTGAATGGACAATAATTAAGGGATAGAATTTGAAAAGATGCACTTATAGTTTATAAAGCAGACATGGCAAAGTTAAAGAACAAAACATGTTAGTTAAGAAGATCAACAAGACATAGAGGCAGATGACTATTACAGGTTCAACACTGAGCAAAGAGTAACACATTAGTAAAAAGTACATTGAGAGTTAGAGGAGAGTTAAGTTTCCCGAGTTAACAAGATTAACATACAGAGGTGCATAATACCAAGTCTAAGTAGGGCACTAACTTAGCAGGTTTAAAACTTAAAGGTCCAAATCATGTTGAATATTCATCACAACATTAGAATAACTGACTTGCCAATCTATCACTAGGACAAACAGTGCTAAACATTGTAAGGAAATACAGACTAAGGTAGCCACCCTAAAGGTCTCAAAAAATTACTAGGGATATAGAATTAAGCCAACAAAGACATGTTGAATGACATAATAGCAAGGAAGTGAGTCACAGTTAATAATAAAGGTCTTAACACTGGTTATAACAGACTACATATGTGAGACATTCATTACAGAGATTCAGAACAAAGCAGTAAAGCATACTCATGCCCAACAACAAATGTGAACGTTCAGGCACCAACACATTAGCTAAACTATCTTAAATAGTTCAAATTAAGCATAATCATGTCTCAGAACTGGTAGCCTTAGGTAAAATCAAGTGCTAGGAGAGGTTCAAATTACAAAAACCAATTCATTGCAAATGAGGTTGCATACAGAAATTGCCCAGAAACACATTAAGTCATGAATCTCAGGGGTACGATTATGCAAATCATGAACACATAAGAACGAAATTGTAAAAGCGAAGTGACTTACCAGTTAAATGGACAACAAGGAAGAACAAATTACACAATGTTCTGAATATCAACAAAAAGTAAGAACCCCAGAATCTCAATGTGTCAAAGTTCCCAAAGTCTTCAAAGGAACCCCGGGTAGTGCTAGCACCAAGAAAAAGTTGAAAAATTGAATCCCGGTGCTTGGCTTTCAGCCGGCCAAGAACTAAAGTACATAACAAGAGAATGAGAAAATAACAAAACACTATCTTTAATTTTTAGTGAGATCTAACGATTAAAGGGTCCGTCTTAAAGGGGAATATGGAGGGGTTTATATAGTCGTTAAAGATTAACACATAAAATAAGGAAATTCAGTAGGTTAAACACAAAATAAGGAAAATATGTCATGCAAAATAAATTAGAATCAGTTTTAGGGAACATCCAAGAAATCCTAGTTTAGACGAAGAACAAAAATGGAAAAAATCTCTAAATCAAAGCCATGGGTTCGGATAGTTAATGTATCACATGAGGATGATACAGAATTGGAATTAAAAGAACACCAATGACTTAGCTTCCATAAATAATCAAGTACCCAATACTTGCAGCATTCAAAATATGGTAAGTAACTCCGCGTATGAAAGAAAGGAAAGGAATCATGGATGATTTCCATGTAGAGTCCAAAATACACCATAATCCACCTAACCTTTCTAACACCTATACACAACCTACATAATTGTCTACAGGGCCTCTAAAAATACAAAAAAAATTATGATAATGCCGGCAACATGGCCCCGGCTATACCTCAAAAAGTGGTAAACATATAAACAAAAGATGCACTACATGACCCCGGGATGAAATGGGGCTCACCAAATCTGCTGTGAAGATGATGATGATGTACCACTAGCTGTGATCAACACTGTCTGCTATGGAGCCACCTACATCCATTTAAAGATGTAACGCCCCGGACAAAAGGGATGTTAGTACGTTGAATAGCACTAGTATGTAAAGCTAAAATGTCATCTTATTAGAATGGACAATGAAACAAAAGGGGAAACGGTCATGATGTATAATAAGAGCTTCAAGCAATACTAAAACATCAAGTAAGGATTACATAAGTTCTCAAGTCAATTTCCATCTTATTAGGTTGGTAATCTTTAGAGCTATGTGCCACCATCCACAATACCACAATGTTCTTACATAGAGTGTGATCTCGACCCGATCGTCTAGGTCATCTCATTGAGACATCAACCATATCCACAATTCCAGTCATCATTTCCAGCACAATTACCACCATGGGTGCGGCATGGCATCCTATCACGGCCCGATCATCTAGTACATCTCACTTGAGACATCATCCTTTCAATCAATATCTCACTTAACATTTCTTTCCCATATTTCAATACATAGACACAAATGGCCTTATTTTATTAAATCATTCTTGGCACTTAGCCATATTTTACAATTCAAGTTTTCCCTTTTTACACGTTCAGTAACATAATCATCAACATCAATAAGGCATATCATGTAACGCATTTGCACACATAAGGAAAAAAGCTTGTAAAATCCTAAGCACACTGAGGCTTTTCATACAAATTGGCATAATAACCTTTATTCGATTTTTGACATGAATTCTTAACCTTTCTTAACACACATTCCACATTTTTAAACACATCCTCAATGGGCATGATGACATGATAAACATCTAGAGAAACTATTGAATATGAATCTTTCAATACAATACATTAGGGCAGTCAATTCTAGTATGATTAATTTAGAGACATACACTAATTACACGAACATCTGGTGTTCAATTCTAAGAAGCAGGAGATTACATACCTCAATTGAGCTCCCCTAAACTTTAAGATGATCTGGAATTTAGCAACTTCAATCTATTTTAATAATACAGTAAAATTGAACCCAAAATTAGGAAAACAATCATAATTCTAGCTCACTTGAGCATTCTATCAAACACTTTGTGTATATTAAGGTTCATGGCCTTTTTTATGAAATACTACATCAACCCACACCCTATTCTTTTCCATCTTTTACTCACAACCTTCCCACATACCTTAAGAATACATGCATGCAAGGCAAGCACTCTCATCCCCATGAATTACCTTTATTAATGGCCCATTCTAGGTACATTTTGAAATTAAGAGTTTGAGTAATGGAATCTTACCTCTTAGGAAGAAGACCTAGGTACCTTTCTTGATAATCTTCAAGGTGTTAAGCAAGAATTGAAGAGTAAATTTGATGAAGATCACCTTATCTCTCTACTACTCTCTTTCTCTCTCTATCTAAAGATATCAAAAACTAGCTAAAAATGGCCCTTACATCTATTTTAACGAAGTTGGGTCGGGTTTTAAAACACAAAAACTCAAGCTCCGGAATAGGTTCTGCGGTTGCATGTGCAACCGCATAATGGTTATGCGGTCCGCGAAATGATCGTGGAAAGTGTTCCTGGGAACTGGGCTGGTCTGCCTCACTTTGCAGCCGTTATGTGGCCCAGAGACATGTTCTGTGGTCGTATAATGTGCCGCAGAACCTCCCTTCGCAAAATTTCAAGGACAATTATGCGACCAAAGTGCGGACTGCAAAATCGATATGCGGGCGAAACGAATCTCAAAATTAGCCAAAAAGATTGCTTCACTCTGTGGCCATTCTGCAGACCGCAGAATGATTATGCGGCCGCATAGTAGGCCGCGGAAATGCTTACTTCTACAAAAATATTTCCTTCAACTTTTTAACGTACAGTTCAATCCAAAATATCCGAACCATAATTTCTACTACTACTAACCCCTACGCCTACCTCGACAGCACATAATTCGGGTTTTTAGGAATAAATTTTACGTTACATCCTTTCACACTTAAGAACATTCATCCTCGAATGAGGATTGAGGTCCATTATT
Organism: Nicotiana tabacum; assembly: GCF_000715075.1. Lineage (NCBI taxonomy): Eukaryota > Viridiplantae > Streptophyta > Magnoliopsida > Solanales > Solanaceae > Nicotiana > Nicotiana tabacum. Next base: position 206,885,686 of record NC_134101.1, read on the forward strand.
AGCAACTTAAGCATCTCTATTTTCATACCACCTTCCCGCAGCCCCAAATTTGGCTAACTCCCTAAATTTCCAAAAAATTCGCTAGAGTTTCTTTGTAACTAGGCCTATCCACCTGTCAGAGAGCCCCCAGAAACACATCCTAACAACATATACATATAGCTCCTAGAAACACATCTTACAAATATATGCACAACCCATTGACGCAACAAACTCACATCAATATCAATTGTGGCCTCACAAGCAACATATAACCCAAAAGAACACCTTTACATTATTTGAACAAGTGATACACAATTTATAGGAATTAACTTCATAGAAACTATTGCATTGGCTATTCAAACAAATGAGGGTAATTCTTTTACATTTCTTCCTCTGGTTCCTATGTAGCTTCTTCAACCTGCTGGTTCCAACATAGCACCTTTATGGAGGAAATTTCTTTATTTCTCAACTTTTGGACTTGCCTATCAAGAATGGCAACTGGAATTTCTTCATATGATAGTTCTTCATTAACCTCAATTGGCACAATAGCTGATAGATCCCCCACTACCTTCTTCAACATAGACACATGGAATACCAACTGTACCAATGACATCTCGGGTGGTAGCTCGAGCTTGTATGCCACCTGATCTATCCTTTGAATGATTGTAAATGGCCCGACATACCTCGGACTCAATTTTTCTTTCGTTCCAAAACCGCATAATACCATTCGTGGGGGAAACCTTCAAGAATACCCAATCATCTTATTTGAACTCTAAGTCTCTGCGACGAATATCCGAATAGGATTTTTGACGACTTTAAGCAGTTTTCAACCGTTCTTTTATGATTTTAACCTTCTCCATGGCCTAATGCACGAGGTTTGGCCCTATCAACTCAGCTTTCCCAATGTCAAACCACCCAATGGGAGATCTACTTCTTCTACCATACAATGCCTCTAATGGTGCCATCTAAATACTAGCATGGAAGCTTTTGTTATAAGGAAACTATATGAGTGGCAAATGATCATCCCAACTAACTTTGAGATCAAGAATACAAGCACGCAACATGTCCTCAAGCATCTGAATAGTCCGATCCGCTTGCCCGTCTGTGTGTGGATGGACGGTTGTGCTAAGATTTACCTGTGTACACAAACCTTGCTAAAATTTCTTCAAAAGATTTGCTGTGAATTGATCCCCTCGATCATAAATGATGGAAAATGGAGTGCCATGGACCCTGACTATTTCCTTGATATACAACTAAGCATATTGTTCCACCATGTCGGTAGATTTAACTAGCAAGAAGTGCGCTGATTTTGTGAGTCGATTCACGATCACCCAAATTGAGTAAAACTTGCGTGGAGTGCGCGGTAACCCTACAATAAAATCCATATTAATTATTTCCCATTTTCACATTGGAATTTCTATTCTTTGTGCCAATCCACCAGGATGTTGATGTTCGACCTTTACTTGCTGATAATTCAGACACCTTGCCACAAAGTCCTCCACATTCCTTTTCATGTCATTCCACCAATAGACTTTCTTGAGATTATGACACATATTTGTAGAACCTAGGTACACGAAATATCTTGAAGTGTGAGCTTCTGCCATCATTCTTTCCCGAAGACCATCAATGTCTAGAACACATAGTGGCCCTTGGTACTATAGCGTACTGTTACATATCGAGTTTTCGTACGTTAAAAGTTTCATCTTCAGTTATTTGATGTAGACTCAGGGATGAGATTATCTTGAGGTTAACGTATTTATGCTATTTATAACAAGTGATAAGTGTCATGAAGGATAAAGAGTACACAAATTAAAGAAAATGAGTTTCGTTGAAGGTTGCCGATTTGGAATAAAATACGGTCCGAGCCATAATACTCGATATTTATGGACTAGTGCCATACAAGCTACCCATGATCATGATAGTAGGGTATGTAAAGTGTATTAAAAATAAGTAGTAATTTAAGTAATTTGAGACAATTCTTAATTATGTGGGTAATTGATTAATTATCGGATAACGGGACATTACCTAATTAATTAATAAAATATATGCTAAGATCAAATCCCCCCTCCAAAACGTGGCAGCCATCCACTTTCCAAACAATGACTCCTAGTCATTTTTTGATTAGGTGGCAACAAATAGATTAAGACGACACTTCAAAACATGAGCAACACCACTTCATTTCTTAATAATTCCTTGCACAAAAGATCATAAATGTTAGCTTTGCACTTTAGATGTGAGCTTATTTCAAATGTGAACTTCTTTCTTTACCGGAGATACATAAATGCTTGCAAGAAATTCCTACAACCTGCAAACCTTACAATTTGAAACATTAGCTATAAATTGATAAGTTAAGGAGCACTACATGACGTTAGCTATTCTTAAGGTTTTCAAAAAAAAACATGGATTCTTGCAACTAAAGGAAATCTAACGAGAATTGTTAGCAACGTCAAATTTTGCGGTTCTGAAGGAGTACAGTGCAACCTTTTCCAAGAACATGATACGGATTTTTCCCTGCTCCAGGTATGTTAAGGCTATCCCTTCTTTCTTTTTGGCATAATCTATACGACACAAACGAAACGAGCAAATGCACAACTTCCATAAATTATTCTATTAGTAGAAATCGAGAGATGTGTTTATTCTTATTCTCCCATGAGTCTTATTATTCTATCATCTATTCACGGGTCCCAAAAAATGCATATTTGATAAAGTTTATCAAAAAGTCATACTAAGTTTTATGGCATTCGGAGAAAATCTTATTAACATATTTCTTATGCATTTCATCCATTTATACATGTACATTGACCCATAACCAGATGGTGTTATATACACGTACATATATTTATATATTATATTTATATGGGATACGAGAACAAGATTACGACGTTATATACGCACCACCACCCGATTAGTTCGTATATGTTGATGATGTTGCCCACAGTGGCCGAGACGATATGATGGGATGCCCTCAGAGGCTTGATGATATTATGTACACCTATACCTATGCATGACATGACATTTATATGCACGTGCATGACATTATAAATGTTTCAGAATTTATAAATTTTTTCAGATTTATAGATGAATTTCTTTATTCCATGTTTCATCTATTTCTTTTATGTACTGATTTTCATGCCTTACATACTCAGTACATTTTTCGTACTGACGGCCTATTTCACAGGGCATGTGTTTCATGCATGCAGGTGCATGGTTACTTTTCTTTCTAATCTAGATTGTGCGATAGAACTGAGTCATAAGTATCCACTCCTAAACTTTACTTTATTTATGTTCTAGTGATGCTTGTTACTACTAGACGACAGGCGCAATCCACTAGCATGGTTCAGAAGGCTACGAAAGTGTTAGAAAGTGATATAAGTTAACCTACTACCTGCTACTCAACCAATATCTATTCCTCCCTATAGAATGGCCCCCCTAGAGCTGAAAGAGTTGAAGGAACAACTAAAGGACTTACTTGAAAAAGGCTTTATTAGACCTAGTACGTCATCGTGGGGATCGCCTATGTTAATTGTAAGAAGGAAAGATGGTTCCTTACGGATGTGTGTTGATTATAGACAGTTGAATAAGGTGACGATCAAGAATAAGTACCCGCTCCCGAGGATTGATGATTTATTTGACCAGTTGAAGGTTCCAAGTGTTTTTCAAAGATAGAATTGAGGTTAGGATACAATCAGGTAAGGGTTAAGGAGAAACATATCCCAAAGATAGCATTCAGGACCGGATATGAGAACTTTGAATTTTGTGTTATGTCATTTGGTTTGACCAATGCCCAGTAGTATTCATGGATTTGATGAACCGTGTGTTCAAGCCCTTTTCAGATCTGCTTGTAATTGTATTATCTACGATATATTAGTGTATTCTTGTTCAGAGATAGAACATGTAGATCATTTGCGTACTGTGTTTAGAGTTCTACAAAAGGAGAAGTTGTATGCAAAATTCTCTAAATGTGAATTCTGGTTGAACTCTATAGCTTTCTTTAGGCACATCATTTTGGGTGAAAGCATCTGGGTGGGTACACAAAAGATTGAGGTAGTAAGACCTGACCAAGACCTCCGACACCGGCAAAGGTTTGTAGCTTCTCTGTTTGGTAGGTTATTATAGGAAATTTGTAACGGAAATTTTTTCTTTTATCTCCTTTGACCAAAGTGGTATCCGCTGTCTCACTTGATGTTCCAGAATAACATAAGGAAATCTATGGTGCAAGTAAGTTAAAGGAAGGTTGCGAATAAGTATAAATAGATATGTGTAGGTCGCAAGCTAAAGTAGGTAGAGCGACAAGGTTTTAGAAAGACTCGAGAAAGGATAAGAAAAGATAAGTGAAAAGGTGACGAGAATGGATAAGTCCTTGCGGTTAAGCTCATAAGAGAACTGATGGTTTCTCTAAGTTATAGAAGGCTCAGTATAGTCTGAATGAAGTCAAAGGAGTCTAAGACTAGTAAAATTTGGAATAGATGAAATGCTGCCTTGGTAGTGGAATAAGGGCGTAATTGTGATAAATAAAGGATGTTGTTTCGCCTTCAAAGAATGGAATTTCAGGAATTTTAAAAGATTAGAATACTCATGTAAGTTAACTCAAAAGGGAGATAAGTTTCAATGGACCGATGCTTGTGAACAGAGTTTCCAGTCATTGAAGGACAGATTAACTTCAGCACCGGTTCTAATGCTGCCAGAAGGGACCGATGGTTAGGTTATCTATTGTGAAGCTTTAGGTATTAGATTGGGTTGTATGCTGATGTAGCATGGTAAGGTTGTAGCTTATGCTTCTAGACAACTAATAAAGCACGAAAGAATTACCCGACCCACGATTTAAAGTTAGCCGTAGTGATTCATGCAATAAAGATGTGGAGGTACTACTTGTATGGCATTAATGTTGATATCTATGCGAATCATAAGAGCCTCTAATATATCTTCAGGCAAAAGGAATTGAATTTACGTCAAAGAAGATGATTCGAGCTACTTAAAGACTATGATGTTGATATTTTATACCATCCAGGGAAGGAGAGCATGGTAGCTGACGCCCTCAGCCATAGATCGATGGGTAGCTTTTCATATTTACAGCCAGAGAAGAGGGGAATAGCCCATGAGATTCATTAGCTAGCTAGTCTTGGAGTTCGGTTACTAGACTCAGGTGATATTGGAATTACTATTCACGATACAACAACATCGTCGTTAGTAACTGAAGTGAAGGAATGCCAGTACGAGGATCCTATGTTAGTTCATTAGAGGGATACCACCTCTCAGAAAGAAAAGACACCATTTGAGATTACAGAAGATGGAGTCCTCAGTTATCGAGGACGATTATGTGTCCCTAATGTTACAGGGCTACATCGGCAGGTTATGGGAGAAACTCACTATTCTCATTATTTTATCCATCCAGGATCGACAAAGATGTATCATGATATCAGGGAAGTATATTGGTGGGACAGAATGAAAAAGGATATAGCGGAGTTTGTTGCTCAGTGTCCTAACTGTTAGCAAGTTAAGATTGAGCATCAGAAACCCGGTGGATTATTGCAGGCTATGGAGATTCCGACTTGGAAATGGGAAGTAATCACTATGGATTTCATCGTAGACTTACCTTGTACCCAGCATAAGTTCGATTCAATATGGCGATTATTGATAGGCCTAAAAAGTTAGTTTATTTTCTGCCCGGTAGGACTACATATTCCGCAAAGGATTATGCAATGTTTTATATTAAGGAGATAGTACGACTGTATGGCGTCCCTGTGTCTATTATCTCGGATAGAGGAGCTCAATTTGTAGCTAACTTCTGGAGGTCCTTCCAAAAAGGATTAGGACTCATGTAAGTCTTAGTACAACATTTCATCCCCAGACAGACGGACAGGCTGAGCATACTATTTTGGACACTTGAAGATATGTTACGAGCTTGTGTGATAGACTTTAAAGGTAGCTGGGATGATCATCTGCCGCTTATTGAGTTCGCATATAATAATAGCTACCATTCCAGTATTCAGATGGCTCCATACGAAGCTCTTTACGGACGGAAGTGTAGGTCGCCTATAGGGTGGTTCGATGTTGGGGAAACTACGTTAGTAGGACCATAATTGGTACCACATGCAATCGAGAAATTTAAGCTTATACAGGAAAGACTATTACCAGCTCAAGGCCATCAGAACTCTCATGCGGATAATCAACGGCGAGACTTGGAATTTCAGGTTAACGATTGGGTATTCCTAAAGGTATCACCGATGAAAGGTGTTATAAGGTTTGAAAAAAGGGGAAAACTTAGCCCTGGGTACATTGGACCATATAGGATCATACGCAAAGTAGGCCAGGTAGCATATGAGCTATACTTGCCTTTAGACTTGGAGTTTGTACATTGAGTCTTTCATGTGTCTATGCTCCGTAAATGTATCAGAGATCCTTCCAGAATCGTGTCAGTTGACGGCATTCAGGTCACAAAGCAGCTATCATATGATGAAACTCCCATTGCTATACTAGACAGATAGGTTCGAAGATTGAGAACTAAAGACATAGCTTCGGTGAAAGTACTTTGGAGAAACAAAAATGTGGAAGAAATGACTTGCGAGGCCGAGGAAGACATAAAGTATAGATATTCCTACTTATTTCCTCCTCTTGAGAAGGGTCCGACTGATACGTCATAACCTTAAGGTACGTGTATAGATTCTTATGTCAGTTATTGTCGTTGGCCGTGTGAGCCTATTGTCGTTGTCGATGATTGTGGTCCTATGTGGCGTTGAATTATTAAGTTCCTACAGGAAGTGTTGGTAGTAGTATTGTTACAAAGGCGACTCTGCCAATGTTGTATAGACCCCGGAGAGTTAAACATTCAAGGATGAATGTTTCTAAGGGGGGAAGGATGTTACATCTCGCATTTTCGTACGTTAAAAGTTTCGTCTTCAGTTAGTCGACATAGACTTGAGGATGATATTATCTTGAGGTTAACGTATTTATGTTATTTATAACAAGTGATAAGTAAGTGTCATGAAGGATAAAGGGTACATGAATTAAAGAAAACGAGTTTCATTGAAGGTTGTCGATTTGGAACAAAATACTGTCCGAGCCATAATACCCGGTATTAATGGACTAGTTCCATGTAAGGTACCCTATGATCATGATTGTAGGGTACGTAAAGTGTATTAAAAATAAGTAGTAATTTAAGTAATTTGATATAATTCTTAATTATGTAGGTAATTAGTTAATTATTAGTTAACATGACATTATCTGATTAATTAATAAAATATATGATAAGATCAAACCCCTCCTCCCTCCAAAACGTGGCAAGCATCCACTTTCCAAAAAATGACTCTTAAGTCATTTTTGGATTAGGTGGAAACAAATAGATAAAGACAACACTTCAAAACATGAGCAACACCACTTCTGTATACGGCCAAAATTGGAAGAGTTCGACTTCAGGGTTTTCATAGCATTTCATGCTCGTCCTCGAGGAGCTCGAAGGAGAATTTGGAGAATACTCCCGAGGTGCTTCCATAGCCCATCTCTAGAAGGGTCCCCAATGCTCGACCTCGGGGCAGTGCAAATCAGTGGCTATCTTAGACAAGCGGAACATTCCGAAAAGGCACGTGGCTAAAGCTGACCAGGTCTACATGAATAGTACAAGTATGTACTGTGATATTAAATAGTTGTACCAGTTATTTACCTTTGTAATAAATGCATATGTACTATGTTGGGATTCCCTCTCATATATAAAGGGTACCTTTGTCATTTTGTAAGGGGACATGATATTCAATACAAGAACAAAAACATTATCCATTGTCTTTCCTTTGATTTATTGCTTACATTTATTGCGTTTCATTGATTGTTCTTCATTTATTACTCATCATTGATCATAAAGGGCCATTATCGAGGCCCTTGGGACTGTTAATCCTTCATCGATCATCCCCAATCAAGCTCTTTAGTTCGACCTCGAGGCCCAGCTTAGGCCAGCTCGAGACCCCGACTCGAGATCGTTCGGTTTGAATAACAATACTGCCTCTCACTCTTACTTCACTTTCCTAGCTCTTACCTTACTTTCCTAACTCGCACTTAGCATCTATTGCCTAACAACTAGCATAAAAATAAATCACATATTTTTAGAACCACAAAATCAAATAGTAATTACCATTTTCAAAGTAAACAGTTTGGCGCCCACCATGGGGATAAAAATAATAGTAATTGTTTTAGTGCTGGTTTACTGAAAAACACAAGTTATTCTTCACAATTTTTCTTGTCCAAGAATCTTTGATTTCAGGTCAAAATGTCTAACTCAGTGAATGCCCCTGAAAACAACGGTCTTGAGGACCGTGGAGAGAATGGTGTAGCTGTTCCAGGCGCTGATGTATCACTGCGAAACCCTGAGGACACACTAGAACCAATCCTCGTGGATGTGGGCTCACGCAATGCGCAACACGTCGGTATAAGCTCCCACACTAACGTGAATACACGCCAAGAAAACCAACAAGAAACTCAAAAAAACCCAGCTTGGGAGGAACGAGAAGTTAGCCTTCACGTCATTTCTAAGATGTTGCAGGCACAACAGTTGGCGATTGCTCCACTGCAAAGCCACCAAAAAACTCCAAGCACAGCAGCACCAGAAACGGCTCCTCGAGCCTAACAGGTACTGGAAGGATCGAGCAACAACGGGTCAGCAACCGACCCCGCTATTATGAAGATGATCGAGGACCTCACAAAGAGGATTGAATTTGGCGAAAAGAAGTTAGAAGCTAATGATAAAAAGGTGGAGACCTACAACTCAAGGGTCGATCAGATCCCGGGCGCACCCCCAATTCTGAACGGTGTAGATTCAAAGAAATTCGTACAAAAGCCTTTCCCATCGCGTGCTGCTCCAAAACCCATCTCGAAGAAATTCAGAATGCCTGATCTCCTGAAGTACAACGAAACCTCAGACCCCAACGAACACATCACTGCTTACACTTGGGTCATAAAGGGAAATGACCTGAAGGACGACGAGATTGAATCTGTCCTATTGAAAAATTTCGAAGAAACACTTTCAAAAGGGGCCATGATGTGGTTTCACAACCTATCCCCGAATTCGATAGATTCACTTGCCATGCTAGCAGATTTTTTTATAAAGGCACATGCCGGTGCCATCAAGGTTGCTACAAGGAAATCTGACGTCTTCAAAATCAAACAGAGAAAAAACGAGATGCAACGAGAGTTTGTATCTCGCTTTCAAATGGAGCAAATGGAATTACCACCAGTCTCTGAGACTGGGCGGTGCAAGCCTTCACCCAAATTTTGAATGAACGAAGCTCGATAACTTTGAAGCGGCTAAAGAAGAATCTGGTTGAATATCCCGCCGTGACTTGGGCGGACGTCCAAACCGGTATCAATCAAAGGTTAGGGTCGAGGAAGACTAACTATGGGCCCCCTCGTGCTCAGTATATCATAGCAGGCTCCTGGCAAAGGAGCCAAAGCCAAACAAGGAAAGGTACCAACCATACACTGAATATCAAAGAAACGCCCCAAGGCGTAACATAGCCCGAAAGGACTGAAGGGCAGATCGAGGTCAGAATCCTTGGGGACTCGTGAGCAGAGTCATATTCGACAGACACACAGGACCGATGGAGGCACCCCGGTTATCTGAGTACAACTTCAAGATTGATGTTTCAGACATCGTATCAGCCATAGGTAAAATCAAAGACAGAAGGTGGCAAAAACCCATATTATCAGATCCGTCGCAAAAGAACCCTAACTTGATGTGCGAATTTCATGGAACACATGGTCATAGGACCAAAGATTGAAGACAGCTCCGAGAAGAAGTAGCCCAACTACCTAACAAAGGGCACCTCTGAGAGTTCCTCAGCGATCGAGCAGAAAATCAATTTCGAGAAAGAGAAGAAAACAGGAAAAATGAAATAGAAGAGCCACAACATATTATCCACATGATTGTTGGAGGGATCGACATCCACAGGAAACCATTATCAAAAGAACAAAAATATCCATCACTAGGGAAAAGCGAATTCGAGGTTACATACCCGAGGATGCTCTCACATTCAGTGAAGAGGATTTCGAGGCCCTGTCTCACCCTCATAACAACTCATTGGTAATTTCTTTCCTTGTGAATACATTTCAAATTAAAAGTGTTCTTGTAGATCCAGGTAGCTCGACCAATATTATCAAGTCCAGGGTGGTGGAGTAGCTCAGACTGCTCGACCAGATCGTGCTCACCTCTCGAGTCCTCAACGGATTCAACATAGCAAGCGAGATGATGAAAGGGGAGATCACCATCCCGGTCAACGTGGCCAGCACAACCGAAAATGTGTAGTTTCATGTCATCGAAGGAGACATAAGATACAATGTCTTGCTTGGAAGGCTGTGGATACACTGCATGAGAGCAGTATCATCAACCCTTCATCAAATAATGAAGTTTCCAACGAAGGATGAAATAAAAATGGTAAACGGGGAGCAACATGCAGCGAGAGAAATGTTCGCGGTACACGACGTAGCACCAGCATCGACACCTTCAACATCGAAGGAACCAAAAGATAAGCAAACAGCGAAGTAGAAATCACAAGCTACATCTTCGGCTGTACCCGAGTGAATGAGCAGAGGACCATACTGCGTCCCCAGAGCAAGCAGTTGAAGCATATCGAGGCTCGAAACGCCATCACTGCTAAGGTATAACCGCCTCCCTTTTCATTTACATCTTACAGTAACCTGTGTGCAGGTGTCTGATTAGAAAAATTGAAGCACCTTCCAGCTTGAAGACCATGGGTTTTAAAGAATGTGTTCCACTCGTTTCCTTCGATCGGATTTTATCCCAATAAGGGTTTTACCGGCAAGGTTTTTAACGAGGCAACATCTATATGCTACCTAAGGAGAACTTAACAAGTATTCAAAGCTTCTCTTCAATCAACCTCGAATATCGGGGGGAATCCCCCCGGGAGATCACCTCCCCGGAGAAATCAAGATGAGCCAAAAAAGGTCTCGATTGAAAAATGATGTATTGGGCCAAACGATCAAATGAGCCGTGTCCGTATAGAATAATCAAACCCTCGATGACGAAAACATGTATACTTGTACCAAGTAATAAAAAGAGTATCTTTCACCATCAAAGCGCTTTGCACTTCAAAGAAGTTTGCTATTTAACAAAGATCACCCCCAAGGCCAGAAACTCCCCAAACACTCGGGAACCGACATCAAAAACTCAAAGCCGTAAGACCTCCACGCCAGAAATTTTGAGTTCATAAGCCCTCAATGAGGCAACATCAAGTTTATGAAGAACGACTCCAGAGCCAAAAAACTTTCAATGACTCGGGGACTGTCTCCGATTGTCACCCTATCAAGCTACCAAAAACTCGAGGCCATAAGACCCCAAGCGAGCAACCTCGAGCTCATAAGACCTTTATAAGGAAACACCAAATCTGTAAGACCTCAATCAAAGCATGAATTATACTTGTGCCAAGTAACCTACGCATGAATCATACTTGTGCCAAGTAACCTATCTGTTAGACCTCAAGTAAGGTATGTTCAAATTTATAAGACCTTACAAAAGGCATAATCCCAATCTTAAAGCCAAGGCTATATATCCGAACTTGTAAGACCCCTAAAAAGGAATACCCTCAATGTAGAAGCCGAGGCTACCTAACTCGGGTATTAAAAGGCTACGACCAAACACAATGACTAAGGTCATAAGGCTCTAGCCAAACTAACATGATTCGGGGAAGCCCGACCTTCGCCATAAAATCATAGGCCTTCAATTACTTCGAAAATACTTTGAAAAGAACCAAATAATCAGGCTACCCTTGGCATAAGCAAAAGAACTTCAATCACAGCAGTTCCAAACAATAAAAAGTCTTCGAGACAATTCATCCATCGGGTGAAACCCCCCAAGGTGCTCGTTTATCATAACATAAAGGCTCACAATAGAGGTTCTTATCGAACCATCGAAGAGTCGCCTGAACACAAAAATTTCAAAAAGTCTTTAACGAGGAAAAACTAAAGCCTATATTAGAGGTCGTACCAACCCAACGCATAAGATCCTAAGCGCTAGCCTATATTAGAGGTCATACCAACCCAATGCGTAAGAGCCTGAGCGCCAGCCTATATTAGAGGTCATACTAACCCAACGCGTAAGAGCCTAAGCGCCAGAGGTCATACCGACCCAACGTATAAGAGCCTAAGCGCCAGCCCATATTAGAGGTCGTGCCTACCCAACACGTAAGTACCTGAGAGCCAGCTTAAAATTAAAAAGCTTAAGGGTCAATGAGCCTGAGTCGAAACTCGACTCGAAGACTGAGCCCAAAACGGTTAACTAAAAAGTGCCTAAGGGCAAATACGTAAGAGCCTACGGGCCAGTCCAACAAGCCTTAGGGCCGGTTTGTAAACCTAAGGGTTTAACCTCGAAGGCCAATTCATCTGGATAATCATTGACAAATGTCAAAATTCAAGACAAAGAAAGACATACACATGAAGAGAAAAATTCATGAAAGGGGAAAACCGAAAGGCTTCTTTTTATATGTATATGTGAAATAATACAAGGCTTCATTTACAATGTTCTCTAAGTGCATTAAACACAGAATCAGAAATGAAAATCCTAGTATACTTTCCCTTCGGGGACTGCGGCCCCATCGGCCTCTCACTCATTATTTTTAGCATCAGATACAAGGAACTTGGCATCGTATTCATTCGCCTTGGCCTGCTCTATCTCTTCTGAGAGATCGAAGCCCCTAGCGTGGATTTCCTCGAGGGTTTTCCTCCGAGATCTGCACCGGGCATATTCATTGTTTCTGCTCTCCTGATCACCCCTCTCAACTAAACTCGAGTGTCGGCAACATCTTTTAAATAGACGGCCACATTCTTATCAGCCTTAGCTCGAATCTCTTCAGCTTTAGCCCGGGCGTCCACGATATCGGCCTTCATCTTTAAAAGGTTAGACTCAAGCCTTACAATTCTGCTTGTTTGGACCGAGCTATTTTCACGAGCATTTCGAAGTTGAACCTTTAAGGCAGAGTCCTTGGCCCAAGCATTCTTCTTGGCCGCAACATGGGTATGTATTTGAGCCCTTAGCTCATTACACTCGTACTTAGCCAGACCAACTTTGCCCTAAAGGTGTTCCATGCCCCCCGTCTTTCTCTACAAGTAAAGTATCAAAATATTAATCTCCAAGGATAGAAAGAGGAACATGCATCCCCTCGAAACAAAGGTTACCTGTCTCTCGAGGCATCCTTCATAGTTCTGGCTTTGGTTCATCTCGTACCGAAGGTGCCTCAACTCCTTTACCGTTTTATCACAAAGAAGCCTGAGGGATTTCTCCCTATCTAAGGCATTCCGCAACCTGGCTTCACGGCAGAACAACTCGGACTTGAGCTTGTCAAAGGCCTATGAAAAGAAGCTCAGTGAGAAAATGAGAATGCAAAACTGAAAAACCAACAAAGTCAAACCAAAACTCACCACAGAACAGAGCCGCTAAGCATCCTCAAAAGTTGAGCGTACATCTACTAGCCTGGTCTCATCGACCCCAGTTGAATCGCCCTCGATGTGGATATGATCACTAGATACCCCACTTGATCTAGGCAACCCTTGGCCTCGAACATCCCTTGAAGTACCTTCGACATGAGAAGAAGACATCAGTAGAAAACCTGTATCCCTCGAAGTACCTTCGACGACAAAAGAAGATGGCGGCATAAAATCTTTGTCCCTCGAAGTACCTTCGACCGGAAAAGAAGATGGAGGCAAAGGAGGAATCATTTTTTCGAGGCTAAAATCCTCGCATGCTGCAAGCTCAACCGATACATCTTCTTTGAGCCCCCGAGCAGGGCCTTCCTTGCTATAAGCACCCTTGTCCTTCGGCGATTCCTTCCGTTTGTTATAATTCCTCAGCCCCGAAGCCGACGATACTTCCTCCTTTCTGAGGGAGCACGGTCTCATCTCAGAAAGTTCTCCAATGCCTGCAGTGACAAAGTTTATACACATAAAAGAAAGTACCTTTCAAAGTAAATAAACCACACAGCACGTATTGTGGTGTTTTTCCTCCCATCTGCCCTTGGACAGATCTCACCACTTACACTTATCGTAAGTCAAGCAAGCTACTAGATTTTGAGTCCAATCCGCCAGGTCGGAGACCTCATGTGGCAGCCACGGGATTACTGTAGAAAAGAGAAGGAAACCATCTTTACGGAGTTTGCCTCCACCATGAGCAAAAATGATAAAAACACAAGTGTGCCACTTGTGAAATTTCATTTCTCAGGAAATGGAAGGAACTCTGCGGGAATATCAATAGTCCACACTCGGACAAATTGACTCATCCACTCTCAGTCACCGTCTTCTTCAATACTGACAACAAAAGGTTGGGTGGATCGACATCGTAGAGTGATCAGGCCTCGCTAATGCAAGGACCGATACAATCTAATAAGATGGCTGAGGGTGAACTCCAGCCCAACCTTATTTGCAAAGAACTTTATCATCAGTACTATCCTCTAGAACGAGGGGTGAACCTATGCCAGGGTAACCCGATATCTTCTACAAAACTCGAGCACGACTCTATCGAGAGGGCCCAATAGAAAGGGATATCTGTATACGTCCAAAAACCCCTCTACATGAGCCATGATGCTCTCTTCCGGTGAAGGTACGTGTAATATCGCCTTTTTTCCCATCCGTAGTCTCTCCTGGCTGCCTCAAGTGTTCCTCTCCTATTGAAGAGATGAACCTCGATGCATGCCCCTAATGGCCCTGAACATTGGGAGGTCTCTCTAATGTGAAGTCCCTCCTCGAGATAGAGTACCTCGAGGTTAGCTCACCGAACGCCAGTGGTGTACCACCGACCGAGCGAGAAGTAGAGGCAGAACTCTCCTCTTCTTGGTGAACGAATTTGGGCGTTGCAACCATAACTATGGTGAAACAAGAAAAGAGAAATGAAAACTTAGACGAAAAGCCTTGAATTAAAATGGTGAAAAAGCTGATGCAAAGAGGAAGACCTCTATAAAAAGGATAGTTGCTCAAAGTAGCAGAATCCTTAAATAAGATGAAAGCAAATACATATAAAGAGCAAGCGACGACTATTCACCTATAGAGCAAGTAGTCATTCAATTAACTATTTAGCCCACGAGCTACCTGAGTTCGAGCCATTTCATGCTCGGGGACTATTTGTAAAGCCTTAGGGATATCTTCATCCGAAGTTCGAGCGAATGCTCAATAAACTATTTAGCCCACAGGCTACCCGAGTTCGAGCCAGTTCTCGCTCGGGGACTATTTATAAAGCCTCGGGGCTATCTTCATTCGATGTTTGAGCGAACTCTCAATTGACTATTTAGCCCATGAGCTACCCGAGTTCGAGCCAGTTCCTACTCGGGGACTCTCATAAAGCCTCGGGGCCATCTTTATTTCGAGTTTGAGCAAATGCTCGCTCGATTACTAAGCCCCAAGGCTACCCGATTTCGAGACAGTTCTCACTCGAGGATGATTCATATAGCCTCAAGGCTATCTTTATTTCGAGTTAGAACAAATTCCCGCTCGACTATTAAGCCCAAAGGTCACCCGAGTTTGAGTGTATACTCGCTCAGGGACTATCTATAACACCTAAGGGCTATCTTCATTTTAAGTTCAAAGAAAATTTTTGCTCAGCTGGAGGCCACCCGAAGTTCAAGTAAACTCTCACTCGAGGAATATTTGTAAAGGCCTAAGGGCTATATTTGTTTTCAGATGATCAAGCAAACTCTCACTCGAGGACTAGCAACGAGGCCTAAAAAGGCTAAGCTTTATTGCAAAGAAAATTGAGACCCTGCTCTCACTCAACTCGAACTCATAGGTCCCGACAACCTAAGTTTGTACCAGATCAATTCAGACTTGGTCTGAGGGATGACAAAGATTTTCAAGGAATATCATATTAACCAATTGAGAACCAAAGGATTACGATGTTCGAGTCCGGTATTCGAGCTAATCGAAGGTATAATGGAAGTTCAGCACAAGTCAAAGGCAAATCAAAGAAACTTTTGTATTAATAAAAGATGATTACAAAAGCCCTCGAGAGGTCCCTACACAAAAATAGAGAAGCAAAAAAGCAACAGCTAAAAAGCCTAATCTATTTTCGAAGGTATATCCTTGGGAACGACAACTGCGAAAACCATTTCCTCGAGGACCCCATTTCGGTCTTCAGAGTGACGTCTTCGAGAATCTTCTCTGAAGCAGCAATAGATGAAAGATGGGCTATAGCCAATCAAAGAGCAAAAGCTCTTAACAAGCAAGGAAAATTGTGGCTTGGTGAAAAATCTGGCGAGTATGGGTCTCGTCATCACTACAATTGTGAAGCCACTTCTTGAAATATTGCACTGGTGTGGGATGCAAAAGTTAGTAGATGATGCCACCTCACTCCATGGAAAGCAAAAGGAATGAGGCGCCATACCAGGTTGAAGTTAAGAGAGATAAGCAGCGATTTGCAGTCCATATATCTTCTGATGCAGGAAGAATTTGAGGCCTCTCTCTCATTTTTTCGGGCCAACAACAACAGCAACAACAACAACCCAGTATAATCCCACTCAGTGGGGAAAAGCTCTGTAAAAAAGTCATGTCATAACTAACAAAGCTGCTGACGTATGACCTTACGGTCACAGACTTGAACCATAGAAATAGGAGTTTGGGGGAAGATGAAAATAAGGGAAATGGCTAAAGGATGTTAAAGAAAGACTGGGTAAAATCTTGGCTCAAGCAATCCACCATTTATACAGGGACAGTAGCGTAACCGACGGCGCAATCAATGCCTTTAAACATATCAACGGTGCAATAAATGCCTTTGGAAAACTTATTAACGACACAATCAATGCTTTTTGGGGAAATGGATCGGCGACACGATCACCGCTTTTAGGAAAGTGAGCCGCTGGTATATTCAATGCTTCTAGGGAGACAAACCGATGGGACGTTCCAGTCACTTCGAACGCTTAAGTCACAAGCATGACATCGACACGTGATGTTCAAGAAAGTCGAGGTCATGATTGTTCCTTATCAATTCATTCTAAGAAACGCGGGGACTATCTGTATACGGCCAATATTGGAAGATTTCAACTTCAGGGTTTTCATAGCATTTCATGCCCGTCCTCGAGGAGCTCGAAGGAGAATTTGGAGCATTCCCCCGAGGTGCATCCGTAGACCGTTCCAGAAGGGTCCCCAATGCTCAACCTCGGGGCAAGGCAAATCAGTGGTTATCTTAGACAAGCGGGAAATTCCCAAAAGACATATGGTTAAAGCTGACCAGGTCTACATGAACAGTACAAGTCCGTACCATGACATTAAATAGATGTACTAGTTGTTTACCTTTGTAATAAATGCATATGTACTATGTTGGGATTCCCCCTCATACATAAAGGGGACCCTTGTCATTTTGAAAGGGGACATGACATTCAATACAAGAACAAAAACATTCTCCATTGTCTTTCCTTTGATTTATTGCTTACATTTATTGCGTTTTATTGATTGTTCTTTATTTATTACTCATCATTGATCATAAAGAGACATTATTGAGGCCCTTGGGACTGTTAGTCCTTTATCGATCATCCTAGTCAAGCTCATTAGCTCTACCTCGAGGCCTAGCTTAGGACAACTCGAGACCCCAACTCATGATCGTTCGGTTGGAATAACAATACTTCCTCTCACTCTTATTTCACTTTCCTAGCTCTTACCTTACTTTCCTAACTGCACTTAGCATCTATTACCTAACAACTAGCATAAAAATAAATCACATATTTTTAGAACCACAAAATAAAATCTAATTGTAATTACCATTTTCAAGATAAACAACTTCATTTCTTAATAATTGCTTACACAAAAGATCTTAAACATTAGCGTTGCACTTCAGATGTGAGCCTATTTCAAATGTGACCTTCTTTCTTTTCTTAAGATACATAAATGCTTACAAAAAATTCCTACATCCTGCAAACCCTACTATTTGAAACATTAGCTATAAATTGATAAGTTAAGGAGCACTACAGGACGTTAGTTATTCTTAAGGTTTTCAACAAAAACGTGGATTCTTGCAACTAAAGGAAATCCAATGAGAATTGTTAGCAACGTAAAATTTTGCAGTTCTGAAGGAGTACGGTGCAAACTTTTCCATGAACATCATACGGATTTTTCCCTACTCCAGGTATGTTAAGGTTATCCCTTCTTTCTTTTTGGCATGATCTATACGACACAAACGAAACGAGCAAATGCACAACTTACATAAATTACTATGTTCGTAGAAATGCTAGAGATGTATTTATTCTTAATCTCCCATAAGTCTTATTATTCTATCATCTTTTCATGGGTCTAAAAAATGTGTATTTGATAAAGTTTATCCAAAAGGCATATTGAGTTTTATGGCATTCCGAGAAATCTTATTAATGTATTTCCTATGCATTTCATGCATTTATACATGTACATTGACCCATGACAAGATGGCGTTATATACGCGTATATATGTATATTGTATTTTTATGGGATATGGGAAAAAGGTTACGGCGTTATATACGCACCACCACCTGATCAGTTGGTATATGTTGATGATGTTTCCCATAGTGGCCGAGACGATATGATGGGATGCCCTCAGAGGCTTGATGATATTATGTACACCTATACCTATGCATGACATGACATTTATATGCACGTGCATGACATTATAAATGTTTCAGAGAATTTACAAAGTTATTTAGATTTACAGATGGATTTCATTATTCTATGTTTCATCTATGTCTTTTACGTACTAATTTTTATGCCTTACATACTCAGTACATTTTTCGTACTAATGCACTATTTCACGGGGACTGCATTTCATTCCCGCAGGTGCAGGTAGGAAAGCTGACGGTCCCCCTTCTTAGGATCCTTGATCAGTAATAGTAGGCATGCTCCACTTGATTCGGAGCTACTTTTGATTTTTGTACGATATGCTTGTATATATATGGGTATGACGTGACTCAGTCCCGTCTTTGTACAGTTGTATTTCTATTAGAGGTCTGTAGATAGTAATTCTAGTTGGATAGTATGTGGCCTTGCCGGATTCCAATTTTGAGGTATATAGTTATCTATAATAGCCTTGTCAGCTCGCCCTACGTATGTTTCATGTATATGTACATATGCCTTTTGGGCAGGTTTCCTTCATTTATATTATTCTCGTAATTTAGCAGATGTTATTCAGGTTTATATCTTAAACGCGTGCTTAGGGGTGTTTGACAGGCATGACTCGGACACCCGTCGTGGCCCATCGGTTTGGGTCGTGATATGTACCATCATCCATGCCAAGAGAAAAAGTCGTGGTCTTTCATCTATGAATCCCTCTTTCCGCTATACCAATAATGGATCATTGTATTGCTTCTCCTTGACCTCTACCACAAGGCGATGATTCAACCCTATTCTGCACAATCACCCCTCCATCATTAGAGTCTGCAAGACGAACTCCCAAACTAGCCAACTGTTGAACCTCCCTGGCCAACGACCTCCGACATGATTTCAAGTGAGCTAAACTACCCATAGATTTCCAGCTAAGAGCATCCGCCACAACATTGGCTTTTCCCGGGTGATATAGATTATCGATCTCATAGTCTTTGTGAAGCTCAAGCCATCTTCTCTGCCAAATTCAATTCCTTCTGTTTGAAAATATATTGAAGGCTCTTGTAGTCCGTAAATATATCCACATGGACCCCATACAAGTAATGATGCCAAATCTTCAATGTAAAAACCACCGCCGCAAGCTCTAAGTCATGTGTTGGATAGTTCTTTTCATGATTCTTGAGTTGTCTAAAAGCATATGTTATAAGCTTTCCATTTTGCATCAACACATACCCAAGCCCGATCCTTGAAGCGTCGCAATATACCACGAACCTATCTGTACCCTCTAGTAGAGTCAACACTGGCGCCGTAGTCAATTTTGATTTCAACTCTTAGTAGTTCCTTTCACAAGCATTGGACCATTAGAACATAACCACTTTTTGTGTCAATTTAGTCAACGGAGAGGCAAGAGTAGAGAACCCCTCCACAAACTTCCTCCAATACCCAACTAAGCCCAAGGAACTGCGAATCTCTGTTGGAATTGTAGGTCTTGGCCAATTCTTCACCGCCGCAATCTTTTGAGAATCAACCTTTATTCCTTCTCTGGAGACGACATGACCCAAGCATGTAGCAGATTCAAGCCAAATTCACATTTTGAGAACTTCGCATAGAGTTAGTGCCGATGAAGTGTCTGTAGAATTGCCCTGAGATGACCGGCATGGTCCTCTCGACTTCGTGAATATATAAGAATATCGTCAATGAAAACTATCACAAAGGAGTCAAAAAAAGGCTTGAAGAATCGATTCATAAGATCCATGAAATATGTCGGGGCATTTGTTAGCCCAAAATACATTACGAGAAACTCAAAGTGCCCATATCGAGTCTTAAAGCTGTTTTCGGAATATCCTGCTCCCTTATCTTCAATTGGTGATACCTAGACCGTAAATCAATTTTGGATAACAACTTAGCACTTTGTAATTGATCAAACAAATCATCTATCCTTGCTAATGGGTAATTATTTTGATTGTGACTTTGTTGAGTTGTAGGTAGTCAATACACATCCGTAGCGATCCATCTTTCTTTCTTACAAAGAGAACCGGTGCGCCCCAAGGCGACACACCCGGTCGGATGAAACCCTTATCTAACAAATGCTTTAATTGTTCTTTAAGCTCCTTCAATTTTGTCGGTGTCATTCTGTAAGGTGGAATAGATATAGGTTGCATGCCTGGCATCACATCGATCCCGAAATCAATCTCCCTGTCTGGTGGAATCTTGGGGAGCTCATCCGAGAAGACATCTGGGAATTTATTCACAACTGGCACAAACTCAAGCGTAGGTACCTCAGCACCAGTGTCCATGACCCGGACCAAATGATAGATACACTCCTTGTTAATCATCTTCGCATCGTAAGGTAAGAAATAAAAACTACCTTTTGGCACCACATTACCCCCTTCCATTCAACAACTGGTCCGTTTGGAAATTCAAGCCTCATAGTTCTAGTTCGGCAATCGAGCTTAGCGAAACATGAGTAAAGCCAATCCATCCCCATAATTAGATCTAAGTCAACTATTCTCAATTCAATGAGATTGGCCATGGTATCCCGACTGCGTACCGTGACAACATAATTTCTATAAACCGTGTGGCCATAATAGACTCACCAACCAGAGTAGATACAAAGAACGACTCATGAAGTTGTTCCGGTTCTATCCCGAATTCCATAGAAACATAAGGAGTAACATAGAACAAGGTGGAACCGGGATCAATAAGGGCATACATATCAGAAGATTGGACAGTCAGTATACCTGTGACAACATCTGGAGAAGCCTCTGCTTTGTGACGACCACTTATAGCATAGAAACAGCTGGGTCCTCCTGAACTCTGCACACCACCCCTAGCTGCACCACGCCCTGCTGGAGCTGGAGTTCCTCGAGCTGGAGGGGGTGCTGAAGATGTAGCAGCTGCAGAACTGGATGGCTATGTTGTGCCCCTACCCACACCCTGGCGGGATACACGACACTCCCTCTGAATATGGCCTCTCATCCCGCACCCATAACATTCTGGCAGGTCCATGTAGCAGATCCCCAAATGCACCTTCCCACACTTGGGCCATGGGGGCCTCCGTTGCTTCTGGAATCTCCCTCCTGATCGGCCCTACTGGTGGGGTCCCCTACTCTTCTGATTGGGCCTGAAATGACCAGCCTACTGTTGATTGTGCCCTGCTGGCGGTGCAGTGGCTGAAGAATGAGCATATGACTGAGATGGCCCTTTCAATCCTCCCCTAAAGACTGGTCTTCCCCCACCAACTGAATCTCCAGGATAGCCCGCAGATCGGGCTTTGCTGCTACCCTCTCTCTCCTTCAAGGTCTTCAACTTGCGGGTCTCTGTATCTTGAGGAAACGCCACCATCTTTCCATAGTTCATATCAAAATTTAAAGTAGCTATAACCAAAGGGCTAAGGCCCTGCACAAATCGACACACTCTGGCCTCCATAGTGGGCATCGTGTGAATAACATATTTAGATAGACGCTACATCTTGTGTTTTCGTACGTTAAAAGTTTCATCTTCAGTTAATTGACGTAGACTCAGGGATGAGATTATCTTGAGATTAACGTATTTATGCTATTTATAACAAGCAATAAGTAAGTGCTATGAAGGGTAAAAGGTATACGAACTAAAGAAAAAGGGAGTCGTTGAAGGTTGCCGATTTGGGATAAAATACGGGTCGAGCAAAAATACCCGATATTTATGGACTAGTACCATACAAGGTACCATATGTCTGTGATAGTATAATGTATAAAGTATATTAAAAATGAGTAGTAATTTTAAGTAATTTGAAATAATTCTTAATTATGCGGGTAATTGGTTAATTACCAGGTAACACGACATTACCTAATTACCTAATAAGTGGATAAAAATTAATAATTCCCACCCCACCCCTCCAAAAATGTGGAAGACAACTCTAAACAATGACTCTTAGTCATTTTTGGATTAGGTGGAAACAAAATGGATAATTAAAGACATAAAACTTCTTGAAAACGTGACAACACTACCATAGGTAGCTTTGCACTTTAGCAACTAAATTACTTAGAAAAGTCTTACCAATTCGTTCATAGCTGAACGTTAGGAACTTTTACAATTCAAGTTCCTACCAAGACATTAGCATCCTTGCAATCCAAAATGTTAGACATTAAGTAAGCACTACAACCAGACGTGAAGAAAGATTTCTTCATTTCTAATGCTACAAGTAATTTCTTCAACCAACAAGATTTCTTGGCATAGTAGCAACGTATAATTATGCAATTCTAAAGGAGTACAGTGCAACCTTTTTCCAAAAATATCATACGGATTTTTCCCTACTTTGGGTATGTTAAGGTTATCTCTTCTTTATTTTTGGCATGATCCAAATAATACAAATGAAATAAGAAAAATACACAACTTTCATAAATGCCTCTATTCATAGATATTCAAGGGGTGTCTATATTCTTGATCCACCATGTGAATTATTATTATAATATCTTCTGTTCATGGGTCTTAGAAAAACGCATATTTGATATGTTTACCCGAAAGGTATATTGATTTTATGGCATTGCGAGAAAATCCTATTAACGTATTTCTTATGCATTTCATGTATTGCATTCATTTACACTGATGTATACGGTGAAATCAGAGGGTCCAATTTCTCATCATCGAGGCACCTCAGAAGACCATCTTGAGGTCTCGAGGCTACAAGGTTGTGTTCGAGTTTCCTCCTCGAGGTTTGTCGACACTAGATCTTAGGACAACGTTGACCGCGGCCATGGTAGATATGGAGAGTTCCCAAGGTACGCGGCTAGGACTGACAGAGCCTAGTGGTACCCTAGCCCTGAATTAGGGTGTCATATAGTTGTATCATCCCTTTTATCTTTGTAATTAATACAGTTTTGTACTATGTTTGGATTCCCTCCTATATAAAGGGGATCCTTGTCGTTTTGTAAACCTCTGTTGCTTCAGTTGCTCCACATGAAATATACAAGAACATTCTATTTGCTCTCTAACATATTCTCTTGATATTATTGCTTTCATTTATTATCTTCATATTTGTTCATCATTTATTGCTTATCATTGGCCATAAAGAACCTCCGTTAATTTTATTATAACAGCTAGTCACATTTCAACTGCCTTCGATATCTCATAGTCGAGCTCCGGAATCGACCTCGAGGCCTCGAATCGACAAGCTCGAGGCCCCAATAATTGGCCTAGCAGTTTGATTATTTCCCTATCCTTAAACATCATTTCATTTCTAAGTCTCACATACATAGCATCAACTGCTTAACAAACTAGCATAAAAATAGATCACGTATTTTTAGAGTCCCATAATAAAATTTAATTGTTATTACAATTTTCATGGTAAACAGTTTGGCGCCCACAGTGGGGCAAAAAATAATAGTGATTATTTTCTTATTGGTTTAGCTACACAACTCAAGTTATCTTTCAAGCTTTTTCTTGTCCAAGATCTTCAAATTTCAAGTCAAAATGTCTAACTCTATGAATAGAGGTGAAAACAACAACCTTGAGGACCACGAGGAAAACAGTGTGGGTGTTCCAGGTGTTGCTATGCCACCACAAAACCCTGGGAATGCACCAGAACCAATTCCCGTGGACGCGGTCTCACACGACGCCCAATGTATCGACATAAGCTCCCACACTGACAAAAGTGTGCGCCAAGGGGATCTACAAGAAGCTCAGAAAACCCCGACCTGGGAAGAGCGTGAGGTTAGCCTTCATGTTATTTTTGAAATGTTGCAGGCACAACAACTAGCTATTGCTCAACTGCAAAGTCACTAGAAAACTCCCAGCACGATAGCACCGGGGACAGCTCCCCCAGCCGAACAGGTACCAGAGAGATCGAGCAATAACGGGTCGATGGCCGATCCCATCATTGTGAAAATGCTCGAGGACCTCACCAGAAGGATCGAATCGGGCAAAACAATGATAGAAGACAACAACAAAAAGGTTGAAACCTATAACTCCAGGGTCGACCAAATTTCGGGCGCACCCTCGGTCGTTCCTCGAGGAAGCGACCCCAAAACCCATTCCAAAGAAGTTTAGAATGCCAAAACTCCCAAAGTACAACGGGACCTCAAACCCCAATGAACACGTTACCGCCTACACTTGCACAGTGAAGGGCAATGATCTAAAGGACAACGAGATCGAGTCCGTCTTACTAAAGAAGTTCGGGGAAACACTCCCGAAGGGGGCCATGATGTGGTATCACAACCTATCTCCTAACTCCACAGACTCATTTGCCATGCTAGCAGATCCCTTCATAAAAGCATATGCCAGTTCCATCAAAGTAGCAACGAGGAAATTCGAAGTCTTCAAGATCAAGCAAAGGGAGAATGAGATGCTGCGAGAATTTATATCTCACTTTCAAATGGAACTACCACTGATCTCTGATGATTGGGCGGTGCAGGCCTTCACTCAAGGTCTAAATGAGCGAAGCTCGATGTCTTCGAGACGGCTAAAAGAGAATTTGGTTCGAATATCCAACCGTGACCTGGTCGGAAGTCCACAACTGATACCAGTCAAAAATCAGGGTCGAAGATGACTAGATGGGAGCCCCCTCAGGCTCAGTATACCCAAGCAGTCTCTTGGCGAAGGAGCCAAAGCCAAACAAAGAAAGATATCAACCATACACCGAAGATAAAAGGAATACCTCGAGGCGCAATCCACCTTATAATGATCGAAGGATAGATCAAGGATAGAATCCTCGGGGACTCATCAACAGATCCAGATTCGATAGGAACGCGGGGCCAACGGAGGCACCTCGCTTATTAGGGTACAACTTCAATGTCGATGTGTCTGACATCGTGTTCTCCATCAGCAAAATCAGAGATGCCAGATGGCCCAGACCTGTATAATCGGATCCTAAACAAAGGAACTATAATTTAGTGTGTGAATTTCACAACACGCACAGACACAGGACCGAAGATTGCCAACAAATCCGGGAGGAAGTGGCCCGATTACTCGATAATGGCCATCTTCGGGAATTCCTCAGCGACCAAGCCAAAAACCAGTTTCGAGAAAGGGAAACAACCAAAAAGAACAAAGCATACAAGCCGCAACATATCGTCCACACGATCTTTTGAGACAACCGCCACTAGCCGAAACACCAAAGTCCCCTCCAGCACAGGGACTAAGAGATAAATCAATGAAAAGATAGCAACCACGAGACACGCCCTCGGCTATATCCGAATAAGGGACCATACTGTGTCCTCCAAACAAATGCCAAGGTTCGAAAGCACCATCGCCACTAAAGTATAACCATCCCCCTTTTTATTTTATATTTAATACTAACCCTTATGCAGGCCCCCAACTAAAGCAGTCAAAGCGCTATCCCAGCTCAAAGACCATAAGGTTTTAATGCATCCATTGCACTTTTTTCCTTCGGCCGGGTTTCATCCCGAGAAGGGTTTTACCGACAAGGGTTTTAATGAGGAAACATCTATATGCTTCCTAAGGAAGATCCAACAAGTGTTTAAGGCTTCTTTTTTAATCAAACTCGAACATTGGGGGGCCGGAAGGCCATCCGCTCGAAAAAGCCAAGAAACACCAAATAGAGTCCCAATAGGAAAATGATGTACCGGGCCAAACGATCGAACGAACCGTGTCCGTATACCCGGGCCCCCGACAATGAAAACATGTACACTTGCAATAAATAATTGAAGAATATCTTTTATCAAAGCATCTCACACTTCAAAAGAAGCTCGAAACCTCAACAAAAATGACTTCTCGGCCGAAAACGTCCTGAACACTCAGGGACTGTCGCAGCCCCTTTTTCTTGCGAAATCAGGTTTATGACATTTGGGAGGACAACTCATTCCCTTTTGGTAATTTGGGTTTGCATTTGAAGAGTTTCCACCTAATGATTAAGGTGCATTAGGACACCAAGAAGGTTTGATTTGAGTAACCAGAGATTGGGTAAGGGCTTGAAATTATTCGAAGGGGAAGGTGTTAGGCACCCCTTAGAATCTACTACTCTGGTTCTCGACTAGACTATTGTTGTGAATTTAGGTGCAAATAACATGTAGGCAAATAGAACTTCAAATAAGAGGGGATTTTCACATAATGGTTACAAACAAAATTGGAAAGAATTAAAAGGAAGCTGATTTTCTTAAAAGAAATAGTTTGAAATCTTTTGAAGAAACAAAGAAACAAAAGGGAAAAGGGGGGTCCTAGGTTTATTAATAATATGGATCACCCCACACAACATCCGGTAATCACTCCTCAATAAGGGGATATGAGACGTTATCGTGTGGTCATCATATCCATATCTAACCTTTCCCACCCCATTGAGGTATTAAAGTGCGAAATGGTCTCGATTACTTATTGCATGTTATTACCCGTTCCAATCCTATCAGTCCAGAGGCATTTAGGACTACTAATCCTAAGAGTGAGGGATATTAGGCTTATTTGTAGTTTCAAAGGTAAAATTCTAAGGTGACATACAAAAACATGTATACCAAGTTGGGGAAAGCACATAACAAGTAAAAGGCTCAGATATAACCCCCCGAACAAAGAAAGCACATAATTAGCATGACTTTCACATACTGTTTATGGTCTGAGAAAGAACTTAAAGGTTGAGGTAGACTGATTTGTTATATAATTTAGATAAGAAGCCCGAATCAGGCCTGCCTGCTGGTTGTAGTTAATAGCACAAATTCAGTTTATAACTTTTATCCTAAGGCTTGCCTAAGTGTCGGACAAGGATCCTATAGGCATGGTATCTATTGAATCCAGAAAAGCCATGAAATAATATGGTCTCAAAAAATAAACTAAGTACAGGCTGGTTAAAAGGGGAAGTCAGATTATGAAAGAAAGCGCACTTTAACGAAAGTTATCGGCTCTGAAACTGATGATACTCGTTATTACTAATTTTATATCTAACATTAAGTGAGGCGAATCAGATTCAATTAGAAACTCCTATAGGCATGCTTTCTAGGCGTTACTGATTTTAAAACCTTGAAGACGTAGTATAAAAATGCAGAAGATTCATTTTAAACCTATGAACATGATATCTAGATGCTGAATTCTGTTTAAGACATGATGCCCAAGTGCAATTGAATGTTTAAGTCCTATGAGCATGGTATCTAGGTGCAGAAATTTGTTTAAGACCTATGAACATGATTTCTATAAGAGAAATTGGATATGCAGTATTCAGAACGACCTATAGGCATATTTTCTATACGTATATGCAGAATTCAGATTGACTTATATACATGATTTCTAGACGAGAGTAGTAGACCTATGATCATGATTTCTATATGAAAAATGGACATTCAGAATTCCCTATAGACGTGCTTTCTATATGCATTTGAGCGTGCAGAATTCGAAAACCTATAGACGGTGTATCTATGTGAGAATACAGAATTCAGAATTCCTATAGACATAGTATCTATGTGAGAATACAAAATTCAGAAATACCTATAGGCATGGCATATATGTGAAAGTGCAAAATTCAGAAATACCTATAGGCATGGCATCTATGTGAGAGTGCAGAATTCAGAAATACCTATAGGCATGGCATCTACCCTTTGCATACATAGTTAATCGCCATTTCACTAACCAACCCCAAATGTTTATTACAAAATTATTACAACCCAGAATAAAGTAAAATACATCAGAAAAAAAATTAAAAGTACAACCAAAGGAGAGACTGATTAAGACTTCATGTCTGAAATATGAGGTTAACCAACTCCATAAGATCAAGATTCGCAGCCTTTCTCCCCTTAGAGTGTGTCAAAGTTCCCTAAGAGCCTCAAAAGGACTCCGGGAAATGCTCACACCCAAATGTATTATTAGATTAGGACAAGTGCAGTGTGGAAGTGCTAGCCCTCAAGTGTCCAAGTTAGAGGGAACTCAAGGTCCCAAAGCAAGGCTCACAAGAGGGGCCAGAACTAAAATACTAAGAGGGAGTGCAAGTGCAGAAAAGAATTCTGAGAGAGGGAAAGGGGAAGGGAAGCAGCTACAAATAAGTACACATAGGGGTACAGGGGAACGGGGAGGTTGTAAAGAGCCAAGGGCAGGCTGTGGGCATACCCAGCAATGGTGAATGCTAGCACACCCATAAGCCTATTAGAACACACTATTAGAGGCTAGGATCCCAAAGGATCAAGCTTAATTCATGGACAATAATTTGCATATTGCCATGCTTTAAGACATAGCTCAAACACATAGGGGGCAGGGGTTTGGGATTCATAGTAGAAACAGGCAGAAAGAAATCAACATGCTAATTTAAGTGTTGAACTGTACAGAAATAGTAAGTAGGCATGGATAGAAAAGCAGTAAATAAACACATTGTCGTGGTGCTAAAACTTAAATCAGAACATACTAGTTTCAAAGAAACAAATAGAGAAAAGCAGTAGGTCTTGTAAACAGGCCACGATGCAAGCAAATAAAACAGAATACTGTTGTGTGTAAGTGTAGTTTCAGAAGAAAACTATGAGTGAGGGATCGATTGCTTGTGCTAATGAAAGAATAGCATATTTATAGTGTGAAAAATAGGCAGAAATAAGGTAAGAAAACAATTAAGGGACTGGGTATCAATTAAAAATCAATCAATACAAGATTTCCCTTAATTAAGGAAATCAAATTCAAACGGGAAAACTATTTAAGGGAAGAAATCAAATAAACATCTTGTGCAAAGCATGCAATTAGGGGTAAATACATAAGAAGTTACTTAAGGGCAGAATTTTGAAATACAAGGTTACATAACTAAGGTAAGAAAAATCAATTAGTAGCCCGTAAATAAAGGATAAAAGATTTCGTAATCACTGGTCCATGAGTGAACCAAGTCAGAAAAGCTGAGAAAAGTTTTAACTTAAGTCGAGTCACAGGGAAATCAGCCAACAAGGAAAGAAATCAATTAAACCTTTACAGAAGGAAGTCTGAACTAATCACAAATTTGAAAGACATTTTAGAGGGAAGTTCAGCACATATAAATAGCGTACAAACATGATAAGCTGAAAGAAAATGACGTGTCATTGCAAAATCAGTAGATAGTAGACTACAGGAGCATGGTAGTCACATAGGTTAGCAATGTAGAAGAGAAGTAACATCAAATAGCATACAAAAGGTCCAGTGTAAAAAACCTTAGAAGAGTTTAGTGGATAATCAGAATTGCTTAAAGAGACATAGTTTATAACAAAGATTTCGAGACTCAGTTGAGAAACAAATTCAAAAACTCGAAATAGTTAGGGTTTCTGAAATCAGACGGTTTTAAAAATAAAGAAAAAACATATCACATAGCCAATGTTCTCAAACTCGGATGAACCCCAAATTCTAGGGTTTTACCATTAATCGAGTGTCGAGATGAGAGGACAAGTAATCAAGAAGAAGATAGTAGTCGAAAACAAGTTCAAAGATATCAAAAGGGAACTGGGCCTTCGATATGCCTTTTCAGTAATGGAAACTCATGAGAAACATAGTAAAAGAGTAACATGCGAATCACAGTAGAAGAGCTCAAAGAAACATAGTAGAAGAAGCTAATAAGAAACACAGTAGAAGAAGAGTAATCAGAACACATTAGGAGAAGCATATAAAGAAACATGGTAGAAGAAAGTAATTAAGAACACAGTGGAAGGAACTTAATAAGAAACTCACAAAGAACACAGTAGAAGAAACGTAGTAAAAAAACACACAAAAGAAAAAGAAATTTGAGAAGCCTCTAAATAACTCAGAAACCCTTGGTCGGAAAAATAAAGGGTTTCGAAAACATAGCTTTGAAAGAAATATCAAGAAATCATTTAAAAACTTAGGGAAAACATGGATCTAGAACAGATCTAAAGAGATCAGAAAGCCATCAAAAGCTAGGGTTTCAGAGGAACCCAAACAGTGAGAAAGGCCTGGATCAAAGGAGGAATCGAAGCCAGGCTCGAAACAGACATAGCTTGACGGAGTAAGGCCGGAGATGGCCATAAAACTTGAACCAATGTGGCCTGGATGAATCTTCTTCGTATTCAGGCAATGAAACCTCAGCGAACGAGCATGTATGCACCATGGAAGGTTGGTAGGTGGTGAGACCACCATAGATTCAAGCTAGGAGATGGCCGGAGAAGATGGATGAGACTCATCGGAGAGGAGGGGAAGGGGAAGGTTCTAGAGAGAACCAGAGATAGAGAGAGAGTCAGTTGAGTGAGGGAAATGAGAGGGGTTTGGGGGGTCATTTGGTTTAATTTAGGAAGGGTGAATGGTGGTCGTTGATTATTTTGATCAATGGCCTGGATAAAATGGGAATCCAGGCGGGTTATTCAAATGGGTTGTGGGTCGGGTAGATTTAGGATTTGGGCTAGGTAATTGGGTTTGAGATTGGGTTTAATTAGGGGTTCAAATCTGGACAAAATTGAAATGAAATGGGCTAACATTTAAATAGCCACTTTTCCCTTGTTTAATTTATAAAAATAGTAAAATAATTTTTGGGAATAAATTAAAGGTACTAAAATGATTAATAATACATAATTATCCAATTAAAAATACTGAATCTAATTTTTGAATATAAACACTATTAAATCTTAAAAAGGGCTAATATAGCAATTACGTGCAATTTAGCTTTTAAAATACTAAATAAATTTATAAAAATATGAAAAAATTATGTTAGCTATATTTAATGCAAATATGAGAATCCAATAGATGAATCACCAAAATGATAATTTTGGGAACAATTATTGGGTTTTTATTGCTCAAATAAAGCAATAAATTGATTTAAAAATCCTTCAAATTAAGAGAAAAAAATATTAAAACCTTGGGAGATACTTTTATATGCATATTCATGCTATTTTAAAAGTATTTTGCATATTAAAAATATACAAGAAAAAATTGGGTATCAACAGCTGCCCTTTTTTACTCAGGAAGGATGAAAGTTTGTCGGGTAAAGATATGATGGCCAATTTTGACCGAACGAAAGGGTTCGAGGAGACTTAGGTCGTACTCTGGTTTTGAGTTGCCTACATGTCCCTGATTTTACAGGAATCAGGCCATATGTAGTTCAGGATCTATCGGCGAAGTAGGCCTGATGGAGACTTTCAAGAACGGACGCAATATTCAGGTTGGGGTGGATGGCTGAAATCTGATAGGGATGTGGGAACTGGAGAAGGATCGCTCCTGCTGAGATGGTTGTTGCGCGCCGGTTTACCTGCAAATAAACAATACAAGCATATATTGTGCGTAAAATTAAACATGATGCAAATTCCCGTCGGACCATGAATGTTTGTCCTCGGACGGTTAGGATGACGTCCTCGGACCATGGTGTCCTGGGCCATGAAGCGTATAATAAAGGATTCACATGCCATGAAATGATGCTCTCGGTCTATGAGAATGTTTCCTCCGAACCATGATGCCTTTGAATAATGATATGCAAGGGATTAAAAAGGAAAAGAGAGGGGGGGTCCTCAGGCCATGGCATGGTGTTCTCGGGCTATGAAAATGGTGCCTCCGAACAATGACACCTTTGGATAATTTGGCGGTCTTTCAGCCCATGAAATGCAACAGGTGGCGATCTTTTAGCCCACGAGATGCAAATGTAGAGGTGGCGATCTTTCAGCCATGCAAACGTAAATAAGATGACGATGTTTCAGCCAATGCAAAAGTAAATAAGGTGGTGATCTTTCAGCCAATGCAAATATAAATAAGGTGGAGATCTTTCAGCCAATGCAAATGTAAATAAGGTGGCGATCTTTCAGCCAATGCAAATGTAAATAAAGTAGCGATCTTTCAGCCAATGCAAATGTAAATAAGGTGGCGATCTTTCAGCCATGCAAATGTAGAGGTGGCGATCTTTTAGACAATGCAAGTGTAAATAAGGTGGCGATCTTTCAGTCAATGCAAATGTAAATAAGGTGGCGATCTTTCAACCGTGAAAATGTAAAGGTCGAAATCTTTCAGCCATGCAAATGTGGAGGTGGCGATCTTTCAGCCATGCAGATAGAGACAGAGCTTAACCTCGAAAGGCAGAATGGTAGCCTTATGCAATGCGGAAATGCAGATGGAGACAGAGCTTAGTATCAGAAGGCAGAACGGTAGCCTTATGCAATGTAGAAATGGATATGGAGGTAGAGCTTAGTATTGGAAGGCAGAACGGTAGCCTTATGCAATGCAGAAATGCAGATGGAGATAGAGCTTAGTCTCGGAAGGCAAAATGTTAGCTTTATGCAATGCAGAAATGCAGATGGAGACAGAGCTTAGTCTCGGAAGGTAGAATGGTAACCTTATGCAATGCATAAATGCAAATGGAAACAGAGCTTAGTCTCGAAAGGAAAAATGGTAGCCTTATGCAATGCATAAATGCAGATGGAGATAGAGCTTAGTGTCGAAAAGCAAAATGGTAGCCTTATGCAATGTAGAAATGCAGATGGAGACAGAGCTTAGTCTCGGAAAGAATGGTAGCCTTATGCAATGCAAAAATGTAGATGGAGACAGAGCTTAGTCTCGGAAGGAAAAATGGTAGCCTTATGCAATGCAGAAATGCAGATGGAGATAGAGCTTTGTCTCGGAAGGCAGAATGGTAGCCTTATGGAAGAAGTAAAGGCAAATAATAATAGAATTTTCTTAGCTGATAGCGGATTGCGATATTGCGACTGCTGGTGGTACTTTATCTGCCGGGGACACTATGTGTGGATAGCAGTTATGAGTAAGTCCAACGATTCTGAGAGTCATATTTCTGAGTAATGTGAGTCTCGTGAGTGTATAGTATATTTGATGATTTTTCAACTCAAGTGCCTGCATCCAAAGAAAAATTGTGAGTTTTGTAAAGGGGGGAGGTTAGTTCGTATCCCTGTTGGCTCTGCTTGACCTACTCATCTTGGATCTGGTGATACTGTACATATCATCGGGGTAGTGTTGCTAAGCAAAAAGATTTCAGAAATAAACATGCATGATTTTGTAAAAAATATGACATAAGTGTATAATCAAGAACAACTTTTAGATGAACCTGTGACTGTGACGTGGTCCAAGACATTGCAACCTTCCTTGTTGTGGAATTTTGAGGGTCCTCCTCAAAATTCTGCCCCAGTTTACTGGGTTGCTGCTTCTGACTGCTGCTACCGATGATTTGCTAAAATTAACTTCGGAATTTTGAGGGTCCTCCTCAAAATTCTGCCCCAGTTTCCAATTGCAGGGGAAATGAAAGTTTTGTTGAATTGTGACTGAAACCATAGGGCTGCCTACATATCCCCTCTTAAATGGGATTCAGGTCAGGCATAGTTTAAATTACATCACAAAAGAAAGCATAAAGATTACACATAGTAGTGCTTGACTGCATCTGAATTGATCTGCTTTGGCCAGATTTTTCCGTCCATTTCCGCAAGTATGAGGGCTTCTCCTATTAGAACCCGATGAACCATGTACAGACCCTGCCAGTTGTGAGAGAATTTCCCTTTGGCTTCATCTTAATGCGGGAATTTTTTTTAACACTAGCAGCCCCGGTGTGAACTGTCTTGGCTTGACTCCTTTGTTGAAGGCTATGGACATCCTATTTTGATAAAGCTGACCGTGGCAAACTGCATTCATTCTCTTTCCATCTATAAGAGCTGGCTGCTCGTAACGATTATTTACCCATTCTGCATCATCTAGCTTTGCTTCCTGTATGATTCTTAATGAGGGAATTTCCACCTCGGCAAGAATGATAGTTTCTATACCATAAACCAGTATATAGGGGGTTGTTCCAGTTGATGTGCGGACTGTGGTACGGTATCCCAATAAAGCAAATGATAGCTTCTCGTGCCACAGCTTATGCTTCTCTATCATTTTCCATAGTATCTTCTTGATATTCTTGTTGGCAGCTTTTACTGCTCCGTTCATCTGAGGTTTGTAGGCTGTAGAATTCTTGTGTTTGATCTTGAAGTTTTCACACATGGCTTTCATCAGGTCACTGTTCAGATTGGAACCATTATCAGTGATGATTGATTCCGGAATCCCGAACCGACAGACGATACGGTCGCGGACGAAGTCTGCCACGACTTTCTTAGTCACTGCTTTGTTAGATATTGCTTCTACCCACTTGGTGAAATAGTTGATTGCTACTAGGATAAACCTGTGCCCGTTAGAGGTGGCATGCTCCATTGGTCCAATAACATCCATTCCCCAGGCAGCGAACGGCTATGGTGAGCTTGTTGCAGTAAGCTCACTTGGAGGTACCTTTATCATGACTGCATGTATCTGACAGCGGTGGCATTTTCGAACATACTAGATGTAGTCCGTCTCCATAGTCATCCAAAAGTAACCAGAACGGAGTATCTTCTTTGCTAAGACAAAACCATTCATATGTGGGCCGCAAGTCCCAGCATGGATTTCTTCTAGTAGTTTAGATGCTTCCTCCGCTGTGAAAGAAATTATTGGACAACCTTCGAAGTGTGCGCTTCTGAGTAGTGCTTGCAAGTTCTGGGTATTCTCCTTTTGCCAAATATTCTTTGATATCATGAAACCAAGGCTTTCCATCTGCTTCTTTTTTGACATGAGTACAGTAAGCTGGTTGATCATAGATCTTTACCGGAATGGGATTAATGAAGCTCTTGTCTGGATGTTGTATCATAGATGATAGGGTGGCCAATGCATCAGCGAACTCATTCTGGATTCTGGGGACATGTTAGAATTCCGTATTTGTGAACCTCTTTCTCAATTCCTGTACATGATGCAGATAAGGGAGTATCTTGGAGTTCTTGGTCACCCATTCTTCTCGGCCCTGATGTATAAGCAAGTTTGAATCCCCCATTACTAGCAATTCTTGAATGTTCATGTCGATGGTCATTTTGAGACCTAAAATGCAGGCTTTATACTCATCCAGATAATGCTGACTGATTTTCGATACGAGAACTGCTCCTATGCCAACTCCCTTGAAGTTTGCTGCTCCGCCGAAAAACATTCTCCAACCGACATAGGATTCTGCAATATCTTCTCCTATGAATGATACCTCTTCGTCAGGAAAATACATTTTCAGGGGTTCATATTCTCCATCCACGGGGTTTTCAGCAAGGTGATCTGCTGGTGCATGTCCCTTGATTGCCTTCTGAGTTACGTAGACAATATCAAATTCACTCAACAAGATTTGCCACTTGGCTAGCTTTCCAGTGGGCATGGGCTTCTGGAAGATGTACTTCAAAGGATCCATCCTTGATATAAGATATGTAGATGGGCACAGAAGTAGTGCCTCAGCTTCTGAGCTACCCAAGTTAAAGAACAACAGGTGTGCTCTAACAAAGAATATCGGGCCTCGTACGGGGTAAACTTCTTACTGAGGTAATAGATGGCATGTTCCTTCCTCCCCATTTCATCATGTTGCCCCAGAACACAACCGAATGCTCCATCCAATATTGTGAGGTAGAGTAATAGAGGTCTACCTGGCTCGGGCGGGACCAAGACTGGTGGTGTTGACATGTACTCCTTGATTCTGTCGAAGGCCTTTCGGTAGTCATCAGTCCATTTGGTAGCGGCATCCTTCTTCAACATCTTAAAGATTGGCTCACAGAAAACTGTAGATTGTGCTATGAACCAGCTGATATAGTTAAGTCTCCCCAAGAAACTCATTACGTCCTTCTTGTTCTTTGGCAGTGGCAACTCTTGAATATCTTTGAACTTTGATGGATCCAGTTCTATTCCTCGACAACTTACAATGAACCCAAGTAGTTTTCCGGCAGGAACCCCGTCGCGCTTTGCGGGATTCAGTTTTAGGTTATTCCTTCTCAGTCTATTGAAGAACTTTCTCAAATCTTCCATGTGATTAGTGGATTTATTGGACTTGATGATAACATCATCTACATATACTTCGATCTCCTTGTGTATCATATCGTGGAAAATGGTGGTCATGGCCCTCATGTAGGTGGCCCCAGCATTTTTTAATCCAAACAGCATCATCTTGTAATAGTACATCCCCACAGTGTAATAAAGTCGTTTTCTCAGCATCTTCTTCATCCATCCAGATTTGATGATACCCCGTAAAATAATCTACAAATGACTACAACTCATGCTTGGCGCAATTGTCGATTGTGATGTGTATGTTCGGCAAGGGGAAGTCGTCTTTTGGATTAGCCAGGTTGAGATCCCGGTAGTCGACACAAACTCTGACCTTTCCGTCCTTCTTTGGTACCGGCACAATACTAGCTAACCAGGTCGGATATTCTACTACCCTGAGAACCTTGGCTTGACCTGCTTAGTGTCTTCTTCTTTGATTTTCAAACTCATATCAAGCTTGAACTTTCTGAGTTTTTGCTTTACCGGCGGATATGTCAGATCAGTTGGCAGTTTGTGTGCCATAATAGATGTACTCAAACCAGTCATGTCATCATACGACCAAGCGAATATGTCTTCATATTCCCTTAGAAATTTTGTGTATTCCTTCTTTTCTGATGGAGATAAGTGGACACTAATTCTCGTTTCTTTGACGTTCTCTACATCTCCCAAGTTAACAATCTCGGTCTCGTCCAGGTTGGACATAGGTCTGTTCTCAAAATTCTCAACTTCCTTAACAATTTCTTCTGGTATTTCATCTTTCTCTGAATCTGTATCCGTTTGTTGTGTTGTCTCGTTGCATGTCACAGTCATTGGTTCATCAAGATAAGTAATAGTAATGTTATATAAGCAAAGTAATGAGAGAGAATAATAAGAGTAAGATTTATAGGGAAATCGAAATGCTTTGAAAAATTCCATAGCAGTCTTGAACATTGAATATCTTATTGCGAAATTTTAAAATGCGAAAGGAAAGTCGACTAGTAAAAATGAAAGATAGTGCATGATGCTTGTTCAGACTTGCTACCCCGAGGATTTACGGGCTCTGATGGTTCTGATGGTCCAATTATTGAGGCATGCTCCTCTGCTCACTACCTGTATGGAAGGGCCTTCCTCCCCCCCTTTGAAAACAACACAACAATCCATATCATTGTCTTCAAGAACAAATTCCTTACTGCTACAAGTGCTTCCTCTTCTTCTGACCTATAGATAAGATCGGCTAGCTGGAAAGTCTGCTTCAAATGTGGTATTGGCTGCTCCAGCGGATAGTAAGGACCGCGCCATGGTGGCGACCAGTTGTTGAATTCCTCCCAAGTTTACTCATATCCCTGACTGAAGGTGGTGCCATGTTTCTTTAGTTTGATAGGCTTAGCGATTCCTTGGACGTTCTTGCCAAGTCCCTTCGTAGGTTCATATCCGCTCCAGTTCAATATGCTTTTAATTTTATTGTCCCACCATTTCTCTTTGTCGACAGCGTTGACTCGCTCGATGTGGTGATAGGTCTCCCCGCCTATCTTTCTTCTGCCTCTGATTGTTGGGATGGTCTGGCGTTAGTATATGGGAATTGCTACTGTCGCTGTGAATGATCACCTCTTGGTGGTTCCACTTAAATTTCACCGCCTGATATAGTGTTGACGCTACGGCCCCAGCGACATGAATCCACGATCGTCCCAACAACAAATTGTAAGATGATTGAATGTCTATAACTTGAAAATCAACATTGAACCAAGTAGGCCCCATTTGCAAACACAGGCTAATTTCGCCAATGGTGGACCTTTGGGAACCGTCGAAAGCTTTGACGTTGATGGCCCTATCCTTGATCTCATGCAGCCCCTTTCCCAATGTCCTAAGAGTTACCAATAGACAAATGTTAAGGTTGGACCCTCCATCAATCAGGACTCTGGTGATAAAATAATTTTCCCATTGCACGGTGATGTGCAACGCCTTGTTGTGACTCAACCCTTCTGGTGGCAGCTCATCTTCATGAAAAGTGATCTTGTGACTTTGCAATACCTGCCCTACCATGTTTTCCATCTCTCATATGGTGATGTTGCTTGGTACATATGCCTCACTTAGTACCTTTAACAGAGCATTCTTGTGTGCCTCAAAATTTTGTAGCAAAGCAAGTATGGAGATCTACGCCGGTGTTTTGTTCAGCCGGTCGATGATCGAATATTCCTTGGCTTGTATCTTTCTCCAAAGATCATCTGGACCCATCTCAATGATGGGCGATCGATTGGAGGCCTGCTTTCTTGACTCAGCTAGGTGTTCCGGGGTATAGACCCTACTAGTTCTTGTCATACCCTGTACGGCAATAGTTTCCTCGAACCTAACCTTGCCTTTCCTCCTTGCTTCAGCTGTATAGTCCCATGGTATAGCCTTTGTGTGGAATGGTGTCACGACTGACATTGCTATTTGGATCGTCTTGGCTATCTTCACCTTGAACAGAGCATGTTCCTTGGGTGGTAAAACTGCAACTTCAAATGGTGTAGGTGCATTTGTTGGTGACATAAATTCGACCTCAATCGACATTGGCGTCTTTGCAAAGGATGGTGCTTCAAACTCAAGTGGCATGGACATATTGGCTCCTTTGGATCGTCGCCTTCTGTGATCAAACCGATCAATCCCTTGGGGTCCCAATCATCCTCTATTTCAATCATGTGAACGTCTCCACTCTTATGGTCTGGCAGAGAGTTATTGCGGACATTTGGAGTAGGTTCCTTTGCCACAATAATTTTGTTGTCAGTAAGAGTCTAGATCTTGTCTTTTAGGGAACGTCATTCATCGATTGTGTGTCCTTTCATGCCAAAATGGTATGCACATGATTTGTTTGGATTAACCTACTAAGAAGGGTTCTCGGGGGTTATAGTAGGGATTGGGTTGACATAACCAGCAGCTTTGAGCCTCTCGTACAACTGGTCAATGGGTTCGGCAATGGCTGTATACTATTTAGGAGGTCTGCGGTCAAAATTTGGTCGAGATCTAAGGAAGTTTTGGCGTGTAGGAGGTGATTGATGGTGGGATGGTTGAGTATTGTAGGCTTGGTAAACATGTGCTTGTTAGGAATATCTGGGTGAAGTAGGATGATATGTGGGAGGTGGAGGTGATTTATAAGTGGGCGGTGGAGTTTGGTAAGAGGGTGAGGGTGCCTGGTAGTTCGGAGTAGGCTGATATGTGAGTGGAGGCATTGGATAGGTTTGGTATTTGATAGGGGATTTGGTTCTCTGTGCCATCATTACGGCACCTACGTCCCTTTTCTTGGATGTACCACTAGACTGTAAAGCCTTATTGGTAGCTTTCAAGGCTTCAAAGTTTGTAACCATACCATTTTTGATGCCCTTCTTCGATCCTTTCTCCCAGCTTGATAATGTTGGAAAATTTGTAGCTCTCAATCATCATCAGCCTTTCATAATACTGCGGGTCCTGAGACCGGACAAAGAATTTGTTCATCTGTTCCTCTTCTAAGGCAGTCTGACCTTAGTAGCTTCGGACCTTCAGCGAGTAGCATACTCGTGAAATGTTTCTGTAGGCTTCTTATTTAGGTTCTGAATGTAGAACACATTTGGTGCATTTTCTGTGTCGAACCTGAACCTGTCCATAAAGTTGTACCCCATGCTTACCTAGTTTGACCATTTCTTTAGGTCCTGGCTGATGTACCAAGACAAAGTATCTCCTTTCAAGCTTCTCATGAAAAGCTTCATGCGGATTCTCTCGTCTTTCCCTACTCCAACCAGCTTGTCGCAGTACGTTCTCAGATGGACCCTTGGATCTCCTGTACCATCAAACATTTCAAACTTCAGAGGTTTGTACCCCTTGGGCCGTTCAACATCGGGTTGTACGCAGAGATATTCATAGTTCAACCCTTCAATCCCCTTACTTCCTTCGACTCCCTGGATCCTGCTGGTCAGTTTCTTAAGTTCTTCAGCCAGATTCCTGATGAGTGTGTCTTTATCATCAGACTCGGGTGTGCTTGAGATGGGTTGGGTGGAGTGCGGCACGGTCCCCACGTAGATGAGGGTGTTATGATGGGTATGAAAGTGGTCATTTGTGGAGTTCAAAGGTTCTGGGATGAGCAATGGAGTATCTTTGGAGGTATGGCAAGTGTTGCAGTGGTGGTGAGGAGCAGGATGGTTTCGTGGCTTTGGGATATTCTGTGGAGGTGTGGGGTTCTGAGCATTTGAGAAATTAATGTTGGGAGTGGTGAGGGAAAATGACTGATTCGCCAGATTCCGAACCTAATCAGGTTCTTCTTGGAATTTTAGCAGCTTTTGTTCGAGTTGGGATGCACTTTTCTTGGAAACCTGAGTACCATGAGTGACCTCGACCCGTTCAGTGGAGTTCTCCTTTCTGGCGTTGTCCAAATCTTCCATATTCCCTTTGTTCTTGTTTCTGATAGGACTAAGAGAAGGAGTGGGTGGAGGGCCCCTGGATCTCATTGAATAAGATGATGTTGCCAGAGTGCATGAACTAACCATTGGGGAGGGGAATAAACAAAAAGTAAAAACAAAAAGGTAACACGTCAGTGAGGATTATAAGAAAAATATTGTGATATTTAAACACATATTGCAAGAATGTAAATCGTGCCCTATTTGGGAGCCTCTTTGTGCCCG
Source organism: Nicotiana tabacum (assembly GCF_000715075.1). Lineage (NCBI taxonomy): Eukaryota > Viridiplantae > Streptophyta > Magnoliopsida > Solanales > Solanaceae > Nicotiana > Nicotiana tabacum. The sequence continues at coordinate 206,926,500 of NC_134101.1, forward strand.
AGATAGGCCTAGCGACAAGTTGATTTGGAGAACATAGAATGCTAAATGCCTCATTTTATTGATAAAAAGTAGACGAATCCCAAATCGACCCTAAATAGCAGGAAATAAAAATATCACTAGTGGTCGTTGGCCTTATTACATTTCTTAAAGCAAAAGAAAAACTCCTATCTATTTGGTCCCGAAAGGACCTTCCCCAGACTCGGCATCTTTGGCTCTGTCGAACAGCTTTCCCAGTTCGCGAAGTCCCAGCAATAGGTAGGCTCTGGCTAGATGTCCGCCCTTATTTCCCTCAGCATTTTGGCAATCCTCGATCCTTTTAAGGAACTTCCTTTCTAGATCCACTATGCCTCACTCCAAGTATCTCAGTCGCTTGTTGGCACTGACAGCCATGTCTTTCCACTCCTCGATCAGCTTTTGGTTGGCTTCTTATATCTCACGGTGCTCGCTTTCCCATTCCCGGATCCTCTTGCGCAGTTGATTGTATTTGACTTGTGCCTCGGCCCTCTCATCTATGATCCTGTGGCCCCTAACTAGCCTGGCTGACCCAGACCATCGTGATTTGATTCCAACCAGCCAGAATAGTATGGAGTACAATCAGCATGGTATATGTCTGGTTCAGTAGTGTCTCTTCCCATGATGATCTTGCAATGCCACATATGCTGAGCTTGGCACTTATAAGGACTGTCATCAGCTTGGAAGTCAGACCGGAAGTGACTCATCTTGTCTACCCTTGGTATAACCTGCTTCCTACCAGCCTGTCTCATAACTCGGAGAGGGACATAAGGGTAGGTTCCTCTCAGACTGATTAGTATCAGAAACGGCGCATCCCTGGATCGGACGATGAACTCCTCAGTAGGGAATCACTCGAACATCCATTGTACTTGATCCTCAGTTAGATTTCAAACAGCTCTAACCATCCCTGGGTGTCTTCTGGCTGGGCGAACATGTTGGGCATGTAGTTCATTCGTTTCAGATGATGGAAATCAATATGATCGTCCCAGTCTCTTCGATGAATTTCCTGTCGGTATTCACCCCTTTGGAGATGCTCTACGAGCCAAAGCTGAAGTAGCAAATTGCAGCCCTCGAAGCGTTCGGCTCCTTGTTGACACTTTTCCAAGGCTCGGTATATCTCCACGATAATCATGGGCACAATGCTGAATGGTTTCCCACCAATTCCCTCCAATAGAGATTTGGTTACCATAGCTAGCCTGGTGTGGATCCTGGCTTTCTTTATTGGAAACACTATCATCCCTAGGAAGCAAAACATGAAGACAAAGACCCTTCGGTGAATATGCCCCAATGATGTGAGGGCAAACTCGTAAGGATAAGTACGGTAAGATTTGTTGTGACTGTACCTCTCGTATAAATAATCAAAGGGAATATACGACTCTTTCAAGCATGTCAAGTTTGGATTCTTCTTTAGACCCATCATTTTTTGGAAACCTTTACCCTTGCGATTTTCCGGCATTAACAAACCCAGAGTTTCCCATGGTATACCAGCTAATCCTCCTATTTCCCTAGCAGAGTCGCCACGCTGTCGCGCCCCCTTTTTCTCGCGAAATCAGGTTTATGACATTTAGGAGGACAACTCATTCCCTTTTGGGAATTTGGGTTTGCATTTGAAGAGTCGCCACCTAATGATTAAAGTGCATTAGGACACCAAGAAGGTTTGATTTGAGTAACTAGAGATTGGGTAAGGGTTTGAAATTATTCCAAGGGGAAGGTGTTAGGCACCCCTCAGAATCCACTAGTGTGGTTCCCGGCCAGACTATTGTTGTAAATTTAGGTGCAAATAACATGTAGGCAAATAGAACTTCAAATAAGAGGGGATTTTCACATAATGGTTACAAACAAAAATGGAAAGAATTAAAAGGAAGCTGATTTTCATAAAAGAAATAGTTTGAAATCTTTAGAAGAAACAAAGAAACAAAAGGGAAAAGGGGGGTCCTAGGGTTATTAATAATATGGATCACCCCACACAACATCCGGTAATAACTCCTCAGTAATGGGCTACACGAGACGTTATTGCGTGGTCATCATATCCATATCTACCCTTTCCCACCCTGTTGAGGTATTAAAGCGCGAAATGGTCTCGATTACTTATTGCATGCTATTACTCGTCCCAATCCTATCAGTCCGGAGGCATTTAGGACTACTAATCCTAAGAGGGATGGATATTAGGCTTATTTGTAGGTTCAAAGGTAAAATTCTAAGGCGACATATAAAAACATGTATAGCAAGTTGGGGAAAGCACATAACAAGTAAAAGGCTTAGATATACTCCCTCGAACAAAGAAACCACATAATTAGCATGACTTTCACATACTGTTTATGGTCTGAGAAAGAACTTAAAGGTTAAGGCAGACTGATTTGTTACATAATTCAGATAAGAAGCCCCAATCAGGCATGCCTGCTGGTTGTAGTTAATATCACAGATTCAGTTTATAACTTTTATCCTAAGGCTTGCCTAAGTGTCCGACAAGAATCTTATAGGCATTGTATCTATTGAATTCAGGAAAGCCATGAAATAATAAGGTCTCAAAAAATAAACTGAGTATATGCTGGTAAAAAGGGGAAGTCAGATTATGAAAAGAAAGCGCACTTTAATGAAAGTTATAGGCTCTGAAACTTATGATACTCGTTATTACTGATTTTATATCTGACATTAAGTGAGGCGTATCAGATTCAATTAGAAACTCCTATAGGCATGCTTTCTAGGCGTTACTGATTTTAAAACCTTGAAGACGTAGTATAAAAAATGCAGAAGATTCGTTTTAAACCTATGAACACGATATCTAGATGCTGAATTCTGTTTAAGACATGATGCCCAAGTGCAATTGAATGTTTAAGTCCTACGAGCATGGTATCTAGGTGTAGAAATTTGTTTAATACCTATGAACAGGATTCAGAAAGACCTATAGGCATATTTTCTATATGCATATGCAGAATTCATATTGACTTATAGGCATGATTTCTAGACGAGAGTAGTAGACCTATGATCATGATTTCTATATGAAAAATGGGCATTCATAATTCCCTATAGACGTGCTTTCTATATGCATTTGAGTGTGCAGAATTCGAAAAATTATAGACGTGGTATCTATGTGAGAATACAGAATTCAGAATTCCTATAGACATAGTATCTATGTGAGAATACAGAATTCAGAACTACCTATAGGCATGACATATTTGTGTAAGTGCAGAATTCAGAAATACCTATAGGCATGACATCTATGTGAGAGTGCAGAATTCAGAAATACATATAGGCATGGCATCTACCTTTTGCGTACATAGTTACCCGCACTTTCACTAACCAGCCCCAAATGTTTATTACAAAATTATTACAGCCCAAAATAAAGTAAAATACATCAGAAAATAAAATTAAAAGTACAACCAAAAGAGAGCCTGATTCAAACTTCATGTCTGAAATATGAGGTAAACCAACTCCATATGATCAAGATCCACAGCCTTTCTCCCCTTCGAGTGTGTCAAAGTTCCCTAAGAGCCTCAAAAGGACTCCAGGCAATGCTCACACCCAAATGTATTATCATATTAGGAAAAGTGCAGTGTGGAAGGACCAGCCCTCAATTGTCCAATTTCAGAAGGAACTCAAGGTCCCAAGGCAAGGCTCACAAGGGGGGGGCAGAACTTAATGACTAAGAGGGAGTGCAAGTGCAGAAAAGAATTCTGAGAGAGGGAAAGGGGAAGGGAAACAGCTACAAATAAGTACACATAGGGTTACAGGGGAACGGGGAGGTTGTAAAGAGCCAAGGGCAGGCTGTGGGCATACCAAATAATGGTGAATGCTAGCACACCCATAAGCCTGTTAGAACACACTATTAGAGGCTAGGATCCCAAAGGATCAAGCTTAATTCATGGACAATAATTTGCATATTGCCATGCCTTAAGCCATAGCTCAAACACATAGAGGGCAGGGGTTTGAGATTCATAATAGAAACAGGCAGAAAGAAATTAGCATGCTAATTTAAGTGTTGAACTGTACAAAAACAGTAAGTAGGCATGGATACAAAAGCAGTAAATAAACACATTGTCGCGGTGCTAAAACTTAAATTAGAACATACCAGTTTCAATGAAACAAATGGAGAAAAGCAGTAGGTCTTGTAAACAGGCCACGATGCAAGCAAATAAAACAGAATACTGTTGTGTGTAAATGTAGTTTCAGAAGAAAACTATGAGTGAGGGATCGATTGCTTGTGCTAATGAAAGAGTAGTGTATTTATAGTGTGAAAAATAGGCAGAAATAAGGTAAGAAAACAATTAAGGGACTGGTGTATCAATTAAAAATCAATCAATATAAGATTTCCCTTAATTAAGGAACTCAGATTCAAATAGGAAAACTATTTAAGGGAAGAAATCAAATAAACATCTTGTACAAAGCATGCAATTAGGGGTAAATACATAAGAAGTTACTTAAGGGTAGAATTTTGAAATACACGGTTACATAAATAAGGTAAGAAAATTAATTAGTAGCCAGTAAATCAAGGATCAACGATTTTGTAACCACTGGTCCATGAGTGAACCAAGCCAGAAAAGCTGAGAAAAGTTGTAACTTAAGTCGAGTCACAGGGAAATCAGCCAACAAGGAAAGAAATCAATCAAACATATACAGAAGGAAGTCTGAACTAATCACAAATTTGAAAGCCATTTTAGAGGGAAGTTCAGCACATATAAAGAGCATACAAACATGCTAAGTTGAAAGAAAATGATGTGTCATTGCAATATCAGCGATAGTAGACTACAGGAGCATGGTAGTCACAATGGTTAGCAATGTCGAAGAGAAGTAGCATCAAATAGCATACAAAAGGTCCAGTGTAAAAGACCTTAGAAGAGTTTAGTGGAAAATCAGAATTGCTTAAAGAGACAGAGGTTGAAACAAAGATTTCGAGACTCAGTTGAGAAACAAATTCAGAAACTCGAAATAGTTAGGGTTTCTGAAATCATACGGTTTTAAAGATGAATAACAAACATATCACATAGCCAATGTTCTCAAACTCGGATGAACCCCAAATTCTAGGGTTTTACCATTAATCGAGTGTCGAGATAAGAGGACAAGTAATCAAGAAGAAGATAGTAGTCGAAAACAAGTTCAAAGATATCAGAAGGGAACTGGGCCTTCGATATGCCTTTTCAGTAATGTAAACTCATGAGAAACATAGTAAAAGAGTAACATGCGAATCACAGTAGAAGAGCTCAAAGAAACATAGTATAAGAAGCTAATAAGAAACATAGTAGAAGAAGAGTAATCAGAACACATTAGGAGAAGCATATAAAGAAACATGGTAGAAGAAAGTAATTAAGAACACAGTGGAAGGAACTTAATAAGAAACTCACAAAGAATACAGTAGAAGAAACGTAGTAAAAAAACACACAAAAGAAAAAGAAATTTGAGAAGCCTCTAAATAACTCAGAAACCCTTGGTCGGAAAAATAAAGGGTTTCGAAAACATAGCTTTGAAAGAAATATCAAGAAATCATTTAAAAACTTAGGGAAAACATGGATCTAGAACAGATCTAAAGAGATCAGAAAAACCTCAAAAGCTAGGGTTTCAGAGGAACCCAAACGGTGAGAAAGGCCTGGATCAAAGAAGGAGGAATCGAAGCCAGGCTCGAAACAGACATAGCTTGTCGGAGCAAGGATGGAGATGGCCATAAAACTTGAACCAACGAGGCCTAAACGAAGCTTCTTCATGGTCAGGGCATGAAACCTTAGCAAACGAGTGTGTATGCACCATGGAAGTTTGGTAGGTGGTGAGACCACCATAGATTCAGGCCAGGAGATGGCCGGAGAATATGGATGAGACTCATCGGAGAGGAGGGGAAGGGGAAGGTTCTAGAGAGAACCATAGATAGAGAGAGAGTCGGTTGAGTGAGGGAAATGAGTGGGGTTTGGGGGGTCGTTTGGTTTAATTTAGGAAGGGTGAATGGTTGTCGTTGATCATTTTGATCAACGGCCTGGATTAAATGGGGATCCGGGCGGGTTATTCAAATGGGTTGTGGGTCGAGTAGATTTAGGATTTGGGCTAGGTAATTGGGTTTGAGATTGGGTTTAATTAGGGGTTCAAATCTGGCCAAAATTGAAATGAAATGGGCTAATATTTAAATAGCCACTTTTTCCCTTTTTAATTAATAAAAATAGTAAAATAATTTCTGGGAATAAATTAAAGGTATTAAAATAATTAATAACACATAATTATCCAATTAAAAATACTGAAGCTAATTTTATTAATATAAATACCATTAAATCTTAAAAAGGGCTAATATCGCAATTACGTGCAATTTAGCTTTAAAAATACTAAATAAATTTATAAAAAATATGCAAAAAAAATTTTTAGCTATATTTAATGCATATATGAGAATCCAATAGATGAATTACCAAAATGATAATTTTGGAAACAATTATTGGGTTTTTATTGCTAAAATAAGGCAATAAATTGTTTTAAAAATCCTTAAAATTAAGAGAAAAAATATTAAAACCTTGGGACATACTTATATATGCATATTCATGCTATTTTGAAAGTATTTTGCATATTAAAAATATATAGAGAAAAATTGGGAATCAACAGGGGCTAGCGTCAACAATTCAACACCCGAACGACCTCGGGGTCGGGACTCCAAGCTCATAAGCCCTCAATGAGGCAACATAAAAATCAAGAAACGTCTCCAAGGCCAAAAGTGCCTCGAATACTCGGGGACTGGCATCAAAATCTCAAAAAATGCACGACCTCAGGGTCGGGATCTCCGAAATTGTAAACCCTCAATGAGGCAATGCAAAATTTACAAGTAACGGTTTCCAGGCCAAGGTTCCCTCAATGATCGGGGACTTTCGCCAATCGCCATTCAGTAAAAAACCCGAGGCCATAAGACCCCGAGTGACTTGGTCTCGTAAGACCCACATAAGGCATCAACAATATTTCTAAGACCTCAAGCAAGGCATGAACAATACTTGTACCAAGTATCCAATATCTGTAGGACCTCAAGTAAGGCATGAACAATATTTGTACCAAATATCCAAAACTGTAAGACCTCAAAGGCATAAAAAACTTGTAAGACCTTACCAAAGGCATAAACTTGATCTCAAAGATTCGGCTATATTTCGAACTTGTAAGACCCCTAAAAAGGTATACCCTCGATATAGATGCTGAAACTACTTCACTCGGGATTCAAAGGCTCCGGCTGAACATAAGTGACTCTGGTCACATGGCTATACCAGCCGAACTAACGTGGCTCGGGGCCACCCGACCATTGTTACAAAATCACAGGCCTTAAATTACTACGAATCTACATTAAAAAGAACTGGTTAAACAAGTTACCCTAGATACAAGCAAAAGAGCTTCGACCATGTCAGCTCGTAAAAATCGACTTCGAGATACTCAGCCTCCGAGACAAACCTCCCGATGTGCTCGATCATCGCCATATAACGACTCACAATTGAGGCTTTTTATTAAGCCGTCGAAGAGTCAGGTAAACGCTATTTCAAAAAATCCTTATCGAGGGAAAAATAATGTCCACATAAAAGGTCGCTCCAACACAAAGCGTAAGAGCCATTGTCGCCAGCCTAATGAGCCTCAGGGCCATACACATAAAAGGATGCAACGGCCCAAGGCATAAGAGCCATTGTCTCCAGCTTGCACAAATACAAAACTTGAGGGTTAAATGAGCTCGAGTCGTAACCCGATTCAGAGACTGAACCCAAAATAGTTAACCAAATATGCCTAAGAGCAAGGCGTAAGAGCCACTATCGCCAGCCCGTACTAAAAGGCCGCATCGGCCCAAGGTGTAAGAGCCATTATTGCCAACCCGCATAAAAGGTCGCATAGACCAAGCACGTAATAGCCCACAGGCCAGCCTAATATGCCCCAGGGTTGTATCACGCCTCTAAGGATTCCTAACAACTCAAAGACTAGTTCACTTGGCCAAAACAAAAAGAGATACAAAAGAAATAAAGCTGCCAGGTTTTCTTTTATACACATATGCATAAAAACGCAATCTACAACTACAAATATTCTATGAAAATGCTACATACAGATAGCAAAGTCTATGCCCCCCGGGGGCTACAGCCTGCTGGCCTCATCTTCACTTTCCTCAACATCGGGAAAAGGTAACCGAGCATCACGCTCGTCTGCCCTCGCTCACGACAACTCTTCCGAAAGGGCGAAACCCCTAGCACGGATCTCCTCAAGGGTCTTTCTTGAAGATTTGCAATGAGTGTATTCTCCAATCCTCTCTACGTGGTCGAGGATCATTCTCAACTCAGCTTGAGCACAGCAGCATCCTTTGAATAGATCGCCATCTCCTCGCCTGCCTTAGTTCGGCTCATTACAGCTTCTGCCCGGGCATCAACGATCTCAGCCCTGACCTTCAAAAGCTCGGACTCGAGCCTCGTAATCATTTTTGTCTGAACCAAAGCATTATCACGAGCTAAGCTAAGTTGAGCCTCAAAAGCGGGAACTTTATCCAGAGCATCCTTCCCCTCTAAAGCCTGAGCCTCCACCCGAGCTTTTAGCTCATCATGCTTATGCCTAGCCCGACCAACTTCATCCCGAAGGTGCTCTAGGGCCTCCATCTTTTTCTTTAACTGAAATAAATGAAGTGTTAGCCTCGGAGACTAGAAGGCGGAATGCACGCTCACTCGGAATAGAAAATTACCTACTCCTTTAAGTAGCTCTCATAATTCAAGCTCCGGCCCACCTCATGCCGCAAGTATACCAACTCGACCTCCTTTTCATTGCAAAGGAGCCTAAGGGATCTCTCCTCATCCAGAGCTTCCCACAGTCTGGCTTTATGACGAAGTAGCCCGACTTAAGCTCATTGAAGGCCTGCAAAAGCAAAAATTCAATAAGGAAGGGAAGGTACGAAGCTCGAAAGGCATGTGCCAAAACTCACCACAAAGTGAAGCCACCGGGCTTCCTTGAAGGTCGAGTGCACACCTGACAATCCAGTTCATTCACCCTTGAAGGTCGAAGCACGGTCGACCGGTGTATGCGACCCCGGGTTTCTAGTATCTCCTGAAGTAATGTCGACGGAAAAAGAAGGCAACAACATTAGAGAAACCCTCTCTCCAAAACCAGGAACCGCGGACGTGGCAGGCTCAGACGATGCTTCCGCTCCGAAGCCCCGGTCCCGTTTTGCCTTGCTTTGAGCGCCATCGTCCTGTAAAAATATCTCTCGCTTATTGTTGTTGTTTTTTAGCCTGGAAGCTGGCAACCCTTTCCCCTCTCCAGAGGAGTGCGGCATCCCCTCCAACGGCTCTCTGATGCCTATGATGGCAAGATTAGTACGCATAAAGGGAAAATGCCTCTCCAAGTGAAGGAAGAGAGAGGAAAGAATAACACATCACTCACCATATTGTTTCATTTCCCATCTGCCCCAGGACAAAGCTCGCCACTTGCGTTCATCACAGGTCGAGTGGGTCGCCAACTTTCGGACCTAATCCGGCAAATTAGGAATGTCGCCCGACGCCCATGAAACCGCTGCAGAAAAAGAAAAGAGGGCATGGTTACGAAACCAATTTGTGCCATATGCAAAACTGAGAAGGCACGAAATACACCACTTATGTGTATAGTTCAATTCCTTTGGGAACGGCACAAGATCCACAGGGATAATGTCAGCGGTCCGCACTCAGACCAAGCGACTTATCCACTCCCGATCTCCATCTTCCTCATCATCAACAATGAAGGGCGTGGTCGATTGGCATCTCAAGGTTAGCATACCTTGATGGTGAAAGGGCCGATACAGCCTAATGAAATGACTGAGAGTAAATTCAAGCCCCGCCTTCTCCGCAAAAAATCTCACCATCAATATTTTTCACCAAAATGATGGATGGATCTGCGCCAAGGAAACCCGAACTCTAAGCAGAAGTCGAGCATAACCCTATAAAGGGGGCCAGTGTGAAAGGATACTTGTACAGATTCAAGAACCGAGCACAATCCTTGATTCCCTCGCCCAGGGAAAGTATCTGTAACATTACCTTTTCCCCCTATCCACAATCTTTTCTCACTAACCTAATATGTTCCTCTCCTATCGAAGAAGCAGTCTTCAAGGTATATTCTTGTTGGTCCTGAATGGCGGAGGCGGAGCTCTCCCCTCTCTACCGGGCAGACCCCGACGTAGTAGTCATAGCTATGGAAAAATTGGAGAACTAAAGCGGGAATTTGTGCAAGTACATTAGTACTAAAGTAATGAAAGACTTAACGCAAAAAGAGAAGGGTAACTACTCAAAATAATGGGATCTCCAAAAGAGCAGAAACATCCATATATATATATGTATGGAAAAAACGGCAACGACCCGCCTGCCTCGAAGCCAATAACAACTTCGCCAGTCCCAAGGTGGTACCCGACCTCGAGGACCTCCATCAGAAAAAGGTTAGGCTCAAGGAAGCCAATAACACCTTCGCCAGTACTAAGGTGGTACCCGACCTCAAGGACCTCCATCAGAAAAAGGTTAGGCTCCAGGAAGCCAATAACACCTTCGCCAATCCCGAGGTAGTAACCGACCTCGAGGACCTCCATCAGAAAAGAGTTAGGCTCTAAGTAGCCAATAAGGTCATCGCCAGTCCCGATGTGGTACCCGACCTCAAGGAGCTCTATCAGAAAAGGGGTTAGGCCCCAGGAAGCCAATGACGTCGTTACAAGACTCGAGGTGGTACCCGACCTCGAGGATCTCCATCAAAAAGAAGTTAGGCTCTAAGAAAATAAACACTTAAGCTCCACCCATATGGGCTTGGCCCCGGAATACCGTCTGAGTTTGGACAAACCCTTTTCCTAGATCTATCTACAGTGCCTTAGGGCTATCTATACTAAGTTCGAAGCAAGTTTCTAGGTGGTTTGGATTCGAACGAACATCCACTCGGGGACTGCTCTCGAAAGCTCGAAGGTAGTCCCTAAACCATAGGCCTCCGAACAAGTCTCCCCTCAAAGTTTACCGCTGGAGCATAATTGATGATTCACAGTTTCGAAGCGCAAAGCGTTACTTTCATTCGACTCGAAGTAAAGGCCCTGACGACCCGAGTCTATCGGCCTGATCGAGGCTCAATCCAAGGAACGACGAAGGACTCCACAAGAAGCCATACTAATCAATAAAAAATCAGGAAAAAACACCCACATCTGGGCTCGATATTGGCACCAGCCATTATAGTCATACATTCAGAATCTCCATAAATGTAAATAAAAGGGAATACAACAAGCGCCGAAGACAAAATCGAGGAAACATCTTCATATTCATAAAAGTTCGAATACAGAAGCCCACAATGGGTCCTTACATATGATTAAAAAAATCCCACAAAGGGTCCTTACACAGAAATAAAGAAGCAAGAAGGTATACATATAGTAAAAGCCTAAGAGCCTAGCCTACTCTCAAAAGTGCATCCTTGGCAGCAACATCTTCGAGCATCATCTCCTCGGGCATAGGTCCTCAAAGACAATATCGTCCAAGCACCATCCCCTTGGGATTCATATCTCAATACTCCGAAATGGCATCTTCAAAATGGGAGACGACGAAGAGGAAAGCGATGGAGAAGAGCAAAGTGATGCGGAAGAGGCAGAAAGGGACAAATAAGTGGTTGGGCGAAAATTCTGGCTAGTATGGATTTTGCCATGATACTACTGTGAAGCCACTTCTTGGGACGTTGCTCCAGTATGGGATACAACGGTTAGTAGATAGTACCACCTCACTCCACGAAAAGCAAAGGGAGTGAGGCACCGCACCGGGTAATCAGGAGAGGTGAGCAGCAGTGTATAGTCTAAGCTCCCTCTTGAGTAGTGATGTAGAGTCCAAATATTTCCCTGGGTCAGGAGAAATTGACCTCCTACTTCATCCCGAGCCAACGACGATAGTAACGATAGCAACAATAACAACAACAACAAAACATCGTAATCTTGTTTGATCGGAGAAAATCCTGGAGATAGGTCGTGGCATGGCTGATAGAAATGCTGCCATATAATCTCGAGGCCATGGGCTTCAAACATGATGAATGACAATGAATAAGGATAGTAAGACAAGAAGAATGGATAGACACGGCAAGATATCGGATGAAAGGTTGATCCCAGGAGGCCCCCATTTATAGAAAGGAAGGCAGCGTAATTGACAGCGCCATTATCGCCCTCGAAAGACATAACGACAGGCGCATTTTATGCATCCTTGGGAGCTGAACCGGCGGCAACGTTATGACTTTGAAAAATGAGAAACCATAATACTATGAATGATCTTGAAGAAGTGAAACGACGGGATGTTTTGGTAATCACGGAGGCTTCTGTCATCGATATGATGTCATTGTGGGAAGTCCGAAGAGTCGGATGACAAAATCGTTTCTTATTGCTCTTCTCTAAGAAACGCGGGGACTATCTATATATGGTGAAATTGGAGGGTCCAATTTCTCGTCATCGAGGCACCTGAGAAGACCATCTTGAGGTCTCGAGGCTACAAGGTTGTGGTCGAGTCTCCCCCCTCGAGGTTCATCGATGCCAGATCTTGGGACAATGTTGACCGCGGCCATGGTAGATATGGAGAGTTCTCAAGGTACACAGCTAGGACTGACAGAGCCTAGTGGTACCCTAGCCTTGAATTAGGGTGTCATATAGCTGTCCCATCCCTTTATCTTTCTAATTAATACATATTTGTACTATGTTGAGATTCCCTCCTATATAAAGGGGATCCTTGTCATTTTGTAAACCTTTGTTGCTTCTGTTGCTCCACACGAAAGATACAAGAACATTATATTTTCTCTCTAACATATTCTGTTGATATTATTGCTTTCATTTATTATCTTCATATTTGTTCATCATTTATTGTTTATCGTTGTCCATAAAGAGCCTCCGTTAATTTTATTATAACTGTTAGTCACATTTCAATTACCTTCGATAGCTCCTAGTCGAGCTCCGAAATTGACCTCGAGGCCCCGAATTGACAAGCTCGAGGTCCCGATAATTGGCCTAATGGTTTGATTATTACCCTATCCTTAATCCTCATTTCGTTTCTAAGTCTCACATACATAGCATCAACTACTTAACAAACTAGCATAAAAATAGATCACGTATTTTTAGAGCCCCATAATCAAATTTAATTGTTATTACCATTTTCACGGTAAACAACTGACCCATGACCAGATGGCATTATATACGTGTATATATGTGTATGGGATATTGGAAAAGGTTACGGCATTATATACGCACTACCACCTGATCAGTTGGTATATATTGATGATGTTGCCCACAGTGGCCGAGACGATATGATGGGATGCCCAAAGAGGCTTGATGATATTATGTAAACTGATACCTATGCATGATACGACATTTTATATGCAAGTGCATGACATTATAAATGTTTCAAAATTTACAAAGTTATTTAGACTTATAGATGGACTCCTTTATTCTATGTTTCATCTATGTCTTTTATGCGCTTCATGCCCGTAGGTGCAGGTAGGCAAGTCGACAGTCCCCCTTCTTAGGATCCTTGATCATCGAGAGTTGGCGTGCTCCACACGATCCAGAGCTGCTTTTGATTTTGGTATGATATGCTTGTATATATATATATATATGGGTACGACGTGGCTCAGTCCCGTCTTTGCACAGTTTTATTTCTATTAGAGGTCTGTAGACAGTGATGTATAGTTGGGTATATAGTTGTCTATAGTAGCCTTGCCGGCTCGCCCAACTGTATTTCCGCATGTATATGTACATATGTGTTTTAGAAAGTTTCCCTCGTATATTTTATTCATGTTTATATCTTAAACGCATGTTTAAGGGTGTTCGACAGGTAGGACTCGGGCACCAATCGCGACCCATCGGTTAAGGTCGTGACACGCGCTAACTCCATGTGATACTTACAGACACTCCTACTACCCTGTTTAAGGTTCTCAAGCTCTGTGGCATGGGCTGACTTAGTCTTGGAAGGCAAGAAATGGTCTATGAAAGCATTCGCAAACTCACTCCACCTCGTCGTTCTAGGTACATTTTGAAATTAAGAGTTTGAGTAATGGAATCTTACCTCTTAGGAAGAAGACCTAGGTGCCTTTCTTGATAATCTTCAAGGTGTTAAGCAAGAATTGAAGAGTAAATTTGATGAAAATCACCTTATCTCTCTACTACTCTCTTTCTCTCTCTCAAAAGATACCAGAAACTAGCTAAAGGAATGGCCCTTACATCTATTTTAATGAAGTTGGGTCGGGTTTTAAAATACCAAAAGTGAAGCTCCGGAATAGGTTCTACGGTCGCATATGCAACCGCATAATAGTTATGCGGTCTGCGAAATGACCGCAAAAAGTGGCCCTGGGAACTAGGTTGGTCTGCCTTACTCTGCGGCCGTTATGCGGCCCGCAACCCTTTTTGCGGTTGTATAATGCACCGCAGAACCTCCCTCCGCAAAAGTCCAAGGACATTATGTGACCAAAGTGCGGCCCGCGAAATGATTATGCAGTTGCATAATAGGCCGCGAAAGTGACCTCAAAATTGGCAAAAAATACTGCTTCACTTTGCGACCATTCTGCGGCCCGCAGAGTGATTATGCGGACACATAATGTGCCGCAGAAATGCTTACTTCTGCAAAAATATTTCCTTCAACTTTTTTAACGTACAGTTCAATCCAAAAAGTCTGAACCAGAATTTCAACTACTGTTAACCCCTACGCCAACCTTGGCACCACAGAATCCAGGTTTTTAGGAAAATATTTTATGGGGCCTTACAGTTTAGGTTTGAGAGATGAGAGAGTGTGAGAATAAAGACGTGGCGGGTTGGGGATTTGTCTATAGGGTTTGGGGTATTGGTGATATAAGGAAAGCGTATGTTAATTATGGGTTGTTGATCATTTAAAATTGACAGCCAAGATCAAACGGGGAAGTGGGGCGGGTTATTAAGTGGGTCGCGACAGGTTGGTTACATGGGTTGCCTAGTTTGGGCTTGGGGTCTATTAGGCTACGGTGCTGGGACATTTTGGTCCGAAAATTGGTTTCAGTTTGGGCTACTATTTAAATACACAGTTTGTCAAAAAATAATATATAAAATGCCTAATAAATAAATAAAAATATTATCTATGCATTAAAATGGTTAAAAATAATAATTTAGCATTATATAAATATAAAATACTATTTTTGATACAAATAATATAAATAAAGAGCATTTATGAATGAATATAGTTCACTACTGTAAAATTGTGCAAATAGCTTAAAAATGCTAATGTAATTATATAAAATGAAGTAAAAATGTTTGAAGCATGTATTATAGGTGAAAATAATAATTTTAGGTAACTAAGTCATCACAAAATAATTTAAAGGAATAATTAACAAATATTCAAGTAATTTAAATGCAAGAAAATTAATTTTAAAGCTCTAATTTATGGAGAACTATAGAAAATGCTTGTATAGATTTTGTAAACTAAATAATGATGCAAAAATTATGTTTTGAATGTATATATACCATTTGAAAAAATATGAGGGCAAAATTGGGTATCAACATGATTCATGTTGCAATATCCGGCCGATGGCACATATTTCAGCTCCTTGTTTTCCCTCTTTAGCCGTCTTTCCTTTACCCTCGATTATTCATTCTTCTTGAGCTTCATTCTTTCTAGGTTTGGCCATGCTCGGTTCCCGAAGCATCATTCATATGCCTCCGGTTCCGATCTGTGGGCACATTCAGCCCTATTTGAGCTGGCAACAAATAACGTTGTTTCTCGCTTCTTCAACATGAAATTGGGGTAACTCTATCCCCGATTTTACCCGTACACAAATAGTCCCCTCACTTCTCAGAGATTAAATTATAAGAACAATGAGAAGTGACTAACATATCCTGGTTCCTTCCATCGCACATCATAGGCAAGTTGACGAACCGAAATGTCCCTTCAGTCATGTTCTAATTTTGGACACGCGTTAGCCGCCGAATGATCATCCTTGGTAGTTACCAAATTTTAAACGTCATGCATTCATTATTATTTCCCTATAAAAGCTCTGGTTTCCTATTTTCACTTTTTTACTTTTTGATTTAGAACTTCTTTGAGTTACCCTCGAGTTTTTCATCTGTTCATCAACCCTTCAAATATTCATAACTTGTTCTTTAAATCTTCATACCAAATCTTTAAACCTTCATATTCTCAGATAGAGATGGCTACGACATCGAAATCAGCACACCAAAATACTGCATCGATGACCTTTTCCTCGGCCATTGGCATCGAGGCAGCGCTTCTGGTAGTAGCCCCAGGACCTTCCCTTACAGATTTTTTCCCCGAAGGATACTCCATAGATAATAACTTCAAGGTTGAGAAAGCCTCCACACAAGGTAGTGTAGAGGTACCTTTGCTCCATAAAAATAGAGGAGATGCTTGAAGTAGTTTGAGAGGATTGCAAATAGGAAGGCAAGGACATAGTCATTCCCAGTCCCGAAGAGGACATCACGACACACGTGGAAGGATATTTAAGTGTTTACATGTATCTTTTCATGTTCGATCCGGTTGATACGGTGATCATCGAGTTTTATAAGAGGTACAAAATCTGCATTGGGCATGTTCATCCGTCCTTTTGGAGGATCATGACCCTTTTACGTCACTTTGTGAACAACACGGATGAGCCTCGATTCACGGTCGAGAAGCTGCACCGAGTTTACAGTCCCCGAATCTTCTGGGGGGAGGGGGTTAATCAAACTTGACCATCAGGAAAAGAAATCTCCCTTCTCCTGGATAGACAAGGACAAGAACCGAGGCTGGTAAGAATGGTTTCTTCGGATAAAGACTGAGGACCTCAGTCATTCTGAGTTTATGCCATTCCTTGAGAAGTTGAACCCAAAACGTAAGTTTACTTCCTCTTAAGTTGTAAAAGTACTTTTTTGTATCTGCTTTTCATTCTCATCACTTGTTTCACTTAACATTCAACTGTCACCCGAGTCCCCAACGTGGTCCCACATTTCAGGGAGTGGGTCGAGGGCATATGCAAGCAATCACCTATCCCGAGCGTAAGTGGGTAGTGTAGAATCACGAGCGCTAACTAAATACATAAAAATATCTCTAAATACAATTGTGTTCGGTAAGGCGTTGATAGTATAAGTGTAAGGAAAGGACTACAAGTGGTCTGTGGTGGACAAGAAGCTCAACCTTGAATCTTTGCGATCAAAGACGCTCACAGGACCCGGGTCCTCTATCTCCAACACTTGGATCTGCATAAAAATAAGCAGAAGTGTAGTATGAGCATACCATGATTGGTACCCAATAAGTATCAATACTAACATCAGTGGAGTAGTGACGAGTTACAAGTCGAGACATTCCCTAGACATGAAAACTTGTGCAGAATATAATTATAAAGTTAACAATGAAAATAAAATGAATAAACAACAACAAAGAGTAAACATGTAATAAAATATCAAAATAATCATAACATAGTTAAAATAAAAGTGAAATAAATAAGGAAAAAAAATAAAAGTTCAAATCATCAATGTGGTTCAAAATATAATTTACAGCACGAATCATACCGAGGTACCACACATCATAATCATAATTCACAAGTCACAAATCACAAATCTTATACACATGTCACCTCGTGCCCACACTATCAATCACATTCCCATGACAAAGATCTCGTGCCACAACGTAAGTGACACTTGTCACACCTCCTTTTTCTTGCACCCGAAAGGGTATAAGGGAGTTTTTCCAATTTATATGACAACCGAAACGGGATTTATTTATTTATTAAGAATTGCCACTTGGGATAATTTATGGTGTCCCAAGTCACCGATTAAATCCTGAATCGAGGAAGTTTGACTCTGTTTTACAGTCCGCAAACACAGAAATCCGGGTAAGGAACTCTGTTAACCCGAGAGAAGGTGTTAGGCATTCCAGGGTTCCGCACAGTCGCTCAACTGTTATTATTGGCCTATTTATTTGATTTTAAAACATCTTTGAAATCTATATGCATTTTTAATTCTCTAACCGCTTTAATTGATTTAAGGAATTATCTCAAGGTTATTTAAAACACATCGCAGGCCACGCTACATGAAATGCACCCATGATTCACGACGCGTTCTATTTAACCTTGATGGAAATTAGGGTTGGGTCACATCAAATGCACACTCGGATTTATAACATGATAATTATTTGATTAACGCGCCTAAAGCAAACTACGAGATTTATTTTAGCATCTAAATTATAACATTCGTGAGGGCCATGGATGTTTTAATTAAAATGGCACACCTCAATCTAAACTAAATACGTTCAATTAGGAGGTTGCGAGGCTCTTGATCAATCCAATTCAAAATTAATCTAACTTGGAATTTAGTCTAGGGCCTAATTACAGCCATGTAGTGAGGTACTTAAATGATTTTGGCTACTCGATAGAAAACGAACCAGCTGCAGACCAACTGAGATTCACGAAACATTCCTTGGACTGGGATCGAAGGTGAGCCCATCTCTCAAGATGAGAGCCAACTACGCACAACAGTGGGAACGAACCAAATACAGGTCTAGCATGACGCAGGGCTTCAGTTACAAATCAGCCCATTAAACGTAAAGTGCAAGGAAAACATGAAGGGATGGCATGAATATTCTTGGGCTCCCATTGAGCCCAAACATGGAAAAACAGCATAGAGGCAAAATCTGGAAAGCCAACAGTACGTAAATCATTGTACAACTCATTTGAGAACTTCAACAGGTTTGAACATCAAATTGAAATTAACTGAAGCATTCACTTCTGACCCTCATGACTTTTTCATACATTACATTAGCTAGCATGTAGGCTCAGTGCTATTTAACAAAACTTTGAGCCATTTGAAGAAATAATTAACTAGTAAATGAAAATTAACAAGCCTTGACTTTTGAAATAACAAACAAAATTAATATAAACTATTAGAACCAAATATACACTAGATTGTAACCCTTCATAAAACTACCAGCTATTCTCTCCACAGGAGTGATATCAATTTAGCTTCTAACTCTCATGGATCTGATCATGTCGAGATCAGATCCACCAAGAGCCATGCTGCACACAGGCTAACCCTTGGTAACACACACAACAAAACCTCATACATTAGCTCACAAACACCAAAAGCCAAACAATAGTTCCACGTACAATTGGAGAAGAACCCAAACAAACCCTTTTCAAAAAAGAGCACTCAAGCATCGAACATAAGGTTAATTAAACTCCAATTCAGCTAAAGAAAACAGAGAAAACGAGCTGATTATACCATGGTTTTACTCTGAACCGTAACACAAATTTAACACCTAAAGCATGAACTACTAAAGCATTTATTACTGCAGATTTATTACATCTAAGAAAGAGATAGAGGGAGAAATGAAAAAGAAGCTGAATGGCTTAAATAGAAATATGAATATTAGAATCCAAACAAGAACAATCTTTATTTATTTCAGCAGAAGTACATCTTCCACACATTCAAGTTTCATTTGTCATTTAAGATCCAAAGGAGTACCAGGATATAAACAAAACAGCCACAAAACATCAACAAGAAAATAGTAAGGTCAGTAGAGCTTTAAAACAGCAACCATCAATCAGCTTCAACCATGTTTTGATCCCAAAAAGAAAATATCTATTTGCTCAAGCTTTTAGAAACCCAAGAAATATGAAAAAACCAGCTACAATAAAACAGTACTTGTGATTTTTTTTATATTTTTCTTTCTAATTTTCAAACACTATCAGTTAGTGTATTCTCCAGCCGTTTGCTGAATTTTTAGGTCTCTAATCCTCCTCCCAAAAAATGCAGGAACTGAGCCTTTTATGGAGGGGTCTTAGGGCAGCAGACTTGACCTTAAACATTTTACTATTACCCCTTCCCCCAGTTTTCTCTTTTCATTTCAGACCCTGTATTTTAAATCAGTTTGTTAAACCAGCCCATTTCCCACTTTCCTAGAACTTTCCTAGGAAGTTATGAAAGATTACCTCAAATTAAAATGACCAAAACAGCCCTTGACACTCCTGTATTACCTCCCAAACTGAATCACACATGGATCAAATTTGACCCAAGACCCAACCCTAAATGAATGGGCCTCTTTACACTGGGTCAGAGATGACGAAGAAGCCCAATCAACCAAAGTTAAACAAACCAAAATCAACTTCATTAAGAAGAAAAAGAAGAAATATTCAGAATTAAACAATTACAAACTCAGCAATTTATGAAACTAATCTAAATAGGTTAGGATTAACCCAAATTAATCAACCGAAACAAAACCTAATTAAACCTAACTAGATGATTGAAATAGGAATGACTCTCAAAGATGAAGAACAAATATATTTAAGGACGGAAAAACAACCTGAAAGAATATTGAAGAAAATAGAAGAAAAATAGAGAGGTAAACGGTGAAACCTTACCATTGTAGAGTGGAAAACACCCAGGACCGCTTTTAATGTCGTCCTCAGCTTGATTGACCAATAGAGGTCTTCTCCTTCAAGGGACCTTGTCTTGCATGGCTTTGACCGAATCTCTTTGAAAGAGAAGACTCCTAATAGCCTAATCCTAGCAGAAAACGCTAGGAAGTAGTCTAGGACTCAAACACTGATGGAATGATAGCTTGGAGCTTTCCTTCGAACCACACAGAACTCCCTCTTAAACTTGGAATTGCAGAGTTTTGTGGGGTTGTTTGGGGGGAATCAGTGAGATATTAGGGGTAAGGGGAGTGAGGAGATGGTGTGGTGAAGCTTTGGGTTGATTCGGAGGAACTAGCATTTTGGTATTGGTTTTAGATCTAAAATTGGATAGGATTGAGAGGGATTCGAGGGAAATCGTTTTGGGGTTTAGGAAGAGGAGGGAATGGGGGAGATGTGGTGTTAATTTGGGGCAGATTGGGGTTGCGCCACCGGCTAGTATGGTGGGATTTTTGGGGGCGGCGGATCTAGGTTCTTGAGGTTAGAGACGAAGGTGGGAGGGAAGGTGGGCGGATCTAGCCTCCGAAATGGCGTCGTTTTGTTGATAGGAAAAGCTGGACTGGGTAGCGAGAACTGGGCTTGAACCTGAAACGAGTTTGGGGGTTGAATGGGGTTTGGGCTTCAAAGTTTTGGCCCTAACAGCCCTATATTTCTGATTCTCTTTTTCTTTTTCCCAATTTTCACTTATTTTTTCCCTTTTCCCTTTTAAATTAATAAAAAACCTAGATTAAACTTCTTAAATTAAATTAATTTACAAAATTAAACTAATTATCTAATATAATATTTACAAAATTTAATTACTCCTAAGTTAAAAGAGAAATTACTAATTTAAAACTAAACGACAAAAATGCAAGAATAAGCCAATTTTTGTGATTTTCATTTTTAATAAAACAAATAATTTACTAATTAATCCTAAAAATATGAAAATAAAACCTTAATGCAATGCATGGTATTTTTGTATTTTTCATGATTTTAATAAAATAAACATGCAAAGAAATGCAAACAATTAGCAAAAATTCCCACAAAATCCTATAAAATTGTGAAAAATAAAAAAAAATTGTTTTTCTTGTATTTTATGGGAGTAATTCACATATGGCAAAAATCACATGCTCACAGTTGTTCCTCTTTGCTCGGAAACACGAAGAATTTCCTTCAAAGATAAAGTGAGCGGATACGAGCGATTTTTGCCCGTTTGAATACTCTGTGGGAAGCATTTTTGAAAATTTTGACCGCACCCTGCTTTCGCGATTGCCTACATATCCTTGGCTATAAAGGAATCGGGTCAGTGTAGTTTGGGGAGTTTCGATAGCTGGGACTACCAGGAAGCTATGATTTCACTGTTGCTGTTGATGCTGCTTGCTGAACTCCTTATTACACCAAGACAAAATAAAAGAAGCTAGACTAAACTATGATCTATGAATTACAAGAGTCCTATCTACATATCTTCGAACTTAATCTTGCAATTTCTGTCGCTCTGTTGACTTGTACTCTTCATGTGAGCTTCTTTTGTCGCTGACTTGAACTGTATTCTGAGGTGAATTCTTTTATTCTTCAGGCGGGCGCTTGATTGCCAACATTTGACTGTATTACCTTGTTCTTCAGGCGGGCACCTGATTACCAAAACTTGAATTGTATTCCTTTTGTTACCTTAAACTGTTTTCCCTTGAGACCTGTGATGTCTTCTTTTGAAACTTGAACTGCTTTCCTTGTTCTCTAGGTGGATGCCTGATTGTCGAAACTTTAACTGTATTCCCTTGCAATCCAGGTGGGCGTTTGATTTCCAACACTTTAATTGTATTCTCTTGCTCTCTAAATGGGCGCCTTATTGCCGAAACTTTAATTGTATTCCCTTGTTCTCCAGGTGGATGCCTGATTGCCGAAACTTTAACTGTATTCCCTTGCTCTCTAAGTGGATGCCTGATTGCCGAAACATTAACTGTATTCCCTTGATCTCTAGGTGGGCGCATGATTTCAAACACTTTAACTGCTTTTCCCTTGAAACATGACTTGTCTTCCCTTGTTTTCCAGGCAGACTCCTGATTGCTGAACTTGAACCGTCTTTCTTTGAACATTGCTGCTTTCCCTTTATTCTCCAGGTGGATGCTTGATTACTAACATTTGAACTATTTTTCCTTGAGACTTAAACTATTTTTCCTTGTTCTCTAGGTGGGCTCCTGATTGCTGAACTTGAATTGCCTTCCTTTGAGACTGCTATTTCTTAGAACTGTCTTCCCTTGTTTCTCCGGGTGGGTGCCTGATTGCTTGAACTTGAACTGCTTTCTATTCTTGAAACTTGTGTTTCTTTCCCTTTCTCTCCAGGTGGGTGCCTGATTACAACAGAATAGACAAAACAAAGAAGATTTTCTACCCTAGTTTGGTAGCTGGGCACATCTGTGAGTGTTAATTGAATCATGTTACCCAATATCTCTAAGAATTTAAAAGCTAGATCCCATTTTTCAAGAGGGTCCTGAAAATAGAATATCATCTTAAGAAGGACAACTTTAAAGCTAAATTATGTTTCCTAAAGGTAGGAATTATGCTAAATCTCATCATCTAATGGAGGTCTTAAAACTAAGTTCCATTATTCAGGAGGGTCCTGAAAATTTCAAATTGAATCTCATCCTAAATATGAAAACTTCAAAGCCAACTTATATATCCTCAAGGTAGAGCTTATGCTAGATCTTGTTACTCATGAATGTTTTGAATTTTAACTAGGTCCCATTGTCCAGGAGGGTCCTGATAACTTCAATTAAATCCCATTATCCAGGCGGGTCCTGAGAATTTACGGTCGAAACTGTCCGGTACATGCTTTCCCCACGGACGATTCCTCCCAATAAATGAAATTCCTTGAGACTATTTTAATCAAAGAAAATTTTATCAGTTTAAAAATGTGGTGGTTAGCTTGCAACATTGTTACTGGAGGTGGCCCTTTCGTTGCCGTGCTTTGCTTTGCACTGGACAAGAATTGCTTGCCTTTTCTGATTGAATTTCAATCACAGGACTCTGGATGACCCGAATGCTCTACACCCAACCCGTTGCTTTACATTTCAGACCTTTCTACCTGAAACTATGTATTTCCCACAAGATTCCCAAACCATTCGCCCAATGGAGCTTTCACTGACACCTTATTTTCACTTTGCATCATGCTATCTCTTGTATGCTTTAGCCGCACTTTGCTTTGTGCAATTTTGGAAGTTGGTAGTAAGCTTTGAAATCCTTTCTTACTGGCTTAAACATAGCTGACATTGGAAAAGCTTTAGAGAGATAAACCCACAAGAAATGAAATGCAATGACTTCGAGGGTAAAGGAATAAAGAAGAGAAACTAAAACAAGATGACTGTTTGAGGGAGAAAATGAAAGGAACTTACCTGAGTGAGGCAGCTGGAACCAATGATCATGACATGCATTTCAGATTAATCAGCCCGGCCCGTTCAACCAATCACCTTTCAGTTGACATACTTATGCCCCAAGATCTCCATAACCCAATTTCTTTGCCAAATCACTGACCTTGTTCGGCTTGCGGTGCCCTGAAGGGTTTTCACCAATGAACCTCTCTCATTTGTTCATTTTTCAACTCACTGTTCCCTTACGGTTCCATGAGGATTTTCACCAATAAAGCTCTCTCATTTTAATTTCTCTCATCTTTCCATTGCCTTACGGTGCCCCTGAGTGTTTTCACCAATAAGACTCCCTCATTTTTCATTTCTCCTGCTTAGACTGAAGTGTTGCCCCTGATATGAATCATACCTCTACTCACTCGACTTGGCATCTCTCGAAGACTAATCAGAAGGTCTTTCTCTGGACCGTAATGTGGTCTTTGGGATACGGTTAGAAAGAAAGGGTATCACAAAGGCTCGAAAGAGCTTAAATAGGTTCAAAATTACAACTTTTAGAATAAAATTTCTTATGACAACCACAACTTTCTGCCCCAGTTTCTTTGCTTGGGGACTTTTGAATTTAATTTGATGGGACCGAACCGTGAGGCTGCCTACGTATCCTTAAAAGGAATCAGGTCGAACGTAGTTCATGACATAGGAATTGCTTTATTGTTGTTACTTTTCTCTTTTCTTTTCTTTCTCTCTTTTTCCTTTTCTTTTCTTTTTCTTTATTTCTTTTCTTTTTTTTCTTTTTCTTTCTTCTTTTTTTTCCTTTCCATTCTTTTCTTTTTTTTCTTTTTCTTTCTTCTTTTTTCCTTTCCATTCTTTTCTTTTCTCTTATCTTCTGCTCCTTTTTTATTACCTTGTGTGTTCATGTTTCTGAATTTTGCTACTGATTCCAAAAGAGGGGTATGAAAGTAAATAAATAAGGCTCAAAGGGGTGTCAAGGGATAAAGTGTTTAGATAGCAGAATAAAATGTCTTCGTAATTCCAATCTTCAAAATATGCTAAGTACAAACAACAATTTAGACAAACCAAAGAAATCATACATAATATTTTTTGACTGCATCAGAATTGATAGTCATATATATATATTTGCCTTCTATATCTATTAAATAGAAAGCACCATTGGACAACACTTTCATTATGATGAACGGCCCCAGCCAATTTGGGGCGAACTTGCCTTTTGCTTCAGCCTGATGTGGAAGGATGTGTTTCAATACTTGCTGACCCACTTCAAATTTCCGGGGACGCACCTTCTTGTTATATGCTCTTGCCATTCTCTTTTGATATAACTGACCTTGACACACTGCTGCCAACCTCTTCTTATCAATCAAACTCAATTACTCCAGACAGGTTTTGACCAACTCATCATCATCAATCTCGGCTTCAGCAACAATCCAAAGGGATGGAATTTCAACTTCCGCGGGTATCACCGCCTTAGTGCCATATACTAACAAATAAGGAATTGCACCTGCTAAAGTTTGAACAGTAGTGCGGTAACCTAGCAAAGCAAAAGGCAACTTCTCATGCCATTGCCTTGACCCTTGTACCATTTTCCGAAGTATCTTCTTTATATTCTTGTTGGCTGCCTTGACTGATCCATTCACCTTGGGGCGGTATGGGGTGGAATTGCAATGCGTAATCTTAAATTGTTGACATGCTTCCTTCATCAGATGATTGTAAAGATTAGCACCATTGTCTGTGATGATTATCTTTGGGATTCCGAACCGACAAATGATATTCGAATGAATGAAATCGACTACTTCCTTCTTGGTCACAAATTTGAAAGTTTTAGCTTCAACCCACTTAGTGAAATAATCAATGGCCACTAGAATGAACCTGTGCCCATTGAATGCTACTGGCTCAATTGGTCCGATGATGTCCATACTCCAAACAACAAAGAGCCATGGTGCGGACATTGTGTGCAATTCAGATGGTGGAGAATGAATCAAATCTCCGTGTACTTGGCACTGATGACACTTGCAGACAAAACTAATGCAATCTCGCTCCATGGTGAGGAAATAATAACCTGCTCGGAGAATTTTCTTTCCCAGAACATACTCACTCATATATGATCCGCAGACTACGGAATGTACTTCGGTCATGATAGTCGATGCTTGTCTAGCATCTATGCATCTTAACAATTGAAGATCTAGAGTTCTTTTGTACAAAACTCCTCCACTATAGAAAAATCCACTTGTCAAAAATAGAATTGCTCTCTTTTGATCACCTGTGGCTTGTACTGGATATACCCCCATTCTGATATACTCCCTGATGTCATGAAACCATGGATCACCATCAAGTTCTTCCTCAATCAAATTACAATAAGCATGCTGATCACGAACTTGAATATGCAGCGGGTCAACGTAAGCTTTGTCCAGATGGTGCAACATTGATGCCAACGTAGCCAAAGCATCGACAACCTCATTATGGATCCTTGTAATATGTCTGAATTCTATTGATCTAAACCATTGACAAAGATCATGCAGACATTGCCGATACAGTATAACCTTTAAATCCTGTGTCTCCCATTCTCCTTGAATGTGGTGCACCAGAAGGTCCGAGTCTCCCAAGACCAAGACTTCCTAGATTCCTATATCTACAGCTAGCCTTAGTCCCAAAATGTATGCCTCGTACTCATCCATGTTGTTGGTACATCAGAAATGCAACTAGGCCGTAATAGGGTAGAGATTCCCTATTTCAGAAATAAGCACTGCCCCTATCCCGACACTTTTCATATTGGCAGCCCCATCGAAGAAAAGTTTCCAACCGGGCTTTTCATCCTTCTCTATCTCGTCAATATGTATTACCTCTTCGTCATGAAAATTAGTCTTTAAAGGTTCATATTCTTCATCCACCGGGTTCTCGGCCAAGTGATCGGTTAAAGCTTGGGCCTTCATCGCCGTCCGAGTCACATATATGATGTTAAATTCTATGAGCAAGATCTGCAACTTTGCGAGCCTTCCTGTGGGCATGGGCTTCTGAAAGATATACTTCAAAGGATCCAGGCGAGAGATGAGGTAAGTAGTGTAGGATGACAAATAATGCTTGAACTTCTGTGCTACCCAAGTCAGGGCGCAACATGTCCTTTCAAGGGGAGTATACTTAACCTCATAAGATGTGAACTTCTTGCTGAGATAGTAGATGGCTTGCTCTTTCCTGCTAGTGATGTCACGTTGACCCAATACACAGCCAAACGAGTTGTCCAAGACTGTGAAATAAAGAATTAAAGGCCTCTCAGGTTCTGGCGGGACCAACACATGTGGGTTTGACAAGTACTCTTTGATCTTATCAAATGCTTCCTGGAACTCATCAATCCATTTGACCACAACATCCCTCTTTAGCAACTTAAAGATGGTCTCAAAAGTTGTCGTGAGCCGAGCAATAAACCTGCTGATGTAGTTCAGTCTCCCTAGTAGACTCATCACCTCAGTCTTGTTCTTTGGCGGTGGTAATTCCTGGATAGCCTTGATCTTTGACAGATCCAACTTAATGCCCCGCCGACTGACTATGAATCCCAACAGTTTCCTGGAAGGAACACCAAATGCACACTTTGCAGGATTAAGCTTAAGATTGTACCTGCGGAGCCTCTAGAAAAACTTTCTCAAATCTTTGACATGGTCAGACTGCTTCCTAGACTTTATGATCACGTCATCTATGTAAACCTCAATCACCTTGTGTATCATGTCATGGAATATGGTAGTCATTTCCCTCATATAAGTTGCCCCAGCATTTTTCCAACTGAATGGCATGACCCGGTAGCAATATGTTCCCTATGGCGTGATAAATGTCTTCTTTTTCGCATCATCCTCATCCATTAAAATCTGATAATAGCCTGCATAGCAGTCCACAAAATACCCAATCTCATGCTTGGCACAATTATCAATCAAAATGTGAATGTTTGGCAGTGGGAAATTGTCCTTTGGACTTGCTTTGTTGAGATCACGGTAGTCAACACACACTCTGGTCTTACCATCTTTCTTTGGCACAGGCACAACGTTGGCTAACCACGTGGGATACCGTGTGACTCGAATGACCTTCGCATCAAGCTGCTTTGTGACCTCTTCTTTAATCTACACACTCATGTCAGTTTTGAAATTTCTCAACTTCTGCTTAACGGGAGGAAATGCTGGATCAATTGGCAATTTGTGGACCACCAAATCGGTAATCAAGACTGGCATGTTATCATACGACCATGCAAAAATATCCTTATATTCAAACAATGCTTTAATTATTTCTTCCCCGATTTGGGGTTCAAGATGGACACTTATCTTAGTTTCTCTGACATTATCTGGGTCTCCTAGATTGATTGCTTCCGTATTGTTCAGATTAGGCTTGGGTTTTTCTTCAAAATGATTTAGTTCCTTACTAATCTCTTCAAAGGCCTCATCCTCATCATATTCTGATTCATCATCACACTCTATTTCTTGGATTATTATTTCAGAATTAGATTGACTTTTAAGACTTGGCCGAAGATTCCTCATGCATGTCATGTCATTGAAACTAGCATAAAAAGAACTATACAGAAAAGAAAAGAAAACAAAAATAAAACTATCAGGAATGATGGAAAAGGAAATTGCATTTCATTGAAAAATAAAGGATAACAGGGATTATACATCAACAAGCGGAAAATAAAAGTCTGGGTTACAAACCTAAAATGACCCAAAAAGAAAGGAAAACAAAACAAACTACCAAGTCTCCATCCAGGTAGGGAAAGGAGTAGCCTTCCAATTGTTAAGCTTTACGTTCGGCCTGACGAACTGCACGTCCGCTTTGCTAGAACCTTCTCCAACTTCTACCATGTTCACATCATCAAACAACCTCAGGAACCTTTCAATTAACTCCTCATCGATGTCAATCACAAAACTCGGAACTATCGTCACTAGGCATTTCCAGGCACCAGGCTTGACAAAAGACCTGGAGAGATGCGGAATAGGCTTTGGATGTGACCACGCCTTCTGTTTAAACCTTTTAGCCCTTTTCACATCTGTCATTGTAGGTTTGAATCTAAGACCAAACTTACCCAAATTATCAGGGAGGGATACTGGTTGTATGATACCCTGTAGAGATGCACCCAGACCTTTACCTAGCACAACGCCATTTTTTAGTATTTCAAAGGCCACCGTGACTAATTCAGACGTTATCTTTGGAGTTGGAATACGTTTCCCTTCTGGAACCTTCTCAACTGGCACTGTTTCAAAAACCTGATACACCTAAGGCCATTTATCATCTTTGGCCTCAATGAACGGGATGGAGGCATCGCTATGAGCACACAAATTCTCCTCACCATGCACGACGATCTTCTGCATATCCCACTCGAACTTGACCATCTAATGCAAAGTGGATGGGACTGCTTTGGCGGCATGAATCCACGGTCGACCTAATAGCAAACTATAGGAGACGGCCACATCCAGTACCTGGAACTCCATGGTGAATTCCACCGGTCCAATTGTCAACTCGAGCACTATATCACCAACCGAGTCTTTTCCTCCACCATTAAAACCTCAGACGCATATGTTGTTTTTGTGAATCCTCTCATCATCAACTTTCAACTTGTTCAGAGTGGAGAGAGGGAAGATGTTTGCACTAGAACCATTGTCAACTAATACCTTGGTGACTACAGAATCTTCATATTTCACAGGCAACTCATCATCAGAGAAGGTGACCCTGTTCACCTCAAATATTTTTTGGCAATCTTCTCTGGATGGTTCACTGAAATTTTGTCGGGGACATGAGCTTCGTTCAAAATTTTCATCAGGGCTCGGCGATGCTCATTTGAGTGGATTATCAATGACAACAAGGAAATCTGAGCAGACAACTTTCTCAACTGCTCCACGATGGAATAATCTTGTACCTTCATTTTTCTCAGAAACTCTTCCGCCTCTTTTTCAGTCACTACCTTCTTTACTAGGACTGGATTATCTTTGGATGTTTTAGCTTTCCTTAACTCTTCCGGGGCAAAGCATCTCCCTGAACGAGTTAATCCTTGGGCCTCATTGACTTCTTCTTTCACTTCTTTTCCCTTATAGGTCACTATCACCCATTCATAGTTCCATGGGATTGCCTTGCTGTTGATTACCGGCAACTGGGTTACAGGCTTGATGATGACATGATCCGTACTGGCACCCTCTATAATTATGATAGGATTATTTTCCAACCCTAGCACGACTACTTTTGACTTTTCTTGCTTCGTTATAACATCACTTGGGGATGTTTTCTCAGCTACCATAGATAGCTTACCATTTGCCATGCTCAATTTGTTCATTGATCCTTCAACCATTGGTTTTTTGATTGGCTTGACCTCACTGGACTGAATCATCATGACAGATTGTGAAGGCTTCTTGGGTTCCCCCCTTTGTGTACTATCTCGATCATGTTCGTTTCCTGATGGGTTGGCAATGGGTTCTGGTTGATGTTGGGTGCCTCTGGAGTTTGGACTTCAATCTGGTTTATGTCGATGAGCTCCTGGGTGGCATTTTTCAAGTGCCAACACTTCTCCGTATCATGCCCCGAGGTACCAGAACAATATTCACAGCTCACAGAGTAATCAAGATTCTTTGGACGAGGGTTTGGCAATTTTGACTAAATTGGCCTCAGCATATCCAATTGCCTCAATCTATGGAATACACTGGTATAAGACACCCCCGATGGGATGAAGCTTTTCTTCTGCTGCAACCTCTCATTTTTGAATGCTGGATTAGGCCAGAAACCTGGGTCGACAGGGTTTCGGTAGGCTCATGCGGGTGGGTAAGCATTTTATGGAGCTGGATAGGTATTTTGTGGGATTTGGGCACGCCATTGCACGTAGGCAGGAGGTTGAGTATATGTCTGGGCGTGGTGGATAGAAATATGAGGGTCTGGTGATGGGAAGTAGTGTTGGGGTCGATTATACGAGGTTTGGGTATAGGTTCGGTGAGGGGGTCGAGGCTGGGTATAATGAGGTGACGGGCCCCTAGGTCCAAACCATGATTCTGAGTCAATTGTTGCCACATCTTCTTTCATTTTCTTTCTAATCACTCCCCTAGTACCGTTCTAAATGGCTTGGGTAGTTGCCTTGATAGCCGAGTAGCTCATGATTTTACTTGATTTAAGCCTTTCTTCCACCATGCCGCCCATCTTCACTACCTTGTTGAAAGACTTGCCTATGGCCGATATCAGATGGCCAAAGTAAGTAGGCTCCAGAGCCTACAGAAAGTACTCCACCATTTCGCTCTCCTCTATTGGGGGGGGGGGGGTAACTCTTGCCGCTTGTTCTCTTCAATGAAAACTGTATTCTCTGAAACTTTCACTAGGCTTCTTCTCAATCTTAGTCAAAGACAAATGATCTGGAACAATCTCGATGTTCTATTGGAAGTGACGAGCGAATGCTTGGGCCAAATCATCCCAGGTATACCATCTGCTGTGATCTTGATGAGTGTACCACTCCAATGCTGAGCCACTCAGACTCTGGCTAAAGTATGCCATCAGTAGCTCATCTTTCCCACCGGCTCCTCTCATTTTACTATAGAATCCCATCAAATGGGCCACCGGATCTCCGTGCTCGTCATATAGATCAAATTTGGGCATCTTGAATCCCACAAGCAACTGAATGTCGGGGAACAGACACAAATCTTTGTAGACTACGCTCAGCTAGCCTCCTAATCCCTGTATGTTTCTGAATGACTGTTCCAAGCTTCTTACCTTCCTGAACATCTCCTCCTGCTCTGGGTTTTTAGGTGGTTTCTCAGTCTTAACTGGGAGGTCGAAATGAGGAGTGTAGGAGTAATGCTCTGGGGCCTTGAAAGTAGGCTCTTTGGATAGTATTGGTTATCTTGGGTCTAGAATAAGTGCTCACTGGAGGATCGATGGAGTGTAGCGGGTAGGGGTACCACGAAAATAGGGGTGGCTGGTGGAGGGGGTATGTGATTGGTTTGGGTGGTGGAGCTTGTAGGGTTTGGGAAGTAGTGCCTTGGTGGTGGTGGTAAATGGGGAAGCCTAGAGATGAATCGATAGTGGGAGGTTCTTGGGATTGAGCCAGCGGCAGGACGAAAGTAGGGTTGGCGGGGCATAACGGTGGTGGATGCCCTTTCATCTACGCCTGGTACATCTCCACCATCTGGTGTTTCAACTTATGTAACTCCTCTTTCAGATTAACATCAGACTCTTCCTCCTCCCTGGACGGATCGATAACACTTGCATCCAATTCTTGGCCAGCCATGATCAACTTTTCTTTGGACCTGGTGTTGTACGGGTGAGTTGCCAGAATGCCAAACAAACTAACCACCTACCTGTACTTGATGACAACAAGCAAACATGTTAGCGATTAGAGCTTAACAGATAGGCAATCGCACGTTGGGGGATGTAATGCACCTAAGCAGTTAACCATTTATAGCATGCATTTGAACGGCCGCTTGTGTCTTCCCAACTTTCACTAATTTTTAATTTTGCAACTTCTCTCTTCTTTTTTTTCGTTCTTGCTTTTCTTTGCTTGGTTCTTGTTTTTTCCTTTATTCTCTCATTTTTTCTCTCTTGTTTTGCCATTATTTCTCTCCCACAACTTTCTTGTTTTCTCTCTTTCTTTCTTCTTCTTTTTTTCTTTTCATTTCACGGTTATGATCAAATCCTATAGGGATTGCCTATGTATCATGATGCCGCATGAATCAGATCAAGCGTAATTCAGGGAATAAGTGTAAAATAAAATAATAAAAAAACAATTTTTGGGTTTTTCAAATTTTCATAAAATAAAAAACATCTTAATTGCAACGACTTTTTCTACAAAATTTAATCATAAAAACTAACAGACTCGAAAAAGGGGAACTAATAGACTCCAACAGAAAAATGAAAATACAAACTCGAAAACAAAGTAACAGACTCTGGAAGAAAGCTGAAAA
This sequence comes from Nicotiana tabacum, assembly GCF_000715075.1. Taxonomy (NCBI): domain Eukaryota; kingdom Viridiplantae; phylum Streptophyta; class Magnoliopsida; order Solanales; family Solanaceae; genus Nicotiana; species Nicotiana tabacum. Next base: position 206,959,114 of record NC_134101.1, read on the forward strand.
TATTGACTCGAATGAAAATCATGAATACATAAGTGCCTCAACTGCTCCATGGGCCCACGGGACATCAGTCGGTCTCGTCGCAGGCCTATGCACCTTATCTTCTTGAAGGCGGAATAGGTCATCCATGATCTGTCGGACAAAAATCATAACGAAAGCGAAGAACATAGACCTGGTCATATCTTCCCACTCGTTGCACTTCATCGTAATGTAGTCCGCAATGCTCCTAACCCTTTCTCTGATAATACCCTTCTCTTGTAGCAACCGTCCGATATGCTGAGACCTGGCCCCCAAAACTTGTTCTGTTATATGATTTTGCTCTTGAAGCTGTTGCAGGTCTTTTCCTCTTTCTGTTTTGAAGCTCTTGGTTTGTTTCACCATCTCATTTTCAAGGGTAGTTAGTTTTTTCTTCAAATTGGTAGCTTCTCCCTCATATTTCCTTTTTAATTGTTGGACAAACTCTGCTCTTCCCTCTGCATTCTTCGCCAACTGTGCTCGGGCTCTCGCCAGGTTACCCTCGGATTTTTTCAAATCATCCTCACACTCTGCTATTTTCCTCCTAAAACCACTTATGAGTCTTTCATCCTTTCGGCTCCTTTCCTGATTCTCAACAGCTATTTTCATTTTTTGGATCTGTGCTCGAAGGGCCTTGTTTTCTTGGGCCAATTTCTTCTTCTCCCCTTCATCAGTAGTGGCCTGTACACTTTTGTCAAATTTAAGATCTCGGATTTGTCCCTCCAATTTGCTTATGGTGGCTCTATAGCTTGTCTCTTTTGCCAACCAATCCCATTGCTCATGAGCTCCATCAGTGAATTGTTGGACATGGGGCCTTTTGGCGGGCCGTTTGGGCTCTTGATGGACTTGAGACCTTTTACTATACCAAGTTGTGTAACTAGGCTCCAACTCGCCTCTGGACAGATCACGTACCTGAGTCTTCGGCTCTAAGAAACTACATTGATGTCAAATCCGACGCAACCTTTCTTTCAGAAAAGCACTTTTGGTCCCAGTTCGATGGCCTGCCGACTCAAATCCTCATCATACGGAATAGTCTGGTACCTGCCTAGCTGGTGTAGAACTCTGTGCAGGGCATAAGGCTGAATGCTCTGGAAACCCATTAATAGAAGAAAACATACTTCGGTCGACATGTAAATGAATTCACAGACCGGGAGCCACCTGAATGTCCACTCAATCTTGCTTGCAGTCAGGGAGCTCAAATGTGCAAACCATGCATCCGTACCATCCGGAAACTCGTGACCTTCCACACGTTGTTCATGTTTTTCAATGCATTTAAGATCGGTCATGCCACAATTCATGTACCCCGGACGGTGGCAAAGGTGTTCCTCCATCCAGAGTTGTAGAAGTATATTGCATCCTTCAAAAAACTTTCCTCCTTCTTGGCAAACAGTTAGAGCTCGATAAATCTCCACCAAGATCATTGGTACAACGGTGCCATTTGCCTTTTTAGTCATGAAGTCGACTATTCCCATAAGCCCCAATTCTATGTTTCCATACTTTCTTGGGCAAATCAAAACACCCATGAATGCCACTATGAAAGCCAGTCCCCGCTGAGCTTCCCACTTATCTGTGTTCCCCGAATGAGTAAGACCGGTATCTGGCATTTCAAAACTGCGGGGATTCCCGTAATATCAGTATAAGAAGTAGAATGTGCAGAATCCCTTCCTGAACTTCCCGACTAATGCTTAGAAGGTCTAGAAACTTATGAGGATTCACTGTTCTTGGTGCCACCGGGTATTAATTTCTGAGATTTCCACTAAAGCCAGCGTAGCCCACTATTTCCTCAAGCGTAGGGGTTAGCTCAAAATCAGCAAAATGGAACACATTATGCGCTGGGTCTCAGAAGGGTATCAAAGCCTCAATTATATCCTTCCTCGGCTTAATCTTCAGAAGACCAACAAGACCGCCCAGAGCATTTATCATAGTTTCTCTACTGACTTTCCCCAAATCATTCCACCACATGTAGAGTTCTAACAGGATTTCCTCGAGGACTGTGAAAGATTCATTTTCAATCGTGCTCATCGTGCACATTTATTTAAAGTGGTTGATTAAAAGACTGTGATTTACTTTGACTCAAGAGAAAAATACCAATTTTCGAAAATTGCAATTTAAAACAAAACACTTTTATGAATACAACCCTTCAGCACCTCGAGAAAGAAAATTTTAGTGTTGTGTTTGCTAATGAACCAAAATTTGAAAAAGGACCTTAGGTGGATATTCTTGCAAAAGCAGCCTTCCGGTGCCCTTTTCTGGGGCATTTTGGCTTTTTCGGATAAGAACAACATTACCTAGCTTATTTATGACAAAACAGCGACACTTCATATTTTTGGATAATTTTTGCAAAAAATGGAGTTGGACCCAATGAGGGTTTCTTACGTATCCCACATCCAGTGAGAATCAAACTTGTGTAGTTCGGTCAATTTTGACGCAATAGAAAACATAAACATTTGAAATAGCTTTTTTCCCTTTTTCTGAAAATTTCGGCAGAGTTTCGGTGTATTTTGGACACTAGTTTTTTCAGAGGCGGGTAATTTACTCTCTTTCACCTCAATTTGGTTTTTCTCAATTTTCCCTTATTCTAAAAGCCGATCATCATGTAATCTGAGTCAAATAAATGTACAAGTAGCAAGTAAAATGCATCAGGATGGTCTTTTGATTTTGGGTGCACCTGTCCAAGATAGACACAACCCCTGTGTTGAGTCCCCAAAGTCAAATGCACGTGATGCAAACAAGCGTTCCTACTAGGGATCCAGCATGAGGCTATGTTATACTAGGTTTGAAAACCTGGGTTTATTTGTTCTAGACCTGACATACCCGAGCAGATAGCTCGAGTCGAGGGGGGCAGCGTACCGGGAATACAGAAGCTTCATCGGCTTTGCAACTTGTCCGAACCTCGTTCTAAAATTGGGATATGACTCTAACAGAAGAGAAATCACATGAAGTGCACACTTCCCAGATGATTTAGAATACTCAAAGAGAGGAGTGTTTCGTATCAATTTATATACAGTTCAACAATATCAAATTGGTAAAAAGCAACATTTAGCACATTAAGCCCGATCATGTAAATAAAATTAGATAATAAATAAAGCCAAATATAACAACTACTCTAAGCTCGACTTCTTGAACCCTGAACCATAGATTCTGGGTTCTTGTCTCCAACAGAGTCGTCAGAGCTGTCATACCTCCTTTTTACCACCCCCGAAATGGTATAAGGGAGTTTTTCCAATTTAAGTAACAATCGAAACGGGATTTATTTATTTATTCAGAGTCACCACTTGGGATAATTTATGGTGTCCCAAGTCACCGGTTAAATCCCGAATCGAGGAAGGTTGAATCTATTTTACAGTCCGCGAACACAGAAATCTGGGTAAAGAATTCTGTTAACCCGAGAGAAGGTGTTAGGCATTCCCGAGTTCCGTGGTTTTAGCACGGTCAATCAACTGTTATTATTGGCCTATTTATTTGATTTTAAAACATCTTTGAAACCTATGTGCATTTTTTAATTCTCTAACCACTTTTATTGATTTAAGGGATTATCTCAAGGTTATTTAAAATGCATCGCAGGCCACGCTATGATTAACGACGCGTTCTATTTAACCTTGATGAAATTAGGGTCGGGTCACATAAAATGCACACCCGGATTTATAACATGATAATTATTTGATTAACGCGCCTAAAGCAAACTACGAGATTTATTTTAGCATCTAAATTATAACATTCGTGAGGGCCATGGATGTTTTAATTAAAATGGCACACCTCAATCTAAACTAAATACGTTCAATTAGGAGGTTGCAAGGCTCTTGATCAATACAATTAAAAATTAATCTAACTTGGAATTTAGTCTAGGGCCTAATTACAGCCATGCGGCGAGGTACTTAAATGATTTTGACTGCTCGATAGAACCGAACCAGCTGCAGACCAACTGAGATTCACGAATCATGCCTTGGACTGGGATTGAAGGTGAGCCCATCTCTCAGGATGAGAGCCAACTACGCACAGCAGTGGGAACGAACCAAATACAGGTCCAGTAGGACGTTGGGCTTCAGTTACAAACCAGCCCATTAAACGTAAAGTGCAAGGAAAATATGAAGGGATGGGATAAATATTCTTGGGCCTGCCATTGAGGCCAAACATGGTAAAATAACATAGAGGAAAAATCTGGAAAGCCAACAGTACATAAATCATTGTACAACTCATTTGAGAACTTCAGCAGGTTTGAACATCAAATTGAAATTAACTGAGGCATTCACTTCTGACCCTCATGACTTTTTCATACATTACATTAGCTTGCATGTAGGCTCAGTGCTATTTAACAAAAATTTGAGCCATTTGAAGAAATAATTAACTAGTAAATGAAAATTAACAATCCTTGACTTATGAAATAACAAACAAAATTAATCTAAACTATTAGAACCAAATATACACTAGATTGTAACCCTTCATAAAACTGCCAGCTATTCTCCACAGGAGTGATATCAATTTAGCTTCTAACTCTCATGGATCTGATCATGTCGAGATCAGATCCACCAAGAGCCATGCTGCACACAGGCTAACCCCTGGCTAACACACATAACAAAACCTCATACATTAGCTCACAAACACCAAAAGCCAAACACTAATTCCATGTACAATTGGAGAAGAACCCAAACAAACCCTTTTCAAAAAGAGTACTCAAGCGTCGAACATAAGGTTAATTAAACTCCAATTCAGCTAAAGAAAACCGAGAAAGCAATTTGATTATACCATGGTTTTACTCTGAACCTTCACAAAGATTTAACACCTAAAACATGAACTACTAAAGTATTTATTACTCCAGATTTATTACATCTAAGAAAGAGATAGAGGAAGAAATGAAAAAGAAGTTCAATGGCTTAAATAGAAATATGAAAATTAGAATCCAAACAAGAACAATCTTTATTGATTTCAGTAGAAGCACATCTTCCACACGTTCAAGTTCCATTTGTCATTTAAGATTCAAAGGAGTACATGGATATAAACCAAGACAACGACAAAACTTTAGCAAGAAAATAGTAAGGTAAGTAGAGCTTTAAAACAGCAACAAACAACAACCATCAATCAGCTTCAGCCATGTTTTGATCCCAGAAAGAAAATAGCAATTTGCTCAAGCTTTTAGAAACCCAAGAAATATGAAAAAACCAGCTGCAATAGAACAATACTTGTGATTTTTTGGTATTTTTCTTTCTAATTTTCAAACTCTATCAGTGTGTTTATTCTTCAGCCGTTTACTAAATTTTTAGGTCTCTAATCATCCTCCCAAAAAATGCAGGAACTGAGCCTTTTATAGAGGGGTTTTAGGGCAGCAGACTTGACCTTAAACATTTTACTATTTCCCCTTCCCCCAATTTTCTCTTTTCATTTCAGACCCTACATTTTAAATTTGTTTGTTAAACCAGCCCATACCCCACTTTCCTAGAACTTTCCTAGGCAGTTATGAAAGATTCCCTCAAGTTAAAATGACCAAAATAACCCTTGAAACCCTTATATTTACCTCTCAAACTGAATCACACATGGATCAAATTTGACCCAAGACCTAACCCTAAATGGACGGGCCTCTTTAAACCGAGTTAGAGACGACTAAGAAGCCCAATCAACCAAAGTGACCTAAACCAAAATAAACTTCAGTGAGAAGAAAAAAAAAAGAAATATTCAAAATTGAACGATTTCAAACTCAGCAATTTATGAAACTAATCTAAATAGGCTAGGATTAACCCAAATTAATCAACCAAAACAAAACCGAATTAAACCTAACTAGAAGATTGAAACAGGAATGACTCTAAAAGATGAAGAACAAACAGATTTATGGACGGAAAAACAACCTGAAAGAATACTGAAGAAAAGAGAAAAAAATGGGGAGGTAAATGGTAAAACCTTACCTTTTGTAGAGTGGAAAACACCCAGGACCGCTTTTAATGTCGTCCTCACCTTGATTGACCAATAGAGGTCTTCTCCTTCAAGGGACCCGGTCTTGCATGGCTTTGACCGAATCTCTTTGAAAGAGAAGATTCCTAAAAGCCTAATCATAGAAGAAAATTCTAGGAAGTAGTCCAGGACTCAAACACTAATGGAATGACAGCTCGGAGCTTTTCTTCAAACCAGACAGAACTCCCTCTTAAATTTGGAATTGCGGAGTTTTGTGGGGTTGTTTGGGGGGAATCAGTGAGATATTAGGGGTGAGGGGAGTGGGGAGATGGTGTGCTGAAGCTTTGGGTTGATTCGGAGGAACTAGGGTTTTGGTATTAGTTTTAGATCTAAAATTGGAAGGGATTGAGAGGGATTCGAGGGAAATCGTTTTGGGGTTTAGGAAGAGGAGGGAACGGGGGTGATGTGGTGTTAATTTGGGGCGAATTGGGGTTGTGCCGCCGGCTAGGATGGTGGGATTTTTTGGGCGGCGGATCTTGGGTTCTTGAGGTTAGAGACGAAGATGGGACGGAAAGGGTTTGGACTGGGGGGTGAGCCAGTTCCGACACTTAAATACATATGAATTCCCAGTTCCCAACCGTTTGATCAGCGGAGATCAACGGCTGGGATCAAAAGCCTCCGAAACAGCGTCGTTTTGTTGATAGGAAAAGCTAGACTGGGTAGAGAGAACTGGGATTTGACCTGGAATGGATTTGGGGGTTGAATGGGGTTTGGGCTTCAATGATTTGGCCCTAACAGCCCTATATTTCTGATTCTCTTTTTGTTTTTTCAAATTTTCTATTATTTTTTCCCTTTTAAATTAAATTAATTTACAAAATTAAACTAATTATCTACTATAATATTTACAAAATTTAATTACTCATAAGTTAAAAGAGAAATTACTAATTTAAAACTAAACGGCAAAAATGCAAGAATAAACCAATTTTTGTGATTTTCATTTTTAATAAAACAAATAATTTACTAATTAATCCTAAAAATATGAAAATAAAACCTAAGTGCAGTGTATGGTATTTTTGGATTTTTCATGATTTTAACAAAATAAACATGCACAGAAATGCAAACAATTAGCACAAATTCCCACAAAATTCTATAAAATTGTGAATCAGAAAAAAATATTTTTCTTGTATTTTATGGGAGTAATTCACATAGGGCAAAAATCATGTTCTCACAACACTCGCATGTCAAAGACGTCATGCCTCAACAAATACCACAACCATACAGCAAAGACCTCATGCTACCACGTATATCGTATCCGAGTCAATTACCAATAAAATGTTCAAAAAACATTTATCATCAAATAAAGTAAAGCATGATAGCATATTTATTATTTTTTAATTTATCAAAAATAAAATAAAGTAAATCATAATAACAATTTCCTTATTTTAGAATTTATAAAAAATCAAATAAAGAAAAGCATGATAACAATTTCTTTATTTACATACGTTATGTTACTAACAACTCAACAAAATAAGAGATAATAACTCCATGTAGGTAAATCCATCTAGACAGCTAATTCATCAAGTAGTAATGGAGTCACATATTAGCATATTGAAACAACACAGCAAATTAAGTAAAATGCATCAAACACACAAGAAGTCACAAACTGTTCCAACAAAAAAATAACAACAAGAGTCACTCTGATATGCCACATATCATAATCACATATCATCCTCCACATAACCCCCTTATCTCGCCACATGTGCATCACAGTGAAGTATTTTCCCTTACTTGCACCATGCGCAAAAGTAGCCCCTTATCTCGCCGCATGCGCATCAATATACACACCACCCTTATGGTGTTGAGTGCACATATTAATCAGAACACACAAAGAACCGCACACCACGTGTCTATATGCCACAATATTTCTCAAACAACTTACCAATGCCATAATAATACATAGCCCATGGATCGACAATAATGTATACAAGAATTACAACAACAACAACAACAAAAGAGTACGGAAAATAAATTAATACAAGAATTACAACAACACAAGAGTATGGGAAGTAAATTAATAAAAGAATTACAACATCAACACAAGAGTACGAGTAGTAAATCAACAATGACATGTGCTTCACATAACAACAAATTCAATGCCTAAGGGTCTAATCCAGTCAACTTTCACATATAAGATTGTGTACATACTCGTCATCTCATGAACACGTCTTTTAACATAGTTCAAATAATGTAAGTAGATCGATTTCTAAGGGGTAATTCCTCCACACAAAGTTAAGCAAGATGCTTTTCTTAAAAGCCCTCAACCAATACTAATAAATAACTTTTCTTTTAAAATTTACCTCTGCTCGGTTCAAATCTAACCAAAATCAACTTAATAACATCAAACAATGCAAAAGAAACCAATTCCAATTAATAAAGTTACGATGTTTACACAATTCCTCAAAAGTCACCCCTGAGATTGCTCGGTCAAAACCCTAGTCGAAGGGTAGATCTTGACTACTCATAGGCCCCACAAGCCTAAATATGTGTTTGGTTTTTAAATCCGAGTCCACTTCGACTTCAAATCTCAAATTTTCATTTAGAAATTGTTTTACTAAAATTCTCAATTTTTCTCACTTAGATTCATCAATTAAATGCTAAAACAAAGATGGAATCATGAATAATAACAATATCTGAGTCAAGAATACTTACCCTAATCCAAATCATGAAAATCGCCTCCAAAATCGATCAAATATGAGCTCTATAACCCAAAATGTGATAAAATAACCACAACCCTCGAAATAGAGTACCTTAATAATTATATCTAGTGAAACACATCGCCATAAAGATGAAGAAATAGGCATTACCCAAAAATGCCAGTAAATCAAGGAAGCACGAACCCCCACCATGAACGCGTAAGCCAATCAGCCATCTGCCTCCAGCCACACTACGCGATCGCGAACTTCTAGTCACGAACGTAGTAGACAAACCACTCAAGCATTGCAAACGCAATCATACATCTACGAACGCAAAGAAGATCAACACCCAACTCTCACTACTCATCGCAATTACGGCAGCACCTTCGCGATCACGAAGAACAACTTATGCAACAGAAAAATCAGCAAATGCCACACAGCCAAAATGGTCCAAAACCAGATCAAAACACACCCGAGACTATCGAGACCCCGTCTGAATATGCCAACAAGTTCCAACACATACCACAGACTCATTCAAGGCCTCAAATCACACCTAACAATATCAAAACTATAAACCAAACCTCAATTCGAGCCTAACAAACTAATAAACTTTCAATTTCCAAAACTCTTGTCGAATTAAATCGAATCAACATAGAATAACCTTAAATTTCTCATGTAAGTCCCAAATGACACAACAAACCTGTACTAACTCTCGAAACCACAATGCGAACCTGATATCAACAAAGTCAACTCTCCGTCAAACTTAGAAATTTTTTTAACCTGATCAAGTGAGGGGGACTTGACGGAAGCTAAAGCAGAGAAGTTGAGGGGTCAAGCTGCTAACTATAGGGGCTTGGAGGAGTAGGGGGGACGCAAGATCTATGTGGAGCACGACTGCACAATGCATTATGGAAGCCGCGAGAGAGGTATTAGGGGTCTCAAAAGGTTACTCTGGCTGTCACAAATGAGACTGGTGGTGGAATGGAGAGGTCCAAGGAAAAATGGAAACCAAGAAAGTAGCGTATCTGAAGCTAGTGGAATATATAGACGAGGAGGAGAAGAGGGAGAATAGGGACAATATAAGTTGGCTAATAAAGAGGCAAAGTTAGCAGTTACGTTGGCCATGACTGTAGCTTTTAGTCGTTTGTATGAGGGACTTGAGGGTTGAGGTGGGATAAGAAGTTATTCAGGTTAGCCATGCACGAGAAAGGAAGGCTCGTGACTTAGACCAAGTGAATCAAAGACGTAGAAGGTAGAGTTTTGCAGGATGTGAGGATTATCCATCAAAGATGGTAGACCTACTTCCAAAGTCTCTTGAACGACAAGTGGGACGTGAGCATTTTATTGGTGATTTGCAACTCTCTGAAAGTCATTGTGACTTTAGGTATTTTAGGCGGATTAGAGTTGATGAAGTTTAGGGGGCTATGCGTAAGATGAGCAGGGGCAAAGCAACCGGGCCGGATTAAATCCTGGTAGAATTTTGGAAGAGTGCGGGCAAGGCGAGCTTGGAGTGGCTCACTAGGTTACTTAATATCATTTTTAGAACACAGAAGATTCCCAAAGAATGGAGGTGGAGAATGATGGTTCCTATATACAAGTACAAGGGTGATATCCAAAATTGCAATAACTATCGGGGTATCAAGCTACTTAGCCATACTATGAAAGTTTTGGAGAGAGTGGTAGAGCAAAGGGTAAGGAGGAGTGTGTCTATCTCCGAGAACCACTTCAGTTTTATGCCGGGACGTTCGACTACATAAGCCATCCACTTTGTTATGAGATTGATGGAGCAGTATAAGGAGAGAAAGAAGGACTTGCATATAGTGTTCATCGACATAGAAAAGGCGTACGATAAAGTTTCGAGGGAGGTTTTGTGGAGATGTTTGAAGGCTAGATGTGTACCTGTTGCCTACGTTAGGGTTATTAAGGACATGTATGATGGAGTAAAGACCCGAGTGAGGACGGTGGGTGGGGACTCGGACCATTTTCTGATTATAATGGGGTTGCATCAGGAGTCAGCATTCAGACTTTTTTTATTTCTCTGGTGATGGACGTACTGACGCACCACATCCAAGGGGAGGTGCCGTGGTGCATGATATTTATAGATATATTATATTGATTTACAGGACGCGAGGCAATATGAACGCGCAATTAGAGGTATTGAGGTAGACCCTGGAGTCTAAAGGTTTCAAGTTAAGTAGGGCCAATATAGAATACATGGAGTGTAAGTTCAGTGCTAAGACTCAATAAGTGGAAGGAGAGGTGAGGCTGGACTCGCAGGTCATCCCTAGGAGATGAAGTTTTAAGTACCTTGGGTCTATTTTTAGGGGGATGGGGAGATTGATGAAGGTGTCACAGATCGTATTGGGGAGGGATGGATAAAATGGAGACTTGCTTTTGGTGTTTTGTATGACAAGAAGGTGCCTCGAAACTTAAAGGTAAGTTCTATAGAGTAGTGGTCAGACTGACGATGTTGTATGGGGCTGAGTGTTGGCCAGTCAAAATCGCTCAAGTCCAGAAGATGAAGGTAGCAGATATAAGGATGTTGAGATAGATGTACGGCAAACCAGGTTAGATAGGATTGGTAATGATGTTATTCACGACAAGGTGGATGAGGTCCTTATTGAGGACAAAATGCGAGAAACGCGGCTTAGGTGGTTTGGTCACATGAGGAGGAGTACAGACACCCCGGTGAGGAGGTGTGAGAGGTTGACACTAGAGGGCCTACAAAGAGGTAGAGGTAGGACAAATAAGAGGTGGGGAGAGGTTATTAGGCAAGACATGGTACAACTTCAGCTGACTGAGGACATGACCCTTGATAGGAAGGTACGGAGGTCGAGGATTAGGGTAGTAGGGTAGGTAGTATAAAGTGTTCAGTCTCGCTTTCTGTTGGTAGTAAGTTTTTATGACTAACCGTTGTTTTCTTTCATAGTTGATCACTTACTATCTTGTTGTTTTTATTATGCTTTTATGTGGCTTTTTGGTGTTGTCCCTTCTTATCTATATTTTCATTAATGTGGTGCTTATGCTTTCCTAAGCCAAGGGTCTATTGGAAATAGCCTCTCTATCCTCACAAGGTAGGGGTAAGGTCTGCATACACACTACCCTCCCTAGACCCTATGGTGTGGGATAATACTGGGCAAGTTGTTGTTGTAAATTTCCAACTTTCGACAGAAAAGCCAAATTAACATACGAACCTCTGAATCCAATTCTGAGCATACGCCTAAGTCCAAAATCACCATAGGAACCTATTGGAACCATCAAAATAACGTTCCAGGGTAAAATACTCAAAAGTCAAATTTACTCAACTCTTCCAACTTAAAGCTTACAAGTTGAGAATCATTCTTCCAAATCAATCCTAAACCACTCGAAAACCAAAATAAACGATACACACATACAAGTCATAATAAACCATATGAAGCTACTCATGACCTCAAACCACCAAACTGAATGCAAATACTCAAAACGATCGATAAAGTAGTTACAATTGGAGGGGGGCAGTGATTACTCTTCGAGAAAACAAAGAAGGCCCCCCGATTGTGATCGAGGAACTAGCTCCTCTTCGCTAATGAGGAGGAGTCTATGAGAACATAGATAAGGAAGAGGAAGGAATGGGAAGACATACATTGGCCATCGCAAATGAGGCTATAGGTGCACGAATGCGAATGGTTGGCAGAGGGAGTTCTTCACGAACGTGATAGGGCGATCGCAAATGCGAAGAAGGAAACTTGGGTGGGGGCAGCATTGTTCTTCGTGGTCACATGGGTTCTTCCGCGATCGCAATGAAGGATGTTTGGTAGATAAGTTTTAATTTGGGAGTTAAGCTCATTTCTTCATACATCATCTTGGCTTTCGAGATTTGGAGGCTCTTTGAATGTCATGACCCAAAACCACCAACTGGTCATGATGGCACCTAACACACTTGCTAGGAAATCCAAACATTACAAAAGCGACATATAAACACTGAATTAACTGAAATAGTACAATGTTAAGGCCAATTAACATAAACAACAACGCCGATACATTTCAAATCCCGCAGAAATGGTAAATACAACTCATGAGCTCTAAAAAAGAAATACAAGTCTGAAATACAAAATAACAATACTCTTTGAATGTAAGACAACAATACAAAATGAAACGATATGCAAGACTGCGATTGAGATGCATTTCTACCTCTTCTTTTCGAGGATAACTCAGCAACATGCATAAGCTACTGGTGGCTCAGTCAAACACGCGAATCTGTACAATTAAGTACATAGTGTAATATAGGTAAAACCGACCTCATGTACTCAACAAGTATCATAACTAACCTCGACGAGGTAAGAGAGGTAAAAATTATAAATGATACTCGCAAACCACCTGTACAGTTCATTGAATCCCAATAAGTACAGAACAATGATATGATCGAGTTATGAATCATAGATAAAACCACCTTGTTGCACACAATAATTTAATATACTTTGTTCAGTCAACAATCCACCATATAAAAAAGACATGCAACAAATTAGGCAAACAACCAAGGAAATTACAAATAAGGATGAAATGCAATAACCAAAACAAAAACTGACCAACTTTTCCTAATTATCTCAATAACCGAACCAAAACACTGCTCAGTTTTCCTCAAACCGTATGTACACCATCATGAAGAAACATGAGAGGGTGACCCTAGGGGGATGGATCCATATCCACATGCTACACGACACAGTCATGTGCAAACAATACAATATGCCTGGTGTGGTCACATGCTCAATATCACAATTCATCTGACGTGGTCAGAGGCTCAATATCACAATCCGCCCGATATGGTCATACGCTCAATATTACAATCCGCTCACCGTGGTCACAGGATACCAATCCAAACCATATCACACAAAAAGCAAATATACAAGAATATATGTATATGATCAATGAGTATCATATATCATAGTCCTGGACTGGTATAAGTGAAATGCTAAGGTGTATGCATGTGCAATGTGTGCTATCATAGCTCAAATCAGGCAATTGCACCACGCAACTAGCAATTATCAGGTTCAATCTGGAAATTAACCTCTATGTAACCTCAAACATGGTTCAAATAGCTTACAACAGGGTTACAAGTATAAGAAACATTACAACATAATGCTTAGCAATCAATTCAAGGCATATCATAGCCAAAGCACTACCCCCGATCATGAATAATAATCCGGTGCACACACATGGGCTCAACCCCACACATGTGCGCCACCCATAGCAAGTAGCTATCACAAATAACTCAGGAAACTAGTGCCTCAACCAAGTTTAGGTAAGATACTTATCTCAAGCAAGCTAAATCAATACTCTAAAAATCCTTTCCTGTATGAATCAACCTCCGGGCGGCTCGAATCTAGCCAAAATAACTTAATATCATCAATAAAAGCCATATCAAAAAAATTTCAAATGATAAATCTAATATCTTGAATGAATTATTGAAAGTCAACCCAAAAAGTCAACCCCGGCTCGCACCCAGGGACCCGACAAAACTCATAAATTTCGAACATCCATTCCAATACGAGTCCAGATATATGTGTTTCATCCAAATCCAACCTCAAAGTAACCCTCAAATCATCAATTTTTACTTTAGAAAAGTTTTTACTAAAATCCCTAATTTCTTCACTAAGATTCACCAATTAAATGCAAAAATCAAGGTTGGAATCATGAATAACGAATAAATCCGAGTCAACAACACTTACCCCAATCCAAATTATGAAAATCCCCTAAATAATTGCCCAAATCCGAGCTCTATAACTCAAAATATGTTAAAATGACTAAAATCCTCGAAAATAGAGTATGTATGGTAGCCTAAGCATACTCTTCGCGGTTGTAGGACAAACTTTGCAATCACGAAGCAAATCCAAACATTGCCTCAAAAATTGCCTACGCAAACGCGAGACCCTAGTTTGCAAAGGCAATGGACAACACCTCTGAGTTGACGCGAACGCGATCCTCAATTCACGATCATGAAGGTTAAAGGCTTGATATCCGAGCTAGCCTCTCATTCTACGCAAACGAACACCCTGCTTGTGATTGCAAAGGACATTGCCTCCCCAAGCTCCGCGAACGCGATGAACAAAATCATCTGCCATCGAATTGCCCTCTATGAACATGACTTCCTTATCGCGACCGCGATGAAAAAAAACCCATACATCACAAACCAGCAATCCAAAACATGGTGAAATGGTCCTAAACACACTCGAGGCCCCCGGGGCCCTGTCGAATCACACCAACCAATTCCAAAACGTAACGAGGACTTACTCAAGGCATCAAATCACACACAAAAAACATCAAAACCACGAATCACACCTCAATTCAAGCCTAAGGAACTAAACTAGATTTCCAAATTCAAAACTTACACCGACCATGCCAAAAACAACTTAGAATGAACTCAAATTTTGCATGAAAATCCCAAATGACACAACGGATTTATTCGAGCTCACGAAACTACAATCTGAACCGATACCATCAAAGTCAACCCTCGATAAAACCTATCAACCTTCCAAACCTTCAACTTTCCAACTTTTGCCAATTTAAGCCAAAATAACCTAAGAACCTCCAAATCCAAATCCAAATCCGTACATACGCCTAAGTCCAAATTCATCATACGAAGCTATTGGAACCCTCGAAACACCATTCCGGGGTCGTCTACACAAAATTTCAACTCAGGTCAACTCTTACAAGTTAAGCTTTCATCTTAGAGACTAAGTATCCCAATTCACTCCAAAACGTCTCCGAAACCAAATCAACCACCCCGACAAATTGTGTAACCACAAATACACATATGTAAAGCATCAATTAGGGGTAACAAGTCTAAAATAGTCAAAACGACAGCATGGTCTTTATATTCTCCCCCTCTTAAACAAATGCTCGTCATCAAAATCATACCTAGAGTCTAAAAAGGGTGAGGATATCTGCTTTCGCATCTCTTGCTCGATCTCTCAAGTAGCCTCCTCCACCGGCTGACCTCTCCAATAAACTTTCATAGATGATTCTTCGACCTCAAATTTCGAACCTGCCGTCCAAAATGGCTACCGGTTCCCCATCATAAGTGAAATCCTCATGCAACTGCAGCGTGCTAAGTAAAACATGTGATGGATCCCCATAATACTTCCAGAGCATGGAAACATGAAATACTGTGTAAACTCTCGATAGACTAGGTGACAAAGTAAGTCTGTAGGCCACCTCCCCCACTCTCTCAAGCACCTAAAAGGGGCCAATATACCTAGGGCTTAATTTTCTCTTCCTTCAAAACCTCATCACACCTTTCATCGGAAAAACTATAAGTAGAACCATATATGCAACATTATGAGCCTTCATGTTAGCGTAACTCTTCTATCTGGACTGTGTTGTACGAAGTTTCTCCTCAATCAACTTCACCTTCTCCAAAGCATCACGGAAAAAATCAGTGCCCAACAACCTAGATTTCCCAGGCTCAAACTAACCAACCATACAATGCCATCTCCTCTCATATAAGGCCTCATAAAGAGCCATCTGGATACTCAACTGATAGCTATTGTTGTAGGTGAACTATACTAACGGAAGAAACTGATCCCCCAAAATCAATGACACAAGGACGTAACATATCCTATAAAATCTGAATTATGCACTCGTACTGTCCACCCATCTAGGGATGAAATGTCGTATTCAGCTCGACATGTGTGCCTAACTCACGTTGCATTGCTCTCCAATAATATGATGTAAATTGTATGCTTCAATCCTAGATAATAGACTCGAGCACACCATAAAGGTGAAAAATATCTTGTTTATAAATTCGAGCCAGCTGCTCTGATGAATTGGTAGTCATGATAGGAATGAAATGTGTAGACTTGGTCAGTCTGTCCACAATGACCCACACTCTATCGAATCTCCTCAAAGTCCGTTGAAGCTAAACTAAAAAATCCATAGTCATACACTCCCACTTCCACTATGGAATATCAAGCCTCTGAAGCAAACCACAGTCTTTGATGCTCGTGCTTCACATGATGATAGTTCAACCACCAAGCAACATGCTCAACAATATCTTTCTTCATCCTTTGTGACTAATAGTGCTGCCTCAAATCATGGTATATCTTTGGCCCTAGAATGAATGAACACCACAAACTATGGGACTACTCCAGAATCAACTCTCGCAACCCATCCACATTTGGAACACCTATCCGACCATGTAGCCTCAATACCCCATCATCACCAATAGTAACCTCCTTAGCATCACTATGTTGCACCGTGTCCCTCAGGACAAACAAGTGGGTATCATCATACTGACACGCCTTGATGTGCTCAAACAAGGATGACTGTGATACAACACATGCAAGAACTCTACCAGACTCCTAAAATCTAGACTCATGAATCGATTGACCAAAGCCTAAACATCTAATGCTAATAGTCTCTCCCCAAATGGAATGTACGCAAGACTTTCTATCTCTCACTCTTCTTACTAAAGTATCGGCCACCACATTGGCCATCCCAGGATGATAAAGAATGGTGATATCATAGTTCTTTTGTAGATCTAACCACATATGTTGCCTCATGTTCATATCCTTTTGATTGAATAAGTGTTGGAGACTCTTTTCATTAGTGAACACCTCACAAGACATATCTTAAAGATAATACCTCCAAATTTTGAGCGCATGAACAATGACTGCTAACTCCAAATCATGCACTAGGTAGTTCTTCTCATGGGGCTTCAACTGACATGAAGCATAAGCAATCACCTTAACCTCCTGCATCAACACACATCCAATGCCAATCTGCAAAAAATCACAATAGAATGTTTAAGAACCTAATACCAAAGGAAAAACCAAAACTGGAGTTGTAGTCAAGGAAGTCTTGAGGTTCTAAAAGCTCTCCTCACACTCATCAAACTACCTGAATGGGGCACCCTTTTACGTTAATCTAGTCAATATGGGATATTATAGATGAAAACCCCTCCACAAAATGGCAATAATATCAAGCTAACCCAAGGTAACTCCAGACCCCAGTAGTAGAAGATGGTATGGGAAAACTCTGAACTGCCTCAATCTTCTTCGAATCCACCTTAATTCCTTCACTGGGCACTACATAGCCTAAGAATGCCATCAAATCTAACAAAACTCACACTTGGAGAATTTAGCTTATAGTTTCTTGTCCCTCAAAGTCTAGAGCATGATCCTCAAGTGTTGCTCATGATCCTCCTGGCTGCGAGAAGACACCAATATATCATCAATTAAAACTATGATAAAGGAATCAAGATAGGGCTGAAATATGCTATTCAACAAGTGTATAAAAGTTGATGGGGCTTTGGTCAGGCAAAAAAACATTACCGAAAACTCATAGTGACCAAAGCGGTCCTGAAATCCATCTTCAGAATATTAGAAGACCAGATCTTCAACTGATGGTACCCCGATCTCAAAATAACACTCGAGAATACCCTA
Organism: Nicotiana tabacum; assembly: GCF_000715075.1. Classification (NCBI taxonomy): domain Eukaryota; kingdom Viridiplantae; phylum Streptophyta; class Magnoliopsida; order Solanales; family Solanaceae; genus Nicotiana; species Nicotiana tabacum. Next base: position 206,977,118 of record NC_134101.1, read on the forward strand.
CCACCCTAAATCTGATCAAACAAATAATCAATATGCAGTAGTGGGTACTTGTTCTTGATAGTAACCTTTTTCAACTTTTCTAATCAATACACATCCTCTTAGAACCATCTTTCTTCTTCACAAATAGCACTGGTGCACCCCAAGGTGACACACTAGGGCTGATGAAACCCTTATCAAGCAACTCCTGAAGTGTTCCTTCAACTCTTTCAGCTCTACTAGTGCCATGCGATACGGTGGAATAGAGATGGGCAGAGTGCCTGGTACCAAGTCAATGCCAAAATCAATATCCTTGTCAGGTGGCATGAGCGACAGGTCTACAGGAAATACATCCGGGAACTCCCTCACTACTGGAACTGACTCAACAGTAGGAGTATCAGTACTAAAATCCCTCACAAAAGGCTAATACACCAAACACCCCTTCTCAACCATCCATTGAACCTTCAAATATGAAATCACTCCACTAGGAACAGGACCTTGGGAGCCTCCCCACTCCAACCTCGGTAACCCCAGCATAGCTAATATCACGGTCTTAGTGTGACAATCAAGAATAGCATGATATGGTGACAACTAATCCATGCCTAAAATCACATCAAAATCTACCATGCTGAATAATATGAAATTAACTCTAGTATCATAACCCCCAATGATCACCAAACAAGACCGATATACATGGTCCATCACAATAGAATCAACCATCAGTATATATACATGAACATGCATATCTAAAAAATCACGAGGTATATCCAAATAACAAGTAAAGTATGAACTAAGTGGAACCAAGGTCAAATAACAGTGAAACAATACCTGGGATCACGACGTCAAAAGCAATTGCCTCTAGCGTGGTGGGAAATGCATAGCTATATGCCTGACCTTTGGATGACTGACCTCCCCCTCTAGGGCGACATCGAACTGATAGAGCCCCACCCCTAGCTAGCTGTTGGAGGAGGGAAGGGTGAGTTACTGGTGCTCAAATCATAGGTTGCAAGCTCTGTTCTGAGTAATTGTGTTATTGGCACGTGAGTTGTCCGTGCGGATCCGAGGTATTGACATTATTGGCATGTGAGTTGTCCATGTAACACGTGAGTTGTCTGTGCGGTTGATATTATTGGCAAGTGAGTTGTCCGTACATCATGTGATTTGTCCGTGTAGCGTATGGATATGGATCCATCCCCCTAGGGTCACACTTTCATATTCCTTCTAGATGGTGTACACGTGGTTTGAGGAAACTAATCTATGGTTTGGTACAGTTATGGAAATTCTGAGTAGAAGCTATCAAGTATTTGATTTGGTTATTACATTTCAACTTTACGTACAATTTCCTTGGTTGTTTACCTGATTTATTTGCATATCTTCTTTATAAGTTAGATCGTTAACTGAGGAGAATACACTAAGTAATTGTGTGCCTCAAGGTGATTCATTCTGTGATTCACGATTTGATCATATTATTGTTATGTACTTATTGGATTTATGAACTCTACAGGCAATTAGTTATAATACTTGCTGAGTACATGGAGTCGGTTGTACTCATACTACTCTTTGCACTTAATTGTGCAGATCCAAGTGTTGAACCGGTCAATTAGTAGATAAGCCTTGTTGTTGAGTTGTGTAGGAGAGACGAGGTAAAGCTGCATCTTGACCGGAGTCTAGACGTTGTGTAGGAGAGATGAGGTAAAGTTGCATCTCGACTGCAGTCTAGGCGTCTCTTTTCCTATATGTACTGTTGTCTTTCATTTAGACAGTATTATTATTTGGCATTTTATACTTGTACTTTCGTTTAGAGCTAATGACTTTTTATTTACCACTTAAGTGAGGTTTATCGTTGTATGCAACTAAAATCGGAAAGTTCGACTTTGGGGCTACTATGGCACTCCACGCCAAACCTCGAGAAGCCCGAAACAGAATGTGAGGTATGACCCCGAGGTGTGTCCCTCGAGGGAGCACATCGAAGGCTCACTATGGGCGATCTCGAAGCAGTACAATCAATGATCGTCATGGAAAAGCGGGAAAACTCCCAAATACACATGGTTAGAGCTGACCAGGTCTGCAAGAATAGAACAAATATGTACTAAGCCATTATACAGTTGTACCAATAGCATTTCCTCGTTATTATTAAACATGTACTATGTTGGGATTCCCCTCTCCTATATAAAGGGGATCCCTGTCATTTTGTAACACACATGAATATTGATTACAATAGAACATTCTCTGCTTTTCTTGCCTAAACATGCTCAACAATTACTCTACAGCTTTATTGCTCCTCATTTATTGTGTTCATTCATTGTTCTTCATTTATTGCTAGTTATCATTCGTTAAAGGCAGCCCTCAAGGTCCTATATCACTGAGCTCGAGGCCCTCAACCTTGTGACCACGGCGGTTTGCTTGTCATTTCGTGCTCATTTACACTTAGCATTATTCACTTGACAACTAGTATTAAGATAAATCACGTATTTTTAGAACCACAAATCAAATATAATTGTTAATATCATCTTCAAGGTAAACAGTTTGGCGCCCACCGTAGGACTAAATAATAGTGATTGTTTTGGTGCTAGTTATATGATAACACATGTTACTCTTCACAATTTTTCTTGTCAAAGATTCTTTGATTTTAGTCTTAATCATGTCTAGCACACAAAATGCACCTCTTCACGATAATAAGGGACTTGGAGAAAAATAGTGGCATAGGGCTCAGTGTACCACCTGTAAGACCTAAGGGAGTGTACGTGGACCAAGTTGATATCAGCTCCCACAACACTCTAAACACGGAAGCAGGCGCAGACCCCGTAAGGAATGGACGAAGGGAACCCCAGGCTGGAGTCCAAGAAGCACGAGGAATGGAAGAAGGAGGAGTCAGACTACAAGTAATATTCGAGATGTTGAAAGCTTAGCAAGTTGTCATCGCTCAACTTCATAGTCAAAATAGAACCCCTAACACCACCGAACCAGTAAACATGCAGCACGAATCAGTGCTAGAAAGACCCGATGAAAGTGGCTCAGGGACTGACCTCTCAATCATGAAAATGCTTGAGGAATTGACTAAAAGAATTGAGTTAAGAGAAAAGAAGATAGAGTCTAACGATAAAAAAAGTGGAGACTTATAACTCGAGGGTCGATCAGATCTCAGGCGCACCCTCGATTTTGAAGGGTGTAGATTCAAAGAAGTTCGTGCAGACACCATTCCCATTAAGTGCGGCTCCGAAGACCATCCCAAAGAAATTCAGAATGCCCAATGGCTTGAAGTATAACGGGACCACAGCACCCAATAAGCACATTACCGTTTATACTTAAGTTGTAAAAGGGAATGACTTAAAGGATGACGAGATTGAATCCGTCTTGCTGATTAAATTTGGAGAAACACTGTCGAAGAGAGCCATGATGTGGTATCAGAATGTACCCCCCAAACTCAATGGATTCGTTTGCCATGTTGGCAGATTCATTTGTGATGGTGCATGCCGGTGCCATCAAGGTTTCTACAAGGAAGTCCGACGTCTTCAAGATCAAACAAAGGGAGAACGAGTTGCTGAGGGAATTTGTATCTTGTTTCCAAATGGAGCGATTGGAATTGCCACCGATCTTCATTGATTGGGTAGTGCATGCCTTCACTCAGGGTTTATACGAGCGGAGCTCGATAGATTTGAAGTAGCTAAAATAGAACTTGGTTGAGTATCCCACCGTGACTTGGGCAGACGTACACAACAGACACCAATCAAAGATTCAGGGTTGAGGAAGACCAATTAGGAGCCCCCTCTGGCTCAGTATATCCAAGCAAGCTCTTAACAAAGGAAAAAAAGGTTCATAGAAAGAGAGTCGAGACCAAACAAGGAAAGGTATTAGCCATACTTCAAAGATCGAAGAGACACTTCGAGGCAGAATATACCAAGAAATGATCGAGGAGTATATCGAGGCCGAAATTCCTAGGGACTTATGAGTAAGACCGGGTTTGACAGGCATTCAAGGCCAATGAAGGCACCCCGATTGTCGGAATACAACTTCAATATCGATGTTTCAGGCATTGTATCGGCCATGGGTAGAATCAGGGATACCAGATGGCCAAAACCCGCACAGTCAGATCCTTCCCGAAGGAACCCGAACTTGATGTGTGAATACCATGGCATTCATGGTCATAGGACCGAGGATTGTAGGCAGCTCCGAGAAGAGGTGGCCTGGCTGATCAACGAAGGGCACCTTCGAGAATTCCTCAGCAATCGAGCCAAGAACCACTTTCAAGAAAGAGGGGCAAATGGAAAGAATGGACTAGAAGAACCTCAGCACATCATTCACATGATCGTTGGAGGAACCGACATCGCATAGGGACCCATGCTTAAATGGGCCAATGTGTCCATCGCAATAGAAAGGCAAACTATGAGCCATATACCTGAGGATGTCCTTATATTTAGAGAAGAAGACAACGAGGCCTTATCCCAACCACATAATGATGCACTGGTAATTTCTTTTCTTCTGAATAAGGTTCAAATTAAATGTGTGCTCGTGGATCTAGGTAGCTCGGCCAACATAATCAGTTCGAAAGTGGAGGAGCATCTCGGGCTGCTCGATCAGATCATACCCACCACTCGACTACTCAATGGATTCAACATGGCAAGTGAGACAACGAAGGGAGAAATCATCCTCCTGTTCAACGTGTCCGTTACAGTTCAAGACACCAAGATTCAGGTCATCGAAGGTGACATGAGGTACAATGCCCTACTTGGAAGGCCGTGGACACACAATATGAGGGCGGTACCATCAACTCTTCATCAAATGATTAAGTTCCCAACAAAAGATGGTATAAAAACGGTGTACGGAGAACAACATGCAGCGAAGGAGATGTTCGCGGTGAACGACATGGCACCAATATTGACTCTCCCCATCCAGAATGAGTCAAGAAACGGGCTGACCCCCGAGGAACAGGTGGTCTATGAGCATTCGAACGAAGATGACAAAGAAGACTTCCTTGCTCCTCGGACCTTCGTTTCCCCCGAGGAGTCGGATGCAAGAAAATCAACGGTCGACGAACTCGAACAGGCCGTCTTGATTGAGTATATTCTAGATCGAAAGGTATACCTGGGAACGGGATTAACCCCCGAACTCAGGAAAAAACTCATCCAATTTCTTATTAACAACATTAATTACTTTGCTTTGTACCATTTAGACATGACAGGGATCCCGCCGTAAATAACCACCCATCGACTAAGTGTCGATCTCAGGTTCAAGCTAGTGAAACAAAAAAGGAGGCCTCAGTCCGAGGTAAAACATGCGTTCATCAAAGACGAGGTAACAAAACGCCTTAAAACAGGATCAATTAGGGAGGTAAAATACCCAGAATGGTTGGCTAATGTGGTAGTGGTTCCCAAAAAAGGAAATAAATTAAGAATGTGGGTAGATTGTAAAGACTTAAATAAAGCATGCCCCAAAGACTCTTTCCCATTGCCCAACATCGATCGTTTGATCGATGCCATGGCTGGCCACGAGATCCTCACTTTTCTAGATGCCTACTCTGGGTATAACCTAATTCAAATGAACCTAGAGGACACGGAAAAGACTTTGTTCATCATGAAGTGTGGTACATATTGTTATAATGTGATGCCCTTCGGGCTAAAAACACAGGAGCTACATACCAACACCTACTTAATAAGATGTTCGAACATCAAATAGGACAATATATGGAAGTATACATTTATGACATGCTAGTTAAGCCCCTGCATGCAGAGGACCATTTGACTCATTTGCAGAAAACATTAGATATCCTTAGAAGTTACAACATGAAACTCAATCCCGAGAAATGTGCCTTCGGAGTAGGATCGGGCAAATGTTTAGGCTTCATAGTGTCGAATAGGGGGATCGAGATCAACCTCGACAAAATCAAGGCCAGTGAAGAAATCACAGTGGTGAACAATGTTAAAGCTGTACAGTGGCTGACCGGGCAGATAGCGGCCTTAGGCCGGTTCATCTCGAGATTGTCAGATCAGATTTATCATTTCTTCTCCTTGCTTAAGAAGAAAAGCAGCTTTGAGTGGACTCTAGAATGCCAATATGCTTTAGAAGAATTAAAGTAGTATCTCTCGAGCCCGCCTTTTCTCCACATACCGAAGGAAGATCAAATGTTGTACTTGTATATGGCCGTATTGGAAGTAGCGCTAAGTAGTGTATTGGTTCGGGAACAATAAGGTACACAATTCTGTGTTTATTACACAAGTCGGACTCTTAGAGATGCTTAAACTAGGTATCCATATTTAGAAAAATTAGCTCTTACATTAATAAGTGCATCTCAGAAATTAAAACCTTATTTTCAATGCCATCATATATGTGTTTTAACAACATACCCTCTTCGAGACATCTTGCACAAACGCAAATTATCGGGCAGATTGGCCAAATGTGCCATCGAGCTTAGAGGGTATGATATCGAGTACCAACCCTGGACGGCTATCAAGTCCCAAATTTTGGCAGATTTCTTGGCCGACTTTGTGCTTGCCCTCGTGCCCGAGGTAGAGAAAGAACTCTTGCTAAAAACGGGCACATCATCGGGTGTATAGATCCTATTTGCCGACTGTGCCTTGAATATGAAAGGTTCGGGGCTCGGCATCGTTCTGAAACTGCCTATGAGCGGCATGATTAAGCAATCTATAAAAACTCCGAAGTTTACTAACAATGAGACTAAATATGAGGCTATGATTGCAGGTCTCGAGCTGGCCAAGAGCCTAGGAGAAGAAGTCGTTGAAGCAAAATGCGACTCCCTTCTGGTAGTTAACCAAGTAAATGGGAGCTTCAAGGTTTGAGAAGAGAAGATGCGGAGATACTTAGACAAACTTCGGGTCATATTGCATTGCTTCAAAGAATGGACTCCGGTCCACATTCCTCGAGATTAGAATAGTGAGGCCGATGCACTCGCGAACCTAGGGTCGTCCGTCGAAGAAGATGACATACTCCCGGAGGCTGTTGTACAATTACCCAAGTCGGTGATTGAAGAAGGCCACGCTGAGGTAAATTCAACAAGTCTAACATGGGATTGGAGGAATAAATACATCGCCTATTTGAGAAAAGGGAAGCTGCCTACAGACCCAAGAGAATCGAGGGCCTTTCGAGCCAAAGCAGCTCGATTTTCACTCGACAAGAATGGAACACTATACAGAAGGACCTTCGACGAACCCCTAGCAATATAATTGGGACTAGGGGACACCGATTATATACTTCGGGAAATACATGAGGGCACTTGTGGAAATCATTCCGGCGCCGATTCATTGGTTCGAAAGGTGATCAGAGCAGGCTATTATTGGAACAACATGGAGAAGGACACCAAGGAATTCGTTCGAAGGTGTGACAAATGCCAAAGTTTTGCCCCAATGATTCACTAACCCGGTGAACAGCTACATTCAGTCTTATCACCATGGCCGTTCATGAAATGGGGGATGGACATCGTCGCCCCCCTACCAATAGTGCTAGGTAAAGCTAGATTTATTTTGTTTATGACTGACTATTTCCCAAAATGGGTGGAAGCACAGTCCTTCGAGAAGATAAGAGAAAAAAAAGTGATTGACTTCATTTGGGACAACATCATATGCCGATTCGGGATCCTCTTCGAGATTACATGTGATAATGGAAAGTAGTTCATAGGCAGCAAGGTGACGAAATTCCTCGAAGATCATAAGATCAAGAAAATCCTATCAATGCCCTATAACCAATGTTCAAATGGACAAGCCGAGTCCACGAATAATACCATCATCCAAAACTTGAAAAATAGGTTAGAAAAAGCGAAGGGAAAATGGAGAGAGGTATTTCCCGAAGTACTATGGGCACACCGAACAACTTCAAAGTTGAGCACCAGAGAGACACTATTATCTTTGGTATACGGGTCCGAGGCTTTGATACCGGTCGAGGTCAGAGAGCCAAGCGCTATATTTCGACATGCCACCGAGGACTCGAACAATAAGTCCATGACCATAGCCCTCAAGCTACTAGATGAAAAGCGAGAGGCAGCACTAGTCCGAATGGCCACCCAAAAATAGAGGATTGAGAGATATTATAACAGGAGAACAAACCTCTGATACTTTGGAGTCGGGGACTTGGTCCTAAGGAAAGGCACCCTCAACACTCGAAACCCAAATGAAGGGAAGCTAAGCCCAAGCTGGGAAGGACCGTACCACGCCCCCGGAGTAGTAGGCAAAGGGTCCTACAAACTTGGCACCATAGAAGGCGAGCAACTTCCAAGCAATTGGAACATATCATTGGTCAAACGTTATTATTGCTAAGGTATAACCTTCTCCCTTTTTGCTTTATGTCTCGCACTAATTTCTTACAGGTGTTCAATGGGAGACGCCGAAGCACCCTTCGACTCAAAGACCTTAGGTTTTAAAGCATGCATTGCACTCTTTTTTCCTTCGATCGTGTTTTATACCAAATGGGTTTTACTGGCGAGGTTTGTAACGAGGCAACATCTATATGCTACCTAAGTAGAACTCAGCAAGTATTCAAGGCTTTTTCTCAATCAGCCTCGAATACTAGGGGGCATCCCCCTTGGAGGTTATCTTTTGAAAAAATTGAGTTACGCCTAAGGGGACCTCAAGGAAAATTTTGTATTGGGCCAAACGGTCGAATGAACCATGTCCATGAAGAACAATCGAGCCTCCGAAGGCAAGAACATGCACACATATATCAAGTAATCAAAGAAGCCTCTCTGTTTGTCAAAACGTTGTATGCCTCAAAGAAGTTTGCTACTTTCATGCAAAACGGCTCAAGGGCCAATAAGGCATCAAAAACTCTAATTCGCAAGACCTCAATAAGGCAACTTCGAGCTCGTAAGACCTCGGTGAGGCAACATCAAATCTGGCATGCCCAAACTTATAAGACCTTAACAAGGCGTACGCAAATTTATAAGACCATAAAAAGGCATAACCCCGATATTTAAGGCCAAGGCTATATATCGAACTTGTAAAACCCCTAAAAAGGCATACCCTCGATATAGACACCACGGTCATCTCACCCGAGGACTAAAGGCTACGGCCGAACATAAAGACTACGGTCATATCAAAAGGCTCTGGCCAAATTAACGCGGTTGAGAGACGTCTGACCGCCGCCATAAAATTAAATACTTCGAAAAGAACCGGTTAATCAGGCTACCATCGGCATCAGCAAAGGAGTTTCAATAATATCAGTTCCAAACAATAAAAAGGCTTCAAAAATAATCAGCCTTCGATGAAACGGTTTTGAAAACTCAGCCTTCAAGCAAACCTCCTGAGGTACTCAGCTATCGTCACATTTCAACTCATAATCGAGGTTCTCATTTGAGCCGTCAAAGAGTCGAACGAACATAAAACATGACAAGGCATAATCAAAACTTCAAAAGTCTATAGCCAAAATGAGGGAAAACTATAGCCATACTAAATGTCACATCGACCCAGCCTAAAGAGCCTAAGGGCCAATGCATAAGATCCTAAGAGCCAGCCTAAAGAGCCTAAGGGCCAATCTAAAGAGCCTAAGGGCCAATGTGTTAAAAACTTAATGGTCTGTTTATCTTGAAAATGGTAATTACAATTAGATTTGATTTTGTGGTTCTAAATATACGTGATCTATTTTTATGCTAGTTGTTTGGGCAATAGATGTTATGTAAGAGAATAGAAAATAAGATAAGAGCTTGTAGATACTATAATGACCAAACCGAAGGGATGGAAATCGGGTCCTCAAGCTAGCATATACGGGCCTCGAGGTCCAGTCGGATGCTCGGCTGGAAGCAATCGAGGGGGGATTAATAGTTATGATTGCTTTGATAGAAGCCCTTATGATTAGTATTGAGCAATAAATGAAGAACAATAAATAGAACACAATGGATATAAGCAATAAATGTAAGTAGTGAGATCAAGAGAATATGATAGAGAGTGGAGAGAATGTTCTTGTGTATTCAATATTGAGCATCCGCCCTTTACAAAATGACAAGGGTCCCCTTTAATTATGGAGGAGAATCCCAACATAGTACAAGTGCATGGTGTAGACTGTTACTACTTGCGCAGGCGTTTGTCAGAAAATACAGCTCCTAGGGAACTTTTCCCTTATCGGTGATAAGTACCGGTCCATTCTTCCCCGATACCGAGCGTGAAGACTCCCTAAAGTAATCGAACCTCGGGCTATCCTCCGGGACCTTCAAGGTGAGATTGCACACTGCCTTGTCTATTGTAAAATTTGTTTTCCCGATTTTAGCTGTATACAGATAGTCCTCGTCTTTCTCAGAGTAAAACTAAGAGAAACATCCTCGAGATCTTACCGCTCGGATGCCTCCATCGAAGAAAACAGTTATGCTCTGCAAGGCGACTGATGTAATAGACAGGGCTTCCGAAGGTTGCATCCACACAATCCTCAAAATCTTTGAATTAATTATAGTAGTTGGTTGTCTTTTGGCCTGCTCCAACCGCATATGTTAGGCTTCTATAAGTATTCATTTCTTTGCTCCTTCCTTTCTACTGCATAATCAAGCTCCTCAACAAAGTTTTTCTTTTCTTCTTACCTCTCTCCCGTGCCTTTTCCTGAAACGTGATCTTTAGTTTCTTCTTTGTAATCCCCTGATAAAAATGTCGAACACTTCCGCCTCCATCTCTCAAGGAGATGTGCCTTCCTCTTCCACACTCTCTTCTGAGGGTAGAGCGGCAGCATCTCCTAGCGCTGGAGAGTGTGTTCTAGGGGCCTTTAAGATGACCTCTGATTTTAAGGTCGAGAGACCTTCTTCGAAGCCGGGGTGATGCGATCCCGCGTCCCGATATGTCAGTTTAATTTTGAATGACGTTGGGGAGATGTAGTGCTGGTAGAGGTTCCTTCTCGGGGGGAGGACAAAACAACGTATAAGGCTGACTTCCTCAGTGTGTATACTTATCCATTTACCCTTGGCTCGGCGGTGCCCTTCATGCCTTCGATAGACCCATTGGTGATAGAGGGGTCTTCGAAAAGCCTAGAAATTAAAAAGCAAACGAAAACTTTAATCTAGCGCCGAAGCTACGCCTTCGACGACACAAAGTATGCTTTCAGCAGCTTCGGCCATAGCCTATGGGTCTCCAACGGCCTCCTCCCCTTGAGGGACCTCACCTTCAGCTTCATCACCCCCTGAGTCACTGCCACTACACGCTTTTGAAAGGAAGCAGGGCCGCAACTTCCTCTTCTAGGGTCTTCACCCTCTCATCTTCGGCAATTAAATCAACGCCCCCCGCATATACATCCTCGAGCGTCTGTCTCCGAGACTTTAACCGGGCATGATCAACTGCTCAGGTCTGGCGCAACTCAGCTTTTTCGGACATTTTCCGGGCATGAGCATTTGTAGTAGTGGCATCTTCCTTATGTGAGGCCACGAGTGCCTCGGCCTCAGCCATGACCTCGGATAGTGTAGCAACCAATGCAGTATAGAGATCCTTATGCTTACTGCTCTCAGCCTTTGCATCTTAGAGGAAATGACTGATCGAAACCACCTCTCCCTGGAGGACATCTCTCTCAGAGATTACCTCACTCAGATGCCGCTTAAGCTCGAGAATTTTGGAGTCCCTGGCTTGGATCTCCTTCCCTATAAGGACATCATTCTCCTTAAACTACAAAAATTGACACAAAGATATTACAGTACGGAAGTTAGTCAGACGTATAGGCAAAAAAACAGACAGGAGCTATGTAACCTATTCAGTAAGACGAGCCTTTTCCCGGGACGCCGCCTCCAAGCAATCCTGAAGGCCGCGGAGTTCTTCCTCCCTCTTGGTAGAAAGTGCCCTGAGCTCATCGGCTTCCGAGGTAAGCTTCTTATGTTCACCCTCGGGGCGAGTCAGCTCGGTTTCAAAATTGGCGAATGTTTGGTCATAAAGCACCTTGGCCTGGAGCCATGGAAGAAAAAAGGTTAGAAAGGCAAGGTCGGGGTACCAAGTAAAATTTACAAACAGATTACCTGCTCGCATAGCCTATCGATCTCAGTAAAAATAAGCGAAATATTAGACTCAGGTGCAGCAGAAGGCTTTTCGAAGACGCCTCTATCACCAATGGGCATCCCAATAAGGAAGATGCCGCTACTACAAATGCTCATGCCCAAAAAGTGTCTGAAAAAGCTGAGTTGCGCCAGACCTGAGCAGTTGATCATGCCCGGTTAAAGTCTCGGAGACAGACGCTCGAGGATGTATATGCGGGGGGCGTTGATTTAATTGTCGAAGATGAGAGGGTGAAGACCCTAGAAGAGGAAGTTGCGGCCCTGCTTCCTTTCAAAAGCGTGTAGTGGCAGCGACTCGGGAGGTGATGAAGCTGAAGGTGAGGTCCCTCAAGGGGAGGACGTTGGAGACCCATAGGCTGTGGCCAAAGCTGCTGAAAGCATACTTTGTGTCGTCGAAGGCGTAGCTCCGGCGCTAGATTAAAGTTTTCGTTTGCTTTTTAATTTCTCAAGGGCTTCCAGATGTAGGCTTCGTAATTGTACTCTTATGAATCTTTTTCTATGTGTATCAATTTTTTGCCTTTTTCTGACTTATGGCATTCATTCGGTAACTGATCTAGAGTTGTGGGTCTCAATTTCTTGTTGTGTTGGCTCTAAGGCCAATTGTATGAATTTTTTAGATTCTCATGTATCGGGTTGATATGGCCTTTTAATGTAAGCTGACGTCTTAGGCTCTTATGCTTTTGCTTTTAGGCATATTCAATTCGGGTTTCGACTCGAGCTTATTAACCCTTAAGTTTTCAAATTTAAAGCTGGCCCTTGGGCTCTTACGCTTTTGGTTGGTACGACCTTCTATATGGGCTAGCGACAGTAGCTCTTATGCATTGGGTCGGTACGACCTCTTGTCATGGCTGGCAATTGGGGTGTTACGCGTTGGGTTGGCACGACCTCTTATATGGGCTGGCAGTAATGGCTCTTAAACCTTGGGTCGACATGACCTCTAGTATGGGTTGGCGGCAGTGGCTCTTATATATTGGGTCGGTACAACCTCTAGTATGGGCTGGCGGCAGTGGCTCTTACGTATTGGGTCGGTACGACCTCTTATATGGGCTGGCGGCAGTGGCTCTTACGCCTCGGGTCAGTACGACCTTTAGTAGGCTTAATTTTTCCCTCATTAAGGACTTTTTGAAATTGTGTTTGCCTGACTCTTCAACTGTTTGATAGGAACCTAGATTGTGAGTCGTTATATGGTGATGATCGAAAACCTCGAGAGGTTCGACTTGGTGGCTGAGTATCTCAAAGCCTATAGTTTGGAGCTGACATGGTCGAAGCTCTTTTTCCTATGTCTAGGGTAGCTTGTTTAATCGGTTGTTTTCGAAGTACTTTTGAAGTATTTGAAGGCTTGTGATTTTATAGCGATGGTTGGGCATCCCCGAGTCGCGTTTGTTTGGCTGGTACAGCCTTGTGAACGTAGTCATTATGTTTGGACGGAGCCTTTCAGTTCTCGAATGAAGTAGTTTCGGTGTCTATATCGAGGGCATGCCTTTTAGGGGTCTTACAAGTTCGATATATAGCCTTAACTTTAAGATCGGGATTATGCCTTTTGTAAGGTCTTACAAATTTTTACACGCTTTTGAGGTCTTACAGTTTTGGTTACTTGGTAAAAGTATGGTTCATCCCTTGCTTGAGGTCTTTCAGTTTTGGTCACTTGGTACAAGTGTGGTTCATGCTTTTCTTGAGGTCTTACAGATATTGTTGTTGCTTTATATAGGTCTTACGAGACCAAGGCTACCCACATGGGGTCTTATGGCCTCGGGTTTTCAATAAGTCAATAGGGGTGGTCACAAGGTTGAACCATAAAAATAGGAGTTTAGAAGAGGATACAGAGAAGGGAAAGGGCTAAATAAAGAGACAACGACGCAATCAGCGGCGTAATCAATGCTTTTGTGAAAATGGATCAGCGGTGCAATCAAGGCTTTTGTGGAAATGGATCAATGGCGCAATCAATTATTTTGGGGAAACGGATTGATGGTACAATTAACGCTTTTGGGAAAATGGACCGGCGATATATTCAATGCTTCTGGGGAGACGAACCGATGGGACGTCTTGATCGCTTCGAACACTTACATCACAAGCATGACGTCATCAGGAGAGGCTTGAGAAAATCGAGGTCATAGTCGTTTGATATCATTCTATTCTAAGAAATGCGGGGCCTATCTGTATACGGCTAAAATCGGAAAGTTCGACTTTAAGGCTACTATGGCGCTCCACGCCCAACCTTGAGAAGCCGAAATAGAATGTGAGGTATGACCCCGAGGTGTGTCCCTCGAGGGAGCACATCGAAGGCTCACTATGGTCGATCTCGGAGTAGTATAATTGATGATCTTCATGAAAAGGCGGGAAAACTCCCAAATACACGTGGTTAGAGCTGACCAGGTCTGCAAGAATAGTACAAATCCATACTATGCCATTATACAACTGTACGAATAGCATTTCTTCATTATTATTAGACATGTACTATGTTGGGATTCCCCCTCCTATATAAAGGGGATCCTTGTCATTTTGTAACACACATAAATATTGAATACAATAGAACATTCTCTGCTTCTTTCCTAAACGTGCTCAACAATTACTCTACAGCTTTATTGCTCCTCATTTATTGTGTTCATTCATTGTTCTTCATTTATTGCTCGTTATCATCCGTTAAAGGCAGCCCTCGAGGTCCTATATCACTGAGCTCGAGGCCCTCAGCCTTGTGACCATGCTGGTTTACTTGTCATTTCTTGCTCATTTACACTTAGCATTATTCACTTGACAACTAGTATTAAGATAAATCACGTATTTTTAGAACTACAAATCAAATATAATTGTTAATACCATCTTCAAGGTAAACAACCATATATTGGTATTATTATGTTATGTTGAAGGCTTTAGACTTGTATTACAACAACAACAACAACAACAACAACAACAACAACAACATATTTACCACTTTTGGGTGATTTATCATATATTGGTATTATTATGTTATGTTGAAGTCTTTAGATTTGAATTGCAACAACAATAACCCAGTGGAATCCCACAAGGCTTTAGACTTATATTATTATTGTAAATTCTATTATTATGACTCGTCTTTGTTATGTTCGACTTGCCTCGCAAGTGCATTAGGAGCCATCACCACTGATTGGTAAATAATGAGTCATGACAACACCTATTCGAATATGAGTCCAAATTTACAAGTTTCATTCAAAATTAAATCCAAATCGAGATTTAAATCTCCATATTTCAATTTCTCATATAGTGAATTTTGGGGAGAGTAGTGTGTACGCAGACCTTACCCCTACCGTGGGGAGATAGAGAGGTTGTTTCCAATAGACTCCTGGCTCAAGAAAGTATAAGCACCACATTAATAAAAAGAAAAATATGAAGGAACAACACTGAGAAGACATGTAAATGCAAGGTAAATAATAAGAAGATAGTAAGATGACCGAAATATACGAAGCGATAGGTAATCAGAGAAACCTACAACCAACTAAAATTAAAGATAAAATCATGAATAATAATAAAAACCGAGTAAAAAATATGTACCCCAATTCAAGTAGTGAAAATGAACTTAATCCGAGCTCACAATCTAAAAATAGGATAAAATAAGCTCAAAGTCCAAAAATAAGAACTTAATATATCTGCCTAGAGATACCCTTCGTGATTGCGGATAACAAACCTCAATAGCCACCAGATGACCCTATGAGAACACGGCACTTAACTCGTGATCACGCTTCACCAGCACCCAAGACCACACGAACATGATGGACTTTTGCAAATGCAAAGGTTAAACCACTTGTCGTCCCCCAACCTCACACAAAGCTATGTGAACGCCATCCCCTGATCACGAACGCAAAGTTTCAGCTCCTCAACTGTACGCGATCGCAACCTCCACTACACGAACTTGAAAAAGAAAATACCAGACATCAAAACATACACCGGGATCGCTTGACTCCTTCCGCGATCACGATGAAGGCATCATCACTAGAAAATCAGCAATTCCAAACATGAGAGAAATGGTCTGAAACCCATCCGAAACACACCTGAGACCCCCGAGACCACGTCCAAATACATCAATAAGTCCAAAACTTAATACAGACCTACTCCAGGCTCTAAATCACACAAAATAATGAATTGCACCTCAATTCAAGCCTAATGAACTAATCAACTTTCAAACTTTCAGAACTCATGTTGAACCACGTCTAGCCAACTCGGAATAAATCTAAATTTTGTACACAGGTCCCAAATAACATAATGAATTATTTTCATCTTCTGAAACAAAAATCTAAACTGAATAACATCAAAGTCAACTTCCGGTCAAACATATGAACTTCTAAACCTTCAAAATTCTAACTTACACCAAAAGAACCAAATCAACCTAGGAACCACTAAATCCCCATCTGGGCATACATTTAGGTCCATAATCACCATATGAACCTTTTGGAACCGTCAAAATACGAATCCGAGATTGTTTACACAAAAGTCAAACCTTGGTCAATTCTTCAACTTAAAGCTTTCAAGTTGAGAATTACTCTTCCGAATCAATCCTAAACTTCCTGAAATCAAAACCAACCATGCACATAAGTCGTAATACAACATATGGAGTTACTCAAGACCTCAAACCACCGAACGGAATGTAACTGCTCAAAACGATCGGTCGGATTGTTGCATTAGCTCAACTCAATTTGGACCTAAATTGCAACAATTGATATCAAAATCTACACCAAATTGGCTGAAAATTTAATCAAAGACTCCGATTTTTATTTTGAGCATATGCCAATCGGAATCAGATTAAAACAACTACAAACTGAACAAATTTAGTTTATGAGTTTCAAGCTTCAAGGTTCTTCAACAGTGAATTTAATTTTTCTGGCAACAAATCTTCGAAAATTAATATTCACACAGCAATCTGCACATCAAAGAACAACACCCAATAAAACTCAAGCAAAACATTTTGAACATGCGCGAAAACCCATATCTAAATTTTTTAATCATACACATGATATTTTAACTTTTTTCTTCGGATATGAAATTGTATTCACTACTAGAAGTGCTTCTCTACTGAATAATGGATTCACACTCGCTTCAAACATTTTCCTACTCAGTTTTCTCGCCAATAAACTGATCTTTAGAAGATATATAATTAATATGAAGGGAAAGAAAGGAAGAGAAAGAATTTATATGGGGGAGAGGAAGGAAGAGTAAGCACAAAAATGAACTATGATAGGCATTTTGGGTGAGCTTGTTAAAAAATTTGAGAGAAATAGGTATAAATTAAAACAAGTTTAAAATGGGTAAAAACGGATAACAATTTTGGTTCTCATATGTATTTTGTGTAATTTCCCCCACAAGTGTTTAGGGCATAATTCTTTACAAAATTGCAACTATCATCGGAGAATTTTCTCGTCTCTTTTTTTTTGGGGGTCCCAATAAAATAGTGAATTGTATCAAGTACAAACAATCGTGCAAGTTCTGCCGTAACAAGCAAACCACATTCTTTAAATCTTCATCACTAAAGTTGCAAGATTTAAAGCCCGTTTGGACATAAGAGTTTTTTTACTTTTTTCGAAATTAATGTATGGCCACAAAATTATCAATTTTCTCTTTAAGATGAATTTTGAAATTTTTTGAAAATATGAAAAATTCCAAAAAGTTATTTTTCAAAATTTTCACTCAGATCATTGTTTACCTTGAAAATGGTAATAACAATTAAATTTGATTGTGTGCTTCTAAAAATATGTGATTTATTTTTATGTTAGTTGTTAGGCAATAGATGCTAAGTATGAGTTAGGAAAGTAAAGTAAGAGTAAAGGGCAGTGTTATTATCCAAACCAAACAACTGCGGATCGGGGCCTCGGGCTGGCCTAAGCAGGGCCTCGAGGTCGACCTAAATGCTTGGCTGGGGCCGATCGATAGGGGAACAACAGTCCTAAGGGCCTCGATGATGGCTCTTTATAATTAATGATGAGTAATAAATGAATAACAATCACTGAAACGCAATAAATGTAAGTAATAAATCAAAAGAAAGACAATAGAGAGTGTTTAAGTTAGAGAGCAGAGAATGTTCTTGTTCTTGTATTCAATATCGTGTGTGCAAAAAATAACAAGGGCCCCCTTATATAGGAGGGGGAATTCCAATATAGTACATATGCATTTATTACAAAGATATGTAGCTGGTACAACTATTTAATGCCACAGTACGGGCTTGTACTATTCTTGTTGACCTAGTCAGCTTTAGCCGCATGCCTATTGGTAATTTCCCGTTTGTCCAAAATAGCTACCGATCTTCTCTACCCTAAAGTCGAGCATAGGGAACCCTCGGGGTCGAGCCCCGAACTGTGCCTCGGTCCTTCTGAAGTCGGGCTATGGAATGTCATAATGATCATAAAATCGGACTCTCCGATTTTAGCCATATACAGATAGTCCACGCACTTCTTTGAGTAACATGATAAGAAACGGTCTTGAATTCTTGCCTCTTCGATACTCCCATTATGACATCATCCCATCAAAGCATTAAATACCATGACTGAAAGGCTGCGTAAAGGTTTTTGTCAACACAATTATCGAGAGGCTCGCAAACCATCATTGGTTCGACCTTTCCACTCCTCAAATATCGCCCAAATGGCTTCTATAAATACGTCAATTCGTTTTGTCATTCACACTTTTAAAACATCAAATTTTTAGGGCTAATTTCACAACTTCCTTCATCTATCCTCTTTCTGTGCTTGTTTCTTCATCTCCTTTGTTTGAAATCAATTTATAATCACGGCCAAAACATCAAAAATGGTACCTCAGAAAGAGGGTGCCGCTTCTTTATCATGCTCGTCCAATGGCAAACCAAAAGTACCTCCAAGTGTTGAGCAATGTACCCCTGGCCACTTTGACACGGTCTTCGATTTTGCCATCGAAAATCCTTCTTCTACACCGAGCCAATGCGAGCCTATATCTCGGTACATCAGCGTGGTGACTGACACGACGAGGGTAAAGAAAGACTGTTGATGGGGGAAGGTACTGCACAAGTGTAAGCAGTGACGTGCTCGTTGGGATCCGAGGTTCCGTTGTACTTCGGGATATCGGGCATTCTGAATTTCTTCGGGATGGGCTTTGGAGCCGCACTTGACAGAAATGGCTTTTGTACGAATTTCATTGAATCAACTCCTTTCAGGATCGGGGGTGCGCCTCGGATCTAATCGACCCTTGAATTGTAGGTCTCCACCTTTTTATCATTAGCTTCTATCTTCTTTTCGGCCGATTCAATCCTCTTTATGAGGTCCTCAAGCATCTTCATAATAGCGGGGTTGGTTGCTAACCCGTTGTCGCTCGATCTTTCCGGCACCTGTTCGGCTTGAGGGGCCATTTCCGGTGCTGCTATACTTGGAGTTTTTTGGTGGCTTTGCAATTGAGCAATCGCCAGCTGTTGTGCCTGCAACATCTCAAAAATGATGTAAAGGCTAAGATCTTGTTCCTCCCGAGCTGGGGTTTTCTAAGTTTTTTGTTGGTTTTCTTAGCGTATACTCCTGTTAGTGTGGGAGCTTATATAGACATGTTGGGCATTGCGTGAGACCATATCCATGGGGATTGGCTATGGTGTATCCTCAGGGTTTCGCAGTGGTACACTGACGCCTGGAACAACTACACCACTCTCTATATGGTCTTCAAGACCGTTGTTTTCATGTGTGTTTACTGAGTTAGACATTTTGACCTGAAATCAAAGATTCTTGGGCAAGAAAAAGTGTAAGGAATAACTTGTGTTTTCTAGTAAACCAGCACGAAATAATCACTATTATCTTTAGCCCCACGGTGGGCGCCAAACTGTTTACCTTGAAAATGGTAATAACAATTAAATTTGATTGTGTGGTTCTAAAAATATGTGATTTATGTTTATGCTATTTGTTAGGTAATAGATGCTAAGTGTGAGTTAGGAAAGTAAAGTAAGAGTAAAGGGCAGCGTTGCTATCCTAACCAAACAACTGTGGATCGGGGCCTCGGGCTGGCTTAAGCAGGGCCTTGAGGTCGAGCTAAATGCTTGGCTGGGGCCGATCGATAGGGAACTACAGTCCTAAGGGCCTTGTTGATGGCTCTTTATGATCAATGGTGAGTAATAAATGAAGAACAATCACTGAAACGCAATAAATGTAAGTAATAAATCAAAGGAAAGACAATAGAGATTGTTTAAGTTAGAGAGCAGAGAATGTTCTTGTTCTTGTATTCAATATCGTGTGTGCAAAAATAACAAGGGCCCCCCTTATATAGGAGGGGGAATCCCAATATAGTACATATGCATTTATTACAAAGATATGCAGTTGGTACAGCTATTTAATGCCACGGTACGGGCTTGTACTATTCTTGTAGACCTGGTCAGCTTTAGCCACATACCTATTGGGAATTTCCCGTTTGTCCAAAATAGCCACCGATCTGCTCTGCCCCGAGGTCGAGCATAGGGAACCCTCGGGGTCGAGCCCCGAACTGTGCCTCGGTCCTTCTAAAGCTGGGTTATGGAATGTCATAATCATCATAAAATCGGACTTTCCAATTTTAGCCGTATACAATCACTCACAAAACTTCAAAAATAACCCAAAATTATATTCATATCCAAACACAACTCTAATTTTCAAATACCATTTTCACTTCAAAAAAAAATTCACTATTTTTTGGAATTTTACAATTCTTATGTGCAAACGCCCACTTAGTCTCTTTAAATTCGATTTATACGATAGCCATACAAATCCTCTTAAGTGCACTTACACCTAGTCTTCATACTAAAGAAGCAATCTGCTAGCACACCCTAGGAATTAAAAGCCCATTTTAAAATTTGCTAGTCCAAACGCAACATTGATACAAAATCAACGTCGAGTGGTGTAAACGAATTGAAACATCCAATCCCAAAATCATAAGCTGGTAACGAGTAAAATAAATCATTAAATTATTTTAGGTATTTTTTTATGATCAATGTGAGAGATTATACTTACTTGATTTATAATATATAATATAATATACCTCCAACATTTGAACTAATTTACGTGTATTCCTCCTAGGTATAATGCTTTCTGCACTATTGGATACTTTGTGTGCACAAGACACGCGAAAACGCTTGAACGCAAGTGCGATAACTATTTGGCAACATTGTTCATTAGGCGTATTATTTTGATTCATTGTAATTCCTTCCTAGATACTTCGTCTGTAAAGGTGATTTGTGAATAATTTATGTCGACTTTATTGTTGATGATAACTTAGATAAGGTTTCTTGGGCTAGCCACTATTTTATTCGTAAATTATTCTCCATTAATAAAGGTCTAAGGGAATAAAATGAGAATTTAATTTAAGGAAGATAAGTGGTGGCACGAATTAGGCGAGCAAACTTTATCCATAAAAAAAAAAATTGATGTACGCCCGTCATTGATAAGGATTGATAGCGGGAAAAATCAACATATTTTGAGAAGTAATTTTTTTAAAAGTGATATTCGAAAAAGTAATTTTAGAGAAAAACAGTTTTTTGTCTGGTTAATTAATTTGAAAACTACTTTTGAACAACATTTTATGTTTGGTCACACTTTTCAAAAAGTATTTTAAGTATCAAATTACGAATAAGGACATGACAAAAGTTACATAATAATTAATATTATATAAGTAGATAAATAATTAGAAATATTTATTATTAAAAATAATAAATAATTTTTTATTTTATTTAAGAAAAATATAAAATAAAATTAAAAAATATTTTATTCTTTCAAGATGATTTAAAAATATTAAAAATTATTCAACAAATATGAAAGTTCATTCCAAAAGTCATCATAAATTGCTTATTAATTTAAACTAAGTAATGTTATTTTTGGTAAATATAATATTTTGTTAAGAGTATTTTTGGTAGGAAGAAAATTCAAAACTGTTTCTGCTTCTAGAGAGAAACTACTTTCTTCTACTTCTCAAAAACGGTTAGCCTATTGGCCAAACTTCTAAATTCAGCTTATTTTGAGAAGTGCTTTTCTCAAAAGTACTTTTCAAAAAAGTACCTTTGGTGATAAGGAGTTTATGTTTGACTAATTAATTTGAAAATCACTTTTGAGCAGTAATTATGTTTGGCCAAGCTTTTGAAAACTGCTTCTAAATGTATTTTTCTCAAAAGTGCTTCTAAGAAAAATGCTTTTGGAGAGAAACTATTTATTTTTTTGCTTCTCAAAAATAATTTCTACTTCTCCTCAAAAGTACTTTTTTCCTTCTAACAGCTTGATCAAACACCTCAATTTTTTGCCAAAAGCATTTTTGGCAAAAAAAAAGAGGTACTTTTGATCAAGAAAAAGCTTGGCCAAACATGCTATGCTTCGGATTTTATCCAAAAGCACTTTTTTGCTTTGAAAAGCTTGGCCAAACAACTTATAGCTTGTTTGGCCAAGCTGGAGAAATCAGTTTATTTTTAGAAGTGTTTTTTTTCAAAAGTGCTTTTGAAAAATGCTTTTTGAGGGAAGCAGTTTGTGTTTGGCTAATCACTCTGAAAAGCACTTTTGAGCAATAATTTGTGGTTGGCCAAGCTTTTCAAAAAGTTCTTTTAAGTATCAAATTACGAATAATGACAAGTATATATTTACTTAATAGTTAATATTATTATAAGTAAATAAATAATCTAAAAATTTTGTTATTACAAGCAATAATTAAATTTTTTCATTTTATTTAAGTAAAATATAAAAATAAAATTTCAAAGTACTTAATTCTTTTAATATAAGTCAAATATATTAAAATTCATTCAACAAATATAAAATCCACCCCCTAAAATCTCTATATATTAGAAAGCTTTCCTAAAAATAGAAGAAATACTTATATATTAATATCCTAAGTATTATGTTTAACGATTATTTTTTTGATATATCCTATATTTTTTTAGGGTATATTAGGTATAAAAAAAAAGTCAAAACCGTTTTTGTTTATGCTTCTGCTTTTGGAAAAAAGTTATATTTTTCTGTTTCTCAAAAACTGATTTACTTCTTCCCAAATATATTTTTTTCTCTCAAAAAGGTTTGACCAAACACTTCAAATTAAAAAAATAAGTGCTTTTTGGAAAAAAATTATTTTTGGCTTCTTAGGAAGCTCTACTACATTGAGAAGAAAAAACACTTTTAAAAGAAAGCAGATGTGGCATGGGGAAGATCTTAGCCAAACAGGCTATGAGTAGGCATACAGAATACTATTTACAAGACCAGACTAGACTCATTCCTAGGTTACTAGTAGAAGCATGGTGGATTGTGAGATGCCTTGCTAGTAAATTATAGACACGTATGTCACCGGCATATGATGATCACCTATTTCGACTAGGCATGATTTATGACCTCTCACATGTCCCTTTAACTGACACTATTAGTTGTTAGTTCAGTATCTGCACGTGTACTTATACTACTAATAACTAACGAACTCACCAACTCAGCACCTCTCTTTCATCATTAGAATTAGGCAGAAGGCCGCACAATATCTCACACAATAAACTAACGTGTGTGTACACTGTACGAGAAGTTTTATTTTGTGTCTCGTACAACTTACATTAGTTGTATGAGACTTTTTTTTGTCTTACAAATTTATGGACACCAATCTTACACTTCTAGGTCCACAGAAATCTGAATCCATACAATTATGAGATAAAAAAGTTGGCTTATACAACTAGTATCAGTTGTATGAGACACAAAATAAAATTTTCGGACACACATTTTAAATAAAAAATAAATGGATGTGAGCACGTCTATATCAGCCTAGTACATTTTCTCCTGCTAAGTGCTAATCAGTTTCACTCAAACACTATAGGCTATAGCACACCTATCACTATGAGCGGCGAGCATCTCCGACAACCATAATTCATTCAATCCCCTCTTACACATGTAAAGCACCTTTAGGGTCTTGGCGGTGGAATCAATGTAAGGTGGGGTACACGTAACAGTTGTAATACTGCACGTATTTTAGTTTGGTCTGTTGAGTTATACGTATTTAATAGTTCTTACATGATAATATCTTATTGGTCAAAATTAAAGTCATACCGAAGTTTATTGATATAACTAAAGGTAATTTTTCACATGAAAGATTGTGAGACACAAAAGAACTTGCACAAACCTGCCCTCTTTCTAATCCTAAGAAACAACACCCTTTCGATCTAGTACATTTAACTGAAAGCAAATCAACGAATTAAAGGGAGAGAAACGGGGCTTCAAATATTTCACAGCATTATTTAAGTAACTCAATGAAACTTGATCACACCCAACTATTTTAAAGGGGATAAATAGTCGTTGCAAATATAATATGGCATATGAGTCCAAAATCAAATTGTTTGACCAAAAATTAGACTCTTGGTTTAAATAATTAAATTTATGTGGTTATGGTTAAATCTAATTAACAATAATTTTTCTAGATGCAACTTTGAAAGAGCGATAAATGTCAACAAATCTTATAAAGCGACGATATAGCATTCAATAACTAATTTAAAAAACATGAACAATAACGCAAAATTTAATAGCAATGAATAACAATAAATAACATTTAAGTAAATATGAGAAATGATTCACTCAATAAAGTGGGAACTAAATGGTTGTTCCTCCTGATAATGATAAGTGACAGACAGATCCGTAAATGTTCGAACTTTTCTCGAATTTGATAGCGGTGTATGGAATAATATCGACAAGAATCTTAATGAAAAGGTGATGTTTGTATCTTAGTAAGAGAGAGAATCTTTTATCACTGTGTTCTTACAAAAAATGAATAGCACATACCTCATATCCTTGTCTTTCTTTCTCTTTATATGAGACATAGTCCTAGTAAGCCCTAATAGTACAAGTGCAGAGAATATCCACTAGAATATTCTCTTTAATATCCTATTTCGAAAACTAGTCATTATAGGTTCATTAACGGTACTCGGCCTCGACCATTATTGACATCTCGACCACGGCTCTCATCGACTCCTCGACTCGCTGCTTCCTGGTCTATCTCGACTATCGATGGCTCGCGAATTCTTTCTTTAGCGTTATCTTGTTCTTAAATATTCTAGGGCAGATTTTGGCCCATACAGTTAGTACCTCCGCTTATTGAGGCCAGCCTTAGGCGGGCTTGATAAGCGGATTTTGTTCATTGTGGTTGGAATGATTGGACGGCTGACCGGGTCGTGATGATTGGGGCGAGCTAGCAACGTGGCCCTTTGTGAGCCGCAAATTTTGGAGTTGTGTTTTCCGTGAATCAAGGTGACGTCATGACGTCATGCGTCATTATGACGTATTTTTCCGATGCGTTGCTTCATTTCGCATGCATCTTTTGATTAAACCTGCCGCGTCGTTTATGGTTCCAGGTAATGATGAGCCAATTTCTCGGTTATGATGTCTGAATTCCTATAAATAGGGGTGTGCGGGTATAATTCAAACTTCACAAAAGTATTCCATCGAAACCCTGTATCTTCATCTCATTCCATTGTTGTGCACATTTTCCCTCTGTTCCAGCATTCTTTATTGTTTTTAATCCTCCATTGTCTGTTACCTTTCCCTCTTTCTTTAAAAATATGTCTAACGTACCTTCTAGGCCTAGTGAGGGAAGTGACCCGGTCCCTCTATCAATGATTATTCCTCCTTACGCAGAGAGTGTTCCCACTGTCGTTGAGGACAAAAGCTTTCCGAAGGTGGAGGAAATAATTTTTCGTAACATCGATGTCAGGTTTGATTTCTCGAAGGTGCCTGAAACCAAGCCCAAAACCTTTAGGTCGGTAATGGAAGAGCTAATTTTTCGGAGCTTAGGGCTAAATTTCACATTCCATATGGCGTCGAGTTGGTCCATGTCGGGTTAGACGCGGTGTAGGTCCACCGTCATGGATACTACGCTTTTTACGCCTATCTTTTTTCAGTCGGCTACAATCTTTCTCTCATTCCGCTGGCAGAGGAGTTTTGCCGCTTCTATGGTGTTTTCCTGGCTCAACTCGTGCCGTATGTCCACAAGCTCATAAGAATGCTTACCAAGTTTGCGGAGTTGGCCGGGGTCGAGATCTCACTTCGACATTTGACACATTTATTCGCCCTCAGCTTCTATAGGGAGATGATGCTAAACCTTCGCCGCCGAGGAGGTAAGTGCGTGGTGGTGAAGATGGACGACAAGGCTAACCGCTAGTTCTGGCTCGATTTTTCCTCTTTATAACTGAGGACGTGGTAGCCAACGTCGACGGCTTCCCCGAAGCTTGGAATGGCACTCGTAAATGCCTAACCTCCTCGTGTGTAGGTACTTGGTTTATTTTTCTTAGTCGTGGATTTTGATCTCTCGCCTCCTCCTTTGGTCGAGGACATCCCTAGTTGGGTCGCAGTGATTCATGAGTGGCCGAACTTCTTCAATAGATTTGGGCTGGCTCCTCCCTTGACTGGTAAGTTCATTTTGGCCTCGTTGATACTCCTCCTTTGTGGTAAACTTTGGTTGACTTTATTTTCCCTTTGTACTTCTCTAAATTTCAGCTAGGGGGTCCTCGAGGAGGTCGAGAGCTCCTGCACCCACGTTCCGCAAGAGGAAAGCTGCTACTTCCTTGGCTCCCGCCTCTTCTGTGGTTGTGACTGATCCTGCTCACTCTTTGGTTCCGCGTGTTGCTATTTTGGTATTTGTTCCTTCCTTAGTTGCAGAGTCTTGTAGATGAAGAAGAGGTGTCATTGCCAGGTGACGGGGAATTGATACCTTGTAAGAGGAGATCTGTTGATATTGGCGACGGGGTGGTTCGGGCTGTGGACTCGGTGGTGGGTGATTTTATGCAGCGTGAGATGGAGACCATTGTCATGGAAGATGTTTTTGGGCCAGTGTCTAATATTCCGAGATCAGCGGAGGTCGACGAGGGTATGTCTCTCCCTTCTGTGATGACGGAAGCCAAATGGCCGTCCACTGTAACTTTTGATACTTCGTGGCAGGAGGGACCGTCATCTTCTCGACCATCAGATGAAGATTCTTTGCTAGCCGATGGGTAGGGACATTTTCATGTTTGCCTTATTCTTTTTCGTGATTGCAGACCTTGATTTTGGAGATTGAAAGCGCATGAAGGGAGGAGAGGTGTAGGGAAATCTTTGAGAGGTTATAAAGCAGATATTTCGAGTATCGCAACAAGTATCGGGAATTTTGCGGTCGGCAATTTGCAGGCTCTTCGTGATGAATTGAAAGAAAAGGATGATGCGTTGGTGAGAATCATCGAGAAGTGTAGCGTCCTTGAGGGTACGCTAAGGAACAGGGAAGAAGAGCTTGAGATCAGTAGAGCCATAGAGGCTCAATGCGGCGATCATCGAGTGCAAGTGGTCAAACTACGCGGGTAGTTAGAGGAATGTCAATTCCTAATGGAGGTTCTCAATGGCGAGGTTACCGAGAAAGTGGAAGAGATGGAGAATGCATAGATGGCACGGGCAGAGGCTTTAAATAAAGTGTAGTCCCTTAAAGTGGTGATTCAAACTCTCCGTTCTGAGCGGGTGAATGACTCAGTGACA
Organism: Nicotiana tabacum; assembly: GCF_000715075.1. NCBI lineage: Eukaryota > Viridiplantae > Streptophyta > Magnoliopsida > Solanales > Solanaceae > Nicotiana > Nicotiana tabacum. The sequence continues at coordinate 207,004,484 of NC_134101.1, forward strand.
ACCAGGTTCAGGGAAGAACGACTTGATGAAAGGATCGGGGAGTTGGAACGAGAAGCCTCTGTTCTCCATGATCGAGTGGTTGCCTTGGAGGCCGAGAAAGCGAATTACTGGTGCAGTCGTCCTCTTCTCGTACTTCGAATATCCCTAACATTCCTCAGGATTTATATGAGGAGTGGATCCACGCTTAGGCTCAGCTAGATATCTATCGAGATTTGGATGCAGCAGGGTCCGTTTCTGATGAAGCCCTTGAAAATGTTCATGTGAAGGCCCGCGAAGCCTGACGTGCTTGTAGGTATGATCCTGCTACATTTGAGGCCGGTAAAGGTGATGATAAAGGTGTGGATCAACTCGACGAGGCTACATGGTACGATATTACATACCCGAAAGGTGAAGGTGACGACGGCGAGAGCTGGTGACCATGACAGCGTGGAAGTAGGAGATTGTGACAGTGATTCTTAATAGTTCTTTTCTTCCTCTTTTTTTTAAACTTGTGTATTTTCGGTGGCTTCTTCATAAGCGTTTGTAAAAAATATTTTTAAGTATGGAAGGCCAAACTATTCTCTGCATCTATTTCTTTTCCCATGGTTTATTTTCTGTACTTGGTTGTTTTTTGTTCCTGTTGCTCGTTTGTCGAAGGATGGATGACGACGTTGATTTGTTTGGTTGTGATCTTTCTTTAAATTACGGCTAAGGGCCTTTAGGTATTTATTCAAATGAGGTGGACCATAATGTTTTGTTAAGTGTAGTGACCGAGGGCCGAATGTTAGTTCAAGTGAGGTCGAACGCGACCTAATCTTAGTTATAGCCGAAGGCCGGTAGGTGTTAGTTCGAGCAGTGTCAAACATAACCTTTTTAGGTTATGGTCGAGGGTCGGCAGGTGTTAGTTCGAACATGGTCGAACATAATTTGAATTTGGTTATGGCCGAGGGTTGGTATATGTTAGTTCGAGCAAGGTCAAACATAACCTGAATTTAGTTATGGTCAAGGGCCGGTAGGTGTTTGTTCGAGCAAGGTCGAACATAACCTGAATTTAGTTATGGTCGAGGGCGAGTAGGTATTTTTTAGAACGAGGTCGAACAGAACCTGAATTTAGTTATGGCCGAGAGACAATATGTATTTATTCCAGCGAGGTCGAACATAACCTGAATTTGGTTATGGCTGAGGTCCGGTAGGTGTTTGTTCGAGCGAGGTCAAACATAACCTGAATTTAGTTATGACCGAGGGCTAGTAAGTGTTTGTTCGAAAGAGGTCGAACATAACCTGAATTTACGTATGGCCGAGAGCCACTAGGTGTTTGTTTGAGTGAGGTTGAACATAACCCGAATTTCGTTATGGCCGAGGGCTAGTAGGTATTTGTTTAAGCGAGGTCGAACATAACCTGAGTTAAGTAGATGTGTGATGGTAAGTGAAGTTTATTGCTTTTCCATTGTTGCATTTGCTACATACTCGGAGAAATTTATAGATTTTGGGTGTTGGCTGGTGTTCTAGTCCCAGTCCTGATCTATCTAGTTCCTTCATTGGCTGATCTAGAGAGCAATGAGAGGTCTGGCAATGAAATTGTAACCAGGGCCTTGCGTTCGTGTACTTCGACTTAGAGTATTCCCTTCGTTGCCTCGTTAAAAATCTTTTTGAGAAAACCCGACTTGACAAAACTCAAGTGAAGGAAAAAAGAGTACGACTTGGGAAACACTTTATTTCAAAAGTTGAAGTATTTGATGTGGCTGATATTCTAGTTGTTTGGTAGTAGCTTTCCTTCCATTGTTTCTAATTGGAATGACCCTTTATTTTCCTTTGCTGTGATTCTGTACGGGCCATCCCAATTTGTTCCCAGCTTGCCTTTCTTGGGTATTTGCTCTCTTGTGTTTTAGTTTTAAGTATGTAGTCCCCGACTTTGAGCGCACTAACCTTTGCTTTCTTGTTATAATTGCGTTCGGCTTGTTGTTTTTGGGCGATCATTCTTATATAGGTCATATCTCTTTGTTCGTCGATCTCGTCGAGCTCTTGCCTTCTGCTCTCGTTGTTGCTTGTACTGCACTCATGGGAGTACCTTAGGCTAGGGACTATGACTTTGACTGGTATTACTGCCTCGGTCCCATAGACCAAAGAGTAGGGCGTCTCTTATGTTCTCATCTTCAATGTTGTTCGGTAAGGCCACAATAATTCTGATAGTATTTTCGGCCACAGACCCTTGGCCTCTTCAAGCTTTTTATTCATGATGTTCAGTATCGACTTGTTGGAGGACTCTGCTTGTCCATTGCCAGCAGGGTGGTACGGTGTGGAGAGTATCCTTTTAATATTCCATTTCTCAGAGAACTCATCGATTTTATTTCTCGTGAACTGGGGCCCGTTGTCGCAGCTAATCTCTTTAGGAAGGCCGAATGGGGACACGATGTTTCTCCATATAAAGGTGATTACTTCTTGTTCCTATATTTGGGGGAATGCTACTACTTCCACCTATTTAGATAAATAGTTAGTTAAAACCAAAAGGAATCATACATTACCTCGCCCTGCCGGGAGAGGGCCCATGATGTCCATTCCCCATTTGATGAACGGCCAAGGTGAGGTGACTGAATGGAGGTGTTCACCCCCTTGGTCAATCGTTGGGGCATACGTTTTGCATTGCTCGCATCTTTTCACGAAGTCTGCGACCTCATTTTTCATGGTGGGCCGTAATACCTAACCCGTATAAGGCATCTGACCAATGCCCGATTGCCAAAGTGAGCTCCACAATGGCCTTCGTGGACTTCTTCAAGGATGCGTCGAGTTTTGTTTGGGCCCAAGAATTTTTCCGAAGGGCCACTACAAGTTCTCTTATACAGGTCGTTGTGGAGGATACTATATCTGGGTGCTTGCATTCTCAGTTTCTTGGCCTTTTTTTATCATCTAGGAGTATGTCATCCTGCAAGTATGTAATAATACGCTTGCGCCAGTCCCAAGTTAAGTTTATGGTTTATACCTCAACTTGGTCTAGCGATGAGTTTAGGAGGCGGAACACGTTCTTGTCTCCTTTTGTGATGTTTTTGGTGGCTGCTGCTAATTTAGCGAGGTCGTCCGCCTTGGCATTCTGTGTTTGTGGAATTCGGTCGAGCTGACATTCGTCGAACTTGGGCAGCAGCTTGAAAATTTCGATATGATATTTTTGCAATCTTTGTTGATTTGGAAAGTCCCTGTGACTTGGTTGACTACGAGTTAGGAATCATAGCGTAGTTACCCATACTTGAGTGCTAGCCTTAAACCTGCAATTACAGCATCATACCTGGCCTCGTTGTTAGTCATATCTGGGCACCTTATGGATTAGCGAATTACTTCACCTATTGGAACTTCCAGTACGAGTCCTACTTCAGACCCCGACGCGTTGGATGCGCCTTCGATGTATAGGACCTAGAAGTCTTGTGTTTGGGGGAAGTTTGGGCGGCTTCACTTTCCACTTCGGGCATTATTTTTGTGCTAAAGTCAGAGAGCACTTGTGACTTTATCACAGTTCACGACTGGTACATAATATCGTGCTCGCTCAGCTCGATGGCCCATTTATCCAGCCTTCCCGATAGCTCGGGCTTATGCAAAATGCTTCTTAAGGGGAAAGTCGTGACGACTAAGATGGGGTGGAATTGGAAATACGGTCTAAGCTTTCGTGAAGCTACGATTAAGGCCAGGGCCAGTTTCTCGAGGATATGGTATCTCGTCTCGGCGTTAATGCTTTGCTAATATAATAGATGGGAAATTGCATACCTTTGTTTTCTCGGACCAAGACTGCGCTCATAGCTACTTCAGATATAGCTAGGTAAACGAGGAGGCGTTCCCCCAACTCCGAATAAGAAACCAACGGTGGGCGACAATAGATATACTTTTAATTCCTTCAAGGTCTGGACGCACTCAGAATTGACCTAGATTCCTCGCTGTGATACCAGGAATCCTAGAAACTTTCCTGAGCCACGTCGAACGCACATTTTTCTGGGTTAATTTTCATTCTGTACTGTCTGAGTATGTCGAAAGTTTCTCTCAGATAGTCTATGTGATCTTCTTTTCTTTTGAACTTGACCAACATTTTGTCTATATAGACTTCCATTATTTTTTCGAGCTAGTATTTAAACATCCTCGTCACCAACCTTTGATAAGTTGCTCCCGCGTTCTATAGCCCGAAGGGCATGACCCTGTATCATTACGTCCCTTGATAGGTAATGAATGTGGTTTTTTCCTGATCCTCTTCTTCCATGAGGATTTCATTATAAACTGAATAAGTGTCTAAGAAGTTTAGTAGTTCATGCCCGGCCGTTGCATCAATGATTTTGTCGATATGGGGTAATGGGAACGAATCCTTGGGGCATACTTTGTTCAAATATGTGAAATCCTCACACATCCACCATTTCTTGTTCTTCTTTTTCACCATGACCATGTTGGTTACCCACTTGGGGTACTTCGCCTCCCTGATGGATCCATTTTCTAATAGTTTTTCCACCTCTTCACTTACCACGTCATTAATTACGGAGTTGAACTTATGCCTGACCTGCTTTACTGGGGTTGGAATGGGTTGATGTTCAGTTTGTGCGTAGCGATTTCCTTTAGGATACCTGGCATATCTGCATGGATAAAAGCAAACAAATCTACATTAGCTATTAAGAATAGAATGGATTTACCTGGTTCTTGGAGTTTCCAGCCGATGTATGCCTTCTTGATGTAGTCGTTGAGGTCTAATTGAATGTGGTCAAGGTCTTCTATGGTCGATCCTGTAGCTTCGACCATATCGGGGTATATGATAACTTTCTCGGCTTCATCTTATGATGACATCAGCCCTGCTGATTGCTATGCTTATTTTTCTTTCTTTTGTTGAGTAGTCGTATTGTCCATGGCGATTCGGTAGCACTCCCCAGATGTGTGTTGTTCCCCTCGTATGCTGATTATCCCCCAAGGTGTTAGGAACTTGATGACTTGATATAAGCTAGAGGGAACGACCTTTATGGTGTGTATCCATGGTCCCCCTACTATGGCGTTGTACGCGGTGTCTTGGTCCACGATGTGGAATGTGGTTTTCAGAGTGACGCCACCGGCCAGAACTGGGAGTGTGATCTCTAGATGTTCGTTCAACTGCATTGTTAAAATCAGTTAACGTGATGCAACATGGCACTATCCTATCCTCTAGTTTCATTTGCGCAATTACTCGAGGATGTATAATGCACGCGCCACTCCCTTCATCTACCATAATACGGCTCACATCGATATCTAAAATTCGTAAAGTAATAACAAGGGCATCATTGTGAGGAAATGTCAAACCGGTGGTGATTGACCGCTTGAGCTTATGGGTAGTGGTGAATTTCATGCTGTTGATGGAGGTGTTGTTACCTCCGATGATCATGTGAATGGTATGAGCTGGTGAGGGTGGCTTTAGAGGTCCTTGGTGTTGTTCATGTCCTCTGGCAAAGTTGGACCTTTTCTGGTCTCTCAGCAACTCTTTGACCTTCCCTTGTCGTAACATGTTTACGACTTCCTGCCTTAAGGTGATGCAGTATTCGATGTTGTGCCCTCGTTCTTGATAGAACTCGTAGAGGGCATTGAACTTTCTAGCGTTCGGGTCAAATCTCATCTTCGGCGGCTACTTCACTTTTGGTCCGAGATTTTCTAGGGCATAGACTATCTCTATAGGTGACACATAAAAATTGTGAGCAGATAATAGAGGAGGCATACCTCGGTCGTTCCGATGAGTTCATGTCCTTGGTATTTATGGACCCTCTTCATGGCGGAGAGATGGGGCGGAGACCGTTCTGATGCATGGTTGACGTCGTTCCCTATTAGGTCTTTGTATTGGGTGATCTCTTCTTATATTGTCTCTTTGATCCTTTCTTGCTTCGGTTTGTATCGAGGTTAGTCAGTGGGTCAGCTCGTTGAGTTCATCCTCATCTGCACGGACCTCAACACAGTAAGCATTGTGGATTTTGTCCCAAGTGGTTGGGGTACTTCATCAATTGATTCAACATTTCCTCGTTGCTCTCGACCTGGCCCTATTCAGTTCATTCTGAAAAGCTGCGACCGCTATTCCTTCGGATACGTTTGGCAAAGTCATCCTTGCTCGGTTTAATCGAGTGAGGAAGTCCCTCTCCCAAAGATTGTTTAATAGAAAATATGTCATTCACTCTCGCCTCGGCCTTCTTGGCTCCGACGTAGGCTATTACGATCTTGTAAGCCATTTCTTCAAAGGTTTCTATATAGCGTTCTGGTAGCTGGGAATACCATGTTAATTCCCTTCCTGTGAAGGTTTCATCGAACTTCTTCAGCAGGATGGAAGACACCCGTTCTTTGGCGAGGTCGTTGCCCTTTACGACGGTGACGTAATAAGTCACATGATCTTTAGGGTTGGCCTTTCCATCATATATCCTGAGGTAGGGCGGCATTTTAAAGGTTTTCGGTATAGCATGTGGGGCAGCGTCATCACTGTACGGCCGGAATTCCTCTTCGGCAATAGCTTAGGGGCGCCCGATATTTTATCGACCCTTTCTTGGTGTTCTTTCATTTGATCTCGGGGTGCCTTGTTTTCATTCTCCATTTCTTCCATCATTTTCAAAATGGATGCAAGGGCGTTGCCACCTGCACTATCAATGCCATTGTGAGTAATACCTATCATTGGAGGAAGATGTTGGTTGCATTGTTCGTCCACCTGCTGTATCATACAAGTCCTTGCCTTCGTTGTAGTCGTGTCTCGAGCGAGCTTGTTGAGGACACTAGTTAGTGTTTTAGTTAGCCACGCTTCGAGGAGCTTCTTTAAAACTGGGGGCATCTCTTCCCCCATGGAGGTGGAAGCTTTCTTTCCATGAAACTTTGTGATGTTGCAGTGAGGGGGCGGTAAACCATCTCGCCTAGAGGAGGCACTAGGCGTTGTGCCTTCGTTTGCCGTTTCATAGATTTCGTTGATAACGTTCATAAGGTTGGTCGGGAGATGCGGGAGATCTAGAGAACCAAAGATTTAACTTGGTTCAAATAATTAAATTTATATTTCAGAGTGATAAACGTTAACAAATTTGATAAAGCGGCAATAATAGTATGCAATAACTATTTTAAAAATCATGAACAATAATGCAACATTTAATAGCAATGAATAACAATAAATGACATTTAAGTAAATAGAACGAATGATTAACAAAATAAAGTGGGAACTAAATGGTTGTTCCTCTGGACAATGAAGAGTGACAGACAGATCGGTGAATGTTCGAATTATTCTCGAATCTTATGGTGGTGTATGGAATAATAGTGACAAGAATCATAATGAAACGGTGATGTTTGTATCTTAGTAAGAGAGAGAATCTTTTATCACAGTGTGTTCTTACAAAAAATGAATATTACATGCTTCATATCCGTGTCTTTCTTTCTCTTTATATGAGAAATTATCCTAGTAAGCCCTAATAGTACAAGTGCAGAGAATATCCACTATAATATTCTCTTTAATAACCTATTTCGAAAACTAGTCGTTACAGTTTTATCAACGGCGCTCGACCTCAACCATTATTGACATCTCGACCACAGCTCTCGTCGACTCTTCGACTATGAGTCTTGCTGCTTCCTGGTCTACCTCGATTAACGATGGCTCGGGAATTTTTTCTTTAGCATTATCTTATTCTTAAATATTGTAGGACAAATTTTGGCCCATACACAAATCCCGCATTGAATAATATAGTTTCAATCTAAATAATTTCTATCTTATCAAGTTAATAAGAGGATAAAATATTATTATTATTTTTTCAAAATATTAACTAATTAAAAGAATTAATAACAAAGAACTACGTGAAAGTACAATGCATGCATTGTCTTTGTTAATACTGGCCCATATTTATAAATTTATATCCAGTTTAGCCTACTTTCTTTATATTTTTTTAAAATTTACCATTTAACCAAATCAAATAAAGGACAATGTCATGACCCAAAATCTCATCAATGATCGTGATGACACATAACCTCCAAGACTAGGTAAATCAATCACATAATGATATAAATCAGCAAAATATGATATAATAAGTTTGAATTTAACAAAAATAGTGGAAGAAGCTCCAACAAAGCCATAATAGTAATACATATGTCAAATTCCCAAAATTAGGTGATATAGAGTCATGAGTTCAAAATCAAAAACATAAAAAAGTCTCAAAATACAATACCGTGTGAGTATAAAAAGAAACAATAGCAAAATGAAAGAAGGGACTCTAAGGAACTGCGACGGTCATGCAACACTACTTTGAATTCTTTCGACCAACGTATGATCTCACTCTCGAAGTCTACTACCTCCAACACCCGTATATGCGAAAAATATGCAGAAGTATAGTATGAGTACGGGATAACGTGTACTCAGTAAGCATCAAGACTAACCTCTGTAAAGTAGTGACGAGGTTCAAATCATGTGATACTCACAAATCAAAGAACATGTGCAATATATATATAACAACTACCAACAAGAATATATATAACAGAATACAATACCATCAATTTCGTTAAAACATGTGATATCAAATCGACGGAGCAAAAATCTATTTTGATAAACAAACCGTCAAATAGAAAAAGAGGCATATGATACCATGTTAAATGTAGCTTAAAAACTTGTTGAAATACATGATGAATCTTAAAGAATGCATGTGCATTGTCACAATCTGGATTCCTAACCATGGGGATGTATTTGCGTCTAACATCTACTTGCTTAGAAGGCCAACATTAGGTAAACAATTAACCTTTTTAATAATTTAAAACAAAGTGATAGCGATTATTAACGACTAATAAAACTGTAATACATAAAATAAACCCATAATATAGCACCTTCTATTCTAATCCCAGAAATTTAGAGTCACCAAGACATGAGCAACTAGAATACTACAAGTATGGTTTGAATGAAATATAACTGTTTGAAATGAAATAAATAGTAAAGACATGAATAGAAGGGGACTTCAGGAACTGCGAACGCCAACAGCTCTACCTCAAGTCTCCGCTGTAGAATTGATCCAAGCAGAAGCACCACTAGACATCGTTAGAACCAATACCAGTATCTGCACAAGAAGTGCAAAAGCGTAGCATGAGGACAACCGACCGAATGTACTTCGTAAGTGTCGAGCCTAAACCCGATGAGGAAGTGATCAGACTATGACAAGACACCTACTAAGATCCTGAGCAGATATTTACTTGAAGCAACAAAATAACAAATGGGGCATTTAACATAATGACGGGGAGGGAACTTGTAGAAAAGGAAAGTACAATAAGAATGGCAAGTAAAAAGTCACCGAGTAAACTTCTTCCAAGATAAATGACAATGCAACCGATCAATCACAAACTCCGAAAAATCAAATAAAGCAATGGAACAAATAATGGCACGACATCACCCTTCGTGCCTACTCTCAACCTCACCATATAATAATGATATGATAAATGAAATGGCATGACATTACCCTTCGTGCTTTTACTCTCTTCTTCACGTGGTATAATAAATGATAATAACAAATCAAGTGCCCGACATTGCCCTTCATCCTTTAATACTCACAATCTATCAAATAAATGATAGCATATGCAAATAAGGCACGACAACACTGATCATGCTTTTCACTCTTCCTCACCAAGCAACAATAATAAACCTAGGTATCAATTCAAGTTAGGAAATAAATTTCACTTCAATCATAGTGTTATGATAAGCAAACTCAATCTTCAATATCCCAACAACATTAAATAAATGATGATACGAAAGCATATAATTAATGAGACAATATTCAAATTAAATCATGGAAAGCATATACAAAGAAACAACATAGTTCAAGAAATTAATTTCAACCTACATGGTTTAACCCAATGAAAATGCATATATACTAGTCATCTTACATATACACCATTCCCACACATAAATCATGTAGCTAATAGGCCAACAAGTTGTCACGACCCAAACTATAGGTCCGCGATGAGCACCTGATTCCATACTCAACTGAGTACTAATGTAATATATTTTGTCTTATCATACTATCATGGGTAAATGGGCCAAAAAGGGCGTCATGAGATAATTAGAATAAAACAAAAAGGGAATACTAGACATATGACGATCCAACATGTTATAGAAACTTATATATGTGTCATACAGGCCTATAAGGCCTACATGATCATTTGTATACTCAAAACATAGGCCGACAAGGCCATACAAGTATCCGTTTACATTACATATGTCTACAATCCTCTAAGAGTACATAAATATCCTAAAAGTCGGGACAGGGCTCCGCCATACTAATCAAAATATGTATAAATCATAATGATCAAATAAGCAACTTTGGAGAAAGTGGAGCGCTCCAACACCTTCCACTGAGCTGATAGCCTACTAGGAGGACTCTCAACCAGTCTATTGGGATATGCGGGCATGAAACACAGTGCCCCGTGTATGTACATGTATGTAAGGCCCAGTGAAATTTCTATTCAAAAACCCAAGATCTCGTAGTGCCAAGTTAGGAATATGCGTTAGAAAATGTATCATGATCTCAAGGATGTTTATTGGTGGAGCAACATGAAAAGGGATGTGGCGCACTTTGTGGCAAAGTGTCCGAACTGTCAGCAAGTGAAGGACGAACATCAAAGGCTCAGTGGATTGGCTCAAAGCATAGAAATTTCAATGTGGAAATGGGAAATGATCAATATGGATTTTGTGGTAGGGTTACCACGCACTCAGCGCAAGTTCGACTCAATTTGGGTAATCGTGGATCAACTCATGAAATCAGCGCATTTCTTGCTAGTCAAATCTACTGACACAGCGGAATAGTATGCTCAGTTGTATATCAAAGAAATAGCCAGGTTGCATGACACTCCAGTCTCAATCATTTCAGATCGAGGGGCCCAGTTCACGGCCAACGTTTGGAAGAAATTTCAACAAGTTTTGGGTGTCACACCTCCTTTTTCCACCCCGGAAGGTATATAGGAGTTTTTCCAATTTAAGTGACATTATTTTAAATGGGATTATTTTAATTATTTGAGTCACCACTTGGAATAGTTTATTTGGTGTCCCAAATCACCGGTTTATTTTAAATCCAAAATCGAGGAAACTTCGACTTTATTTTAAAAGTCTGCGAACCAGGAATTCTAAGTAAAGGTCGCTTAAACTATTAAAAATTGGCTTATTATCTGGTTAATTACATGCTTTAAATCTATGTGCATTTTTACAACTTTTTAAACAGCTTTTACTATTTTTAGGAAAATTCAACATTATTTAAAACAGGTCTTAAATCACTCTACATGAAATGCACCCGCGGTTCGCAACACATTTTATTTAACATTGTTGGAAATTGAAGTCGGGTCACATGAAATGTACACCCGAATTTTAGCAATTATAAATCACAACTACGTCACGGGAACCGTACCCACAGCCAAGATAATTGAAAGTAACGTGCCTAAAGCAACTACGAAGATTCAATTTTTAATTACAATATTTGTGAGGGCCACAAATGATTTAATTTATAGATGGTGCGCCTCAAACGTTTTCTACAAGTGTTAGCTCTTGATCTAATTTTATGAGAGCCATGAATTATAGATTTTATTTGGTATGGCACACCTCAACTTATTGCTTTTGAAAGGAGAATTATACCTAATTAGAAGGGCTAAGTCTAAATTAATTTTGTTGGAAAAGGATTTGGGCATGGGCATTCATTTCTGGGTTAAAACTAAAAGAGAGTTTAGTTTTGAAAAAAGGCTTACGTTTGGGCTCAAGGTTTGGCCTAGCAGAGAAGGACGCAAGGAGGCTCTTGTCCCTGTTGGAATTTTGAAATAGTATCTGCCCATATTAGGCTTCAGGCGAGCCTAGTTGTGAATATCCACCGGCTGGGCCTATCTGCCTCTACATTTCAACCCAATCTTACTCCATGTTTTGCAAAGATAAAATTCGCATCAATTTAAAAAACAACCAGAATCGGAACAATACAATTTGAGTCTAAAATTAAAAACATTAACATGATTTGTAAGACATACATTTATGTTGGAATTTACAAAGGGAATTTTAGAACTAAGGATCAAATTACTGGGTTTCATGCCCTGGCCTGCTTGCCTGGGCCTAGACTTGTTTAGGTGGTTCCTAGATGTGGGCCTGTTGTAAGTCTGGCCCAATTTGCATGCTGGACTGTAATTAATAAAAAAAACTCATATGCTATGGACCTGAACTGAGAATCAAAAATAGTCAATCTTTGAATTTAAAACACTCCCACTGTCCATTTACTTAACAATAATCCATAAATTTACAAAGAATTTCTAAATACATCAAATGTGTCTAAGGGAAAAGGAGGGGATAATTAAGGTAAGGGTGGAATTCTTCCTAACTCTAACTCCTCCAAAGTCCTTTGAATCAACTTCAGTTTTGCAAGAAAAATCAGCTATGGAGTTGTTCCTTACAGACTAAGACTTAGCTCCAACTCTGAGGCTTCCTACTACCAAAGAAGCCTTGGTTTCAGTTTAGACTTTCAAGAATATAACCATGTTTACATGTTACATTCATATAAATGTCTTCAGATAAATGACCTACTACATTATCAAACCAAACTCAAACAAACAATGCAAAGATAAAATGTGACGACCCTAAGGGGTCATCACCGGTTTTTTTCCTTTTTCCGTACTTCCGAGGCCTTGAAAACCCCACCTTTAGTTTCCTCGATTTGCGTGCACAGTCCGAGCGCGTAGCCGGAAAAGCTTATGTGTTAAACTATGTGAAATTTGATAAATTGTGGCTTTAAAATGGTTAAAGATGACTTTGGTCAATATTTTGGGTAAACGGACCCGGACCCGTGATTTGATGGTCCCGGAGGCTCCGTAGAAAATTATGGGACTCGGGCGTATGCCCGGAATCGAAATCCGAGGTCCCGAGCCCGAGAAATGAATTTTTAAAAGAAATTATTTTTCTGAAATTTATTTGGAAATGTAAAATGAAAATGGATTAGAAAGCATTGGTATCGGGCCCGTATTTTGGTTCCGGCGCCCGGTACAGGTCTTACATGTGGTTTAAGCGCTTCCTGTGAAATTTGGTTGAAATCGAACGTCATTTGATGTGTTTCGGACCTAAAACTCTAAGTTTGAAAGTTTATGAAGTTTGATGAAAAAAGTGATTATCTTGAGGTTTGATTCCTCGTTTATGATGTTATTTTGGCGATTTAATCACGTGGTTAAGTCCGTAGGATGTTGTTGAGTTAGTGTGTGTGTTTGGTTAGGAGCCCCGAGGGCTCGGGAGTGTTTCGGAGCGGTTTTAGCCTTAGAAATGTTGCAGAATCTTCTGTCTGTTGTTGCCTAGTTCTTTGTTCTATGCGATCGCATAGTGTAAATTTTCAGGGCTTCAGTTAGTTCTATGCGATCACATAGTGCCTCCCGCGATCGCATAGTGTGTTAACCCAGCCTTCACTATTTTACTCTATGCGATCGCATTGCCTTGTCTGCGATAGCATATCCCAACCCCATTTACTCTATGCGATCGCATTCCTTTGTCCGCAATCGCATAGGCCAAATTCGCCCAGTTAAATTTTTAACTCCAGAACAGTGTAGTTACGGGATTTTCATAAAAAAACACACGAACTTTTTCTTCTCCAAGGTCCTTAGGCGTCCATTGAAGCTCTCCTTCACCAATACTTCTTGGGTTAGTAAATTTCAACTCGTTTTCTTCATTTGTCATCAGTATCTATTGAATTCCTAAGCCTAAAACATGTAATTCAGGGTAGAAATTGGGGGAGTTGGGTAGAGTTTGGGCTTTTTACTTTTTCTTGATTTAGACCTCGTTTTAGGGTCGAATATGAAAACAAATTAAATATTCGGGCTCGTGGGTGAATGGGTGATTTGATTTTGGTCCGAACCTCGTGTTTTGACCAAGCGGGCCAGGGGTCGATTTTTGAGATTTTGGGAAGAAAGCTGGGGAATCTATATTTAGGCATTGGGTTTGATTTGTTTAGCTTATATTGATATTATAAAGTCGTTATTGCATAGATTTGTTTGAGTTGGAGCCGAATTCGAGAGGGAAAGAAGTTGTTGTGGATTGAGTTGACCGTGGAGTTCCGAGGTAAGTGTTTGTTCTAACTTTGGCTTGAGGGAATAGGATTAGAGTGTTGTTTGCTATTTGCTAATTGTTGAGTACGGTGTATAGGCATGGTGACGAGTATCTATACACCGGAGTCTAGCATGACCGTGAGTCTTATTTGTGTTTATTCGGATTTTGTGATATCTCTTCCTTGTTAAATTGATAAGTTTCATATGATGTGAAGAGTTTGAGGAAGAATCATGAATTGTACATTCTTGGAGCATTGGCTCGAGTTATATTATAAAGCGTGAAAGTATAAGAAATGATTGAACCCCTTTGGAGCATTGGCTCAGGTGGTATATTGAGATGAGAAGTAAAAGTGATGGAAAGAGAAAGAGTTATTGAATTGTTCCCTTGCCGGGATGTTTGTTGCTTTGTTGATTATCTTCCTTGCCGGGATGTTGGAATTTATTGAGTTTGTTCCCTTGCCGGGATTTAACTGTTTAATTGTGTTCCCTTGCCGGGATTCCTATTATTATTTGTTCACTCCCTTGCCCCTTTGTTTTTGATTGTTGTTTGGGCGAGGAAGAGCGATAAAAGCACGAAGGGTGATGCCGTGCATTGTTTGTTATTGTGAGAAAAGAGTGTAACAGCACGAAGGGTCATTTCGTGCCATGTTTTGAATAATTATGCACGAAGGGTCATTCCGTGCCATGTTTTTAATGATTATGCGCGAAGGGTCATTCTGTGCCATGTTTTGAATATTATGCACGAAGGGTCATTCCGTGCCATGTTTTGAACATTTCTGCACGAAGGGTCATTCCGTGCCTTGATATGAGAGTTTATGTGAGGAAGAGCACGAAGGTTAATGTCGTATACCTTATATGATTGTTTTGGTGAGAACGAGAGTAAAAGCACAAAGGTTGATGCCGTGCAACTGTCGATTAACCTGTTCTCCTTAACTGTTGCTATTGTACAGTTTCACTTCTCTATCTGTTGACTTTATATCTGAACTGCTGCACTCCCATAGCATGCTTCCCCCTCCCTCTTAGCTGTTTAAATTCTGTGTATTCCCTTTTATTGCATATATCTGCACAGGTTGTTTTTGGTAGGCTCTGTCTAGCCTCGTCACTACTTCGCCGGGGTTAGGCCGACACTTACCAGCATATGGGGTCGGTTGTGCTATACTACACTCTGTGCATCATTTTGCACAGATCCAGGAGCAACTTTTGGACCTCAGCAGTAGGATTTGATCGGGAGCTGACTTCAGTCCAAGGACTTTCGAGGTAGCCTAGCTGACGTCCGCAGGCCGGAGTCCCTTCCTATTTTACTTAAATTATTTCCCTTTGTATCGGAACAAAGCATTGTATCTTTTATTCAGACCTTGTTTGTAGTACTCTCTAGTAGTTCGTGAGTTAGTGACATCAGACTCTGGTAGAGATGTATTTAGACTTCCACATTTGATTTCCATTATCTAAGTTTAAAGACTTCAGCTTTTATTTAATTGTCCCGTTTTATTTATATTGTTGCGAATGTTATTAGCAATGTTTTAATACTTGGCTGGCCTAGCTCCAATAGTAGGCGCCATCACGACTCCTGATGGTAGGAAATCCGGGTCATGACATAAAAGAAGCAAAACAGCGTGATTCATGGGTTTGACCATATTAAGGGTTAAACTCATGAACCAACAAGGTCTTCAACCCTAAGACCTGATATGCAACCAGAATAATCCATCGGAAAGGGGAATAGTTTAATCCATGAATCTGACCATGTAAGGGTTAGACTCAATGAATAAACCAAATTTCAAATATGGGGATCTAAAATGCTACATGACCAATGCAACAAAAGAGAAGTATATATATCAACTGAAGTAAACAAACAACCAATGCTAAACTCATACAAGGAAACAAATACTCATGTTATAAACCAAAGAGACAAAGGATCACTTATTTAAGAAGGAAAATTTTCAATATGGTTCCAACTTCAGTGATAAATCCAGCAAGAAAATATAGATATATAACATTGGCAAGAAAGAACAGCTTGTATTCATCTTTAAACTCCATCTACAAACATTTAAACATGGAAGAACATGTGTACCTTGAACAGCAATAGAAAATAGCAAGTAAGATGAAAGAAAACTGCTAGAAAACTTGAGAAGAAAGGAAACAGCAGTAGTAAACCAACACATCTACATCAAATCAAATAGATCCCAGAATTTGAAATCAATCCAAATAGCTTTCAAACCAGAATCCCAGCTAAAGAAACCCATAAAATCCTCTATTTCAAACCGTTTTTAGCTTGTGAAAACCAAAAAGGAAGAAGTTTTTGAAACTTTCTAAGATTTCTGAAATCTAATCTTTTATAGAAAAGAAGAGAGAACTTTTAGCCGTCAAAATGATGCTGAAATCTCTACTCAATGAATGAGGGAATGTTTCCTTTTATAGAATGCACAAAAAGGCATCAAAAGAGAATATCCTAACCTAAAATTTCTGAAAATCAGGATAGTACAACATCTTTTACAGCTATCTGTCTTTTTCCTAATCCAATACCAGCATTTTTGCTAAGGATAGGGACAACTGTCCAAAATACTAGAAACTTCTAATTTTAGCCTATGTTAGAGTCTATTTTTACACTTCTAAATACTGCCTATTTTAGCTTTGTCCTATGTTCTTTTAGTTCAATTAATTAAAAACCTTCAACTAAGTGATTAAGTTGCCTAATGATATTGCAATTCATCAATCTAGGGTTTAAATGGTTGTTCAGAGGCTCAAAAGCTTAACATCAATTAAACCTAAGTAATCAAATTTAGGCTCAAAAAGCTATTGAAATCTAGCATGTTTAGGCTAAGGAAACCACAAATCAAAACCAAGCTAAATTTAGAATAATGAAAAAATGAAAATGAATCCGGCTGAAACTAAAGAAAGCAGGAATTGGGTAAAATAGGCTATTGATAAACCTTTTAACACAGAACTTGCAAGAAATACCAAAATAAACAAAATCAAAGAAAGAATAAAAATAAAAGGAGAAACATGAATAGGCGAATTATAAGAAAACTAAACCTAATCATTTTAATCTAACAATCTGGACCCATGCAATATTGAAATCCTAGAACATACAATTAAAGAAGCTAATAGACAGAAAACCTAAATTATGTGGCTAAGTCAAGTAGTTAACAGAAAAAGGGGGAAACTAAACAAAACCAAGAGGAAACTAAAGAACAAAAACAAACAAAAAAAATGTTATAAGAAATTACCTAATGCCTAATTCTTTCAAAGATGAACATTGAATCAACTTCGAACTTTGATCCCAAATTCGGAGTACAAATGAACTTTAGACAGCCATCAATCCACTGCTCTTATCAAGAGCAATGGATTCATGGAAGTCTTGGGTTTCAAAAGCCCCAAAAAGGGAATGGTTTTGGGTAATTTTGGGATTGGTTTTGGCTTCAAATAGCCCAATTCAGAAATAAAACCCCCCTTTCTCAATTTTCCTCTTTTATTCTTTTTTTCTTTTCTTTAAAAATCCTAAATTAATCTAAATTGCAAACTTAAACTAATTACCTAATCACAATAATTATAAAAATTACTCAATCCTAAATTAAAGAGAAAAAAATCAATAATCTAAGAATAAAAAAGGTAAAAATGTAAAAATGGGCCATTTTTGTGATTTTTATTTTAATAAAACAAATAATTAACTAACTAATCCTAAAATTGTAAATACAAAACTCTAAATGCAATGCATGGTATTTTTTGTATTTTTCATGATTTTAATAAAAATTAAATATGCACAAAAAATGCAAACAATTAATAAAATTCTACAAAAATTCCTAAAAATGGCAAATAATTAAGAAAAAATCTATTTTATTGGAGTAGTTCGTATAGGGCAAAAATCACATGCTCACAGCTGCCTCTCTTTGCTCGAAAATACAAAGGGTTTTCGGGCAATGATAAAATAAGCAATTACGAGGGATTTGTGCCCACTTAAAACTCCATGTGAAGCATCTTTTGAAAGAGTCTGACCGAACCTTGCTTCGGAGATTGCCTACATATCATTGGCTATAAAGGAATCAGGTCAGTGTAGTTTTGGAAGTTTTAGTAGCTGGGACTACCGGGAAACTATGATTTCGCTGTTGTTGCTGCTGTTTCTGCTTGCTAAGCTCCTTATTACACCGAAATAAAAGATGAAAAGCTAAACTAGCTGAACCTATCAACTACGAGTTACAAGATTCATATCTATAAACCTTCTAAAGCTTGATCTTGAGTCTTGGCTAGTTCTTCCCGCAAAATCTGATCTGAATCTTGATGCTCGTTAGCTACAGCTGCTGATTCATTCTTCTTCACCTTTTCGGATCAAGGCGGGACTTGGAAAGTTTGTGACTTCAATCACGTCTTGAGCAGTCCACATCTTTTCTCCGCTTCTACACTTTGAGTTCAACTTCTTTCCTCATTCTTCCTTTCTTTTATTTGGATTGTGACTTCTTCTTTAGGTCATATCAAACCTTATGTCTCACGATAAAAACCTGTTCAAGCACCAAAGCAAACAAACGAACGAAATTTTTCTGCCCCAGTTTTCACTAGGAAAATTTCGTGAGTTATTTGTACCAAAATATGCACTACTTCTTTATTGAAAGCAATAAAATCAGGATTATGTATCCTTTCAAACATAAATTAGGGAGTGAAGCCCTATATCTATAATGACTTCAACTAGGGAGTAGAGACCTTGTGTTGGCAAAACGACTAGGGAGTGGAGACCCTATGTCTAAACTAAAATCAACTAGGGAGTGGAGACCCTATGTTGGCAAAGCGACTAGGGAGTGGAGACATTATGTCTCAAATGACTTCAACTAGGGAGTGGAGACCCTATGTCTAAACTAAAATCAACTAGGTAGTGGAGACCCTATGTTGGCAAAGCGACTAGGGAGTGGAGACCCTACGTCTAAAATGACTTCAACTAGGGAGTGGAGACCCTATGTTGGAAAAGAGACTAGGGAGTGGAGACCCTATGTCTAAACTAAAATCAACTAGGTAGTGGAGACCCTATACTAGAAAACCAGACTAGGGAGTAGAGACCCTATGCCTAAAATAACTTCAACTAGGGAGTGGAGACCCTATGTTGGAAAAGCATACTAGGGAGTGGATACCCTATGCCAAAAATAAAATCAACTAGGGAGTGGAGACCCTATGCTAGAAAACCAGACTTGGGAGTAGAGACCCTATGCCTAAAATAACTTCAATTAGGGAGTGGAAACCCTATGTTGAAAAAGCAGATTAGGGAGTGGAGACCCTATGCCTGAAATAACTTCGACTAAGGAGTAGAGACCCTATGTTGGAAAAGCATACTAGGGAGTGGAGACCCTATGTCTAAAATAAAATCAACTAGGGAGTGAAGACCCTATGTTGGAAAAACGTAACTAGAGATTTGGTAGCCTAGGCTACCATGTTTTTGAATTTTCTTCTCTTTTTTTGTTTCAATTTTATTTAAGAAAAAAAAGTACGAATGCAGGAAAGAATTTCGAAGAGACTTCCTTTTTGGATTGATTATTGCTGCAAAACTGTTTCTAGCCCTTGCGTAGTTTTTTTTTGTTGCACCTGCATCTTGCAAGGTTGCTTTGGGTTACACCTATTTCATGTTTTCAATCAAAGAACAATTGTTAGTTTGAAACAGTGGTTGGTTTTGTGGCCTTGATTGTTTTGATTTCGGCCCAAATCTTTCAATGAAAACCTCTATTGCTCGCTGGCTTTCTGGAGATCGATCTCTCTTCTAAACCCAAGGATCTTGACTCTCCAAAATTTCACATGATGGTTCACCCGTGTGGGGATTTCGCCTTTTTATCTTATTTTGCCTTTATGGGCACTTGTCTTTGGATTTCTTTCCTTTTCAATAATTTTTAAACTGGAGCATCGGCCATCATGGCTAGTCGAGATCGACTTGATGCTCCTGCTGAGGCTGGGTGCTTTTCCTTGAATTTTGGCTTTTGTTAAGTCGAACCCTGTAAGACCAATCTTGCCATCTTTTCTTCGTATTAGTTTCGGAGAAGGATTAAACCGAATGGGATTTCAAAGATAAGTAAACAAAGGACAGGATAATGAACTTAACAAGAAGTGTCCCTTTCAGAGGGAAAAAAAGAGGGACTTATCTGGAGTGCATGCAGACTTCAATAGACATGGCATGCTTCTTGGACTGGATACCCGATTTGTGCAACCTTCCAATCTCTCATAAGCCCACCATAACTCGTGTCTTAAAATCGAGAAACCTTGCCAGGACTTTATCAGTACCGATGGTTGAAGGGAATTCCTTCTTTTCGATCAATGATGCCCTTTACGGGTTTTCGTCAATTGACCGCTCTCATTTCTCTTCTTAACGTCTCCTTATAGTGTTCTTTAATGCGTTTTCACTAACAAGACTCTCTTATTTTCAGTTTCTCTACTCACCATCGCCTTACGGTGCCCATGTGGGTTTTCACTAACAACTCTCTCATTTTATTTCTCTCATTTGATTGCATCGATCCAAGTAGTTACGTTCTCCAATGCTTGATCGGAAGGATATGAACAGGATTTTGGGGTCAAAAGAATTTGGATTGAATTACAACTTTGGAACCATTCAGGTGGGATCATCGCCGAACGATTATAACATCTGCCACAATTTTACTTTTAGGAAACTTGGATTTTTGTTTTGGTGTATTTGAACACCAGAGAGAGACTGCCTGCGTATCCTTTCGGAATTAAGTCGAACGTAGTTTAGGGAAACTTTGTTTTTGATTTTTGATTTTTTTATAAACGTTTTCAAGTTCCAAAGAGGGTAATCAAAGAAGGGTAACCGACTCAAAGGGTTAGCAAAGGATTGGAGTATTTGGGGTAGCGAGAATGAAAGCCTTCATCATCCCAATCGAATAATATTGGTACCACAAAATGTTAAACGTAATACCTTTTGACCGCATCTGCATTTACAACTGTTTCAGGATCATTTCCTTTAATGTCTCCCAAGTACAATGCCCCTTTTGGCAATAATTTTCTTATAATGTATGGACCTTTCCAGTTTGGGGTGAACTTTCCTTTTGCTTCCTTGTAATGAGGAAGAATACGTCTAAAAAACGAGAAGCCCCACTTCAAAGCTCCTAGGCCGCACTTTCTTGCTGTAGGCACATGCCATTCTTTGTTGATACAACTGCCCGTGGCAAACTGCGGCCATCCGCTTTTCGTCAATCAAGGTTAACTGTTCTAGACGGGTCTTGACCCACTCACTATCCTCAATTTCAGCCTCAACGATGATTCGGAGAGATGGAATTTTAACCTCTGCGGGTATTACGGCTTCAGTGCCATAAACCAATAGATAGGGTGTTGCTTTGACTGATGTGCGCACAGTTGTGCGATATCCCAATAATGAAAATAGTAATTTTTCATGCCATTGTCTCAAACTTGGAATCATCTTTCTAAGAACCTTTTTGATGTTCTTGTTTGCTGCTTCAACAACACCACTAGCTTTGGGCCGATAAGGGGTAGAATTCTGATGCGTGATCTTAAATTATTCACATATCTCCCTCATCAAGTGACTATTCAAGTTTGCAGCATTGTCCGTAATGATAGTTGTAGGGATACCAAAACGGCAGATAATGTTGGAGTGCACGAAGTCTACCACTTCTTTCCTAGTGACGGCTTGGAGAGTGACTGCTTCAACCCATTTTGTGAAGTAGACAATGGCAACCAATATGAATCTATGCCCATTTGAAGCTTTTGGCTCGATTGTCCTAATGACATCTATACCCCAAGCAATGAGCGACCAATGTGCTAACATAGGATGCAATTTTGAAGGTGGTGCATGAATCAGGTCATCGTGAACCTGACACTGATGACATTTTTGGATAAAACTGAAGTAATCCTTTTCCATATTCATCTAGTAATAACCTTCTTGAAGGATTTTCTTTGCCAGGATGTGTCTATTCATATGGGGTCCACACACTCCTGCGTGTACTTCATGCATGATTCTTCCGACCTCTTGGGCATCCACACATCTATAAAAGGTTGAGATCTGGAGTCCTTTTGTATAAGACCTCTCTGCTCAAAAGAAACCGCTGGCAAGCCTTCAAATGGTTCTCTTTTGGTCTCCATTGGCTTGCTCGGGATATTCCTTTATTTTCAAAAATCTCTTGATATCATGATACCATGGATGAACACTTGGTTCCGCCTCAACTATATTGCAATAACCATGCCTTTCTTGGATTTGGATTTCCAATGGGTCAATGTGGACATTGCCTGGATATGGAAACATAGAGGCCAAAGTAGCGAGTGCATCGGCTAACTCATTGTGAAACCGAGGAATGTACCTAAAAGTAAGTACATTTACTTCATCGTCCAAAAAGTAAGTACTCAGAGACTAATACTCATCATTGTGAGCACGTGATTTTTGCCTCACGAAAACAACTCCAAAATAAATCAAAAGTAAATAAAACAAATCTCTTTTAGTGTGCAATTTTTAGAATTTGTGTGGTGTTTCTTAATTATTTGTGTTGTCCGTAAATGTTTGCTTTGTTATAATTAAACAAAATTAAAATAAAAATACATGTTTCATGCATATCTAGGATTTAATTATGCACTTAATAATTGATTTAAAAATAAAATCACAAAAATATGCATTTATCCTATTTTAAATGTTTCACTGTGTGATTAATGTTTTGTCTATGTGTTAATAGTTGTTAAAAGTAATTAATATTTTGTAAGAGTAATTTTGTTTTTATAATTTTAATTAGGATTTTTATAATTGAAGAATTAAATTGGAAATTAAAAAAAAGTGGAAATTAAATGGGCAAAACGGATCTGGGCCAAAAATCCTAAACAAAAATCAAGCCCAAACAATTTCAATCCTCCACAGCCCAATCCCAACACTCCCATGTCCGGTCCAATTCAAGCGAACCAAACGACAGCGTTTGGTCGTATATCATCAATGGCCGTTGGATCAAATCCATCCAACGGCTGAGATCTTACAACCTTTACCCATAATCCCTACCCGATCCAATACCCGAGCTGACCCCTTTCCCCCAACTTAAACCAAACGACATCGTTTGGTTAAGTGAATCGATCTCAACCGTGCATCTTAATTGATCCAACGGATGAGATCAATCCACCCCACTCGTATATAACTCCAATCCACACCCCAGACCCCCAAACCAAATACCCCACCCCTGTGTCCTGTTCATCATTTCTTTCAAGAGATCTGATGAACTCCGCTATTTACCACCATACACCGCCTACCGGAAATCGCCTCACGGCGGTTCCGGTAGTCCAAACAACCCCACCTTAACACCCCAGACTCCTCACAACCTCCTCTTCACGGATCTGGCATTAGTTTCCTTCGAATCAGGCCCCAACTCTTCGAATCTTAAATCGAAGGTTGGCCTGAAAACCTTATCTTCTCCAATGGCCTCCAAAATAACACCACAGCTTCCCCTAAATACCCTCACCACGGATCTATTAGTAGCATGGATCGAATCCTACTGGAACTGCTCGAATCTTCATTTGAAGATTCGAGTGAAACCTGACCCTATCCCAACCTACCTCAAACTCACACCAGTTATCCACCTGACCCCCCTCGTGCCTAGAACACCATTGGTTTGACTCGAATATACCTAGAAATGTTCGGATTTGAAATCAAAAAATCTGAAACCCTAAAAATTTCCAGTCATGGAATTTTTCCAATTCAAGTGAGGGATTGAGGTCTAAGAGACTTTAATCGAGGTATTCTCAATTGAGAATACTTCGAATAAAGTCTGTTTAGCCTCAAAAGGTCAAAATCCAAGTTGACCCTGTGTCCGTGTGAATTTAAAGATTCAAAGGTATTTTTGCTATTTCTTTTTATATTCTATGTATATATTGTTGCCTGTTTCAGTAGCTGGTGTAAGTTTTCATATTTGTTTAGTTGATTCCGTGATTCTGTCTCATACCCATCTATTTGATCAGAATTATACTATTGTTTCTGTTGATTATGATTGTTTATAATATGTGTAATCGACTTGATTAAGTTCGTCGATTAGTTGTTTTGTAAATTCTTATTACCTTTAATGCTGATTGTAATACTCTGTTGTCTGTTTTGGTTGTTAACATTTTGTTGAAGTCAGTTAATTAGTTCTTCCCAACTAGTTATTTCTTGTTTAATAAGTCAGAAAGATTGTCGATCATTTATGTATTGATTTCTGGGCAGTTAGTTTCAAAACTGACAATGCTCCTGTGTTTGTTTGATTTTAGTCCAATGTTGAAATTCAGTTTGATTGATATGCTGAATTCAGTATAATGTTGTTGTGATGTTGAGTTGAATTCAAGTTTACAAGGGTTGGGTAAATACAATTGTATTAGGAGGTTAATTATAGGATTGGTTATAGCTGCGTGAACATATTATAAAACCTGTTCTATATCAGATTCTGATTTTTGTATTAAGGGCAGTAATAACAGTAGGATTTTAGGGGTATTTTGGGAATGAAATAGTGAAAGTAATATGATAATGTTAGTGTGATGTTGGTGGATTATTAATGGCTATAATCTAATAGGATAATAGGAAACCAAAGGAAGTGGAGGGGCTGAAAATAAAGGAAAGGTATCCGTAGTGCTGTTTGAATAAGAAAAAGCAGTTCAGTGGCAGATTTTAAGGGAAAATCTGCCTTAGATAACAAGAAGGGGGTCCAGGCAGCATTTAAGAGAAGGGGGGCAGATCTGTATAAATACAGGGACAGATTTTAAGAGAAAGAAGGAGATTTGAAGGGAGATCTGATTTTAGAGAGAGATTTAAGAACTCAGATTTTAGGACTGAGATTTTGAAGAAAAGAGAGAAAGAACTGAGATTTTAGAGAGAGATTTTGAATACACAGAAGAGAGACATTAAGAGAAAAGAGAGAGGAAAACTGAACAGAAAAATCAGAAATAGGAATCTGAAATAGATAGAAGAAAGAAACTGAAATCTGAAATGTTATTTTTCTAGAATCTATCCGTTTGTTTGTTTGTGGATATTGTTTGGTTTAAATCTGAAATTTTTCTCAAATTCCTGTCACTGTTCATCTGGGTTAACGGGTCTTGTTCAGACCTGCTGTGTTATTGGTATATTCTGCCGGTGTATTGTTGCTGCTATTACTGCTGAAATTTACTTCTTCTACCTTCATTTCCAGGTACATATCTGTAAACTCATGTCATGCAAAGCTTTCAACATGACAAACAAATGAAGCTTGAATTGTAATTTTGTCTTCTATTCGTTTAAGCTCATTAGTTTAATTTTCAGCTTTGTTTCATGTTAGTTAACTAGTAGTGAATTCGACACGAGGGCTATAAGTTAATTGTCTTATTTTGAAATTCGTATAAAAGCTTTGTAATAATGTTATCCATTTCGAAATCTCATTAGTTTAGTTATATTTGAATTGTCAAAATAGGGAACATGGTAGAAAGTTGGCCATTATTTAAACTTTATTGTATTGTTAGTTAGGTACAACATAATATGGAAATATCAAGGAAAAATACATTATTAGTTTATTTTGTTAGTTAATTAGTTGTTGTTTAAAGCTAGATGATGTTGGTTGTATTTTGCTATATTATGGCATAACAATGGTTATGTTTATAATCAATAGTTGAAAGATGCATTAGTAAAATCTGCTATGTTCATAATGTCAAAATATGGCAAATAATATTGTATGCAATATCATTTTATTATGTCAACAGGTAGATTTGTTCTCTTTCTTAATAACAAATGGCCTAGGAATTTATACAATGCGAAAGTTAGTGTTTAGCAATAGTTCACATAAATTGAGAATCAAATTGGTTTGATTATATATATATATATCCTACACTCAATCATAAGCAGAATTAACCAAATAATCATGCATATCGGATTAAGAACAAGTGATGTGGAAGAAGGTTAGGCTTATAAATTGTAATGATTTTAAGAATGTAATATAGTATTCGCTACAAATAAAATAATAAAAATTCTTCGAAAACATCTCTTCCTTTCATAAAATCATATTTTTTAGTCTCATACGCAATTTCACTTTTTGGGTATACATATATTGTATTTACGAGAAAAATGGTAGTCTTAATCACACTTTGTTTATTTTTACTCCTAAAATTTGAATGGCTCGAAAGAATATAATTCACACGTGAAAATATAATCAGCGGTCAACATTTAATAAATTGTGAATTCTTTTCAAAGAATTTAAGGGCACCTTAAATAGGGATTTCTCATGATTTCTACATAAAAATGTATGGATATAATAAACAATTTGTGGAAAATCTATACTACCATTAAGAATATTTTGTGTAATTAGGGATGCGTTCGCGTAACCTGATTATATTTCTAAAAGCAATTCGAATTATGCGTTCGCGCAACTTCGAGCGAACATTTTAATAAAAAAGGGGTTTCTCCGAGGATGTTGAAATAATTTCATATAACCCGAGATGTGCAGTTCATTGTTTAAATACAAGGGTGGCGATGTTCTTAATTTTATTTTAAATTTTGAACGTATGATATTTTAATAAAAAATATAATATTGTCAATCTTATTGTGTACACGTATGCGTGACATGATTCTTTACGTTTATAAAAATATATAAGGCGAATATACGTACGCGTGATTCGTTTCAAGAAAATCTTTAATTTATAAACAATCTAAACGAAAGCGGTAATAAAATCATGCAATAAAAATATATTTAACAAATCAAGATAATTAAGGTCAGAAATAAAAACAGTTAAGCGACCGTGCTAGAACCACGGAATTCAGAAATGCCTAACACCTTCTTCCGGATTAACAGAATTCGTTACTCAGGATTTCTGGTTCGCAGAATAACAAACAGAGTCATATTCTCCTCGATTCAGGGATTAAAACCAGTGACTCGGGACACCTTAAAATTCCCAGGTGGCGACTCTGAAACAAATAAACGAATCCCGTTTCGACTGTCCTTCAATTGGAGAAAACTCCCCCACGCGCCCCCGCGGGGCGGAAAAAGGAGGTGTGACAGCTCTGGCGACTCTGCTGGGGAATCCTATTTTGTTTCCAAACCCAGAACCACTGGTTCAGGGTTAAAGAATTCGAGCTTAAAATAACTATGATAATTGGCTTTATTTACTATATGATTTTCAATTGTTTATATGCTTAATATGCTAAATGTTGCTTTTTACCGCTTTAATATTATTTGAATTATGAATATATACAACTGCTACGAAACCCCCTTCTTTCTGAGTCTTCTGAATTTATGGTGTACACGTGTGTGTGGCCCACCTTTCTGTTAAAGTCATACTAAATAAGACGAAGTTGGGACAAGTAACTAGGCCGGGTAGACTTTCGTGCTCCCGGTACGTTGCCCCCACTTCGGCTCAAACTGTCCGTTTGGGTAATCCAGGTTTAGAACAATATGCCTCAGGTTTTTACCTAGAATAACTCAGCCATGTACCGGATCTCTAGTAGGAACGTCTATTTGCATCATGTACATTTGGCCTTGGAGACTCAACACAGGGGTTGGGTCTGTCTAGGACAGGTGAACCCGAAATAAAAAGACCATCGTGATGCATCCTACTTGCTACCTGTGCATTCATTTGCATCGAATATGCTTGTTGACCAGCTTAATTGAAATCATTGTGAGAATCGAGGAATAAAATGGATTGTTTTAAGAAATTCCCAAAAAATAGTTTTAAATCTTGAAATAAAGGTGTTTAATAAATAAAAAATTGAAAATGATTTTTTTTTAGTGTATATTTTCAAAATGAATCTTGATTTTATTAAAATTAAATTTCAGATACAAAATGAGCACCACACAAAACCCCCCATCCACGAGTACAGACGAGTTTCTATTTCAGCTTCAAATGTGGTGGTATGAATTTGGCGAAGATGGTCAAAAATGGGTCGTCAAGCATTTGGGAAATCTCACGGATATTATGAAAGTTAAATCCTGTGATGATCTGATTGCGGCATTAGTAACTTTTTGGGACCCTGTTCACAATGTCTTTCGTTTCTCTGATTTCGAGCTTACTCCTACATTAGAGGAGATAGCTGGATATGCTGGTTTTGACGTAAGTCTAAGAAATCAAAGCCTGATATTCACAAAGGCTCCCTCGGTACATCGATTCTTCGATCTTCTGAACATCAGTAATCAAATCAGGAAAAGCAATGTCATCAACAGATGTTGTTCTTTCAACTTCTTATATTCAAGGTTCGGAAAGCCAGATGGATTTGAAATTCATGAGAAAGGCCTTACTAACAAGCAAAACAAAGACACTTGGCAGATTCACCGTCGCTTTGCCTTCATGGTGGCTTTTCAAGGAATCATGGTCTTCCCAAACAAAGAGCGAACAATTGATATTCGCACCGCGAAAGTTGTGCAAGTCCTCACCACCAAGGAAAATCACACCCTTGTCCCCATCATTCTCTCAGACATTTATCGGGCGTTGACTTTATGTAAATCAGGAGCAAAAGTCTTCGAAGGATGCAAAATTTTGTTTCAAATGTGGGTGATTGAACATCTCCAACAACAGCCCAAGATCATACAGTATGGGCCAAGCAATGATAATTGCATCGAGAGTTATGAGGAAAGAATAAAAGATTATAAGTCTCCAGAAGGGATAGAAACATGGGTATCTCATCTAAGGGCTTTAACAGCAAATCAAATTGAGTGGACTTTGGGATGGCTTCCGATGAGGGAAGTAATACACATGTCAACCTCAAATAGTTATTTGCTACTATTGGGATTTAGAAGCATCCAGCCATATGCACCCATAAGAGTCCTAAGACAACTAGGGAGATACCAAGTAGTTCCTGATGATGAAGATTTGAGTATGCAAGTAATCGAATTACACCCAGAAGCCACTATTCCCGAGGCTCTAATTCAGCAGATGTGGAATGGATGTCGATACTTGAAAAGTGATACTCAAGTCCCAGACACTACAAAGGGTGAGATAAATCCTGGATATGCAAGGTGGTTTGAGAAACGGTCTCGCGTGGATGATGTACCAGAACCTGAGCTAAGAAGGCCAACAAAAAGACCCCATATTCAAAATTTTAATGATAAAATCCAAAAGCGGTTGATCTGGGGAGAAAAGGAAAAAGGGTACAAAGCAACTATCCATGCCCTAAAGGAAAATCTGAGGAGCCTCAGTCTGGAGAAAGATTTGCAAGCACAAGAAGCCGAAGGCGAGAAGAAGAGTCTAGCTTGTGAGAATGAAAATCTTCATGCTCGATTTCAAAAAATGAAAAAGGCTTCTGAAACACCAATGAGGAGTTGGAAGGATCAAAAAACCATCGCCAATCTTTTTGAAAGAATGCAAGATTATGATTCCATTCTTGCTAAAAACGAAAGGGCGTTGAGCAAAGCAAAAGAAAGAATCCAACAATTAAACGAAGAAGCCAGATCTAATAAGGAGCGCCAAGTAAGGCAATCTGAAGAAGACATGGCACAATTCAAGAAGGAAAAAGACCATTGGATACGATCAGAAGACCAACTTCGTGCACAACTAGAAGAGGCAAGAAGATACAACAGAGAACATCAACAAGAGGACATCGACAGAGAAAGAGCGTAGGCAAGATTAGAGCAGGCCAGACTCCGAGCTCTACTAGAGTCAGCTCTAGATCGTGAAGACCGTGTCAGAGATATAGCCACCACTCGCCAGTAGCAATTGCAGAACCAAGACCAACGTCTTCAAGATTTCAGGGCACAAATCCATGACCGGGCGGTCTACACCTCTCAAAGTTATGTAAACTGCCAAGGAATGGATTATGAAAGATTTACAGAGCATGCACCCGTTTTTGCCCGTCATCTAGCAATGGAGTTGGAAAGGATGTATCGTACGCTGGGAGGTCATCCAGGTCAAGCCCCATATTGAGCAGATAATCCAATGATTGACAACAAAAGTGGAAAGTGGGGCATGTTGTGAGATGTTAAGAGTTGTATCTTTTATTTTGATTTAAGTGTGTGTGTTTCAAACCATTTTCTTATAAGGTTTTCAAATGTAATGTCTGTTCCATCTTTGTATAATGAATAAAAGTGTTTGCCTTACGGCCGAACTACGCAAGGTCTGATTCATGCGGGGGCATGATACGTAGGCAATCTCTATAAGATTCGACCACAATAAGGAATATAATAAATAAAATAAAAGTGAGTAACAATAAAAATTTCAAGAAAGCTGGGACGACACAAGCGGCCGAGCAAATGCATAATAGAAAGGGGATATTTGTCTAGGAGCATTGCATCTCAACGTGTAATTATATATGTGTTAAACTCTCAAAACTAACAAGTTTGTTCATTTCCAGAATTCAAGCAGTTAGTTTCTCTAAAGAGTATACTGGCATATTATCATTATCACACGAGATCAAAAGGACCAATACCCGAAAGTATGTCTATCCCAGATGTTGACACAGGTATTGAGCTAGAGGAGATGGATGTCGGGAAAATGAAAGAAGAGATGTTTAAACTCAAACAGCAAATGGCTGAGATGTACCAGGCCTGGTCTACAGGGCAGTTACCCCCATCTTACCCAACTAACCCTGCTTCATCAATGGCCCAAACTCAGGATAATCTTACCACTGAATTATCCCCAAATTTCCCCATTTACCAACACTACCGAGGCACCACCTCTCAGACACCGCAGTCTCCCCCTCCTAAACCAGTTCCATACTTTCCTCCACCTATAACTCCTGTCTTTGTGGCACCTCCCACAGCTACACTCCATAAATCTCCTAGTGAGCCTACATTCCAGGCCCAGGACAACCAATATTACCCCCCGGAGCCTACCGTCAAAGCCTCCGAAATCCATTCAACTACTCCTCGTTTTGACCTCCCAACCGAAATTGACAAGCCAGCCAAAAATGTTGAACAAGAAGAGATGTTCAGGAAGGTCAAAAGTCTAGAACAATCGTTCCGAGACATGCGAGGATTAGGTGGGCAAGTCAGTGTAGCATACAAGGATTTGTGTTTGTTACCAAATGTACAATTACCAGTTGGCTTCAAGATGCCTAAATTTGACCTATACAATGGGCACGGCGACCCAGTAGCCCACTTAAAGGGTTTCTGCAGCAAGATGCGAGGAGCTGGGGGAAAGGACGAATTATTAATGGCTTACTTCAGTCAAAGTTTAAGCGGATCAGCTTTGGAGTGGTATACACGCTAGGACCATGGGAGATGGTACACCTGGAATGACCTGGCACAGGCATTCGCATACCATTTCCAATACAATCTGGAAATCATCCCAGATCGACTATCTTTGACAAAATTTGAGAAGAAACACAATGAAAGTTTCAGAGAGTATGGCTTCCGGTGGAGAGAACAGGCAGCAAGAGTGGATCCTCTTATGAAGGAGAGTGAAATGGTAGACTACTTCCTCCAAGCCTTGGAACCAACTTACTATGCCCATTTGGTTTCAGCGGTAGGGAAATCATTCAACGAAGTAGTGAAGATAGGAGGTATGGTGGAAGAAGGCCTCAAGACAAATAAAATTATGAGCTATTCAGCAATTAAGGCAACTACTCAAGCTATTCAAGGCGGGGTAGGCGGAATCGGAAGAAAAAAGAGAGAGAAAGCAGCGGTAGTTGATTCAGGAATTTGGTCGGGACCCAGAGGTTCACCGCCTTACTATAATCAACAACGACCTCGCCAATCAACTTACCACCACAATTCATCCCAACACTACTATCACCCTTCGGAGCCTCATTTTTCCATTAACCATGCACAAGCATACAATCAGCCACCTGTTCACGCTAATTTGCGTGCTCCTGCCATACCAGGTACTTACCCACGAGCCTATCCCGGACCAGGCTTCAGGCCTAGGCCAACATTCAGGGGAGAAAGGGAACAGAAAAAGAAAACCTACACTCCATTGGGAGAGTCTTACACTAGTCTGTTCCACAGGCTGAGACAGCTGGACATGCTAAGACTAATACAATCCAAGCTACCCAATCCTCCTCCAAAGAATCTGGACTACACCATTAGCTGTGAGTATTGTTCCAGTACACCAGGCCATGATACGGAAAAATGCTGGCATTTGAAAAATACAATACAAGAGCTGATTGATACTATAAAATCGAGGTTCAAAACACCGAAGCTCCCAATATCAACAGAAATCCAATGCCAGCCCATCAAGAGGCCAATATGATAGAAATCGTACAAGCTAATGGGGAGACAAAGAAGTCGTCACAAGCTATCATGATGATCAGGTCTCATGAAGCCAAGCCAGATAAGCAGTTAACAGAGGAGAAGCCGGTACCTAAGCAAAACAGAAATGATGATGAACCATCTGTGGTAGTCGAAAAGGGGTCTTCGAGCAAAGTTGCCACAAAGCAAGAAAGGTTGAAAGTGATAGTACCAGGGGTTGCCAACAAACCCATTATAGTCGTGGAAGGAGCCCGTATAGATCGGGTTATTATCAAACCTGTAACCCAACTACCAGTGATCAACAACAAGGCCATTCCATGGAACTATGAACGGGTGACTGTAATGTACAAGGGAAAAGAAGTCAAGGAAGAAGTCTGTGAGGTGCAAGGCTTGACTCGTTCGGGAAGATGTTTTACTCCTGAAGAGTTAAGAAAAACTAAAAATAATCCAACACCAATAAAGAGAGCTGTGACGGAAAAAGAAGCGGAAGAGTTTTTAAGAAAAATGAAACTCCATGACTATTCTGTTGTGGATCAATTGAAGAAGACACCCGCTCAAATTTCATTGTTGTCATTACTAATCCATTCAGAGTAGCACCGTCTGGCTTTAATGAAAATCCTGAATGAGGCTTATGTTCCTGAAAAAATCTCTGTAAATCATTTGGGAAGAATAGCCAACAGAATCCTTGAGGCAAACAGAATTACATTTTCTGATGATGAATTGCCTGTGGAAGGTACTGAGCACAACAGAGCTCTTTACCTCACCGTGAAATGTGAAAACTCCGTAGTAACCCAGGTATTGGTTGACAACGGGTCAAGTGCAAACATCTTCCATCTCTACACTTTAAGAAAATTGAAAATCAAAGAGGAGAGGATCAAGAAGAATAGTATTTGCATACGGGGATTTGACGGTGGAAGCAGAGATTCATTTGGCGACATAGTGTTGGAACTGACAATAGGGCCAGTTGAATTCACAATGGAGTTTCAAGTACTGGACATAACTGTTTCTTATAATTTGTTGTTGGGTCGACCATGGATCCATGCTGCTAAAGCAGTCCCGTCAACACTACATCAGGCGGTCAAGTTTGAATGGGATCATCAAGAAATAGTTGTGCATGGGGAAGAAAGTTTAAATGCTCACAGCAATGCCATTGTACCGGTCGAGGGAATAGAAATTGACCAGGGACCATGGGTATACCAAGTGTCCGACACAGTGTCGATAGAGAAAATTCCAGAGGGGAAGTACCTTCTGAATCCAAAGATAACCTCTGCATCAGTCATGGTAGCCTATGAAATGTTAAAAAATGGTTTTATACCCAGCAAAGGTCTGGGTTCATCTTTACAAGGAATTATACAACCAGTATCTCTCCCCGAGAACTGGGGAACATTCGGTTTGGGGTTCATACCCACTATCACCGACGTGAAAAAGGCCAGAAAGCTGAAACAAAAGGCATGGGTTCTTCCAAAACCAGTCTCACATCTATCAAAGTCTTTTGTCAAGACCAGTGCTAAAAATCGCCCAATATCAACAATTCCTAAATCCCTGGTCAATCATGAGAGGAATTAATTGAAAGATTCGAGAAATTGTTTGACGATGTGAATATGGTGGAAATCGGGGAAGGTTGTAGCAACGCAGAAGTTCAATTCATTGGGCCAGAAACAAAGCTTAATAATTGGAAAGCCACTCCTCTCCCCATTCGAAAGGAGTCTTGGTAGTTTATTTTGATTTTATTTCAGTTTGTTTGGGTTACCTCAGGGTTGTAATCCCAATGCTTATCTTACAGTTTGTTTGAAGTGTGCAAACCTTGTTATCTTTCATCATCCAATAAAATACAGTTTCCTTTTTCATTATCATTCCTGATAGTTTTCTTTTTTCCCTTTCTTCTTTTTCTGTACAGTTCTTTTTACGCTGGCTCTAGTGATATGGCATGCATGAGGAATCCTCAGCCCAGTCTTAAAAATCAATCTGGATCCGAAATAATAATTCAAGAAATATATTGTGATTATGAATCAGAATATGATGAAGATGAGGTTTTTGAAGAGATTAGTAAAGAGTTAATTCACTTTGAGGAAAAAACCAAACCTAACCTGAGTGATACCGAGGACATCAATATAGGGGATACGAGTAATATCCGGGAAACTAAAATAAGTGTCCATCTCGAACCAAGGATCCGAGAAGAGTTAATTAAAGCACTCATAGAATTCAAAGATGTTTTTGCATGGTCATATGACGACATGCCTGGCCTGAGCACTGATTTAGTGGTTCACAAATTGCCCACCGATCCAATGGTGCCTCCTGTCAAGCATAGGCTGAGAAAATTCAAGCCTGATATGAGTGTGAGAATTAAGGAAGAAATCACCAAACAGTTGGAAGCAAAGGTCATTCGATTCACTCGATATCCTGTTTGGTTAGCTAATATCGTTCCTGTACCAAAGAAAGACGGAAAAATTAGAGTATGCGTCGACTACCGCAATCTTAACAAAGCAAGTCCGAAGGATAATTTCCCATTACCCAATATCCATATTTTGATCGATAATTGTGCCAAGCATGATATAGGATCTTTCGTGGATTGTTATGCCGGGGTATCATCAAATTCTAATAGATGAAGAAGATGCAGAAAAGACGGCATTCATCACACCATGGGGAACTTATTGCTACCGGGTAATGCCATTCGGTTTGAAGAATGCCGGAGCAACCTACATGAGAGCGATGACCACAGTGTTTCATGATATGATACACAAGGAGATTGAGGTATACGTGGACGATATGATCATAAAATCAAAGCATCAGGCCAACCACGTTGGGGATTTGAGGAAATTCTTCTTAAGACTTCGCAGGTACAACCTCAAACTTAACCCTGCCAAATGCGCATTTGGAGTTCCGTCTGGAAAGTTGCTGGGATTCATAGTCAGTCGGCGAGGCATCGAGCTAGACCCATCAAAAATCAAAGCCATCCAAGAATTGCCACCTCCAAGGAACAAAACTGAAGTAATGAGTTTGTTGGGAAGGTTGAATTACATCAGCAGGTTTATTGCTCAGCTTACGACAACCTGTGAACCTATTTTCAAATTGTTGAAAAAGGATGCTGCGGTCAAATGGACCGATGAGTGTCAGGAGGCGTTTGATAAGATAAAAGGATACCTGTCAAAACCACCCGTGTTGGTCCCGCCAGAGCCAGGAAGACCTCTGATTCTTTACTTGACGGTCTTGGAAAATTCATTTGGTTGTGTATTGGGGCAACATGACCTCACTGGCAGAAAAGAACAGGCCATCTACTACCTTAGCAAGAAATTCACAGCTTATGAGGTTAAGTATACTCATCTAGAGAAGAAATATTGCGCCCTGACTTGGGTAGCTCAAAAATTGAAACACTATTTGTCGTCCTACACTACTTACCTCATTTCGCGTCTGGATCCGTTGAAATATATTTTTCAAAAGCCTATGCCAACAGGGAGACTTGCAAAGTGGCAGATATTGCTCACAGAATTTGACATTATCTATGTGACTCGGACTGCAATGAAAGCCCAAGCGTTGGCCGATCATTTAGCTGAAAACCCGGTCGATGATGAGTACGAGCCGTTGAAAACCTATTTTCCCGATGAAGAAATAATGCATATCGATGAGATGGAGCAAATTGAAAAACCTGGCTGGAAACTTTTCTTTGATGGGGCCGCTAACATGAAAGGAGTCGGGATAGGAGCTGTAATCATTTCTGAAACGGGGCATCACTATCCTGTTACGGCTCAACTGCGATTTTATTGCACCAACAATATGGCTGAATATGAAGCTTGTATTTTGGGATTAAGGCTAGCCGCAGACATGGGTATTCAGGAAATCTTAGTCATGGGAGATTCGGATCTTCTGGTACATCAAATTCAAGGAGAATGGGAAACCCGAGACTTGAAGCTCATACCATACCGACAATGTCTACATGATCTTTGTCAGCGGTTTCAATCAGTGGAGTTCCGGCATATTCCAAGGATCCATAATGAGGTTGTCGATGCATTGGCTACCTTGGCATCAATGTTGCACCATCCAGACAAGCTTATATGGATCCACTACATATTCAAGTCCACGATCAGCACGCTTATTGCAATATGGTTGAAGAAGTACATTCGGGAGGTTGTCATATCTGAAGTACATTCGGGAGTTTGTGGACCCCACATGAGCGGATATGTGTTGGCAAAGAAAATCCTCCGAGCTGGCTATTATTGGCTTACCATGGAGCGAGATTGTATCAGTTTTGTGCGCAAGTGTCATCAATGCCAGATACACGGAGATTTGATTCATTCTCCACCATCCGAGTTGCATACAATGTCGGCACCATGGCCCTTCGTTACCTGGGGCATGGATGTAATTGGACCGATTGAGCCGGCAGCATCCAATGGGCACAGGTTCATTCTGGTAGCCATTGATTATTTTACCAAATGGGTTGAGGCCAAAACATTCAAATCAGTAACCAAGAAAACTGTGGTCGATTTTGTCCACTCAAATATCATATGTCGATTCGGAATCCCAAAGGTGATCATCACAGATAACGGTGCTAATCTTAACAGTAACTCAATAAAGGAAGTATGTCAACAGTTTAAGATTACACATCGCAACTCTACCCCATATCGGCCCAAGGCGAATGAAGCAGTCGAGGCAGCCAACAAAAACATAAAGAAGATACTTCGGAAAATGGTAGAAGGTTCAAGACAATGGCATGAAAAACTACCATTTGCGTTATTGGGATATCGCACTACTGTTCGCACTTTAGTAGGAGCAACTCCTTATTTGTTGGTATATGGCACTGAGGCAGTAATTCCGACAGAAGTTGAGATTCCTTCCCTTCGGATCATCGCCGAAGCAAAGATTGATGATGATGAATGGGTCAAAACCCGTCTGGAACAGTTAAACCTGATTGATGAAAAACGATTGGCCGCAGTATGTCATGGTCAATTGTATCAAAGAAGAATAGCAAGAGCATACAACAAAAAGGTGCGTCCACGGAAGTTTGAAGTGGGTCAACATGTGCTGAAACGTATTCTTCCACATCAGGTTGAGGCAAAAGGCAAATTTGCCCCAAATTGGCAAGGACCATTCATTGTGACCAGAGTATTATCGAATGGTGCACTATGCTTAACAGATATTGAAGGCAAATGCATATACATGACGATCAATTCTGACGCGGTAAAGAGATATTATGCATAACTTTTTGAATGTTTGTATTTAGCATTATTTCGAAGATTGGAATGACAAAGGCAATTTATTTTGCTATCCAAACACTATACCCTTTGCTTCCCCTTTGAGCCATATTTGTTTCTTTCCTACCCTCTCTTGGAATCAATGAAAATCAAATATGAAATAATAATAATAAAAAATAAAAAAAATAAAAAAAAAAGTAAAAAAAAGGAAAGAAAATCACTATTATTTAGTGAACTACGTTTGACCTGATTCCTCAAAGAAGGATACGTAGGCGCCTCACGGCTCGGTCATAGGGTGCACGATATGCATAATGTGCACAAAAAGAAACATTAAGAGACCCCAATCAAGAAACTGGAGCAGGAATTGTATTGGAAATAAGAAAAAGATTCCAAGAGTTGTAATTTTAAACCCATATCAAAGCTGTTTAACTTTTTGATACCTTTCCATTTCCATCCACATACCAAAAAGACCTTTCGATCAATCTTAGAAAAATGCTGAGTCAAGCAAATGAAGATGGTTCATAACACTCTGGTCCAAACAAGAAAAGAAAGAGAAAATGAGAGAGTCTTATAGGTGAAAACCCACACGAGCACCATAAGACGACGGAAGTTGAGAGAAAGTAAAATGAGAGAGTCTTATAGGTGAAAACCCACACGGGCACCATAAGACGACGGAAGTTGAGAGAAAGTAAAATGAGAGAGTCTTATTGGTGAAAACCTTCGCAGGCACCATAAGGCGAAAAGGAAGTAAGAAATGAACAAATGAGGAAGGTTTGTCGGTGAAAACTCTTTGAGATATTGCAAGTCAAACAGGTCTGTAAAATGAAAATGAAGTTGGGTTATGGAAATTTTGGGGAAAACAAAATGAGACAATTGAAAGGAGATTGATTAAAAAGACTGGGTTGATTAATCCAAATTGCATACCATGATCATTGGCGCCAGTGACTCCAATCAGATAAGTCCTTTATTCCTTCTCCAAAAAATCATACAAATTTGGATTTTTCTTTTCATTCTAGATTGTCGAAATCATCATGTTTTCGTCACTAACAATCTTACTCTTCTAAAGCTTTTGAGATGAGTTTTGTTCCAAACAAATAAGAAAGAATGTCAAGGTATACTATCAAGATTCAAGGTTGCATAGGACAAAAATACGGCCAAGATGGGCAGGAGGTAATAAAAAATAATAAGATATGGGTGTAAGAAAAATCAAAAGCGGATCAGCAATGTCAGGAGAACATATGATTACGGTTAAAAGGGTTTGAAGGAAAACATATAGATGGGGATCCAATAGATAAAGATCAATTACAAGGAAAAACAGTCTTTTCAACCATTCCAAGGCAATAAAACAAGACGAAGAGGAGCCCCACCGTCGGCAAGAATGCCCCAGTTAACCACCCTGCTTTAAACTAACGAAGTTTTCTTTGATTTGAAACAGGGGCAAAAACAACATTATGTCAGGAAACACCCGGACAAAGAATTAAAAAGAAGTCAGGCGTCCACCTGGAGAATGAGGATGAAGAGATAAAGAAGAAATCAGGCGTCCACCTGGAGAATGAGGATGAAAAATTAAAAAGAAGTCAGGCGTCCACCTGGAGAATGAGGATGAAAAATTTAAGAATTAGAAATCAGGCGTCCACCTGGAGAATGAGGATGAAGAATTTAAGAAGAAGTCAGGCGTCCACCTGGAGAATGAGGATAAAAAAAATTATTAAAGAAGAAGTCAGGCGTCCACCTGGAGAATGAGGATGAAAAATTTAAGAAGAAGTCAAGCGTCCACCTGGAGAATGAGGATGAAAAAATTAAAGAAGAAGTCAGGCGTCCACCTGGAGAATGAGGATGAAGAGATAAAGAAGAAATCAGGCGTACACCTGGAGAATGAGGATGAAAAATTAAAGAAGAAGTCAGGCGTCCACCTGGAGAATGAGGATGAAAAATTTGAAGAAGAAATCAGGCGTCCACCTGGAGAATGAGGATGAAGAATTAAAGAAGAAATCAGGCGTCCACCTGGACAATGAGGATAAAGATTTAAGAAGAAGACAGGCGTCCACCTGGAGAATGAGGATGAAGAAGTAAAGAAGAAATCAGGCGTCCACCTGTAGAATGAGGATGAAGAATTAAAAAAGAAGTCAGGCGTCCACCTGGAGAATAAGGATGAAGAATTTAAGAAGAAGTCAGGCGTCCACCTGGAGAATGAGGATGAAGAATTGAAGAAGAAATCAGGCGTCCACCTGGAGAATGAGGATGAAGAATTGAAGGAGAAATCAGGCGTCCACCTGGAGAATGAGGATGAAGAATTGAAGAAGAAATCAGGCGTCCACCTGGAGAATGAGGATGAAGAATTAAAGAAGAAGTCAGGCGTCCACCTGGAGAATGAGGATAAAGAATTTAAGAATAAGTCAGGCGTCCACCTGGAGAATGAGGATGAAAAAAATAAAAATAAAGAAGAAGTCAGGCGTCCACTTGGAGAATGAGGATGAAGAATTAAAGAAGAAGTCAGCGTCCACCTGGAGAATGAGGATGAAGAATTAAAGAAGAAGTCAGGCGTCCACCTGGAGAATGAGGATGAAAAAATTTAAGAAGAAGTCAGGCGTCCACCTGGAGAATGAGGATGAAGAATTGAAGAAGAAATCAGGCGTCCACCTGGAGAATGAGGATAAAGAATTTAAGAAGAAGTCAGGCGTCCACCTGGAGAATGAGGATGAAAAAAATAAAAAAAAATAAAGAAGAAGTCAGGCGTCCACCTGGAGAATGAGGATGAAGAATTAAAG
Organism: Nicotiana tabacum; assembly: GCF_000715075.1. Classification (NCBI taxonomy): domain Eukaryota; kingdom Viridiplantae; phylum Streptophyta; class Magnoliopsida; order Solanales; family Solanaceae; genus Nicotiana; species Nicotiana tabacum. The sequence continues at coordinate 207,044,507 of NC_134101.1, forward strand.
AAGAAGTCAGGCGCCCACCTGGAGAATGAGGATGAAGAATTAAAGAAGAAGTCAGGCGTCCACCTGGAGAATGAGGATAAAGAATTTAAGAAGAAGTCAGGCGTCCACCTGGAGAATGAGGATGAAAAAATTTAAGAAGAAGTCAGGCGTCCACCTGGAGAATGAGGATGAAGAATTGAAGAAGAAATCAGGCGTCCACCTGGAGAATGAGGATGAAGAAATGAAGGAGAAATCAGGCGTCCACCTGGAGAATGAGGATGAAGAATTGAAGCAACAGAAGTCAGGCGCCCACTTGGAGAACAAGGGAATATAATTGAAGTATTGAAATCAAAAGCCCGCTCGTATGAGAAAGGAGCACACTTAGAGTCAATAAAGCAGAGGAGTCCAACAAAGTCCCCAGCAGGAAACAACAAGAGTCCCAAACAGAGAAAGAAAATACGGGACACAATGAAAAGGAATGCGGAATAAGCCAAATGCCCAAGAGTCACCAAGATATCAAGACAACAAGAAATGCAAGGGCATGATCTAGATAAGATTTTATAATTCATGTACCATAGTCTAGTTTAGCTTTTGTATTACCTTTGAAGTAAGGTGTAATAAGGAGGTCAGCAAGCAGTAAAAGCAGCACAAAACAACAGTAACATCACAGTCCCACGGTAGTCCCAGCTACCCAAAACTTCCCGATCTACATTGACCTGATTCCTTTATAGCCAAGGATATGTAGGAAACCTTTGAAGCAGAGGTTCGGTCAAATCTTTCAAAAGATGCTTCCCACGGAGTATTTGAACGGGCAAAAATCGCTCGTATCCGCTCACTTTATCTTTGCACGAAAACTCTTCGAGTTTCCGCGCAAAGAGGGGCAGCTGTGAGCACGTGATTTTTGCCTCACGAAAACAACTCCAAAATAAATCAAAAATAAATAAAACAAATCTCTTTTAGTGTGCAATTTTTAGAATTTGTGTGGTGTTTGTTAATTATTTGTGTTGTCCGTAAATGTTTGCTTTGTTATAATTAAACAAAATTAAAATAAAAATACATGTTTCATGCATATCTAGGATTTAATTATGCACTTAATAATTGATTTAAAAATAAAATCACAAAAATATGCATTTATCCTATTTTAAATGTTTCACTGTGTGATTAATGTTTTGTCTATGTGTTAATAGTTGTTAAAAGTAATTAATATTTTGTAAGAGTAATTTTGTTTTTATAATTTTAATTAGGATTTTTATAATTGAAGAATTAAATTGAAAACTAAAAAAAAGTGGAAATTAAATGGGCAAAACGGATCTGGGCCAAAAATCTTAAATAAAAATCAGGCGCAAACAATTTCAATCCTCCACAGCCCAATCCCAACACTCCCATGTCTAGTCCAATTCAAACGAACCAAACGACAGTGTTTGGTCGTATTTCATCAAGGGCCGTTGGATCAAATCCATCCAACGGCTGAGATCTTACAACCCTTACCCATAATCCCTACCCGATCCAATACCCGGGCTGACCCCTTTCCCCCAACTTAAACCAAACGACATCGTTTGGTTAAGTGAATCGATCTCAACCGTGCATCTTAATTGATCCAACGGATGAGATCAATCCACCCCACTCGTATATAACTCCAATCCACACCCCAGCCCCCCAAACCAAATACCCCACCCCTATGTCTTGTTCATCATCTCTTTCAAGAGATCTGATGAACTCCGCCATTTACCACCGTACACCGCCTACCGGAAATCGCCTCACGGCGGTTCCGGTAGTCCAAACAACCCCACCTTAACACCCCAGACTCCTCACAACCTCCTCTTCACGGATCTGGCATTAGTTTCCTTCGAATCAGGCCCCAACTCTTCGAATCGTAAATCGAAGGTTGGCCTGAAAACCTTATCTTCTCCAATGGCCTCCAAAATAATACCACAGCTTCCCCTAAATACCCTCACCACGGATCTATTAGTAGCATGGCTCGAATCCTACTGGAACTGCTCGAATCTTCATTTGAAGATTCGAGTGAAACCTGACCCTATCCCAACCTACCTCAAACTCACATCAGTTATCCACCTGACCCCCCCTCGTGCCTAGAACACCATTGGTTTGACTCGAATATACCTAGAAATGTTCGGATTTGAAATCAAAAAATCTGAAACCCTAAAAATTTCCAGTCATGGAATTTTTCCAATTCAAGTGAGGGATTGAGGTCTAAGAGACTTTAATTGAGGTATTCTCAGTTGAGAATACTTCGAATAAAGTCTGTTTAGCCTCAAAAGGTCCAAATCCAAGTTGACCCTGTGTCCGTGTGAATTTAAAGATTCAAAGGTATTTTTGCTATTTCTTTTTATATTCTATGTATATATTGTTGCCTGTTTCAGTAGCTGGTGTAAGTTTTCATATTTGTTTAGTTGATTCCGTGATTCTGTCTCATACCCATCTATTTGATCAGAATTATACTATTGTTTCTGTTGATTATGATTGTTTATAGTATGTGTAATCGACTCGATTAAGTTCGTCGATTAGTTATTTTGTAAATTCTTATTACCTTTAATGCTGATTGTAATACTCTGTTGTCTGTTTTGGTTGTTAACATTTTGTTGAAGTCAGTTAATTAGTTCTTCCCAACTAGTTATTTCTTGTTTAATAAGTCAGAAAGATTGTCGATCATTTATGTATTGATTTCTGGGCAGTTAGTTTCAAAACTGACAATGCTCCTGTGTTTGTTTGATTTTAGTCCAATGTTGAAATTCAGTTTGATTGATATGCTGAATTCAGTATAATGTTGTTGTGATGTTGAGTTGAATTCAAGTTCACAAGGGTTGGGTAAATACAATTGTATTAGGAGGTTAATTATAGGATTGGTTATAACTGCTTGAACAGATTGTAAAACCTGTTCTATATCAGATTCTGATTTTTGTATTAAGGGCAGTAATAATAGTAGGATTTCAGGGGTATTTTGGGAATGAAACAGTGAAAGTAATATGATAATGTTAGTGTGATGTTGGTGGATTGTTAATGGCTATAATCTAATAGGATAATAGGAAACCAAAGGAAGTGGAGGGGCTGAAAATAAAGGAAAGGTATCCTTAGTGCTGTTTGAATAAGAAAAAGCAGTTCAGTGGCAGATTTTAAGGGAAAATCTGCCTTAGATAACAAGAAGGGGGTCCAGGCAGCATTTAAGAGAAGGGGGCGCAGACCTGTATAAATACAGGGACAGATTTTAAGAGAAAGAAGGAGATTAGAAGGGAGATCTGATTTTAGAGAGAGATTTAAGAACTCAGATTTTAGGACTGAGATATTGAAGAAAAGAGAGAAAGAACTGAGATTTTAGAGAGAGATTTTGAATACACAGAAGAGAGACATTAAGAGAAAAGAGAGAGGAAAACTGAACAGAAAAATCAGAAATAGGAATCTGAAACAGATAGAAGAAAGAAACTGAAATCTGAAATGTTATTTTTCTAGAATCTATCCGTTTGTTTGTTTGTGGATATTGTTCGGTTTAAATCTGAAATTTTTCTCAAATTTCTGTCACTGTTCATCTGGGTTAACGGGTCTTGTTCAGACCTGCTGTGTTATTGGTATATTCTGTCGGTGTTTTGTTGCTGCTATTACTGCTGAAATTTACTTCTTCTACCTTCATTTCCAGGTACATATCTGTAAACTCATGTCATGCAAAGCTTTCAACATGACAAACAAATGAAGCTTGAATTGTAATTTTGTCTTCTATTCGTTTAAGCTCATTAGTTTAATTTTCAGTTTTGTTTCATGTTAGTTAACTAGTAGTGAATTCGACACGAGGGCTATAAGTTAATTGTCTTATTTTGAAATTCGTATAAAAGCTTTGTAATAATGTTATCCATTTCGAAATCTCATTAGTTTAGTTATATTTGAATTGTCAAAATAGGGAACATGGCAGAAAGTTGGTCACTATTTAAACTTTATGGTATTGTTAGTTAGGTACAGCATAATATGGAAATGTCAAGGAAAAATACATTATTAGTTTATTTTATTAGTTAATTAGTTGTTGTTTAAAGCTAGATGATGTTGGTTGCATTTTGCTATATTATGGCATAACAATGGTTATGTTTATAATCAATAGTTGAAAGATGCATTAGTAAAATCCGCTATGTTCATAATGTCAAAATATGACAAATAATGTTGTATGCAATATCATTTTATTAAGTCAACAGGTAGATTTGTTCTCTTTCTTAATAACAAATGGCCTAGGAATTTATACAATGCGAAAGTTAGTGTTTAGCAATAGTTCACATAAATTGAGAATCAAATTGGTTTGATTATATATATATATATCCTACACTCAATCATAAGCAGAATTAACCAAATAATCATGCATATCGGATTAAGAACAAGTGATGTGGAAGAAGGTTAGGCTTATAAATTGTAATGATTTTAAGAATGTAATATAGTATTCGCTACAAATAAAATAATAAATATTCTTCGAAAACATCTCTTCCTTTCATAAAATCAAATTTTTTAGTCTCATACGCAATTTCACTTTTTGGGTATACATATATTGTATTTACGAGAAAAATGGTAGTCTTAATCACACTTTGTTTATTTTTAATCCTAAAATTTGAATGGCTCGAAAGAATATAATTCACACGTGAAAATATAATCAGCGGTCAACATTTAATAAATTGTGAATTCTTTTCAAAGAATTTAAGGGCACCTTAAATAGGGATTTCTCATGATTTTTACATAAAAATGTATGGATATAATAAACAATTTGTGGAAAATCTATACTACCATTAAGAATATTTTGCGTAATTAGGGATGCGTTCGCGTAACCTGATTATATTTCTAAAAGCAATTCGAATTATGCGTTCGCGCAACTTCGAGCGAACATTTTAATAAAAAAGGGGTTTCTCCGAGGATGTTGAAATAATTTCATATAACCCGAGATGTGCAGTTCATTGTTTAAATACAAGGGTGACGATGTTCTTAATTTTATTTTAAATTTTGAACGTATGATATTTTGATAAAAAATATAATATTGTCATTCTTATTGTGTACACGTATGCGTGACATGATTCTTTACGTTTATAAAAATATATAAGGCGAATATACGTACGCGTGATTCGTTTCAAGAAAATCTTTAATTTATAAACAATCTAAATGAAAGCGGTAATAAAATCATGCAATAAAAATATATTTAACAAATCAAGATAATTAAGGCCAAAAATAAAAATAGTTAAGCGACCGTGCTAGAACCACGGAATTCGGAAATGCCTAACACCTTCTTCCGGATTAACAGAATTCCTTACTCAGGATTTCTGGTTCGCAGAATAACAAACAGAGTCATATTCTCCTCGATTCAGGGATTAAAACCGGTGACTTGGGACGCCTTAAAATTCCCAGGTGGCGACTCTGAAACAAATAAACGAATCCCGTTTCGACTGTCCTTCAATTGGAGAAAACTCCCCACGCGCCCCCGCGGGGAGGAAAAAGGAGGTGTGACAATCATCAACAGGATTTTTCGCTAAGTGATATGCTAAAGCTTGAGCTTTTATTGCCGTGCGGGTGACATAGACTATGTCAAACTCGGTGAGCAGTATTTGCCATTTCGCTAACCTCCCCGTGGGCATCGACTTTTGGAATATGTACTTCAAAGGATCCAACCTAGTGATGAGATAAGTGGTGTAGGCCAACAGGTAATGCCTAAGCTTCTGAGCGACCCAAGTTAGGGCACAGCAAGTCCTTTCCAAAAAAGTGTATTTGGCTTCGTAGCTAGTGAACTTCTTGCTCAAATAGTATATTGCCTGCTCTTTCTTCCCCGTCACATAATGTTTCCTGAGGACACATCCGAAGGAATTCTCCAAGACTGTCAAATATAAAAACAATGGCCTCCCAGGTTCGGGTGGGACCAAGACTGGCAGATTCGACAGATATTCTTTGATTTTGTTGAAGGCTTCTTGACACTCATCTGTCCATTTAATCGCCACATCTTTCTTTAACAGCTTAAATATGGGCTCACATGTGGACGTCAACTAAGCAATGAACCGGCTGATGTAATTCAATCTTCCCAATAGACTCATAACCTCTTTCTTGGTTCTCGGAGAAGGTAAATCCCGAATAGACTTTATCTTTGTTGGATCTAGCTCGATGCCCCTCCGACTGACTATGAATCCCAAGAGTTTCCCAAACAGAACTCTAAATGCACATTTGGCTGGATTTAACTTCAAGTCGTACTTTCTCAGATCCCGAACATGGTTGTCCTACATTCTAGATTTAATGATCACATCGTCCATATACACTTCTATTTCTTGGTGCATCATGTCATGAAAGATGGCAATCATAGCCCTCATGTAAGTCGCCCAGCATTCTTCAAACCAAAAGGCATGATCCTGTAACAATAGGTGCCCCAGGGTGTAGTGAAGGCTGTCTTTTCCGCATCTTCTTTATCTATCAAGACCTGATGGTACCCAGCATAAAAATCCATAAAAGACTGTATCTCATGTTTGGCACAACTGTCAATAAGGATGTGGATGTTTGGCAAAGGGAAGTTGCCTTTGGGACTTTTTTTGTTTAGATCCCGATAGTCAACACACAATTGAGTTTTCCCATATTTCTTTGGCACAGGAACCATATTAGCCAACCATGTGGTGTATCAGACCACTCGGATCACCCCCGCTTTTAATTGTTTGGTGACCTCTACTTTGATCTTGTCATTGATGTCAGTTTTGAACTTCCTCTGTTTTTGCTGGACAGGGGGATGATCAGGGTAAGTTGGCAATTTATGCACCACTAAATCAACACTTAGTACTGGCATATCATCATAGGACCAAGCAAACACATCTTTGAATTCGAACAAAAGTTGGATCAATGCATCCCTAGTTCTTTCATCTGTGTGAATGCTTATCATGGTTTCTTGGACCTCTTCTGAATTACCCAAATTAACCGGCTCGGTTTCATTTAAGATTGGCTTAGGTTTATTCTCAAATTATTCCAGTTCTCAGTTTATTTCCCTAGAAGCCTCCTCTTCATCATATTCCGGTTCTTGATTTATTATTTCATAGTGAGACAGCATACTATGAACTGGGCATGAAGTCCGCAAGCATGTAATGTTATTTAAGTCCGCATTATTAGAACTAAAAGAAAGAAATAAGAAAAGTAACAAAAATCAGAAAGAATAAAGAAAGAGATTCATAGACGATGAAATATTGATTTCATTTCATTGAATTTGAAGATAAAAGGGTTTACATTGAAATTTTAGATAATAAACTAAAGGAAACATTCGAGTTACACTCTGGAATAACTCGGAATGCAGAAAAAGTGGCAAGACTGGACTACTGGAATTCCCCCCTGATTGGGAATGGAGTAGCCTTCCAATTTTGCAGCTTGGCATCGGACCCCGTGAATTGCACCTCTGCATTTATCGGGCCTTCACCAGGTTGGACCATGTGAGCTTCATATAAAATTTGCCTCATGGTTCCACATATGTCCTCAATTTTCTCGGCCATGAAGGCCTCATCTTCTTCTTCTTCGGTGTACTTGGGCTTGACAAATGTTTTGTAGAGATGGGGGACCGGCTGAGGTAACACCTAACCATTGCTCTTTAATTCATTTGCCCATGTCACATTAGTTTCTGTGGCGTGAAAACCCACACCGAAGAACTTCTCGCTGGCAGCTAAAGTGATAGGTTGTGTGATACCTTGCAATGATGCCCCAAATCCCTTCCCAGGCTTATAACCATGCTTGATCATTTCAGTAGCGACCGTGATTGACGCATTTGACAAAAAGGGTTGAGGACATGGGCTTCCTTCCTCACATTGATCTGCGACCACAACCTCAAAAGCCTGATAGACTATGTGCTCGCTACCTTTCCTAGCTTCGAGACATGGGACTGACTGGTCCTGGTAAATTGATTGCTCGTCTTCTCCATGACCCACAATTTCCTAATCTTTGTATTCAAACTTACCATTTAGTGGAGGGTATAAGGTACAGCCCCTGCAGCATGGATCCAAGGCCTTCCTAAGAGAAAATTATAGGAGGTATCTATGTCCAAGACCTGAAATGTCACTTCGAAATCCACAGGACCGATGGTCAAGATCAAATCAATCTCCCTATTGTGTCTCTCTTGATGCCATCAAAAGTATGCACACAAACATTATTAGGCTTGATTCTATCAGTCCCAATTTCCATTCTTTGCAAAGTTGAGAGAGGGCATATGTCGACCCCGGATTCGCCATCCACCATGACTCTTTTCACATAGTACCCTTCACACTTGACTGTTAGATGAAGAGCTTTGTTGTGGACAGCCCCTTCTGAGGGCAAGTCATTTCTCCTAAATGAAATCCGGTTGACTTCGAAGAATCGTTCCGCCATCCTTTCCAGTTGCTCAACAGTGGTTTCAATCGAAACATATGTTTCATTTAGGGTCTTTATCAAAACTTTCTGATACTCAGTCGAGCTTATCAGCAGAGAGAAGAGCGAGACCTGAACGGGAGACTTCCGGAGTTGGTCAATTACCTTGTAGTCCGCAGTTTTCATTTTTTGAAAGAATTCCTCTACTTCTTCGGCACTGACTAGCTTTTTAAGTGGAAATCGCTTCTGTTTGGCATTGTTCACTTCTTTCAGATTGAAGTACTTTCCAGATGGGTTGGTTTCATTTAGTTCCCCTATGATTTCTTTTCCTTTGTACATCACTACCTCTCTATTGTAAGTCCAGGGGACGACAGTGGGATCCTTCATGGGCTTCTGTAGTGCGCGGCTGATAACCATGGGCTCATTCAGCCTTGGTGAAATTACCGGCCCTTGTGCCACATAAGTCCCTCTTGGTACTTACATCTTAGGTCTCTTGTTTAGCTCGAACCTCTTGGGGGGACTCAACACCAATTGTTCTTATTTGGAGGCCCGGGAAATATAAAGAATCGCATCGTTAGGGGGTACTTCCCCTGTTTTGATTTCCACCGTCTTTTCTGCACTTTGAGGGGCGGAGTTACCCTTATTCTCCCCCTTGTCTTGCTTTGCATCCGCCTTTGGCTTCTTTTCAACAGAGGCGATGGCAATGATGGCTTTTAGAGCTAGGTCAAACTCCTTATCTTCATAAATCATCCCAATAACTGGTCGTTGGTGTGAGCCGGCAATGGGTTATTGGTCACATTGGGGATCTCTTCATCTTTTAGAATTACCCTCTTTTGCTCTATTAAGTTTTCGATTGCCCTTTTGAGAGTCCAACAGTCTTCAGTGTCATGCTCTTCCGCTCCTGAATGGTAAGCACATCGAGTACCGTATCGGTAGTAGGGCGACTCTGGGTTTTGCCTGGATTGGGGTACGGGTTGCAACAAACCCATTTGGACCAGTTTAGGGAAAAGGCTAGAGTATGATTCATCAATAAGCGTGAAGTTTGTTCTTCTAGGTGGCTCCCGGGCACGGGCATTGTATGGAAAATTATTTTGAGGAGTACGGGGATTACATGGAGCTTGGTGAGGAGGGTTATTTCTAGGAAGTGGAGCGAGGTTTTGGTTAAACTATTGTTGTTGCCGAGCGTATGGTTGGGCTTTTATCACCGCATAAGGATTAGGAGCCATGGTATAAGCCACATCCTGGTGAGGATAATAATGTTGTGGAGGGTTCGGTGGGAAGTAACCTCAGAGTTGACGGGGGTTCCTCGGACTTGAAGCCACCATCGCCACTTCTTCTTTATTATTTCTATTTGCTACACCCCCTGACCCGCTATGGATTTCTTGGGATGTAGCTCTTATAGCAGACTGACTCAATATGCAGCCTGTCTTCAAACCATTTTCGACCATCTCCCCAATTTTGATATACTCAGCAAACGGCTTTCCCATTGCAGACATCATATTCTGAAAGTAGTCCGCCTCTTGGGCTTGTTAAAAAACATTGACCATCTCGGTCTCGTCCATCGGGGGCTTCACCCTTGCCGCTTGTTTGCTCCACTTAACAGCATATTCTCATAAACATTTCGAAGACATCTTTTTGAGATTAGACAAGGAATTTATGTCTGGAGCTATGTCTATGTTGTACTGAAATTTTCTGACGAAATCTCGAGCCAAATTATCCCATAAGTGCCAGCGATACATGTCTTGATCCATGTACCACTCAGATGCAATGCCAAATAGACTCTCTCCGAAATAAGCCATTAGGAGCTCTTCTTTTCCGCTTGCCCCTCTTAATTGATTGCAATACGTCTTGAGGTGCGTTATGGGGTCCCCGTGCCTGTCATACTTTATGAACTTGGAGGTCTTGAAACCGATAGGCAAATGCACATGCGGGAACATACATAGATCAGCGTAGGATACACTCTTTTGGCCACTCAAGCCTTGTATATTCTTGAGGCTCTATTCCATGCTCCTCATTTTCTGAGTGATTTTCTCTTGCTCGGGGTTCTTTGTAGCCTTCTCTTGTCCTGCGGTAAACTCGTAGCGGGGTTATTGAGGGTAAGAATTGGTGGTAAAATGGGTAGGGTCTGGTGGAAAAGATGGTACTTGGAAAGTGAAGGATGATGGATCAAAGCTTGGCCTGGGCAAAGTTGGCTATGATGTAGCTGAGGTTGGTGGTGCGGTGAATATGTTAGAGGCCACTCTCGAAATCACCTGAGGGCAAACCTCAGAAAATGTTCCGGCGAAGTGAACTGGGATGCTGGGGCATCCAAATGGGGTATTCAGGTAACTTATTGGGATGTTGTAAGTTCCTCTTGCTCTCGGAAGTAGCTCGGGGAAACCAGGTATGGCACTTGGCGGCTCTCTAACGTTGGACCAAGCATCCCACATTTCCAACATGCGGAGGCGTAATGCCCTATTCTCTTCAGCATCCACTGACTCTAAGGTTAGGATAACCGATAGCAGGCTATCCTCTGGGATGGAAATTGTTGGTAGATGACTTTCTGATAACATTTTGACAATTCCCTTGGATCATGTAAAGTAAGGGTGCAAAGCCAGGTTACCACAAAACCAACCACCTTAGAAGAGAACTTATACTCAACAGTAAACATAACAAACCGGTTAGTTTGAAGCAATTAGCACATAGAGAATCACACATTCGGGGTGTGATGCACCTATACAGTTAAATGTGTTTCTACATGTTTTGCAACGATTGCATGTCTCATCCCGACTTTTGTTTATCTCCCCGCTCTTTTCTCTTGCTCTCTCTTGCACTCTCTTATATTCTCTCTTGTTCTCATCCTCTTTTTCTTGTTCTCTCTCTTTTCCTTTTTATTTGAAAAAAAACACCATGACCGGATCCGATTGGGATTGCCTACGTATCATGATGTCGCGTGAATCAGATCATCACGTAGTACAAGGAATGCATGCATTAAATAAATAAACACAATTTTGGTTTTTCTTTAAATTTCATTTAAAAATAAAAATCCTAATCTTTTCTATTACAAATGACTCCATCATACTTTTCTAGTAATTGAAAAATTAAGAACAGACTCAAAACAGACTCTAGAACTGGAAACTGAAATACAGACTCAAAACAAAAATCAAGAATACATAAGTGCTTCTACTCCAGGGGCCTGTGGGACATCAGTCGGTCTCGCGACGGACCTATACACAAGATCCACTTGTAGATGATCCAGGTCATTCATTATTTGGCAAACAAAGGTCATCACTGTGGCGAAGAAGGTGGTTCTAGTCATGTCCTTGCATTCATGGCATTTCATGACAATGTAGTCGGCGATTGCTCTAACTCTTTCCCTAATGATGCCTTTCTCTTGGAGAAAACGTCCAATTTGTTGAGACCTAGCTTCTATCACTTGGGTGTCATGATTGCTCTGGCCCTACAGCTATTGCATATCTTCCTCTAGCTGTGACATTAACGCATAACAATGTTCCCTCTCTACTTTAAAGCTCTTTGTTTGTTTGGCCATCTCATTCTCGAGGGTGGTTAGCTTTTTCTTCAAGTTTGTGAATTCTCCATCATATTTCCTTTTCAATTGCCGGACAAACTCTACCCGTCCCTCTGCGTTCTTTACCAACTGTGTACATGGTCTTGCCAGACTACCCTCGGATTTTTCTAGATCCTCCTCGTACTCAGATATTTTCCTCCTAAGACCATTTATGAGTCTTTCATCTGTTTGGCTCCTTTCCTGATTCTCGGCAAATATCTTCAATTTTTCGATCTGGGCTCGAAGGGCTCTGTTTTCTTGGGCCAACTTCTTCATTTCCCCTTCATCAGCAGCAGCATGTACACTACTATCAAATTTGAGATCCCTGATTTGCCCCTCCAATTTGCTTATCTTGGCCCTGTAGCTTGCCTTTTTTGCCACCCAATCCCATTGCTCTTGCTCTCCATCAGTGAATTATTGTACATGGATCCTCTTTGCGGGCCGTTCAGGATCTTGATGGACTTGAAACCTTTTACCGTACCAAGCCGTGTAACTAGGCATTAATTCGCCTTTGGACAAATTCTGCACCCGAGTCTGTGGCGCTAGGAACCGACACTGATGCCAAATCTGGAGAACCCTTTCTTATGGGAATACAGCTTTTGGACCTAGTTCGATGACTTGTTGACTCAAATCTTTATCATGGGGGATAGTTTGGTACCGGCCTAGCTGGCACAGAACCCTGTGTGGAGCATACGGCTGAATACTCCGAAGACCCATCAATAGAAGAAATCATACTTCGACCGACAAATAAATGACTTCAGTGACTAGGAGCCAACCGAACGTCCATTCAATTTTGCTTGCAGTCAAAGAACTCAAATGCGCGAACCATGCCTCCGTACCCTCTGGATACCCATGACCCATCATCCGGTTTTCATGTTCTTCAATGCAATTAAGCCTAATCATACCATAGTTCATGTACCTCGGACGATGGCAAAGGTGTTCTTCCATCCAAAGTTGTAAAAGCATGTTACAACCCTCAAAGAATTTTCCCCCCGCTAAGCAAACGGTTAGAGCTCGATAAATCTCTGCTAGGATCATCGGTAGAATGGTGCCATTAGCCATTTTAGTCATGAAGTCGGCCATTCCCTCGAGCCCCAACTCTATATTTCCATCCTTTCTTAGGCAAATTAAGATGCCCAGGAATGCCACTATAAAAGCTAGTCCCCGATATGCTTCACATTTACCTTTGTTCCCTGAATGGGTTAGACCAGTATCTAGAGCCTCAAAATCGTGGGAATCCCCGTAACGCGGTATAAGAAGTAGAATGTGCAAAATCCCTCAGCCAAATTTCCATCCTTAACTTCCTGACTAATACTCAGAAGGTCTAGAAACTTATGAGGAGTCACCACTCTTGGTGCCACTGGGTACCGACTTCTGAGATTCCCACTGAGACCGGCATAGCCCGCTATTTCCTCAAGCGTAGGGGTTAGCTCAAAATCAGAAAAAATGTAACACATTATGTGCCAGGTCCCAAAAGGGTTTTAAAGCCTCAATTATATCCAACCTGGGCTTAGTCTCCAAAAGACTAACGAGACCGCCCAAAGCTTTTATCACAGTATCTCTGCTGACTTTTCCTAAGTCATTCACCACATATGGAGTTCTAACGGGATTTTCTCGAGGACTGCGAAGGGTTCATTTTCAATAGTGCTCATCCCACACATTTCTTTAAAGTGATTGGTTAAAAGATCATGATTTATTTTAACTCAAGAGATAATTATCGATTTTTCAAAATTGCAATTCAAAACAAAAACACCTTTTGCAGATACCGCCCTTCAACACCTCGGAAAGAAGATTTTAGGGTTGTGCTTGTTAATTGGCCAAAATTTTGAAAAAGGACCATAGGTGGCTATTCTTGCAAAAACAGCCTTCCGGCGTTCTTTTGGGGATATTTTGGCTATTAGATAAGAACGGCATCACCTAATTTTATTTATGACAGAATAACAACATTTCATACCTTTTTGGGTTATTTTTGCAAAAATGGAGTTGGACCCGGTGAGGGTTGCCTACGTATCCCACATCTGGTGAGAATCAAACTTGCATAGTTCGGGCAGTTTTGAGGCAATATAAAACAACACCAAATATCTTTTTTTTAAACAAATTTCTTTTTCCCTTCTTTTTTTTGTAAAACATTTCGGCAGAGTTTCGGTACTTTTTGGACACCAGATTTTCTGAGGATGGGTAATTATGCTCTCTTATACCTCAATTTGATTTTTTCTAATTTTTCTCCCTTATTCTAGAAGTCGGTCAACATGCAATCCGAAGCAAATAAATATGCATGTAACAAGTAGAATGCATCAAGATGGTCTTTTGAGTTTGGGTACACCTGTCCTAGACGGACCCAACCCCTGTGTTGAGTCCCCAAAGTCATATGTACGTGATGCAAACAAGCGTTCATACTAGGAATTCGGCATGAGGCTATGTTATACTAGGTTTGAAAACCTGAGTGTATTGTTCTAAACCTGGCTTACCCGAGCGGGCAGCTCGAGCCGGGGGGGAGCGTACCGGGAATACAGAAGCTTCACCGACTTTGCAACTTGTCCGAACCTCGTTCTAAAATTGGGATGTGACTCTAATAGAAAAGAAGTTCCACGAAGTGCACACTTCCTAGATGATTTAGAAGACTCAGAGAGAAGAGGGTTTCGTAACAATTTATATATACAGTTCAATTAATTTCAAAGTGGTAAAAAGCATCATTTACCACATTAAGCTCAAACATATAATAATCAGATAATAAATAAAGCCAAATATAATAGTTTATCCTAAGCTCGAATTCATAAAGCCTGAACCAAAAGTTCTGGGTTATGCATCCCCAGCAGAGTCGCCAGAGCTGTGACACCTCCTTTTTCCACCCCGGAAGGTATATAGGAGTTTTTTCAATTTAGTGACATTATTCGAAATGGGATTATTTTAATTATCAGAGTCTCCACTTGGAATAGTTTATTTGGTGTCCCAAGTCACCGGTTTATTTTAAATCCCAAATAGAGGAAACTTCGACTTTATTTTAAAAGTCTGCGAACCAGGAATTCTAAGTAAGAAATTCTGTTAACCCGGGAGAAAGTGTTAGGCACTCTCGGGTACCGTGGTTCGAGCACGGTCGCTTAAACTATTAATAATTGGCTTATTATCTAATTAATTACATACTTTAAACCTATGTGCCCTTTTACAACTTTTAAACCGCTTTTACTGTTTTTAGGAAAATTCAACGTTATTTAAATTACGTCTTAAACCACGCTACATGAAGTGCACCCGCGGTTTGCGACATGTTTTATTTAACATTGTTGGAAATTGAAGTCGGTCACATGAAATGTACACCCGGATTTTAGCAATTACAAAACACAACTACGTCACGGGAACCGTACCCGCATCCATGATAATTAAAGTAACGCGCCTAAAGCAACTACGAAGATTCAATTTTTAATTACAATATTTGTGAGGGCCAAAGATGATTTAATTTATAGATAGCGCGCCTCAAACCTTTTCTACAAGTGTTAGCTCTTGATCTAATTTTATGAGGGCCATGAATTATAGGTTTTGTTTGGTATGGCGCACCTCAACTTATTGCTTTTTAAAGGAGAATTACACTTAATTAGAATGGCTAAGTTTAAATTAATACTGTTGGGAAAGGATTTGGGCCTGGGCGTTCATTTCTGTGCTAAAACTAAAAGAAAGTACAGTTTTGAAAAAAGGTTTACATTTTAAGGTTTGGCCCAACAGAGAAGGGCACAAGGGGGTTCTTGTCCCTGTTGGAATTTTGAAATAGTGTCTGCCCACATTGGGCTTCAGGCGGGCCTAGTTGTGAATATCCACCGACTGGGCCTATCTACCTCTACATTTCAACTAAACCTTACTCCATGTTTTGCAAAGATAAAATTCGCATCAATTTTAAAAAAAAAAAGACAACCAGAATCGGAACAATACATTTATGCTGGAATTTACAAGGGGGATTTTAGAACTAAGGATCAAATTACTGGGTTTCATGTCCAGACCTACTCGCCTGGGCCTAGACTTGTTTAGGTGGTTCCCAGATTTGGGCCCTGTTGCAAGTCTGGCCCAATTCGCATGTTGGACTGTAATTAATAAAAAAAACTCATATGCTATGGACCTGAACTGAGAATCAAAAATAGTCAAATATTGAATTTAAAACACTCCCATAGTCCATTAAGTTAACAATAGTCCATAAGTTTACAACACATTTCTAAATATATCAAATGTGTCTAAGGGAGGGGATAATTAAGGTAAGGGTGAAATTCCAAAGTCCTTTGAATCAGCTTCAGTTTTGCAAGAAAAATCAGCTATGGGGCTGTTCCTTAGAGACTAAGACTTAGCTCCAACTCTATGGCTTCCTACTACCAAACCAGCCTTGGTTTCAACTTAGACTTTCAAGAATCTAACCATGTTTAAAGGTTAGATTCACAGAAATATCTTCAGATACATGAACTACTACATTATCAAACCAAACTCAAACAAACAATGCAAAGATAAAAGAAGCAAAACAGGGTGATTCATGGGTTTGACCATATTAAGGGTTAAAGTCATGAACCAACAAGGGATTCAACCCTAAGACCTGATATGCTGCCAAAATGATCCAGCGGGAAGGGGAATAATTTAATCCATGAATCTGACCATGTAAGGGTTAGACTCAATGAATAAACCAAAATTCAAATATAGGATCTAAAATGCTACATGACCAATGCAACAAAAGAGAAGTATATATATCAACTAAAGTAAATAAACAACCAATGCTTAACTCATACAAGGAAACAAATAATCATGCTATAAACCAAAAAGACAAAGGATCACTCATTTAAGAAGGAAAATTTTCAATATGGTTGCAACTTCAGTGATAAATCTAGCAAGAAAATACAGATATATAACGTTGGCAAGAAAGAACAACTTGTATTCATCATTAAACTCCATTTACAAACATTTAAACATGGAAGAACATGTGTACCTTGAACAGCAATAGAAAACAACAAGTAAGATGAAAGAAAACTGCTGGAAAACTTGAGAAGAAAGGAAACAACAGCAGTAAACCAACACAGCTACAACAAAGCAAATAGATCCCAGAATTTGAAACCAATCCAATCAGCTTTCAAACCAGAATCCCAGCTAAAGAAACCCAGAAAATACTCTATTTCAAACTGTTTTTAGCTAGTGAAAACCAAAAGGAAGAAGTTTTTGAAATTTTCTAAGATTTCTGAAATCTAGCCTTTTTCACAAAAGAAGAGAGAACTTTTTGCCGTCAAAATGATGTTGAAATCTCTTCTCAATGAATGAGGGAATGTTTCCTTTTATAGAATGCACAAAAAGGCATCAAAAGAGCATATCCTAACCTAAAATTTCTGAAAATCAGGATAGTACAACATCTTTTACAGCTATCTATCCTTTTCCTTATCCAATACCAGCATTTTTGCTAAGGATAGGGACAACTGTCCTTAATACTAGAATCTTCTGATTTTAGCCAATGTGAAAGTCTATTTTTACCCTTCTAATTACTGCCTATTTCAGATTTGTCCAAAGTTATTTTAGTTCAATTAATTTAAAACATTCAACTAAGTGATTAAGTTGCCTAATGATATTGCAATTCATCAATCTAGGGTTTAAATGGTTGTTCAGAGGCTCAAATCTAAGCTTAACATCAATTAAACCTAAGTAATCAAATTTAGGCTCAAAAAGTTATTGAAATCTAGCATTTTTAGGCCAAGGAAACTACAAATCTAAACCAAGCTAAATTCAGAATAATGAAAAAATGAAAATTAATCTGGCTGCAACTAAAGAAAGCAGGAATTGGCTAAAATAGGCTATTGATTAGCCTTTTAACATAGAACTTGCAAGAACAACCAAAATAAACAAAACAACAGCAAGAATTAAACATAAAAGGAGAAACAGGAATAGGCGAATTATAAGAAAACTAAACCTAATCATTTTAATCTAACAATCTGGACCCATGCAACATTGAAATCCTAGAACATACAATTAAAGAAGCTAATAGACAGAAAACCTAAATTATGCGGCTAAGTCAAGCAGTTAAAATAAAAAGGGGAAAACTAAACAAAACCAAGAGGAAACTAAAGAACAAAAACAAACAAAAAAATGTTATAAGAAATTACCTAATGCCTAATTCATTCAAAGATGAACACTAAACCAACTTCGAACTCTAATCCCGACTTTCGAAGTACAAATAAACTTTAGACAACCATCAATTCACTGCTCTTATCAAGAGCAATAGATTTATGGAAGTCTTGGGTTCAAAAGCCCAAATAATTGCCTGAATTTTGGAAGTGAAAGAAAAATTAGGGTTTTGGAATCTTGGATTTGAAATTAGATAAGACTGGGGCTGATTCGAAGGGGGCTAAGTGTGGTTTAAGGTTCAGAGGGATGCCGGGGTTGTGGGGTATGAGTTTGGACTGATTTAGAAAAGTTAGGTTTTTTTGGTTATGAATCTCGGATTTGAATTCGAGATTTTTGGTGATGATTTGAAAGAAATGTATTACAGATTTGGAATGATGAGATGATGGGGGTTCTAAGGTGTTAATTCAGAGTAGATTGGAGGTGGTCCGCCGCCGTGAGGTGATTCCCAACTGGCGGACCACGGCGGAGACGGTGAGGAACTGAGGGCGGCTATGGTTCCAGTTGGGTTTGGGCATTAGAGATGAGTGAAGGGGATTGGAATGGGGGGGAGGTAGGCTTGTTCGGACAGTATTATAGTAAATATGGAAACAGTTTCGGGCCGTTGGATTAACAAGATCCAACGGTTGTGGTGAAAGCAAGGTGAAACGGGGTCGTTTTGGGGGTGGAGAATCCTTGACCGGGTAGGCAAAAATTGGGCTTGGGTCAGGGAACGGTTTTGGGTAATTTTGGGGCTGGTTTTGGCTTCAAATAGCCCAATTTAGAAATAAAAACCCCCTTTCTCAATTTTCCTCTTTTATTCCTTTCCTTTTTTTTCTTTTCTTCTCTTTTTTTTTAAAAAATCTTAAATTAAAAATCCTAAACTAATCTAAATTGCAAACTTAAACTAATTACCCAATCACAATAATTATAAAAATTACTCAATCCTAAATTAAAGAGGAAAAATCAATAATCTAAGAAAAAAAATGGAAAAATGGAAAAATGGGCAATTTTTGTGATTTTCATTTTAATAAAATAAATAATTAACTAACTAATCCTAAAAATGTAAATGCAAAACTCTAAATTCAACGCATGGTATTTTTTTATGATTTTAATAAAAATTAAATATGCACAAAAGTGCAAACAATTAATAAAATTCTACAAAAATTCCTAAAAATGGCAAATAATTAAGAAACAATCTATTTTCTTGGATTTTATAGGAGTAGTTCGTATAGGGCAAAAATCACATGCTCACATTGGGTACGCAGGTAAATCTTAGTGCAGCTTTTCATCCTTAAACCGACGGGCAAGCGGAGCGGACTATTCAGACGCTTGAGGACATGTTGCGTGCTTGTGTTCTTGATTTCAAAGGTAGCTGGGATGATCATTTGCTACTCATAGAGTTTGCTTATAACAACAGCTTTCATGCTAGTATCCAGATGGCACCATTTGAAGCATTGTGTGGTAGGAGATGTAGATCTCCCATAGGGTGGTTTGAAGTTGGAGAAGCTGAATTGATTGGGCCGAACCTTGTGCATTAAGATATGGAAAAAGTCAAGATTATCAAAGAAAGGTTGAAAACTGCTCAGAGTCACCAAAAGTCTTATTCGGACATTCGTCGCAGAGATTTATAGTTCAAAGAAGATGATTGGGTATTTTTTAAGGTTTTCCCCATGAAAGGTATCATGCGGTTTGGAAGGAAAGTAAAATTGAGTCCAAAGTATGTCGGGCTGTATAAAATTGTTCAAAGGATCGGTCAGGTGGCATAAAAGCTTGAGCTGCCACCTGAGATGTCATTAGTACACCCAGTCTTCCATGTATCTATGTTGAAGAAGGTAGTGGGGGATCCGTCCACTATTGTGCCAGTTGATTGAGGTTAATGAAGAACTGTCATATGAAGAAGTTCCAGTTGCCATTCTTGACATGCAAGTTTTGAGATTGAGAAATAAAGAAATTGCCTCCGTGAAAGTGTTATGGCGGAACCAGCTGGTTGAAGAAGCCACTTGGGAAGCCGAGTAAGATATGAAACAGAAGTACCCACATTTGTTTGTATAGTCATGTAATAGCTTTTAAGAATTTGGTTCCTATGAACTATGTATCCTTTGATTTGGTCTATGTAAAACTGTCCTGTTTAGGTTATATGTTTCCTATACGGCCATGGTTGTGTCATTACAAGTTTTATCATGTCTATGGGTTGTGTATATGCTGTAGATATGTTTCTGGTGCTCTCTGATAGGTGGATAGGCCTAGTTACAAAGGAAACTCTAGCAAAATTTTTGGAAATTTAGGGAGTTAGCCAAAATTGGGGCTGTTGTATGTTTCATGAAGTGAAAAAGCTGAAGTTGCATAAGGATTGCTAATGAGTGAACCTTGATCCTCATTCGAGGAAGAATGATCTTAAGTGGGGGAGTATTTAAGGCCCCGTGAAATTTCTATTCAAAAACCTGAGATCTCGTAGTGCCAGGTTAGGAATATGTGTTAGAAATTTGTAAAATCCTTCGCGGCGAGCTTGCTCATCGCGGTTCGGACCCTTTTGGATTGATCTGTGCCTTAAAAAGTTTGGGAATAATATTTTTCAGAAAAGCACATTTCTGCGGTCCATTATGCGGTTGTTTAATAACTCTGCGGACCGCATAATCGCTGCAAAGTCAAACACTTTGATGGTTGAATTTGAGGTCAACTATGCGGCTAATTATGCGATCACATAATCAATATGCGGGTCGCATAGTCATTGCAAAATCCCCTTGGAATTTTTGCGACGGGTAATTATGCGGTACATTATGCAACCGTAGAAAAGGTATGCGGACCGCATTCTTGTCGCATACCCGGGTAGTTGTTCAGGCTTTTGGGGTTGTTTTTGCGGTCCCTTTTGTAGGTTGCATGTCCATTATGCGATCGCAGACTGTGTCGGGGCTCCTATTTTCTAATTTTTAAAACTCGACCCCATGCCATTAAAAACACCTCATTAGACCCCTTTTATGCTATTTTACTGCAAATAGAGTGAGAGAGAAAGTATTAGAGGGAGATAGTGATCTTCAACAAGTCCCCACTCAATCCTTGCCCAAACCCTTGAAGATTATCAAGTAAAGCTGCTAGGCCTTTACCCCAAGAGGTAAGAACTTGAGCCCTAACCTTTGATTTCGAAATTCACACCAGAATAAGTAATTAGTAAGTGGGTTCATGGGTATAAGAATGAATTTTCTTGCATTCATAAATGATAATAGGGTATGGGGAGGTTGTGAGGTAAATATTGGGGTGAAAGATGATGAAAATGTCTCACAAAAGAGCCCTAAAATCACAATGCACACTTAGTGCTTGATAATATACTCAAATGAGCTAGAACCTTAATCATGTCTTTAATTCTTGGTTCAATTTGTAAATCTCATCAAATAGATCGAAGTTTAGGAAATTCCGAAATTTATTGTAAGGATTTAAGGAAAGCTCTATTGAGGTATGTATGGCTAAAAACCCATCTTCTTAGAAATTGAGCTTCTATGGTGTCCGTGCAAATGTTGTAAGTCCGAAATTTGATTGATGTAGTACTTGTTATATCAAATGAATTGATGTTGTGAGAATGTATGTGGAAGGTGCGTCTCCATGTGTTTAATATGCTATTCTTTGTAAAATTGAGGATGTGTGGAGAACATGAACTATGTGTTAAAATGCCTAAATTTCAAGTTGAGGTTACATTGTGATTAATACGCCGAACTAGGTAAATTCCTCTCTATGCTTATAACTTAAATTGCTCTTGTTTGTGCCTATGATCTTAAATGGCAAGGTTAATGTTGAAAATGGGAATAATGTGAAACGTGAGTTATGGAATGTGTCCTAGTGCCAAGTACGATGTGGTAATTGTGACTCCAAGTGCCGACAAACTAATACATGTGAAACCAAAAATTGAAGTGAGATGATTAATGGAAAAGGGTAACGTCTCGGTAAGACGGCATAGCCGATCGGGCCGTGATCGTATGCCATGCTACACACATGGTGGCATTGTGTTGATAATTGAAACCGTAAAGTGGGAATAAAATAATGATTGAGGTATATGTCTCAAATGAGGCAGCTTAGTCGATCGGGCCGTGATCGGACTCCGCTCAAGAATGCGGTGGTATTGTGAATGATGATGCAACAACATGGAATGCCCCAACCTAATGTTACGAAAATTATGTGAAAGCTATGTGGACCTTTAATTTTCTAACGTGGTGATTGTTTGAAGCTTTGTAGTCCTTATGATTTCCTTACTCTTGTATGGTTGTTCTTTCTAACAAGATGGTGTTTAGTTATACATACTAGTACTATTCCATTGTATTAACGTCGCTTTTACCGGGGGCGCTACATTTTTGAATAAATGTTGGTGGTTCCATAGCGGACAGTGTCGATCACAGCAAGCAGAGTATCCTCCTCTCAGAAGTCTTGGTGAGCCCCTTTCCTTCAAGGGTTATGTTGTACACTTTTTGTTATAAAATTTCTACTTTTGAGGTATAGTTGGGGCCTTGTTGTCGGCGTTATCATAACTGTCTTTTGTATCCTTAGAGGCTCCGTAGACGTTTGTGTGGGTTATGTTCGGGTATTGGATGGGTCACTGGACTATGTTGTAATTCTAAACTCTTGTTTCCTATAAACTGTAACCGCATAATGCTATGGGAATATACCCACAGGTTTATGGTTTGTGATATAAAATGAACTAACAATGTTGAATGTATGATCTCTCCTAATGTCTAAATAAACGAAAGCATGGTTCCCTTAATCATATTGAGTTGGGTAGAAAGTGTTAAAAAGGTTTTCTCAATTAGGTCCACTAGATTGAGCGCCAGTCTCACATCCCGAGGTTGGGCATGACAATGTATAAATTAATGCAATGCATAACGAAGTAAGTTAGTAAGAATTCTCATAATTACATAAGATCAATATGCCTTCGAATAAACTTTAGCAACTTTGAAACCCATGAACAGAATATATAATAATAGAACACATGGGGAATCAAGAACATAGTCACCCCTAGTACTTCTATGAATAGAGTCATTTATGAAAGTTCTGTGTTTGATCATTTCGTTTGTATCATATGGATCATGCCAAAAGGAAAGAATGGATAGACTTAACATACCTTAACTTCATCAAGTCCTTAGTACCTTCCAAGAAATTCTTCAAACAAATCAACTTAATCTACCATATCATAAGGAGATTCAAAATCAGTGTTGAGTAAAGGCTAAGTCCGTAAATTAAACTAGTAGCTCGTTTATGTAAATTTGGGTAGCATCTCCCCAATAACAAGAGCCTCCTCCAATATCATATACCAACAACAATGACCAGAGAAATCCAGCAATACATAATTATTAATAACGAGACACCATAAAATAACAACAAGTCACAACTACTTCACGACGAATGACAAGTTCCAATTGGAATTTGTATACGCCATATCATCCCTTATAGACTTCTTACTTTAACTTAATAGTATCATTAGCATGATAATGAATTCGTTCATTAATGATTCCAGCCTTATACCATATATTTATAACAAGGAAAATAATCCACAACTCCAATTATCCTCAGATAGCAACTTTATTCACTAGTTCATGTCTAGTCCATCCATTTAACTTAATAAATATCAAGATAACCTTAAGAAGAAGCAAGAACAAAATATAATTACCTCCTACAGTAGATTCAAGTTGAAATCTATGTTATATTTATCTTACAACAGCCCAACACACCCTAATCACTTCATACCCAAAATACAACTATAGTAGTGTCAAACACCCCGAAAATATTACAAAGAACGACTTATCCACCATTTCGCCATAATGTGGTTTTTCTCCACACCATTTCTCCTTCAAAACTCCATTAAACAACAGCAAAATAGACAGACCAAAAGTAACACAAAACAACCCACAAAATAATCCATTACAAGTCGAATAATTCGAACTCACGGCTTTCAATCACCGTCCCGTGAGTTCTACTATTAGGAAATAAATTTATCAAGCTTTATTGATATTTAAAAGCTTAAATACAAAAATTAGGCAATTTATTAACTATTAAATACCTTCCAAAACTCAAACTACAAAGAAAAAGAAAGGTTATATAGCGATACTTACGTCGTAGAGATCATTCTAATGTTAGCACTTCTTGATTTCGTGCCCGGGATGATAATCTTGTTTGAAGCCCTTGTAGAGAGCTTAAGGGTAAAGTTAGGGGTCTTATTTGGTCGTGTTCTCTGGAAAATTGAAGAAAGAGACGAGATAAGTATATAAATATCTATCTTTTGGAAAAGTCAAAAAGGTGCTACTTGGCACCCTAGCATTGGTCCTTCTTCCAACGCTTATAACTTTTTATACGGATGTCGTATGAGAAAACTGTTAAGAGCGTTGGAAACTAAATTACATGACTTTCAATTTGGTATATAATATGTCCTAAAAAGACCTCATATAACACACGAAAGGTATTTCTCAAAAAGCTTCATTACAAGGCAAATCCTTAGTCGGTTTTTCCACAACTTAAATCTGATTGTTCCCAGACTTTATATTTCATATCAAAAAATCATATATAGTAATATAATGACTTTAAACTCATTTAATTCATAATTAAAAAGTCTCATATTCATCCTTACATACTTAAGACTTCAATAAACCTTTCTTATCCTTGTAGAAGGATTTCATCCTTTTTGAGCTTACATTAGATAATAATATAATGACAGTGACGTCTGAAGTATGGGGTGTAACAACATGTCCTCATAGAAAAATTTATCCCTAAATGGTAACACTTAAAGTCTTGCGAAAATGGGGTGTAAAATCATTAAATCACTTTATATACTTTCAAAGAGGATCTCATTTCCAAGCTTACATCAATTGACTTACGACATACTTTCACGTACAAATACATAGGGTGTAACATTATTCCTCCCTATGGAACATTCGTCCTAGAATGTTGACTGATGCGCTTATCATTCGCATAACCTATGGCTCTTATGAATACTTTAATATTGTCCATTGCTATCTAGGGAACTATTCTATGAATAAATCCAAAGACCAGGGCATTCCCCCCTTTAGGCATCTTCTCACATCACAACTTGTGATCGGAACTCTTCCAATCTCGTAACTTTGACTACCCTCTGTGATGCAGCCTATATGACTCTGTCCTTTTATGCACGGATCTTCTCTCCTTTTATCTCTAGATTTTTGCCAATCTCTTGGCTTCACTTTGTGAACATATACAAAACTATGACAAGATGTCCCTCTGGGCATATATAGGTGCACTGAAGTTCTTTGTTTGGTATTTTGCCAAGCTTACGACTGTTATTATATTTCATTTCACAGCCTTGGTTATCTATCCTTATGGCTTTAATACATCTAAGTAGGTCATACTATACCATAACACTTACTTCAATTTATTACGATCGAGGTCTGCTACCCTACTCCAAGTTACTCTCTTGCTTCTTATCCTATATGTATAAATCTATGTCCTTTAGTTCTTCCTCATTACTATTCATCTTAAGAATGACGGTCTAACATCATCTCATATTTTGTAGCTTTTATCCATCCATTATTGATTCACCTTAATGTTGATCAATAATCTACCACTGATAACTTCGAACCCCTTGTGTAATACATTGTTACTAGGGATCATGTCGTACCGGGGAACATTTAAAGTGATTTTCCTGATCCAATAGGGACGATACTATACTTCAATAACCGTATTTTATAGCATCCCAATGTGATTCATCTTACAGTGGGTATTCTAATCCCATGCAAATCATTAAATTACTTTTCTTAAAATCGTTACTCAATCAGAGGCCTAAACGTCATCCTCTTATCTATCACCATTACACCCCTATTATACTACTAGGGCAGCATTTCATATCTTCTAATTGCTCCTAGTCTTAGACTCCTCTGAGTTCATTTAGGATGTACCGAGCTTTCTCTATCTTACAAAAACCATCAGCTCCCTTGTTTTGATGGGTTTAATCCCGAGGACTTACATATTCTCGTCACCTTCTCACTCACCTTTTCATATCCTTACTCCTGTTTACCTAAAACCTTGTTGCTCTAGGATACTTTACCTTGCGACCTACACATATCTATTTATACTAATTGTAATCTTCCTTTAAATTGCAAGTACTTAGATTTCCTTTCGTGTCTTCTCAGTTGTTTTTAAATGTAAGCAATGACTTTTTCTGGTCGTTTACCACTTGTTGCATGAATACTTGATTCATCTTAGTTCCCACATATATTGAAATTCCATTCAACCCATATGATATTGAATATCACCTTTTGATTTTTTTCCCCATTCATTAGCCTCGATAGGTGCCACATTCTTATTGACTGCATACAATGTTGTAGTGGGACTGTTGTTACAAGACCAGTTCTTCTTTATCTTACTATGCTTAGGTGGAAGCCTTCTTTATTTCCTCAGCTATTGTTTCTTTGTAGTACTTAAGGGAGATCCTTTGACTCTAGTAAAGCTGTGAACTTATTACATCTCATACCCGAAAGAATCTTTGATGTTCTTACTCGCCTATAATTATCCTTAGTTACATACCTCCGTGCCCTTGTACTCGTAAGGTTGCTTTTGAACTAAAAATTTTGATTCTCTCTTTAGTGGCACTCTCTCTTATTTCCGTAAAACTTATATTGTACCTTTAATTTTCCCAACTCCTATCAGAATATTTCTCAAGGGTTACAACGTCATATCTATGAGACTGAATTCACTATTTTAGGGTTCACTATGCTTATCTTGCATGATCTGTTTATTTATCCATGACCTCTTGTCTAGCCATAACTAGGCTCTTCCTAAATAAACTACAGACTACTCGTTGGTCCATTCTCATATTTATATTATGTGTAACCTCTCTTGGGTTATGTCCTTTGTCTTAACTTACCTCTCGTATGGGCTCCTTATGTATCAAGTGTTCATTCCCACTTATTTATCAATATCATCGGGTGCGAAACCCTTACTGCTTCTCCCCGGCATCATGCTTGCATAATGTTCTGGAGTCATATAATATCTATAGGATCTTAATAGATGTAATCTCATTCCTTTCACCTTTTTACTGCATTCTTCCTTTAGTATTCCATATTTACCTCTTCATCTTTGAAATCTTTTCACATATTTACTGACATCTTACTCGCCTTGCGGTAACCTTTCTGTACCAAGGATAACTGAAGTTCTTACGCACAAGGGTGACACCTAGTGTAACTGGAACACTTAGTCCCTTAAGCTTAACTTTGCTCGCAATGCTCGCTTTAGGGAAGCGTCTTCCTCAATAACTATTAAAAGGTTATTCATTTGTTGTCAATTCTATTATTGGGAGAATGCGATCTCTAAACTTCTCATGATGTTGACTATTATCAAATCTTCTAATCCTTAATTCATGTTTGGTATATCTTGTTCACTAGCCATACTGATTTTTATTGCTCCGGGGGTCTAACTTTTCCTTCTTGCAATCACATTAGAGTCAGCAACTCATTTCTCGAAATGAGGATATGACCTTTAGCCTATACTCTTTTATTGTCTCAAGGCATGTCACCTCTTGTCATTTCCTTCACTTGACTATAGACTCTGTTATCGTGTCATATTTTGATTTACCATTATCACTCATTTATCACATCTTACTCGTGATGCTTTATTTACTTTCTTCTTATTCTCCGGCTAATATTTTTGTCTATCACTTTATTCTGATAACATCAACAAAATGTTCATTCACTTTTAGATCCCCTTGCTTCATCTCACTTGCTTTTCAGAATACCTAACATTCTCTTTTTTTTTACTAGGGGCTGGAGTCATACTAAGATCAATATTTATCCCTTCTAGGATCCCACAACCGATCTTCTGAAGTTTCTGAATATTCTAATATTCATATCTAGATGTACTATTCTAGTGTTCACCATATGGGTGTCTGACATGGAGATCTATCACCATATTTGTACTATCCTTTAGAAATGTTAGCTAATGATAACAATACTTTCACAATTTTGGGTTACTTTAACCCCATCTTGATCCTGATATCCCATCCTTCTCTTAGGCTATTCTGCCAGCTCCCATAGGGCACAATTGAGATGGGTGTGGTCAATTGTATAAAACTCTATTACTGTTGGAAGTAACTCAGAATGCATGTATTTCTCTGCTTGAATTGTAAATACGATAAATCTTTATTAACTGGGTACCTCATACCCTTCTTTACCTTGCTTTTTTTACTTGTTGAAACTTGTGTCTACCTTCTGATACTCTTATTCCTTTTTACCATACGAGTGGATAGATATTCTTGCCTTAGGGCTCCTTATCAAGAAGCTTACACATCTTAGTAGACACGTGATCTGCTGAAAACCTCACATTTACTCAGCGTAAGCATGATGCAAAATCGAGTTCTTCTGACTGAACTCTTCCACAACCACATTCAATCTATTACCAACTTTCTCTCTGGATGTAGGTATTGTTGTATTATGAATAAAATCAAATTTAGTAGTTTGAATTCTTACAACTGAGCTCTACCACATGATCTAGATTAAGAAGAAAGGGGGACAATCCTAAATGCCATGTAGCCTCCTGCTTATAAGTGTGTTGCACAACACACCCATAAACAAGACTCTACTAGACATGACTTGTAGACTCCCTAGGACAGAACTGCTCTGATAGCACATCTATCATGACCCAAACCATAGGGCCGCGACAAGCACCCGGTGCCTTACTCAACCGAGTACCAATGTAACATATCTTTATTATCATACTATCATGGTTAAATGGGCCAGAAGGGGAGTCATGAGATAACTAGAATAAAACAAAAGGGAAAACTAGACATAGGACAACCTAACATGATATAGAAACTTATACATGTGACATACAGTCCTATAAGGCCGACACGATCATTTGATTATTCAAAACATAGGCCGACAAGACCATACAAGTATCCATATACATGACATCTATCTACAAGCCTCTAAGAGTAGATAAATATCATAAAGGTCGGGACAGGGCCCCTCCATACTAATCAATACATGTCTATATCATACTGACCAAATAGGCAAGTACGGAGCAAGCAGAGCGCTACAACACCTTCCGCGGAGCTGATAGCCTACTAGGAGGACTCTTAAATTGTCTATTGGGACCTCTAGGCATGAAATACAGTGTCCCCAGGCAAAAGGGATCTCAACACAAATAAAGTACCGAGTATGTAAGGAATGACAGTAGTATATAAAAGACATAAAAGAAACATGGAGTAAAGAACTCAACCTGTAATTCTAAGTAGCTCTGTAAATCATGAAAATTTATAATATCATGCATGTGCATATAAATGTCATATCATGCATAGGTATATGTGTACATAATATCATCAAGCCTCTGAGGGCATCTTATCATATCATCTCAGCCACTGTGGGCGAAATCATCAACGTATACTAGCTGATCAGGTGGTGGTGCATATATAATGCCATAACCTTTTCCCTTATCCCATATACATAAAATATATACGTATATAATTCCATCTAGTCATGGGTCAATGTACATGTATAAATGAATGCAATGCATAATGAAGTAAGTCAGTAAGATTTCTCGGAATGACATAAGATCAATATACCTTCGGATAAACTTTAGCAACTTACGTATTTTTCTAAGACACATGGACATAATATATAATAATAATAGAACACACGATAAATCAAGAACATAGGCACCCCTAGTACTTCTATGAATAAAGTCATTTATGAAAGTTTCGCATTTGCACGTTTTGTTTGTGTCATATGGATCATGCCAAAAGGAAAGAATGGATAGAGTTAACATACCTTAACTTCATAGAGTCCTTAATACCTTCCAAGAAATTCTTCAAACAACTCAATGCAATCTACCATACCATAAGTAGATTCAAAATCAGTGTTGACTAAAGGCTAAGTCCTCAAATTAAACTAGTAGCTCGTTTATATAAATTTGGGCAGAATTTCCCCTATAACAAGAGCCTACTCCAATACCATATACCAACAACAATGACCAGAGAAATCCAACAATATAGAATTATCAATAATAAGACAACATAAAACAACAACAAGTCATAACTACTTCACGACGAGCAGCAAACTCCAATTGGAATTCGTATACCCCATATCACCCCATATAGACTCCGTACTTTAACTTAATAGTATCATTAACATGATAATTAATTCATTCATCAATGTTCCAGCCTTATACCAAATATTTATAACAAGAAAAGCAATCCACAACTCCAATTATCCACAATTAGCAACTTTATTCACTAGGTCATGTCTAGTCCATCCATTTAACTTAATCAATGTCAAGATAACCTTACTTAGAAGCAAGAACAAAATATAGTTACCTCCTACAGTAGATTCAAGTCAAAATCCATGTTATATTTATCTTACAACAGGCCAACACACCCTAATCACTTTATACCCAAAATACAACTATAGTAGTGTCAAACACCCCGAAAATATTACAAGGAATGTCTTATCCACCATTTCTCCATTATGTGGTTTTTCTCCACACCATTTCTCCTTCAAAACATCATAAACAATAGCAAAATAGACAGCCCAAAAGTAACACGAAACAGCCTATAAAATAGTCCATTATAAGACAAATAATTCGAACTCTCGCCTTCCGATCACCGTCCCGTGAGTTCTACTATTAAGAAACAAATTTATCAACCTTTATTGATATTTCAAATCTTAAATACAGAAATTAGGCAATTTTTAACAATTAAATACCTTCCAAAACTCAAACTACAAAGAAACAGAGAGGCGATATAGCGATACTTACGTCGTAGGGATCGTTCTAATGTTATCACTTCTTGATTTCATGACCGGGATAATAATATTGTTTAAAAACATTGTAGAGAGATTAAGGTTAAAGTTAGGGGGTCTTATTTGGTCGTGTTCTCTGGAAAAAATTGAAGAAAGAGACGAGATAAGGATATAATAACGTTGTGTTGGTGATTTTCGTGTGATGGTGTGATTTTCCCTGTGTTTTTCATATATATTGCATGACTTGCATTGTTGTTTCAATGAGCCATTCGATGTCTTTGATATTAATTGTTGACTTGGGATGTTGTTGCACACTCGCACAAGCATACGCTGTTGCATGCCACTTATACTTTTTCAGGAGTATGAAACTTGACATTTATTGATCATGCCATGTATTCTTGTATTATCCATTTTCATGTTGCTATTGAGCATGTGATTATGCCAAGCGGATTATTATTATGAGCATGTGATTATGCTTGGCGGATTGTAATTATGAGCATGTGACCATGCCGGGCAAATTGTGATTACGAGCTTATGACTATGCCGGACGAATTGTGATTATGAGACTGTGACTATGTCAAGCGGATTGTATCTTTGGCATGGGAGTTTTCCATACGGTTGTGATTCAAGATGTGGGCATGAGGTGCCGTGAGTATATGATGGTGGGTTGAGACCGAGACTTTTGACTATGATATGAGGTATCACAGAGTGATTTTGTTGTGAAACTTGGGTTAGAACGGCTTGATTAATTGGTTCTCCTTTGTGTTCCCTATTTGGTTTTAATGATACTTTACGGTGTTCTTATTGCTTTACTGTCTATAACACATGTTGATTTTGTTCCCATTTACTGATTTCTGCTTTCCATATTTACCTTTATACTTTTATTATTCACATGTTATTTTGTCTAGTGAGTGTCTTGACTTGTACCTCATCACTACTCCACCAAGGTTAGTCTTGATACTTACTAGGTACCGATCGTTGTATACTTATATTACACTTTTGCATATTTTTGTGCAGAGCTAGGTATTAGAAATATCGGACCTGGTATAGTTAGATGGTTGATCGCGAGGATTCAAGGTAGAGCTTCTTGGTTTTTGCAGTCCCTTGGAGTCTCTAACTTACATTGTACTGTTAGTTTTCCATTTGAACAATATTGTATTTCGATCCTTGAGATCATTCCATGTATTCAACTAGAGTTCCCGACTCTGTATCACTGGTGTTGGGAAGTTATTATGATTATTGTTGCCTAGGCTTATTTTGCTTTTGTCTTGACACTTATACTAAACCTCAATTTATCATTGTTAAGAATTGGCTTAATCAATGTTAGTAATTGGCTTACCTAGTCATAGAGACTAGGTGCCATCACGACATCCTACAGAGAGAAATTGGGGTTGTGACAAGTTGGTATCAGAGCTCTAGATTCATAGATTTTACGAGTCACGAGCAAGCTTAGTAGAGTCTTGCAGATCGGTATAGAGACGTTTGCACTTATCTTCGAGAGGCTACGAAACAATCAAGAAAATCTCCAATTCTTTCATTCCTGTCGTGCGTATTTTTTGATTTCGAAGTTTGAGCCTTTGTATCTCTATTCTCTCACAGATGGTGAGGATGCCCGCTACCGGATCACCTGAGTAGACACATACGCCCCCTGCTCGAGCTGCGAGAGGCCGAGGCTGAGGTAGAGGCCGAGGAGGGGCACGCGTGCGCAGCTATGACACCTGTCAGAGCAGCAGTTGAGGAGCCGCCAGTAGCTCAGGTTAGGGGACAAGCATCGGAGGCGCCTGTTATTACCCCCGAACTCCAAGAGATTTAGCACAGGTACTGAGCATGTTTGGTACATTGGCTCAGGTAGAATTGATCTCCATTGCGCCAGCTACTTCATAGATTTGGGAGGAGCTTAGATCCCACTTCTCGTACTCCCGAGAAGCAGGCTCACATTGATCAGGTTTAAGGTTTGGTGCAGATCCAGTCTGTATTTCGATTCATCCTGAGGTCAGGCCAGGGGCATTAGAGGAGAAGTAGAAGAGGCTTGAGAGGTTCAAAAAGTATAGTTCACCTACTTTCATTGGCACAGCTGCCAAGGATGCATAGGGATTTCTAGAGAAGTGTTACTGTATTCTCCATACCATAGATATTGTGGAGGTGAGTGAAGTTGCTTTTACTACATTTCAACTATCAGGGGCAGTGTATCAGTGGTGGCAGGTTTATGAGGAGGGTAGAGCAACCGATGATGCACCACCCACTTGGGCTCAATTTTTAGAAATGTTCTAGAGGGAGTTTGTTCCCCAGGCCCTTCAGGATGCGTGGCGTGCAGAGTTTGAGTAGCTGCATCAGGGCACCATGACGGTTTCAGAGTATGCTATCAGGTTCAGTGAGTTATCCCGTCTTGCACCTGCTTTGGTTCTACAGTCAGAGAGCGGGTCCTCAGATTCATTGAAGGGCTCAGTTATGATCTTAGATTTTGCATGGCTCGGGAGTAGCAGTTTGATACTCTATTTCAGTAGGTAGTGGATAATGCCAAGATATTGGAGCATATTCGGGGTGAGGAAAGGGAAGCTAAGGAGACCAAGATACTCCACTTTGGTTGGTATGATATATATTATACTTGTGATTTAGACTTGAGGGTGGGACCCTCGCATTTTCAAGTGATTTGATATGTTTGAACCGGGCTACATGATGCAATGGAGTTATATCAAGATGAGATCCTCGTGATTACTTCATATATTTTGATTCTGCCTAGTGGAATTGATTCGTGGTATAGTATAGATAAGGAGTTGTGCCTGTCGGGCTGTTTGATATTTCTCTCATGTGTTTCTCTTTGCATATTTAGTCATATTCGTGTTGTGCTTATTGGGTTTTAGCTTACGAGGTGTGTGCTCAGGTGGCGTTAGAGGTGACTTGTTGATTCGGGTGAATAGTTATGAGGTCTTCAGGTTTCTTGCATCGTTGTCATTGTTGTGAAGGTTTGGAATAGGGTTCCACTGTGTGTTGGTGTGGGAATCGGGTCTTTGTAAAATGATTGTATGGTGAGAAATTTGGTTCAAAGGTTTACCAATGTGGGTGGAAGGAATAATTTTAAGTTAAGATGGTACTTTCGGGCCTAGGTAGACATGGGGTCACCTGCGGGTGTATGTATGGTATGTTTACTCAGTGATTTGATGACTTCGGAATGGTTCTTGGTACGTTCAAGGATGAACGTTTGTTTAAGAAGGGGAGAATGTAACGCTTTGGCAGGTTATTTTGAGAATTAGCATCCGTTTGATGGCTTAAGGTCTCGAGCAACTTCGTATTATAACCTGCATTTATTGTCGAGACCAGCTTTCAGATGATTCGGGATTGATTTGGAAGAATAATTCTTATTTTAGAACCTTAAGTGAAAAGAGTTGATGGGAGTTTTAACTTTTGTATAGATGACTCCAGAATGGTGTTTCGATGATTTTAATAGCTTCGTATGGTGATTTGGGACTTAGGAGTATGTTCGGATTTGGATTTGGAGGTCCGTAGGTTGATTTGATGCATTTTGGTGAAAATAGGAAAGTTAAAGGCTTGGAAGGTTAAGAGGTTTGACCGGGAGTTGACTTTATTGATATCAGGCTCGGATTTCGATTCCAAGAGTTGGATTAGCTCAGTTATGTCATTTGGTACTTGCATGCAAAATTTGAGGTTATTCCAGGTTGATTTGATATATTTTGGCGCGAGTTGAAGAATTTGAAAGTACATAAGTTCGCTAAGTTTGACTATGGGGCGATTCGTAGTTTTGATGTTGTTTGATGTGATTTGAGGCCTCGAACAGGTCCGCGTTATGTTATGGAACTTGGTGGTATGTTTGGACGAGGTCCCGGGGCCCCTGGGTGTGTTTCGATGTGTTTCGGATCATTTTCATGCTTTTGGGTAGGTCTGGTTCTAGTTCTTCGCACCTACGCATTTTGGGCCACAGGTGCAGATCCGCTTCTGCACGTTTTGCATCACTTCTACGATATTGGGGTTTGGGTAGTATTTTCGCTTCTGCGAGTGAAGGATCGCAAGTGCGCCATCGCATTTGTGAGTTAAGGAACGCAAGTGCGAGAACGTCCGCTTCTGCGGTCATGTGAGTACTTTTGCGGCGTCGTAGGTGCAACCGCTTTTGCACAAGTGCGATCGCTGGTCTGGAAAGTGTTAACCACAGATGCGGGATTTGTCTCGTAAATGCGAGAGTGCATATGCGCAATATTTGTCCGCAAATGCAGAGAGGGCGGACAGAAGCATATAATTCGAGGGTTTGCCATTTTTATCATATTTTAGTTGTAGACCTCAGTTTTGGGCAATTTTGGAGGGGTTCTTCACGTGTTGGATTTGGGTAAGTGTTCTTTATCTGGAATTGATTATATTTCATGATTTCATAATTATTTTTATCATTAAATTAGTGAATAGAATGAAAGAAAATGGGAATTTTTGTAAAATCTTTTTAAAAAATGAGGATTTGAAGGATCATTTGATATTGGAATTTGATAATTTTGTGTGGTTGGACTCGTATCGGAATGGGTGTCCGAATTTTGTAAGATTTATCGGGTTCTAGGGTACGGGCCCCGAGTTGACATTTTGTGTTGACTTTATAGTATTAATTAAAGATCGAAGCTTTATTATCCAGAATGATTTCCTATGATTTTTATTTATGATATTAAGCTGTTTTGGCTAGATTTGAGCCGTCCGAAGGCTGTTTCACTTGCGAAGGTCATTTTTGAGTATCGATTTAGCTTCTTTGAGGTAAGTATCTTGCCTATCTTTGTGTAGGGGAATTATCCCTTAGGATTCGAGTCGTTTGTGCTATTTGTGTCATGTGAAAGCTGTGGACACGAGTGATGAGTACGTACTCATGATTTTACATGGAAATTGACCGGTATAGACCCTTAGGCATCTTTTATGTACTTACTTGGAATTGTTAGTACATGTTATATCTTTTATTTGTCATTTCTACCATCACATGCTTTATTTGAAGTAATCGTTACATGTCATATTCTTTACTTGTCGAGTTTTCTCCTGTATGCTTTGTTCGGAGTTGTTACTACTTTTACCATTACATGATTTCTTTTATTGTTGAGTTGCTCTTTGTTGAGATTATTATTACATGATATCCATTGTTGCTAGTTTATTCTCATTCCTTTAGACGTAGTACTAGCTCGTGTCATCTCTTTCATTGTTAGCATAATTCATACGCTAGAATTCGGAGTTTGTCGTTTCATGGAGATATGTCACCATTGAGTTATCATTAAACAATTAATTGGAATTGAAGTTATAGAGAGTAATAATCTATTTTAATTGAAGTGTTGTTTAAGGGAGGTATTGTTCCTTGTTAAGTTACTTTTTTATTCATTTTGTGGTTATTGAGATTCTATATACGTTGTGTTGAGCCGTGGGCTATTTATTTTGAAAATATTGATATCGTTGAATCCTCGGAAAGGTTATGGCCTACGGGCACTGGTACGAGTGATATCTTGTGTTCTTTTCATGATAGCACGTGTGAATTGTTGTGTGGTTTGGTTGTTGTTATGCGGAGTATAAGGGTGGCATCTCACTGTTGTTGAATGTATGAAATGATACGAGTGGCTATTGTGTTATTGTCCAAGTTGAGTGATAGGGGTGGCTATTACACTAAGTGATAAGGGTGGCTATTATACGGAGCGATGGGTGGCTATAAGAGAGATTAGGGTGGTTAATGATTTTGTCAGGACGGAGTGATACGGGAGTCTATGGGAGAGATATGGGCAGCAATGTTAGGGATTATATGTGACGATTTGGAGGCATTGTAATGGTAATTTTTGTGTGATGGTGTGCTTTTACTTGTGTTTATCATACATCCTGTGTGACTTGCTTTGTTGTTTTGATGAGCCATTCGATGTCTTTGATATTACTTGTTGACTTGGGATGCAGTAGCACATTCGCACAAGCATACACCATAGCATGCCACTTATACTAGTTCAGGAGTATGAAACTTGACATTTATTGATCATGCACATGTGTTCTTGTATTATCTGTTTTCATGTTGCTATTGAGCCTATGATTACGTCGGGCAGATTGTGATTGTGAGACTGTGATCCTCCGGTGGTTCATAATTGTGAGCCTGTGGTCATGCCGGACGGATTGTTATTGTGAGACTATGACTATGTCGTGTGGATTGTGGCTGTGAGCCTGTGACTATGTTGGGTGGATTGTAATTTTGGCACGTGAGTTGTCCATGTGGTTGTGATTCGAGATGTGGGCACGAGGTGCTCTGAGTCTCTCATGGTGGGTTGAGACCGGGACTTGTGACTATGATATGAGGTATCACAGAGTGATTTTTTTGTGAAACTTGTGTTAGAACGGCTTAATTAATTAGTTGTCCTTTGTGTTCCCTATTTGGTTTTAATGATACTTCATGGTGTTCTTATTGCTTTATTGTCTATATCACATGTTGATTTTGTTGCCATTTACTGATTTTTGCTTTCCATATTTAGCTTTATGCTTTTATTCTGCACAAGTTATTTTGTCTAATGAGTGTCTTTACTTGTACATCATCACTACTCCGCCGAGGTTAGTCTTTATAGTTACTGGATACCGAACGTGGTGTACTCATACTACACTTCTGTACATTTTTGTGTAGAGCCAGGTATTGGAGATATTGGACCCGACAGCATTAGCTGGTTGATCGTAAGGATTCAAGGTAGAGATATTTGGTCATCGCAGTCCCTTGGAGTCTCTTCCTTACATTGTACCATCAGTTTGGCATTTGAAAAAATATTGTATTTCGATCCTTGAGATCATTCCATATATTCAACTAGAGTTTGTGACTCTGTATAACCAGTCTTGGGAAGTTATTATAATTATTGTCGCGTAGTGTCACGACCCAAAATCCACTAGTCGTGATGGCACTTAACCTAACCCGCTAGGTAAGCCAACTAAAAGCTATCCAATTTCAATAATGTTAACAAGTCAATTAAACAGAATAAATTATCTGGATCGATTACATTTCCCAAGGACTGGTAGCACAAAGTATGAGTTTCTAAGAGTAGAAATTTCAAAACTGATAGGAAACAAATACATCTTCTATTTGAAAAGTACATAAACAGAGTTATATAATCTAAGGCTACCGTGAACAAGAGGCAGCTACAGCAGGAATGCAAGTACGCCTTCAAATCCAGCAACCATCGAACACAGCAACATCGGCATCTGGGATCTGCACGCAGTGTGCAGGAAGTGTAGTACGAGTACAACCGACCAAATGTACTCAAAAAGTAACAAACCTAACCTCAGGTTGAAAGTAGTGATGAGCTGGAACATAGGTTGTGTCCAACACAAATAACCAATAGCAGTTCGTGCAACGTAGACTAAATAAACAAGGAAATACTCTCAGAGGTAACAATATTCGACTTTTACATAGATTTCCGAAAATAGTTTCGATTTTCAAGAATATCAGTGAAAAAACCAAATCTTTTATCGAAATCATCGAAATATCATAAGATAGTTTGAAAATTGTAATTTTCCCGGAAGATCCTTTCCACAATAGGTAAACATGTTTCATTTCCTTTCCAAATAACAAGTGTGAAATACCACTCTATGCCCACATACCAATGTGCAAAAGTCATGAATGATGTGATACCGTACAACATGAGGAAAAATGCGTCTCTATGCATGTATGCCATATATGCATGCCAATGCCATGTATCTCAGAGATGAATCATGTACTCACGCTCTCGGAGTACTCAACCTCACTGTATCACACTCTCCACTCATCATACTCAACCACTCGATACTATATATGGCCCATACAGCCAAGGGAAGATCCATCTCGGAATATATACATCACTGACCATTTGTCTCTAGTACCGTGGAAACAGGCCAATCCAGCCTCATGGAGAAGATCCATCTCCATACCAAGTGAAGATCCATCCCTTAATATAATCAATCGTGCTCACCGGGAGTGTGTAAACTCCGGAGGGGCTCCTTCAGCCCAAGCGCTATAACAAGCCAATCATGGCATAAATCAATCAGGCTCTTGGCCTTACACAATAATCAAAAAAACATGTTGTGATGTGCAACTCGATCCCATAACTATCTCTCATAATCAGGCTCTTGGCCTCACTCAGTCATCAATCTCTCTAGTCTCATCCACGGGCTCACAATGCCATGAAAACTGACCCATAACAATGATATGATGTATCAATAAGTAACAACAGAGACTGAGATATGATATGAATGCATGAATGTGACTAAGTACGAAATATCAATTAAATCAATGAGATGACAGAAAGAAACGACCACTATGAGTCCTTACAATATTAGCATAAATCCTAAACATGATATCTAGCATGATGTATAACTTATTTATTTTATCACATGGTGAAAACACAGATATCAATAAAATAGGGCCACTATTTAGTGCCCTGGAAGCAACAGAGTCACAACTCACAGGGTACACGCCCATAGGCCCGTCACCTAGCATGTGCGTCACCACAACAACAATCACATAGAACATAATTCGGGGTTTTATACCCTCAGCACTATGTTTAGAAGAGTTAACTATCTTAAACAGGCCAATTCTGACACTGAAAAAGCCAAGCGATGCTCCAAGAATGACATCACGTACGTAGCGACCTTCGAATAGCTCAACACTAGCCAAAAGAAACTCAAAATACATCAGATAAAGCCCACGAAAGCAATTGCAAATGATAAAGATCGAATCCCAAGTCAAATCCCAAATCCGGTAAAAAATCACACCCGGGCCCATGCCTTGAAACTCGACAAAACTCATAAAATCCGACAACCCATTCAATTACGAGTCCAACCATACTAATTTCACTCAAATCCCACTCCAAATCAGTGTTCAAAACTCAAAAAATCATATTATAAAACTTTAGGCCAAAACCCCCAATTTCCTCTTTTAATTCATCAACCAAAAGCTAAAAGTGAAGATAGATTCATGAAATATAACCAAGATCAAGTGTAGAACACTTACTCCAATTCATATGGTGAGAATTGCTCCAAAAATCGCCTCAATCCGAGCTTGGAAATGTTAAAATGAAGCCAAAATCGCAAACCCTTGTATTTATCATTCTGCCCAGCACTTCAGCTTCTGCGGACACTTAACCGCATCTGCGGTGTCGCATAAGCAACCAAAACCCCGCTTCTGCGATTAAATATAAAAGCTGGACCTCCGCTTCTGCGATCCTCTCCCTCGCATTGTGCAACCGCTGGTGCGGAACAGCCCATCACACCTGTACAACCATCCGGTTCTGCGCCCAATCATCTGCATCTTTTGACTCGCATTTGTGTCCATATTTCTGCAGATGCGGAAACACCAGAACCAACAATAGCAATATTAAAGAAAATGATCCGAAATCAATTTGAAACACGCCCGAGCCCCTCGATACCCCGTCCAATCATACCAAAAAGTCACATAACATCACACGAATCTACTCGAGGCCTCAAAACACACATAACAACATTGAAACGATGAATCACACCTCATATCAAAATCTTTGAACTTTGAAACGTCAACTTCCACAACCGATGCCAAAACTTATCAAATCATGTCCGATCGAACTCAAATTTTGAACACAATTCATATTTGACATTACGGACCTGCTCCAACTTCTGAAATCGGAATCCGACCCCGGTATAAAAAAGTTCACTCCTGGTCCAACTTTTCGAAATTCTAACTTTCGCCATTTTAAGCCAAATTCTACTAGGGACCTGCAAATCACGATCCAGGCGCGCTCTTAAGTCCAAAATCACTCAACAGAGCTAACGAAACCATCAGAAATCTAATCTGAGGTAAATTACTAAAAAGCCAAAACTTAGTCAAACTTTTCAAATTTAAGGCTTCAAGCTAAAAAGCATTCTTCTAAATCAATTTCGAATAACCTGAAAACCAAAACCGACGATTCACATAAGTCATAATACATCATACGGATCTACTCATGCCCTCAAACAACCAAGCGAAGTGAAATTGCTCAAAACGATCGGTCGGGTCGTTCCATCCTCCTCCACTTAAACATGCGTTCGTCCTCGAACGTGCCCAGAGTTGTTCCAT
This sequence comes from Nicotiana tabacum, assembly GCF_000715075.1. Lineage (NCBI taxonomy): Eukaryota > Viridiplantae > Streptophyta > Magnoliopsida > Solanales > Solanaceae > Nicotiana > Nicotiana tabacum. The sequence goes on from NC_134101.1 coordinate 207,085,251, forward strand.
AAGCCATCTAACTGTTGTATAACCTTACCATGCACATACCTAGGGGTGATCCCGTGTCACCCTATCCCATATGGGTATGATAACACAACATGACTGAAATTCCTTAACCTAACCTAGCCCATAAGCCTTAGAATCCAATTTCCACATACGAAATTTTCTATAAGACCAGAATCTCGCATCTTCACACTGCATAAGTTTGAACAAGCTATGACAAGCCATAGCCATAACCCAAGATGGAATCACATGATATACCACATAACTCAAACACTCACAGCGATAATTTCTAATCACAATAGCTACTCAAAACAACCCAATGTCTGTAATATACCTCTTATCAAACAAAGCATTGTTCTAACACCTTCATATACTGTCAACGATGCAAGAAACATGCATAAACTCATAACCATTCGTCATATCAACAAGTCATGGAGATCCCTCTCATTTGACAAGAAATATAGCAAATTTCTAAGCCGACTTCCATTATTATCCTTCCAGCCATGTTGTAATCAATTCTGATAGTATTCATTCTAGGTCCAATGACCTCATCTCATCCAAAACGACCACTCTGGTGACATGACAATCAATAAAATCCAAAGCCATAACCTATGCAATTCGTGCACCCAATAGCAACATCCTAAATGTACTCAATCATGAAAATGACTCAGACAAGAGGATTGTCCCGCCAGCCTAACAAGTACCATCACAACACCATGCTAAGAGCCTAGCATACATCGTAGAACCAAAACACACGAATCCGACACCAAGGATCATATCCCAACATAACTTCACTGCAATGTGTGACCCCATCCAAAACCCAACCGTCAGGACTGAATCCTTCTAACTCAACCAAGCTACGCAGGTTACCAAAACCCAAGAGCATTACCACGAAACACCTGTAGAAACTCATTACCTCATAAGCACCCAGAGAACTAATCATATCTATTACCATGCTGATCCAACCTACTACCAAGTTGTCCTATTTATCAGAGTTCCTTTTGAATTACCTTAAAATTGATACTTCTCCTTGCCATAACACCACAATCCTCACCCCAAACTTACCACAAGAGACCCTGATATTAAACCACACCGCCCTAAGGCTCATAAGCCGCTAAATACTCTCTTAAGCACCACAACCAAGATACCCACTCTGAAGAGACCTTCTGTGAATTTCAAGTCATTCATCTCACCTTCCTGATACTAAAATGTCGAATCCACAACGATGTAGAAATACTACAAGCCTCGACACCATCCAATGTAACTCTCAGCTCCTATCCACATACAAATCCGCAAAAATTCTTAATTGCCACATATAAATCTTGAATTCATTATAACCATTCTCGAGAGTCATCTACTCTGCTCAAATCTCAATTATACTGATCAAAGAGGCCGAACGACCTGTGGCCCATTAGCACTCCAACACCCAAGAAAGTAACCCCACCTTAATGCAACCAGATAAATTTTTGCTCCACGCACATTACTTCCTTCCCCAATAACAACTCAAATCATTCCATGATTCTTATATACTCATAAAACCTAATACAACTCGTATCCAGAAATCCCCTTACTCGAGTCATCCTCAATCTCAATCTCAGCAAGTCATAACTGATTCACCAGTATACCTCAAAGTAAAACTAATATGATACATAGCCATACAATCAACTTATTACTAGCAGACTCCCCCACTTGGCTCAACGCAGTGGATCAAAACACACAAAAACTCACAATGCACATACTCTATTACTGCCATAATACCATAGTGAGATTCAACTAAATCGTTCATAAGCTCATGCAACATAAATCCCTACTATTTCAAATCATCTACAAATCTTGCATTCACCCTTGTATCAATCAAGCCGACCCTCATAAAAGACCCCAACTCAAATTGCAACACCTATAATTCACTGGTAAAAGAGAACTCCCAACAAACAAATAGGGATCACACAAACCTCAGGACACCGCAGAAGATAATCCACCTGTTTTGCCTCAAGCTGACCTCTCTCTATACTCTTCCACAGTCACAAAACATTACGCAATCACTTAATATTCCTGAGTCTAAACTCATATCAGGACATGAAATCTACTTCACCCCTCAACTAAACAGAATGAAAAGATCCTTCAACACACCCATAACTTGGGGCTATACCTCAAATCAAGATGGAAATCAAGCACCAAATAGTTCTTTCTACACCTCAAGCAGACCCTTCTCGTCACATTCAAATCATATGAACACATCTTGCAGTCACATCATACTCATCACGTAGCCATCCAACAAAAATTCCACTAATAGGGATACTACTGGACATATAAGTCCAAAAGCGGGTGCTCACACAATCAATACCTCTATGCTCAAACTACAATCAAAACCTGGCCTCAAGTCCTCCAGAATGGCCCATTATCAGCATACCGAAAACATATCTTGCACCTCTTCCATGGAATCACAAGTCGTCGATCAAAGCTGATATCGAGCACTCCCACACGCATATGAATGCATGAAAGGAATTAAAAAAGTTACGCTTCAAGCTGAATCAATGTCGCACGATAAGGAAAGAAAGATGGGATGTATACCCTAAATGTCCTGTAGCCTCTCGAAGATAGGTATGGATGTCATCATACCGATCCGGAAGACTCTACTAGACACTTGTTCATGACTTGTAGTACCTATGAACCTAGAGCTCCAATACCAATCTATCACGACCCAAAATCCACTAGTCGTTATGGCACCTAACCCAACCCGCTAGGTAAGCCAACTAAAAACTATCCAATTTCAATAACGTTAACAAGTCAATTAAACAGAATAAATTATCTGGATCGATTATATTTCCCAAAGGCCAGTAGTACGAATCATAAGCTTCTAAGAGTAGAGATTTCAAAACTGACTGGAAACAAATACATCTTCTGTTTCAAAAGTACATAAACAGAGTTATATAATCTAAGGCTACCGTGAACAAGAGGCAGCTATAACAGGAACGCAGGTACGCTTTCAAATCCAGCAACCATCGAACATAGCAACATCGACACACGGGATCTGCAGCAGTGTGCAGGAAGTGCAGTATGAGTACAACCGACCCCATGTACTCAAAAAGTAACAAACCTAATCTCGGGTTAAAAGTAGTGATAAGTTGGAACATAGGTCGGGTCCAACACAAATAACCAACAGCAGTTCGTGCAACGTAGAGCAAATAAACAAGGAAATACTCTCAGAGGTAATAATGTTCAACTTTTACCTAGATTTTCGAAAATAGTTTTGCTTTTCAAGAATATTAGTGAATAACCCAAATCCTTTAACAAAATTATCGAAATATCAAGGGATAGTTTCAAAACAGTAATTTTTCCTGAAAAAAAAATCCTTTCCACAATAGGTAGCATTTTTCATTTTGCTTTCCAAATAACAAGTGTGAAATACCACTTTATGCCCGGATACCAATGTGTAAAAGTTATGAATGATGTGATACCGTAGAGCATGAGGAAAAATGAATCTCTATGCATGTATGACATATATGCATGCCAATGCCATGTATATCAAAGATGAATCATGTACTCACACTCTCAGAGTACTCAACCTCACTGTATCACACTCTCCACTCATCATACTCAATCACTCGGTACATTATATGGCCCATATGGCCCAGGGAAGATCCATCCCGGAATATATACATCACTGACCATCAATCTCCAGTACCGAGAAAACAGGCCAATCCACCTTCATAGAGAAGATTCATCTTCATACCAATGGAAGATCCATCCCTGAATATAATCAACCGCGCTCACTAGGGGTGTGCAGACTCCGGAAGGGCTCCTTTAGCGCAAGCGCTATAACAAGCCAATCATGACATAAATCAATCAGGCGCTCGACCTTACACAATAATCAATAAAACATGTCGTGGCATGCAGCCCGATCCTATAACTGTCTCTCATAATCAGGCTCTCGGCCTCACTCAGTCATCAATCTCTCTAGTCTCATCCATGGGCTCACAATGCCATGAAAACTGACTCGGAACAATGATATGATGTATCAATAAGTAACAATTGAGACTGTGATATGATATGAATGCATGAATGTGACTGAGTACGAAATATCAATGAAATCAATAAGATGACAGCAAAAAACGACCAATATAGGTCCCAACAATATTAGCATAAAGCCTAAATATGATATCTAGCATGATGTACAACTCATTTATTTTATCACATGGTGAAAACACATATATCAATAAAATAGGGCCACTATTTAGTGCACTCGAAACAACAGAGTCACAATTCAAATACATCAAGCAATATGGCGTTTTATACCCTCAGCACTAAGTTTAGAAGAATTTCTTATTTTTATATCCTCAGCACTAAGTTTAGAAGAGTTACTTATTTTAAACAAGCCAATTCTAACACCGAACAAGCCAAGCGATGCTCCAAGAATGTCATCACGCGCGTAGCGACCTCCGGACGGCACAACACTAGCCAAAAGCAACTCAAATACATTAGATAAAGCCCAAGGAAGCAATTACAAATGATAAAGATCGAATCCCAAGTCAAATCCCAAATCCGGTTTAAAATCACACCCGGGCCCACTCCTCGAAACTTGACAAAGCTCACAAAATCCGATAACCCATTCAATTACGAGTTCAACCATACTAATTTCACACTAATCCGACTCCAAATCGATGTTCAAAACTCAAAAATTCATATTATGAAATTTTAGGCAAAAAATCCCAATTTTCTCTTTCAATTCATCTACCAAAAACTAAAATCGAAGATATATTCATGAAATATAACCAATACCGAGTGTGGAACACTTACCCCAATTCATATGGTGAGAATTGCTCCAAAAATCGCTTCAATCTGAGCTTGAAAATGTTAAAATGAAGCCAAAATCGCAAACCCTTATATTTATCATTCTGCACAACACTTCTGCTTCTGCAGACACTTAACCACATCCGCGGTGTCGCAGAAGCGACCAAAACCCCGCTTCTGCGATAAAATATAAAAGCGGGGCCTCCGCTTCTGCGGTCCTCTCCCCCGCATCTGCGCAACCACATGTACGGAACATCCCATTACACCTGCGCAACCATCCGTTTTTGTGCCCAATTGTCCGCATCTGCGTCCACGTTTCCGCAGATGCGGAAACACCAGAACCAGCAATTGCAATATTGAAGAAAATAATCCGAAATCAATCTGAAACATGCCCGAGCCCATCGTGACCCCGTCCAAATATACCAACAATTCACATAACATCACACAAACCTACTCAAGGTCTCAAAACACACATAACAACATCAAAACGATGAATTACACCTCAATTCGAAATCTTTGAACTTTGAAACTTCAACTTCCACAACTGATGCCGAAACCTATCAAATCACGTCCGATTGACCTCAAATTTTGTACACGGGTCATATTTGACATTACAGACCTGCTCCAACTTGCGAAATTGGAATTCGACTCCGATATCAAAAAGTCCACTCCCGGTCCAACTTTTCGAAATTTCAACTTTCGTCATTTCAAGTCAAATTCTACTACGGACCTCCAAATTACGATCTAGACACGCTCCTAAGTCCAAAATTACCCAACAGAAAAAATGGAACCATCAAAAATTCAATCCGAGATCAATTACTAAAAAGTCAAAACTTGGTTAAACTTTTCAAATTTAAGGCTTCAAGCTGAAAATCATTCTTCTAAATTAATTCCGAATAACCTGAAAAACAAAACTGACGATTCACATAAGTCATTATCCATCATGCGGAGTTACTCATGCCCTCAAACAACCAAGCGAAGTGCAATTGCTCAAAACGACCGATCGGGTCTTTACACGTAGGCTTATTCCACTTTTGTCACGGCACTTATATTAAACTATATTTCAAGTTATCCTTGATAAGAACTAGCTTAATCTTTGTTAGTAATCGGCTTACCTAGTCATAGAGACTAGGTGCCATCACGATACTCTACGGAGGGAAATTAGGGTCGTGACATCAATGTAAGAGCAATATAGTTGGATTTGGGGGGATAACCGCTAAAGAGTTAAAAGACGGTAATTCCTCTAGGGCTGCATTGTTGGATTATCTGAATACAACTCAAAAAGAAAATATATTACCAAAAAGACGCCTAGATAACTTAGAGAATATAGTTGCACAACTTGCAAACACATTCTTTAGTCAGCCTTCATCAACACCATCTTCAATTGAACCAGATACATGCATCAGACACCTTAGTAAACTTTTACCAACTTTTTAGAACTATCACATGTCATATTCATTTATTTAGCCACCCGGTCACTTTCAATTGCCATGTCTTTCTTTATGCAAATTATAGTTCCACTATGATATGATGAGTATTTCTAAATCAAATGAATAAGGCCAAATACATATACAGACTATTAAATTTGGACCAATTTTTTATTTTGGCACTTTAACTCAGCCTTGTTCCATTTTGGCCCTCCAACCCCATTTCTTTTGTTCCACTTCGACACAAAAAAATTTCTCCCAGGTAAAAATGCAGCGCGTGCAAATACCCAACTGCTACCCCCACTCCCACTCCACTGCCCACCCCCGCATTTTTTTTTACTTTTTTTTTTGTAATTTCAAATTATTATTTTTTTCGTCAAATTATTATTTTTTTCATTTTTTCTACCGACATCCCGGGGAAAATTTTTTTTTAATATATTTTCAATAATAACTACGGGTTCAAGTGAACCCATAACTTTCGACGTGGAGTAAAAATTGTATGTAAAAATTCATTAAAATTGTAAAAAAAAAATAGATATAAACCCATAAAATTTAAAAATATAATGGGTTCTTATGTTCCACTTTGACACAAAAACTTTTATCCCAAGTAAAAATGAAGCGCGTACAAATACTCAGCTGCTACCCCCATCCCCACCCCGAACGAATACCCAGCTGCCACCCCCACCCTCTGCAAAAAAAAAATATTTTTTTTGTAATTTCAAATTATTATTTTTTTCGTTTTTTCTGCCCCCCTCCCGTGGAAAAAATATTTTTTTATATATATTTTCAATAATAATTATGGGTTCAAGTGAACCCATAACTTTCGATACGGAGTAAAAATTTGTATGTAAAAATTCATTAAAATTGTAAAAAAAATAGATATAAGCCCATAACTTTAAAAATATAATGGGTTCAATGTTAAAAATATTAAAATTGAATCCATAGGATTTAAATTCTGGATCCGCTTCTACGTTGGGAGTATGAAATTTGGCTTAAAAAATGGCTCTCACGCGCCTACAAGGGTGAGGCAAATCACACATGAAATCTAGTCAACTTTTATGTCAAAGTGGAACAAAAGAAATGGGGTTGGAGGGCCAAAATAGAATAATGCTGAATTAAAGTGCCAAACTGAAAAATTGGGTCAAGTTTAATGGGCTGTCTATGTATTTGGCCAATGAATAAATAGAAGTCTCTTCTATTTTTCATGTCAACAACTCAGGTCCCTTGCTCTTTTTTGTTGAAGAATGAAATAAATAAATAAATAACTACTCTGCATCAACTGGTTGATCACCATCCTGCTTCACTCTGAAAGGTTTCTATATATCTCAATTTCTTATTTATCGATCACTTATTGAACCCATTTTTCCTTAGCTAAACTTTTCCCTTTTCTTTTATGTTAAACGACAAGATTATATAATATTTTATCTAATTTTGGTACTTTTCTCAAGAATGTGCTATAAACTTTCACAAATTTTTATGCATAGACAATGAACTTATTTCAAGTATTTAGACAATTCTATTTCACAGGCATATTATTGGATAGCAATCAACTAATCAGATGCCTCTGCTCCTGAATTTCTATAGAGATATTTATTTTGTTCTTCAGAAGTGTAACTTTCATATATGCTTTAGCACATAGTTTTGTTCAGTAATATATAACAAGTAGTAGCAACTGCTTGTAGGTACAAATTAAAAGAAATGGTAGTGTCTCTACCATATGTAGTTGCGACCTTCTTCATTTTTCTTTTCAACTCTTTATTGATATTGAGAAGCATTAGAAAGTATCATTCAACATACAAACAAACACAACAGTAGTAGGGAAAAGATGACATAAATTTCATGAATTAGCTTGTTTGATTTGTCTCTTCATTGTTGTTGCTCCCCCCCCCCCCCCCGTAATATTAGGGGAAAAAAAAAGATGTCAACAAAGGCACATCATCATTGGAGATGGTACTTACACTTGTTTGTGGTTTAGCTCCATATAGAGCAAAGACCTTGATATACTTCTCTTTCTGTCACATCTTTATACAATTCAAAATACTGCTGATGTGATAATGTTGGTCCCTTCTTCATGACTTCCCCGTTAACAGTTGGAAAAATATGTGCAGCAGATTCAATTTATAATTTATAGAATATGATAATTTCTTCCTAATGTGTTCGTTGTTAGTCAATCTACCTCCATTTAATACTGTGAGTTCTACAATGTGTTTGTGCTGGTTTTTCTCCTTTATCACGGCTGAGAAGTATTTATTATTGGAGTCTCCTAGCTTTATCCGATTAACCATTGCTTTCTTCTTCAAGATATTTTCCTCTATTATAGACCACCTTTCCAGTTGTAGTAAAGCTTATTTCTCATATATAGTCAGCTCATTAGTGTATTGCTGTTGTATTTGTATCTATTACTTCCTTAAGTCAGCTCTAGTATTATCAACATTGTTCAACTTCTTCAGATGTTATCTCACTAGTTTCAATTTTAGCTACAGTTTTGGTCTTCTCATAAGATAGCTTGTCAGCCTATTCCCTTTCTACAATATGCAAGAATTTTGAATGGTCAGCCCATATATTAAAGAACTTGAATGGAACCTTAAAACTCTGTTGGCCATCAACAAATGATTGGAATATTGGTGAGTGATCAGATATGAAAGGCCTCATACTTAGTAATAACATTACCATACTGCACCATAATTAATCATACTCCAATGATCTACCAACATGGTATACACTCTATTTCCACTAGCTTGCTTGTTGGACCATGTGTAATACTCTCATGTCCATGGTAGTTTGTTGAGCAGTAGTCCATAAATGCGGTCAGAGAAATCTTCAATTTCTCTATAGGATATGACGGTATAGTAATGCGTTGAAATCCCGATTAATGATGGTTTTGTAATCTTGGCTTGCCATTATATTCAGATGTACCCACAATTCTCTCCTTTGTTCCATTTTATTGAAGACATATACTCCGGTCAGCCAATATGTGCCACTTTATCTTCCTTTAATCAGACATTACATGTATAGAGTCTCCTTTCTGACAACATTTACATCAAACAGCCTGCCTATTGTTCCAGTTAAACCCGATTCTTCGGTTAACGGCCTTGCTATAATTGTTTACAATTTCCCAGCCAGGTGCTATTCTATTGGCCATAGTAATAGCCATATTTTCCTGTTTACCGTGAAAATAGTAATAACAATTAAATTTGTATATGGGACTCTAAAAATACGTGATCTATTTTTATGCTAGTTTGTCAAGCAGTTGATGCTAAGTATATGAGATTTAGAGACCGAAATAAAGCTAAGGAGAGAACTATAATCAAACCGATAGGCTAGTTACTCGGGGCCTCGAGGTAGATTCTAGGGCTCGAGCTCGAGCTATTGTGGGTGATCAGGGTAGGACTAACAGTTATGAAATAATCAACGAAGGCTCTTTATGGCCAATGATAAGCAATAAATGATGAACAAATATGAAGATAGTAAATGAAAGAATTAATATCAAGAGAGTACATGAGAGAGCAAAGAGAATGTTCTTCTATATTTGTTATGGAGCAGCTGGAGGAACAGAGAGTTTACAAAATGTCAAAGACTCCCTTTATATAGGAGGGGAATCTCGACATAGTACAAAAGCATTAATTACAAAAATAGGGGGATGGGACAACTAGATGGCACCAAGCTCTTCCAGTACTAGCTGTGTGCCTAGGGAACTCCTCATTCCCATCATGACCGCGATCAACAGTGTCATTAGGTCGAGCATCAACGAACTACGAGGGAGGGAGCTCGACCACAGCCTCGAGGTCTCGAGATGATTTCCTGAAATGCCTTAATGACGAGAAATTGGACCCTCCGATTTTGCCGTATAGAGATAGTATCCACGTTTCCTACAACGAAGTAATATGAAACAATTTTGAGCCTCCATTCCGAGGACATCATTGCCATGACGTCAGCCTATCAGAGCATTAAATGCCATGCCCTAAAAAACCATGCAAGGGTTGCCGTCAAATGCGATTATCGAGAAACTCACGAACCGCCATTGGCTCGTCCCTTCCGCTGCCCATGTGGTTCCTATAAATATATCAACCTTTTGATAATCCTTATTTTCCCAACATCTTCAAATTCGTGAATCCAGACCCATCTCCTTTTACATTTTTCCTTCTTACTTTCTTAGAGAAAATTTTACCATCGCAATGGCCAGAACATCCAGGACGGTTCCTCGGCGGAACGAAGTCGCCTCTTCATCTCGGTCGTCTAAGGAGAAAACAAAAGTGATACCCACTTTGGGACAATATACTCCCCCCGATCTTGACATGTCGAAAGATTATACCATCGATAAACCCCCTGCTACACCGGGCCGATATGAACATGTGTCCTAATACGTCAGTGTCGTGACCGATGCTGGGACGGTAAAAAGGGACTGTCGATGGAGCAAGGCAGTAGAGGTGGAGATTCTCGGCCCTGATAAGAACATAACGGATTACAAAGCCGGTTTCCTCCACATATATACTTATCCCTTTACTTTGAGTCTGGCTAAGCCTTCTGGATCCCCTCCCCCGAAGATAGATCCAGTAATCCTCGACTTTTGCAACAAATATCAGGTGACGCTCGGTCAAATCTATCCCTTTTTTTAGAGGATAGTCTTGATGCTCCGTTATTTCACTGATAAGGGTGGGGACGAGACCTTTACCCTGAGTCATTTGATCAGGATGTGCATCCCTCGATTCTATCGAGGCTTGATTAGGCTTCGTCATCGATCCAAGAAATCATTTTTCTCGAGCACCAACAATGAGAAAGATCGGGGATGGATGAGCAGGTTCGTCCGAGTTAAAACCTCAGACATTATTTCGTCTGGGAGGATGCCTTTCCCGGAGAGGTGGAACATGCAGCGTAAGCATTTTTCCCTTCGGACATGTTTTATGATCTTCTTTCCTTTCTTCCAAAAAGATAACCTCCTTTTGTTTTCTGCAACTGCCGCTTGGTATCCTGAAGCGGTCTCGGATCTACGGGGGTGGATTGGGCGGTTGGACAACAAGTTTCTATATCTTGCCCGATCTTGGACCAACCTGGCCAAGACGCGGTGGGTGGCCAAGAACCATGGTAAAGTTTCTCTTGCCGCCTATGTCTTATCTCGTGCAGGCCTTGGCGAGAACGTGCTGATGAGACCAATCCCTGAAGGCGGGATGGAGGTTTTGGAGCCTGCCGAGGGAAATAAAAGGAAAGGCAAGGAGGTTGTTGACCCTTCTATGATGAAGAAACCTAAGCTGCACAAGCCTAGAACCGCCGTTGGGAACTCAGCTTCTGCTTCCGAGGCAAGCCTCAGTTATGGGGACGAAAACGATGATGAGAGCGAATACCATTTGGAGGAGAGGCCGAGGTCGAACGTCGAAGCCCCACAGATACTCTGTCCAGAAGCTACTAAATCAGGGACGGCTGACTCAGGTCAGCCTCGTAGATAGAAGACCCTTGAAGAGGGCATCAGTCTGGCCTCGGATCCCATGACCGGGTTCGGCGCAGTTTATGTTGGGGGGACCATTGCCACTGACCCTGAAGGGTCGAGACCCGGAGCTTTTTAGGAGCAGAAATTGCCCCTCGGGGACATTGTTGACATAGGCAATTTCATTTTAGGCTCTCATTTCTCATCAGGGGAGCTAAGGGATGCTCAAGATGCGAACGCCACCAAAGTCGGGGTCCTCTCAAGGGTGGAGGCACGCTTGGCAATATTCTTGACGACATTAGCGGCAACGTCGATCTTGACGCTCCCGGCTCTGTCAAGGTGGCCGAGAGGTTCATGCAGCAGGTGATAGCTACTTTAAGTATATTTCTTTTAGCCTGGGGCATCTTTCTTCATTCTTCTAACTCTTCTGTTTTGCTGTAGTGCAAGGAGATGTATGATTATGCCCTCTTCAGGCTTAACAGAGGAGCTTTCATGCCGTGAGAAGGAGCTTGAAAAGCTATCCTCGAGACTGCGAGATTCGGAGGCTCGTTCTGCCCAGAAGGAGAAAGAGTCGGGCAAGCTCTGGTCTACTTTGGAGGGAGCACTCCGAGAAAAAGCTGCCCTTGTCGAGTAGGTATTTTGTTATGCAAGAGTCTTTCCCTTGCTCCCACAATTTGATACTGACTAGTTTACTTTTCTTTTTGTAGGTCGGGCAAAATGACTCGCATATCGGGCGACTGAATGTGGAGATCCTCGGGCTGAGGAAACAAAATGAGGCAGTGACCTCAGAGTTGGCATCGACCCGTGATCTTCTCAAGGATGCTCGAAAGGAGATAACTGCGTTGGTTGCGGCCAAGTCCGAGATCGAAGGAAATGTTGCTACTTATTTGAAGAACACATCCACAGTGCATCAAATAGCCCATGACGTATCGATAAAGGCCGAGCAAAAACTGGCTCGGGCCATCGAACATGCTAGGGCAGAAGTGAGGAGGAAAATCTTGGAGAAGATCGAGGCCGAGGCGTCGATCTGTCAGTTGGAATTGAGGAGGCCCGAGAGCTAGAGAAAAAGTTGGCGATTTTGATCATCCCAGATGAGGATCCCGGAGATGGTTCGGAGGATAGTGGCGACAAAGAGTAGGCCTTGTGTCGCTTTTTCTTTTTTACCCTTTTCTTTCTATGCATGTACTCCAGAGGGAGTGAGTCTCATAAAGACGTCCCTTGTAAATATATTTTTGGCAATAAAAAAAGGGTTTTTTTTCTCTGTCTTTTCGTTCTTTTCACCTCGTAGCTTGTGCGGAGTTTAGCCTTCGACTTTTGGCGTCAGCTCTTCGAAAATCGTATTCGGAGCGACCGGGACCCCTAAATTGGGTCCTGTCCTAAAGTTAGATTGGCAGCTTCTTTAGGGCCAGTGCTAGTGATAGCGAGGAGCCCTCGAGGCCTCGCTACTTCTCAAATTTTGCGGGATAGTAGCATTCGAGAAATCTTGTGAAGGGACCCCGAGGTGGTCCTGTCAATACATTTCCCTAGAAAAAGGGTGATGTTAACGCGGCCAGAATTGATTGGCCCTCTGGAGAGGCGAGAAGCCACTGCCTTGCCCCTATATATTCATTCATTTGCCTTCAAGTGGAAATTCTGTTGCTTTGAGCAACCACAGAACCTGGCGCTCTATGCTAGTTCTCCTATTGTTACAACTTAAAATCTTTGCTCAAATTTATATCTCCCTCTTCTCATTTTATCATAGCCATGACTGGTACGTCAAAATCCGCCCACCAAAGAAAGGGGAGTCCTGCCTACGTTGCGCATTCGGTCGGTGGTATACTGCCTGTGCCCGGTGAGCGGGCCTTGAGGTGCCTTTCCTCGAGAAAAGACATTACGTTGGGGAGACCTCCCATCGTTCCAGGACATCGAGAGAATGCGTCAAGGTTCATCACATCAATGGGAGAGGAAAACCTCGAGATGATCAGAAAAGATCGCGGATGGGGAGGTGTGGTATTGCTAGTACCTTCTTCTGAGGAGAGCATCATGACCTTTGTCGAGGGGTTTTGAGCGTTTACACGTATACTTTTGCATCGGGTCCCCCCGACCAGGTCGTTCTTGAGTTCTGTTGGAGATATCAGGTTACCTTAGCGCATGCTCACCCAATCCTTTGGAAGATAGTGTAGACGATAAGATATTTTGCCGACAAGGACGGGATTTAGTTTACCCTCAGTCATTTCGTGAGGTTATATTGGCCACTACGCTATCGAGGTTTGATTGCTCTGCAGCGTCGATCCACCTGGGCTCCTGTCGTTAACAGCAAAGAGGACAAGGACCGTGGATGGATGAACCGGTTCGTTTGAGCTCGAACGAATGATATCATTCCTGGGGAGTTTCTTCCCTTTTCTGAGAAATGGAACTTCACACGTAAGTGTCACACCTATTTTTTCATTGTTTTGACTGGAGGTGGGCTCCGTAATGACATTTTTCTAGTTCATTTTTGTAGCGACTCCCTAGTTGCCGAACGAGGTCCCTGATTTGGCCGAGTGGTCTCGTAAGATGGAAGCCTTCTCGACTTACAATAGGCATAGGTGGCGAGACCTGTCCAAAGGGAGGTGGGAGGCAAAGCATCATGGTAGGCGCCTGGTGGCTTGTTTCCCCAAAATGGTGTTTCTTCTTTTCAGCGTACTAACTTAGCTGCCGCAGGTATCGGAGATTTTTTTTTGAAATGAGGTCATGCTCTCTGGGGGAGGAGGAGAAACTTCCGACCTCGGGGTCGATGATAAACGAAAAGAATCTTTGAGGTGTGAGGAGGCTCGTAGAGGGGCGAGTCCTTTTCAGCGAATCAAGAGAGGCGATTCGACCAATCATTCAGTTTGGGGGGCTTCTGTTCTCGAAAGGACATTCCACATTTCTGTTGATGGTGTTTCGGGGGATACTAATCCATCGGACATTGGGTCGGCTTTTGGTGAGTCTCAGCGGCTCGGCTTTATGGTAAGCTTGGTAGCCGGCATGGGAGTATTTCGGTTTCACCCTCTTCCTTTCTCATTGAATTTTCTTTCGCAGGCCTTCGACAGACTCGAATCCAGCTACTTCATTATGAGGCTCGGTTCCGGAGAACTTCGTATAGGGAGAAATCCCTTAAGCTTCTTTGTGTGGAAACAAAAATGAGCTGGTATCCCTGTGGTGCGAGGCAGATCAAAGCTGGAGTCACAAGAGCTGCCTCGAGAGACAGGTATCTTGTATTTCATGTTGACGTATGCTTCTTCTTTCATTTTCGGAGGTTAACGTTTCGATATTTCAGTTGGAGAGCAAAATGGAGGAGCTGAAGAGACTCTGGGGCGAAGTTGGCAGGGTCAAACGTGAGTTCGACGAGCTACAAGCCCATGTAGATGCCCAAGTTGTGGCCAAGGAGAGTGTTTTGGCTTAAGTTTCCACCCTGGAGATGCAAATCTGGACCGCTCGTGCGAGTGATTCTGCACGGGCGAACATTATCGCAAGGCTTTAATCTAAGCTTTCGAAGGTGAAGTCCGAGGTGGTGAATGCTCGGGCCGAGGCTGTGATGACTAGAACTAGGGCGGATCAGAGAGCGGCAGTCTATTTGAAGAGTGTTGCAACTGCTAGAGCTAAGATAAGGGAACTCTTGGTCATGCGAGCAGCAGTAAAGAGTACGCAAAGTGCAAATCTTGGAGGGAAACTCTCGAGGAAGTTCACGCCAGGGGTTTCAATCTTTCAGAAGAGATTAAGCAAGCCAAGGCGGAGGAGTATGATGCAAACTTCCTTCTGTTCGATGTCGAAGACAACGAGGACGAGGCCGTCGTGCCATAGTCCCCAAGGGGGACGTTTACTTTCCTCTTGTTCTTGTGTATATAGCTTTCATAGTATGTTGTAAACGGAACTTGTATTCCATTATCCATATGTATAAGAGGGAAACCTCGCGGTTTCGTATCTTTTGGGTTTCTGTTTGCCAAGATTTTAGCCATATCAATTCGACCTTTTGAGTTGGTAGGAGTCTTTAGATTCGATGATATGGCCCTGGGGCTCGTTAGGCTGGCGTCAGTGGCTCTTATACTTTGCTCTTAGGCATATATAGTTAACTATTTTGGGTTCAGTCTCCGAGTCGGGTTTCGACTCGAGCTCAATCGACCCTCAAGTTTTCCAAATTACGTGGGCTGACGACAGTGGCTCTTACACCTTGGATTGAAGCGATTTTTTATATGGACGGCCCTGAGGCTCATTAGGCTGGCGACAATGGCTCTTACACTTTGCCCTTAGGCACATGTAGTTAACTATTTTGGGTTCAGTCTCCGAGTCGGGTTTCGACTCGAGCTCAATCGACCCTCAAGATTTCCAAATTGCGTGGGCTGACGACAGTGGCTCTTATGCCTTGGATCGAAGCGATCTTTTATGTGGACGGCCCTGAGGCTCATTAGGCTGGCGACAATGGCTCTTACACTTTGCCCTTAGGCACATGTAGTTAACTATTTTGGATTCAGTCTCCGAGTCGGGTTTCGACTCGAGCTCAATCGACCCTCAAGATTTCCAATTTGTGTGGGCTGGCAACAGTGGCTCTTACGCCTTGGATTGAAGCGATCTTTTATGTGGACGGCCCTGAGGCTCATTAGGTTGGCGATAATGGCTCTTACACTTTGCCCTCAGGCACATGTAGTTAACTATTTTGGGTTCAGTCTCCGAGTAGGGTTTCTACTCAAGCTCAATAGACCCTTAAGTTTTCCAATTTGCGTGGGCTGGCGATAGTGGCTCTTACGCCTTGGGTCAAAGCGACCTTTTAATGTAAGCTGGCGACAATGGCTCTTACGTTTTGGGTCGAAGCGACCTTTTAATGTAAGCTGGCGACAATGGATATTACGCTTTGGGTCGAAGTGACCTTTTATTGGCTTTATTTTCCCCTCATTAAGGACTTTGAAGTAATTTTTTCCTGACCCATCGTCGGTTCGAGAAGAACTTCGATTTCAAGTAACTTGTAGCGATGTTCGAGCACCTCGGGAGGTTTGGCCGGAGGCTGAGTAGCTCGAAGCCTGTGATTTGGAGCTGACATGGTTGAAGCTCTTTTGCCTATGCCGGGGGTAGCCTGTTTAACCGGTTCTTTTCAAAGTAGATTCGAAGTAATGGCCTGTGATTTTGTAGCGACGGTCGGGCATCCCCGAGTCACGTTAGTACAGCTGGTACAGCCGTGTGACTAGAGTCACTTTTGTTTGGCCAGAGCCTTTGAGTCCCAAGTGAAGTAGTTTGGCATCTATATCAAGGGTATGCCTTTTTAGGTGTCTTACAAGTTTGATATATAGCCGAAACTTTTGGATTGGGTTTATGTCTTTAGTAAGGTCTTACAAGTTTTACATGCCGTTGAGGTCTTACAGGTTTGGATACTTGGTACAAGTATTGTTCATGCCTTACTTGAGATCCTACAGATATTGTCACTTGGTACAAGTGTAGTTCATGCCTTGCTCTAGGTCTTACAGATATAGTTGCTACCTAATATAGGTTTTACGGGACCGAGTCTGGCCGCTCGGGGTCTTACGGCCTCAGGTTTTTTAATGAATGGCGATTAGCGATGGTCCTAGAGGCATCGAGGGCACCTAGGCTCAAAAGCCATTACTTGTAAATTTTGCAGTGCCTCATTGAGGTCTTATAATTTTCTGAGATCCCGACCCTGAGGTCGTACGTGTTTTTGAGATTTTGACGCCAGTCCCCGAGTATTCGGGGCACTTTCGGTCTTGGAGATGTTTTGTGATTTTCATGCTACCTCTTTGAGGGCCTATGAGTTTGGAGTTCCGACCATGAGTTCATGTGGGTATCGAATTGTTGACGCTAGTCTCCGAGTGTTCGGGACATCTTTGATGGAGGAATCATTTTAGCGAAATTGCTGAGTTTCCTTTGGAGTATGAGATGCTTTGACAAAAGGTATTCTTTGATTGCTTGACACAAGTATACATTGTTTCGTTGTCGGGGGACCGACTATATAGGTACGGTTCGTTCGACCGTTTGGCCCGATACATCATTTTACTAATGTGATCTCGGGGGATGCCCTCCAGTATTTAGGGTTGATTGTAAAAGAAACCTAGAATACTTGTCGAGTCTTCCTTAGGTAGCATGTGGATGTTGCCTCGTTAAAAACCTTGCCGGTAAAATCCTTGTCAGGATAAAAACTCGGTCGAAGTAAAAGAGTGTTTCGAATGCTTTAAAACCTTAAGGTCTTCAGGTTGGGTTAGTGTTTTGACTGCTTCGATCGGGTGCTTTCATGAGGGTTAGTATGAAATGTAAAATGAAAAGGGAGATGGCTATACCTCGATGGCGATGGCACTTTTGATCCTTGGCAATTATTTGGAGGACGCGATACGGTCCTTTAGTCGGATATGGCCAAGGGCGTGTCTCACGACTGCTATTTTTTTGTTGATTTATCTCTTAGTCCATCTGCTGGATGGGACTTTGGTATTTCGGGTAGTGGCGGCTGTTGCTCCCAAATGCACACGCAAGTATACGTGGTCGATAAGTAATATAATACTAAGTTGAGTGTCGAACCCACAGAGACTTGTATAAACTACTCACTTAATCACTAAAATTGTTATTCAATCCAGCTAAAATCAAAGTCCAATAATGTGATTATACTATACTACGATTCTAAATAATAACGAAATTATCAAGTAACGAATTGATTGTTGTGTATTTAGTAGAGACAAGTATTCCAGGTTTGTGATCGATTCACCATTTGTATTGTGTTCTAATTAACTTTCCCTTTCACGTAATTCACTTATGGTTGCTAATTAATCGATAAATGCTCTCATAGCCTTCTCCCAAAGTATTACTCATATATTCTCAGTAGATTAACGCCTATATTCCTATGAAATCAATCTATTAAGAACGCATTAAGATCACGATATTTAATTAAGCACGGTGACTAGGTATATTCCTATCCTAACCATAAATCCGCTCCCCTAAGGGTTCAGATCCTGCTCTCTTCAATTCTTCTCTAATCTAAACACGGCTTTCCCAAGCATAACATAGATAGTAAATAGAACCTAATTGCTGGCCAGTCAATTAAGCAATTAAACACAAAATTGAAGAAAAAACCATATATTGGTGAATTAAAATTAAGGTCAAGCTAATATCAAACAACAAAATTCATGGCTAAATCATAACCCCAGAACAATGCGTGTTTAGCCACTCATGATGTAATCAAACAATTGCATAAGGTTTGAATAATTGAAAATACTAGAAAAGATGAAGAATTCTGAGATGTTCTTGCTCCTCGATGTTTCTTGTGTGTATTTTTCCTCCAAAGTGCGTCTCTCCCTCCAAAAATAGGCTTAGTCTTCCTTTTATACGTGTTGGATAGGTCTAGGGCTGAATAAACCGTGTCTCGGACAAAATAGGATGAAATCCATGTCAACAGTGCCTAGCCCGGTGCCAGACGCCCACCAGTGCGCTGCCCAATTTGTCAACACTGTCTCCAGCGCCACAGGTGGCGCCAGGCGCTGCCTGTGGCGCCTAAATGGCATTTTTTCTAGTTTTGTTTGTTTTAGCTCAAATCTTGTGTGTTTCACACCCAATTGCTCCCGAATTATTCCTACAAATAAAAACACTTCAAATTAATATAAATCATAGAATTTAACATCCCAAATTTACGAAACAAAAGTAAAATATGAGGCGATATACATAGAAATATATATACTTTAAGCTAAACATCAGCGATCTTCTCAAAAGATCGTGTGAATGACATGTTATGGCTTGTTTGCTTTGTTCTTTTTGGTTGTTTCCCTTTCTCGAAACTGGTTTTTGGCTCGGTCGCTGAGGAATTCCCGAAGATGGCCAATGACAAGTAACCGAGCCACTTCCTCCCAGAGTTGCCGGCAATCTTTGGTCATGCGTCCGTGCGTGTTGTGAACTCGCATACTAGACTATAGTTCCTTTGTGAAGGATCTGATTGTACAGGCCTGGCCCATCTGGCGTCTCTGATGTTGCTAATGGCAAACACGATGTCTGACACATCGACGTTGAAGTTGTACTCTGATAAGCGAGGCGCCTCCATTGGCCTCACATTCCTATCGAATTCGGCTTTGTTGATGAATCCCTGAGGATTCTGTCCCCGGTCTATCCTTCGATCGTTGCGAGGTGGGTTGTGCCTCGGAGCGTTCTTTCTATCATCGGTGTATGGTTGATATCTTTCTTTCCTTGGCTTTGGCTCCTTTTCCAAGAGCCTGCTCGGGTATACTGAGCCCGAGGGGGCTCCTAGCTGGTCGTCCTCGACCCTGATTTTTGACTGGTATTGGTTGTGGACGTCCGATCAAGTTATAGCGGGATATTCAGCTGCTTTGAAGACACCGAGCTTCGTTCATTTAGACCTTGAGTGAAGGCCTGCACCACACAGTCGTCAGAGACCAATTGTAGTTCCATTTGTTCCGTTTGGAAGTGAGATACAAACTCTCGCAGCATTTTGTTCTCCCTCTGCTTGATCTTGAACACATCAGATTTCCTCATTGCTACTTTGATGGCTCTGGCATGTGCTTTTATGAAGGAATCTGCTAGCATGGCGAATGAGATTATGGAGTTAGGAGCTAGGTTGTGATACCACATCATGGCCCTCTTTGAGAGCATTTCCCCTAACTTCTTTAGTAAGACGGACTCGATCTCATTGTCCTTTATGTCGCTGCCCTTTACTGCGCAATAATAGGCAGTAACGTGTCCGTTGGGGTCTGAGGTCCCGTTATAATTTGGGAGTTCCGGCATTCTAAACTTCTTTGGAATGGGTTTCAGAGCTTCTTCCTCGAGGAACGGACTTTGCAAGAACTTCTTCGAATCCACACCTTTCAGGATCGAGGGTGCGCCCGAAATCTGGTCGACCCTAGAGTTGTAGGTCTCGACCTTCTTATCGTTGGCTTCTATCATTTTCTCGCTCAATTCGATCCTTTTGGTGAGGTCCTCGAGCATTTTTACGATGATAGGGTCGGCTACCGACACGTTATTGGTCGATCTCTCAGGTACCTGTTCGGCTGGGGGAGTTGTCCCCGGTGCTACCATGCTAGGAGTTTTCTGGTGACTTTGCAGCTGAGCAATAGCTAGCCGTTGTGCCTGCAACATTTCAAAGATAACATGAAGGCTAACCTCACGTTCTTCCCTAGTTGGGGTTTTCTGTGCTTCTTGTTGACCCCTTGGTGCACGCTCCTGTCAGCGTGGGAGCTTATGTCGATGCACTGGACGTCACGTGAGACCGTGTCCATGGGAACTGGCTCCTATGCATTCTCAGGATTTCGTGGTAGCACAACAACACCTGGAACAGCCACACCGTTTTCCCCATGGTCCTCAAGATTGTTGTTTTCATCTCTATTTACTGAGTTAGACATTTCAACCTGAAATCGAAAATATTGGACAAGAAAAAACGTGAAAGATAACTTGCGTTATGTACTAAAACCAGCAAGAAAATAATCACTATTATTTTTAGCCCCATGGTGGGTGCCAAACTATTTACCGTAAAAATGGTAATAACAATTAAATTTGTATATGTGACTCTAAAAATAGGTGATCTATTTTTATACTAGTTTGTTAAGCAGTTGATGCTAAGTATATGAGATTTAGAGACGAAATAAAGCTAAGAAAAGAACTATGATCAAACCGATAAGCTAGTTACTCGGGGCCTCGAGCTTGTCGATTTGGGCCTCGAGGTAGATTCCAAGGCTCGAGCTTGAGGTATCGTGGGTGATCAAGGTAGGGATAACAGTTATGAAATAATCAATGAAGGCTCTTTATGACCAATGATAAGCAATAAATGATGAGCAAATATGAAGATAGTAAATGAAAGCAATAATATCAAGAGAGTATATGAGAGAGTAAAGAGAATATTCTTCTATATTTGTTATGGAGCAGCCGGAGCAACAGAGAGTTTACAAATTGTCAAAGGCCCCCTTTATATAGGAGGGGAATCACAATATAGAACAAACACATTAATTACAAAAATAGGGGGATGGGACAACTAGATGGCACCAGGCTCTGCCAGTACTAGTTGCGTGCCTAGGGAACTCCCCATTCCCATCATGACCGCGATCAACATTGTCATTAGGTCGAGCGTCAAGGAACCTCAAGGGAGGGAGCTAGACCACATCCTCGCAAACTCGAGGTCTCGAGATGATTTCCTAAAATGCCTTAATGACGAGAAATTGGACCCTCCGATTTCGCCGTATACATTTCCTTAACTGTAGTTTCTAACAAGCCTTCTAGAGCAATGTTATTAACTTCAAAAACATTTTCAACTCTTTATATTTATATTTCTTATTGATGCCCCTTATGTCCCAAATCACCCAAGTCATTGATTAATAGGATCCTTGATCTCGTCCAAGTCACACTTCTATTTCAGGTTATGCAACGGTCGATGCAATAGTAATACCCAACAAGGAGTCAAGGTTGATTTTCCACAGAGAGCTATGAATGGGACTTAGGAGTATATATTATAGTGAATGAGCTTGAATTATCTCAAATTGCACTTCCAAGAAAAGTTGGTTGATTCTAAGTCTAAGTTAAACTAAGATTACAAACTAAGAATTGAAACTAGGAAATTGTTTTT
Organism: Nicotiana tabacum; assembly: GCF_000715075.1. Lineage (NCBI taxonomy): Eukaryota > Viridiplantae > Streptophyta > Magnoliopsida > Solanales > Solanaceae > Nicotiana > Nicotiana tabacum. Next base: position 207,107,431 of record NC_134101.1, read on the forward strand.
GTTGTTTTTCAAATGATATAAAAGACCTAGCACTACGACATTCACCTATGTGTTTGCCTAACATGTTGTAAACTTTAAATATTGTTTTATTGGTCGGGGTGTATTATAACTATCAACACTCGAGTACCCACTCATACATCTCAGTAAGAGAGTGGTTTTGCCCAATTTGGTTTTCTCAAGTCCAAATGGGTATTGAACAAAACAGTTGATAAAAAGCTCAAGTTGGATTTTACTATATCTAGGTTCAGCCCTTTAATTGGGACTATCAATCTCTTGAATTACCCAAACTCTTGTTAGCCAAGTTTTCATAGACTAAATCTATCTTTCTCAAGTAAAGACCAAATCAAATAGGCATGAAATAATGCTTGCAACCATCTACAATTAAAAGCAAGAACAAGGCTAAATAATAAACACCCAAACATAAATAAGCTATAAATCAAACACCCATTAGGTTTACACTCTAGGGTTGGTACAACCCTAGTAAGAATCTAGATACTCATGCTTAAAACAGAAGAAATAGAAGAAGAAATGATAATTAAACCCATATTAATAAATAAAATAATTAATATATGTTCAAAAAACTCAAAATGACAAAAACTACTAAATAGGGTAAAGAAAAACGTCTACTATGGCTAATCGAATTTGTGGTTGTTTTAAAAGAGCTTTAAAGATCGAATGAAAAATCAACGAGGGGAAATTTTGGTCACAAAAGAGTAAGTATAGCGACCATAAATTATGCCGTCGCTAAAGAATCTTTAATGACCAAACTCCAATCCGGTCGCTAACTTTTAACTACGGCGCATTTAGTGACCAGTAACGGCCAATTTTTTCCCGATTGTTAATGACCTATAGCGACCATATTTGGGCTTTTAACGACTGGATTTTTCCTCGCTAAAAATCACTTCTCTTGTAGTAGTAATTGATCTAGGGATAATTGCGATGAACAAGAACTCATCATCTTTGATATGTATGATGGAGCTAAGACTCGGGTTAGAACAGTGGGAGGTGACTCAGAAACTTTTTCAGTGGTTATGGGGCTACACCAAGGATCTGCGCTCAGCCCGTTCTTATTTGCCTTGGCGATGAATGCACTAACACATCATATTCAAGGGGAGGTACATTGGGTATGCTATTCGCTAGTGATATAGTTCTGATTGATGAGACGCGAGGCAGCATTAACGAGATACCAGAGGAATAGAGGCAGGCCCTAGAGTCTAAAGGTTTCGAGTTGAGTAGGACCAAGACGGAATATTTGGAGTGTAAGTTTAACGACATGTCGGGGGAAGCAGATGTGGAAGTGAGGCTTGACTCACAAGTCATCCCTAAGAGAGAGAGTTCCAAGTACCTAGGGTCTATTATCCAGGGAGATGGGGAGATCGACGGGTATGTCACGCACCGTATTGGGGTGGGATGGATGAAAGGTTAGCGTCTGGAATCGCGTGTGACAAGAATGTACCTCCAAAACTTAAAGGTAAATTCTACAGAGCGGTGGTTAGACTAGCCATGTTGTATGGGGCTGAGTGTTGGCCAGTCAAGATTTCACATATCCAGAAGACGAAAGTAGAAGAAATGAGGATGTTGAGATGGATGTGCAGGCACACTCGGATGGATAAGATTAAGAATAAGGATATTCGGGATACGATGGGCGTGGCTCCCATGAATGACAAGATGCGCGAAGCGAGACATAAGTGGTTCGGGCACGTGCGGAGGAAGAGCCTAGATGCTCCGATTATGAGGTGTGAGCGTTTGGTTCTAGCAGTTACGAATAGAGGTAGGGGGCGGCCTAAGAAGTACTGGAGCGAGGTGATCAGACATGTCATGGCGTAGCTTCAAATTTTTGTGGACATGACCTTTGATAAGAAGGTGTGGAGGTTGAGCATTTCTCCTCGCTACACCGGCTAGTCTGATAGTGTTTTGTCTAGGACTGCTAGCGATTTTTGTTGTGTTTCACAATTTTTTTATTTTTTTATTTTTTATTGTTGTTGTTGCTGTTGTCTTTCACATTTTGGCTTTTCTATTTATTTGTTGTATTTTATCATGCTGATACTATTTTTCTGATTTCTGTTGTGGTTGCAGATTTATTGTCTCTAAGCCGAGGTTCTCCTGGAAATAGCCTCTCTATCCCTTCGTGATAGGGGTAAGGTCTGCGTACATTCTACCCTCCCCGAACTCCACTAGTGTGATCTACTGGGTTGTTGTTGTTGTTGTTGTTGTAAGAACTCATCATCTTTAGAGAGTGTTGCAGCGAGATTATGGCTAACGTGTTTGGAATTAATCTGATAATTGGGAAAATCGTAACCCTAGATCTTTTTATCTTTGATTCAATCTCATTCTTGCTAGTTGATACTCCCTCCGTTCTAATTTATGTAAACCTGTTTGACTGGACACGAAGTTTAAGAAAAAATGAAGTCTTTTGGAATTTGTGGTCCTAAACAAGTCAAAAGGGTCCCAGAGTATTTGTGTGGTTATAAAGGCTTCTCGTTAAGGGTAAAATTGTAAGTTTAAGCTAAATTATTACCAAATTTAGAAAGAAGTCATTCTTTTTGGAACGGACCAAAAAGGAAATAGGTTCACATGAACTGTAATAGAAGGAGTAATTTTTATTTTCAGTTTTTCTTAGTCAAGTAATTTTTGTTAATTGATAAATCAAATCTTGAACTCTGAAAGTTGTCTGAGTTTATCATTAGTGATACTGAAAAGTTGTAGCAAATAGGTTAGTTCCCTGTGAGTTTTGACTCCGGACTCTTGAATTGGATTATTTTTGCAGCGACCGCTTAGTTCTTTTTATAAGACATAATTGGGCGTGATCAACTACGCCCATGTTAAATGGAAAACCATGTTGCCGACCTTAAATAAGAAAAATATTTTGGGAAAGTACCAGCTATGTCCATTTATAAGTAGTTCATTACAAAAATTGGTCAATTCATAAAATATTACTAATATTAGCCAAATATTACTAATATTAGCCAATTAGCTATTTGTAGCTAAAAAATATTAAATTTTTGCTTTCTTTTGAGTAGGTGTTATTAGAATAAATTGGGTACATCTTAAGGAGCTTGAATCTCAATTTTAGGATGATTTGGTGAAGTTTTGAGGTGGTTTGAATTGAAAATTTGAAGTAAAATATGTATCAATTGTATCAATTTGAAGTACATATGTATCATATTTGTATCAATTGTATATCACATATATATCCATATATACATGTGTGTGAGATACATGTGTGATACATGTTTGATAAATGTGTCACAGAAGAATTTTTTGAACTCGATTTAACTACTAATTTTGATACAATCCCAGTCCAAATCACCTCCAATCTTCCTCAAATTTTGTATATTGACTTATCTATATGTTTTCAATGAATTTCAACTATACTCATTAAAAAATTCCTTTTTTCTTAGATTTTTTGGAATATTGTATATTTTTTTTATATTTTATCACCTTATTTATTACCTCATCCATGAAATTTCCTTTCCGTCGTGCATCTAATGTTGCTAATCATGTTTAAAAACATGGAAAGTGATTTTTGTATGTGATTATTTGAGAGAAAGAACATTATTTATTTGATTTTTCAATTTTTATATATGTCTGACTAGTTTTAATAAGTTTATGACTAATAGTTAGAGATCGGTAAATTAAGATTTATTTGAAATATTTGTGTAAGTTTCCCAAATATTTTCGCCAGTCCATTCTCGCAAGTGTTTGGTCCAAAATGTCATTCGAGATATTGAGTAGAAAGAGAAAGTGGTGGCTCTGAGGTTCGGGAGTTGCTAGTACCCACATGGCTTGGGGCTCCACCAGCACATGCATGGATATATGTGAGATAAAGAGATCTTTAACCGAAAAGTAACTGATGAGTTAGGTATTGGTAGTTACCTCGTCCCTTTCTTTACCCTATCAAACCATTACATAAAAACATTTTATATGCCTTGTCTTGTTTATGCTGATATATCCATTCCTGTGATTGACTTAACGAGCAAATTTTAAGTATCAATTTTCGAACTATGCTCTCTTGATCGCTAATTTGTTTCATTAAATTTAGTATGGACAATAAATACTACTCTCTCTGTTGTCAAGCTATAAAGGTAAGATATTTTAGAAGGTCAACAATTTTATTTATTTATTCCTGTTAAAGAATAAATAATATTAGCTAATCTATATATATATTAAAGGAATAAAGTTACCAAATATAATTAGCATTGTGGTTAAGCCAAGTGGCAAGCTAATAAATGCTAATAATATATGGTAACTTTATTCTATATTTGATTATGTTAGTCAAATATATATATATATATATATATATATATATATATATATATATATATATATATATATATAATTGAATTTGAATTAAAAGATAATTTTGAATTTTATATATAAAGTTTTAAAATTTGAATTAAAATAAAAATAAAGTTACCATATATAATTAGCATTGTGGTTAAGCCAAGTGGCAAGCTAATAAATGCTAATAATATATGGTAACTTTATTCTATATTTGATTATGTTAGTCAAATACAAATATATATATATATATATATATAATTGAATTTGAATTAAAAGATAATTTTGAATTTTAATTCAAATTTTAAAACTTTATATATAAAATTCAAAATTATCTTTTGTTATCATGTTATCATGCTTAATTCAGTTAATGATCATATGCAATCATGTTAAAAACTTTTGTTAATTTTTTATAATTATTTAAATATTACTTTGCCTCGGGCAAAAAGAAAAAAAAATCTCCATATAATTCTAAACTCTTTCACATCTAAAACCCTATAATTATAGTTCTTTAAAACACTATAGCTGGATTTGAATAAAGCAGATTTCTTTTAAAATAAATATAATATATATGGTACATGGCTATGTTTATTCAAATAACAAAAAAGAGTTTAAAAATCAAATAAAAGTTTACTTACATATATAATGAAGTAAAGCTACATGGTATAGAAAGAAACATCACAATAATGTGTTAATACTAAAAAAAAAGGTTATTTTTCTTTCTTTTTTTGAAGAATGTTTGTTTGAAGAGTCAAATTGTATAAATGGACATAAAAAAAATAACAAAATATTGGTTATACAATTTCTATTATTACTTTTAATTTAGCATCTTTTAGGAATTAAAGGGTATAAGTTGAAACCTTTTCATTTAGCTGCAGTCAAGCCAATATTGCAGGGGTATAATATTTTTTTCGTTGAAGAATATTAGTTTTAAATCATTAAATTATGTGAAAGGTTTCTCGAATTTCAACAAGAGGAATATTGGTTTCTAATTGGTAGTTTCTATATCGATTTTCAAGTATAATAAAAAGTATATTTTGAAAATAAATGGTATGACGCTAAATATATTTTTTTTAAAGTGTAAAAAATTATTTCAAAATGTGATTATTTTTTAAAATATAATGTAATTTTAAAAATAAAAGGATAAGATATTTTTGAATTTTAATAGAAAATTTTAAAATAATTATAATAGAAGTCATATCATGGATGAAATCAAGTAACCAAAATCTTATGGAATATTTACATAGATATCCGACCAGATTTATCGTGGATCTTTTATAGCTGATATACATAGATGATATATTGACGATACATGATTATACACGTATTATATATGGACTATATCTAAATTACACATTCTTTAATTTTTTAATTTAAGTGGTTAGGTGAGCACATATTTAGGTTGATTAGATAAAGCCAAAAGAAAAATATGAAATAATTTTAATCAAGGACTTAAAATATAAATAAATTTCTTATGTAGACAATTTCTATTAAAAATCATCCTTTTATAGCGAAATAAATTAATTTTTTTGTTACAAAAGAAAGAAAGACATAAAAATAAGATAAAAGAAAATAAATATAGAAAAAATATATGGAAAATCTAAGAACCAAAAAATAGAGATGACAACGGATTTCTTCTTCTCTTTATCTCTGTTGAGTATAAAAAAATTTGGAAGCTGATCTCATCGATTTAAAATATTTTTTTCAACTCTTACTTCAAAAACTCTTATTTCAAGTTTCAACTAAATATATGTCCAAACGCTAGCTAAGCCATCATGTATATTTTATGGGTAATTTTTACGGATGAGCACTCAATTATAAATATCACAATAAGACGCTAAATAATTTTTTTTTGTGAAAGAAAGTCACTCAACTTTGAAATAATTAGTATTATAAGAAGTGGCTTATTTGTTTTCTCCTAGTAACATTTTGTGATACTTTATTAGGCAAATTAAAGTTGAGTTACTACTTGGTTACAAAAAATTCTTTAATGACTTTTTGTAAAAAAAAAAATTGGTTACAAATTTTTTTTAAAATCATTTGTAAAAAATATGATTAAAAAAAACCTTGTTTGATTCCCCAAGTAATAATATCTCATAAAGTAACAAGAAAAGAATCATGTTCACTTTTCCATTGCGCTAAATTTATTTAAGTTCATAGGAGTATTGTTTTTTATTATTTATTCAACCGCGCGTACTTTCACCTCACGCAATGGTAGAAGGTTTAACTTGGACCCCTACCTTGTGTATTATTTGAACAAGAGAGTAAAATAGAGGGGACATTAAATTCACCTCCAAAATACATACTAGTATAAAAAATACAACAGAAAGGAAATAAAAGGGAGCACCCTAATACAGATACGCTCTCAAAAATAAAGCGCAGGGGAGTATGTTCAGAGTAATTAATTAACTAATCTGTTCACAATGATATTACCTGCCCACATGCATGTGGAAGTGAAATACTCTCTTTTCTGATTTGGTAAGTAGATGACGAACTTAGGAATTTTCCCAAGCCCAAGGGTATTCAAATTTGAAAAAAGTGAAAAAAAAATTCACGACAAAGAGGATTCAATATGTGTTATATAACTTTAAAACATAATATTTTACGTATATACACAATACAATTTTCTGACCACTTTTTGACCATGTGGTTTCGCCAATGTGGAACTGTAAATGAAGGATTGCAAGAAAGGAATCGCGTAGTCACGGGACACAGATTTAAGCAGACACAATAACGACACAAGCAGCAAATTTCATTTGGTTTTATTGCATGTTCTAGTTTGCAGTATGCAGTAAATGTTGGCAGTTAAAAGGAAGTTTCCTTTTTTTGTTTTGTTTCCTTGCAGTTGAAGGAAGAAACCAGAGTTTTTCTGGTTTATTAACTACGGTATTAGGTATATTTGGATTTCCCTTTTCTCTCTCACGCTCGCATAATTGTAGCTTATTAGAGCTTAGTTAAGTGGCTAAGGTTTAATTTGACATAAAACAATTTAATAACATTAATTATAAATGTTATTTTACTAAGATATTCTTCATATCTCTTCAAATTATCCTTTAAATTCTTTTGGACTTTTTAGCTCATTTATTGGAATAAGAGTAGATTAAAAAAATTATTAATGTCATCTTGGTTTCATAATTAGTGACACCTATTTTAAACCAAATTGATTTAGCACCAACATTTATTTTGGATCCGAGAGAGTATTTGCTTAGAATACCTTTCTTTGAAGATCTTTTCCCCTCTTTGGACCTTTCTTTGAAGATCTTTTCCCCTCTTTGGTCCTTTTTCTTTTGTTTGTACAGGTTTTCATGTGTTTTAATTATTGCTATATCTGATTCTAATACCATGTAAGAATATAGACAACCATACTCCAAGCTCTGACAAAGGAAAAAAAATCACTGAAATAACGAGAACTAATATAATTAACTAGAAAAGCAGTGATCCATGAGATTTCTAGTTCAGAGATTAATTAGGAACCCTAAAGTAAAAAACTCGCTCAAAACAGCAAAACGTCGCAGAAAATCAATAGATCAACTCGTCCTTGCAATAATACTATATGAGAATCAAAAATAACATTAGGAGCAGAAAAGAGAATTGAGGTATTGTTTAAATATATCCTCCGTTATGCTATTCGGCCAAATTTGTCCCTACCATTATCAAACTTTTAAAAATTACCTCTCAGTCTGTGAGGTGACCCAGAATCTCTCAAATCGATTTAATTAAGCCACCTATTCTTTTTCTTGATCAAACTATTTTCGAAATAACAGCCATTTACCTCCTTTCTTAATTGAAAGAAATATTAAAATAATACAAGGGTTAGTAAATAATGCATAATAAATTGAAGAATCTAAATTAGGTAACTTGTCTAAGTTCCAAAAGTATTTACAACACCCCAACTTTAATAAATTCGTTGTATCAAAGGTATGGAGATTTTGCAAGTATTCCGGTTAGAAGTTAAAAATTTTTGGACACTTTACATTATCGAATTCAACTTTGCTTTAATGAAATGCCTACGCATTGTACACTCTTAAGTTAGTCGATCGAACTCTATACTAACCAGACAATAACAAAATATATTCGAATATACATGTACATACATGATGATCAGCTGCATATAATACATAATAAATAGATCCACTAATTCTACGATGTGTCTATGGTTGAAAAGTAAATAAAATTTTAAACCAATTCCAAACCCATTATCCCTAGAAGAGAAGTGGGTACATTGATAATTAAAAATATCCATGAATTAATAATTTGTATAGTCTAGTACCTTTAGCACTGACAGCAATAGTAATTTCTGAAAATGGTGAAGCAAAAAGAATAATAAGTGATTTAAATAAAAGAAAATTGGAAAATTTTAGATTACTTAACAAATCAAGGGGTAATTTTTAAAAGTTTGCTGATGGTAAGGACAAATTTAGCCGAATAGTATAACGATAGGGGTAAATTTGGTCGGATAGCATAACGAAAGATAAATGTAAACAATATCCTAAAGTAGAGGGGTATATTTGGCCATTTCCCTTAATATATATACATTAGGGTAAAACTATGATGTTAAATATTGGGCCAACACTATAAAATACCATAAATCACCTTTGTTTTCATTGCGACTAAGAAGAAGAAGAAAAAGAGGAGAAGGAAAAGGCATGGAGTTATTTGCACTTTGAGTACTAATTACTTTTTTTTTAAAAAGTGGATATAAATTAAACGGGACAATCAAATAAGGTGCATCGTGAAATTTTTAAAGAATAAAATGGCCCAATATTGCTTTAACTTTCTTATAATTCATAAAATGCATTGACTACAATTTAATCCATAAAAAAAAAAAAAAAAAAGGAAGACGAGCTGCACAGCCAGCAGTTTTTTAGACGTCTCCTGTTTCTTCTCAGTCTGAAGACCAAAGTATTTTGTCCTTATATTTTCTGATCGCAGCGCACATGTTATCTCATAACTTTTCTTTTCAGTACATAGTTTTGTTTTTTTCTAATAAAATATAAATTGTAATTAATTCTATGATCCAACACATGTTCTTCCAATTAATACTTCTGTAGTAGTAATAAATATTCATTTTCATATTTTTTTTTCTTTTCTTTTTTAGCTCTACAAAGTCGAATATATTAAACTAAACGAGGTACTTTAATAAATAATATTTTTTGTCTGGCTATGGTATAATTATTTATAAGTGCTGTTTCATTATATTTTTTACTGATAAATGACATGTGGGCCAAGTTTTTTTTATTTTTAATATTTGTTAGAGTTTTTTTATTGTTGTTGGATCTTAGGATTTTTTATTGTTTCTGGGGTGTTAAGGATTTTTTAAGGATTCATTTGGGGATTACTATTTTTTAAGCGCTGCGCTTAAGTTTTTATATTTTTTGTTAAGTTATTACTCCCTCCGTCCCAATTTATGTGAAACTCTTTCTATTTAGCCAGTTTAAAAAAGGAATGACATATTTTTATACTTAGTAACAATTCAACTTCCCTTTTATCCTTAATGAAATTGTTTTTAGCCACACAATCTTGTATGATTTATTTTAGGCTACAAATTGTAAAAGTCTTTCTTATTTCTTAAACTCTATGCCTAGTCAAACACTTTCACTTAAGTTAGAACGAAGGGAGTAATTGATTTTACTTTGTTGTGTGTTATAAATGTTTTTAGGGTCTTAATGTGATAGAATCGGAGTAACTCTTTTTAGTAAAAGGACTACTAGATGATTCCCTAGTGAATATTCTGATAGTAGTAGTGAAGGTGAAGAATGGGATAAATGTAGAAGGGGTGATTGAGGGTATTGCAGTAGAGTATAGAGAGGGTGAGATAGACGATAGATATTCAGTGATCCTAACTATAACCTAGATAAAGATGATGATGATTAGCATGATGTTTGTATACGGGTAAAATCGAGCCCGCCGAACACCCCGATTTCCCGGTGAGGCAAACGGAGCAGGAACATGATTGTAAGGAATCAGAATCAGAACGAGGAGCCCCTCGTATCGGGGCTCGAGAAAAACACCTTCCCTCGGAGGCATCGGGACCACGTCCTTCGGGTCCGGTTCGAGTCCCAACACTTCGAGAGCATTACCAAATAACCGCACACGACTAACAAAGGGCCGTAATGTCCGTACCCAATCGAATATCACGACATGAATCTCGGCTCGTATCGACAGAAAATCAGGGATTAGCGAAAAGGAAGAGTTTTACCTTTCTTAGGATTGTACCTAGGGTAATTGTTGGGAAGCGTGTCAAGATAATAGAAGAAAAAGGATATTTAAGAGAGAAAAGCAATAAATTGCACAAGACAAGACAAAATTTACGTGGTTCGGCAATTTTGCCTACTCCACGGCGACACAAAGAATAGCTATTTATTAATTGAAGAGAGAAAGAAGAAGTTTTGTGGGATGATCTACAAATGAAAATGTAGACCCCTATTTATAGGCATTTGAATGTCCTGCCGAGGTAAGCGCTTACATCATAAGAATGACGATGTAAGCGCTTACATCATAAGAATGCCGAGGTAAGCGCTTTTGATCTTTCTTTCTTTTGTTTTGTCTACTTTCACATACAACAATAGGTTTGGTCCTATCAATCTCCCCCTCAAACCTATGTTATATCAACAAACAAAATAAAAAAAAATTGCTATTTTCTGGTGGCGCCTTCACACTATCAGTCTTGAAGGCTAACTGAGGTAGTGCACAGCCTTAGTTTGTCAACACCGACAACTTTGGTCAACATGTCTGACAGGTTCTTTGATCTTGGTATCTTCTGCAAGGAAAGAGTTCCTTCGTTTATCAACTCTCGGATATGATGATACCTTAACTGGATATGCTTCGATCTTGCATGAAACACTGGATTCTTGGCAAGATGAATTGCACTCTGGCTATCGCTGAAAAGCTCACAATTGTCCTGCTCTTTACCTATATCTTTAAGAAAATTCTTGAGCCAAATCATCTCTTTTCCAGCTTCTAAGATTGCCATGTACTCTGCTTCAGTGGTAGATAGAGCAACATTTTTCTGAAGTCTAGACATATAACTAAAAATAGTACTACCCAAGGTGAACACGTAGCCCATGGTACTTTTTCGACTATCCAGATTTCCGCTTAAATTTGCATCAGCGAAACCTTGTAAGATAATATTGCTCTTTTTAAAACAAAGTGCCATACCTGAGGTGCCTTTGAGATATCGCAATATCCATTTTACACCTTCCCAATGCTCCTTTCGTGGATCTGACATGTATCTACTGACAACTCCAACAACATGGGCTATGTCAGGTCTAGTGCAAACCATAGCATACATCAAACTTCCTGCTGCTGAAGCATATGGAACTTTGGACATGTACTTCTTTTCTTCATCTGTCTTAGGTGATTGGTCCTTGGACAGATTTAGATAGATTCCGAGTGGAGTGCTTCTGGTCTTTGTATCATGAAGACTGAACCTGCTTAGTACCTTCTGTATGTACTTTTCTTGAGACAACTTTAAGGTTCCTTCCGGCATGTTTCTGCTAATCCTCATCCCAAGTATTTGCTTAGCTGGTCCTAAGTCTTTTATTTCAAACTCCTCCACTAGTTGTTGCTTAACCAAATTAACCTCATTTATGCTAGATCCTGATAGTAGTTAATTTGACTACAGGAGAGAAGATCTTGGTGTAGTCAATTCCTTCCTTCTGTCGAAAGCCTTTTACTACTAATCGTGCTTTGTATCTCTTCTTACCATCATGCTCTTCCTTGACTCTGTACACCCACTTGTTCTGCAATGCCTTCTTTCCTTTTGGTAACTCCGTAAATATCCGTGTTTTATTTTTTTGAAGAGAATTCATCTCTTCTTTCATGGCTAGCTTCCACTTATCAGAGTCTATCACCTGTATTGCTTCAACAAAATGCTCTGGTTCTCCAGCATCAGTTAGAAGTAAATAGTGAAAAGAGAGAGTTAACCTATCTGGAACATTCGTGACTCTTTTAGATCTCCTCAATGTAGGTTCATGAGTAACAGAATCCGAATTTGATTCAGGTCCTGATTCCAGATTTGGTTCTGCATTTGATTCTATATCTAGTTCCGGTTCTGGTTCTGATCTAGGTTCGGCTTCTAGTTCTTATTCAAATTCGGCTTCTGGTTCTTCACCTTCAATTTCAGAATCAGTTGTAATCCCTCTAGCCACTTCATTTTTTGTGATTTCTTCTAACTCAACTATTTCAGACATTGTTTGTTTGCTGGTGTTGGTTGGTTCTACTTCAAGCTTGTCCTTGTACATCACATTTTCATTAAATGTGACATTCCTGTGTCTTAGGATCTTTCTATTCTGATCATCCCAAAACTGATAACCAAAATTATCATCACCATAGCCAATAAAGAAACATTTCTTGGCTTTAGGATCAAGCTTATCTCTATCATTAGAGTTTACATGCACATAAGCAACACAACCAAAAAATTTCAGATGTGAGAGAGTTACCTCCTTTCCTGTCCATACATCCTCAGGAATTTCAATAATTTAGCGGTACAGAGGGTCCCATATTTATGAGGTAAGCTGCCGTGTTAACAGCCTCACCCAAAAATACTTCGGCAATCCAGAATATATTCTCATACTTCTGGCTCGTTCATTCAGGGTTCTGTTCATCCTCTCAGCAACACCATTTTGTTCCGGTGTTCCAGGAACTGTCTTGATCATTCTGATCCCATTATCCGAGCAAAATGCTTTGAACTCTTGGCTATCATACTCTTCTCCATTGTCAGACTTCAGACATTTTAACTTTAGACTTGTCTGATTTTCAACTTCAGCTTTCCATCTTTTAAAGGTAACAAACACATCAGATTTATTTTTCAAAAAATAAACCCATACCTTTCTTGTAGAATCATCAATGAAGGTGACATAATAGCGTGAGCCTCCTAATGAAGTTACAGGAGCTGGTCCCCACACATCTGTGTGCACTAGTTCCATCTTCTCTTTCTTTGTCGTCCTTCCCACCTTTGAGAAACTAACTCTCTTTTGTTTCCTGTAAATGAAATCTTCGCACAGACCTAATTCAACATGTTTTAGGTTTGGTAACTTTTCTTTGGATTCCAAAAGCTTCATTCCCTTCTCACTCATATGCCCGAGACTCCGGTGCCACAATGTTGTATCACGATCATGATCAACTATTGCTATAGTATCTCTTTGTATTGCAGTTGCATACAGTGTTCCCCTTTTGAATCCTCGTGCCACAACCAAATTCCCTTTGGTTATCTTCCATGATCCGTCGCCGAATGTTGTTGTATATCCTTCACCGTCAATCTGACCCATAGATATTAGATTTTTCTTGAGGCCAGGAACATGTCGTACATTTTGCAATTTCCATAGCGTGCCTTGTGAAATCTTTATATGAACTTCACCTTTTCCGGCAATGTCGAGAAGTTAGCCGTCTGCTAGATAAACTTTCCCAAATTTTCCAGTAATATAATTATGCAATAATTCTTTGCATGATGTAGAGTGAAAGAATGCACCTGAGTCCAGAATCCAAGATTCAACTGAACTGTCTGCACAATAAATTAGTGCATCACCGACTTGTTCAGCAATTACATTTGCTGAATTTTCTTCTTTCTTCTTTGGTTCTCTACACTGGCTACTGTAGTGACCCTTTTTATTGCAATTCCAACAAGTAAGTCCTTGCGATTTTTGGATTGTCCTCTTCTCCTTGACTTTGATCTGCCACGACCATAACTCTGTCCTCTTCGGTTGATTCTCCCCCTGCTTTCGGTACTAAAAGCAGATCCTGGGGAATCACTTGATTCTCTTCGGCGAATATCTTCGCTTAGAACCAAGTCTCTAATATCATTCAATTTGAGTTTGGTACTTCCTGATGAACTGCTAACTGCAGTTACTGTTGCAGACCAACTCTCCGGTAGAGATGATAGTAGAATCAACGCCCTGATTTCGTCATCAATTGTTATATTAACAGAACTCAACTGAGTTAATATTGTATTAAACTCATTGATATGTTCCGTGACTGATCCACCTTCTGTCATTTTTAAGTTGAACAATCGACGCATCAAATAAACTTTATTTGAAGCAGATGGCTTCTCGTACATATTTGATAACGCCTTCATCATGCCTGTAGTGGTCTTCTCATTAATGATGTTAAATACCACATTTCGTGTTAGCGTCAAATGAATCACACCAAGAGCTTGGCGATCTAATAGATCCCAATCCGCTTTGGATATAGTCTCCGGTTTCACCTCGGACAGAGGTAAGTGTAATTTTTTTAGTACAAATAATTCTTTATTTGCATTTTCTAGAATCCAAAATCTTTGCCATTGAACTTGTCAATCTTAACCTTCCCTTCTTCCGATGTCATTTTTCACAAAAAAAAAATTATGTGAATAGTGCTTGTGAATAGTAACGATGATCAATAGTGTCGCACTATTCTTGTGAATAGTACCTACACCAATACAATACTTTTCTACCAGAAATACACTGTCTGTGCTCTGATACCAGTTGTTGGGAAGCGTGTCAAGATAATAGAAGAAAATGGATATTTAAGAGAAAAACAATAAATTGCACAAGACAAGATTTACGTGGTTCATCAATTTTTGCCTACTCCACGACCACACAAAGAATAGCTATTTATTAATTGGAGAAAGAAGAAGTTTTTGGGATGATCTACAAATGAAAATGTAGACCCTTATTTATAGGTATTTAAATGCCCTTCCGAGGTAAGCGCTTACATCATAAGAATGCCGATGTAAGCGTTTACATCATAAGAATGCCGATGTAAGCTCTTACATCACAAGAATGTCGTTGTAAGCGCTTACATCATATTTTCATCTCTTTTTGATTTTCTTTCTTTTATTTTGTCTACTTTCACATACAACAATAGTTTTGGTCCTATCAGTAATCCCCTAATATATAAAGGGGAAGCTTATTATTCACTAGATACATTGTAACATGCATACCAAGGTAATATACTTATGTTCTTTCTGTTTCTAAAGGTTATTCAAAAGTCTTATTTTTTAATAAAGTTCTTCATAAGTGAAAGATCGGAACCAAAGGCTAGTTCCCTACTAATCCATTAACCGAGCTCAGACGCTCTCTTATCATTGGTTTAGCCATTTATTACGTATTTTATTTGCTTAATCTAACGTCATAGAATCACTTGTATTGAATTAATCCATATATTCTTAAAATCGTGTATAAATTTAATTGTTATCCATTTTTTAGGGTAAACAATATTATTGTTGAGCATCCTCATGTGAAGGCAAAAGGCAGACCAAAATAGTGAAATAATGGAGTTGGGCCATCCGAGGTTAAATTTTAATTCCAGCAGTAAATAAGGATGTTGACTTAGATTATGCTGAATTTGATGGATTGCAGGAGGGGGTACTGATTCAAAAAATGAGGAAGAGCCCACATATGAGGAGTATGCTGAAGAAAAACACAAGAACAATCCTAGTTTAGAATTAAGAATAAAGTTTGGCAGTTCTTAAGAAATTTAAGGAGGCTGGTAAAAATTGGGACATGAGGGTACATAACATGAAAAACTCTTAAGATATAGGGCAGATTTGATGAATACAAATCTCGACTCTAATGTAGTTATTTAAAGAAATGAAGGTAAATGTATAATATTTTATGTATTTTGCTACTTTGAAGGAACTTTTCAGTCTAGGTATAGGCCATCGATAAGCTTAGATGGCTGTTGGATTAAGGGGACATAAGAGTCAATCTGTTGTTGGTGCATTTGATCCTAGTGATTGCATCTTTCTTATTGCATATGTTGTAACTACCGAGGTTGAAAGAAAGGATACTTGGGGTTGATTTTAAACTAAACTTAGATATAATTCAGAAATAAAGAATAGTCGCCACATAGTTTTCATGCCTAAATAGGTAAAAGGTGAGATATCTATATTGTATCTTTTATGTTTATATTTTTTATATATAAATTAAAATGTTTATATTATCATTTTAGGGATTAATTGGAGTAGTTAAAGACTTTTATCAAAAGCTGAACATAAAAATTGTGTTAGACACATATATCAAATTTTAGTTAAAAGCATAAAGGCAAGGCATCAGATGACTTGGTATGGAAGGCAACAAGGGCAAATAATGAGGTGATGCTCAAGAGATGCATGAAACAACTTGAACAAGAAGATAAAGATGCAAGAAAATAGTTTGATCATACTGAATAGCCATTTCATTCATGGATAGAGCATTATTCAAGAAACATAGAAAATGTGACATGCTCCTAAATAACCTTTGTGAAAGCTTCAATAGGTACTTAATAACTTGATCATTTTTGTTCTTTAAGGGATTGGGTAGTGCTATTTTTTGAGGTATTTCAATTTGCAATACAAATTTGTTTCAAGATTCAAAGGAGTTATAATCATGATGGAAATGTGTCACAGCATAAATCCTACTAGGATCGTGATGGCACCTAACCAAATCCAAATATAACATAAGTAAAAGCTAGAATAAGTCATAAATAGAGCTAATATCATAACATAAGTCTATATATGATATAAAAGGCAAAGAATCTAACATGATCATTCTATTGTCACAACGACATGAGTGCTAAGAGTAACAAATACATAAATCTCTAAAATAGGTCACTAGCTAAACAAGATAATAGTAATAGATGAAAGAAAGTGACTCTAAGATGTTGTAGACGGACAAGCAACTCCACCTCGAGTCTCTCAGGAAATCAACTACTGATCTCACACCTGAGTCCCGCTCATATCTGGATAGAAATACAAAAATATGCAGAAGTATAGAAATATCAAGTATAACTATTACGACCCGACATGTCATTTTGAGCTTTGACTTCTCTTACGTATTATAAAATTTTGAGTAGCTTCATATGATGCATTATGAATTGCGCATATGGTTGGTATCGATGTTCGAGAGGTTCAGGATTGATTTGGAATGTTGGTTCTCAATTTGGAAGCATAAAATTTGAAAGTATTGACCAAGTTTGAATTTTATGTAAATAACCTCGGATCAAATTTTAATAGTTCTGGTAGGTCTGATGTCACGACCCTAAATCCATACCCAGTCGTGATGGCGCCTATCGTGAAACAAGGCCAGCCGACACAACACCCAAATTATTTTAAACAATTATAGTAACACAATTTAAGTCATTAACATGCTAATAATCCCAAAATAAAAGTAAACTAGTACAATTTGCGGAAAAGCAACACAGCCCGGCATCGGGGTGTCACCAGTCATGAGCATCTAATATAAGTCTAAGAGTATGAAAGAGTTTATACAGTCTATTACAGAACTAGAACAAGGGAAGTAAAATATGAGGGAGAAACACTGGGCTGCAAACGCCGAGCATCTACCTAGTGGACTCCGAATAGCCTGTTGGGAGCAAATCAACCCTCACTGGTGGGACCCGAAGCTCCTGAATCTGCACACAGGATGCAGGAAATAAAGTGAGTACTCCAACTTAGTGAGTAATAAAAATAAATGAAGACCGAGCGATAAGAAAACACGTAAAACATAGCAAAATGCTACAAAGGGCAATGTAAAACCAATACAATGCAATAAAACAGTGAAATATTATAAAAACACCTTAGTTAAGTATAAGCTTCTTTAAAATACCTTTTTAACATTTAAACGAGTAAATGAAAAATAGCGAGAAAAGATAAACACATAAAATCAGCCCTTCGGGCACAATATCAATAGAATCAGCCCCTCGAGCAATAACATGGAACAACACCAGTCCCTCGAGCTATATCATATATCACATTGGGTACCCGCGCTCACTAGGGATGTACAAACTCCGGAAGGGGCCCCTACGGCCCAAGCGCAATATCAAGTCATCTCGTGGCATAATCAATAAGTCCTATGCCTCATATCAAGCCACCTTGTGCCGTACAACTCAGGCCCTCGGCCTCATAATCATAATCAGTACAACACTGCTGCGACGTGTAGCCCGATCCCATAATATTCCTCATAACACAGGCCCTCGGCCCTACTCAGTCAGAAATCTCTTAAAGCCACTCGGGCACAGTAAAATATGATGTTCAGCCCAAAATATCATTTAAAGTGTTAAACAGAGTAAACATGGCTGAGTTATGAAAACAATATAATATAGCATGACTAAGTACGTATATAAAATCAAAATAGTGAGGAAATAGCAGTAAAAATCCCCTAAGGGTCCAAACAGTTGGCACGAGCCCCAAATATGGCATTCAGCCAAAAACATGATGATAGCAAACAGTTTTCAATCAAATACTCAGTAAAACAGTCATACGGGATGGACTAAGTCACAAATCCGCAACGGTGCACGACCCCACGCTCGTCATCGAGCATATGTGTCACCTCAATATAGCACAACGATGTGAAATTCAGGGTTTTATACCCTCAGGGCAATATTTACAATCATTACTCACCTCAATCCGGTCCAAACTCTAGCTCGCAATGCCTTTTTCTCTCGAATCGGCCTCCGAATGCTCCAAATCTAGCCAAAATCACTACATAACCATCAAAATATGCTAAGGGAACAAAGCCCATTTAAATGTAATCAAAATACCACGCAAATCCCAAAATTAACCAAACCCGTCTCCTAGGCTCACGTCTCGAAATTCGATAAAATTTACATTAATAGACTCCTTATCTCCCCACGAGTTTATACATATCAAAAGTACTAAAATCTGATCACAAATAACCCTTCAAACCCTTGCTCAAAGGTCTCCAAATCTCAAGCCCTAGTTTCCCAATTTTTAACCCTTAATTTCCATTAATTTTCAAGCCAAATTAGTGAAATAACACCATAGAAATGAGTTTAGGATCCAAATCCTTACATCAATAAAATCCCCTTGAAATCCTTCTTCAAATAGCTCTGTCAAGCTCAAACCCGTATGAAAATGATGAAGAATAGCTCAAAAATCGCGAAGGAAATCTTTGATACCTTCTGACCCAAGCTTTTCGCACCTGCGGTCTCATTACCGCTTCTGCGGTCAAAGACACCGCATCTGCGGTCCCCACATAAAACCCAGGCGCCGCATCTGCGATGCAAATCCTGCACCTGCTCTATTGCAAGTGCGCTTCCTCAAACGCTTTTGCGGTTCCGGTAACACTCTCCTTGGCCGCATCTGTGGCTCATGTTTCGCTTCTGCGAGACCGCACCTACGGTCCCCTAGCCGCAGGTGCGGTTATGACAGCAATGGGAAAAACTTCAGCTGCCAAAACCCAACTCAAATCTTCTGCCAACCATCCGAAATCCTCCCAAGGCCCCTGGGACCTCAACCAAAAGCACAACTAAGTCATATACCACTATCCAAACTTATATCAATCTTCAAAACACCTCAATCAACATCGAATCAACCAAAACACATCGGATTCAAGCCTAAGGTTCCAAAATCTCCCGAATTCCGCTTTTGATCAAAAAGTTTATCAAACCACGTATGAATGACCTAAAATTTTGCACACACATCCCAAATGACACAACGAACCTACTGCAACTCCTGGAATTTCATTCCGATTCCTATATCAAAATCTCACCTACCAACCGAAAAACGCCAAAATTCTAATTTCGCCAATTCAAGCCTAAATCTACTCCGTACCTCCAAAACACATTCCGATCACACTCCTAAGTCCCAAATCACCTCTTGAAGCTATCTGGACCATCAAAACTCACATTCAAGCCCTTTAACACATAAATCAACATCTGGTTGACTTTTCCAACTTAAGCTTACTCAAAAAAGACTAAGTGACTCAAACCTTACCAAAAACTCTAAGAAACTGAGCCAACCAACCCGATAACACATAACATAGCTAAACAAGGCAATAATAAGCAGAAATGGGGGAAATGAAGCGGTAACTCATGAAACGACCGGCCGGATCGTTACATCCGAATTGGTAATTTTGGACTTGGACGTATGCTCGGAATTAATTTTTGATGTGTCTAGATAAATATGAGGCTAATTGCTGAAAGTTGATAATTTGAAGGCTTGAAAAATTGATAAGTTTGAATCATAGTTGACTTGGTGGTTATCGAGGTCTTTTGGTATTCTGATCCTAGGGATATATTCGTATGGTGATTTATAACTTGTTTGGAAAATTTGGAATCATTCCAAGTGGTTTAGACGTGGTTTGACATAAGTTTGGAAATTAGAAGTTTCGATAGTTTATTATGTTTGAATTGAGGTGCAATTTTGATTTTGATGTTACTTTATTTGATTTGAGATATAGAGTATGTCCTTGTCATATTTTAGGACTTGACGGCATGGTAGGGCGGGGACCTGAGGGGCTCGGGTGGATTTCGGACTACCTGGAAGGAGATTCGAGTTAGTTGGTAGCTACTAGTTTATGTATTCCGCACTTGTAGATCTTTTGCGTAGGTGAAAGATTGTAGAAGCGGCCCATGTTGCATATATTTCTTACTGTATAAGCGAGGAAAGCAGCGCAGATGCGAGGTTGGCCTGGGCTTGGGAGTCTGCAGAAGCGCGTAAGCAGATGCACATTGAGGGCGCACGAGTGTATCCACAAAAGTAGAGCTTTGTCACAGAAGTGAAGGATCAGCAACTTAAGTGGATCTCGCATTTGCACGGTTGCTACTGTAGAAGTGGCATCATAGAAGTGACTAGAATGTCTGCAGAAGCAGAATTCACTAGCAGAATATTATATTCAAGGGTTAGCTTTATTTTATCCATATTTTGAGAGTGGGAGCTCATATTGGTGCGATTTTGCAGGCGAGTTTTCACTCACGTGGATTTGGTAAGTGATCTCAACTCAAATTTGATTATTATTTATAATTCTATCTTCGATTTTTGCATTTGATTGGTGAATCTAAGGAAGGAATTCAAGGTTTTGTCTACACTTTGAAAGGGTAAATTTTGGGGATTTGAGTATAGATTTAGACTCGATTTGGACTCGACAGGTTATGGGTCATCGGAATTTGGTATTGGTTTTGGAATTTCAAGCATGCGGGCCTGAGTTAACTTTTGTTGAACTTTTTGGAAATTCTTTAAAGATCGAAGATTTGTGGTTTGGGATCACTTCCTATGGAATTGGTTGACTTCCTCGGTTAATGTTTGGCTTGGATTTGCGTGATTGGAAAACTAGAATGAGATTTTTGGACGTGCTTTGAGGTTCAAGACTAACCCGGATGAGTTAAGTATCTTGCCTAGGCTTGGATTGAGGGTATTTCCCCTTATGATGCATGTTGTATGTTAGGGTGATGCAGGTGCGATGCGACAAGCATATATGCATGCATCGGGTTTTCCCATGATCTTGCTAGACTTTAGACTATTATATGCCTTGTTTTGCTATCATGCATATTTGATACCATATTTTCTATACTTGTATGACTATGTGAGCTATTATTCATATTGGAAATCATATCTAGGTTATTTGCTTATCTGTATGAGACATGATGGGGCTATTTTGCTATGTTGAGCTATCTTCCTTAGCCGTAGTCATATTTCACAATCATTATTATATCCACCTATTATATCTCTGTCTCTGTGCACTTTTATATGTAATCTCATATGTTATTGGTGTACTTGTGTGTGACATGGGTTTGAGACGAGTTGTGGCACGTTTTTATATACATATTTCATGCGGTTGTTTGATTGGGATATTGTGATATGGTGGCATATTGAAATTTGAGGAGATTGATGATTAATTTTGGGCCATCGAGTTAGATTGACAGGATTGGTGACTGATTCTGGGCTACAGAGCCGTACTAATATTGATTGTGAGGTGACGCTTGTTTCAAGGCTCTATGTTGGGCTGAGTGATACTGATATTGATTGTGAGGTGATGCTTGCATCGAGGCCCCGTAGTGAGATAAGTGATATTGATCATTGACTTTGATATGATCAGGGCTCAGGATAGGATCCGTCCTTAGGAGTCAGGTAATAACCTTGTGAGTGCAGGCACTTCATATGTACTTAGTGAGGGGCTTATGCTAGGTACCCCTACAGTGCTGAGTATGTGTGTGTGTGCGCATGTTAATTTAGGGGCATTTTTCCAGGAACCGTAAGTGTGCTGAGAGTATGAGTGATGGGTATGAATATAGGGGCATATTCATTGAGTATGACATTATGAATATGCTGAGATTTTGTATACATGACGATTAAACTGCAATTTTGTTGATTTTGACATGTATACTTACCAAGCAGGCATAAAATTATATTTTTCTCATGCAATTTGGTACTTGATGTCTCTATTTGATATTTAGATCTTGCAATTGCAATTTTACTTTGGTAAATCCTATCTAAGTGATTTCAGTGGAAAAGTGGATGCCTTAACTGATATACATGAAAAACATGCATATTTCCTCTTATTATGATAGAGTTGTGTTGCACCCTATTTTGCACTAGTCAAGACATGGTTTAACTTTTGGTTTCTCTTTTGTTGGTAAAAGAGAGTCATCACCTAATATTTAAAGGTATACTTGGGTACCTATTAATTTATAAGTCATATTCTTTATTGGTCTGCTAACTGGTGAGATTATGTGTAAGAGTTCTTATTCTTCGAAGTGGAAGGTGTTAGGCACCCCTTAAAACCTACATGAGATAGCTCCATAGACTTAGACTAAGTTTGAGATCAATTATTTGCACTATGCCTTAATTAGTATTAAAGAGTACGACTTACTGTATACCTAAGGGGAAAGTATGATATTAATAAAATAAATGTGAGGCCCTTAACGGGGATGCGAATTTGTAAATGCGTTTAAGATATGTTGAAAGAGTTTTGAAATATATATGTAAAGGGTCTATATTTTATAAGCTTGTGAAGAGAGGTTAAATTATGGAAACACTTGATTTGGGGAATGATTATTCATATAACTCTGAAAGATGTTTGTAAGAAAGTGAACCTAAAATATACTTTGATTTGAGATTTAAAGAAAAATTATTTTGCTGGAAATTCTTTAAGGCGACAGTTCTTCATTTTGTGAAATTCTAATTTTTTTTCCTTGAAGATGAAGATGAGATCTGATTTCTCTTTTGAAATGGGGCTGATGTTTTGCTAAGTTCTGGGTTTTAAAACCTTTTAAGGAAAATAAAGGTGAGCGAGAACATATTAATGATATGATCAAAATATAATTAGCAAAATGAGGATCAACCACTAACTAATTCTTTTTAAATCTTATATTGTTTAAGTCTTGCCTATGTTTATATGATATTAAAGCATAAAAGGGTATGTGATCTAATATATGAGTGTTATATACATGACAAAAAAATACGACAAAGCAATAAGGCGGTAGATAGAAGGTAATAGAGCAGTAATCTAGATTAATGGAGCAATAGACAATAACAAAAGGAATTGAGGGAAAAGGGCTAGACTATGGTAATTGGGCCTTAAGAAGATAGGCCCAGTAGTAAAGCGCTGTGACTAAAGCTTATTTTGGACTCTCCGACGCAATGTGACAAGGCTGGGATTGCACTCAGCGGCCAAAGTAGATGTACATGTCCAAAAGAGAAAGAAAGTCATTAGAAATATATTTGATGTTCTCAGCATACTCTAATACACATAACAGGTCACATTCTAGGGAAATTATATATATTAATGTGGTGGTTTACTTAGCAAATAATTCACATTGGAAATCTCTTGTTGTCATTAAATATTAAACCCTTAAAGAACTGAATGTGTCAATGAATTAAGAGCTAAGAAAGGAGCTCCACTCGAGGTCAATGCTCCCCTTTGATCCCTCGATATTTCAAAGTTCCCAAGGAACTCAAGGCCTAGGGCAATACTCGTGCCGGGGAAGGATAACCCAACCTAGAGTCAAACCCCACTCTCAAATGCCCTTAAACAATAACGATATATTTCCTTATGGGTTTAAGAGCCAATGAGGTCTTTCCAATGTAAATTAAATACTAAAGTATTACTTACCACAAAAATATACTTCCGTCCTAATAGAATAACATAAGAGAACACAAGTCACCTTTGATACCCAATAAAGAATACATATCAAGTAAACCTAAAGGGACTGATATATAAAAGAGAAATAGAAGTCTCATATCATTTCGTTATAGGAGTAAGTCATTAAGGAAAAAACACATTCAAAAAGAAAGAAGGGAATATAGAATTCATATAGACAACAACACAAGAGATGCAGATACTCCTGCCCTGGCAAACTAACTGTGAACTGCTTAGTTTGTTATTTACATATGCAGGGATTAGTAATACTACTTAGCACCTTAAAGGTCATCAGTAAATATTAAGACAAACAGTCATGGCTAACCATTTTTATGGGGGTAATCAAGGATATCAGTAATAAGATCAAACTCTCAACATGACTACAAATTCATAAATTTAAACATGGGATTCCCAAGGACTCAACAGAGTCATGCTCCTAACAGTATTAACAGGTCATCATGTTCAGACAATATCAACAAAGAACCTCATAAAGTTTAAGGATCAGGTTCAGTTTCAAATTAATAATAGGGGAAGGACTGAGCACAATTTAAGACAAGAACATGGTAATATAGAGTCAAATAGGGATACTTGTAATATTCAATAATTATAGATAGGCAGGGTAAGTGAGGTAGTTACCTCATATAGGAAGGGGAGCTTTGGACATTACAGGATCAAGTTAAACATGTCAATGAAAAGGGGAATTACAGGTAAAGGAAGCATTGTATCAAAACAAGTTTAACTCAAATATAATTCTAGCTTAGTATCTAAGTATGAAATGGTCATGCTTCAACTTCTAAAAATTGCCACTTGATTATAACAGAATATCTAATTCCTACTTTATGGAAGATAATTTAATGATAGATGTATGTAACCTTCACAAAATCAACAGTAGTTCAAAGAGATTAAAGACAAAAACACTACACAAGAAAGTTTTGAATTAAACATATATCTGAAGATTTCAACTAATCATGAGACAACCAAGTTCAATTATACAACAATTACCAGTTGACTATAACCAAACATAATTATGACTTGTTCTATGAAGAGGAAGATAGCTTGATCTTAACAGAATATGTACAGTAAAAGTTCATGAAAAGAAGCAAGTCTAACTCAAACAAGATGGTTTCATGAAAATGCATCCAATAGCTAGGTATAACTATGAGAATGTCATAGTGATAGCCCATAAGTTGCCCTTAGAGCTAACAGATACAAATATAGAGAATGAGAACATATAAACACTTAGATTTTTTATACTTTAGGTAAGTGATATGAACTTATGAACTTTCAGGCTCATCCAGTTAAGACTATCAAATAATAAACTCGACCACAAGACAAATAGGATGCAGGAAAAATAACATTTAGAGGTAAAGATTACAGCAAAATCATCAGTGAAAGTAAAATACAAAGTTTAGGTAAACAAGATTAGATTAACAAAAATAATAGTAACCAAACAAAGTGAAAGACCATAGTAGTAACTCATAAAACAATCTAACAAACATAAGCAGAGAAGAAAGCATTTAGACAATTAAAGTTCATGCTTAAGGTTAAAAGACAGGGGATATAAACTTCAATAATTTTAGATTCATCTTAGTTACGATTATCAGGTAATAAACTCAACTTCAAAGCTTACAAAACTACAGAAATGCAACAAGATAAAGATAAGCTTACTGCAGGACAATGAAAGCTATGAAGTTCATGTTGAACATGAACATATAATAACTTAGGCATGGAGACTGTTGGAAACTCAAAACAGAGATCAGCAGGTATCAACTATGGTTTAATCAGCCATCACTTAAGGACTCATAGCAGAACAACTAATCACAATAAGTTGTTAAACTAACAAGCATAAGTGTTAACATATTAAACACCATAGAACAATTGCAATATACAGAACCTATCTTTGCATACTTATATTATTTAGAGAAACAAAGAAAAGGAAAAAGTGATAGAGGTGCTGACCTTTTTTAGAGCAGCAGACTAGACAAGAGCTCTTTTCAGTTGCTAAAAATCCAAGAACCCTCAAGTTTAGACTAGCGATAGAACTCAGCAAAATAAAAGAAAACCAGTATGAAACCTAAGGCTTGGAACCCTAAACCTCGCAATGTTTGTGTGTGTGCTTCTCTAAGATAGTAGGATCATGATTTTCTCAAGTTAGGTTCTGTTAGATGAGAACATTAAAGGCTTCTATTTATAGTACCATTAAGGCTCTAGAGTTCAGAGAATTCAAATCGGAACAGTAGAGAGTGACTCATAGTGATGATGATAGCAAATCAAATGGAAATCAATGGGGAAATTAAGTATAGAATTTACCTTAGTGCAGGGTAATTGGTTGTTAACACTTCGAACCAACGGACAAACCTTAAAACCCAGAGGTAACTGTGTTTGACCTTTGGATATAGGATTCCATGATGATCTTCTGAGGCAGGCTTCATGCATGCTCCGATTTGACGGAGCACAAGAGGATTCAGTCAATTTGAAGTTATACCTTCAAGCTAGAATTTTCAAACTCGAAGGGTTTTGAATTTTGTGATTGAAAAAGGAATTTTCAGGAGGATTCACGGGGTTCAGCAGATAAGGGGTGATTTCATGCTTTGATTTGAAAGATCGTAACAGAGCTCAAGTGATTTGAGATTTCACCTTTGAGCCTAGGGTTTCAGAATCAGAGCGTTTTGAATTTGTGATTGAAAAAAGAGAATATTAAGCGAGAATCGTGGTGTAGCAGGGACATGGAGTTGATTTATAGGGATTTTGAGTGACTTGCACAAATTTGTGCAAGGTCTTTGGAGATTAATGGCTGATGGAGACGAGAGAAAAGAGAGGGAAAAGGGCAAAAGGGCGGTTGAGTGATGTGAGAAGTGATTAGGATTTGGGGAGGGGTGAGACCAACTAGTCTCCGAGTTAAGAGTGAGGAATAAAATCTGGGACGTTGGATCTGATGATCAACGACCTTGATAATTTGAACATTTAAGTTTTTTTAGGAATTTAGAAATGATTAAAAAGGGAAAAATCGGTAGCCGTCATATGATAAGATTTGGACGGTTAAGATGGGTCTCAGGGGCACGGGTATTTGAATTAAAAAAGGAACTAGGGAATAAATGTGAGTCGTTGATTAGATGGATTAACGGCTCAGATGTGGGTGTGTTTGTACTGTGAGTAATGCAGACGGGTGATGTGGCATGTTATGATTGGGGCAAACAAGATCACTTGGATTGCCAACAGAGATAAGATGGGTTTGTTTGGACTGGGTTATTTCTGTTTGGGCTTGTACGTTTGGGCCAAAACTGATTTAAAGGGTGGCCATTTTGCATTTAAGTGAGAATTGCAATTGTAGCCTTTTGGTTTTTAATCCTTTTAGAAATTAAGTTAAATAGACTTAATAATTTTTCAATAAAACGTAGTAAAAATTATAGTAGTTAAATACTACTAATTATTATAATTAATTGATTATTTTGTAAAAATACTTCACTAGGACATTAATTTTGAATTATTTAAATAGCAAACTAATTAACTACTTTAAGAAGTAATTTATGGAATTAACTATAGAACTTATGTAAAGAAATTATATTTTTACAAATCCTAAAATAGTAAATATATTTATTATTACATAATACTAATGTTAAATGATTAATTGTGAAACTAATACTGAATTAATTTGAATAAATAGGTATTCATTACTAGAAAATACTTTAAAAATATTTATTGCAAATTATTAAGTATAAATAAATTATTTTTAAAGGGAGGGGGGTCAAAATTGGTCGTCAACAAGTTGAACCTGGCGTTATTTGAGCTATTTCCTCTTCGTTCTTATCATGTTGTAATTGTTGTTGTTGGCTATCGAAAGTGAGTATTGGACTTTGCCAATCTCGTCACTACTTTTAGACCGAGGTTAGGCTTGCTACTTAGTGAGTACATTGGGTCGATTTTACTCATACATCACTCTGCACTATATGTGCAAATTCGTGAGTTGGACCCAATTTAGTATTGTGAGCGGATATGTGTTGAACCATCGAGACAGAGGTAGAGCTTCTTTCCAATCATAGTCCTTGGCTTCTCATCGTTTCTTTTATTATCATTCAATCTTTCAGACATTACTGTATTTTGTTCAAACTTTGGCTCGAGGTAGAGCTACTTCCCGATCACAGTATGTGACTCGAGGTGGTGATGGTGTGGCGTGTCGGTCGATCAGCTTGTACTGGATGAGAAGAGGTTATTGGACTTGGGATTAGTGTTATCGTATTTTATTAAGGTATTTTTGGAAGAATAACATCATTAGTCAGCTCAGAATTTAGTTGTCTCTTATCGAGCGAGAGCTCCACGACTTGTTGATCTGATGGGTGGTTATGAGCTTTTGCATGGGTCTTTCATCATTAGAAATGTGCGAAGGTTCGGAACAAGTTTTTATTTGACATGAGATTTGTTACCGGTACCAACTTTGTTACTGAGCAACTATAATGGCCGGAAGTTATTGCTATGAGTATTTGAGTTAAATTATGTGGTATATCATGTGATTATATCTTGGGTTATGGTTATGTATTGATATAGGTTGTTCAGACTTATACAATGTATAGATGCAAGATTCAGGTTTTATAATGAATTCCGAATGTTGGTGATTGGGTTCTAAAGTTTATGGACTAAGGTTGAAAAAAGGATCTTCAGTTAGGTTGTGTTATCGGGCTTATATGGATTGGGAGTAATGTAGGATTGTCACACCTCCTTTTTTACTACCCCCGAAAGGGTAAGGGAGTTTTTTTTAATTTAAGTGACAATCGAAACATGATTAGTTATATTAAATCAGAGTCGCCACTTGGGATAATTTATTGTGTCCCAAGTCACCGGTTAAAATCACGAATTGAGGAAGTTTGACTCTATTTACGATCTGTGAACACAAAAATCCGAGTAAGGAATCCTATTAACCCGGGAGAAGGTGTTAGGCATTCCCGATTTCCGTGGTTCTAGCACGATTGCGTTGATTATACCTGGCTTAAACAAATTGTCTAATTACTCATTTTAGAACCTATGTGCATTTTCTTTTTCAATTAAAGAATTATCTTTAAACAGGTCACGCGCATGTGTACCCATTTGTTTGGCGCGTCGAAAGTCATGTCACGCGAACGTGTCCACAATTAACAACGCTTTATTATTATTAAAAAAGTTTGGCTGAAGTTGCATGGACGCATACTCCGGTTTTATTTTTTAGAAATCGTAATCATGTCACGCAAACGTGTACACAACCACGATAGTATATTAAACGGCCCTAAACGCTTTTCTACGAACATTCATTAATTATTTTGTTAAAATCAATTTGAGATTGTTAGGGCCAGGAGTTATGGGCTAATAACACCGTGAAAAGCAAAGCAAATAAACTATAAAAGATTGGGCTAATTCATGGTATCATGGATATGTGGGCCAAGAAATATTTCAATACTACATTAATTTACCCAAATTAACAACTCTGCCAACCAGTTCATTTTATCAAAATTAATTGAAACACCTTCGTCCATATTAGGACCCTTATTCAAGCTCATGTGATCTGCTCCTTGTGGGCTAAGGTTCATTTAATTGAAACAAAAAGCTTCCATCAATAACAATTTCCAAAACCCAACTGACATGCTACCCAAAATTTCGATATAACTAATAAAATGAGGAGGAGCGAAACAGATCAAACCAATGAAATAAAATTAGAAGTTAGGTACTACTAATTTTCCTATGAGTTGGTCAGTCCGGTTCTCAAACAATCCCCCTGTCAATGATCTCATAGGAAAAGTTCTAGTTTCACAATAATGAAGATCCAATTATTTCACATCTTGACAAGAGCAAAACACATCCAGTTTGAGTAATTGGATTAAACGGCTGAATCAGCTAACTAACATAATTGTGAATCAACCTTCTATAAACCAATTTCAGAGGTAGAGAATACATAATGAAAATCATTGAGTCATGATAAATTAAGAAACCAATCTCTAGGAATAGCTAAGAGACGTCAGAATCACAACCAAGAAAGCGATCATAGACAGCCAATGAATAGATTTTTAAGGCTTTAAATTGACAGATTGACAGAGAAAGGGGAATAAAATGCAACTCGACCAAAGTTAGCAGTAATACATTAAAACCAATTCACAGCTCCCAAAGGTAATCAGCTTAAGTTCATTTCAAGTAATGCAAGCCATAAATTAGTTCATATATCAAATTAAATATTCAACAAAAACTGAGGTTCATCCTCAAATCTTCCAACTCGGATTACATGCTCCAAGTTTAAGCTTCAACATATGAGTAAAATCCAAAAGGGTACCTGGGGGTAAAGATGAAACATAAAAGTGAGGATTTCAGCGGTAACAATAGCTCAGCACATCAACAACAGTAATACTCAATTTTGCTAGACCATTTTCGGACCAAGATGAACCAGAAATTCTTTTGAAAGTTTTAAGTTATTCCTAACAATGAACCTAGAGAGCAATTCTCAGCAATTTAAGTTGAAATGATGTAGAAAACTTCTGTATTTTTTAGAGTGTCCCAGGTTGCTTCAAAATGAAAGGAAAGAGGTCATATATAGGCATGCCTAAGGCAGCCCTAGTCCAGCTAACCAATTCCTTTTCTACCCCTTCTTTCTTGGTTGTTTTACCCTTTTACCTCTTTTAAAATATTTGAAACCCCCTGCCCTTAACAAACCAGCTCTCATCTTATCCTCTAGAACCTTCCTCCTAACAGAAAAATGACTCCCTCAAACCCAAATGCCCAAAACACCCCTGACACCTTCTGTATTTACCTCGGATAATCAAAATTAGGTCAAATTATCCCAAGACCCAAATGAACGGGTCACTCAGCCGGGTCAGTGATGACCCCAGTCAATATAAAAAGAATCAAACAATAAAAAATGATCAAACACAAAAAAAAATAAAGATTAAACTCAGAAAATAGAAAACGAACAAATAATTCAAACTCTTATGATTAAACCTAATTTAACTAACAAATTAAGACGGGACTCCATTACTAAAGAAAACAAGAAAAAAATGAAGCAAGTAAAAAAAACAAAAAAAACACTTCAATTAACAGAGTCGTGGGAAAAGGGAGGGGAAAGTACCAATTCAATGCCGGAATGCCTTGACAACATAAAACGACTCGACGAACGATGACGAGAATAGACATTTGGCTGGAATCCGATGAATCCACCAAAATCCGACGACTTTGGAATGAACTAAAACCAATGCCAATCTATTGATCTTGTTAAGAGCAATCGACTAAAATAGGTTATAGGTCAAAACGAGCCAGAATTCTGCGCGATTTTAGAAAACAGAAAAATCTAGGGATTGAACTTCCTAGATTTGGAATTGGGGGAATTTCATTGGGAATTTTGGGAAATAGAAGTGGGGATAGGATTTAAGGGGGCCTGGGGGTTGCGTGGTACAAATTTGAGGTTGATTGGGTGGTCCGCCGTCAGCGAAAATGGTGGAGAATTTTAGGGCGGCGCTTTAGGGTTCTAGGTTAGAGACGAAGAGGATTGAGGGGGGTTCTGAGGGGGTGGGGCTGTTTAGGACAGTTATATACTGAGGGTGGTTTAGTTCTCGGCCGTCTGATTGGATGAAATCAACGGCTCAGACCTACATTGCCAGACGACGTTGTTTTGGGTTTAGGGGAGGGATGGACTGAGTTGGGCCGTGGGTTGGACGGGTTGAGGGGGATTCGTCTGGGCCTTGATAATTTTGGCCCAAAATCAACAACCCTTATTTCCTAAATCTCTTTTCCTCTCTTTTTTTCATTTGTTTCAATTTCCAATTTTCCCTTTTACTTTTTAAATTAATTAACAAACCAAATTAGCTCTTAAATTAAAATAATTCACCAAATTAAGATAATTACCCATTATAGTATTTATAAAAATTAATTAACTTCTAAATTAAAGAAGAACTACAAATTTAAAATTAAGAGGTTAAAAATGCAAAGTGAGTCGTTTTTTGTGATTTTTCATTTTTATAAAACAACTAATTTTCTAATTAACCTAAAAATATAAAAATAAACCCCAAATGTAATGCAGAGTATTTTTATACTTTTTTATGATTTAAATAAAAAACGTGCACAGACAAGTGCAAACAATTAACAAAAATCCTACAAAAAATCTACGAAATTGCAAATAGTGGAAAAATTTTTATTTTCTTGAATTTATGGGAGTAATTCGTATAGGGAAAAAATCACATGCTCACAGCTTCCCCTCTTTGCTCGGAAACACGAAGAGTTTTCGTGCAAAGATAAAGTGAGCGGATACGAGCAATTTTTGCCCGTTTGAATACTCCGTGGAAAATTTTCTGAAAGATTTGACCGCACCGTGCTTCCGAAGTTGCCTACATATCCTTGTCTATAAAGGAATCACGTCAGAGTAGTTCGGGAAGTTTCGGTAGATGGGACTACCATGATGCTGTGATTTCACTGTTGTTGTTGCTGCTGCTTGCTGAACCCCTTATTACACTAGGATAAAATAAAAGAAGCTAGACTAAATTTATGATCTATGAATTACAAGAATCCTATCTACACTTCTTCAAACTTGATCTTGCAGGTTCTGCTGCTCTGTTAACTTGTACTCTCTAGGTGAGTTTCCTTTGTTGCTGACTTGAATTGTATTCTGAGTCGCTTTCCCTTTTTTCTCCAGGTGGGTGCCTGATTGCTGAACTGGAACCGTCTTCCTTCGAACATTGCTACTTTCCCTTTGTTCTCCAGGTGGGCGCCTGATTCCTAATATTTGAATTATCTTCCTTTCCTTCGAAACTCGACTTGTTTTCCCTTTATTTTTCAGGTGGGCGCCTGATTGCGGAACTTGAATTGTATTCCTTTCCTCTGAAACTTGAATGGTTTTCCCTTTGTTCTCCAGGTGGGTGCCTGATTACCAACATTTGCACTATTTTTCCTTGAGACCTGAACTATTTTCCCTTTGTTCTTCAGGTAGGCGCCTGAATTCCAAAACTTGAACTGCTCTCCCTTTGTTCTCCAGGTGGGCGCCTGATTTCCAAAACTTGAACTGTTCTCCCTTTGTTCTCCAGGTGGGCTCCTAATTTCCAACACTCGAACTGCTTTCCTTTTGTTCTCCAGGTGGGCGCCTGATTACCAACACTTGAATTGCTTTCCCTTTGTTCTCCAGGTGGGCTCCTGATTTCCAACACGTGAACTGTTTTCCCTTTGTTCTCAAGGTGGATGCCTGATTTCCAAAACATGAACTGTTTTCCCTTTGTTCTCCAGGTGGGTGCCTGATTTCCAACACATGAACTGTTTTCCCTTTGTTTTCCAGGTGGGTGCCTGATTTCCAACTCGAACTGACTCCTCTGAAACTGTTACTTTCCCTTTGTTATCCAGGTGGGTGCCTGATTGCCGAACTTGAATTGTCCTCTTCTTGAAACTGCTTTTCTTTGAACTATCTTCCCTTGTTTCTCCAGATGGGTACCTGATTGCTTGGGCTTGAACTACTTTCAGTTCTTGAAACTCGTGTTGTCTTCCCTTGTTCTCCAGGTGGATGCTTGATTTCAACAAAACAGACAAAACAAATGAAATTTTCCTGCCCCAGTTTGGTAGCTGGGCACACTTGTGAGTGATAATTGAATCAGGTTACCAGAAAATCTCAAAGAATTTAAAAGCTAGATCCCGTTATCCAGGAGGGTCCTGAAAACTCCTAGTTAAATGACAGTTTTAAAGCTAGATTATATTTTCAAGAGGTATGACTTCCGCTAAATCTTGTTATCTATGAAGGTCTCAAAACTAAATTCCATTATCCAGGAAGGCCCTGAAAATTTCCAATTGAGTCTCGTCTTAAGAATGAAACTTCAAATCCAACTTATATTACTCAAAGTAGAGCTTATGCTAGATCTTGTTACTTATGAATGTTTTGAATTTTAACTAAGTCCCATTGTCCAAGAGGGTCCTGAGAATTTACGATCGAACCTGTCTGGTACTTGCTTTCCTTACGGAGGGTTTCTCCAAACAAACAAAATTTTCTGCCCCTGTTTCAGTCAAAGAAAAATCTTGTCAGTTTAAAATGTGGTGGTTAGTTTGCGGCATTCTGAAGGTGGCCTTCCGCTGCCATGATTTGCCTTGACTGGCTGCTTTGAATTGGCCAAGAACTGTTTGCCTTTCCGTCTGAATTTTAACCCACAAGACCTTGAATGACCTGAATGCTCTATACCCAAACTTCTATTTCATATTTATGTCCTTCCAATCTGAACCTCTGTATACTCCCCCAAAATGTACAAACCACTCGATTGGTTGAACTTTCATTAACACCATACCTTCATTTTTGCATCATGCTATTTCTGGCATGCTTTGGCCGCACTTTGCTTTGT
The DNA here is from genome assembly GCF_000715075.1 of Nicotiana tabacum. Classification (NCBI taxonomy): domain Eukaryota; kingdom Viridiplantae; phylum Streptophyta; class Magnoliopsida; order Solanales; family Solanaceae; genus Nicotiana; species Nicotiana tabacum. The sequence continues at coordinate 207,141,860 of NC_134101.1, forward strand.
GCAATTTTGGAAGTTAGTAGTAAGCTTTGAAATCCTTTCTCACTTGCTCAAACATGGATGATATTGGAAAAGCCTTAGAGAAGTAAACCCAAGAGAAATGAAATGCAATGACTTCGAGGGTAAAGAAATAAAGAAAAGAACTTAAAACAGGGGGATTGTTTGAGGGAGAAGAAAGAAAAGAAACTTATCTGAGGGAGTCTACTCGCATCAATGATCATGACATACATTTCGGATTAATCAGTCCAGTCTATTCACCCAATCTTCCTTCAATCTTCACCTTTTATGCCTGAGGTTCCCATAATCTGACTCCTTTGTCAAGTCAACAACCTTGTTCGGCTTGCGGTGCCTTGAAAGGTTTTCACCTGCAGACCTCTCTTATTTATTCATCTCTCAAATCACCATCGCATTATAGTACCCGTGAGGGTGTTCACCAGTAAGACTCTCATTTTAATTTCTCTCAGCTTTCTGTCGCCTTACGGTGCCCGTGAGGGTTTTCACCAATAAGACTCTCATTTTTTCATTTTTCCTTCTCAAAACGGAGTGTTGCCTCTGATACGAATCACACCTCTACTTTATTGACTTGGCATCTCTCGAAGACTGATCGGAAGGTCTCTTTGGACCGTAATGTGGGTTTTTGGATAGGGTTAGAAAGAAAAGATATCATAAAGGCTCAAAACAGCTTGAATGGGTTCAAAATTACAACTCTTGGAATCAGATTTTCCACAGCTTTCTGCCCCAATTTCTTTGCTTGGGGACTTTTGAATTTTTTATTTGATGGAACCGTGAGGCTGCCTATGTATCCTTAAAAGGAATCAGGTCGAACGTAGTTCATGCCATAGGAATTACTTTGTTGTTGTGATTTTCTCTTCTTTTTTCTTTCTCTTTTTTTCCTTTTCTTTTCTTTTCTTTTATCTTTTTTTCCTTTTTTCACTCTTTTCCATTCTTTTCTTTCTCTTTTCTCCTTTTTTTTCTTTACTCACCTTTTGCGCTCGTGCTTCTGAACTTTGCTACTGATTCCGAAAGAGGGGTATGAAAGGAAATAAATAAGGCTCAAATGGGTAACAAAGGATAAAGTGTTTAGATAGCCGAGCAAAATTCCTTCGTCATTCCAATCTTTAAAACATGCCAAGTACAAACAAATATAATTTAAACCAAAGAAATCATACATAATATCTTTTGACTGCATCAGAATTGATAGCCATATCTACACATTTGCCTTCTATATCTGTTAAATACAAAGCACTATTGGACAACACTCTCGTTACGATGAACGGCCCCTGCCAATTTGGGGCGAACTTGCCTTTTGCTTCAGCCTGATGTGGAAGGATGCGCTTCAACACTTGCTGACCCACTTCAAATTTTCAGGGACACACCTTCTTGTTGTATGCTCTCTCCATTCTCTTTTGATACAACTGGCCATGACACACTGCTGCCAATCTTTTCTCATCAATCAAACTTAATTGCTCCATACGGGTTTTGATCCACTCATCATCATCAATTTCGGCTTCGGCAACAATCCGAAGGGATGGAATTTCAACTTCCGCAGGTATCACTGCTTCTGTGCCATATACCAACAAATAAAGAGTTGCACCTACTGAAGTGCGAACAGTAGTGCGTAACCCAACAACGCAAAGGGAAACTTTTCATGCCATTGCCTGGAACCTTGCACCATTTTTCGAAGTATCTTCATTATGTTTTTTTTGGCTGCCTCGACTGCTCCATTCACCTTGCGGCGATATGGAGTGGAATTGTGATGCGTAATCTTAAATTGTTGACACACTTCTTTCATCTGATGACTGTTAAGATTAGCACCATTATCTGTGATGATCACCTTTGGGATCCCGAATCGACAAATGTTATTTCCATGCACAAAATCGACCACTGCCTTCTTGGTCACAGATTTGAAAGTTTTAGCTTCAACCCACTTAGTGAAATAATCAATGGCCACCAGAATGAACCTGTGCCCATTGGATGCTACTGGCTCAATTGGTCCGATAACGTCCATACCCCAAGCAACAAAGGGCCAAGGTTAGGACATTGTATGCAATTCAGACGGTGGAGAATGAATCAAATCCCCATGTGCTTGACATTGATGACACTTGCGCACAAAACTGATGCAATCTCGCTCCATGGTGAGCCAATAATAACCTACTCAGAGAATTTTCTTTGCCAGAACGTACCCACTCATATGCGGTCCGCAGACTCCAGAATGCACTTCGATCATGATAGTCGTGGCTTGTCCAGCATCCATGCATCTCAACAATCTAACATCTGGAGTTCGTTTATATAAACTCCTCCACTGAAGAAAAATCCACTTGCCAAACGTCGAATTGTTTTCTTCTGATCCCCTGTGGCTTGTACTGGATATACTCCTGACCTGATGTACTCCCCGATATCGTGGAACTAAGGTTCACCATCAAGCTCTTCTTCCACCATGTTACAATAAGCATGTTGATCACAAACCTAAATATGCAAAGGGTCAACATAAGCCTTATTTGGATGATGTAACATTGACACCAGAGTAGCCAAGGCATCGGCAACCTTATTATGGATCCTTGGAATGTGCCTGGATTTTATAGATCAAAACCGTTGACAAAGATCATGCAGACATTGTCGATACAATATAAGCTTTAAATCTTGTGTCTCCCATTCTCCTTGAATCTGGTGCACCAGAAGGTCCGAGTCTCCCAAGACCAAGATTTCCTGGATTCCCATATCTATAGCTAATCTCAAACCCAAAATGCACGCTTCGTACTCGGCTATGTTGTTGGTGCAATAGAAACGAAGTTGAGCAGTGATAGGGTAGCGATGCCCTGTTTTCTAAATGAGTACAACTCCTATCCCAACGTCTTTCATGTTAGCGGCCCCATCAAAGAATAGTTTCCAACTAGGATTTTCCACCTTCTCGACCTTATCAATGTGCATTACCTCTTTATCAGGAAAATAAGTCTTCAACGGTTCATATTCTTCGTCTACCGGGTTCTCGACCAAGTAATCGGCCAGAGCTTGGGCTTTCATCGCCGTCCGAGTCACATATACGATGTCAAACTCTATGAGCAAGATCTTCCACTTTGTGAGCCGTCCTGTGGGCATGGGCTTCTGAAAGATATACTTTAGAGGATCCAGGCGAGAAATGAGGTAAGTGGTGTAGGACGACAAATAATGCTTCAACTTCTGTGCTACCCAAGTCAGGGCGCAATATGCCCTCTCAAGGGGAGTATACTTAACCTCATAAGATGTGAACTTCTTGCTGAGATAATAGATGACTTGCTCCTTCCTTCCGGTGAAGTCGTGCTGACCCACCACACAACCAAATGAGTTTTCCAAGACTGTCAAATAAAGAATCAAAGGTCTTCCGAGTTCTGGCGGGACCAACGCAGGTGGCTTCGACAGATACTCCTTGATCTTATCGAAGGCTTCCTGGAACTCATCGTTCCATTTGACTGTAGCATCCTTCTTTAGCAACTTGAATATGGGCTCACAAGTTGTCGTGAGCTGAGCGATACACCTGCTGATGTAGTTCAGCCTCCCTAACAGACTCATCACCTTGATCTTGTTTCTTGGCAGTGGTAATTCCTGGATAGACTTGATCTTTGACGAATCCAATTTAATACCCCTCCGACTGACTATGAATCCCAACAGCTTCCTTGATGGAACACCGAATGCGCACTTTGCAGGATTGAGCTTAAGATTCTCAAATTTTTAACGTGGTCAGACTGCTTCCTGGACTTTATGATCACATCATCCACGTAAACCTCGATCTCCTTGTGTAGTCATGTCGTGGAATATGGTTGTCATCGCCCTCATATAAGTTGCCCCAACATTTTTCAAACCAAAAGGCATGATCCGGTAACAATATGTTCCCCACGGCGTGATGAAGGCTGTCTTTTCTGCATCCTCCTCATCCATTAAAATCTGATGATACCCCGCGTAGCAGTCAACAAAAGACCCAATCTCATGCTTGGCACAATTATCAATAAAAAGTGGATATTTGGCAGTGAGAAGTTGTCCTTTGGACTTTCCTTGTTGAGATCACGGTAATCAACACACACTCTGGTCTTACCATCTTCTTTGGCATAGGCACAATATTGGCCAGCCCCGTGGGATACCGCATGACTCGAATGACCTTTGCATCAAGCTGCTTTGTGACTTCTTCTTTAGTCTTCACGCTCATGTCAGTTTTGAACTTTCTCAACTTTTGCTTAACGGGAGGGAATGCTGGATCAGTTGGCAATTTGTGGACCACCAAATCTGTACTCAAGCCTAGCATGTCATCATACGGCCATGCAAAAATATCCTTATACTCAAACAATGCTTTAATTATTTCTTCCCTAATTTGCGGTTCAAGATGGACACTTATCTTAGTTTCTCTGATATTGTTCGGGTCCCCTAGGTTGATTGCTTCCATTTCATTCAGATTAGGTCTGGGGTTTTCTTCAAAATGACTTAGTTCCTTACTAATCTCTTCAAAGGCCTCATCCTCATCATATTCTGATTCATCATCACATCTATTTCTTGGATTATTATTTCAGAGTTAGATTGACTTTTAAGACCGAGCCGAAGATTCCTCATGCATTTCATGTCATTGAAACCAACGTAAAAAGAACTGTTCAAAGAAGAAAAGAAAACAAAAATAAAACTATCAGGAGTGATGGAAAGGGAAATTGCATTTCATTAAAAAATAAAGGATAACAGGGTTTGTACATGAACAAGTGAAAAATAAAAATCTAGGTCACAACCCTGGAATGACCCAGATAGAAAGGAAAACAAAACAAACTACCAAGACTCCTTCCGGGTAGGGAGAGGATTAGCCTTCCAATTGTTAAGCTTTACATTTGCCCTGACGAATTGCACGTCCGCTATGCTAGAACCTTCTCCAACTTCAACCATGTTCACATCATCAAACAACCTCTGGAACCTTTCAATTAATTCTTCATCAATTTCAACCATAGAACTTGGAACGGTCGTCACTAGGCGTTTCCTGGAACCGGACTTGACAAAAGACTTGGAGAGACACGGGATAGGCTTTGGGAGTGCCCATGCCTTTTGTTTTAACCTTTTAGCGCTTTTCACATTTGTCGCTATAGGTTTGAATCCAAGACCGAACGTACCTAAATTTTCAGGGAGGGACACTGGCTGTATGATACCCTGCAGAGATGCCCCCAGGCCTTTACCGGGCACAAAGCTATTTTTTAGCATTTCAAAGGCCCCCATAACTGATGCGGAGGTTATCTTTGGAGTTGGAACACATTTCCCTTCTGGAACTTTCTCGACCGGCACTGTTTCAAAAACCTAATAGACCCAAGGCCCTTTGTCATCTTCAACCTCAATGAATGGGACAGAGACATCGCTGTGAGCACACAAATTATCCTTGCCATGCATGACGATCTCATATCTATCCCATTAGAACTTGACCATCTAGTGCAGAGTGGACGGGACTGCTTTGGCGGCATAAATCCAAGGCCGACCTAGCAGAAAATTGTAAAAGATAGCTACATCCAATACCTGGAACTCCATGGTGAATTCCACTGGTCCTATTGTCAACTCAAGCACTATATCACCAACTGGATCTTTCCCTTAGCCGTCAAATCCCCGAACGCAGATGTTGTTCTGGTGAATCCTCTCATCATCAACTTTCAACTTGTTTAGAGTGGAGAGGGGGCAAATGTTTGCACTGGAACCATTGTCAACTAATACCCTAGTGACCACAGGATCTTCACATTTTACCGTAAGATGGAGAGCTTTGTTGTGTTCAGTACCTTCCACATGCAACTCATCATCAGAGAAGGTGACCCTGTTCACCTCAAATATTTTGTTGGCGATCTTTTCCAGAAGGTTCACTGAAATTTTGTCGAGAACATGAGCCTCGTTCAGGATTTTCATCAGGGCCCAATGATGCTCGTCTGAATGGATTAGCAATGATAACAAGGAAATCTGAGCGGGCGTCTTCCTCAGCTGCTCCATGATGGAATAATCTTGTACCTTCATTTTTCCTTAAAAACTCCTCTGCCTCTTCTTCGGTGACTGCTTTCTTCACTAGAACTGGGTTATCTCTGGATGTTTTAGCTTTCCTTAACTCTTCCGGGGCAAAGCATCTCCATGGCCTCCATTGACTTCTTCTTTCACTTCCTTTCCCTTATAGGTCACTATCACCCGTTCATAGTTCCATTGGATAGCCTTGGTGCTGAATACCGGCTACTGGGTTACAGGCTTGATGATGACAAGATCTGTACGGGTACCCTCTACAATTATGATAGGCTTGTTTTCCACTCCTGGTACAACCACTTTTGACTTTTCTTGCTTTGCAGCAACATCACTTGGGGATCCTTTCTTGACTACCACAGATGGTTCACCGTTTGTCCTGCTCAACTTGTTCACTGATCCTTCAACTATTGGTTTTTTGACTGACTTGACCTCACTGGACCGAATCATCATGACGGTCTGTGAAGGCTTCTTGGGCTCCCCTCCCTTGTGTACTATCTCGATCATGTTTGTTTCCTCATGGGTTGGCCATGGGTTCTGGTTGATGTTGGGTGCCTCTGGAGTCTGGACATCAATCCGGTTTGTGTAAATGAGCTCCTGGATGGCATTTTTCAAGTGTCAGCACTTCTCCGCATCATGCCTTGGAGTACCAGAACAATATTCACATCTCAAGGAGTAGTCAAGATTCTTTGGAGGAGGGTTGGGCAATTTTGACTCAATTGGCCTCAGCATATCCAACTGCCTCAATCTGTGGAATAAATTGGTATAAGACTCCCCCAATAGGGTGAAATTTTTCTTCCGCTGTGACCTCTCATTTTTGAATGCTGGATTAGGTCGAAAACCTGGGCCGGCAAGGTTTCGATAGGCTTGCAGGGGTGGGTAAGCATTTTGGGGAGCTGGGTAGGTGTTTTGTTAGGCTGGGGCATGGCATTGTGCGTAGGCAGGAGGTTGAGTATATGTCTGAGCATGGTGGACAGAAATATGAGGGTCTGGTGATGGAAAGTAGTGTTGGGGTGGATTACATGGGGGTTGGGTGTAGGTTCGGTGATGGTGTCGAGGCTGGGTATAGTGGTGTGATGGGACCTTGGGTCCAAACCATGATCCTAAATCAATTGTTGCCACATCTTCTTTCTTCTTCTTTCCGGTCACTCCTCCAGTACCATTTTGAATGGCTTGGGTAGTTGCTTTGATGTCCAAGTAGCTCATAATTTTGCTTGACTTAAGCCCTTCTTCCACCATGCCACCCATCTTCACTACCTCGTTGAAAGACTTTGCTATGGCCGATATCAGATGGCCAAAGTAAGTAGGCTCCAGAGCCTGCAGAAAGTACTCCACCATTTCACTTTCCTCCATCGGGGGGTTTACTCTTGCTGATCGTTCTCTCCAGCGAAAACCATATTACCTAAAACTTTCACTACACTTCTTCTCAATCTTAGTCAGAGACAACCGATCCGAGACAATCTCGATGTTGTATTGGAAATGACGAGCGAATGCTTGGGCAAAATCATCCCAGGTATACCATCTGCTACGATCCTGACGAGTGTACCACTCCAGTGCCGTGCCACTCAGACTCTGGCTAAAGTACGCCATCAACAGCTCATCTTTCCCGCCAACTCCTCTCATTTTACTGCATATCCCCTCAAATGGGCCATCGGGTCTCCGTGCCCGTCAAACAAATCAAACTTCGGCATCTTGAATCCCACCGGCAATTGAACATTGGGAAATAGACACAAATCCTTGTAGGCTACGCTCACCTGGCCTCCCAATCCCTGTATGTTTCTGAATGACTGTTCCAGGCTTCTAACCTTCCTGAATATCTCCTCATGTTCTTGGTTTTTAGGTGGTTTCTTAGTCTCAACTGGGAAGTCAAAACGAGGAGTATAGGAGTAATGTTTCCGGGCCTTGAAAGTAGGCTCCGAGGGATAGTATTGGTTATTTTTGGTCTAGAATAAGGGCCCACTGGAGGATCGATGGAGTGTAGCGGGTGGTGGTGCCATGAAAACAAGGGTGGCTGGTGGAGAGGGGTATGGGATTGGTTTGGGTGGTGGTGCTTGTGGGGTTGGGGAAGTGGTGCCTTGGTAGTGGTGGTAAATGGGGAAGCCTGGAGATGAATCAACAGTGGGAGGTTCTTGGGATTGATCCAGCGGCGGGACGAAAGTAGGGTTGGCGGGGTATGATGGTAGTGGATGTCCTTTCACCCATGCCTAGTACATCTCTGCCATCTGGTGTTTTAACTTATATAACTCCTCTTTCAGATTAACATCAGACTCCTCCCCCTCTCTTGATGAATCAATAACACTTGCATCCAGTTTTTACCATGATCAACTTGTCTTTTGACCTGGTGTTGTATGGGTGAGTTGCCAGAATGCCCAACAAACTAACCACCTGCTTCTGTACTTGATGACAACAAGCAAACTTGTTAGCGATTAGAGCTTAACAGATAGGCAACTGCACACCGGGGATGCAACTCACCTAAATAGTTAACCATTTCTAGTATGCATTTGAACAGCCGCTTGCATCATCCAGGCTTTCACTAATTTTCATTTTGCAACTTCTCTCTTTTTTTCATTCCCGCTTTTCTTTGCTTGGTTTTTGTTTTTCTTTGATTCCCTAATTTTCTCTCTTGTTTTGCCATTATCTATTTTCCACAATTTTTCTTGTTTTCTTTCTTTTTTCATTCTTTTTTCTTTTCTTTTTTCTTTTCATTTTACGGTTATGATTGAATCCTATGGGGATTGCCTACGTATCATGACGCCGCATGAATCAAACCAAGCATAGTTCTAGGAACATGTGCTAAATAAATAATAAAAACAAACATTTTTTGGGGTTTTCAAATTTCGTAAAACAAAATAAAACATCTTGATTAAGACAACTTCTCCTACAGATTAAAACATAAAGACTAACAGACTCGACGAGTGGACCGACAACTTCAAAAGAAAACTGAAAATATAGACTCGAAATGAACTAACAAACTGCCAATACAAACTCGAAAATAAACTAAAACACAGACTCGAACAAGCAAAGTCAAGAATACATAAGTGCTTCAACTGTTGCTCCAGTTGGCCTTGTTGCGGGCCTCTATGTGATGTCTTCTTCGAGGCGAAACAAGTCATCCATAATCTGTCGGACAAAAATCATAACTGAAGTAAAGAACATGGACCTGGTCATGTCTTCACACTCATTGCATTTTATCACAATGTAGTCCACAATTCTCCTAACCCTTTCCCTGATAATACCATTCTTCTATAGCAATCGTCCAATTTGCTGAGATCTGGCACCCAAAACTTGTTCGGCTGCATGGTTTTGCTCTTGAAGGTGATGAAGGTCTTTTTCTAGCTGTGCCATCAAGGCAAAACAGTGCTCCCTTTCTGCTTTGAAGTCTCTCGCTTGCTTGGCCATTTCATTTTCAAGTACATTGACCTTTTTCTTTATATTCACCATTCCCTTGTCATACTTCTCCTTTAGTTGCCAAATGAAACTAGCCCGCCGCTCTACATTCTTAGCTAACTTGACTCGGGCATTTGCTAGCTCCGCTTCGATCTTTTTCAAATCATCCTCAAAATCACGTACTTTTTGGGTAAGGTTGTAGATGAGCTTTTCGTCATTTTTGCTCCTGCCCGGGTTCTCAATTGCTATTCTCATATTTCGAACTTGGGCTCGGAGAGCTTCATTCTCTTTGGCCAACTTTCTTCTTTCACCTTCGGCTTCTTGTTCTTAGAGATCATTGTTGAATTCCATGTTTCTCATCTTCTCTTTCAAGGCGTGAATCTCGTCTTGATATTTCTTCTCCTTTCCCCCCCCCCCCCCCATGCCAACCTTTCTTGGATTTTGTCGTCAAAAGCTTAAACATGAGGTCTCTTGGCAGGTCTCTCGGGCTTGGGCTCAGGCTCAGGCTCAGGCTCATTGTTTACACAAGACCTTTTCTCAAACCATGTCGCATAATTTGGATCCACTTCCCCCTTTGCAACATCTGGTACCTGGGTGCCATTTTTCAGATACCGGCAGTCATTCCAATCCTGCTGAACTAAAGCCTCGGGCAAGGCAGCTTCTAGATGCAACTCTATGACCTGGGTAGTTAGATCTTCATCTTCGGGCACAATCTGATATCTTCCTAACTGCCTCAAGATCCTCTGTGGTGCATATGGTTGGATGCTCCTCACACCCATCAACCTCAGGTAACCCTTGGTAGCCATCATATATATGGTTTCTGTCATTGGGAACCATCCTATAGTCCACTCGACCTGACTTGCTTTGAGGGCTTTCAAGTGGGAGACCCAGGCTTCAAACACTTCTAACATGTTGTAGTCCTTTAACCTTTCCTCTTAACTTGCAATGAAATTATCTGGGCTCGAACCATAACTCATAAATTTGGGGTGATGGCGAAGATGCTCGATCAACCACATCTGTATAAGGATATTGTAACCTTCAAAGAATTGAGCCCCAGCTTTGCACAATGTCAATGCCCGATAAATATCTGCCAGCACTAATGGGACAAGTGTGTGATCTTCCTTGGTAGTGAGAATTTGTGCAATTCTAACCATACGAGTATCCACTGTCCCTTTCGCATTTGGAAAGGCCATGATCCCCAAAAATGCCACAATAAAAGCAAACCGACGGTGAACTCGCTAAAGGCCCTTATCTTGTTTGTTGCTCAAACCCTTTTCATGTGTTTCGAACCCGGATGAGTGATCGAACCTGAAGTACAAGAATTGGAAAGAACAACGCCCTATGCTTACATGAGCCTTCTTCATCTATTTACTGATATTCAAGAGGTCGAAGAATTTGTGGACCGAAGGAGCCCTTGGAAATATGAGTTGTTGTTTCCTCAAATTCCGGCCAAACTCAATATACCCGGCCATTTCCTCCAAAGTAGGGGTGATCTCAAAGTCCGAGAAATGAAAAAAATTGTGGATCGGGTCCCAGAAAGTCACCAAAGCCTTGATCAGATCTTCATGGGGTTTGATTTCCAAAATGTTTATAAGTGGACCCAACTGCTTTTTATCCACTTCTGACCATCTTCATCTAGATCATTCCACCACATATGCAAGTGCACTTGAGCCTGTTCTATGACCACCTCTGACGGGTTCTGGGCAATGTTCATTTGTGACAGGTCCTGGACAGTATTCATTTGTACTTGTGGAGGGTTAAGGTTAGAGTTGACTCTAGTAGACCTTTTTGTAAAACAGGTTTTCCAACTTCTACAAGAAAAATCAATGGACCATGATTCCTTCCCCTATATGCTAATTTAGCAAAAATGATCTTTTTGCAAATGTGGCCCCCTCCCAATTCCAAATGAATTTTTGAGGTCGAGGAATACTACTTTATGGAAACAATGACACTTCACAAACTTGTCCGTTTTTTAACAAAAATAGCCCTTCGACAACTGAAGATACTCTAAGGCTATCTCGGTAAGAACGGTTTAAGACATCACCGAAGCTGGATCAGTTTATTTTTTACCAAAACTCCAAACTACATTTATTTGACCATTGACTCTCTTTTTTTCAAAAATAAGGCCGAACCTTATGTAGGTTGCCTACGTATCCCACAACACAGTGTTTGACTCTTCTGAAACAACTCTCTTTCTCTTTCCTTTTTTTGAAAACTTTTGGCAGAGTTTCGGGATATTTTCAAATACCGGGGGTTTTTCAGAACCGAGTTTTATTTCCTTCCCTACATCGCTCTTGGTTTTCCTTTTGCTTTATTTCCCCTAGCCAGTTAGCATGCAGGCTGAAACAAATAAATGTTCACATAGTACATAAGATGCATTAGGATGGTCTGTTATTCTGGGCACACCTGTCCTAGACAGACTCAACCCTTATGTTGAGTCCCCTAAATCAAATGCACGCGATGCAGACAAGCATTCCTACTAGGGATCCGGCATGAGGCTGTGTTTTTCTAGGTTTATATCATGGGGTTGTGTTCTAAACTTGGGGTTACCCGAGCGGACAACTGGGGCCGAGGAGGGGGCGACGTACCGGGAGCACTAAAGTCTACCCGGCCTTGTCGCTGGCCCAGCCTCGTTCTATTTGGTATAATTTCTACAAAAAAGAGCGGGCCATGCGAATGTGTGCATCATTTTTAGAAGACTCAGAGGGGTGGCGTAAGAAGACAGTTATATATAATTCAAACAATATTAAAACGGTAAACAGATAGTATTTGGCACAAAAGGTTCACATAATATAGTAATATTAACAATAAATAAAGCCAAGCAAAATCATATTAACAAGCTCGAATTCTGAACCCTGAACCAGAGATTCTGGGTTCTTATCCCCAGCAGAGTCGCCAGAGCTGTCACACCTCCTTTTTTACTACCCCTGAAAGGGTATAAGGGAGTTTTTTCCAATTTAAGTGACAATTGAAATGGGATCAGTTATATTAAATCAGAATTGCCACTTGGGATAATTTATGGTGTCCCAAGTCACCGGTCAAAATATCGAATCGAGGAAGTTTGACTATGTTTACGGTCTGCGAACACAGAAATCCGAGTAAGGAATTCTATTAACCCGGGAGAAAGTGTTAGGCATTCCCAAGTTCTGTGGTTCTAGCAGGTCGCTTTGATTATACCTGGCTTAAACAAATTGTCTAATTACTCATTTTAGAACCTATGTACATTTGCCTTTTTCAATTAAAGAATTATCTTTAAACAGGTCACGCGCACGTGTACCCGTTTGTTTGGCGCGTCGAAAATCATGTCACACGAATGTGTCCACAATTAACAACGCTTTATTATTATTAAAAAAGTTTGGCCGAAGTTGCGCGAACGCGTACTCCGGTTTTGTTTTTTTAGAAATTGTAATCATGTCATGAGAACGTGTACAAAAACACGATAGTATATTAAACGGCTCTAAAGGCTTTTCTATGAACATTCATTAATTATTTTCCTAAAATCAATTTGAGATTGTTAGGGCCAGGAGTTATGGGCTAATAACACCATGAAAAGCAAAGCAAATAAACTATAAAATATTGGGCTAATTCATGGCATCATGGATATGTGGGCCAAGAAATATTTCAATACTACATTAATTTACCCAAATTAGCAACTCTACCAATCAGATTCTTTTTATCAAAATTAATTGAAACACCTTCGTCCATATTAGGACCCTTATTCAAGATCACGTGATCTGCTCCTTCTGGGATAAGGTTCCATTTAATTGAAACAAAAAGCTTCCATCAATAACCAATTCCAAAACCCAACTGACATGCTACCCAAAATTTCGATATTACTAATAAAATGAGGAGGAGCGAAACAAATCAAACCAACAAAATAAAATTAGAAGTTAGGTACTACTAATTTTCCTACGAGTTGGTCAGTCCGGTACTCAAACAATCCCCAGGTTAACGATCTCATAGGAAAAGTTCCAGTTTCACAATAATGAAGATCCAATTATTTCACATCTTGATAAGAGCAAAACACATAGACAATACACATCCAGTTTGAGCAATTGGATTAAACGGCTGAAGCAGCTAACTAACATAATTGTGAATCAACCTTCTATAAACCAATTTCAGAGGTAGAGAATACATAATGAAAATCACTGAGTCATGATAATATAAGAAACCAATCTCCAGGAATGGCTAAGAGACGTCAGAATCACAAACAAGAAAGCGATCATAGACAGCCAATGAACAGATTTTTAACGCTCTAAATTGACAGACTGACAGAGAAAGGGGAATAAAATGCAACTCGACCAAAGATAGCAGTAATACATGAAAACCAATTCACAGCTCCCAAAGGTAATCAGCTTAAGTTCATTTCAAGTAATGCAAGCCATAAATTAGTACATATATCAAAGTAAATATTCAACAAAAACTGAGGTTCATCCTCAAATGTTCCAACTCGGATTACATGCTCCAAGTTTAAGCTTCAACATATGAGTAAAATTCAAAAGGGTACCTGGAGGTAAAGATGAAACAGAAAAGTGAGGATTTCAGCGGTAACAGCAGCTCAGCACATCAACAACAGCAGTACTCAATTCTTCTAGATCATTTTCGGACCAAGATGAACTAGAAATTCTTTTGAAAGTTTTAAGCTATTCCTAACAATGAACCTAGAGAGCAATTCTCAACAATTTAAGTTGAAATGATGTAGAATACTTCTGTATTTTTTAGAGTGTCCCAGGCTGCTTCAAAATGAAGGGAAAAAGGTCATATATAGGCATGCCTAAGGCAGCCCTAGTTCAGATAACCAATTCCTTTTCTACCCCTTCTTTCTTGGTTGTTTTACCCTTTTTGCCCCTTTTAAAAATATCTGAAACCCCCTGTCCTTAACAAACCAACTCTCATCTTATCATCTAGAACCTTCCTCCTAACAGAAAAATGATTCTCTCAAACCCAAATACCCAAAACACCCTGACACCTTCTGTATTTACCCTCAAATAATCAAAATTGGGTCAAATTATCCCAAGACCCAAATGAAAGGGTCGCTCAGTCGGGTCAGTGATGACCCCGGTCAATACAAAAAGAACCAAACAATCAGAAATGATCAAACACACAAAAAAATAAAGATTAAACTCAGAAAATAGAAAACGAACAAAAAATTCAGACTCTTATGATTAAACCTAATTTAACTAACAAATTAAGACGGACTCCATTACTAAAAAACAAGACAAAAATGAAGCAAGTAAAAAAAATAAAAAAACACCTCAATTAATAGAGTCGTGGGAAAAGGGAAGGGAAAGTACCAATTCAATGCCGGAATGCCTTGACAACATAAAATGACTCGACGAACGATGACGGGAATATACATTTGGTCGAAATCCGATGAATCCACCAAAATTCGGCAACCTCGGAATGAACTAAAACAAATTCCAACCGATTGCTCTTGTTAAGAGCAATCGACTAACGTAGGTTATAGGTCAAAACGAGCTGGAATTATGCGCGATTTTAGAAAATAGAAAAATCTAGGGTTTGAACTTCCTAAATTTGGAATTGGGGGAATTTCGTTGGGATTTTTGGGAAAATAGATGTGGGGATAGGATTTGGGGGCCTGGGGGTTGAATATATTCCTAAATAGTCATATTTCTTTTTGTAGGATAATTAAAATGGTAGGGAATTTAGGGGTAATTTAATTTATTACTTAAAGAGAAAGTTTTAGGGGATACTGTGTGGAGCAAGGGTGACACATTAATAAATTAAAGAATTATTTCACAATTTTAGAAAAACATAATTTTGTCTTGAAATAGTAAATGATTCGTCAACTGACTAGCTGTAAATTTTGGAAGTTGGCAAGTATAATATTTAATAGTGGGTAGAAAATATGTGTCCTTATTTCGTAAATCTCTTTTCCTCTCTTTTTTTCATTTTTTTTAATTTCCAATTTTTCCCTTTTCCTTTTTAAATTAATTAACAAATCAAATTAGCTCTTAAATTAAAATAATTTACCAAATTAAGCTAATTACCCATCATAGTATTTATAAAAATTAATTAACTCCTAAATTAAAGAAGAACTGCAAATTTAAAATTAAGAGGTTAAAAATGCAAAGTGAGCCGTTTTTTGTGATTTTCATTTTTATAAAACAACTAATTTTCTAATTAATCTAAAAATGTAAAACTAAACCCCAAATGCAATGCAGAGTATTTTTGTACTTTTTCATAATTTAAATAAAATAAACGTGCACAGACAAATGCAAATAATTAACAAAAATCCTACAAAAAATCTACAAAATTGCAAATAATGGAAAAAAATTTATTTTCTTAAATTTATGGGAGTAATTCGTATAGGGCAAAAATTATGTGCTCACAAGTATCACCCATGGGTATATGTATAGTGAGGTTATACAGTAATTTGATAACTATGGAATGACTCTTGACACATTCGAGGATGAACGTATGTTTATGTGGGGGAGAATGTAACGACCCGATCGGTCATTTTGAGCATTTACATTCCGTCCGGTGGTTTAATGTCTTGACTATCTCGTATAAGGTATTATGACTTTCATTTATGGTCAGTTTTGGTTTTCGAGCTGTTGGAGATTGATTTGGAAGAATGATTCTCAATTTAGAAGCATTAAGTTGGAAGAGTTTACCAAGTTTGACTTTTGCGTATGCGACCTCAGATCAGAGTTTTGATGATTCTGTTAGGTCCGGTTTGTGATTTTAGACTTGTACGTATGCCCGAATTTGCATTTGGATATTTCAAGAAGGTTTTGCCTCTAAGTGGCATAAATTGGCAATTTAAAGGTTTGGAAAGTTCATAGGATCGACCTGGAGTTGACTTCAATATTATCGGTTCAGATTATTATTTCGGGAGTTGGGATAGGTTCGTTTTTTCTTTTGAGACTTGTGTGGAAAGTTTAGTTGGATTTCGGATTGGTTAGGTTTGAATCGGATGCTTGGTTCGAAGTTTGAAATTTATGGACTTAAGAGATTGATCTTGATCAACGATTCGTAATTTTAATGTTATTTTGTGTGATTTGAGGCCTTGAGTAGGTTCGTGTAATATTTTGGGACTTATTGGTATGTTCGGACGGGGTCCCGAGAGGCTCGGGTGAGTTTCGGATTTTTGTGGTCTTGATGGGATGTTTTGGTTCTAATCTTTAGCACCTGTGTAAGTGTGGTTGCAGGTGCGAACTTGCTTATATGAGGAAGGGCTCACTTCTGCGAAAAGGAGGTGTCCAGGAGAGTTTCACTTTTTCAAAGATTTAGGCACATATGTGGAGGAGCTTCTACGAGTTTCCATGCACATCTCCGGAGCCACAGTTACGGGTCTTAGTGCGCAGATGCGAGAGGAGGCTAGATCCAGTTGGTTCGCAGATGCGAGCGAGGGCTCACAGGTGCAATATTTTATTCGCGGATGCGGAAATCACTGTTAGATTTTTATATACTCTGAGGGTTGAATTATTTTTATCATATTTTGAGTTTGAGAGCTCGAATTTGGGCGATTTTGGAGGAAATTTTATGATTTGGATTGGGTTAAGTATTTTGACTCAGATTTAATTATTTTACATGATTCTATCTTTGACTTGGGCATTAGATTGATAAATCTAAAAGAGAAATAGAGGGTTTTTTTATAAAAAATTTCTAAAGTAAATAATTAGATAGAGTTTCTAGAGTATCGAATTGACTTGCTTGAGGTAAGTATCTTACCTAAACTTGGTTGAACCACTAGTTGCCTAAGCTATTTGTGAGCTACGTGCTATGGGTGGTGCACATGTGTAGGGTTGAGCCCATGTGTGTGCACCAGGGTATGTTTCATGCACGGGGTAGTGTTTAGGCTATGATATAGCTTGAATTGATTACTAAGCTTTATGTTGTGATGGTTCTTATATTTGTATCCCCTGTTGTGAGATATTTGAGCCATGTTTGAGATTACATAGAGGTTAATCTCCTTATTGAACCTGATAATTGCTACTTTCGTGATGTAATTTCCTGATTTGAGCTATGATAGCATACTTTGCACATGCATACACCTTAGCATGTCACTTATACCAGTCCAAGAGTATGAAATTTGATGTTCATTGATCATGTACATGTATTCTTTTATATCTACTTTCTATGTGATACGGATTGGACTGGTAGCCTGTGACCATACTGGGCAGATTTGTGATATTGAGTCTGTCACCACGTCGGGCAGATTGTAATATTGAATTTGTGACCACCCTGGGCGTATTATGATGTTGAGCTTGTGATCGCACCAAGCGGATTATGATATTGAGCATGTGATCACGTCGAACGGATTATGATAGCACATGAATTATCCGTGCAGCATGTGGATATGGATCCATCTTCCTAGGATCACCCTTTCATGTGCCTTCTTGATAGCGTACACGCGAATTGTGAGAAATTGATGGGTTTATGGTTGATATGGACTTTTGGAAAAGTTTATCAATGGTTTGGTTTGATTATTGTATTTTTGAGGAAAGACTGGCCCGTATTCGATTGGTTGTTGCATTTCATCTTTACTTGCAATTTTTTTAGATGTTTACCTGATTTATTTGCATATATTTTTTATACGATGGATTATTGACTAAGCATAGTACATTGTGTTATTGTGTGAACCAAGGTGATTTTTATCTGTGATTCAAGACTTGATCATATTTTTGTTCTGTACTTATTGGAGTTATGAACTGTATGGGTGATTAGTAAGTATCATTTAATAATTCTTACTTCTATTACCTCACCGAGGCTAGTTATGATACTTACTGAGTACATGGGGTCGATTGTATTCATACTACGCTTCTGCACCTTGCGTGCAGATCTTGGAACTGAGATGTTGTGGATGACAGGAGCTGGCACTGAAGATGTACTTGCTTTGTGGATATAGCTACCACTTGTCTTTGGTAGTTTTAGATTCGAATTCTGTTTGTGTACATTCCAAACATATGTTGTATTTATTTTCGTACCAGTTTTGTCAATCAAAATCTTAGTGGTTCATGACTTGTATTACCAAATCCCTGGATTATTGTATGTGAATTCAGTTTTTTCACTTATTGATTTCTTATTATTTTCATTAGAATTGTGTTGACTGCTATTTGGCTTACCTATCCGGTTGAGTTAGGTGCCATCACGACTAAGTGAATTTGGATCGTGAAAGAAAAATTCAATGATATGAATCATTATCCAAAAGTACAAAAACTTTCATTAACTTCAATTGCATATAGAACAAAGAAGTTGTGAAATTCAATCCATATATGTAAGGCAGGTCATGTATTGAATACACAGATGAGTTGGATTTTAAAATGGTTCATGTTTTAAATTTATATTTTAATAATTTTTTAATTAATTTTTTTAACCATGTAACTAAATCTCACCGGAAAAGTACAAAATTTGGCAAGAGTGATCATTTAGGTAAGATAGGTAAAGTAAAATGACTTTTGAGAAGTAAAATAATAATATATGAGTTTGATGGCCAATTATCTAAAGTTGAGTGACCACCTGAGCAATCAACTCATTTTTATTATGTTTGAAAAGGAATACATCTTTTTATATTATATATATTTTTAATTTTATTATTTTTGTCACGACCCAAACTGGAGGGCCATGACTGGCACCCGGGCCATCCCTTCCGAGCACCAATGCACATTTTATCTAACCTTTCTTATTATCCATAAGGGCCGACGAGATCAATATAAATGGTAGACATGAATCCTAAACAACCAATAATGACAGATAATGACATGAACATATATAACATGGGCCGACAAGGCTGTCATGAAGCTATATATAAGGTACGAGCTGACAAACTGCCATGAGAGACTATACAATAAAAATCAGTCGACAAGGCAATCCAAACTATACATGAGTCGACACATATCTATGGGCCTCTAAAGGAACATAAGTGTTGCAGCATCGCCGGAACAGAGC
This sequence comes from Nicotiana tabacum, assembly GCF_000715075.1. NCBI lineage: Eukaryota > Viridiplantae > Streptophyta > Magnoliopsida > Solanales > Solanaceae > Nicotiana > Nicotiana tabacum. Next base: position 207,161,144 of record NC_134101.1, read on the forward strand.
CTCGGCATACCCATATTATCGATAACAAAAATGCATACCAAGACCATGGCAAGTCCGAAGAAGGGATCTCGCCAATAACCGCTGAACTCAGCAGCCTAGTGTTGTGGGAGAGCTGCGTCTACTTGTCTATCAGGACCTGCAGCACAACATGCAGCAGCATCCACAAATAAAAAGGATGTTAGTACGAATAAAGTACTGAGTATGTAAGGCAGGAAAGCATAAGTAAGAACAGTAATATAAATAGGGATAGGGAATATACAACCTGTGACATCTGGGTACCTCTGATACACACACACACACACACACACACACACACACACACACACACACACACATATATATATATATATATATATATATATATATATATATATATATATATATATATATATATATATATATATATAAGACTCGAAAGCATACGCCTCTGTGGGCATTATCATCATATCGTACCCAACAGTAATAGGCTCGGTAAAAACGTACCCGACTATCATAAGGCTCAGTAGAATCGTACCTAGAAATGTCGAGCTCGGTAAAACCCAACTGATCAGTAGGTGCCGTACCCGATCGACTATAGCGCGGCTCGGTAGAGTAAAATAGATACATATATATAATGCATACTGGACACATTGGAATTATATTCTTAACCTTTCAGACTGATGTAAGGTCGGTATCCTTCGTACATGTTATTATGACTAACTCTTCATCATGAATCTTATAAGAACCAGGAAGTACCAAGAACATTGATAACATAAGAATAAGAGAATCAACATCAACATCAATTGTTCCATAAGAAGGGAAATAATGTAAGTACTGCTAGCTTCTAAGAGTGGAGTATATTTGGAAGCTCGTTCATTACATTATGTACAATCGGAGTCGTGCAAAAGAATGAAGGGATAGCCTCACATACCTTGTATATACTTCCTAACCTCAAGCTATGAAAATTTCACGACTCCTTAGTCTACAATAAGAGAAATGACATTATCGTTATCATTTAAGCGTCGTAACTATTATGTATCGACCGCAACCTATTTTACGATAAAACGGACAATACCTACCCTATTTATATGACTTTCCACAAGTTAAAATAATCACCAAACATCCCAAACAACATCATTAATAATCACCCAAAACAGTCCATGAACCAACAACATTACTAACAAGCATTTCAATATATCTCACAAGTTCTAGCTTCAACGACTTAGCCGTAATTTGGGTAATCTTAAATACATGTAGGGTAGGAGGTTACTTACCTTTAAACAGAAATAAAAAATTTAATTTGACCTTAATTGACCACGAAATATCCTTTCAATGCTACCACAAGAACAAGGAAGCGAAACTAGCAATCAATTAGGGTTTTTAGCACTAGAATCACTTTAGAAGACTTGAAATCACCTAGGGTTGATATAAAAAAATTGAGGGAGTATTTTACTGAACATAAACTACTTAAAACAACCTTCCACATGAGTTGGAATAGCAAAAAAATCAGCAACAACAAGAAGAACAAGAAACTTACTAGCGACGGGATTCCCGACACTTGATTTGTGTTTTTTGCCCTTTGTTTGCGTGTTGGATCATGAAAGAACCTTGAGAGAGTTTTTAGGATTCTAAGGCCTGAATATACTGGAAAAGAATGACTTAAAACGGGGTTGAGGCGTCTTATATATATATCCATATGTCTCAATCGCCTATGTGGGCCCCATAGAGAGCTGCTTGTCGCAGTCTCGCGAAAAACGAGAATATCTCTTTACTACCGTATTGTATCAATGAATGGTTTAATGCATTGGAAACTAGACTCATATATCTTCAATTTGGTGGGTAGATCACCCCGTAATTTCAAGTAAATTGAGAGAAAAGCTTAATAACATTTGACCTAAAGTTTAAGTAAAATTTTGAATGTAAGTTGCGACAACTTTTGTCGACTTTTGTTTCATATCGTTTGACTTCAAGAATTATGATACGGATATTATATGATTCAAATACCTTAAAACACGACCTCTTGGGAATATTAAGCATCTCTAGTTTTATCCGAAAATACGAGTTACAACATTCTTGATTCATTTAACTTTTAATACTTGTTAACCACTCTTATACACCCTTGTATCGTTTAAGACCAATAGAATTAACTTCTTATCATCTGAAAGATAATCTCTTCTCGGATTTACGTCGGCTAACTTATGGCGTGATCTAACATACGCGAATATGGGTTGTAACACTTATTTTATTCTTAATAAGACCTTTTTATATGAGCAGATTTAAAATTGTAAGAATTAAACAATATCTTTTATGTACACATTTTTTAATTTAAAATATAAAATTTAAAAGTTTCTTTATATTATAAAATCTTATAGCCAAAAACCAAAACACATGGAGTATGAAAAAACGGATGGAGGAGTGATTTTTCGGATGCGTGGGGTCATCAGAATGAGCCTTACAGTTGAACGATCAACCGCCAAGCGGGACACTGCAAATATCAAGGCACGTGGCAAACTAACTATAACGGACAGTGACCACATGTCCATGTCTTCGGCCTCGCGTCTGGTCCACTCTTCTACAAATTTCTAATAAGTGTGCGCATTTTTCCTTTCTTTTTCACCTCATGGTGGGACCTTCTACCACATCATACTTTTTGTTCCCTGCCGCTTATTTTCCCATGTTGTCGTGCTAGTCTGCTAGCTACCAAATAGGAGTAGAATAAATCTTTTGACCAGAAAAAAGGAAGAAGAAATATCTCCACCTTTCATGGGCAATTTGTTCTTTTTCTTTTTCTTCTTCATTTCGACTTGATTTATTGTCTTTCCTTTTTGCTCTTTTCTTCTTCTTTAAATAAGATAGAGTTCGTCATCTTTGACGGAATTCTTAATTAGTCTACCATCATTTTCTAATTTTTGCCATTATATATATTTTCTCATATGACACATTTTCTTTGTTGGAAAAAACATAAAATGGGCAATGTGAGTCACTCATGCCTCTTTTTGGGTAATTTTGGGATTCGGTACCAGTACTAGTATATTGAATACGTATTTGCCCTTATTTATCTTTCTTGGCACTGTATAGTATTTGCTGAAATCTTTAACGATTTTATTCTTTTCTTCTTTTATAACTTCTTTTCCTATTTTTTGGTCATTTCATATTATCAGAATGTTTTTTCAATGAAAATATTTGACTTTTAAAAATGACGTCATCATTTATAGCCATAAATGATTTCCCTTTCTTTTATGAAAATATGTAACCCTACTACATATGCTTGCTAGCTTTTCAATTAATATTTAAATAATGTTACCGACCTATCAATTGTCACTGATGTGGACCCCGAGTACTCTAGCTGATTATTGCCTGCTCGTTGCTCTAATTACAAATTAATGTAAAACATTTCAGAATGTACTAAAGCACTTCAAAATCAATATGGTTTTGAGCAATAAACTCAGAATAGAAAGTATGCATCAAAACAATACAGATAGACATTTACTCCCTCCTATCCATAATAAGTCACTTTTTAACTATTCTTTTGTAGTCCAAAATAAGTGATTTTTCCGGATTTTAAGAATGAATTAATTATATTTTTCCTACATTAACCTTGGAGTAAATAGTGTTAGAGTATGTGTTAGAAATGTTTATGTGAATAGATAGTAGAGGTTAATATGGTCAATTTTATTGCTAATTAATGTTAAAAGGTGAGTTTCTTAATATGTGTGAAAACAACCAAAAGATTACTTATTTTGGACCGGAGGGAGTATTAAACATCGGTTTCTTAACTCACCAATGATGTCTATAAAGTTAGATAAAACATCGGTGATACGTTCAATAAGTCCGACAAGTTTTTTCGGTGGAAAATAAGAGTTGGTATGTTATGGAAAGTCCAGTCCTTGAATGGATAAAATTAGGTAGCCGAACGTGAGTCATTGCCACATGTGATTCTTAAGGTCATTGATTGACTTGTTTGGACTTTTCAATGGATAAAGCCGGCCAAATTTTGAATGAAAAGCATCCCCAGAATATCACAAAATAAGTATCTAATTCAAACTTTGCCAGTTATATAAATAACGTCACCAAATTTCATTGCCAGCTATCTTTCTTCCACGAGTGTCTTAATAGGAAGCATTTATATCAACATTAATGTTATGAGATAATTAAAATTATAAATTTTGAATGTTTTATCGTCACACATAAGTTATGATATGTATAAGATATCAAGTTTTTTTTTAAAAAAAATATTTTTTAAAATTTCGTTCTAACTCAAATTATGTCGTATAAATTGAAAAGAAAATACTTTTCAAATGATATGCCTAATCAATACTAATGTAGTAAACGAATGTCTAAAATATCTTGACATGTAAGTTCTTTATTGCTAGTGAAAGTTAAAGATATTGATGTCTAACAGTAAAAAAATCTCAGTTAATTCGAGGCTGTCAATAATCCGCCAGTGTAGAATTAATAGAAAGTAGGAAGGAGAAGAATGATGTAGTTGGATAAAAAAATGAAAGCTGGTCGTTAATCGTTATAGATTACGCGGCAGTGGGCCGCACAACTTTTCTTCCAGGAGTCACGAGGGGGCGCGTTTTAGTGAGTCTTGAGAAAATCAGATGGATATCCCAATCTTTACAGTCTGCTCACGTTGTAACTGCTATCGGACAAATATAATTGTCTTGGTTGGATATTCAAACACCATGGGCCCACAGAATCGAATCTATATTGCTTAGATTATTTGTTTGCTCTTTCTAATAAGACCACATAAACCACCAAACGTTGATAAAGACTAGAAACAAAGAATCAGCTTTTGGTCATCCAATTTTTAAAAGTTTTTTTTTTTATATTCAAAATGAAACTAAGTAGATTTCTGAATATAATACCCGTAATAAATTGGGTGCATGGAACTTCTTTTATGTCTACGATAGTTTGGCCATCTCCAATTTTTACCTCTATTTTTTTCTTCAAAATAGAGTAAAGTTATTTCAATCATTACTTCATTTTTTAATCCAAAAAAAACATATTCCATTTTATATTTTTCTCTCTTTAATATTATATTATTATCTTTTATTTAAATTGTATTTTCTTATTTCTATTAAAGAAATTCTATCTTTTTTTCTTTTTTACATATTCATCACATATAATTTAATATAAAATTATTTTATACCATAAATTTTTAAATAATATAATTTGTAAGCAAATATTATAGATTATATATATTAACGGATAATTCAAATAAAAGTGAAATCATTGAGATACAAGATAATTAAATACATATTATATTATGGTAAAATTCATATAAAATATTACAAGAAATAATGAGTCATCATTGATATCGACACATCTGAGATCGCCAAATGCATTACGAAGTGCTAAATAAGCATCTTTGTCCTTAATTCTTTTATTTCAAGCTAAAAATTCTTCAAATCGGTGATTTTCATCTATTACCATTTCTACCGTTGGAGGTGAAAATTCCCAATGATTTTGAATTGGTGTGTTAAGATCACGTTGATCCTCGACCATTAATGTATTTTCATTTATTGTATTTTCAATTTTTCCTTTTCAATGTTAGCAACATCTAATATTTTATATTCGCATGTTTCAATTTTAGCAACATCTAATATTTTATATTTGTACCATTCATTTTTTGAGTTTATTATATATTTTTTGTACAATTATAACTTAATAATAAAATTAACTTATATTTTACATAAAAATAATAAATTCTCGAAAATTAATTTATCAAAATTATACGCCAATGTTAGGATGTAAAATTAATATTATAAAGATATTACATAAACGTAATTAGGTATATATAAAGAGATAAATTAAAAGAGTTAAATGATAAAAATAATAATAATGTAAGGATGAATAGTAATAGAGGAGATGAATAGTGTCACTCCAAATTTGAAGTAACATTATTCATCCCCGTGATAACCCAAAAGGTCATCACTTGTTTTAAAAGTAAATTTTACGTTCCAGGGCCTTAAAAAACTCTTTCGGCATTACCTCAATTTTGTGTGCGCAGTCCGGGCACGTAGCCGGAAAGCTATTATGTGAAAATCTGTGGAAAATGATGAATTTTGCCTTTAAAATGAATCTAAGTTGACTTCGGTCAATATTTTGGGTAAACGGACCCGGACCCGTGATTTGACGGTCCCAGAGGGTCCGTAGAAAAATATGGGACTTGGGCGTATGCCCAGAATCGAATGCCGAGGTCCCAATCCCGAGAAATGAATTTTTAAAGAAAATTATTTTCTGAAATTGTTTATGAGTTTTGAAAATGAAAAGTATTTAAAATTTGATGGTATTGGGCCCGTATTTTGGTTCCGGTGCCCGATACAGATCTTATATGTGATTTAAGATGAGTCTGTGAAATTTGATAAGGAATGGACTTGAAACGACGTGAATCCGATCGTTTTTGAGAAAATTGAAAATTTTGAAATTCTTGAGAAATTTCATGATTTTGATATTAAATTCATAGTTTTTGATATTATTTTAGTGATTTCAATGCATGAGCGAGTCCGTATGATATTTTTAGGTTGGTTTGCATGTTTTGTTTGGAGCCCCGAGGGCTCGGATGAGTTTTGGATAGGCCACGGGGTGAATTTTTGGACTTAGGGAAGTGCAGACTTCTAGTGTTGAGGTTCCTTCTATTGATTTTGTGCCCGTTGTTCGTGAGTTTCCTAAGGTATTCCCTTCAGACCTGCCGGGTATGCTACCCAACTGGGATATTGACTTTTGCATTGATTTGGCTCCAGACACCCAGCCCATTTCTATCCTGCCGTATCGTATGGCCTCGCCTGAGTTGAAAGAGTTGAAGGAGCAGTTGCAAGACTTACTTGGAAAGGGTTTCATTAGACTTACTTGAAAAAGGTATCATATGGCCTCGCCGGTGTTGTTTGTTAAGAAGAAGGACAGATCGATGAGAATGTGTATTGATTATCGGCAGTTGAACAAGGTTACAATCAAGAATAAGTATCCATTGCCGAGGATTGATTATTTGTTTGATCAGCTTCAGGGTGCTATTTTCAAAGATTGACTTGAGATTTGGCTACCATCAGTTGAGGATTAGAGCATCCGATATCCCTAAGACAGCTTTTCACACTCAGTACGGGCATTATAAGTTCTTGGTGATGTCATTCGGGTTGACAAATGCCCCAGCAGCTTTTATGGATTTGATGAACCGAGTGTTCAGGCCTTACTTGGATTCGTTCGTGATAGTCTTCATTGATGATATTTTGATCTATTCCTGTAGCCGGGAGGAGCATGAGCAGTATCTTAGAGTGGTTCTTTAGACTTTGAGGGATAATCAGTTGTATGCCAAGTTTTCGAATTGTGAGTTCTAGTTTAGTTTAGTTGCATTCCTGGGTCATGTTGTATCAGCAGAGGGTATTCAGGTTGATTCGAAGAAGATTGAGGTAGTCAAGAATTGGCCTAGACCAGCATCAGCTACAGAGATCCGGAGTTTCTTGGGATTGGCATGTTACTATCGTCGGTTTGTGGAGGGGTTTTCGTCTATTGCAGCCCTGACGACCAGGTTGACCTAGAAGGGTGCCCAGTTCAGATGGTTGGACGAGTGTGAGGCGAGCTTTCAGAAGCTCAAGACAGCTCTGACTACATCACCGATGTTGGTTTTGCCCACAGGTTCAAGACCTTATACAGTTTATTGTGATGCATCTCGTATTGGACTTGGTGCAGTGTTGATGCAGGATGGCAAGGTCATTGCCTATGCTTCACGACAGTTGAAGATTCATGAGAAGAACTATCCAGTTCATGATTTGGAGTTAGCAGCCATTGTTCACGCATTGAAGATTTGGAGGCATTATCTGTATGGCGTGGCATGTGAGGTATTCACGGATAACAAGAGTCTGCAGTATTTGTTCAAGCATAAGGAGCTAAATTTGAGGCAGAGAAGGTGGTTGGAGCTATTAAAGGATTATGATATCACCATCTTATGTCATCCGGGAAAGGCCAATGTGGTGGCCAATGCCTTGAGTAGGAAGTCAACAAGTATGGGTAGTCTTGCTTATATTCCGGTCGGTGAGAGACCATTTGCTTTGGATGTTCGGGCTTTGGCCAATCAGTTCGTGAGGTTGGATGTTTCTGAGCCCAGTCGTGTGTTAGCTTGCACGGTCGCTCTTTCTTCTTTATTGGAGCATATCCGTGATCGGCAGTATGATGATCCCCATTTGTGTGTCCTTAAAGACACGGTGCAGCGTGGAGGTGCCAAGCAGGTTACCTTAGATGCTAATGGAGTTTTGAGATTGCAGGGTCGAGTTTGTGTGACTAATGTGGATGGGCTTCGAGAGTTGATTTTAGAGGAGGCCCATAGTTCCCGGTACTCTATTCATTCGGGAGCCGCTAAGATGTATCACGATTTGCGGTAGCATTATTAGTGGTGAAGAATGAAGAAGGACATCATTGCATATGTGGCTCGGTGTTTGAATTGTCAGCAGGTTAAGTACGAGCATTAGAGACCTGGTGGTTTGTTCCAGAAGATTGAGATTCCTGAGTGGAAGTGGGAGCGTATCACTATGAACTTCGTTGTTGGACTCCCACGGACTCAGAGGAAGTTCGATGCAGTGTGGGTTATTGTTGATAGGCTGACCAATTCAGCACATTTCATTCCTGTGGCAGTCTCTTACTCTTCCGAGAGGTGAGATCTATATCCGGGAGATTATTCGTCTTCATGGTGTGCTTGAGTCTATCATTTTGGATCGAGGTACGCAGTTTACCTCCCATTGCTGGAGAGTAGTTCAGCGATAGTTGGGCACACAGGTTGAATTGAGCACAGCGTTTCATCCTCAAACGGAAGAACAGTCCGAGCAGACTATTCCGATTTTGGAGGATATGCTCCGAGCTTGTGTCATTGACTTTGGAGGCTCGTGAGATTAGTTTTTGCCTTTAGCAGAGTTTGCCTACAACAACAGCTACCAGTCGAGTATCCAGATGGCTCCATATGAGGATTTGTATGGTAGCAGTGTCGGTCGCCGGTTGGATGGTTTGAGCCGGGAGAGGCTCAGTTGTTGGGTACAGATCTGGTTCAGGATCATTCAGGATAGGCTTCGTATAGCTCAGTCCAGGCAAAAGAGTTATACCGATCGTAAGGTTCGAGATTTGGCATTCATGGTCGGTGAGCGGGTATTGCTTCGGGTGTCGCCTATGAAGGGCGTGATGATATTTGGGAAGAAGGGCAAGCTTAGCCCTAGGTTCATTGGCCCGTTTGAGATTCTTGTGCGAGTGGGAGAGGTGGCTTACAAACGTGTGTTGCCACCGAGCTTATCAGCGTGCATCTAGTGTTTCATGTGTCCATGCTTCGGATATATCACGACGATCCATCCCACATGTTAGATTTCAGTATTGTCTGGTTGGACAAGGACTTGTCTTATGAGGAGGATCCGGTAGCTATTCTAGAACGGTAGGTTCGTCAGTTGAGATGGAAGATTTTTCCTTCTGTTCGGGTTCAGTGGAGAGGTCAGCCCACTAAGGCATCGACCTGGGAGTCCGAGTCCGATATGCGGAGCCGTTATCCCCATCTTTTCCCCGACTCAGGTACTTCCACTTGTTATAAAAGTAAATTCTACATTCCAAGGCCTTAAATACCTCTTTCGGCATCACCTCAATTTGCATGTGCAGTCCGGGCGCGTAGCCGGAAAGCTATTATGTGAAAATCTGTGAAAAATGATGAATTTTGCCTTTAAAATGAGTCTAAGTTGAGTTCGGTCAATATTTTAGGTAAACGAACCCGGACCCATGATTTGACGGTCCCAGAGGGTCCGTAGGAAAATATGGAACTTTGGCGTATGTCTGAAATCGAATTCCGAGGTCCCAAGCCCGAGAAATGAATTTTTAAACAAAATTGTTTTCTGAAATTGTTTATGAGTTTTGGAAATAAAAAGTGTTTAACATTTGATGGTATCGGGCCCGTATTTTGGTTCCGGCGCCCTTTATAGGTCTTATATGTGATTTAAGATGAGTCTGTAAAATTTGGTAAGGAAAGGACTTGAAACGACGTGAATCAGATCTTTTTTGAGAAAATTGGAAAATTTGAAATTCTTGAGAAATTTCATGATTTTGATGTTAAATTCATAGTTGTTGATGTTATTTTAGTGATTTGAATGCACGAGCAAGTCTGTATAATATTTTAAGGTTGGTGTGAATGTTTGGTTTGGAGCATCGAGGGCTCGGGTGAGTTTTGGATAGGCCACAGGGTGAATTTTTGGACTTAAGGAAGTGCAGACTTCAGCTGTTGCATTGCAGGCCTGCAAGCTTCGCATTTGCAAAGCCTGGCTCGCAAATGCTAGTTTGAAAATGTGAAGGCCTTGTCGCAAATGCGAATAATGGCCCAGGCCAACTACCTCGCAAATGCGAGGAATTGATCGCAAATGCGATGCCTCCCCTTTTATCCAGTCGTCGCAAATGCGACACATTCTTCGCAATTACCAACTCGCAAATGCGAGAAGTTGTTCGCAATTCCCAACTTAGCAGAAGTCTGGGTTCGCAATTGCAAACCCTGGTCGCAAATCCGACATCTGCAATCTGCAATTTTATAACTTAGCCGATTTTTTTTATTTTTCACAGTCTTTCAAAACCAAAACACTTTTGGGGAATTTTTCAAAGACAACTCTTTTTCCAAATCGATTGTAAGTCAATTTTAACTCATTTCCTTCAATTACTAATATCATTTCACATGATTTCAACTCAAAATCAATGATTTTATGGGGGAAATTGGGTGTTTTGGGTAGAACCTAGATTTTTCAAAAATTAGGGATTTGGACCTCGATTTGAGGTTCGATTTCAAAACAAATTATATATGTGGGTTCGTGGGGGAATGGGTAATCGGGTTTTGGTTCGAACCTCGGGTTTTGACCATGTGGGCCCTGGGGCGATTTTTGACTTTTTGGGTAAAATTTTAGAAAACTCATTTTCATGCATTAGAATTGATTCATTTAGCATTTATTGATGTAATTAAGTAACTTGTGGCTAGATACGACCGAAGTGGTGGTGGAATCAAGAGGTAAAGCGATAGTAGAGGCTTGAATTATGTTTGTGGCATCGAGGTAAGTATTCGGTCTAACCTTAGCTTGAGGGATTAGGAGTCGAGTCCTATTTGCTATGCGGTATTTGTCGAGTACGAAGTATAGGCATAGTGACGAGTATCTATACGTTGGTGTCAAGCATGCCCGTGAGTTTTATATTGTGATTATTATGTCTTCATTGTATTATTCATGCCTTGATGATGATTTCTATTGTTGGGCAAAGTTTGTGGAAGTATTGTAACATTTGAACATTGAAGAGTGTTGGCTCAAGTTGTACAATGAAATGTGAAAGTATAAGTGGAAATTGAACCTTTTAGAGCATTGGCTCAAGTTGTGAAGTGAGTTGAGAGGTAAAAGTGAAAAAGAGTAGAGAATCATTATGTTATCTCCCTTGCCGGGAATTTGTTATTTTTGATGTTATCTCCCTAGCTGGGATGTTGATGCTTCTTTTGATGTTATTCCCTTGTCGGGACTTGATTGTTGAACTATTATTCCATTGCCGGGATCCTTATTGTAATTTCATTTATTCCCTTGCCCTATTATTTGTGATTGTTGTTTGGAAGAGGAAGAGTATTAAAGCACGAAGGGTGATGCCGTGTATTGTTTTGGTGAGAGAGTGTTAAAGCACGAAGGGTGATGTTGTGTATGATTTGTGAGGAAAGAGTGTAAAGCACGAAGGGTGATGCCGTGCCGCACGATGTACTATTCCGTGCGGACTATATTAATTATTTGATGAGGACGAGAGTAAAAGCACGAAGGGTGATGCTGTGCACATTTTCATTACTTGATTGTTTTGGTGAGGACGAGAGTAAAAGCACGAAGGGTGATGCCGTGCACATTTTCATTATTTGATTGCTTTGGTGTGGACGAGAGTAAAAACACGAAGGGTGGTGCCGTGCACTTATTGATTTCTGATTCTTTGTTGATATTTGAAATATGTTGTTTTTTTCAATTACATGTTGTCTTTCTATTATAAATTGATAGTTCCCCCGCAGCATGTTACCCCTCCCATACTTGATTGTATATTACTATTCTTCTTTCTGCTGTATATAGTTAAATTGCATAAGTTTACTTGGTAGTCTGGTCCTAGCCTCGTCACTACTTCACCGAGGTTAGGCTAGGCACTTACCAGCACATGAGGTCGGTTGTGCTGATACTACACTCTACACTGTGTGCAGATCCCGGAGCAGCAGCTTTTGGACCGTAGATTGGGTGGCTGCCTTCAGTCCACGTGGAGATCCAAGGTAGTCCTGCAGGCATCCGCAGGCCCTAGCGTCTCCCTCTATCCATTTACTCCTTTTTCATTTCTTTAGTTCAGAAACAGTGTATCTTTTATCTTTCAGACTTTGTATGTAGTATTCTTAGGTCGTCTGTAAAACTGTGAAACCAGTGCTGGGTAGTAGAGGTTCAAACAATTGTATTGGATTCATATTCAGATAGTTGATTGCTTTTCTTCCGCTTATGGTAAATTCCGTTGTTTAAATATTATTGCTTCATAATTGTTAAAGAATATAAAATGGGTAAAAAGGTAATTTATTCAACAGTCGGCTTGCCTAGCTCAACATAGTAGGCGCCATCACGACTCCTGAGAGTGGGAAATCCGGGTCGTGACAATCCCCCATTTTGTATCCAAAAATAGAGGAGCATTGGAGCCACATATTAGCAAAAAATGACTGTATTTTGGAGAAATGAGGGAGCGATGGATATGCTCATAACATATCAATTATTGTTCAACAATAGTTCTTCACATAATTATTGATGCAAACCTGTACTTGCTAGTATGTAGTTGATAGGCCATAGTCAAAACAATAAGGGGTCGTTTGGTAGAGTATATAAAAATAATGTTGAATAGAGTGTATTAGTAATATTGGGAGTCCGAAACCAAAATGATGCAAATTGAACTCAAGACACAAAATTAGGTGGAAAAAAAGGTTGATGACATTTTTATATATATAGCATGTTTTTCATGCACTATACTTTAACGGCCAGTTACCTCAAAGACGATGAGACTCTACAAGATTTTTTGAGGACTCCGGATGAATACCGGTACGTTCTTGTGTTAAAAATGCTGAAAATGTACGTCAAGTCTGAAGACGTCAACAATATTGATGTTCCGCAAATTATGGATAATACCCAATCATCTGGTGGTGTTTTTGGAGCAATTTTATCCGAACAGGTTTCGTATGAAAGAGACAGGCCAGATCTAAACTTATCTCCACATGCAAATGAGGAGAGAGGACATAATTTCTCCCCAGTGCAGCAACATGGAGGGTCACCAAGTTTACATAATTCACACGGTGAGTGGTAAATTTAATTTTCCTTGTTATAGTATAATTTGTTTTTTTAAGTATCATATTTGTACTAACACTTATACCTTTTAAAGAGGTTACCAGCCAGATATGAATTTTACGAGTTATGAACCACCCAACAGTTGGAATATACCTAATTTTAGAGGTTTGGATCATGCTGATCCATCCGCGAGTCATCAACAGCTCGATAATGTGCATCATGGGATATCTACAAATTATGAATTGTAAGTTAAGAGATAAAGTTAATATATTAGGCTTTTGATGACGTTGAGAAACTCATTATTTTATTGGTAGTGCAGTGAAAATAAGCGACGGTCCTGTCCTAACTCAGTTAGACGATGACGATATATTGCATTAGGATATGTAAGATGCACACAGTGAGGAAGATGATAGTGAATATAATAACAATGCTAATGAGACTAGAGATGATAAACCCTTCCCTGATGGGGGCGACGATGAGAAACCATACTCTGTAGATGAGAGTGAGAATGAGCAACCCGATTTGACGAGGGAGCATGATGCCACAATTGATCATACTCCGTATATGCAGACTGTCACGACCCAAATTTTCCGCCGCCGGGACCGTGATGACAACTAACATTGTACCCACTAAGCAAGCCAATGTTACCGATTATTTTACGTCTTTTTTTCCTTTATCTTTTAATAATTTACCAGTTAATATAAGAAAATCAGTGGAAACAAAATGCTGAAGAATATAATTTAACAGATTAACTTAATACAAATACGAAATTATAATAAAACTCTACCCAGAACTGGTGTCACAATCTCACAGACAATCTGTGAATACTACAAATAATGGTCTGAACAAGAAATACACATCTATCTCGGAAATGGATAAAACAAAAAAGAAAAAGGATATAAGGGGACGCCAAGGCCTGCAGACGCCTGCAGGACTAACTCGGGTCTCCAGTAGACTAAAGGCAGCAACCTCGAACTACGGTCCGTATGGTCCAGTACCGGGATCTGCACAAAAAGTGCAGAGTAGAGTATCAGTACAACCGACCCCATATATTGGCAAGTGCCGAGTCTAACCTCGGCGAAGTAGTGACGAGGCTAGGGCACGACAAACATAATAAACATGTGTAGTTAATCAGTATACTAACAGAGTAACAAGTAATAAAAACTAAGTGAACATGAACGGGAAGGGGCAACATGCTATGGGGTTTTCAACACAAAGCATTACAGCAGTAAAGGAATTTAAATAGTTAAAACACTTGAACTGATACAGCAAATGAACACAGTAAACAAAAAATGCACGGCATCACCCTTTGTACTTTTACTTTCAATCCTCACCATGCAATCAATAATAGAAATGTGCACAGCATCACCCTTCGTGCTTTATCACTCTTCCTCACCATATGAATAATATAAATATTCATGGCATCACCCTTCATGCTTTATCTCTCTTCCTCACAATATGCATCAATATAAATGTAAATGTGCACGGCATCACCCTTCGTGCTGTATTACTCCTTCCTCATCCAAATAGTAAAAACAATAACATCCCGACAAGGGAATCAACAATAAAAACAAATACATACCGACAAGGGAAACAACTATAACCAATCTCGTTCTAATAGTTGACTTCACAAAATAAATCTCAATATGAGCCAATACTCAACAATGGTCAATTACCAGGAAAATACCATAAGTCTAGTTCAACAAAGATAATCACCAGTTTAGGCATGAATAGTACATAATGGGAATCACAACGGTCAAAGTATAAGACTCACGAACATGCTCGACACAACGTCCAGATACTCGTCACCACACCTATACGTCGTACTCAACACTAACACATAGCAAATACGACAACAACACCTATTCCTTCAAGCTAATGTTAAGCCAAACACTTACCTCAATTCCACGGACAAAATCAAGCCTAAATTACCGCTTTACCTCTCGGTTCCACTTCCAATCCGCTTGTATCTAGTCATAATTTACTTAATAACATCAATAAATGCTAAATAAATCAATTCTAATGCATGAATATAGATTTCTCAATACTTTCCTCAAAAAGTCAAAAATAGACCCCGAGCTCGCTGGGTCAAAACTCAAAGTTCGAACAAAAAACCGACTACCCATTCACCTATGAACCCAAATATGCAATTGATTTTGAAATCCGACCTCAATTTGAGGTCCAAATCCCCAAATTTTGAAATTCCTAATTTCTACCCAAGAACACCCAATTTCCCATGAAAACCCTAGATTTTGAGATGAAATTATGTAAAAAGATGAAATAGATTGAAGAAAAAGAGTTAAGATTCATTTACCTATGATTTAGGGAAGAACTTACTCTAGATAAATCGCCCTTAGGAGTTTAGGTTTTAAAATTTTGAAGAATGAAGTGAAAATCTCGTCCAAGACGTCTTTTACTCAGCTGCAGATGTCGCATTTATGACAGGAGCTTCGCAATTGCGAGACAGGGTTCACAATTGCGAACCTGCTGCAACGTCTGCTGCTGTCGCAATTGCGAAGGTTGACCTCCTGTTGACTTTGCAAATACGAAGGAGATGTTCGCAAATGCGAACAAGTGCTAGCCTGGGCTTCTTCGCAATTGCGATAAAGCCCTCACAATTGCCAAGCCTGTTAGGCTCGCAATTGTGAAGCCTGACCTCGCAATTGCGAGATCAGAGCCTGCAACAAAAATACCATCTGCAACAGAAATTTTCTAAGTCCAAACTCACTCCGTGGCTTATCCAAAACTCACCCGAACCCTCGGGACTCCAAACCAAACATGCACACTAGTCTAAAAACACCATATGGACTTGCTCGTGCGATTAAATAGCCAAAATAACATCTTAAACAACGAATTTACCACCAAAACTCATGAAATTCATGAAATAGTTCAAAATTTCTATTTTCTCAACCTAGGGTCCGATTATATCAAATCAACTCCGATTCTTATCAAATTTCACAGATTTGACTTAAATATTATTTTAAACCTGTACCGGGCTACAGAACCAATATATGGGCCTGACACCATCAAGATCACACACCATTTCATTTCCAAAAGTCCTTAAATTTTCCAGCAAATAATTTTCTTCAAAAATTCTTTTCACGGGTTAGGGACTTCGGAATTCAATTCTGGGCATACGCCCAAGTTCCATATTTTACTATGGACCCTACGGGACCGTCAAATCACGGGTCCAAATCCGTTTACTAAAAATATTGACCGAAGTCAACTTTAATCAATTTAAAAGGCCAAATTCAATATTTTTCTTAAATTTCACTTCGAAGCTTTTCGAAAACGCACCCAGACTGCGCAAGTAAATCGAGGAGAAAGAAAATAAGGTTTTTAAGGCCTCGGAACCCGGATTCGGATTCTAAAATACAAGATGACCCTTTGGGTCATCACATTCTCCACCTTTAAAACAATCGTTCGTCTTCGAACGGACATAGAAAAGTACCTGAGTCGGTGAAAAGATGGGAATATCGGCTCCGCATATCGGACTTAGACTCCAAGTGGCTATCTCGACATGCTGACCTCTCTATTGATAACTCTTCGATCTCAACTGATGAACTTGCCGGTCTAGAATAGCTACCGGCTCCTCCTCATAGGTCAAGTCCTTGTCCAACTGGACAGTGCTGAAGTCTAACACGTGGGATGGATTGCTGTGATACTTCTGAAGCATGGACACATGAAATACTGGATGCACAACTGATAAACCCGGCGGCAACGCAATTCTGTAAGCCACCTCTCCCAATCTATCAAGGATCTTAAAAGGCCCGATGAACCTAGGGCTTAGCTTGCCCTTCTTCCTAAATCTCATCATGCCCTTCATGGGCGATACCCGAAGCAACACTCGCTCTCCAACCATGAATACCACATCACGAACCTTATGATCGGCATAACTCTTCTGCCTGGACTGAGCTGTATGAAGCCTATCCTGAATTATCTTAACCTTCTCCAAGGCATCCTGGACTAAATCTGTACCCAACAACCGATCCTCTCCCAGCTCAAACCACCCAACTGGCGACCGACACCGCCTACCATATAATGCCTCATAAGGAGCCATCTAGATGCTCGATTGATAACTGTTGTTGTAGGTAAACTCTGCTAACGGCAAGAACTGATCCTAAGAACCTCCAAAGTCAATAACACATGTACGTAACATGTCCTCCAAAATCTAAATAGTACGCTCGGACTGTCCGTTCGTCTGAGGATGAAATGTTGTGCTCAACTCAACCCGCGTACCCAACTCACATTGTACTGACTCCAGAAATGTGAGGTAAACTGCATATCTTAGTTAGAAATGATAGACACGGGCACACCATGAAGACGAACGATCTCATGGATATAAATCTCTGCCAACCGTTCAGAAAAATTCGAACCTGTCACAGGAATGAAATGCATTGACTTAGTCGGCCTATCCATAATAATCCATACTGCATCGAACTTCCTATGAGTCTGTGGGAGTTCAACAATGAAGTCCATAGTGATACGCTCCCACTTCCACTCAGGAATCTCAATCTTCTGAAGCAAACCGCCAGGTCTCTGATGCTCGTACTTTACCTGCTGACAATTCAAACACCGAGCTACATACACAACAATATCCTTCTTCATCCTCCTCCACCAATAATGCTACCGCAAGTACTGATACATCTTAGCGGCGCCCAAGTGAATAGAATACCAAAAACTGTAGGCCTCCTCCAGAATCAACTCACGAAGTTCATCCACATTAGGCACACAAACTCAACCCTGCATCCTCAAAACTTCGTCATCTCCAAATGTAACATGCTTGGCACCTCCGTGCCGCACTGTGTCTCTAAGGAAAAGCAAATGAGGATCATCATACTGTCGATCTATGATACGCTCAAATAATGAAGAACGAGCGACTGTGCAAGCTAGAACACGGCTGAGCTCAGAAACATCTAACCTCACGAACTGATTGGCTAACGCCTGAACATCCAAAACAAGCGGTCTCTCACCGACTGGAATATATGCAAGGCTGCTCATACTGGCTGACTTCCTACTTAAAGCATCGGCCACTACATTGGCCTTCCTAGAATGATACAAGATGGTGATGTCACAGTCTTTCAATAGTTCCAACCACCTCCTCTGTCTCAAATTTAGCTCCTTCTGCTTGAACAAGTATTGCAAACTCTTCTGATCTAAGAACACCTCACATGACACGCCATATAAATAGTGCCTCCAAATATTCAGCGCGTGAACAATGGATGCTAGCTCCAAATCATGGACTGGATAATTCTTCTCGTGAATCTTCAACTGCCGCGAAGCATATGCAATAACCTTTCCATTATGAATTACCACCGTACCAAGTCCAATACGAGATGCGTCACAATATTCTGTATATGGCCCTGAACCTTGGGCAATACCAACACCGGCACCGTGGTCAAGGCTGTCTTGAGCTTCTGAAAGCTTGCCTCACACTCGTCTGACCACCTGAACTGGGTACCCTTCTGGGTCAACCTAGTCATCGGGGCTGCAATAGATGAAAACCCTCCACAAACCTACGGTAATAGCCTGCCAAACCCAAGAAACTCTGGATCTCTGTAGCTGATATGGGTCTAGGCCACTCCTTGGCTGCCTCAATCTTCTTAGAATCCACCTGAATACCCTCTACTAATACGGCATGACACAAAAAAGCAACCCAACTTAACCAAAACTCACATTTCGAAAATTTAGCATACAAATGACTGTCTCTCAAAGTCTGAAGAATGACTCGAAGATGCTAATCGTGCTCCTCTCGGCTACGGGAGTAGATCAAAATATCATCAATGAAGACAATCACGAAGGAATCCAAATAAGGCTTGAACACTCAGTTCATCAAATCCATGAATATTGCTGGGGCTTTTGTCAACCCAAATGACATCACTAAGAACTCATAATGCCCGTACCGAGTGCGAAAAGCTGTCTGAGGGACATCAGATGCCCTAATCCTCAACTGATGGTAGCAAGACCTCAAATCAATCTTCAAAAATGCCCTGGCACCCTGAAGCTGATCAAATAAATCATCAATCCTCGACAATGGATACTTGTTCAGTTGCCGATAATCTATGCACATCCTCATCGACCCATCCTTCTTCTTAACAAACAATACCAGCGCACCTAGGGGGAGACACCAGGTCTAATAAAGCCTTTATCAAGCAAATCTTGCAACCGTTCCTTCAATTCCTTCAACTCTGGCGGGGCCATACGATATGGCGGAATAGAAATGGGCTGAGTGCCTGGAGCCAAATCAATGCAAAAGTCAATATCCCTGTCAGGTGGCATCCCCGGAAGGTCTGCAGGAAATACCTCTAGAAACTCACGAACAACTGGCACAAAATCCATATAAGGAAACTCAACACTTGAATCACGAACATACGCCAAATAGGCCAGACACCCCTTATCGACCATACACCAAGCCTTCATATATGAGATAACCCTATTGGTAGAATGACCAAGAGTCCCTCTCCACTCCAAACGAGGTAATCCCGGCAATGCTAAGGTCACGGTCTTGGCATGACAGTCCAATATAACATGATAAGGTAATAACCAATCCATCCCCAAAATGACATCGAAGTCTACCATATAGAGAAGTAGGAGATCTACACAGGTCTTAAGACCCCCAATAACAACCATGCATGAACGATAGACACGATCTACTACAATAGAATTACCCACCGGTGTGGACACATAAACATAAGCACTCAAAGAATCACGAGGCACAACCAAATATGAAGCAAAATAAGAAGATACATAGGAGTATGTAGACCCTAAATCAAACATAACTGAAGCATCTCTACTACAAACCAGAACAGTACCTGTAATAACTACATCGGAGGACTCAGCCTCAGGCCTGGCTGGAAAAGCGTAACATTGGGGCTGGCCCCCACCACCCTGAACTACATCCCTAGGATGGCCTCCTGTTGGCTAGCCTCCACCTCTAGCAGCCTGACCTCCATATCTAACGGCCTGACCTCCACCTATAGCACCTTGACCCCTACCTCTAGCTGGCTGAGAGGTTGGTGGAACACACGGAGCGGGAACCATGACACGAGAACACTGATGCTGAGAACTGCTCGAGGCTCTAGGGCAAAATCTGGCAATGTGCCTCTTATTGCCACAAGTATAACAAGACTTCGGCTACCGAGACTGCTGACCTTGAAACTGACCTTGACGGCCTGAGTAACCACCCTGCAAAATCTGGAGCGGAGGTGCACTAATAGGAGCTGGCGATGCACTGTAGGGTAGCTGATCAGAATACTGCATATGAGAACTACGTCCACCTGGAGCACCGTGAGAAGCCTGAAGTGCTAAATGAAATGGCCTTGGAGGATGGCCTCTACCAAATAAATCCCTATCTCCAGACGAGGCACCACTGAATCTGCCAGAATGACAAGGCCTCTTGTCAGACCTCTGACGGCTACCTTGAGCTAGAACTATCTCAACCCGCCTGGCCATATTGGTTGCATCCTGAAAAGAAATCTCGCTCCCTTTCTCCTTAGCCATCTTCAATCTAATAGGTTGCGTGAGTCCCTCAATAAACCTCCTCCTCTCTCTCGGTGGGGAGTATCATAAGAGCATGACAAGCCAAATCAATAAACCTTGTCTCGTACTGGGTGACAGTTATAGAATCCTGCTGAAGACGCTCGAACCGCCTGCGGTACTCCTCTCTCTGAGTGACGGGAAGGAACTTCTCGAGAAATAGCTGTGAGAACTCATCCCAAGTGAGAGCTGGTGACCCAGCTGGTCCGGCCAAACAATAATCTCTCCACCATTTCTTGGCGGAACCTTACAAACAAAAAATAGCAAAGTCGACCCCATTGGTCTCCACTATCTCGAGGTTCCGTAGAACCTCATGACAGCCGCCTAAATAATCCTGGGGATCTTCTGAAGATGTACCGCCATAGGTAGTAGTGAAGAGCTTGGTAAACCTATCCAATCTCCACAAAGCATCTCAAGACATAGCTGATCTATCACCGGTCTGAGCTACAACACCCGGTGGGACTACCCCGACTGCCTAAGCTCCTAGAGTCTGAAACTGGGGAGCATCTGCTCCGAAGTGCGAGTAGCGAAAGTTTGTGCTCCTCCCCCGTCCTGAGAGACGACTGGTGCTATAGGAAGTATGCCTACCTAAGTGACACTCTCCATAATACAAATACGAAACCATAATAAAACTCAACCAAGAACTGGTGTCACAATCTCACTGACAATCTACGAATAATACAAATAATGGTCTGAATAAGAAATACACATCTGCCTCAGAAATAGATAAAACAGAAAAGAAACATGGTATAAGGGGACGCCAAGGCCTGCAAACGCCTGTAGGACTAACTCGGGTCTCCACTGGACTGAAGGCAGCAACCTCGAACTACGGTCTGTATGGTCTAGTACAGGGATCTGCACAAAACGTACAGAGTAGAGTATCAGTACAATCGACCCAATATACTAGTAAGTGTCGAGCCTAACCTCGGCGAAGTAGTGACGAAGCTAGGGCACGACAAACATAATAAACCTGTGCAGTTAATCAGTATACTAATAGAGTAACAAGCAATAAAACCTAAGCAGAAATGAACGGGAAGGGGCAACATGCTATGGGGTTTTCAACACAAAGCATTACAGCAGCAAAGGAATTTAAACAGTTAAAACACTTGAACTGATACAACAAATGAACACATCAAACAAAAAATGCACGGCATTACCCTTCGAACTTTTACTCTCAATCCTCACCATGTAATCAATAATAGAAATGTGCATTGCATCACCCTTCGTGCTTTATCACTCTTTCTCACCATATGAATAATATAAATATGCACAACATCACCCTTCATGCTTTATCTATCTTCCTCACCATATGCATCAATATAAATGTAAATGTGCACAGCATCACCCTTCGTGATTTATCACTCTTCCTCACCATATACATAAGTATGAATGTGCACGGCATCACCCTTCGTGCTTTATCACTCTTTCCTTACCAAAACAGTAGAAACAATAACATCCCGACAAGGGAATCAACAATAGAAACAAATACATACCGGCAAGGAAAACAGTAACCAATCTCGTTCTAACAATTGACTTCACAAAACAAATCTCAACGTGAGCCAATACTCAACAATGGTCAATTGCCAGGAAAATACCATAAGTCTTATTCAACATGGATAATCACCAGTTTAGGCATGAATAGTACATAATAGGAATCATAACGGTCACAGTATAAGACTCACGGGCATGCTCGACACTAATGTATAGATACTCGTCGCTACACCTATACGTCTTACTCAACACTAACACATAGCAAATAAGACAACTACCTATATTCCCTCAAGCTAAGGTTAGACCAAACACTTACCTCAATTTTACGGATAAAATCAAGCCTCAATTAGCGCTTTACCTCTCGGTTCCACTTCTAATCTGCTTGTATCTAGTCATAATTTACTTAATAACATTAATAAATGCTAAATAAACCAATTCTAATGCATGAATATAGATTTCCCAATGTTTTCCTCAAAAAGTCAAAAATCGATCCCGGGTCCGCTTGGTCAAAACTCGAAGTTCGAACCAAAACCCGACTACACATTCACCCACGAACCCAAATATACAATTGGTTTTGAAATCCGACCTCAATTTGAGGTCCAAATCCCCAAATTTTAAAATTCCTAATTTCTACTCAAGAACACTCATTCCCATGAAAACCCTATATTTTGAGATGAAATCATGTAAAAAGATGAAATAGATTGAAGAAAAAGAGTTAAGATTCATTTACCTATGATTTAGGGAAGAACTTGCTCTAGAAAAATCGCGCTTAGAAGTTTAGGTTTTGAAATTTTAAAGAATAAAGTGAAAATCTCATCCAAGACCTCTTTTACTCAACTACAGATATCGCATTTGCGATAGGAGCATCGCAATTGCGAGACAGGCTTCGCAATTGCGAACCTGCTGCAATGTCTGCTACTGTCGCAATTGCGAGCAATTAGTCGCAATTGCGAAGGTTGACCTCCTGTTGACTTCGCAAATGCGAAGGAGATGTTCACAAATGCGAACAAGTGCTGGCCTGGGCTACTTCGCAATTGCGATAAAACCCTCGCAATTGCCAAGACTATTAGGCTCGCAATTGCGAAGCCTGACCTTGCAATTGCGAGATCACAGCCTGCAACAAAAATGCCAGATGCAACAGAAATTTTCTAAGTAAAAACTCACTCCGTAGCCTATCCAAAACTCACTCGAGCCTCGGGGCTCCAAACCGAATATGTACACTAGTCTAAAAACACCATACAGACTTGCTCGTGCGATCAAATCGCCAAAATAAAATCTTAAACAATGAATTTACTACCAAAACTCATGAAATACATAAGATAGTTCAAAATTTCTATTTTCTCATCCTAGGGTCCGATTTATATCAAATCAACTCCGACTCTTACCAAATTTTACATATTCGACTTAAATATTATTTTAAACCTGTACCGGGCTCCGGAACCAAAATATAGGCCCGACACCATCAAGATCACACACCATTTTATTTCCAAAAGTCCTTATATTTTTCAGCAAATAATTTTCTTTAAAAATTCTTTTCTCGGGCTAGGGACTTCGGAATTCGATTCCGGGCATACGCCCACGTCCCATATTTTACTACGGACCTTACGGGGCCATCAAATCATGGGTCCGGGTCCGTTTACAAAAAATATTGACCGAAGTAAACTTTAATTAATTTTAAAGGCCAAATTTAATATTTTTCTTAAATTTCATATCAAAGCTTTCCGGAAACGCGCTCGGACTGCGCACTCAAATCGAGGAGAAAGAAAAAGAGGGTTTTAAGTCCTCGGAACCCGGATTCGATTTCTAAAATACAAGATGACCCTTTGGGTCATCACACAGACTTTACCTACCGATAGACCCATAGAGTACGAGTCCCGTGTGCCCTTTCATTCTAGGGAGATTTTCTACCTTGATCAAGTGATAAAACATTTTAAGTTGCAA
Source organism: Nicotiana tabacum (assembly GCF_000715075.1). NCBI lineage: Eukaryota > Viridiplantae > Streptophyta > Magnoliopsida > Solanales > Solanaceae > Nicotiana > Nicotiana tabacum. The sequence continues at coordinate 207,185,410 of NC_134101.1, forward strand.
TACTAGTAAAGTTTATTATAACTTTTAAAGAGATAAAATGTAGTTTGTTAATATTTTTAAGAAATTATGATTTTTAATTATCTGAAAGATGAGACTTTATAGTAGATATTTATCTCACTGTAACTTTTACACTATTACAATAAAAACATACCTAAGGTTGAATGACTATCTTTCTTCTAATGAAAGGACCCCATAGATATACATTTTTTTAATTTCAAGATTTTATGTTTGTAATATTGTCTAATTTAAGATAATTATTCCATAAGTCATGGTTTATAAAATAAAAGGCAAAATACCTTAAAACCCCTAAACTTGACACGGATTATTAGTTACAGCCTTAAACTATTCGTGGTCTTAATTGCCCTCCTTAATTTGGCATTTTGAGAGTCATTACCCCCCTAGACGCTGATATGACAAAGAATGTTGGTGCACTCGCCTGCCATGTGGATGTTTCTTGTATATGTGGCATTTTATTGAAAAATAAAATAGATTTTTACCTTTTTAAGTATGTTAATTTTTTTAGATAATTTTTTTCAAATACAATATAATAAAATGTGGATAGAACTACATTATTTAGGCCTAAATTTTTTATTTGGCTAAAAATAGTAGAGTTTTAGTTAATTTTTTTTGAATTTGACCTGAAAATAAAGATTTATACAATTGAAATAAATAGTCAAGGCATCTAAACAGTTATAAAAAACACATAGTTTGAACTAAATTATTATGGCTATAATTTTTTATATAGCTCTAAATTATGGTGCACTAAAAATATATTTTTTACAAATTTTACCTGAAAAGTAAAAATATACAGTTGAAATAAATAGTCATTGAAACAAAAGAAGAAATAAAAAAAGTATATAATGCGAGTGATTCATTTTATTTCTTGCAATTGTACACTCTTTTTATTTCTTCTTTAGATGTAATGACTATTTATTTTAACTGTGCATTTTTACTGTTTAGGTAAAATCTATATAAAAAATATTTTTAGAGCACCATAATTTGGGGCTATATAAACAATTATAGCCAAATTATTTTAGCCTAAATAATGTAGTTCTATCCAAGTTTTATTATAAATTTTATTCGGAAAAAATTATCTAAAAAATTAACATACTTAAAAAAGGTAAAAATATATTTTATTTTTCAAAAAAATGCCACATATACAGAAAAAATCACGTGGCATGCGAGTGCACCTATACTCTTTGCCACATCAGCGTCTAGGGGGTAATGACTCTCAAAAAATCATGTTAAAGAGGGGTAATTAAGACCACAAATAGTTTAAAGCTGTAACTTACAATCCGAGTCAAGTTTAGAGAAGTTTTAAAGTATTTTTTCTTTTATAAATTAAATGTTTAAAGATTTACGAGGCTAACGCTTCGTGTCTAGAGACTTATGCCTTGCTCCACATCGAGTAAAACGTTCTGTCTCATGCCACCTTTAAAAAAACTGCTAGCTACGATGGTGTCATTAAATCATCATAATTCAGAAGCGTCAAACTTCTTATTGCGTTGGTAAAAATATAAAATAAAAATAAATATTCGTGTGTTGCTGTATGGTATTTCGGTAACGTAGGAGCCAATGTGGCAGCCGCGTACCAGTGACGTGTTGTGGGCTCAATTCTAGAGGAGTGGGAAATGGAGGGCCCAATGGTAGTTGAGGTCATTACTAGGATATCTTTTACCGACGATGGCGATTACATCAAAGGCATCAGTTTTGTCACAAGCAAGAAAGAAAATGTTGTTTGAGGTCGAATCAAATAAATAATTTATAATTTAAGACTAAAAAAAGTACTATGTACTAAATAACAATTAAATTAAAATTTTATTTTTTGTGATACACTTTTATCTAGTTTGTACTAGAAAAGACGCGGCACTTTTTAATTATTAGAAACTATTTAATCTTTGCATTCTTATATTATACTTAATGATATAATTTGTTGAGAGCTTCACCTCACTCATTTAAGATAAATATAAAAGTAAAACTCTCACCTTTACACATTAGAGGATAAAATCTTTTGATACTTTGTATCCGTTAGACTTATATGTCATAAACCTTTTTAATTCCTTAAATTTCGTGTCCCAAATGAAAAACAGTAGCATAAAATGCGAACGAGGAGCATATATTATTATAGCATAAGTATCTAGCCAAAGAGGGAGACGGAGACGGAGACGGAGACGCAGCTAATATGCAGGTCAGCACCACGTGTGATGTGAAGGATTATATTCTTACCCACTTGCCCCTATTTAGTTCCTAATCTTATTTTTTACTCCAAGCATAGATTAGGATACTTTTAGTGTTTACCCTGAAAATGGTAACTACAATTATTATTTGATTTTGTGGTTCTAAAAATACGTAATTTATTTCAACGCTAGTTGTTAGGCAGTCGATACTAAATGTAAGTAAAGAAAATTAGAAATGCAAACCAATAGGGTCACAAGACTGGGTTTCGAGCTGGCTGGAGCAGAGCCTCGAGGTCTAGATGGGGCTAATAGCAATGAACAATTGATGAAGAATTAATGATAATGAGGGCCTCAAATATGGCCTTGTGCAGTTAATAATGAGCAATAAATGAAGAACAATGGATAAGCAATGAATGAACAATGAAAGAATAAACAATAAATGTGAAGAACAATTGTGTTAGCAAAGAGCAGAGAATGTTGTATTGTATTCAATATGTTGTGTAATAATGATAAAAATCAATCCTTTTACAAGATGATAAGGGTCCCTTTTATATAGGAGGGATGGGAAATGCTATTGGCACAACTGTATAATGGCTCAGTACTAACTTGTCCTATTCTTGCAGGCCCTGTCAGTTCCGATCACGTGCCCTTAGGAATTTCTCGCATTTTCATGATTGCCGTCGATTTTCGGGCTGCCTCGAGGTATGCCATGATGAGCCCTCAGTATTACCTTCTCGAGGCGGGTGCTTCGGGGACGAGCCCTGGATCGTGCTCCGAGCCTATCGAGACCGGGCTCGAAGTACCATAGAAGCCTCAAAATCGGCATTTCTTGATTTTGACCGTATACAGATAGTCCTCGCGTTCCTTGGAATGAAATAACAAGGAACAGTTTGAATTCTTCAACTCTTCAATACCTTTATCATTACATAAATTATGTCATGTGAGCAGTTAATATGACAAAAAATGGATGCTCAAAAGTCACGTTCGTATGGCTCTTGAGAAGCCTTGAATTGATTACGACGGTCAGCCATCCTTTGGCTTTTTCCAATGTGCGCTACTGGCCCCTATAAATACTCCAATCCTTCTTTCCTTACTCTTTATTATATCTTCAAACTTTCAACAGATCTTCTCACTTCTTTCTTGTGTTTGTCTCTCATCCAGTTTTTCTCTTTTCCTCTAAGATCTTTCAGTAAAAATGGCGAAGACCTCCAGAACTGTTTCCCACGATGACAAAGCTTCTTCATCTTCACGCTCGTCTAAGGATAAGACCATAGTACTTCCTTGCCTTGAAGAGTGCATCCGCGGACTTTGTGAAGTATCCTCCGATTTTACGATCGACAAGCCTTCTTCGAAATTGGGGCGATGCGAACCCATGTCCTAGTATATTAGCCTGATAACAGACATTGGGAAGGTGAAAATAGATTGCCGCTGGGGAGAGGCGGTGCAAGTAGAGATTCCTTCTTGGGAGAAGGATGTAACGAGACACAAACCTAATTTCCTTAGCGTATATACATATCCTTTTACCCTAGGTCCGGTAGAACCATCCTCGCCATCGATAAACCCCGTAATCCTTGATTTCTGTGGACAGTACAGGGTGACGCTCGGTCAAATTCATCCATCATTCTGGTGCATTGTCTATATGATTAGGCATTTCGCAAACATGGCCGAGGGGGTACCTTTTACCATTGACCATCTAATTAGGATGTACAACCCCCGACTTTATCGAGGCGGCCTGATTAAGCTTCAGTGATCATAGGCTAAAAACTTGTGTTTTAGTCGTTGTAACAACACTTTAATTATTGCATTTTACAAAGGTTTGAGCTTAAATGATAATGAATTGTACTAAATTCATGCTTTATGCCTTGCAGGAAGCTAATCCGACGTAAGAATTAACTTTGGGATGAATTTGATTAATTTGGGGCTTTGAAGTCTGAGTAAAAGATAAATAAATCAAGTTGGGATCGTGTTCGGGGGTCGCAAAGCAAGCCCGGATAGAAAAACAAGAGAAAAAATGAAGCAACGCAGAAAAATACACTACCGGACCGCGGGGCGCCGCGACAGTGCAAAAATCTTCGCTGCATTGTTTTGCTCCGTTAAAATTCATTCTGCCTCTATCCAATCCATGTATGCGGCGCACGAGGCATCGCATGGGGCATCGCGGACGTGTAAAAATCATAGAACTACTCTATTTCGATCTAAAAAGGGCATAATTGTCAAAACCCCTTCCTACACGATTAAAAAGGGTAAAGCAGCCATTACTGAACGGGGGGGGGGGGGACCTGTTTAGAGAGAGAAAAAGAGGAGGAAATCCATCTTGAAGTATTAAAATCAAGAGGAGACAACACTTTGGAGCAAGGATTGAAAGAGTTTTTCTAAACCTTCTTCTAGTATCTATTTATTTTATGTTTAAGATGTATATTGTTGATGTTTGTACGATTATGAGTAGCTAAAAACCCCAAATATTCTGGGGTTATGGGTGTTAGATGATTATGTTGTTTGAAGCTTAAATTGATGATCTTGAATTTATCGTTATGGGTTGTTTATTTGATTCTGCTGTTAATTATTTTACTGCGTAGCTAACAATGAAATACTATTTACGAATCTTGAGTTAAACTTGAAAAAGGAAATTCTTGATTGCATATAGAATCAAATAGAGCAAGATCTGGATCCTGGGCATCGGGTGAAAGATTCGCGATTAAGATAGAACTATACTTAATTGCCTTGTTCGGTTGAGAAATAGGATTTGTAAATGCATTTGAGTTAATATTAATACCATAGAAATATAGGTATTAATTTAACTTGAATAGGCGCATAAGAAATCGACTGATTCTTATTGGTATTATTAACCCTATAATCAATAACCCAGATAATTCAATAAATCATTTTTAATCTAAAAGCGTAGCATGATCTCTAGCAAGCCCATAACCCCGGAATATTTCTTTTATTAATTGTTAAAAGAAAAGTGCATAAGTGGTGTAGTAATTGTGCGTTGTATTATTATTAGATTACTAGTTAAATTATAAATGGGTTATTTATGTATTTTGTGATGAATTACCTTGAATTGATAGTTGTTTGAGTTTGCATTAGTCAATAAGTTAATCACAAGTCCTCGTGGGAACGATACTCTACTTATTATTATATTACTTGAAGATCGCATACACTTGCGTGAGTGTTTTGATCGCAACAAGTTTTTGGCGCCGTTGCCAGGGACTTAGAAATTAACTATTTTTCTAGATCAGACCTTTTTTCTTATCTTTACAAGTTTTTTTTCCTTCTTTTTTTTGTAAATATTTTAATTTTATAACTATTTGATTTTTCTCTTAGTATGTTTCTAGTTCTCTCAGGATGACATATGTGGATGAAATATACAGAGGTAAGGTTAATGATGAAGACTCTTGGTTGACGGAAGATTTTTATGGCCCGTATTTTTGGGCTAGTCATGGCCTCACCTCTTGGAGATCTGAATTTGAATATGAGAGTAAGGGTTGGTATTGGGACGGATATTCTCGATTAGGGGAATCTGCGGAACGACGTTGTTTACTAACAACGGTAATGAAAGATTGGTCTATGGAGAGAGATGAGCTTCCAAAAAAAGTTGATAATTTTAGCTTGGTGTGCATTACTTGGATTCAGATTTGAGAGCAAAGGTTGATGCGTGTAACGCCCAACAATTTAATGATGGGTTGTATGAAGCTGAAAAAAATCTTCTAGACCAAATTGAAGAGCTAAAACAAGAATATCAATCATTAGATCGTGTTTTTCTTGAGGATGCTAATGTTGAGAAGAGTGCTATAGAGTCATGTGAGGGAGTAGATAACATTACTTTAGGAGAATTGAGTGTGTGTATAAATGGGGATGTAAATTGCAGTAAAATTCATGAGTTAAGGAGCATTAGACCTCATTCCAATTATTTTTCCACGTTGTGTTTAGATAGTAAGATAGTAATCGAGCCATTTGAGCCTATGGGGGAGTCAAAGAGTGAGGGTGAAAGTGCCTATATTCTTGAATTTGTTGTGCCAAAAAGCAAAAATTACATTCCTCATCTAAAGACCGAGAATTGCCGAGTGAAAAATTTATTACTTGGCCTAGTTATCTTTGTAGCCCCACCAAATGAGCATAGTCACAGACTAGATACCCTGTTAGGGGTATAATTCATAAGTTCAAGTTGGAAGCAAAAAGTGGTTCACGTCGTGCTGCGACGTTAGATCAGGCGCTTGTTGGGAGGCAACCCAATGACTAACATCACTAACTTTTAATTGTAGTTTAGAAATATTAGATTTTAAAAGTTATGACGTCTTTAGTCAGGTACAAGCATGAATTTGTGCATTGAATATTATTGTGAAGATGTGGTGATGTTATAGTTGTGATGTGAGTTATATTTGTGTTGTTGATATGGTGATTATGCCTCTTTTGAAGTTAAAATTTTAAGAATACAAGACATGCTTACAATATGTTTGTTAAAATGTCTAAGTGACATGAAATTGAGTAATTTTGCAAATTGAGAAACAAATTGCATTGTGAGATATTATTATTGATAACAGCTATGACATTAGGCTAAACCATAATTTTTTACTTGCTTTATGTAAAATGATATGTAGGATTCATGCTAATGTGCCTATGTAGTATATTTTGTATAATAATTTTGGATTTTTTTTAAAATAGACTAATTTCTTTTTATGTTTATTTTAAATATTTTCAGCGTAATGTTTTGAATTTTTATTTTATTTACAATTGTTGTAATTGTCTCTAATGTTGGGTAGGCCGATAAGCATTATGTCATTCTAATTGAAGAACAGGGTAGTCTGAATCCCTGTTATACATGCTAAGTGTCAACATGATAATAACATAAGTGTGGGGTATTTACTCCACTTGCTCTGAAAAATGATTTTTGTGTATTTTTAGCTAATATATCATGTTGTGTAGGTATAATGTCTCGGCGCCCAAGCAAAAGATCAAACACTGGCCTATCTGAGGTTGCATCTACTAGCCGACGGGGAGGCATAAGGGCACCCCGTCCAGCACCTTTGAAGATGAATATGCTTAGGCCAATGGCCTCAGGGAGTCTCTTTTCTGATCTATTTTTGATCTTTTTGCATTAGGGACAATGCAAGATTTTTAGTGTGGGGTGATTTGCCCCTATTGTAATGTACTTACTTTAGTATTTTTTGTATTTTGGTTGTTTGATTTTGTTTAGACTGTTAAACTTTTTGGTTTGGTAGACTATAGCGTTGGTAGGTAGTAGTGGTACTAATTTCGATTTTGTTTCCCTACGATGGATTTTCTTGAGGGAAATAAAGTTGAAACTCGAAAAAAAATGTTTGCTTTTTATTTCAGTTTAGTGTATGCTAGTTTTGGTTTAAATTAAAAATTTCTCCTTGGTTTTTCTTTACGCCACGGTTCTTTTCCAAGGTTATATTTGAACCGGGTATAGCGTAATTTTTGTTTTTCAATTGAATAAAAAGTTCCTAACTCACAAAGTTAATCTCCTCAAATGCACATGCTTCAGAAGTTGTATGTACCTTATTTGTGATGCTCAATCTCAGTTCTTGATTCTAAAGTAAGTGCCTTAAATTGTGTATTTATAACAATGCTTAACTACTTTGACTAGAGAGTCGAGAAAGAACTAAGCTTGAATGAGTTGTGTGCCAATGTGTGAGTGAGGTTGTCGAAATATTCTGTGCGTAACAGTTGATATCTAGAACTTGCCCTCAGGTGTTATAATAGAATTATTCAGTTTAGGAGATGATATAGGCATTTCTTTGTTAAACCAGTTTCATAATTGTTCCCACCTAGTTATATATATATCTTAGTCAAACCTTTTGAGCCGTTAATCCTATTTCTTTGGCATCCACATTATGAACTTTACCAATTTATGTAAATATATCAGTTGTTTGAACCTCTATCTCTCATGAGCACTTAGTGTTGTTTTAATGTTGTTAAAGTTGAGAAGAGATTTGTTGGTTTATATTAAGTTATATATACATATGTATGTGTATATATATATATATAGGGGATGGATTTTCATTAGTAACATTCCCTAGCTTATGGTGCTTAAAGAGAATGAGATTTGTTGTTATTATGTAAAAACTCAAAAAGGTTGGAGATGGTTTAACATAAGAGTAATGCTGAAATTGTGAAATGAAATGGTGTATGTATGAAGTGCTCAAAGAGATGTAGCTACTACATTCTATATTTATCACACCTTTTCTCAGCCTGCATTACAACCAATTAAAGTCCTATTTGATCTTTGATTGAATAAGCTCAATTAGTAGAGTATTACAATAGGGGAAAGCATATGGTATGTCATCTGTTGCACATGAATTTCAATTTTGAGAGTGAGTTACTTCTTCCTATTTTGAGTTCCTAATTATTTGTGAATACTATGTTGAGAGGAACTAGTCTATATTAGTTGTAGGAGGGCACATGATTTGTGAAAGCAAGGAAACGTTTTGACCTTTATGTTAGAGTAAGTGAGCAAATTATGAAAATGCGTGGCACTTGTGAGTCATGTCTTGAGGTTGAACTATTATGAATTGGTACTTAAGTGTCAGCATGTGTTGTTAGAAAAATTGCTTGATAAAAAGGTCGTCCTTATGTGAAATGTATGTTAATTGCTCGAGGACGAGCAATGGTCTAAGTGTGGGGTGTTGATCATAGGCTAAAAACTCATGTTTTAATCGTTGTAACAACACTTTAATTATTGCATTTTACAAAGGTTTGAGCTTAAATGATAATGAATTGTACTAAATTCATGCTTTATGCCCTGCAGGAAGCTAATCCGATGTAAGAATTAACTTTGGGATGAATTTGATTATTTTGGGGCTTTGAAGTCTGAGTAAAAGCTAAATAAATCAAGTTGGGATCGTTTTCGGGGGGGGGGGGGGCGCAAAGCAAGACCGGATAGAAAAACAAGAGAAAAAACGAAGCATCACAGAAAAATACACTGCCGCGCCGCAGGGCGCACCGCGTGGGGCACCACGGCAGTGCAAAAATCTTTGTTGCATTGTTTTCCTTTGTTAAAATGCATTCTGCCTCTGTCCAATCCATGTACGCGGCGCACGGGGCATCGCATGGGGCGTCGCGGACATGTAAAAATCGCAGAACTACTCTATTTTGGTCTAAAAAGGGCATAATTGTCAAAACCCCTTCCTACACGATTTAAAAGGGTAAAGTAGCCATTATTGAATGGGGGGAGACCTGTTTAGAGAGAGAAAAAGAGGAGGAAATCCATCTTGGAGGATCAAAATCAAGAGGAGACAACACTTTGGAGCAAGGATTGAAAGAGTTTTTCTAAACCTTCTTCTAGTATCTATTTATTTTATGTTTAAGACTTATATTGTTGATGTTTGTATGATTATGAGTAGCTAAAAACCCCAAATATTCTGGGGTTATGGGTGTTAGATGATTATGTTGTTTGAAGCTTAAATTGAAGATCTTGAATTTATCGTTATGGGTTGTTTATTTGATTCTACTGTTAATTATTTTACTGCGTAGCTAATCGTGAAATACTATTTACGAATCTTGGGTTAAACTTGAAAAAGGAAATTCTTGATTGCATATAGAATCAAATAGAGCAAGATCTGGATCCTGGGCATCGGGTGAAAGATTCGCGATTAAGATAGAACTATACTTAATTGCCTTGTTTGGTTGAGAAATAGGATTTGTAAATGCATTTGAGTTAATATTAATACCATAGAAATATAGGTATTAATTTAACTTGAATAGGCGCATAAGAAATCGACTGATTCTTATTGGTATTATTAACCCTATAATCAATAACCCAGATAATTCAATAAATCATTTTTAATCTAAAAGCGTAGCATGATCTCTAGCAAGCCCATAACCCCGGAATATTTCTTTTATTAATTGTTAAAAGAAAAGTGCATAAGTGGTGTAGTAATTGTGCGTTGTATTATTGTTAGATTACTAGTTAAATTGTAAATGAGTTATTTAAGTATTTTGTGATGAATTAGCTTGAATTGATAATTATTTGAGTTTGCATCACTTAATAAGTTAATCACAAGTCTTCGTGGGAACGATACTCTACTTATTATTATATTACTTGAAGATCGCGTACACTTGTGTGAGTGTTTTGGTCGCAACATTCAGCATCGGGCTCCGAAGGCTTTCTTTGCCTGTACCGACGAAGGCAAGGACAAGGGATGGATGAGTCGCTTTGTCCGATATCACGCCCCCTTTGTTTCCTTTTTGCATCGGAAAATCGGGTTTATGACATTGGGTATAAGACAACTCATTCCTTTTGGGAACTGGTTTTGCATTTGAAGAGTCGCCACCTAATGATTTAAGGTGCATTATGACACCTATAGGGTTCATTTCTAAGTTTTCTTGATAACCTGAGATAGAGTAAGGGCTTGAAATTATCCTAAGGGGAAGGTGTTAGGCACCCCTCAGGATCCACTAGTGTGGTTTCCGGCCAGATAGTTTTGTGAGTTTGTACAATTAATAAATAGACAAGTATAGGCTCAAATAGTAGGGGATTTAGGTTTAAACACATAAGAGTTTGAAAGAACAATTAAAGACGAACTTTGGAAAAAGGAGTCACATTTTTACAGATATTAGGGAATATAAAAGGAAAGAAAGGGAGGGGGTCCTAGGTTTATTTATAATATGGATCACATCAATGCGATACCCGGTATGACACTCCTCAGAAGAGGGGATACATGTGGTATTAGCGCACCGGTCATCATATCCATATCTACCCTTCCCACCTCGTCGAGATATGAAAGCGCAGATTGGTCTCGACCACTATTGCATGCTATTACCCGTCCCACTCCTACCAGTCCCGGAGGAACTTATGACTACTATTGCTAAAAAGGAGGGATATTATCCTGACATTTTGGTTTCAAAAGGTGAAAAAAGCTAAGGCGACATACAAAAACACATAGGACTGCATATTAGGGGAAACATGTAAACAACTAAAAGGCTCATGTATACCTCCTCAAACAAAGCACATAAATAGCATGACTTAAACACAATTAGGGTCTGAATTTAAAATACTAAGGCAATGAGAATTTTAATTGTTGAGGCAGATCAGTTTATTACCTAACTCAGATAAGAAGTCCGAATCAGGCCTGCCTGCTGGTTGTAGCAATTACCAATTAACAAAAGCAGGTTCAGTTTTTATTGTCGTTATCACCTAAGGCTTGCCTAAGTGTTTGGATGAGATCCTATAAACTTGATATCTATTACTGATTCAGGATGTGGCAAAGTAGTAACAACTCTAAAACAGACGACTTGAGATCCTATAGACATGCTTTCTAAACCACGTTAAATAAAGGAGTAAGGCTGTTTAAAACTAATTCAGAACAATACGAGCTAGGCTGATTTTAAACTAGACTGGTTTTCAGATTCTATTGATATTGATATCTATTATTTCTATTTTTAATTCCTATAGGCATGATATCTGATTGAACGATACTGATTTTAACCTATTGGACATGATGCCGGATTATAACCAATTAGATCCTAAGAGCATGGTATCTAAGTGTGGTAATAAACATGCAAAATTTAAAACGAATCCTATAGGCACATTATCTAAATGCTGAATTAGACATGCTGAATTTAAACAAGCCCAATAGACAGGTTCTCTAAATGCAAAGTTAAACATGCAGAATTTAAAACAACAGATCTTATAGGCATATTCTCTAAATATAGAATTAGACATGCCGAATTTAAACAAGTCCTATAGACAGGTTCTCTAAATGCAAAGTTAAGCATGTAGAATTTAAAACAACATATCTTATAGGCATGATATCTAAATGCTGAATTAAACAAGCAGAAAACAAGTCTTATAGGCATGTTCTCTACCCTTCTAATAGTTAAGCATGCACAATTACCCAGCTCTTTTCACTAGCCACCCCCAATGTTTATTACAACTTATTATAGTCCAAATGATAAATTACATCAGAAAAGTGTAAAAGAAGAAGTTACAACCAGAGGAAGCCTGATTCTTGACTTCCTCTTTGAGTTATGGAATAAACCAGCTCAAATGCCATTTGTCTCAAAGCCTTTCTCGGACTTGATTGTGTCAAAGTTCCCTAAGGGTTTCAATGGGCCCCAGGAAGTGCTTACACCCAAGTTTGCATAACCAGATAGAGATGAGTGCAGTGTGGAATGACCAACCCTTATGTGTCCAAGTTCAGAGGGTGCTCATGGGTCCCAAGTCAAGGCTCACACAAGAGGGGCAGAACCTAAGTCTAAGAGTATAGTGGAAGTGCAGGGGCAGAGATTTTGTTTGAAAAGAGGGTTGAGATTAGTAACGTAAAGGGTAATTTGAAAAAAGTAATAGTAAAGCTAACACAACACAAAATCCGTACTTATTTTATACAAAGGGGTAATGGTTTTGGGAATACATTGCAGGGAGCATATGACCCTAAGAGAGGTCAAGTTTGGACATGCACAACAATAACTGGTGCTGCCATGCCCATAAACCAGCCAGAGAATAGAACATATAGAGGGGATATGAAGCATATGACCCTAGGGAGGATCAGGTTTGGGTCATGCCCACCAATGTCTAATGCTGACATGCCCTCAAACCAACCAAAGAATACAAACACATAGGGGATATGGGGGTTTGGGATTCATAAGTCATAATAAGTGGCTGACAGAGTTCATACATAAGAAAAATATATTAATTCAGAAGAGGAAGGGGCAGATTACAACATGCTTGGTAATGTAACTGGATTAAACACAAGTAGGACACAGGCAAGAGTGAAGGAAATAGTAAAGAAACATGTTGTTGTTGATGCTGGAAGATTAATTAGAACATACCAGTAAAGAGGCAAATGCAGAAAGAAAAGTAAGCAAATTTCTAGAACCTAGCCTTGGCTTTCAGCCGTCTAGACAAGGCAGCAACACAAGTAGTAACAGAGAAAAGAGAGAGAGCTTAGATTGAAGTGTGTGTTCTGAACTCAAGTGGTTCGTGTCTGTTCGAAAGAAGAGAAAGTGCAGGGTTTTTATAGCTTCTGAAAACGAGTGAGAAGTAAGGTAACAAGTAAAGTTTTAATACAAATATAGAAACAATCAACATTCAGAATCATTTATACAAGTGTCTCCCTTTAATTAAGGAGTCATTGTTTAACGGGTAATGACAGATTCAAAATAAGGAAAGAGGATCAATTTAGAGACAAACTGATTATTGCCATAAAAGAAGTAGTAAAAGCATTGAGTAAGTAATCAAGTCTAAGTACAGAAATATGCTTATTTTGGGAAAAGATTCAGTAAGGCAAAATAAGGAAAGGAATCAATTAACTTTAACATGCGAGTGAAATTAGAGTTCATAAAAGAAAGTTTTTGAAATCAGTCACACGATTGAGATCAATCAAAGAAGAAACATGCTTCTGCACTTCAGTATATAAATAAAGTGAACAGGGTCATCAAACATGCGAGGCCAAGTACATTGGCAAAAGAGATAATCACAAACATGCAGTAGTGGCAGAAATAAGCTAGGGTTCAGTAGTAAAGCAAATATTCGAAGCATAGTAATCAAGTAGGTCAAGTCACATTGAATCAATAGTGAAGAAAACAGAGTATCAGAAACATGCAAAGGTCTCATAGTAGCAGATGAGGAAACCTTTTGAAAAGTTAGGGTTTCAGCCATAGTCCAGTTGAAAGATAGTGAAAATCAGGTAAGTCACATAAAGAAAAGAGAGTCTGAAACAAGAACTTTCAATCAAGTATTCAAACAAACAATTTCAGACACAAAGACCTAAGGTTTTCAACAACAATCGAGTTCAAAAGATGGTAAACAGATAAGTCAAGCAAGGATTTTAAACAAACAAGCACACATCTATCAAACAGCTTCAGAACTCGATTGAGACCCAAAAGAAATTAGGGTTTTAACATGCTGATTCAAGTAGAAGGAAAGCCTAACAAATAGTTCAAATATAGTAAATTCATAAAATAACATAGAGAATCAGAGAAAAGGTTTTTGAAATAACTTAAAGGAAAACCCTAATCAGATCAATTAAGAGTCGTTTTGAAAACAACGTTGAAGAACCTTCGAGAAAAAATGCTTAAAAGTTCATGGTAAGCACATATCTAAGGTTAATCTGAAAGAAATCAAAAGATATTAGAGATTAGGGTTTCAGAAAACCCAAAATAAATGAGAAAGATCTCGAAAGTTAACGATCTAACCAGAAAAGATCAAGGACCCGCCTTGAAAGGCCATGTATGGCCGGGAAAGGTCGTGGATGGTCGGAGAAAGGCCATGAACACCAGTCGAGCAAGGACTAGACCAAACGCCTTCGAAGTATAGTCGTGAAACCATAGAACCAAACACATAGAAGCCATGGAAGGCTGGTACAGGTCTCAAATGACCACGGAAGGCCATAGATTAGGTAGGTATTAAGGTGGATTAGGGTGTAGTTTGATAGCGGCGGCTAGAGTTTGTAGGAGTTTCAGAGAGAGTTGAGAGAGAAGAGGGATTCAAGGGCGGCGGTAGGTGAGTAATGGATTAGGTTTGGGGGTCTTTTGGCTTTAATTAAGAAAGGGCAGTCGGTGGCCGTTGATCTAAATGATCAACGGCTAGGATTAAAGAGGTTAGGTGGGATCCGGGTTGGGTCGTGTGAATTGGGTTAGGGGGTCGGGTTTGAGTTGCAATTGGGTTGGGGAATTGGGTCTTGATGTGGGCTCAATTTTAGGCTATAATTGAAATAAAATCGGGCTAAATTTTAAATAGCCATTTTCCCATTTATTTTATTAAAAAATAGCAAATTAATTTCTAAAAATAGATTGAAAGTACTAAAATGTTTTATAAAATATAATTATCAATTTAAAAATACTGGTCTTAATTTTTATAAATGTAAACGCAATTAAATCCTAAAAGAGGCTAATATTGCAACTATATGCAATTTAGCTTTAAAAATATTAAATTAATTTGTAAAAATATGAAAAAATTATCTTGGCTATATTTTAACATAAATATGAAATTCCAATAAATTAATTACCAAAAAATACAATTTTGGAAATAATTATTGGATTTTTATGGATAAAATAGGGAAATAAATTGAATTAAAAACCTTTAAAAATTAAGGAAGAAATACTAAAACATTTGGACATACTTATATATGCATGCCTATGCTATTTTGAAGGTATTTGCATATTGAAAAATATATAGGAAAAAATTGGGTATCAACAGCTGCCCCTTTTTACCCGGGAAGGATGAAAGAGTTGTCGGGTAAAGATATGGTGACCAATTTTGACCGAACGAAATAGTTCAAAGAAGTTAGGTTGCGCCCTAGTTTCTGAGCTGCCTACATATTCCTGGTATTACAGGAATCAGGCCATATGTAGTTCAGGATCAGTCGGCGGAGTATGCCGATGGAGACTTTAAGAACGGACGCAATGCTCAGGATGGGGTTAGTGGGCGGCTTGCGAGAATGGTTAAGGTTTGATATGGCTGTAGGAACTGGAGTGGGTTTTCTCCTACCGGGATGGTCGTTGCTTGCCAGTGTACTTGCAAATACAAGCATATACTGTGCATGAATTTAAACATGATGCAGGTTCCCATCGGACCATAAATGTTGTCTTTGGACGGTTAGGATGACGTCTTTTAGACCATGATGTCCTGGGCCATGAAGCATGCAATAAGGATTCGCAGGACAGGAAATGATGCTCTCGAGCTATGAGGATGGTGCCTCCGAACCATGATGCCTTCGAATAATGATATGCAAAAGATTAAAAAGGGATCCTCGAGCCATGACATGGTGTTCTCGAGCTATGAAAATGGTGCCTCCGAATGATGACGCCTTTAGATAATTTGGCAATCTTTCAGCCCATAAGATGCAGTATGTGGCGATCTTTCAGCCCATGAAATGCAGTATGAGGTGATCTTTCAGCCGTGCGGAGGCGATCTTTCAGCCATGCAGATGCATTATGCGGCGATCTTTCAGCCATGCAGATGCAGTATGAGGCGATCTTTCAGCCATGCAATGTAGTATGATGCGATCTTTTAGCCATGCAATGCAGTATGAGGCGATATTTCAGCCATGCAGATGCATCATGAGGTGATCTTTCACCATACAGATGCAGTATGAGGCGATCTTTTAGCCATGTAGATGCAGTATGAGGCGATCTTTCAGCCCATGAGATGCAGATGGAGGTAGAGCTTAACTTCGGAAGGCAGAATGGTAGCCTTATGCAATGCAGAAATGCAGATGGAGATAGCATTTAGTCTTGGAAGGTAGAATAGTAGCCTTATGCAATGCAGAGATGCAGATGGAGACAACGTTTAGTCTCGGAAGGTAGAATGGTAGCTTATGCAATGCAGAAATGCAAATGGAGGCAGCGTTTAGTCTCGGAAGGCAAAATGGTAGCCTTATGCAATGCAGAAATGCAGATAGAGACAACGTTTATGCAATGTAGAAATACAGATGGAGACAACATTTAGTCTTGGAAGGCAGAATGGTAGCCTTATGCAATGCAGAAATGCAGATGGAGACAACGTTTAGTCTCGGAAGGTAGAATGGTAGCCTTATGCAAGAAATAAAAGGGCAAATGGTGATAGAGATTTCCTAGCTGATAGTAGATTGCGATATTGTGACCGCTGGGGGACATTGTGACACACGAAATGTCATTGGTGTGTGTGGATAGCAAATGTTGTTAAGTACAACGGTTCCGAGAGTTGTATTCCCAAACAATGTTTGTCTCGTGAGTGTATAGTATGCTTGATGATTTCGTAATCCAAGTGCCTGCATCCAAAGAGAAATCGTGAGTTTTGTAAAGGGAGGTATCCCTGCTGGCCTTTGCTTGACCTTCTTGGCTCTAATCTGGTGATACTGTATGTATTATTGGGGTAGCATTGCTAAACAAGGCAATTTCAGTAATATGCATGATTTTGTAAAAATATGATATAATAATTTTTTATATGAACCGACGATTGTGACGTGGTTCGGGACATTGCAACCTTTCTTGATACGGAATTTTGAGGGTCCTCCTCAAAATTATGACCTAGTTTAATGGGTTGATGCTTTTGGCTGTTGTTTGCGACGATCGATTAAAATTACTTCGGAATTTTGAGGGTCCTCCTCAAAATTCTGCCCTAGTTTCCAATTGCGTGGGAAATGAAAATTTTATTGAATAGCGATCGAACCCATAGGGCTGCCCACGTATCCCCTCTTAAACGGGAATCAGTTCAGGTGTAGTTCAAATTACATCATATAAGGAAAGCGTAAAGATAACACATAGTAAGGCTTGACTGCATCTGAATTGATTGGCTTTGGCCAGACTTCTCTATCCATTTCTGCAAGTATGAGGGCTCCTCCTGTCAGAACCCGGTGGACCATGTATGGACCCTTCCAGTTGGGAGAGAATTTCCCCCTGGCTTCATCTTGATGCGAAATAATTTTCTTTAACACCAACTGCCCTGGTGTGAATTGTCTCGGCTTGACTCTTTTGTTGAAGGCTCTGGACATTCTGTTCTGATAGAGTTGACCATGGCAGACTGCATTCATTCTCTTTCCGTGTATAAGGGCTAGTTGCTCATAACGACTTTTTACCCATTTTGCGTCGTCGAGCTCAGCTTCTTGTATGATCCTTAGGGAAGGAATTTCTACCTTGGCGGGAATGACTGCCTTTGTACCATAATCCAACATATAGGTGGTTGCCCCGGTTAATGTGCAGAATGTGGTGCAATACCCCAATAGAGCAAATGATAACTTCTCGTGCCACTGTTTATGCTTCTCTATCATTTTCCTCAATATCTTCTTGATATTCTTATTGGCGGCCTCTACAGCTCCATTCATCTGCAGCCTATAGGCTGTGGAATTCTTGTGTTTGATCTTGAAGGTTTCACACATAGCTTTCATCAGGTCACTGTTGAGGTTGGAGCCATTATCAGTGATGATCGACTCTGGAACCCCGAATCGACAAATAATGCGGTCGCGGATAAAGTCTGCCACGACTTTCTTAGTTACTACTCTGTAAGATGCTGCTTCGACCCATTTGGTGAAATAGTCGATAGCTACTAGGATAAACCTGTGCCCGTTGGAAGCAGCATGCTCAATTGGTCCAATAACATCCATTCCCCACTCGGCGAACGGCCATGGCGAGCTTGTTGCATTAAGCTCATTTGGAGGTACCTTTATCATGTCTGCATGTATCTGACAATGGTGGTATTTCCAGACATAGTGGATGTAGTCCATTTCCATAGTCATCCAAAAGTAACCAGCTCGGAGTATCTTTTTTGCTAAGACAAAACCATTCATATGCGGACTGCAAGTCCCAGCATGAATTTCTTCTAGTAGTCTGGATGCTTCCTTTGCGTCGACATACCTTAATAATTCCAAATCAGGAGTCCTCCTATACAGGATTCCTCCGCCGTGAAAGAAGTTGTTGGACAGTCTCCGAAGTGTGCATTTCTGAGTATGGTTTGCAAGTTCTGGGTACTCTCCTTTTGCCAAATATTCCTTGATATCATGAAACCAAGGTTTTCCGTCTACTTCATCTTCAACATGGGCACAATAAGCTGGCTGATCATGGATCTTTACTGGGATGGGGTCAATGAAATTCTTGTGTGGATGCTGTATCATAGACGACAGGGTAGCCAATGCATTGGCGATCTCATTCTGGACTTCTGGGAACATTCCGGAACTCCGTCCTCGTGAACCTCTTTCTTAATTCCTGTACATGATGCAAATATGAGAGTATCTTGGAGTTCTTTGTTTCCCATTCTTCACGCACCTGATGTATGAGTAGGTCTGAATCTCCAATCACTAGCAACTCTTGAACATTCATGTCAATGGCCATCTTGAGCCTTAAGATGCAGGCTTCGTACTCGGCCATGTTGTTGGTGCAGGGGAACCTGAGTTTGGCAGACACCGGATAATGCTGACCGGTTTCTGATACTAGGACTGCTCCTAGGCCAACTCCTTTGAAGTTTGCCTCTCCATCGAAAAACATTCTCCAACCATCAAAGGATTCTGCAATGTCTTCTCCTATGAAGGATACCTCTTCGTCAAGAAAATATGTTTCAGGGGTTTGTATTCTCCATCCACGGGATTCTCGGCAAGGTGGTCTGCCAGTACTTGTCCCTCTTTCTGAGTTAAGTACACAATGTCGAACTCACTCAATAGGATTTGCCACTTGGCTAGCTTGCCAGTGGGTATGGGATTCTGAAAGATGTACTTCAACGGATCCATCCTTGATATGAGATATGTGGTATAGACACAGAAGTAATGTCTCAGCTTCTAAGCTACCCAAGTCAAAGCACAATAGGTGCACTCTAATAGAGAATACCGGGCCTCATATGGGGTAAACTTCTTACTGAGGTAATAGATGGCCTGCTCCTTCCTCCCCATTTCATCATGCTGCCCCAGAATGCAACCGAAAGCTCCATCCAATACTGCAAGGTAGAGTAATAAGGTTCAACCTGGCTCAGGTGGGACCAAGACTGGTGGTGTTGACAAGTACTCCTTGATTCTGTCGAAAGCTTTTTGGCAGTCATCGGTCCATTTGGTGGCGGCGTCCTTCTTCAACATCTTAAAGATTGGCTCATAGATAACTGTAGACTGTGCTATGAACCGGCTGATCTAGTTAAGTCTTCACAAGAAACTCATCACATCCTTCTTGTTCCTTGGCGGTGGCAATTCCTAAATAGCTTTGACTTTTGATGGATCCAGTTCTATTCCTCGGCGACTCACAATAAATCCCAGCAATTTTCCAGTGGGAACCCTAAATGTGCACTTTGTGGGATTCAGTTTTAGGTTGTATCTTCGCAATCTATTGAAGAACTTCCTCAAATCTTCCATGTGATCAGTGACCTTCTTGGACTTGATGATGACATCATCTACATATACCTCAATCTCCTTGTGTATCATATCATGAAAAATGGTAGTCATGGACCTCATGTAGGTGGCCCCTGCATTCTTCTAGACGAACGACATCATCTTGTAATATTACATTCCCCACGGCGTAATGAAAGCTATTTTCTCAGCATCTTCTTCATCCATCCAGATCAGATGATAACCAGCGAAACAATCTACAAATGACTATAGCTCATGCTTGGCGCAAATGTCAATCAGGATGTGAATGTTCGGCAAAGGGAAGTCGTCTTTCGGACTAGCCCGATTGAGATCCCGGTAGTCGATATAGACTTGGACCTTCCCGTCTTTCTTTGGTACTGGTACGATGTTGGCTAGCTATGTCGAGTATTCTACTACCTTGAGAACCTTAGCTTTGAGTTGCTTAGTGAGTTCTTCCTTGATTTTCAAACTCATATCAGGCTTGAACTTTCTGAGCTTTTGCTTTACCAGCGGACATGTTGGATCGGTTGGCAATTTGTGAGCCACAATAGACGTACTTAGACCAGTCATGCCATCATACGACTAGGCGAATATGTCCTCATACTCCCTTAGAAATTCTGTGTATTCCTTCTTTTCTGATGGCGATAAGTGAACGCTGATTCATGTTTCCTTGACGTTTTCTTCATATCCCAGGTTAACAATTTCTGTCTCATCCATGTTGGACTTATGTTTGTTCTCAAAGTTCTCAACTTCTTTGACAATCTCATCTGGCATGTCATCTTCCTCTGAATCAATGTCCGTTTGTTGCGTTGTCTCATTGCATGTCACATTCATTGGTTCATCAAGATAAGTAGTAGTAATGCTGTATAAGTAAAGTAATGAGAGAAAAATAATAATGAGTGTTGATTTATAAGAAAAGTCAAAATTCTTTGATAAATTGCATAACTGTTTTGAACATTGAAGATCTTATTGCGGGAATAGAAATGTGAAAAGAAAATCATTTAGTAAAAAAAACAATGCATGATGCTTGTTTTAGCCTTGCTACCCCGAGGCTCCTCGGTCTCTGGTTGTCCTGATGGTCCAATTATTGAGATGTGCACCTCTGCTCATGGCCTGTATGGAAGGGCCTTCTTCCCCCTCTTCCTTGAGAATAACACAACAGTCCATATCACTGTCCTCTAGAAAAAAGTTCTCTTGCTTTTAACAGGACTAAGAGGAGGAGCGGGTGGAGGGCCCTTGGATCTTGTGAAATACTATGATAATGCCAGAAGGCACGAACTAACCTTGGGGAGGGGAATAAAGAAATAAAGCAAAAACAAAACAAAAAAAGGTAATCAAGTTAGTGAGGATTATAAAAAGTATTGCAATATTTAAACAAATAGTGTGGGAATGTAAAGCGCGTCCTAATTTAGGAACCTCTTTGTGCCCGAGGTAGGCCTAGCGACAAATTGATTTGGAGAACTTAAAATGCTAAATGCCTCATTTTATTGATAAAAATAGATGAATCCTAAAACGACACTAAGCAAGAAATAAAAGTCACTAATGGCCATTGGCCATATTACATTCATAAAGCGAAAACGTAAATTCCTATCTATTTGGTCCCAGAAGGACCTTCCTCAGATTGAATGCTCTCGTTGATCATATCCTCCAGTTCGCGTAGGCTCATTTGTAAAAATGCCTTTGCCAGGCGTTCTCCTTCGTTTCCCTTAGCGTTCTGGCAGTCGGTGACTCTGTTCCTCACTTTTTCTTCCAATTCCAGCAGGCTGTATTCTAGATACTCCAACTTTTTGCTAGCTTTGTCGGCCCTCTCTTTTCACTCTTTGATTTGGTTATTTGATAGAAGACCCCTCCACCAGTTTAGCAAGAGTGGGGGCGCCCACCAGTTTAGCAAGAGTGGGGGCGTGCTAATCATACCAAAACTGGGGACCTCGTGCCTCATTTTCTGCAAAACAAAAGGGTTAGACCCTACCCCCACCAGACTCGACTATTTAATATCAACAGTGAGCATGAAGCATTTAGTTCTCCAAATAAATGAACAGAACGTGATGACGTCCATTTAGGTTTTAGGGAAACCCAGTGGACTTTGGACAAGGCTATCTTAAGGGTCATTATGTGGACAACATAACTGACCTGGCTAGGTTTGACCATGATGCATGCATAATTTAAACAAAGTAAGGTTTCTGTGAGGTTTTAGACTAGTACCCTTGAGCGGACAACTCAAGGGGGAAGGCACAAAACTGTTGACTGTACCGCTGATCGACTAGTTTTACCGCAAATATGCCTTTTCGAATTTAGGGGGTAATGATATAGGAAGAGCGTAACCACTCATTAAAAGCGTTGCTATGGTATTTGTTTAGCACGAGTGGAGTATGATGTTGAGCATGATTATACAATAATTAAAAGCATGTTGGCACGTTAAGAAAGCGATAAATACAGCAGTTTCATAATTTAAAGCAGCAATAAAGAAAGGAAACAAGGAAGATATGTCAGTTTTGCAGTTGAAAACGAAATTAAATGCTTAAAGAAATTAGATAAGTAATTGCACATGGGGAGGTACAAATTAACAAGAACAATCTGAAATGGTAAAATCCTAAAAATCCCCAGCAGAGTCGCCATGCTGTCGCGCCCCCTATTGTTTCCTCTTTGCATCGGAAAATCAGGTTTATGACATTGGGTATAAGACAACTCATTCCTTTTGGGAACTGGGTTTTGCATTTCAATAGTCGCCACCTAATAATTTAAGGTGCATAAGGACACCTATAGGGTTCATTTCTATGTTTGATTGATAACTAGAGATAGGGTAAGGGCTTGAAATTATCCTAAGGGGAAGGTGTTAGGCAACCATCAGGATCCACTAGTGTGGTTCCCAGCCAGATAGTTTTGTAAATTTGTACAATTAGCAAATAGACAATTATAGGCTCAAATAGTAGGGGATTTAGGTTTAAACACATAAGAGTTTGAAAAAACAATTAAAGGCGAACTTTGGAAAAAAGGAGACATATTTTTACAGATACTCGGGAATATAAAAGGAAAAGAAAATGGGAGGGGGTCCTAGGTTTATTTATAATATGGATCACATCAATGCGACCCGGTATGAAACTCCTCAGAAGAGGGGATACATGTAGTATTAGCGCACCGGTCATCATATCCATATCTACCCTTCCCACCCCGTCGAGATATGAAAGCGCGGATTGGTCTCGACCACTATTGCATGCTATTACCCGTCCCACTCCTATCAGTCCCGGAGGAACTTATGACTACTATTGCTAAAAAGGAGGGATATTAGCCTGACATTTTGGTTTCAAAAGGTGAAAAAAGCTAAGGCGACATACAAAAACACATAGGACTGCATATTAGGGGAAACATGTAAACAACTAAAAGGCTCATGTATACCTCCTCAAACAAAGCACATAAATAGCATGACTTAAACACAATTAGGGTCTGAATTTAAAGTACTAAGGCAAGGAGAATTTTAATTGTTGAGGCAGACCAGTTTATTACCTAACTCAGATAAAAAGTCCGAATCAGGCCTGCCTGCTGGTTGTAGCAATTACCGATTAACAAAAGCAGGTTCAGTTTTTATTGTCGTTATCACCTAAGGCTTGCCTAAGTGTTTGGATGAGATCCTATAAACATGATATCTATTACTGATTCAGGATGTGGCAAAGTAGTAACAACTCTAAAACAGACGAATTGAGATCCTATAGACATGCTTTCTAAACCGCGTTAAATAAAGGAGTAAGGCTGTTTAAAACTAATTCAGAACAATACGAGCTAGGTTGATTTTAAACTAGACTGGTTTTAGATTCTATAGATATTGATATCTATTATTGCTATTTTTAATTCCAATAGGCATGATATCTGATTGAACGATACTGATTTTAACCTATTGGACATGATGCCAGATTATAACCAATTAGATCCTAAGAGCATGGTATCTAAGTGTGGTAATAAACATGCAAAATTTAAAACAAATCCTATAGGCATATTATCTAAATGCAGAATTAGACATGCTGAATTTAAACAAGCTCTATAGACAGGTTCTCTAAATGCAAAGTTAAGCATGCAGAATTTAAAACAACAGATCTTATAGGCATATTCTCTAAATATAGAATTAGACATGCTGAATTTAAACAAGTCCTATAGACAGGTTCTCTAAATGCAAAGTTAAGCATGTAGAATTTAAAACAACATATCTTATAGGCATGATATCTAAATGCTGAATTAAACATGCAGAAAACAAGTCCTATATGCATGTTCTCTACCCTTCTAATAGTTAAGTATGCATAATTACCCAGCCCTTTTCACTAGCCACCTCTAATGTTTATTATAACTTATTACAGTCCAAATGATAAATTACATCAGAAAAGTGTAAAAGAAGAAGTTACAACCAGAGGAAGCCTGATTCTTGACTTCCTCTTTGAGTTATGGAATAAACCACCTCAAATGCCATTT
The DNA here is from genome assembly GCF_000715075.1 of Nicotiana tabacum. NCBI lineage: Eukaryota > Viridiplantae > Streptophyta > Magnoliopsida > Solanales > Solanaceae > Nicotiana > Nicotiana tabacum. Next base: position 207,209,804 of record NC_134101.1, read on the forward strand.
GTTTCAAAGCCTTTCTTGGACTTGATTGTGTCAAAGTTCCCTAAGGTTCTCAAGGGGCCCCTGGCAGTGCTTACACCCAAGTTTGCATAACCAGATAGAGATGAGTGCAGTGTGGAAGGGCCAACCCTTATGTGTCCAAGTTTAAAGGGAGCTCATGGGTCCCAAGTCAAGGCTCACACAAGAGGGGCAGAACCTAAGTCTAAGAGTATAGTGGAAGTGCAGGGGCAGAGATTTTGTTTGAAAAGAGGGTTGAGATTAGTAACGTAAAGGGTAATTTGAAAAAAGTAATAGTAAAGCTAACACAACACAAAATCCGTACTTATTTTATACAAAGGGGTAATGGTTTTGGGAATACATTGCAGGGAGCATATGACCCTAAGAGAGGTCAAGTTTGGACATGCACATCAATAGCTGGTGCTGGCATGCCCATAAACCTGCCAGATAACACAACGTAGAGAGGTTATAAAGCATATTACCCTAGGGAGGGTCAGGTTTGGGTCATGCCCACCAATGTCTCATGCTGACATGCCCTCAAACCAACCAAAGAATACAAACACATAGGGGATATAGGGGTTTGGGATTCATATGTCATAATAAGTGACTGACAGAGTTCATACATAAGAAAAATACATTAATTCAGAAGAGGAAGGGGCAGATTACAACATGCTTGGTAATGTAACTGGATTAAAAACAAGCAGGAAACAGGTAAGAGTGAAGGAAATAGTAAAGAAACATGTTGTTGTTGATGCTGGAAGATTAATTAGAACATACTAGTAAAGAGGCAAATGCAGAAAGAAAAGTAAGCAAATTTCCAGAACCTAGCCTTGTCTTTCAGCCATCTAGACAAGGCAACAACACAAGTAGTAACAGAGAAAAGAGAGAGAGCTTAGATTGAAGTGTGTGTTCTGAACTCAAGTGGTTCGTGTCTCTTCGAAAGAAGAGAAAGTGCAGGGTATTTATAGCTTCTGAAAACGAGTGAGAAGTAAGGTAACAAGTAAAGTTTTAATACAAATATAGAAACAATCAACATTCAGAATCATTTACACAAGTGACTCCCTTTAATTAAGGAGTCATTGTTTAACGGGCAATGACAAATTCAAAATAAGGAAAGAGGATCAATTTAGAGACAAACTGATTATTGCCATAAAAAGAGTAGTAAAAGCATTGAGTAAGTAATCAAGTCTAAGTACAGAAATATGCTTATTTTTGAAAAATATTCAGTAAGGCAAAATAAGGAAAGGAATCAATTAACTTTAACATTCGAGTGAAATTAGAGTTCATAAAAGAAAGTTTTTGAAATCAGTCACAAGATTGAGATCAATCAAAGAAGAAACATGCTTCAGCACTTCAGTATATAAATAAAGTGAATAGGGTCATCAGACATGCGAGACCAAGCACATTGGGAAAAGAGATAATCACAAGCATGCAGTAGTGGCAGAAATAAGCTAGGGTTCAGTAGTAAAGTAAATGTTCGAAGCATAGTAATCAAGTAGGTCAAGTCACATTGAATCAATAGTGAAGAAAACATCGTATCAGAAACATGCAATGGTCTCACAGTAGTAGGTGAGGAAACCTTCTGAAAAGTTAGGGTTTCAGCCATAGTCGAGTTGAAAGATAGTGAAAATCAGGTAAGTCACATAAAGAAAAGAGAGTATGAAACAAGAACTTTCAATCAAGTATTCAAACAAACAATTTCAGACCCAAAGACCTAGGGTTTTCAACAACAATCGAGTTAAAAAGATGGTAAACAGATAAGTCAAGCAAGGATTTTAAACAAACAAGCACACATCAATCAAACAACTTCAGAACTCGATTGAGACCCAAAAGAAATTAGGGTTTTAACATGCTGACTCAAGTAGAAGGAAAGCATAACAAACAGTTCAAACATAGTAAATTCATAAAATAACATCGAGAATCAGAGAAAAGGTTTTTGAAATAACTTAGGAAAACCCTAATCAGAACATTGAAGAGTCGTTTTTAAAACAATGTTGAAGAACCTTCGAGAAAAAATTCTTAAAAGTTCATGGTAAGCACAAATCTAAGGTTGATCGGAAAGAAATCGAAAGATCTTGGAGATTAGGGTTTTAGAAAACCCAAAAGAAACGATAAAGATCTCGAAAGTTAACGATCTAACCAGAAAAGGTCAAGGACCCGCTTTCAAAGGCCATGAATGGTCGGGAAAGGTCGTGAATGGTCGGAGAAAGACCATGAACACCAGTCGAGCAAGGACTAGACCAAACTCCTTCGAAGTCTTGTCGTGAAACCATAGAACCCAACACATAGAAGCCATGAAAGGCTGGTACAGGTCTCAAATAACCACAGAAGGCCATGGATTAGGTAGGTATTGGGGTGGATTAGGGTGTAGTTTGATGGCGACGACTAGGGTTTGTAGGAGTTTCAGAGAGATTTGAGAGAGAAGAGGGAATTCAAGGGCGGCAGTAGGTGAGAAATGAATTAGGTTTGGGGGTCTTTTGGGTTTAATTAGGAAAGGGCAGAGAGTGGCCGTTGATCTAAATGATCAACGGCTGGGATTAAAGGGGTTAGGTGGGGATCCGGGTTGGGTCGTGTGAATTGGGTTAGGCGGTCGGGTTTGAGTTGCATTTGGGTTGGGGAATTGGGTCTTAATTTGGGCTATATTTTAGGCTATAATTGAAATAAAATCTGGCTAGATTTTAAATAGCCATTTTCCCATTTATTTTATAAAAAAAATAGCAAATTAATTTCTAAAAATAAATTGAAAGTATTAAAATGTTTTATAACATATAATTATCAATTTAAAAATATTGGACTTAATTTTTATAAATGTAAACGCAATTAAATCCTAAAAGAGGCTAATATTGCAATTATATCCAATTTAGCTTTAAAAATACTAAATAAATTTGTAAAAATATAAAAAAATCATCTTGGCTATATTTTAACATAAATGTGAAAGTCCAATAAATGAATTACCAAAAATATAAATTTTGAAATAATCATTGGGTTTTTATAGATAAAATAGAGAAATAAATTGATTTTAAAACCATTAAAAATTAAGGAAAAAAATACTAAAACATTTGGACATACTTATATATGAATACATATGCTATTTTGAAGGTATTTGCATATTGAAAAATATATAGGAAAAAATTGTGTATCAACATCCGAGTTAGGACTTCGGATCGAATTCCTATTGAAAGGATGCCATTCCCTGGGGAATGGAATATGAATCGTAAGTGAATATGTCGATTAAATATTTTTTCTTTCCTTTGGACCATTTTCCCCCTTGAACTAACTTCCTTCGTCGATGCAGCTATTGAGTGGTACCCTGGTGCGGTTAAGGATCTTTCGGGCTGGGTCCACCACCTCGATCCGACTTACCCGTATGCTAAGCGCGTATGGCGTGATCTGGCCAAGGGACGATGGGAAGCTAAAAACCATCATGAGGTTTCTCTTTTGTCGTACTTGAGCTCGTTACAGGAGGTACACCTTAACCGTATTCTCAACTTTCGTAACTGCCTTATGCATTTGTGCAGGCCTGGGCGATGCCTCTTCGATGAGGGAAGACTCCTCCGGGGGGTTGGATACATCAAGTGTTGCCAAGGAGAAGAAGAGAAAAAGAAAATCTCTGACTAAGTCCCCAAAACTGAAGAAGGCTAAATCTCAAAAGCCTAAGGCTGATTCAGCGGCCTTAACTTTGGAAGCGGTAGAGAGTCCCCGAGCTGGGGTAGACGAGAGAGACGATTCCCCGCTAACACCTGGGGGGAAAAGAAGCGTGTCTGCTTTAGATTTTGCTGAGCTGATGGCTGTTGAGCCGAAGTTTCCAAAATAGAAGTTACCGATATTGTCCCACCTTGGGTCGAAGAGGCTCTCGAGGGTGGTGTCCCTAAGATAATCGATGGACAAAACATTCCTTGAGACGAGGAGCGTTCGGTAGATGCGTTAGGGGACCCCAGCTCCGAGGCTCCCCGGAGGCAAGGGAAGGCCCCAATCGATCCAACCGGGGTTATTTATGTGAGTGATTCTCCGCTGGGTTCGGCATCCTTTCCGAGGGAGATACAGGATGCCCGTAATAGAGAGGCTTCTGATGCGGGGCATCCCTCGGGGGTAATGACATATTTGAAGCATTCTTCTCTGGGGTCGAAGAAAACCCCGAGCTTAACGCCTCGCTCATTTTTGAGGAAGCCGAGAGGCTGTGCAAATAGGTAATCCTTTGCCGACTCTACTCTGAGCTTTGATTCCTATCTTCCTGATTTTGTTTTTTATGCTTTTAGGCTATAGTGATCTACAATCGGGCCTTAGATAAGTCCCAAGTTGAGTCGACCCGCTATGACGAAGAGTGTGGCAGGCTCTCATCAGAGGCCGGCGAGCTCGAAGCTCTTTTTACCAAAAAAGAGGAAGAACTCAATGACCTTCGGGCTCATTTTGAGATGGTGTCTTGAGAGCGAACCGATCTTGCTGAGCAGGTAATACAGTCTTCGCATGTTTTTATTTCCATGCTTGTTTGACCTCAGTATTTAACAACTTTGGGTTGATCTTTACAGCTTGAGAAGAAAGAGGTCCTGATGAGGGAGGGGTTCAGAGCCAGGGATATTGAGATCCTCGGACTTAAGTAGCATGTGGACGAGATGGCCTCCGAGAGAGGTACCCTCCAGGGGAAGTTGACTTCAATTGGGCATTGCCTGAAGGAGGCAAGAGCGGATAGTGGTAAGTATAAGGATCTTCATGCTGAAGAGGTTGCCACGCTATCAACACCCAAGTCCGAAGTCGATGTGCTCATGTCCTCGTACGAAAAGATGCTGCTGCTGCAAACGCTCGGGCCAGTAAGGTCTCTGAAGATACCGAGTTTGATCTAGCTCGAGCCCTGGAGCATGCCCGGTTAGGATCTCGGAGATAGGCTCTCGAGGATGTATATGCGGGGGCATTGATTTGTCTGCTTAGAGCTCTACTTTCTTCTGACGATGGTTCAGCCAGTGGTTCGGCCAGCGGGTCTGGGGAAGACAAAGGTGAAGGGTGATATCCCCAAGGAGGAGGCCATTGATATGCCGAGGGTCAAAGGCCAAGCCGTTGAAGGAACAACTTTTGAGGGGGCTCCGTTCGGTCAAGTGACCCCGATGATAGATTAGACTTTTATTTGTCCCCCTCTAGGCATGAGACTTTTAAATACATCTTTTATAAATATAAGAATTTCTTTATTTTGCATTTGATTTGTGTTGAATCCAAGTGTATGACTCTAACGATTAGCTCTAGTACCGGACCCGAAACATAATAAACCCTTAGGTTTTTTTAATTGATTGATATGATGCTTCCTAAAGTCCTTTGTTATCCCTTGGACTAAGCTTCTTGTATACGGCTAAAATTGGAGAGTTTGATTTTAGGGTCATTATGGCGCTTCGTAAGTCCGCCCCCTGAAGCCTCGAGACTCAGCTTGAGGTTCGACCCCGAGGGTTCTCAATGATCGACCTTGAGGCAGTGCAAATCGATGGCCATGATGGACAAACGGGAAGTTCCCAACGGGAAAAGAAGATGGCGGTAAAGGAGGAACCATTTTTCCGAGGCTAGAAGCCTCCGATGCCGCATGCTCAGCTGATACATCTCCTTTGAACCTCTGAGCATCTTGCCTCACTATGAGCACCCTCATCCTTCGAGGACTCCTTCTGTTTGTTATAAATCCTCAGCCTCGAAGCCGACGATCCTTCCTCCTCCCCGAGGGGACACGACCTCATCTCAGAAAATTCTCCAATGCCTGCGGTGATGGGGCTAGTACACATAAAAGAAAGTACCTTTCAAAGAGAACAAGCCACACAACACGTACCATGGTGTTTTTCCTCCCATCTACCCTTGGACAGATCTCTCTACTTACGCTCATCGTAAGTCGGGCAAGCTGCCACTTTTCGAGACCAATCCGCCATGCCGGGAACCTCATGTTGCATCTACGGGATTGCTACAAAAAAGAAGAAAGCGTCTTTACAGAATTCACCTCCACCATAGACAAAAATAATAAGAACATGAGTGTACCACTTACGTGTGAAATTCCAATTTTCAGGAAATGGGAGGAACTCTGCGGGGATGATATCGATGGTCCACACTCGGACGGATCGACTCATCTACCCTCGATCCCCGTCTTCTTCATTATTGGCAACAAATGGCCGGGTGGATCGATGTCGCAAAGTAATCAGGCCTCGATAATGCAAAGGTTAGTACAATCTAATAAGATGACTGAGGGTGAACTCGAGCCCGACTTTGTCTGCAAAATACCTTATCATCAGCACTATCCTCCAAAATGACGGGTGAACGTGTGCCAGGGTAACCTGATATCTTCTAAAATATTTCAAAAATGACCCTATCGGGAGGGCCCAATGTAAAGGGGTACGTATATACGTTCAAAATTCCCTCGGCATGAGCCATGATGCTCTCTTCTGGGGAAGGTACCTGCAGTACCACCTTTTCTCCCCAAACATAGTCTTTTCTAACTGCCTCAAGGTGTTCCTCCCATATTGAGGAGATAAACCTCGATACATGCCCCCGATGGCCCTGAATATTGGGAGGTCTCTCTAACGTAAAGTCCCTCCTCGAGACAAAGCACCTCAAAGTTACCTCACCAGACACCAGCGGTGTACCACCGATCGAGTGAAGCAGAGGCAGAACTCTCCTCTCCTTGGTGAACGGATTTGGACGTAGCAGCCATGGCTATGGTAAAATACGAAAAGGAAGATGAAGACTTGGGCAAAAGCTTTGAGTTGAAATGGTAAGAGAACTGGCGCAAAGAGTAAGAGCTCTATAAAAGGGATAGTTATTCAAAGTAGCAGAATCCCCAGATAAGAAACAAGAAATTGTATATATAGAGCAAGCACTGGTTGTTTGCCTATCCTAAAGGCCAATCAATTCTGACCATGTCAGTACTATTTTTGGGGAAGTGTACCAGTGGGGCCACCCTGGTCACTTCGCAACTATGTCACATAAATGACATTAGCATATGGTGCTCGGGAGCCATTGAGATCCCAAGGACTTCTGTGATTACAAGCATCAAATCTAAAAAAGCTGTCGACCTAATCTCGAGATGGTGCCCGATCTCGAGGGCCCCGATTACTCCAAGTATGGGCTCCGAAGTGCCAACATCAAAGTTTAAAGGCTAACTTCATGTAAACACTGAAATACGAAATTCAAAGACTTGAATCAAAAAAATCTTTTACATTCGTAAAAAGTATATTTACAAGGGGGTTACTTTACAAAACCTTCCCCCAAGATATTCATACACAAAAAGAAAGAAAGGGGGAAGACGACGTGAGTCTATTCTTCACCCTTACTGCTCTCTAGATCATCTACGAAACTCGTCCGAAGTGGTCGAAAATACCGATTCTTCCTCCAAGATTCGGGCTTCCTCAATCTCAGCTGAAAGATCGGCGCCTTTGGTGCTTGCTTTCTCGAGAGCTTTCCTCCTTTCTTGCGAACGAGCATACGCAACAACCCGAGTTAGCTTTTGCTTGGCCTTCTCCGATATCTCTCTGGCCCTGTAGTGGCAACATCTTTCATGTATGAAGACGCATTTTCTTCGGCCTCAGACTTGGCCACAGATAGTGCAGCAACCTCCTCCTAAGAACTCCGAAGAAGACCATGGATCAATTCTAACTCCTACCGCAGAAGGTCTCTCTCCAAGGTCACGACCTTATTTTGTCCCTCAGCTCGAGGATATCCGCATTCTTGGCTGCAACCTCTTCCTGAAGTTGCCCCACTAGGGCATCCTTTTGTCCAATCTGCAAAGGTAAAATAAGTTGGTGAACATCGAATTATAAGAATAAAAAGGTGAGTTCACGGATGCCATATTACCTAGTCATCAAGGCCGGCCCTTTCATGGTGCACTCCCTCCAAACTCTCCCGAAGCCCGCTCAACTCCTCCCTCTTTCCGGCAGAGGTGGCCTCCGACTCCTTTAGCATCGAGGTGAGCTTTTCAAGCTCCTTCCCGCAGCATGAAAGCTCATCTTGAAGCCTAGAAAAGGCATAGTCATACATTTTCTTAGCCTACAACAACACAGAAAAGTTAAAAAGTCAAGAACAAAGATTCAAAGCACAAATGATATATCAAGAGTATCACCTGCTGCTAAAGCCTCTCCACCTCCTCGAGAGTAATGGGAGCATCAAGATCAATGTTCTCATCAAATCTGTCAAAGATGTATCTAAGCACATCTTCCCCTCCATTAGAGGCCCCCACATCGACGGTATCTGGGTCCTGTGCATCCCTAATTTCCCTCGGTGATTACGAAGGGCCACCCAGAGTATTAATTTCTCTAAGGGTCTCATCTTGCCCCCCTAAAACTTCGGGTTTAGGCCTCCAGTATCACCAGCCGTGGGTTCATCGGTACGGACTATACCACGTCTGATTTAAAACTCGGGGACTTGAAACTCGGGGACTGTGCACGTGATTCCTTGAGGGTCTCCTCAGCACGGGTTTGGTCTATATCGACTACCCGCGATTCGGCAGTCTTCCACCCAGTAACTTGTGGAGCATCCGCACCCCGTCTCGCCCTTTGTGCCAAAGGGCGACCCTCATCATCATCACCTTCGTCCTCGGTATGGGGACTTGCCAAAGCAACCGAAATCAAGGCCGTGGCATCGGTTCTAGGCCTGCGAACTTTAGGTTTCTCTGATTTGGAGGACCCGACCGACGTCTCTTTCTTCCTCTTCCTACCCTTGCCGGGTGTCGAGGTCCCTTCCTCACCATCAGGAGATGGCCTTATCGACACTCCATCCCTGAGGCCTACACAAGCATGATGCATCAAACTTGCCACCACAAAAGATACTCATAAGGAAACCTAGTAAATATAGCAATAAAAAGCATACCATGGTTCTTGGCCTGCCACCACGTTTTGGCCAAGTCACGCCAAGAACGCTCGATATAAGGGAAAGTGGAATCCAACTGTCCGATCCACCCTGATAGGTTTTGAACCGCGCTGGGGTACCAACTGGTGGCTGCATAATCAAAAGAAGATCATTTTTCAGAAGGGGATGAAAGGGCAATAAAACGTGCTCAAGGCAGGGGCACTTATTGTTCATATTCTATTCCTCTGGGAATGACATTCTATTAGCCGGGATGATGATCGAGGTCCTCACTCGTACAAACCGGCTCATCTACCCTTGATCCTTGTCCTCATCGATGCTTGAAAAGAACAGCCTCGTGGATCGAGGATGAAGCTTGATTAAACCCCAGAAAAGACGAGGGCAGGATAATCTGACCAAGTGATTTAGGGTGAAGGTCATACCCTCGACGTGGTTGGAAAAATATCGGAGCATATAAGCGATCCTCCAGAAAGAAGGATAGATCTGGCCGAGTGTCACTCGGTACTCACGACAAAAGTCGAGAATCACCGGATCTATCGACGGGGAAGAAGGATCCGTAGAATCTACGAGACTTAGAGTAAATGGGTATGTATACTCACTGAGGAAGCCATCTTTGTGGTCTACTATGCTTTCCTCAGGATTGGGGATCTTTACTAACACTACCTCCCCCCATCGGCAGTCTTCCTTCACTCTATTCGTATTGGTCACCACATTGATGTACCGATACACATGCTCACATCAGCCTGGTGTAGAAGGGGGATTTTTGATAGAAAAATTAGATGCAATGTCGAATTGGGTTGGGGTACATTGTTCGATAGTTTGGGGTATTTTTGGCTTGCTCTTGGACAGGAGTGATGAAGAAGTGGTGCCCTCTTTCTGAGGTATAGTTCTAGAGGTTCTAGACATGACTATTAAAAAGAGGGGTTTCTGAGAAGGAAAGTAAAGAAACAAGCGCAGAAGGGAGAAGAATGAAGAAGATGATGAAACTTGAAGATGGTGTAAAAGTATGAATGACAAAACGGTTAAGGTATTTATAGAAGCCATATGGGTAGCATTTGGGAAGCGGAAAGGTCGAACTAATTGCGGTTCGTGGGCTTCTCGATAGTCATGTTGACAGCGAACCCTATGTAGTCTTTTGAGTCATGGCATTTAATGCTATGATGGCCTGACGTCATGAGGGTAGTATCAAAGAGGTAAGAACTTAAGACTGTTTCTTATCATTTTCATTCTAAGAAACGCGGGGACTATCTGTATACGGCTAAAATCATAGAGGTCATTATGGCTCTTCGTAAGACCACCCCCTGAAGCCTCGAGACTCAGCTCGAGGTTCGACCCCGAGAGTTATAAATGATCGACCTTGAGGCAGTGCAAATCGATGGCCATGATGGACAAACGGGAAGTTCCCAAGTCACGTGATTAAAGCTGACCAAGTCTATTGGGCCCGTACCATGACATTAAATGGCTGTACCAGCCTCATCCTTGTAATAAATGCCTCTGTACTATGTTGGGATTCCCCCTCATAAGGGGACCCTTATCATTTTGTAAAGGAAACAACATTCAATACAAGAACATTCTCTGCTCTCTAACTTAAACATATTCTCCATTGATTCTATTACTTACATTTATTGTTTACATTTATTGTGTTTCATTAATTGTTCTTCGTTTACTACTCATTATTGATCATAAAAAGATCTTATTAAAGCTCTATGTATTGTTAGTCCTTCATCGGCTGTTCAAAGCCTAACGCTTGGGTCTACCTCGAGGCCCCGTATAAGCCAGCTTGAGGCCCCGATTCTCAGCCACTCGGTTTGCTCGACACATTGCCTTCAAGCTCTTATCTTATTTTCTAGTCTCACACTTAGCATCTACTGCCTAACAATTAGCATAAAAATAAATCATATATTGTTAGAACCACAAAATCAAATCTAATTGTAATTACCATTTTCACGGTAAACACTTCTGATGCGAACTTAGGTCACCGGGGTTTCTCAATTCGAGTTGAGTGAGAGTCGAGTCTCGATTTTTGAAATAAAGCTAGCCTTTTTAGCCTTCGATGACAATCCTCGAGTGAGAATTTTCTTGACCTCAGGTAGCCTTTGGACTCATCAACCGGGTGGTCGTTCGCTTGCTTTTTTGAACTCGGGCAGACTTTGGGCTTAATATTTGAGTGAGCGCTTTCTCAAACTTATGATACATATAGCCCTAAGGCTTTATTAATAGTCCCCGATTGAGAGCTTTCTCGAACTCGGGTAGCCATTGGGCTCTCTAGGCTGGCCCTAAGGCTCTTACGCATTGGCCCTTAGGCTCTTTAGGCTGTGCCTTAGGCTCTTACGCATTGGCCCTTAGGCTCTTTTAGATTTGGTTGATGTGACCTCTAATATAGCTATAGTTTTCCCTCATTATGGCTAAAGACTTTTGAGTTTTGATTATGCCTTGCCATGTTTTATGTTCGTCCGAGTCTTCGACTGCTAAAAAATAACCTCGATTGTGAGTCAATATGTGATGATAGTTGAGTACCACAGGAGGCTCGCTCGAAGGTTGAGTTTTCGAAACCTTTTCATCCAAGGCTGATTGTTTTCGAAGCCCTTTTACTATTCAGAGCTGATATTTTCGAAGCTCCTTTTCTTATGCCGAGGGTAGCCTAATTAACTGGTTCTTTTCGATGTATTTTCGAAGTATTTGGAGGCCATTAGTTTTATGGCGGCAATCAGATGTCTCCGAGCCGTGTTATTTCAGCCGGAGCCTTTTGATATGACCGTAAGCTTTTGTTCAGCCGTAGCCTTTAATCCCCGGGTGCGGTGACCTTGGCGTTTATATAGAGGGTGTGCCTTTTTAGGGGTCTTATAAGTTTGATATATAGCCTTGGCCTTAATATCTGGGTCATGCCTTTTTAAGGTCTTACAGATTTGGTGCTGCCTCACTGAGGGCTTACGAACTCGACGTTGCCTGATCAAGGTCTTAAAAATTCGAGTTTTTGATGGCTCGATGAACTGACTGTTAATGACAGTCCCTGAGTGTTCGAGAGTTTCTGGCCTTTGAGCCCTCTTATGAGAAAGTAGTGAACTTTTTTGAGACACAAAGCGCTTTGATAAGCAAAAGGATTCATCAATTACTTGATAAATGGTTACATGTTTTTTGCCTTTGGAGGCTCGACTATTCTACATGGAAACTGTTCATTTGACCATTTGGCCCAATACAACATTCTCCTATCGAGATCCTCCTAGGTGTAGTTTGGTTTCTTCCAAGAGGTGACCTCCTCCCAGGGTGATGCCCCCCCAGTATTTGAGGTTGATCGAAGAGAAGCCTTGAATACTTGATGAATTCTCGTTGGGAAGCATATAGATATTGCCTCGTTAAAAACCTCACCGATAAAACCTATTCGGGATAAAATCCGGTCTAAGGGAAAAATAGCGCAACGCATGCTTTAAAACCCAAGGTCTTTGTGTCGAAGGGTGCTTCGACGTCTTTCGCCGAACACTTGTAAGAAATTAGTGTGAGTCATAAAGCAAAAATGGGAGAAGGTTATACCTTTAGCAATAATAGCGTTTGAGCATCGATATGTTCCAATTGCTTGGTAGTTGTTCGCCTTCTCTAGTGCCAAGTTTGTAGGACCCTTTGTCGATCACTTCGAGGACGCGGTACGGTCCTTCCCAGCTCGGGCCTAGCTTCCCTTCATTTGGGTTTCGAGTGTTGAGGGTGACTTTCCTTAGGACTAAGTCACCGATTCCGAAGTGTTGGAGGTTTGTTCTCTTATTATAATATCTCACGATCCTCTATTTTTTGGCAGCCATTCGGACTAGTTCAGCCTCTCGCTTTTCATCTAGTAGCTCAAGGGCTGTAATCATGGCCTTGCTGTTCGAGTCCTCAGTGGCATGCCGAAATCTAGCGCTTGGAACTCCGACCTCGATAGGTATCAGAGCCTTGGACCCGTATACCAAAGAGAACGGTGTCTCTCCAGTGCTTGACTTTGAAGTTATTCGACATGCCCATAGTACTTTGGGCAATACCTCTCTCCATTTTCCCTTCGCATTTTCTAACCTCTTTTTCAAGTTTTGGATGATGGTCTTGTTTGTGGACTCGGCCTATCCATTCGCACATGGGTGATAGGGCGTTGATAGGATCCTCTTGATCTTATGATCTTCGAGGAATTTCGTCACCTTGCTGCCTATGAACTGCTTCCATTATCGCATGCAATCTTGGAAGGGATCCCGAATCGGCATATAATGTGATCCCAGAAGAAGTCGATGACTTCTTTTTCTCTTATCTTCTCGAAGTCCTGTGCTTCCACCCATTTTGAGAAATAGTCAGTCATAAATAGAATAAATCTGTCTTTACCTGGTGCCATTGGTACGGGGCCGACGATGTCCATTTCATGAATGACCATGGTGATAAGACTAAATGTAGTTGTTCACTAGGTTGGTGAATCATCGGTGCAAACCTTTGGCATTTGTCACATCTTCGAACAAATTCCTTGGTGTCCTTCTCCATGCTGCCCCAATAGTAGCCTGCCCTGATAACCTTTTGAACTAAAGAATCGGCGCCAGAATGATTTCTACAAGTGCCCTTGTAGATTTCTCGAAGCACATAATCGGTGTCTCCTGGTCCCAAACATACTGCTAGAGGTCCGTCGAAGGTCCTCCTATATAGTGTTCCATTCTCATCGAGTGAAAATCGAGCTGCTTTGGCTCGGAGGGCCCTCGATTCCTTTGTATCCATGGGCAGCTTCCCTATTATCAAAGAGTCGATATATTTATTCTTCCAATCCCACGTTTGACTGGTCGAGTTGATCTCAGTGTGGCCTTCCTCGATCACCGATTTGGACAACTGTACAACAACCCCTGGGAGTATGTTATCTTCTTTGACGGACGACCCCGGGTTCGTGAGTGTATCGGCCTTAATGTTCTGATCTCGGGGAATGTGGACCAGAGTCCATTCTTTGAAATGATGCAATATGACTTGTATTTTGTCTAAGTATCTTTGCATCCTGTCTTATCGAACCTCGAAACTCCTATTTACTTGGTTAACTACCAGGAGGGAGTCGAATTTTGCTTCGACAATTTCTGCTCCTAGGCTCTTCGCCTGCTCAAGACCTGCAATCATAGCCTCATACTTGGCTTCGTTGTTAGTGAATTTTGGAGTTTTTATAGATTGCCTAATCATGCTGCCAGTAGGTGGTTTAAGAATGATGTTGAGCCCAGACCCTTTTACGTTCGAGGCACTATTGGTGGAAAGGGTTCATACCCCCGATGACGTGCCCGTCTCTAGCAAGAGTTCTTTCTCTACCTCGGGCATGAGGGCGGGCATAAAATTAGCCACAACATCCGCTAGAATTTGGGACTTGATGGCCGTCCGAGGCTGATACTTGATATCATACCCTCTGAGTTCGATGGCCCATTTGGCCAATCTATCTAATAGTTCAGGCTTGTGCAAGATGTTTCGAAGAGGGTATGTTGTTAAAACACATATACGATGGCATTGAAAATAAGGTTTTAATTTCCGAGATGCACTTATTAATGCAGGAGCTAATTTTTCTAAGTGGGGATACTTGGTTTCAGCATCTCCTAGAGTTCAACTTACGTAATAAACAGGGAATTGCATACCTTGTTCTTCCCGAACCAACAAACCACTTACTACTACCTCAGATACGACCAGATATAAGTAAAACACTTCATCTTTTTTTGGGGTGTGGAGCAAAGGTGGGCTCGAGAGATACCGCTTTAGCACTTTTAAAGCGTGCTGGTATTCTGGAGTCCATTCAAAGCTATTTTTCTTTTTGAGCAAGGAAAAAAATTATGACTTTGATCTGACGACCATGAGATGAACCGGCCTAAGGCCGCTATCTACCTGGTCAGCCACTGTATGGCCTTCACATTGTTCACCAGTGTGATTTTTTCAATGGCCTTGATTTTGTCGAGGTTTGTCTCGATCCCCCTATTCAACACCATGAAGCCTATAAATTTACCTGATCCTACTCCGAAGGCACATTTCTTGGGGTTGAGCTTCATGTTGTAACTTCTAAGGATATCGAACGTTTCCTGCAAATGAGTCAAATGGTCCTCTGCGTGCAGGGACTTAACTAGCATGTCATCAATGTAAACTTCCATAGATTGGCCTATTTGATGTTCAAACATCATATTAACTAGGCGTTGGTACGTAGCTCCTGCATATTTTTAGTCCGAAGGGCATTACGTTATAGCAGTATGTACCATACTTCGTGATGAACGAAGTCTTTTCCCTGTCCTCTGGGTTTATTTGAATTTGATTATACCCAGAATAGACATCGAGAAAAGTGAGGATCTCGTGGACGACTGTGGCATCAATCAAGAGATCGATGTTGGCTAATGGGAATGAGTCTTTGGGGGCATGCTTTAATCAAGCCTTTATAGTTTATGGACATTCTTAATTTATTTCCTCTTTTGGGGACCACTACTATATTAGCCAACCATTCGGAGTATTTTACCTCCCTAATTAATCCTATTTTGAGGAGTTTTGTTACCTCGTCTTTGATGAACGCGTATTTTATCTGGATTGAGGCCTCTTTTTTTTCTTCACTAGTTTGAACCTAGGATCGACGCTTAGTCGATGGGTGGCTACTTTTGGTGGGATCCCTATCATGTCTAAATGGGACAAAGCAAAGCAATCAATGTTGTCAGCAAGAAATTGGATGCGTTTTTTCCTGAGTTCGGGGGTCAATCCCGTTCCCATGTATACCTTTTGATCTGGGCGATGCTTGATCAAGACGGCCTATTCGAGTTCTTCAACTGTTGATTTCGTTGCATCCGATTCCTCGGGGGAAATAAAGGTCCAATGAGTGAGGAAGTCTTCTTTGTCGTATTTGTTTGAATGCTCATAGACCACCTGTTCCTCGGGGGTTAGCCCGTTTCCTGACCCGTCCTGGAGGGGGGGAGTCGATATTGGTACCACATCGTTTACCGCGAACATCTCCTTTGCTGCACGTTGTTCTCCTTACACCATTTTTATACCGTCTTTTGTTGGGAATTTCATCATCTGGTGAAGAGTCTAGGGTACCGCCCTCATGTTGTGTATCCACGGTCTTCCAAGTAAGGCATTGTACCCCATGTCACCTTCGATGATATGAAATTTGGTGTCTTGAACTGTACCGGACACGATGACTGGGAGGATAACTTCTCCCTTCGTTGTCTCGCCTGACATGTTGAATCCATGGAGAATTCGAGAGGTGGGTGCAATTTGGTCGAGCAGTCCAAGCTGCTCCACCACCTTCAACCTTATTACGTTGGCCGAGCTGCCTGGATCCACGAGCACACATTTAATTTGAACATTATTCTAAAGAAAAGAGATTACCAGCGCATCATTATGTGGTTGGGACAAGGCCTTGATGTCTTCTTCTCTAAATATAAGGGCGTCCTCGGGTATACAGCTTCGAGTTTGCCTTTCCACTGCGATGGACACTCTAGACCATTTGAACATGGGTCCGTGTGGGACGTCGGTTCCTCCAATGATCATGGGAATGATGTCCTGAGGTTCTTCTGGTCTGTTCTTTCCATGAAGCCCAATACTATTGTTTTCGTATGCATTTGCTGAGTTAGACATATTTTTGACCTGAAATCAAAGAATCTTTGACAAGAAAAGGTATGAAGAGTAACGTTTGTTATCAAGAAACTAGCACCAAAACAATCACTATTATCCTTAGCCCTATGGTAGGCGCCAAACTTTTTACCTTGAAAATAGTAACTACAATTATTATTTAATTTTGTGGTTCTAAAAATACTTGATTTATTTCAACGCTAGTTATTAGGTAGTAGATACTAAATGTAAGTAAAGAAAATTAGAAATGCAAACCAATAGGGTCACAAGGCTGGGCCTCGAGCTGGTTGGAGCAGAGCCTTGAGGTCTAGATGGGGCTAATAGCAATGAATAATTGACGAAGAATTAATGATAACGAGGGCATCAAAGCTGGCCTTGTGAAGTTAATAATGAGCAATAAATGAAGAGCAATGGATGAGTAATGAATGAACAATGAAAGAATAAACAATAAACGTGAATAACAATCGTGTTAACAAAGAGTAGAGAATGTAGTATTGTATTCAATATGTTGTGTAATAATGATAAAAACCAATCCTTTTACAAGATGATAAGGGTCCCCTTTATATAGGAGGGGTGGGAAATGCTATTGGCACAGCTATATAATGGCTCAGTACTAACTTGTCCTATTCTTGCAGGCCCTGTCAGTTCCGATCACGTGCCCTTAGGAATTTCCCGCTTTTCTATGGTTGCCGTCGATTTTCGTGCTTCCTCGAGGAATGCCACGATGATCCCTCGGTATACCTTCTCGAGGCAGGTTCTTCGGGGACGAGCCCTGGATCGTGCTCCAAGCCTATCGAGACCGGGCTCGGAGTATCATAGAAGCCTCAAAATCGGCCTTCCTTGATTTTGAACGTATACATTTAGTCCAATTTCTAGGCCAACTTCTTCCTTTTATTCTATGATTCCATCGCCTCCCATATACAAAATTAGCTATTTATAGACCATTTGTCTCTTGTAAAAACTAATTATATCAATATATATCCTAGTACAGGGTAAATTGGTTAGTGACACTTGGACGAATGACGAAGTGACCCGTGGAACTGAAGACAGGTGGGACATGAATTAACAAATAACTGGCACCGGATGAAAGTATGTGACTGGTGCTGGATGAATCCCGAAGGCAGAGTAGCCGACAATAAATATTCAAAGATTTGATATCAAATAGCATTAAATGATCAGCCGTTATAGAGAATATCGACATTTATAGCCAACCGTTATGCAACCATCAATGATAGTTTTATTCTCATTCAAGAGGAGTTTGATTTGAGGATCTTGTCTCCCTAAATAAGGCTATAAATAGGAGAACTAGCATCATTTGCAAGGAAGAAAAAAAATTATGTGTACAAAAGTTACAATTTGTTCTCATTCTACAACACTATTTTTAGGCTTTATTCTTGAATATTAATCTCACTTTTGCCATCGAAGAGGCTAAGTTCATAGCCAGTCTTGTATTCTTTTAATTTTATTTCATATTCATTTTTCAGTTCTTATTCCTTTCATACTTTAGGATCAAATCGATTCACTTATCTATAAATCACGTTACAAATTTAACTGTACTATTTTACGGGTAAACAGTTTAGCACCCATTGTGGGTCATAGACAATTGTGTAATTGCTTTGATCTATTCATTTGTTATTAACAAATCTTGATTCCTCCCTTAGTAGAAGAAAGATCAGGTATGACAGCTAATGACGTCAAAAATGTTTACAATGTTGGAGCACACGATGAACGAGAAGATATATTCCAGCGTGATGATTCAACAAACAAAACCA
This sequence comes from Nicotiana tabacum, assembly GCF_000715075.1. NCBI lineage: Eukaryota > Viridiplantae > Streptophyta > Magnoliopsida > Solanales > Solanaceae > Nicotiana > Nicotiana tabacum. The sequence continues at coordinate 207,227,953 of NC_134101.1, forward strand.
GCAACGAAGAGGATGAAGCAACCCCAATTCATGAAGGTCAATATCCTTGGCATGTGCGGGCCCAGACTCCTGATGATGCAGAGGATGAGCACATTGTTGAAACAAGCAAAATCTTGAGAGAAAAACAAAAAATGCTTATGGATCACATCGAAAGGAAAGACCGGGTGATGACGGAATTGAAACAGGCGTTATCAAGTGTTTCCCATAAAACTAATGGAAGGGCTCCAGTTCCTCCCAACATTCCCACAAATCAATCAACTCAAAGAACTAACAACGACACTCCAAGGAAAGTGGCCGGTTTCGACGAGGCTGGAGGTACCGATAGTATATCTGGGAATAACAACTTAAATAACCTTTCAAAATAGAGCTCATGAGATTCAAGAGAAATAAATGAACGAATGGATCAGAATGCAAAGGAATTTTATGCTCGGATGGAGTAGATCTTGGGTGCGTCTCTAGTGTTAAAGGGACCAAAATCAAAGAAGTATACACAATTACCATTTAAACCAAGTGCGATATCTGAGTTGATCCCAAAGAGGTTTAAGATGGCGGATATACCAAAATATGATGGGACTTCGGATCCACAAGAGCACATCACAACCTACACTATGACAGTGATGGGAAATGACTTGGCCTAGCATGAGATCGAATCAGTTTTGTTGAAAAAGTTTGGTGAAATGCTTACGAAGGGTGCCTTAACATGGTATTCTCTCTTACCCGAGCACTTTATTGATTCTTTTGAAATGATCACATATTTATTTATCAAATCCCATGCTGGAGGAAGAAAGGTCTAGGTAAGGAAGGCAGATATATTTAGAATGTCTCGATGAGAATCTGAACTCTTGCGAGAGTTCGTGATCCGATTCCAAAAAGAAAGGATGATGCTACCAGCGGTTCCGGATGGGTAGACAATGGTGGCATTTACAAAATGTCTCAACCTATTAAGCTCCGATGTCTACCGAAATTAAATGAAAGCTTGCTTAAATTTCAGGTAACCGCATGGGCAGATGTTCACAATCGCTATGAGTTGAAGATCGAAATAGAAGATGACCAACTTGGTTCTTCGGTGTCTTCCAAGAACTACTGGTGGGTCCGTTAAAATTGCTCTAGCATATCTATGAGCGACGGTGGGTGTTCTGCCTCTCCTAGGTGTTGCTGTACAAGACCTAGTCTGAGCTCCAGCCCTACCCCAGCCCCTCCTGGTCCCAGCTCCATCTTGAGATACTGGCTCCTACTCACTAGCTATAATACATGTGTCATCACTATATGTGAGAGAATAGAAAGGTAATTATTCAAACATTAGGATGAAATAAAATGGCACGATAAGAAAAGAAAAAAAGGTAAAGTTTCTTAAATGCCACGTAGTCCCTCGAAAATAAGTATAGACATCTCCATACTAATCCACAAGACTTTAGTAGACATGCTCATGACTCGTATAACCTATGAGTGTAGAGCTCTGGTACAACATTTTCATGACCCAAATCCTACTATGGGCACCTAACTCAACTCGATAGGCAAAACTATAATGAGGGAATATAAAAAATGTTCAACTATCATAATATAGATAAATGCAAAGATAAATCTAAAGTTAACATTAAAGTGTTAAAGTTACAACAATAGCCTTCAAGAACCAGTAGTACAAGTCATGAGCCACTAAATAAAATATAACATAGTCTCAAGTACAAATACTATCCAAAATAAGAAATAGTAGATAAGATAGACGGGGACTCCATAAGGTGCAAATCTAAGCACAACAACTCACCAAGAAGTCTTCAAATAACTCATCTAAGCTCTCTCATAAAAAATATTATTGTTATGCCCTGCAGTAATACGTCGATGTTATGCTTTGCAATAATATATTATGATGATGTTATGTTCTGTAGTAATATATTACGATGATGTTATGCCTTGCAATATTACATTACGGTAATGTTACGCTTCGCAGTATTAAGTTACGATAGTGTTGCACCCAACAACATTATATTACGGTGATGTCACGCTTCGCAGTATTAAGTTACGACAATGTTACACCCTGAAGTATTGTACGTTAAATTTGTTGTAAGGTAATTGACATCAGTCAAAGGAAAAGATTATTTGGAGATTATAAGGATTGTAAGTGATGAATAAATTCTTGAAGGTGAGCGGGGAAGCAAGCCAAAGAAAATAAATTTCGTTGAAATTTGGTATTTTAGGATAAAATATGGCCCAAGCTAAAATACTCAGTATTTATGAACTAATACTATACAAAGTATCGTATGACCATGATAGTAAAGTGTATAAGGTATGAGAAAAGTGAGTAGTATTTTAAAAAAGTAAAAATAATTCTCAATTATGCGGGTAATTGGTTGATTATTGGATAACAGGATATTACCCAGTTAACTAATAAGTGGATAAATTTTTGGATAAGCCTTATAAAAACATCAATGTGGCATCCAAAGAGGTCTTGAATAATGACTCATTAAGTCCATATATAGGTGGCACATATGTGGCTTAGTCATCTAGTATGTGGGGTCCACACCTACCAAACTTTAAAACATCCTTTATTCACTTTAAGAGATGATATCTCTATCTTATGAGAAGGAAAGTCTTCAGCCAACTCCAACAATGATTTCCATCTCAGTACCTTTAAAGTAACGTGATTTTTGAATCATAATTCAAGCAAGATCTCTTAGCATCTTAGCAACGTGAGATGTTGCAATTTTAAGGCAGTACGGTGCAATCTTTATCAAGAATATCATACAAATTTTTTCCTACTCCAATTCGCCGTTACGTGATTTGTCGCAATTAACGTATGTTAGAGGGATTGTCAAGAAAAATCGGCTCAGGTATGTTAAGGCTATCCCTTCTTTATTTTGGCATGTTCCATACGATACGAATGAAACATACAAATGCAAAAATTCCATGAATGACTTTATTCATAGAAGTATTAGAGATATTTATGTTCTTGAATTTTCATGTGTCATAATATTTTATCATCTAATCATGGGTCTCAGAAAAATACGAAAGTTGAAGAGTTTACTTTATGATATTACTCAAAGGCAAAATGGTCTTATGACGTTCTGAAAGATTTTATTAACGTACTTTTCGTGTATTGCATTCATGTACATTGACCCATGACCAGATGATATTATATACGCATATATATGTATGTATATATATGTATATGGGATATGGGAAAGGTTATGTCGTTATATACGCACTACCACCTGGTCAGCTGGTATACGTTGATGATTTTGCCCACAGTGGCCGAGATAATATGATGGATGCCCTCAGAGGCTTGATGATATTATGAACCCACGTACTTATGCACGACATGATATTCATACGCATATGCATGACACTATAAGTATTTCATGATTTACAGAGTTGTCCATACTTACAGTTTGAGTCATGTACTCTATATTTCTTTCATGTCTTTTATGCACTTATTTATGTGCCATACATACTCGGTACATTATTCGTACTTACGTCCCTTTTGCCTGGGGATGCTGCGTTTCATGCCCGCAGGTCCAGATAGACAGGTCGAGAGCCCTTCAAGTAGGCTATCAACTCAGCGGAAGATATTGGTGCGCTCCATTTGCTTCGGAGTTGCATGTTTAGTTAGTATGATTTATACATGTATTGTTTGGTATGGCAAGACTCTATCCGACCTTTATGACAATTATGTACTCGTAGAGGCTTGTAGACATATGTCGTGTACGTGAAAGATTGTACGGCCTTGTCGGCCTATGTTTTGAATTTAAAAATGATCGTGTTGGCCTATTAGGCCCGTATGTCACATGTATATGATAATGTTATAAGAAAGATACGTTACGTTAGTACTCGGTTGAGTAAGGTACCGGGCGACCATCGCGGCCCATTGGTTTGGGTCGTGACAAAAAGTGGTATTAGAGGAGTTCTGTCCTAGGGAGTCAACAAGCCGTGTCTAGTAGAGTCTTGTTTATGGGTGTGTCGTGCACCACACTTATAAGCATGAGGCTACATAGCATTTAGGATTATCACTCTTTTTTCTTACTCTAGATCGTGTGGTAGAGCTCACTTATAAGAATTCAAATTCCGAAATTCTATTTTATTCGTAAAAGATGATACCTACATCTAGAAAGAAGGTTGGAAAGAGAGATAGTTGTGGAAGATCTAAGTCAGAGGAATTGGGTTTTTCATGATGCCTACGATAAGTAAATGTGATGTCTTTAGCAGATCATGGGTGTACTGAAAGGTATAAGCTTCCTGATAAGAAGCCTTAAGGCAACAAAGCATATCCATCTTGATGGTGAAAGACAATGAGAGATTAAGAAGATAAATACAAGTTTCAACAAGCAAAAGAAGCAAGATGAAGAAGGGTATAAGGCACCCAGTTAATGAAGGTTAACAGTGTTTTTTGAGTTATATTCAACAGTAATAGAGGTATGTACAATTGGTCACACCATTTTCAGTTATGCCATGTGGGGGCTGACAGTTATAGTTAAGAGAAGGACGGGATATCAAAATCTGGCTGGGGTTAGGGTAACCCAAATTGGTAAATGGATTGCTTGTTTTAGTTGACATTGCCGAAGGATATTGCAAATGTGCTAATAGATCTCCTTGTGAGACACCTAAATGGTGTACTCTAGAATATTACAATTAGATATGAATACTAGCATGATCAAAAAAAAAATTCAGATGATAGGCACTGAAAGCCTGGAAGGGATAAAAATTACCTTAGTGTGACTCTCGTCCCTAGTAGAGCGAGGACGTTGAGCAACCCGAAGAGCCGATGAATGAAGAAAGGAGAGCTAAAAGCAAAAGAATGTTGTGTTGAAGTTTGCACAAGAAAAGGGATATGCAGAAATAATAGTAGAGCATTGAGAAGAGAGATAAGGAAGCATGGATGACAACGGTAGATCAAAAGATGACAATATTACAAAACCTATAGTTAAATGAAGAAAGAGACGAAAGGTGATGGGCCTTAAGACAACAAAAGAGTATAGGCCATACAGTCACATCCTCATTTCGAGAAATAAGTTCGCGACTCTAACTTGATTAACAGAAGGAAAAGTTAAACCCTAGAGTAATAGAAATTAGTATGGACTGGTGAATAAGATAAACTAAACATGAATAAGGAACTGAGTGATTTGATAATAGTCAGCATCATGAGAATTTCAGATTGCATTCCGGCAATAATAGAATGGATAACAGAAGAAGATCCATGATGAATTCAGAGAATGGTCATTCAGGGAGACACTTCCCTAAAGCAAGCAAGGTGAGCAAAGTTAAGCTTAAGAGACTGTATATGCTAGTTATACTAAGTGTCACCATCGCGAGCGAGGGATTTTGTTATCCTTGGTACAGAAGGAATACCACAAGGCGAGTAAGGGTCATTGATAATATGAAAGGATGCCAAAGATGAAGAGGAAAATCATCTATAGAAGGTCGTCATAGCTCCAAGTCTTAGTACTCCCCTAAAGGGGGGAATATGGAATATTAAAGGAAGAATGCAAAAAAAAATGAGAAATGGATGAGATTGCACTTATCCAAATGTTACAAATATTCTATGATTTTATGTAAGCACGACGTCAAGAAAAGGAAGTAAGGGTTCCTACATGGGATGTTATTGATAGATAAGGAGCCAGTACGTAAAGTAAGTTAAGACAAGGAAATAACCCTAAAAAAAAGATTACGCGGAATATGGATATGAGAGTGGGACAACAAATAGTTAGTAGTTGATTCAAGAAGAGCCTAGTCATGACTAGACAAGAGGTTATAGACAAATCAATAGATCGTGCAAGATAAACATAGTGAACCCCAACATGGGGAATTCAGCCTCACAGTATGACATTATAATACTTGAGATATATTCATATGAGGAAGTTAAAAAGGTACCGCGCGAGTTCTACGAAAATAAAAGAGAGTGCCACTGGGAAGACTGTCAAATATCAAGTTCAGAAGTAACCCTACAAGCACAAAGGCGTAGAGGTAAGTAACTAAGGACAATTATAGGTGAGGAAGGACATCAAAAATTCTGTTGAGTATACGGTGTAATAAGCTCGCTGCCTTACAAGAGTCAGAGGGTCCTCCTTAAGTACTACAATGGAAGACTAGCTGAGGAAATAAGAAAGAAGGCTTCAACCTAAACATAGAAATTCGAAGTAGAAATGGTCATGCGAAAACAGTCTCACTACAAAAATTGTACGCACTTCAAAAGAAAGTGACACTTACCGTGGCCAATTAACGGGGAGAAAAATCGAAGGTAATATTCGAGACCATATGGGTTGCACAAAAAAAAAATCTGGCATGCGTGGGAACTAGTATAAGTTAAGTATGCATGCAATAAGGGGGCATAAAAACCAGAAAAAGTAATTGCGTACGTTTAAAGAAAACTAAGAAAGAACAAAAAGAATTATTCGATTAATGATCCAGAGTTAGTACGTTATGGATACACTCAAGATTTTGGAGCATTATCCATGCAACATATTTGTTGACAATCATACAGCCATAGAAGACTCCAGTATAAGTTAAAAGAAAGAATTAAGCCCAGGGCATAGACAAAGGAATGAATTGTTAGCAGATTGTATCATGGATATTCCATAACGCCCATGAAAGGCTAAAGTAATAACTAATACAGGAGCCGCAAATCGGAAGATAGATTAAGCCTACATAAAGGCTGATCAGAAGAAAGAGATAACTAAAGAGTTACATCGACTAAGTAATCATGAGTCTAATTATTGGATCCAGAAAAATAGAAACATCGTTATCGAGAACATTGCAGGATCTCCCTTAAAATCAAAGGTACGAGAGATATAGTACAACAACCACATTCTATAATGGTTCTATCATAAAGCCAACTAGAAGAAGTACCAGCCTTATAAAAAGTCAGTACGAAGCACCCACCAGATTGGATATATACTAGAGGTGCGAGTATTATAATAGAGCTTCAAGTTATGGACGTGAATTACACCTAGGTGGAAGGGAGGTCAGGAAAGAGATACAAAATACGATGCGAGATTTTAAGGTAAGTAAGGTAAAGGTGAACAACGTACGATATACTCAAAGGCAGAAGATCATGAATAGTCCATACTTCTGATAGAAGGCTATAAGCACGGGGATCCAATAACCGGGAATGATAGCGGCATCGTCGGCGGCATGTCTTCCAGCCTATAGTTTCTAAGTACTGAGAGATCTAGTTAAGAGAGTAGAGAAAAGTTGGAGACGATATGATGTCTCACTTGACGTTATCGAATAACATAAGAAAATCTATGGTGCAAACAAGTTGAAGGAAAGTTGCAAGTGGTATAAATGGATATGTATAGGTCGCAAGCTAAAGTATGGTAGAGCGACAAAGTTTTAAGGAAACATGAGTAAGGATGAGGAAATGCAAGTGAAAATGTGACGATAATGGATAAGTCCTCGAGATTAAGTCCATGGAAACAAGAGTGATAATGGTTTCTCTAAGTTATTGAAAGTTAAGTATAGCCTAAATGAACTCAAAGGAGTCTAAGATTAATAGCATTTAGAAGGAATGAAATGCTGACCTGCTAATAAAATGAGGGTATAATTGTGACGGATAAAGGATGACGTTTTGGCTTTCGTTTGAATAATGATTTTAAAAAATAGAGAAGGAAGAGAAGGAGAAAAGATTTCGCTGGCGGCACGAAATTAGGATACCCCCTATAAGGTGAATCACATTGAGAAACTATGAAATACGATTATGGGAATCACTTCGAATATTCCTTGCTGTAACATAAGCCCTAGGGGCAAAGTATTACATAAGAAGTTTCAAGTTATCAGTGGTATATTGTAGATCAATATTGAGGTGAATCAACAATGGATGGACAAAAGTCATAAAGTATGAGATGAGATTAGGACGTCATTCTAAAGATGAGCAGTAATGAGGAAGCATTAAAGGACTTAAATTTATACATACAGAATAAGCAACAAGAGTAAGTTAGGATTTGGTAGCAGACCTCAACAACGATAAATTAAAGTAAGAGTTATGATAGTAAATTCATATGGATGGCTAAACTAACCTATGCGATGAGATATAGCAATATTCGTGAATTCAACAAAGTACTGAGCGAAGAACTTTAGTATACTCATAGATGCCCAAAGGGACATCTTATCAAGCTCTAAATATGAAGCCTAGAGATTGGGCACACTTACAAGGTCAAAATTGTACAGGCTGCATGATAAAAGGTAGCAACAGTTACAAGATTAGAAGGATTCCGACTACAAGTTGTGGTGTGAGAAGGAGGCCTAAGGGGCAAATGCCCTGGACTTTGGACTCATTCACAGAACTGTCGCCTAAATGTCAAGGGATTTTCTAAAGTATTTGGAAGATATAGTTATGAAAATGATAAGTACATCAGCTAACATTCGAGGAAGAATGTTCCAAAGGGGGGAATAATATTATGTCCCGCAGTATTACGTCGATGTTATGCTTTGCAATAATATATTACGATGATATTACGTTCTGCAGTAATATATTACGATGATGTTACGCCTTGTAGTATTACATTACGGTGGTGTTACGCTTCACAATATTAATTTACGATAGTGTTGAAATTTGGTATTTTTGGATAAAATACGGTCCGAGCTAAAATACTCAGTATTTATGGACTAGTATTATACAAAGTACCACATGACCATGATAGTAAGGTGTATAAGGTATGTGAAAAGTAAGTAGTATTTTAAGAAAGTGAAAATAATTCTCAATTATGTGGATAATTTGTTGATTACCAGGTAACAGGACATTCCCAATTAACTAATAAGTGGATAAATTTTTGGATAAGCCTTATAAAAACAACAATGTGGCAGCCAAAGAGGTCTTGAATAATGACTCATTAAGTCCATATATAGGTGTCACATATGTGGCTTAGTCATCTAGTATGTGGGGCCCACACCCACCAAACTTTAAAACATCTTTTATTCACTTTAAGAGATGATATCTCTATCTTATGAGAAGGAAAGGCTTCAGCCAACTCCAACAATGATTTCCATCTCAGTATCTTTAAAGTAACGTGATTTTTGAATCAAAATTCAAGCAAGATCTCTTAGCATCTTAGCAACGTGAGATGTTACAATTTTAAGGTAGTACGGTGCAATCTTTATCAATAATATCATATGAATTTTTTACTACTCTGATTTGTCGTTACGTGATTTGTCGCAGTTAACGTATGTTAGAGGGATTGTCAAGAAAAATCGGCTCAGGTATGTTAAGGCTATCCCTTCTTTCTTTTGGCATGTTCCATACGATATGAACGAAACATGCAAATGCACAAATTCCATGAATGACTCTATTCATAGAAGTATTAGAGATATCTATGCTCTTGAATTTTCATGTGTCATAATATTTTATCACTGTTCATGGGTCTCAGAAAAATACGTAAGTTGAAAAGAGTTTACTTTATAATATTACTCAAAGGCAAAATGGTCTTATGACATTCCGAAAGATTTTATTAATGTAATTTTCATGCATTGCATTCATGTACATTGACCCATGACCAGATGACGTTATATACGCATATATATGTATGTATATATATGAATATGGGATATGGGAAAGGTTTTTGCGTTATATACGCACCACCACCTAATCAGCTGGTATACGTTGATGATTTTGCCCACAGTGGCCGAGATGATATGATGGGATGCCCTCAGAGGCTTGATGATATTATGAACCCATGTACTTACGCACGACATGATATTGATACACATATGCATGACACTATAAGTATTTCATGATTTACAGAGTTGTCCGTACTTACAAGTTTAATCATGTACTGTATATTTCTTTCATGTATTTTATGCACTTATTTATGTGCCTTACATACTCGGTATATTATTCATACTGACGTCCCTTTTACCTGGGGATGCTGTGTTTCATGATCACAAGTCCAGATAGACAGGTGAAGAGCCCTCCAAGTAGGCTATCAACTCAGCGGAAGATGTTGGTGCATTCCATTTGCTTCGGAGTTGCGTGGTTGGTTAGTACGATTTAGAGATGTGTATGGTTTGGTATGGTGGGGCTCTGTCCCAACCTTTATGACAATTATGTACTCTTAGAGGCTTGTAGACATATGTCGTGTACGTGAAAGATTTTACGGCCTTTGTCGGCCTATGTTATGAATTTATAAAAAATCATGTTGGCCTATTAGACCTGTATGTCACTTGTATATGATAATATAATAAGAAAGATACATTACGTTGGTACTCGGTTGAGTAAGGTACCGGGCGCCCATCGCGGCCCATCGGTTTGGGTCGTGACACATTAGGACTAATGCGAGGATCTACACAAAAATATGCAGAAGCGTAGTATCAGTACAAAAGACAACATGAACTCAATAAGTATCCACTCTAACCCCAACGAAGTATGAGTCGAGTTTTGACAAAAATGGTACTTACTCTCACAACATGATCAATTCATAATCATATGCAACATAGAGATAAAATCAAGAATTATCATATATAGATAATAAGGTGCAAAGGTAAAGCAAATAATAAGAAGCATGATTTTTTAGATAAAATGATCAAGAGCATAAATTAGTGCACCGAATCCGAATATAAAGATGATATATAACAATTAATATTTAAATGAATGCTTTCACATGATTCTAGAGTGTATGTGCATGATAAAGACTCAAACTTTACATCAACTAACACCCTCTAAGTGTCCAACAAACTTATGCACATACGGTCCAAGGTAAAATGGGTGATCACGTGACTTCAGAGGGATAGATCCAAATACATGACCCGTCAAATCTCAAGATCTCAGTAATTGATTATTAATCAGCACAAAATATCCCATGGTGCCATAATAATCTGAATCACATGGTATGTCCCATCGTTCCAAAACCTCAGTCCATATAAAAGTACTATATATCCCTTAAGTATATGTGACACATATGGACAAGAGAGATAAAAATGAAGAGATATATGCATATGAATTAAGTATGATTACAGCTAAGACATACAACCCAACATGCAAAACCTAGACATGATTTCTAGCATTAATAAGTATGCCTAGGTAGTGATAAAACATATAAAGCATGTTACAAGTAGAACATATATTTAAACAAAATATAAAGAGGTTTAAACTACTGCAAATATGCTATAACCTCGGTAAACATCTATACGCTCTTAACCTCACATATATTCCCCTCTAATATGTAACATATAGCACATAAGATTATTTTAGGAAACATTCACTCAAGTCAAGGTTAGCCAAGATACATACCTTCCTTGAAGTATGTGTTAACCTCCCAAAGTGCCTTTTCCTTTATTTTCGGCCTCCAAACATTCACAATCTAGCTAAAGAGCACTCAAAAAAGTCATATAAAGCTATAGAAATCAATTCCAAATGATAAATCTTCGATCTTTAATATAATATCAAGAGTCAATAAAAATTCAACCTGCGCTTACTTGGTCCAAACTCAAAACTACAACCAAATTCTGTTGACCCATAACCTCTCGAGTCCAAATATGTAATTTGTTTTCAAATCGACTCCAAATTGGGTTCAAAACCACAAAATACACTTTCTTAAATTATGAATAAAACCCCCAATTTTTACTCTTAAATTCATCATTTTAGTGGTAAAAACCAAAGGTTATTCATGATCAATGATCAAATCCAAGTTAAATTTATTTACCCTCAAGATTTGGGTGAAACTCTACTCAAGAATCGCCTTACTCCACTCTGCAAAGATAAAAAATGGTGAAACATAAAATACATCTGATAGCATTTTTTTATCGTGATTGCCACAGGAAGCTACACAATTTCGAAGAGCAAATTAGTGGCTTCCTACATGGCTACAAGTACCCCCTCACGCGACCGCGAGGCCCAACTAAAACAATTTATGCGATGAAGACTGACTCCCATGCGATCTTCTAGAAGAAATTCTTCCCTTTATCGATTACACTTAGCAATCGTGAGACCTAGCTCCATGATCGCGATTCACTATTGTGCTGCTAAAAATCTGCAGGTGCAACTTAGTTTAGAATATTCTGTAACCACCTTAAAACTCACTCGAGTCCCTTGGAACCCCTTTAAACTATTTCGACTAGTCTATATACTCTATAAAAACTTGCCTAAGGGATCAAAGTACGTAACTCTCTTAAGTTCCTAAAATTTCAACTTTCACAAGATATGCTCAAATCACACCTAAGCCCCTAAAGTGCTAATCCGAACATATGTAGAAGTCTAAAATTAACATACGAACATACAGGAACTTTCAAGTCATGATTCTAATTCCTCTTTTCCAAATATTGAGTTCGTCAACTCCCTTAACCTTAGGCTTCAAGTTAGGAATCAAGTATTCCAAACACTCTCGAACATCTCAAGAATCGTGCCATCTATGCTTGCAAGTCATAGATCATCAAATGAACCTATGAGGAGTCTCGAATAAAAATGGGTTCTAATTCAAAATGACTGGTTGGGTGGTTTTATGTTGTGTATACATACATGATTTATGTATTGTTTACGTTGAAAATGGTAAAAACAATTAAATTTGATTTTGTGGTTCTAAAAATACGTGATCTATTTTTATGCTATTTGTTAGGCAGTTGATGCTATGTGAAAGACTTAGAAACGAGATAAGAGCTTAAAAAAGATTTTAACCAAACCGAGTGGCTATCGATCGGGGCCTCGAGTTTGCTTGTTCGGGGCCTTGGGGTCTAGTCTAATGCCCCGCCAAGGGTAGTCGATGGAGACTAACAGTTATAAATAAATCAGTGACGGCTCTTTATGGCCAATAATAAGTAATAAATGAAGAACAATAAATAACACACGATGAATATAAGCAATAAATGAAGAAATGAGATCAAGAGAATATGTTAGAGAGCAGAGAGAATATTCTTGTATATTTAGTATTGAGCATCAGGTATTTATAAAATGACAAGGATTGCCTTTATATATGAAGAGAAATCCCAACATATTACAAATATATTTATTACAAAGATATGGAGATAGGACAACTAGTTAATGGCATGATGCGGGCTTAGACTAACCTGACAGACTTTATCGGCTCTAGATACACACCTTGGGAACTCCCCACTTTATCTCCATAACTGTCAGTCCGTACTACTCCGAGGTCGAGCGTCGATGGACCTCGAGGGATGAAACTCGACAGTGGTTTTGAGCCTTCGAGATGTCGTAACGATGGAAAATTGCACCCTTCGATTTTACCGTATATAGATAGTCCCCGCGTTTCTTAGAGTAGAACGATAAGAAACGATTTTGATATCCATCTCTTCGAACTTCCTACGATGATGTCATACTGATGACGCAAGCCTTCATGATAACTGTGACGTCCCGTCATTTCATCATTCCAGAATCATTCAATGCACTGCCGATTCTTATTCTTCAAAGTGATAATGTCGCCACCGGTCCGGCTCCCAAAAACGCATTGATTGCGTCTGCCGGTACGTCTTTCAAATACATTGATGGCGTCGTCGGTTACACTGCCACCTTTTCTATTCTTCATTCAAATGTTCTTCAATCAGCCTTTCACCCTTTTCTTCTATCCATCCTCATCCATTGTCATTTCCCATGTTTGAGGCCCGTGGTCTCAATGTTGCATGGCGACGTTCTCATCAGTTGTGCCGTGGCCTTTCTTCCGAGGCTCTTCCTTACCAAGCGTGATCACACCAACTTCATGTTGTTGTTGTTGGCTCGAGATGAGGATATAGGGGGGCCGATTTCTTCCGACTAAGGAAAATGTTTGGACTCTACACCGCTGCTTAGGAGAGTGTTCGGACATTACACCAATGCTTGCCCCCCGACTACCCTGTATGGTGCCTTACTCCTTTTGATTTCCGTGGAGTGAGGTGGTACTACCTACTAACTGTTGCATCCCGCACCGGTGTAACGTTACAAGAAGTGGCCTCACAATAGTAGTGCTGGCGAAATCTATACTAGCCAGATTTTTTACCCAGCCACTTCTTCATCCCTTTATGCTTCTTCTGCGTCACTTTCCTCTTCTCTATCACTTTTCTCTTCTTAATCTTCACCCTTGAAGATATCATTCTAGAGGACCGAGATGAGACCTCTGAGGATGTGATGCTCGAAGATACTGCCGCCAAGGATGTACCCCCGAGAATAGATTAAGCTCTTGTGGGCTTTTGTAATCATATGTAAGGACCCTTCGTGGGCTTTTGTAATTATATGATGATGAATACAAAGATTTTTCTTCAGTTTGCCTCTGAATTATGCTATATTTCTTTTTATCTGCGTTGGTGGAGAATTTGAATGCACGACTCCACCAATTGGTGCGAGTATTGAGCCCAAGTTGGTTTGATAAACTTGGGTCATCAGGATCCCCAACTTCGAGTTGAATGGGAGTAGGGTTTCAAAATTTCAGTACGAGACTTATCCTATTAGACCCCGCGATAGTCTTCGATGGGGGGATTTGCTCGAACGCCCTAGAATAAAAAGCCTTTAGGCTTTCAGGAACAGTTCTCGAGTGGGTTTTTGCTCAAGCTCGGGCTACGGGGAGACTTGTTTTGAACTCAGAGTAGATATTCTTAAGGTGTTGCAGATAGATCTCGGACAAGGGCTTGCCCTTAGTTTAGATGGTACCTCGAGGACAAGCCCATACAAGTAGAGTTTTAGCGCTTGTTTTCTCTTTGTGAGAAGCCCTCGAGATCGGGTACCATCTCAGGATTTGCAATGATGCCGATGGATTTCTGGAGCATGTCTTCTTTTTTTTGGAGGTCCTCAAGATTGGGTACCATCTCGGGACTTGAAATGATGCTAATGGCTTTCTGGAGCCTATTTTCTTTTGGTGAAGGTGCTCGAGATCGGGTACCATCTCGAGACTTGTAATGGTGCTAATGGCTTCCTGAAGCCTATATTTTTCTTGGTGAAGGCCCTCGAGATCGGGTACCATCTCGGGACTTGCAATGATACCAATGGCTTCTTGGAGCCTAACTTCTTTCTGATGGAGGTCATCGAGATCGGGTACCATCTCGGGACTTGGTTGATGCGGGGTCTTCAACCCCGAAACGTCGTATGGCAACGTCGAGTGTATGATACGGTTACGAAGTGACCGAGGCGATTCTGCCAGCTTATCTTTCCAAAGCGATAAAAGCTTTAGCCAATATTTTTAATCCTCCTTTGAGGCAAGCATGTGGTCGCCCCTTTTCCCATATATAGGGTTGGCTTCGACCTTTTGGAGATTCCGGTATTCTAAGTAGTTATCCTCTTTCATAGAGTTCTCCTTTCTTGCGCCAATTTTCCTTTAACCCAAAGCTTTCGCCCAAGTCTTCATTTCCCCTTTTTTTTTTTTTTACCATAGGCATGGCTGCTATGCCCGAATTCGCTTGGCAAGGAGGAGGGAGCTTCGCCTCTAGGCACTTTACTTCGGGAGGGAATCTCCCGTCAGAAGAGACCCCCAACGTTCGAGGTTATCGGGAATATGCCTCGAAGTTCATTTATTTACTAGGAGAGTGGTGAGGAAGGACTATGGATGGGGAGAAAAGGTGGCATTGTGAGTACCTTCCCTTGAGGAGAGCACTACGGACCATACCGAGGGATTTTTGAACGTGTACACGTACCCCTTTATGATGGGCCCCCTTGATGGGGTTGTGTTCGATTTCTGTCGAAAGTACCAGGTTACCTTGGCATAGATTCACCCATCTTTTTGGCGGATTGTTTTGATGATGAGGTTCTTTGCAGAAGAAATTGGTCTTGAATTCACTCTCAGTCATCTCCTCAGGCTGTATCGGCCCTTTCTCCATCGAGGCTTGCTGACCCTGCGATGCCGATCCACCACGCCTTTCGTTGTTTATGATGAAGAAGATGGAGATCGAGGATGGATGAGCCGATTTGTCTGGGTACGAACTGTCGATATTATTCCAGTGGAGTTCCTGCCATTTCCTGAGGAATGAGATTTTACACGTAAGTGGTACACTAGTGCTTTCGTAGTTTCATTTATGGTGAAGGTGGGCTCCGTAAATACGCCTTGTCTTACTTTTCTTCAGCGACTTCGTGGATGCCGGGCGAGGTTCCAGATTTGCCGGATTTGGTTCGGAGGTTGGCGACCCACTCTACTTACAATGAGCGTAAGTGGCAAGCATTATCTAAGTATAGGTGGGAGGCAAAATACCACGGTGCGTGCTATGTGATTTGCTCCCCCTTTCTCTCGGAAGGGCGCTTTTTCTTTCTGCAAACTAACTCTGTCATTGTAGGCATCGGGAAGTCCCTAAAAGTGAGGTCGTGCCCTTTAGGAGAGGGAGAAAGACCGCCGGCTTCAGTACTTGGGGATGATAATCATAACAAAAACCAAGAAATGCCTTTGTAGGGCGACAATGCTCAAAGCAAGATGAACCCAGACCGGGAGCTCGGATAGGATGTATTGACTGAACCTGCTTCGCCCGTGATTTCTTTTTTTGGAAAGGCAATTTCTCCTCCGCTGCCGACTTCCTTTTCCCTTGAAGGTACTTCGAGGCATGAGAGTTATCTGCTGCCAATTCTTTCTCCCATCGAAGGTACTTCGAGGGATACTCGAAACCCGAGATCTTATACACCGAGTGACTGCATCCCAATTGGGGTCGGCTCTTCTGGGGATAAGGGAGCCATACTAGAAGATGTGTGCTTGAACTTCAAGGAAGCTCAGCGGCTTCATTCTTTGGTGAGTTTTGGCATATGCCTTTTGAGTTTCGCGCCTTCCCTTTTTATTGTGTTTTATTTTGCAAGCTTTTGACAAGCTTAAGTCCGAGCTGCTTTGTCGTGAGGCCAGGCTGTAGAAAGATTTGGAAAGGGGAGAAATCCCTTAGGTTCCTTTGCGATGAAAGGGAATTCGAGTTAGCACACTTACGATATGATGCGAGTCGAAGTTTGAATTTTGAGAGCTACCTGAAGGAGCAGGTAGTTTTTTGTTCTGAGGGAGTGTGTATTCCTTCTTCTAGCTCCTGAGGCTAATGTTTCATTTATTTTAATTGCAGAAAAAGACGAAGAACCTAGAGCATCTTCGAAACAAAGCTGGTCGAGCCATGCGCGAGTATGATGAGTTAAAGTCTCAGGCGGATGTTCAGGCTTTAGGGGGGAAGGGTGCTCTAGCTAAAGGCTCTACCTTGAGGTTCAACTCTGCTTAGCTCGTGATAATAGCTTGGTTCGAACAGATATGATTACGAGCTCGAGTCTGAGCTTTTGAAGATTAAGGCGGAGGTTGTGGATGCTCGGGCTAAAGCCGTAATGAGCTAAACTAAGGCTGACCAGAAAATGGCGGTCTATTTGAAGGACTCTTGACCATGAGGGTAGGAGCAAGGGATTGTTGAGCCCCCTTTTTTCGTCGCGGAATAGAGTTTATGACATTTTGGGTATGGGACAACTCATTTCTTTTAGAAAAGGGGTTTGCATTTTTTTGAAGAGTCGCCACCTAACGATTTAAGGTGCGTTAGGTCACCCATAAGGTTCATCTACAACTATGTTTGATAACCAGAGATAGGGTAAGGGCTACAAATTATCCTAAGGGAAATGTGTTAGGCACCCTCAGGATCCACTAGTGTGGTTCCCGGCCAGACAGTTTTTTTTTGTGAATTTGTGCAATTAGCAAATAGACAAGTAGGGCTCAAATAATAGGGGATTTAAGTACACAAGTGTTTGAAAACGATTAATGAAAGTAAGGTTTTGAAAAGAGTTACAATCTAAGCATGCTTCTGAATGTAAAGGGGGTGTTGTAGTTTTTTTTGTAATATGGATCACATCAATGCAATACCCGGTATGACACTCCTCGAAAGAGGGGCTACACGTGGTATTAGCGCACCACGAGCTTATGAAGGATTGAGTTTAATCTCACTATGGTATTATGGCAGTAATAGAGTATATGTATTATGAGTTATTGTATGTTTTGATATATGGCTTTGAGCCAAGTGAGGAAGTCTGCTATTGATTAGGTGATTGTACTGCTATGTGCTATGTTGGTTCCAGTTTGAGGCGTACTGGTGACTCAGTTATAGCTTACAGAGGTTGAGACCGAGGATGGCTCGGGTAAAGGAAATTTCAATAAAGGTTATGTTATGCTTTATGGGTGTATGAGAGTCATGAAATGACTTGAGTTATTATTAAGGTTGGTCTCGATTCTTATTGCATGCTGTTACCCATCCCTTCCTATCAGTCCTAGAAGAATTTAGGACTCCTATCCTATAAGGAGGTTCTAGGCAAACCCTCAAGTTTAAATGCAAAATACTAAGGCGACATACAAAACAAGTAGGACTGCATTTAAAAGGGGAAAACACAAAAACAAGCAGAAGGCTCAGATATGCCTTCACAAATAATGCACATAGACATCATGACTCATACACAATTAAGGTCTGAATTCAGAATCCTAAAGCAGGGTGTTTATGTGATAACATCAGAACCAGATTTATTGCATGACTCAGAAAAGAAGTCTGAATCAGGTTTACCTACTAATTTTAACAGTTGATAATTAAACAAAGGCAATTCTAGTTTTATTTAAGTTATTACCTAAGGCTTGCCTAGGCATAAAGCAAAATGCAGTAGTTGTTCAGATCTATTAAGACAATTTGGTGATTATGTTTTATCTAAAACACGATGTTCTAGTGGAATGTAGAGATTATTACCAATTATTTTAAACAGGAGAATCAAGTGTGAAGCTGTTTTTACCTCTTTTATAATCAACAATTTACACTAAGTGTGAATGCGAGTTCAAATAAAATCCTAGAACATGGTGTCTAAGGTGCATGTATAAAACTCATGACGCAGAATTCCTAAGAGTAGGACTACTAAATGCATATGGCAGGATTGCAGAATTTCCTAAAAGCAAGATTTCTAAATGCACATGGCAGGATTGCAGAATTACCCTAAGAGCGGGATTTCTAAGTGCATACACACAGAGCATGGATCAATGAATGAGGTGCTGAAGCAAGAAATATAGGTCCTAAGAACATGATTTCTAATGCATTGTATGAATCCTAAGCATGGTTTCTATTGCACAATTAGGAACATAAACCTAATAACATTTTGTCTACCCTTAAAGAATTATGGCATGCATATTTACCCTATCACTTTTCACTAGCCACCCCAATACTTATTTACAAATATTGCAGACTATGTGATTGAATTACATGAGAAATGCAAAATAAGAGTTACAACTATAGGAGGCCTGATTCTGACTTCCTCTCTAAGTTATGTAATAAACCACCTCAAATGCCAATATTGTTCTGTAACCTTTCTCATATTTGGGTGCATCAGAGTTCCTTAAGGACCTCAAGGGATCCCGGGTAGTGCTCACACCTAAATTGCATAACCAAACAGAGTGAGTGCAGTGTGGAAGGGCCAGCTCTTATATGCCCAAGTTCAGAGGGAGCTCTAAGGTCCCAAGGCAAGGCTCACACAAAAGGGGCAGAACCTAGTAGCCTTAGAGTGCATGTGAGAGTGTTTGACATAGATTTAAAAGAATTGAATTGGAAAACAGCTTTGAAAACAACATGTTTGAAATAAATTTGTAAAACAGTAGCAGAGTTGCTTAGTGAAAACAGCTTTTTTTAAAGGGGAAGGGATAGGAGCAGCAACACACACAGAACAAGTTCAGCGAGGAGTACATACTTTAGTAGTTACAAATAGGGAAGTAGGGGTTGGGGACATAGAAGACCCAAATAAGAAACACATAATTAGTCATGAATAAGAGTTGATCAAGTACATTAGGAGACATATTAGTTGAGGGACATAAACAGGAACAAGTAAACGTGCTGATTACATTTTGAACAAAAGAGGGCAGAATTTTAAGCATGGTGAGTAAAGCAGTAAACAAGAAGTGCAATTTAACAGCACGAGTCATTAAGTCAGTGCAGAAAGAGACAAGGATTCACAAACAAGGGAACACATAGAGTTGAATTTCAGAATTTGAACTAGGAACATACCAGTTGAAGAAGCAAAGTGCAGAAAAAAGTAAAGCAATCAGAGTTCCACAGTCTAGACTTTGCTTTCAGTCGGCTAGACAAAGCAGTAGCACAAGTAGTAGAGAAAGAAGAGAGAGTTTTCGTGTGTATGTGTGTGTTCTAAACTAATTGTTTGTGTGTTTAAAGAAGAGAGAGTAGAATATCTATAGCTTTGAAAACAGGTAGGAAAATAAGGTAACAAGTATTGACTTATCATAATTATTGAAATAATGAAAATTAGAATAAATTAAAGACCCGGACTCCCTTTAATTAAGGAGTCATAGTTCAAACGGGTATAGGTTGTATCAAATAAGGAAAAGAATTGCCTGTGAGACTGATTTTTCCATTATAGGAATAGTAAAGCATGTTTCATGTAATAAGGACTAGGTACAGAATAGTTTCAACATAAGGAAAGTACACGTTAATTAACAATACTTAAACAAGGCAGAGTACGATTTGATTCTAAAAATTAGTTCAAAGAATCAGGGATGAAATTGAATATCACACGGAGTCAGTACTACCAAGGAAAGTATCACAAAAGTAAAGAGGCAATTTCGAAGAATCAGTACAGAGTTATAAGGAAAATACACAAAATCAAAGTTGTAGGTTTAAGAAGATTACACAGAATCACCATAAATTATGTGAACAATCTGTAAAACAAATGGTCGGACCCATAAATGACACGGGTTTGGACAAAATCAAAGAAACCTTATGAACAAATCAAAACAAAAAGCACAAGGGCATATATAACACACATAAAGCCTAGAATGTTCATGATAGTCATGCAAACATACCGCAGACAAATTCAAACTTCTAATCGAACCCAGAAGTATTAGGGTTTCTTGACAAAAATGAATCGAGCCAAAAGGAAAGACTCGGGGTAATGTTTAAACATGCTAAAAATTACAATAATCAGAAAGAAATCGTTTTTTGCAAAATGGTTTTGGAACCCTAGTTTGAAAATAAAGAAACTGTTTGAAATCTGAGAAACATTTGAGGGAAACAAGTAAGATCCTTAAGAAACCCATAGATCCATCACAAATCTAAAAAGATCGGAAGATCTATAACTAGGTTTTTCAGAAAATAGCAGACACGAAGAAAAAAAGTCGGTAAAAACCCATGGATACGCCTAGATCGAACACAGATCTAAAGGTAAGTAACAAGTCTCAAGATCTAGGGTTTCAGAGAACCTAAAGAAGAATGAGAGAACATTAGATCGTTACCGATTTTAGCCGGAAAAGCCATGGATCTGACTCGAACAACCATGAATGGACAGAAAAAGACCATGGATAGAAGTTGAGTAAGGTCTGGACTAGATCTCTTCGATATCTTTGCATGAAATCACAAAAGAGGGACACCAGGAGACGTAGGAGACAATTACACGTCTCAAACGGCCATGGGAGTCCATGGATTGAGTGAGGATCGAAGGGGATTAGGGTTAGTTTGAATGGCAGCGGCTAGGGTTTGAGTTAGGCTTCAGAGAGAATTGGAGAGGAAAGGGGATTCAAGGGCGTTGGGTTGGTAGGAAATAAATTAGGTTAGGGGGTCGTTTGGGTTTAATTATGGAAAGGGTAATGGGGATCGTTGATCTGAATGATCAACGGTTAAGATCGAATGGGGTAGGTGGGCTTCCGGGTTTGGGCTTGGTTCGGTGGGTTTTCAATTTGGTTGGGGTTCGGTTTTTAATTAAAATTGGGTTGGGAATTGGGTCTTGATTTGGCTATAATTGAAATACAAAAGGGGTTGTTATTTAAATAGCCAGTTTTCCCTTTTAATTTATAAACAATAGTAAATAGTTTCTTAAAAATAAATTGAAAGTACTAAAGTGATTTATAATACCTAATTCACAATTTAAAAATACAGGATCTGATTTTATGCGTATAAAACACAATTGGACCTTAAAATGGCTAATATTGCAATTATGTTCAATTTAGCTTCAAAAATACTAAATATAATTGTAAAAATATGTAAAAATCACTTTATCCATATTTTTGCATAAATATAGAAATACAAAAGATGAATTATCGAAACAATAATTTTTGGAAATAATATTGGGGATTTTATGGATAAAAAGGGAGAAAATAAATCAATTTAAACCTTTTAAAATATTGAAAAATTAAAAAATACTTGGACATGCTTATGTATGCATATATATATGCTATATTGAAGTTATTTTGCACATTGAAAATATATAGGAAGAAATTGGGTATCAACAACTGCCCCTCTTTACCCGGGAAGGATGAAAGAGTGGCCGAGTAAAGATATGATGGCCAATTTTGACCGAGCAAAATGATTTGAAGTGGTTTAGGCCGCACCCTGGCTTCTGAGTTGCCTACATATCCCTGGTTTTACAGGAATCAGGCCGTATGTAGTTCAGGATCCATCGACAGAGTATACCGATGAAGACCTTTCAAGTATGGACGCAATGTCTGGGGCTGGGTGAGTGGACAGTTTACGGGAATGGTTAGGTTCAATATGGCTATGGGAACTGGAGTGGGATCGCTCTTTCCAGGATGGCTGGTGCTCGCCATCTTACCTGCAAATAAGCAATACAAGCATATATTGTGCGTAAATTTAAACATGATGCAATTTCCCGTTGGACCATGAATGTTGTCTTTGGACGGTGAGGATGACGTCCTTAGACAATGATGTCCTGGGCCATGATGTGTACGATAAGGATTCGCAGGACAAGAAATGATGCTCTCGGGCTATGAGAATGGTGCCTCCAAACCATGATGCCTTTAAATAATGATGTGCAAAAGATTGAGAAAGATCCTCAGGCCATGACATGGTGTTCTCGGGCTATGAAGATGGTACCTCCGAATGATGACACCTTTGGATGCGTTGGCAATATTTCATCCCATGAAGGATGCAGTAGTATGGACAAGCCAGAGCTTACTCTTGTGAGTTGAAGGGCAAAGCTTAGCCTGTAAGAAAAGCGAGATAAATAGTGTTTTGGATAGCACTTAGTGTCGAAGAAAATTAAAGGTAGAGCTTATCCTCGGATGGCAGAATGGTAACCTTATGCAATGCAGATGTAGATGGAGGTAGAGCTTAACCTCAAAAGGCAGAATGGTAGCCTTATGCAACGCGAATGCAGATGGAGGTAGTCTCGGAAGGCAGAATGGTAGCCTTATGCAAGACTGCAGATGCAGATAGAGGTAGAGCTTAACCTTGGAAGGCAGAATGGTAGCCTTATGAAAGTTGGAAGGCAGAATAGTAGCCTTATGCAATGCAGATGCAGATGGAGGTCGAGCTTAACTCGTAAGGCAGAATTGTAGTCTTATGCAAGTTGGAAGGCAGAATAGTAGCCTTATGCAATGCAGATACAGATGGGGGTAGAGCTCAACTTCGAAAGGCAGAATGATAGCCTTATGTAAATTGGAAGGCAGAATAGTAGCCTTATGCAAATTGAAAGGCAGAATAGTTGCCTTATGCAATGCAGATATAGATGGAGGTAGAGTTTAACCTCAGAATGCAGAATGACAGCCTTATACAAATTGGAAGGCAGAATGGTAGCCTTATGCAATGCGGATGCATATGGAGGTAGAGCTTAACCTCGGAAGGCAGAATGGTAGCCTTATGCAAAATGAAAGGTAGAATAGTAGCCTTATGCAATGCAAATGCAGATGGAGACATCATTTAGTCTCGGAAGGCAGAATGGTTGCCTTATGCAAGAAATAAAATGACAAATGACAGTAGAGTTTTCTTAGCTGATAATAGATTGCGGTGTTGTGATTACTGGGAGCATTGTGACATATGGAATATCACTGGTGTGTGCTGATAGCAAATGTTAGCAAATGCAACGGTTCTGAGAGTCGTATTTTGAAAAATGTTTGTCCCATGGGCATACAATGTGTTTAATGATTTCGCGATCCTAGTGCCTGCATCCAAAGAAAAATCGTGAGTTTTGTAAGAGGGGAGGCTAGTTCGTATCCCCGCTGGCTTTTGCTTGACTTGTTCGGCTTTGATTTGGTGATATCTTCTATATTATTGGAGTAGCGTTGCTAAACAAGTAGTTTCAATAATAAGCATGCAAGATTTTGTAAAAGTATGACATAAATTAAAAATAACTTTTAGATGAACCGACGACTGTAACATAGCTCGGGACATTGCATCCTCTCTTGCTATGGAATTTTGAGGGTCCTCCTCAAAATTCTACCCAGTTTGATGGGTTGATGTTTCTGACTGTTGCTCGTGTGGCGATTGGTTTAAATTACTACGGAATTTTGAGGGTCCTCCTCAAAATTCTGCCCAGTTTCCAATTGCGGGGGGAGATGGAATTTTTATTGAATTGTGACCGAACCCATAGGGCTGCCTACGTATCCCCCCTTAAACGGGAATCAGGTCAGGCGTAGTTTAATTTACATCATATAAGGAAAGCATAAAGATTACACATAGTAACGCTTGACTGCATCTGAGTTGATCGGCTTTGGCCAGACTTCTCCGTCCATTTCTGCAAGTATGAGGGCTCCTCCTGTCAAACCAAGTGAACCATGTATGGACCCTGCCAGTTGGGAGAGAACTTCCCTTTGGCTTCATCTTGATGCAGAAAATTTTTCTTCAACACCAGTTGCCCCAGTGTGAATTGTCTTGGTTTGACTTTTTTGTTGAAGGCTCTGGACGTTCTGTTCTTATAGAGTTGACCATGGCAGACTGCATTCATTCTCTTTCCGTCTATAAGGGCTAGTTGCTCATAACGACTTTTCACTCACTCTGCATCGTCGAGTTCAGCTTTTTGTATGATCCTTAGGGAAGGAATTTCTACCTCAGCGGGAATGATAGCCTCTGTACCGTATACCAGCATATAAGGGGTTGCCCCGATTGATGTGCGGACTGTGGTGCGATATCCCAGAAGGGCAAATGATAACTTCTCGCGCCACTGTTTATGCCTCTCTATCATTTTTCTCAATATCTTCTTGATATTTTTGTTGGCAGCTTCTACAGTTTCATTCATCTGAGGCCTGTAGGCTATGGAATTCTTATGTCTAATCTTGAAGGTTTCGCACACAGCTTTTATCAAGTCACTGTTGAGGTTGGAGACATTATCAGTGATGATTGACTCTAGAATTCTGAATCGACAAACAATGTAGTCGCAGACAAAGTCTGCCATGACTTTCTTAGTCACTGCTCTGTAAGATGCTGCTTCGACCCATTTGGTGAAATAGTCGATGGCTACTAGGATAAACCTTCGTATGTTAGAAGCATCAGGCTCGATTGGTCCAATAACGTCCATTCCCCAAGCGGCGAACGGCCACAGTGAGCTTGTTGTGCTAAGCTCGCTTGGAGGTACCTTTATCATGTCTGCATGAATCTGATAGTGATGGCATTTCCAGACATACTGGATGCAGTCTGTTTCTATAGTCATCCAAAAGTAACCAGCCCAGATTATTTCTTCGCTAAGACAAAACCGTTCATATGTGGACTGTCACACCTCCTTTTTACGCGCCCGGCCCCGAAGGGTTGAATGCGCGGGTGGAGTTTTTCCAATTTAAGTGACAAGATTCGAAATGGGATTATTTATTTAATTCAGAGTCGCCACTTGGGAAAGGTTTGGCTTTTGGTGTCCCAAGTCACCGGTTTATCTTGAATCCCAAATCGAGGAAATTTTAGACTTTTCCAAATGAAGTCTGCGAACCAGAAATTCTAAGTAAGGAATTCTGTTGACCCGAGGGAAGGTGTTAGGCACCCCCGAATCCCGTGGTTCTAACACGGTCGCTTAAATTGTTATAATGGCTAAATATCTGATTTAAATACATGTTGTGACTTATGTGCTTTTATTAAGCTTAAACCGCTTCTATTATTATCATTTATTTTTATGGAATTGCAACGTCATGAAAATGCATCTCGGACCACGTCACAATCAATGCACCCGTAGTTGTTAACACATTTTGACTCCGTTGAGACTTGGATTTGGGTCACATCAATGTGCACCCGATTTTAAGAATATAATTTACTTAAAGTCGCGCTTAAAGAATCTAAACGCGTTATTATCTTTGGGGAAGGCAGTGAAATTCACTAAAACCGTCCCTCCCAAACTCTAAATATTTATCATTGTCAATTATTGAGGGCCCCGCAATTTGTATTTTTATTTGGCGAGGCTCGTCTCATTATTTTAGAAGGGCATCCTACAGTGACTACATTTCTATTATTTTGTTTCCAGAGATAGAAGAACGAAGAATATATGCTAATTGAAGTATATGTTTTGGCCTAAATTGGGCTCCTATCAATTTCTGATTAATTACTTATAAAGTAAAAAAAACATCATGCCTTACGAAAATACTTTGGTCGAACATAAGATTACATATGAGATTGATGAAATGCAATACTTAATCCGAACATTACATACGAAAAGATTTCTTGGTGAACTTAACTGAACTTATTTGGGCTAGATTAAAGGATAACTGGCAAAGTAAAATGTTTTAATTTGACAAAGAATCATGTATGAGTTAACGAAATACAACACTTAATCCGAACACTTCTCGAGTTGAACTTAACTAAACTTACGTGGACTAATCTTGACTAAAAAAACTAAATGAAACAGGAATAGTATTGTATAAGGTCGAAATATACATGCCCATATTAACAAACAAACTACCGAGCTAAAACACAACAGGATAAACTTAGTCGAATATCAGTACATGCTTTCGAACTGCTGAATTATAAACTAATCAATTTTCACAGGCCTGTTAATGTACTATGAATATTACAGCAAATGCTTGAACTTCTTCAACCTTTTTCATTTCATGCTTTCAAGCTGTTTCAATTACATCAATATGGGACTTGAAATGTGTACCTGAAAATGCTGAAAGTGCAAAGGAGAAGAAGAAGAAGATGGGGGAATCAGCAGCAGCAAAAAGCAGAATTAACAGTAGCAGCAGGGCAAAAATGCAGCAGCAATAGTGAGCAAGTTAGCAGCAGCAATCAGAACAGCACAACAGAAAGGATTCTGTTGCGAGATGGAACTAGAGTTGAAGAAGAAAAAGCCAGATGAAACAGCACACAGTGTGATACTCCAGACAATCCAATTAAGGAATATACCAAATGCAACAAAACACTAACAATAATCTCGATTGAAATTTAGAAGAAAGAACACTGCCTAACGTATTGACAATAGATGAACTTCAGACAAACAAGACTAAGTTTCTGATTTCTTAATCTGTTTTTATCTCTTTCTTGCTCTCTTTCTATTCCTGCCAACTCTTTCTTTTTCTTTTCTATCCTCACAATGTATGTATCTCAAGCTTTCTCTTTCAAAACTCCTCACAGTGTATTTTTCCTTCTCCCTGTATTTTTCTGATCTTTTCTCATTCTCTCCCTTCTGTGTCTGTTCATGTGCCCCTTTTATAAGCCTCAACACTACTCCTTTTAACAGCCTCTTTTTGAATATTACAGTACCCCTCCCATGTGCCTTTTACATTTTCAGATTCCAATTAGTTATTTAAGTATTAACCCCCATCAACATTCCCTGGCAGACTTAACTTTTAAAAGGTTTAATACTTTTAAACTTAAAGCAAGGTATGGGCAGTAGAATATATCTGACAGCATATGCTGTCAAACAATTTTTAAAATCAAAAGCCTTCTTATGCAGGAAAACAGGCTGTGCACAATGCACATGCTGTGCACAAGTGCACATGCCATCAACTCAGATTTCAATTAACAGACCAAGCCTTAGGTTTCTGAAATCATATTAACAACTATAAGTAACTGGACTTGGTTCTTAATTGATTCAGGCAAATGTTCAACAGAAGCAAGTCAATTTGTTATTGTTCGGACAGTTGAAACTAATTGACGACATATGTCGACTCGACTATATTAATCATAACACATACAACCGTAACCAAAAATCAAACATTCAACAGTATCGACATATGATTTGAATTGTACTGGCTAAGCAAAGTGGTGCTCGAGAAGCCAATTGATCAGTTCAATGTAGAGAATCAGCTAATTGCACACCACTTACATACACATTATCAGGGCAAATATAAAGACTAATTCAAACAAACAAAAGTTCAGGCAAAGTGGACAAACAGAAGTTGGTAAAATTAAAAACAAATATAAACAGACTTTTAAAAACAAATCATACGGACTAAAACAAAAATAAAGAAAAGAAAACAAGACTCACCTCAAATCTTTGAAAAATCAAAACCTTGACTCGGATTTGGACAGACCTTTCTTAAGGCTGAATGGATTTTAATCGAAGTGTTTCTCAGATGAGAAACACTTTGATTAAAGTCCATTAGACCTTAATCTCTTCGGTTGAACCGGTATGAACCAGTGACGAAGAACTACAAACATTTCCAAAACTCAGATCCGGGATTCAGGCTTCCCTGGTCAGATTCAGACCAAACCAAGTATGGTTTGGTCACGAGGGGGTCTGGGGAGTGTCTGGTGTGAAGCTGGGGTTGGTTGGTGTAGATCGAGTTTTGACTCGAATCTTCAAATGAAGATTCGAGGACCTGGAGGGTGATTCGAACTAAACGGTTAACAGGTCTATGTTCAGGGTGGTGAGGGGGTTCTATGGTGTTCAGGGCGAGGTCACCGGCGTTCATGCCGCCGGTTTTCCATGGCGAAGGGTACAGGGGCGGCTCTAGGGTTTGTGGGTTTGGGTGAAGACGACGAGGCTAGGGTATTGGATAGGAGAGGTAGGGTAAGGATCTGGGCTTATATAGTTAGTGGGTGGGTTGATCTCAACCGTTAGATCAATCTAGATCTACGATTTGGATCTGATGGTCTTAAGTGAAACGGTGTCGTTTCAAGTGTTGAGGGTTTGGGTTTGGTCCGGGTGTAAACGGGTCGGGTTTGTTGGTGGGTTACGGGGGATTGATCTTGGCCGTTGATCACTCTGAGATCAACGGCCCAGATCAGGCACGATCCAAACGACGTCGTTTGGACACCCTGGGCACTAAGTGGTCTGGACCGGGCAGTCCTGGGTTTTGGGCATTGTTTGTTTGGGCCAATTTTATTAAATTGGCCCAATCCGGAAGAAGAAGGGGTCCTTTCTCTTTTTTCTTTCTTTCTTTTTTTTTATTTCTTTTTCTTATTTATTTTAAAACTAAACAAAAAATCAAATTAAAATTAAATGCACACTCAATACAATTATTTGCACACACACTAAAATATTTCAAAACAAGTAAAAATAAACAAAACAAAATCACGGACAAAGGTGCCTGTTTATGCTTTTCTATTTAAACCATGTTATGGTTCAGGTTATGCATGACACGTACACATTTTTGAATTTTGTTTTAATAAAGTAAATAAATAAAAATGGGGGAAGTCACAAATAAATCAACAAAGTGCCGCACAGAAATCCAAAAATTGTACAGCAGGACAAATTTTATTCTTTTGGAGCGACTGTCGCGCAAAAACAAAAATCACGTGCTCACAGCTGCCCCTCTTTGTTCGGAAACACGAAGAGTTTTCGTGCAAAGATAAAGTGAGCGTGTATGAGCGATTTTTGCCTATGGACCACTCCGTATGAAGCATGTTCTTTTTTGAAAGATCTGACCGAATCTTGCTTCAAAGATTTCCTACATATCCTGGGCTAAACAGGAATCAGGTCAATGTTGTTCGAGAAGTTTTGGTAGCTGGGACTACCATGGGATTGCAATGCTTGCTGCTACTGTTGCTGCTGTTGTCACTGCTACGTCACTGACCACCTTATTACAACCAAACGAAAATTGGAAACTAAACTAACTACTTATATGCATGTCAACTGCTAGTTACAAGATTCCTATCTATGATTCTTTTACGACTTGATCTTGGGTCTTAGCTGATTCTGCTTGCAGACTCCGATCTGAATCTTGATGCTTGCGAGTTGCGGCGACTTGTTTAATCTCCGGGATACTGAGTGAGGCGCGATTGGCAGGGTTCAGGACCTTAGTCAAATGTTGGAGTCAATCCGCCTTCCATTTACTCCGATATCTCGTCTTTTTTTCTTCTTTGATTCCGAACTGGGATTCATCTCGTGGGTCATTTCGATCCATGTGGCTCGAGGTCAGACCTGCGGGAGAAAACAAACGAACGAAATTTTCTGCCCCAGTTTCACTAGGAAAATTTCGTTAATTATTCACCAGGAAGTTCATTAATGAAAGAGGATATGCATGCTCAGTTCGGGGTTGGAGCCCTAATACCAACTAGCTGGGGAAAGGTTCAGTTTAAGGGTTTAAAACCTTAACGCCGAACAAAGGAAGAATTCAGTTTAGGGTTTAAAACCCTAATGCTGACTAA
Organism: Nicotiana tabacum; assembly: GCF_000715075.1. Classification (NCBI taxonomy): domain Eukaryota; kingdom Viridiplantae; phylum Streptophyta; class Magnoliopsida; order Solanales; family Solanaceae; genus Nicotiana; species Nicotiana tabacum. The sequence goes on from NC_134101.1 coordinate 207,258,052, forward strand.
AGGGAAAATTCAGTTTAGGGTTTAAAACCCTAATGCTGATTGCTTGAAAAAGCTCAGTTTAGAGTTTAAAACTCTAATGCTGGCTGGAAGGAAAAAGTTCAATTTAGGGTTTAAAACCCTAATGCTGACTAAAAGGAAAATTCAGTTTAGGGTTTAAAACCCTAATGCTGATTGCATGGAAAAGCTCAGTTTAGGGTTTAAAACCCTAATGCTGGCTGAAAGGAAAAAGTTCAGTTTAGGGTTTAAAACCCTAATGCTGACTAAAGGGAAAATTCAGTTTAGGGTTTAAAACCCTAATGCTGATTGCATGGAAAAGCTCAGTTTAGGGTTTAAAACCCTAATGCTGGCTGAAAGGAAAAAGTTCAGTTTAGGGTTTAAAACCCTAATGCTGACTAAAAGGAAAATTCAGTTTAGGGTTTAAAACCCCAATGCTGACTAAAAGGAAAATTCAGTTTAGGGTATAAAACCCTAATGCTGATTGCATGGAAAAGCTCAGTTTAGAGTTTAAAACTCTAATGCTGGCTGAAAGGAAAAAGTTCAGTTTAGGGTTTAAAACCCTAATGCTGACTAAAAGGAAAATTCAGTTTAGGGTTTAAAACCCCAATGCTGACTAAAAGGAGAATTCAGTTTAGGGTTTAAAACCCTAATGCTGATTGCATGGAAAAGCTCAGTTTAGAGTTTAAAACTCTAATGCTGGCTGAAAGGAAAAAGTTCAGTTTAGGGTTTAAAACCCTAATGCTGACTAAATGGAAAATTCAGTTTAGGGTTTAAACCCCTAATGCTGATTGCATGAAAAAGCGCAGTTTAGAGTTTAAAACTCTAATGCTGGCTGAAAGGAAAAAGTTCAATTTAGGGTTTAAAACCCTAATGATGACTAAAAGGAAAATTCAGTTTAGGGTTTAAAACCCCAATGCTGACAAAAACGGAAAATTCAGTTTAGGGTTTAAAACCCTAATGCTGATTGCATGGAAAAGCTCAGTTTAGAGTTTAAAACTCTAATGCTGGCTGAAAGGAAAAAGTTCAGTTTAGGGTTTAAAACCCTAATGCTGACTAAAAGGAAAATTCAGTTTAGGGTTTAAAACCCCAATGCTGACTAAAAGGAAAATTCAGTTTAGGGTTTAAAACCCCAATGCTGACCTAAAGGAAAATTCAGTAGTTTAAAACCCTAATGCTGATTGCATGGAAAAGCTCAGTTTAGAGTTTAAAACTCTAATGCTGGCTGAAAGGAAAAAGTTCAGTTTAGGGTTTAAAACCCTAATGCTGACTAAAAGGAAAATTCAGTTTAGGGTTTAAAGCCCTAATGCTGATTGCATGAAAAAGCTCAGCTTAGAGTTTAAAACTCTAATGTTGGTTGAAAGGAAAAAGTTCAGTTTAGGGTTTAAAACCCTAATGCTGACTAAAAGGAAAATTCAGTTTAGGGTTTAAAACCCCAATGCTGACTAAAAGGAGAATTCAGTTTAGGGTTTAAAACCCTAATGCTGATTGCATGGAAAAGCTCAGTTTAGAGTTTAAAACTCTAATGCTGGCTGAAAGGAAAAAGTTCAGTTTAGGGTTTAAAACCCTAATGCTGACTAAATGGAAAATTCAGTTTAGGGTTTAAACCCCTAATGCTGATTGCATGAAAAAGCGCAGTTTAGAGTTTAAAACTCTAATGCTGGCTGAAAGGAAAAAGTTCAATTTAGGGTTTAAAACCCTAATGAAGACTAAAAGGAAAATTCAGTTTAGGGTTTAAAACCCCAATGCTGACAAAAACGGAAAATTCAGTTTAGGGTTTAAAACCCTAATGCTGATTGCATGGAAAAGCTCAGTTTAGAGTTTAAAACTCTAATGCTGGCTGAAAGGAAAAAGTTCAGTTTAGGGTTTAAAACCCTAATGCTGACTAAAAGGAAAATTCAGTTTAGGGTTTAAAACCCCAATGCTGACTAAAAGGAAAATTCAGTTTAGGGTTTAAAACCCCAATGCTGACCTAAAGGAAAATTCAGTAGTTTAAAACCCTAATGCTGATTGCATGGAAAAGCTCAGTTTAGGGTTTAAAACCCTAATGCTGGCTGAAAGGAAAAAGTTCAGTTTAGGGTTTAAAACCCTAATGCTGACTAAAAGGAAAATTCAGTTTAGGGTTTAAAACCCTAATGCTGATTGCAAGGAAAAGCTCAGTTTAGGGTTTAAAACCCTAATGCTGGCTGAAAGGAAAAAGTTCAGTTTAGGGTTTAAAACCCTAATGCTGACTAAAAGGAAAATTCAGTTTAGGGTTTAAAACCCTAATGCTGATTAAAAGGAAAATTCAGTTTAGGGTATAAAACCCTAATGCTGATTGCATGGAAAAGCTCAGTTTAGAGTTTAAAACTCTAATGCTGGCTGAAAGGAAAAAGTTCAGTTTAGGGTTTAAAACCCTAATGCTGACTAAAAGGAAAATTCAGTTTAGGGTTTAAAACCCCAATGCTGACTAAAAGGAGAATTCAGTTTAGGGTTTAAAACCCTAATGCTGATTGCATGGAAAAGCTCAGTTTAGAGTTTAAAACTCTAATGCTGGCTGAAAGGAAAAAGTTCAGTTTAGGGTTTAAAACCCTAATGCTGACTAAATGGAAAATTCAGTTTAGGGTTTAAACCCCTAATGCTGATTGCATGAAAAAGCGCAGTTTAGAGTTTAAAACTCTAATGCTGGCTGAAAGGAAAAAGTTCAATTTAGGGTTTAAAACCCTAATGATGACTAAAAGGAAAATTCAGTTTAGGGTTTAAAACCCCAATGCTGACAAAAACGGAAAATTCAGTTTAGGGTTTAAAACCCTAATGCTGATTGCATGGAAAAGCTCAGTTTAGAGTTTAAAACTCTAATGCTGGCTGAAAGGAAAAAGTTCAGTTTAGGGTTTAAAACCCTAATGCTGACTAAAAGGAAAATTTAGTTTAGGGTTTAAAACCCCAATGCTGACTAAAAGGAAAATTCAGTTTAGGGTTTAAAACCCCAATGCTGACCTAAAGGAAAATTCAGTAGTTTAAAACCCTAATGCTGATTGCATGGAAAAGCTCAGTTTAGAGTTTAAAACTCTAATGCTGGCTGAAAGGAAAAAGTTCAGTTTAGGGTTTAAAACCCTAATGCTGACTAAAAGGAAAATTCAGTTTAGGGTTTAAAGCCCTAATGCTGATTGCATGAAAAAGCTCAGCTTAGAGTTTAAAACTCTAATGCTGGCTGAAAGGAAAAAGTTCAGTTTAGGGTTTAAAACCCTAATGCTGACTAAAAGGAAAATTCAGTTTAGGGTTTAAAACCCTAATGCTGATTGCATGAAAAAGCTCAGTTTAGAGTTTAAAATTCTAATGCTGGCTGAAAGGAAAAAGTTCAGTTTAGGGTTTAAAACCCTAATGCTGACTAAAAGGAAAATTCAGTTTAGGGTTTAAAACCCTAATGCTGATTGCATGAAAAAGCTCAGTTTAGAGTTTAAAACTCTAATGCTGGCTGAAAGGAAAAAGTTCAGTTTAGGGTTTAAAACCCTAATGCTGACTAAAAGGAAAATTCAGTTTAGGGTTTAAAACCCTAATGCTGATTGCATGAAAAAGCTCAGTTTAGAGTTTAAAACTCTAATGCTGGCTGAAAGGGAAAAGTTCAGTTTAGGGTTTAAAACCCTAATGCTGACTAAAAGGAAAATTCAGTTTAGGGTTTAAAACCCCAATGCTGACAAAAACGGAAAATTCAGTTTAGGGTTTAAAACCCTAATGCTGATTAAAAGGAAAATTCAGTTTAGGGTTTAAAACCCTAATGCTGATTGCATGAAAAAGCTCAGTTTAGAGTTTAAAACTCTAATGCTGGCTGAAAGGGAAAAGTTCAGTTTAGGGTTTAAAATCCTAATGATGACTAAAAGGAAAATTCAGTTTAGGGTTTAAAACCCCAATGCTGACTAAAAGGAAAATTCAGTTTAGGGTTTAAAACCCTAATGTTGATTGGCTGGAGATAAAACTCGAGAATACTACACGATCTATTTTTGAGTTTTCTTGTTTCAAAGGAGTTTTGTGGGAACTTACCTTTTGAGTGAATTCCTAATTGCCAAAATGTTTCTTGTACCCGTGTACCTTCTTCTTTGGGCGACACCCGCTTCTTGCATGGTTGTCTTGGATCATTCCTGTTTCAACTTTTTAGACAAAGAACAATTGTTAGTTCGGAAACGACGGTTGGTTTGGTGACCTTGATCGTTCCCAATTGCTTTGTTGCGTCTCTATTTCTGTTGCGAAGTCCTGCCATTGATTTGATTCGAATGGCGAAACCTTTAGACTGCTCAGGCTTGTATTTCCGGATTCTGTGATGATTTGCCTCGTAAGGCCTCTTTTTTTCTTTTTGTCCCGTTTTGATTGAAGGTTCTCAACGGGGATTTTATTGGAGGTGTTCTGTGGGAACTTGTACAAAAGGAAGCTATGTGGGGGGGATATTTACAAAATGGATTCTTTGTGCGGATTCTGTACAATGGGGTATGCTGGGTTTTTGTTTCAAAACGGGTTTCCCAGGGTTTGTAAGCTTGTTGGGGAATATTTACAAAAGGACTCGCTGGGGATGTGCTGATGAAATTCCAACGGGAGTTTTTTTTTTTCTATACTGGGGAGACTTTGTGGGAGATTGTACAAAAAGAGAAACTCTGTGGGGTTTTGTACAGGGGGAGACTCTGTGGGGATTTGTCCGAAGGTGGACTTGCTGGGGGAAGATTTCAAGATTCCTCTCTTTCTTCTTTACTCCGGAACACCATCAAACGTCATGATTCATCATGCTTGGGTAATCATATCAACGAGATGAGGTGCTTTCCTTCATGAGACGGGATTCCGTGCAAACAAACCTGCCACCTGTCCTTTCCGGTGTGTCCTGAACTCGGGGTTAAAATGCAAAAGGGATTCGAAAAGAAACAAAGAAAGGGGAAAACAAATCAGAAAAGGAATACCCTTTTCGGGATGAGAAAGACTTATCTGAGGAAGATAACGCTGGCTTTAAATGACATGACATGCTTTTTGGACTGGACGTCTGACCTTCTAAGAGCTTGCGTTTTCCTGAACCAGAATGGATCTGTGATTCCAAACTGGTGGCACTCTGCCGAAACTTTCTTGGGATGGCGTCATTCTTTTTCGGTCAACAGCGCCCTTTGCGGGTTTTCGCTGGCTGACCTCTCTCATTTCTCTTCCTATCATCGCTTGATAGCACTCTTTGCGAGTTTTTACTAAACAAGCTCTCTCATTTTGGTTTCTCTTCTCCCGTCACCTCGTGGTGCCCGAAGGTTTTCACCGCCGAGACTCTCTCATTTTATCTCTCTTAATTCAGAGTGTGCTGGTCTCCATTTGTGACGCTTTTTGGTTTCCCACCATATTTGGTAATTGATTTGAAGGCTTGTGCTTGGTAAAGAGAGGTAGTGATACTAACTTCTCAACTGCTCGACGTGCCCCGGTTTTCAATTTCAGGGTGGATGGGATTTTATTGTTGGTGTGACTGAACCTCAGGGAGAGGCTGCCTACGTATCCTTTCGGAATCAAGTCAAACGTAGTTCAGGCCTCAATCAAATTTTGTTTTTGTTTTCTTTTTTTTTTTTTTGTTTTTTTTTTTTTGTTTCTCTTTTTTTCTTTTTGTAGAGAGGATTGGGTAGTGTTTGGGAGTAGTGGGGGATAAAACCTTCGCCATTCTCAAACGTGTCAGGACCACTGGAGTATGATTTAGACGTAGTACCTCTTGACTGCATCTGCATTTACTGCTGTGTCGGGGTCATTTCCTTCGATATCACCTAAATACAATGCTCCTCTTGGCAATATTTTCCTTACGATGTATGGGCCTTTCCAATTTGGGGCGAACTTTCCTTTTGCTTCTTCATGATGCGGCAGAATACGCCTTAGTACCAGCTGACCTACTTCGAAATTCCGGGGTCGGACTTTCTTGTTGTAAGCACGGGCCATTCTTCGTTGGTATAACTGTCCGTGACAAACCGCGGCCATTCGCTTTTCATCAATCAACGTCAATTGCTCTAGCCGAGTCTTGACCCACTCGCTGTCCTCGATTTCTGCTTCGACAATGATTCGAAGCGAAGGAATTTCTACCTCTGCCGGTATTACAGCCTCGGTCCCATAAACCAAAAGATAAGGAGTCGCTCCCACCGATGTGCGTACCGTAGTGCGGTACCCCAATAAAGCAAAAGGTAACTGCTCATGCCACTGTCGGGAACTTTGTATTGTTTTCCTCAAAATCTTTTTGATGTTTTTATTTGCAGCTTCCACAGCACCATTGGCTTTCGGCCGATAAGGAGTAGAATTCCTATGCGTTATCTTGAACTGCTCGCATACATCTCCCATCAAGTGACTGTTCAAGTTTGCTGCATTATCCGTAATGATAGTCGCAGGAATACCGAAACGACAGATAAGATTTGAGTGCACAAAATCTACTACAGCTTTCTTAGTGACCGACTTGAGAGTGACAGCTTCTACCCATTTTGTGAAGTAATCGATGGCAACCAGTATAAACCTGTGTCCATTCGAGGCCTTTGGTTCAATTGGTCCAATGACGTCCATGCCCCAGGCGACAAATGGCCAAGGCGCAGACATGGGATGCAGTTCCGTGGGAGGTGCATGAATCAAATCACCGTGCACCTGACACTGATGACATTTCCGAACGAAGCTGAAGCAATCCTTTTCCATGGTCATCCAGTAATAACCTGCTCTAAGGATTTTCTTCGCTAAGACATACCCGTTCATGTGAGGTCCGCACACACCTGCGTGTACTTCGTGCATGATCTTTCTCGCTTCCTCGATATCGACACATCTGAGGAGATTGAGGTCCGGGGTCCTCTTATACAACAATTCGCCGCTCAGAAAGAAACCACTTGCATGTTGCCTAATGGTCCTTTTTTGATCTCCAGTAGCGTGCTCGGGGTATTGTTGTGTCTTCAGGAATTTCTTGATGTCGTGGTACCAAGGCTGCGTATTTGATCCCGCCTCGATTACACTGCAGTAACCGTGTCTTTCCTTGATTTGGATTTCCAAAGGATCGACGTGGGCGTTGCCCGGGTATGGTAGCATTGAAGCCAAAGTAGCAAGTGCATCTGCCAGTTCATTGTGACACCTTGGAATATACCTGAACTCTATTGATGTAAAGCGCTTGCTGAGGTCCTCCACATGTTGTCGGTATGGGATAAGTTTGACATCCCGAGTTTCCCACTCGCCTTGAACTTGTCGGATGATCAGGTCAGAATCTCCCATAATCAGTAAGTCTTCGACATCCTGATCGATTGGCATATGCATGCCCATGATGCAAGCTTCATACTCAGCTGTATTATTTGTGCAAAAGAAACGAAGTCTAGCTGTGGCGGGATAATGCTGACCAGAAGGCGAGATCAAAATTGCCCCAATCCCTACACCCTTGGCATTCACGGCTCCGTCAAAGAACATCTTCCAAACATGAGCTTCCTCCGAGATCACTTCTACGGTGTTTACTTCTTCATCTGGAAAGTAGGTATCCAATGGTTGGTATTCCTCATCAACCGGATTTTCGGCCAAATGATCTGCTAATGCCTGGGCTTTCATCGCCGTGCGGGTGACATAAACTATGTCGAATTCCGTAAGCAAGATTTGCCATTTAGCCAGTCTCCCAGTAGGCATTGGTTTCTGAAATATATACTTCAAAGGATCCAACCTGCTTATGAGGAATGTAGTGTGGGCTTGGAGATAATGTCTTAGCTTTTGAGCAACCCATGTGAGAGCGCAGCATGTCCTTTCCAGCAGAGTGTATTTGGCCTCGTAGCCGGTGAATTTCTTGCTCAAGTAGTAGATTGCTTGCTCCTTCTTTCCGGTTACATCGTGTTGCCCGAGGACGCAGCCGAAAGAGTTCTCCAAGACTGTTAGATACAAGAAAAGTGGCCTTCCCGGTTCTGGAGGGACCAAGACCGGGGGATTCGAAAGGTATTCTTTGACTTTATCAAAGGCTTCTTGACACTCAGTTGTCCACTTAATCGCCGCATCTTTCCTTAACAGCTTGAATATGGGCTCACACGTGCTCGTCAGCTGGGCAATAAACCGACTGATGTAGTTTAACCTGCCCAAAAGACTCATCACGTCTTTCTTTGTTCTTGGGGGAGGCAGATCTCTGATGGATTTTATCTTAGTTGGATCTAGCTCGATACCTCTCCTGCTTACGATGAAACCCAAAAATTTGCCCGACGGAACTCCGAAAGCACATTTGGCTGGGTTTAGCTTCAAGTCATACTTCCTTAGCCTCTCGAAAAATTTCCTCAAGTCTTGGATGTGATTATCCTGCGTCCTGGACTTGACTATCACGTCATCCACGTACACTTCTATTTCCTGATGCATCATGTCATGGAAAATGGCAGTCATGGCCCTCATGTAAGTAGCCCCAGCATTCTTCAAACCAAATGGCATGACCCGGTAACAGTAGGTGCCCCAAGGCGTGGTGAAGGCAGTTTTCTCGGCGTCCTCTTCATCCATCAGTACCTGATGATACCCAGCATAACAATCCACAAAAGACTATATCTCGTGTTTGGCGCAATTATCAACGAGGATATGGATGTTGGGCAGCGGGAAATTATCTTTAGGACTTGCTCTGTTCAGATCTCGGTAATCTACATACCAGAGTTTTCCCGTCCTTTTTCGGTACTGGAACCACATTCGCCAACCATGTTGTATATTGGACTACCCGGATCACTCCCGTTTTCAGCTGCTTGGTGATCTCCTCTTTAATCTTGTCACTGACCTCCGTTTTGAACTTTCGTTGCTTTTGTTGAACTGGAGGACAATCAGGATGAATAGGCAATTTATGAACCACTAGATCAACACCTAGTCCCGGCATGTCATCATATGACCAAGCAAACACGTCTTTGAATTCAAAAAGAAGTTGAGTTATTGCCTCTCGCGTTTTCTTGTCCGTGTGAATGCTTATCTTGGTCTCCCGGATTTCTTCCGGGGTTCCTAAATTTACCGGTTCAGTGTCATTAAGATTTGGCTTATGTTTATTCTCGAAATATTCCAACTCTCGGTTTATCTCCCTAAAAGCCTCTTCCGCATCATATTCTGGTTCTGGGTTCATTAATTCGCAGTTAAATAACTCATTGTGATCCGGGCGTGAAGTCCGCAAGCATGTCATATTTAAAGCCGCATTATTAGGACTGAAAAGGAAAATAAAAGGAAAAATGATAAAAATCAGAACAAAAGAAAGAATAGGAAAGCAATGATGATTTTGTTTTTATATATTTTCTTTGGAAAGTTGGAAGACAACAATGTTTACAACTAGGAATTCAAAGAAACAATTGAAAAGAAGAAAACGTTCAAGTTATGTCCTGGAGATAACTTGTGACACAGGAAAGGTGGCAGGACAGGTCTACCCGGACTTCCGTCTAGTCGGGAATGGTGTAGCCTCCCAGTTTTGGAGTTGGGCATTTGGTCCCATGTACAACATCTCAGCAGTGCTTGTGCCTTCACCTAGTTGAACCATGTGGACCTCGTAGAGCATTTCTCTCATCGCCCCACATATTTCCTCGATTTCCTCAGCTGTGAAGACCTTATCATCTTCTTCTTCAGCGTACCTTGGCCTGACGAAAGTCGCATATAAATCTGGCAGTGGTTGAGGCAACTTCCAGCCCTCATTTCCCCTTTTCTTTGCCCATTCTTCGTATGCTAGAGTAGGCCTAGTCCACAAGGTTTCTTGATGATTGGCAAAGTAATGGGTTCTGTTATTCCCTGAAGGGTTTGTCCAAGTCCCTTCCCTGGCCTAAATCTGTGTCGGATCATTTCTTTGGCCACCATAAACGAGGCGTTAGACAAGAAAGGCTGGGGGCAGGGTATTCCTTCTTCGTGCTGCTCTGCCAGTACAACCTCGAAAGCTTGATAGACCGTATGTTCGCTTCCTTCTCTTGGTTCAAGGTACGGGATGGATGGGTCCCGATAAATGGCATGCTCATCTTCCCCATGGACCACGATCTCTCGGTCTTCGTACTCGAACTTCACCATCTGGTGAAGAGTGGAAGGCACGGCTCCTGCCGCATGGATCCAAGGTCTGCCAAGGAGGAAATTGTAGGATGTGTCCATGTCGATCACCTGGAAGGTTACTCGAAATTCGACTGGTCCTATGACCAACAACAGGTCTATTTCTCCCATGGTATCTCTCTTGATGCCGTCGAAAGCTCTTACGCAGACATTGTTGGGTCGGATTCTTCCGGTCCCAATTTCCATTCTTTGTAGCGTGGAGAGCGGGCAAATGTCAACGCCTGAGCCTCCATCCAACATTACCCGCTTGACATAATAGTCTTCGCATTTAACTGTTAGATGCAAAGCCTTGTTGTGTGCTGCTCCTTCCGGGGGTAAATCATTCTTGCTGAAAGAGATTTGGTTGACGGCGAAGAATCTTTCTGTCATCCGCTCTAGTTGCTCCACCGAGGTTTCAACTGGTACATATGCTTCATTCAGGGTTTTCAACAGGATCTTTTGATGCTCGGTTGACCTCATCAAAAATGACAGCATGGATACTTGCTCAGGGTACTTGCGCAGCTGATCTATCACTTCGTAATCCGGCATTTTCATTTGTTGGAAGAACAATTCCGCTTCCTCAACACTTACGGGCTTCTTTGGCGGGAAGCGCCTTTGTGTGGCGTTGCTCAGTTCTTGGGTATTTGAATACCTTCCAACGAAAGTATTTTCTGGGAGTTCTCCCATGACCTCTTTACCTTTGTACATCACCAAAGTCTTTTGATAATTCCACGGCACTGGGGACGGGTTGGTCATTGGCTTTTGTGGCACGCGTCCGATAACCACTGGCTCATTCAGCCGAGGTGGTTGAATCGTTCCCCGGACCACATAGGCCCCTTTAGGCACGTACATAGTTCTGCGTCTTCTTGGCTTGACCTCGTGGTATGTAAAGAACTCCACCCTTTGCTGGTACCACTTTCTTCTCCACCTTCTTTTCAGGCTTGCTCTCTGCAGCCTTGGCCTCCTCCCCCTTTTCTGATTTCTGGTCTATTTCAGGCCTCTTCCCCGTGTCGACAATGGCAATTATGGCTTTCAAAGCAGGGTCGAACTCTTTGTCTTCACAAATCATGCCGATCAGCGGCCCATTATTGTGAGCGGGCAATGGATTGTTAGTCATATTTGGGATCTCTTCGTCCCTTAGCACTATTTTCCCCTGCTCTATCAAATTTTCGACCACTCTTTTCAATGACCAGCAGTCGTTTGTATCATGTCCCTCGGCTCCTGAATGATAGGCGCATCTGACTCCGGCTTTGTAAGAAGGCGATGTTGGGCTTTGCCTCGTTTGGGGAATTGGTTGCAAGAAACCCAACTGGACTAGCTTAGGGAACAAAGTAGAGTATTGTTCACCGATGGGCGTGAAAGTCCGCCGTCGGGGTGGCTCCTGGGGGCGGTAATTATTCTGCGGGGGTTGTGGGTTATAGTGGTTGCGGTAAGGAGGCTGATTTCTGGGAGGTGGAGCTGGGCCTCGGTTGGCTTGTTGTGGTGGATGGTTATAAGGTTGGGCATTCATGACCATATAAGGCTGATGAGCATATGCCAAATTTGAGTGGGGGTAATAGTGTTGTGGGGTCCTTTCCGGAAAATGGGGCCTGGGGTGACGATACTCCCTTGTTTCAGAGGCTGCCATAGTCGTTTCTTCCTTCTTCTTACCCCTTGTCGTTCCTCCAGATCCGCTTTGGACGGCCTGAGAGGTTGCCCTTATGGCTGCTTGACTCAAAATCCTTTCCGTTTTCAACCCATTTTCCACCATCTCTCCAATCTTGATCGCTTCCGCGAATGGCTTACCCATAGCCGACATCATGTTTTGGAAATAGTCTGACTCTTGAGCCTGGAGAAAGGTAGTGACCATTTCCACTTCATCCATGGGAGGCTTCACTCTCGACGCCTGTTCACGCCACTTAATAGCATACTCTCTAAAGCTTTCTGAAGGCTTCTTCTTCAAATTCGACAGGGAGTTTCGGTCTGGCGCAATGTCGATGTTATACTGGAATTGTTTTACAAAATCTCTGGCGAGATCATCCCATATATGCCATCGGGACATTTCCTGATCCATATACCATTCCGAAGCTATCCCTACTAGACTTTCCCCGAAGTATGCCATTAGCAGTTCTTCTTTTCCGCCGGCTCCCGCAATTGGTTGCAGTATTTCTTAAGATGTGCAATGGGGTCACCGTGCCCATCGTATTTCTCAAACTTGGGGGTCTTGAAACCCGTTGGCAGGTGCACGTGAGGAAACATGCACAGGTCGGCGTAAGAGACGCTCTTTTGCCCACTCAATCCTTGCATATTCTTCAGACTTTGTTCAAGGCTTCTCATCCTTTTGGCAATCTCATTTTGTTCTGCAAATCTGGGGTTCTGATCCTGCCCGGGTGCAAGCTCGCACTGAGGCGGTAGAGGATTAGTATTGGTAGCGAACCTAGTTGGTTCCATTGAGAACGATGGGGCTTGGAATGTAAAAGATGATGAGTCAAGGCTTGGCTTGTATGTGGTAGGTTGTGCCGTAACCGGGCAAGGCGATGCAGTAAAGATGTTCATGCTTGCATCAGTGGCCGATATTCGGGGATGAGGTTCAGAAGGCGATCCAGCGGAGAAGGCTGAGGTGGCTGGGTACCCGAATGGGGTAGCAGGATAATTTATGGGGACATTAGAAGTCCCACTTGACCTGGAGAATAATTCAGGGAATCCGGGGACGACACTTGGCGGCTCTTTCCCATTGTTCCAGTCGTCCAGCATTTCCAACATGCGGAGCCGTAGGATTCTATTTTCCTCTGCAGCTGTGGATTCAGGTGTGAGGACGGCTGAGATTGAGCTCTCCTCAGAAACAGGGATCGTTTGCAATGGAATTTCTGAAGACATTTCCACACTTCCTTTCGACCTGGTGAAGTAAGTGTGAGTACTGCTTCTGGCCCTAATAACAGGTGGTTGAACACTTTTCCTTGACCTCGTGAAATATGAGTGCGAGGCCAGACTTTCACCAAACCAACCGTCTTTTCAAAAACCCTGGGAAATGCTCAATGACAAACGCACGGTTAATTTGTAGCAAATAACAGATAGTTAATCTCACGTTGGGCATGATGCACCTATACAGTTAAGTGGATTACTATATGTTTGCTACGAGAGCATGCGTCATTCCGGCGTTTTTTGTTAGTTTTTTTTTTCCTTTTTGTTTTTCTTTTATTTATTTTATTTATTTCGCAGTAAAAGAAATGCGACCGGATCCGATGAGGATTGCCTACGTATCACGATGCCTACGTGAATCAGATCATTGCGTAGTTCGAAAAACACGAATGAGCGTAAAAGAAACAACCTCTTTATTGTTGAAACGTTCTATTACAAGCTACATTTTGCAAAAGAAAGAGCAAACTTTGAAAATAAACCTAGACTCAAAATAGACTGAAAATCACCCTGATGGAAAAACAGGCATAAGATGCTAAGATACAGATTTGACCTATGAATGCATTATGGTTTTAAAAATTGGTTTCCGCGGGGCATCGTTCGGCCTCGCCGCGGTCCTAGGCGTGAGATCCCTCTCAAGTTGCTCTAGCTCGTGCATAGTCTGCTTGACATAAACCATTACTGCCGAGAGGAAGGTAACACTGGACATGTTCTCACATCGTAGACATCGTCTGGTGATGGCGTGGGCAATGGCTTTGATCCTATCTCTGGTTTGCTTCTTCTCTACAAGCAGGTGCTTTATCTGATCGCTGCATATCTTGAAGACTTGAACATCTTGTACGTGTTGATGCTTCAATCGCCGTACTTCCAACTTCATCTGGGCTATTGAGTCATACCAGTATCTGCTCTCAATTTGGAAATCCTTGGCCTGACTAGCTGCTTTGATCTCAAGTGCAGCCATCTCTCTCTTTATCTTAGCAACAGTCTTCTCGTGGTTGCTTTCCAATTGATTCAGGTATCTGCGATGCTTATCTGCTCTTGTATCCCACTGCGCTTTGAGCTCTGCTATGACATCTTCAGACTTCTCCAAACCATCTTGCCATTCTCTGACCTCGCTTTTTAGCCTTTTGATCAAGTGCTCGTCTGATCGACGCCTTGGTTGTTTGTCTGCATCCAACCTTATCTGTTTGATCTGTGCTCTGAGCATTTCATTTTCTTGAATCAACCTGTTCCGCTCTCCCAGATCGGTAGCAACTTGCACGTTGTGTTCATATTTCAAGTTTTCCACTTGTTGCTTTAACCTGCTGATTTCGGCGCAATAGCCTCTTTCTTTTGCTAACCAATCCCACTGCTTTTGTGATGATTCGGTAAAATTCCGGATGTGGGGTCTCTTAGCTGGCCTTTCATGCTCAAGTTCCCTTCTGTACCATGCAAGGTAACCTGGCGCCGTTTCTCCTTTGGCTCGATCCCGCACGCAAGTATCTGATTTCAAATATTGACCTTCATTCCAGATTTGGCGAATCTTTGCTTCTGGGAACTGTCCGTTAGGACTTATCTCAACTGCTTGAGTGCTTAGATCTTCCTCATGAGGTACTGTCTGGCATCTTCCGAACTGTCTCAAAAATCGGCTGGGTGCGTAAGGTTGAATGCTCTTAAGCCCCATCAGCAAGAAATGAGTTTTAGCTGCTGACATATATAGGATCTCATCAACAGGCAACCATCCTAGCGTCCATTGTATTTGGCTGGCAGTAAGAGCTTGCAAGAACGAGGTCCATGCCAGGACTCCTTTGGGCCAAATGATCTCTCTGGTTCTCGTGTAAGATTCTTCTATGCGGGTCTTTTCCGGGGAACCATGGCTCAAAATCTCGGAATGATGGCAGAGGTGCTCGGTCATCCATATCTGTAGGAGCAAGTTACAACCTTCGAAGAAATTTCCCCCAGCTTTACAAGCTGTGAGAGCTCGAAAGATGTTGGATACCACCATAGGCGCGAGAGTATTGTCACTTTGCGTGAGTAAAGTGCTGACGACCCCAGATATCTTCAAATCAATGTTTCCATCTTTCCTTGCAAATACCAGAAGGCCCAGGAACATCATCATGAATGCTACCCGTCTGTGCTCGTCCAACTTCTGACGAACCCCTTTGCTGCACAGTTTGTTGATTGGATTATTGAATCCCCCTCATGACCGTACCTATCATATATGAAGCATGGAGTACAGAATCCGGCTGCTAGATCCGGGTTGTGGACTGTTCAAGGTATTTTCAATGAATCTAGGAACCGATGTACCGTGACGACTCTTGGGGCGACCAAGTATTTTTCCCTCAAGGGAAGCTCAGTATTCCCGATGTATCCGGCCATTTCTTCCAAAGTCGGGGTGAGTTCAAAATCAGAGAAATGGAAAACATTGTGCGCCGGGTCCCAATAGGTAATCAAAGCTCTTATGATATCTCCCCGGGGCTGGACTTCCAACAGACCCACAAGACCTTTCAGATATTTCTTAACCTCATTTTGTCCTTCAACACCTAGATCATTCCACCATAGCTGTAACTTGACAGGGACTTTGGTCATTATTGAAAAATGTTCATTTTGCATCGTGCTCATCCTGCACATTTATTAAGGTGATTTTAACAAAACGACTTGACTCAAAATATTTTAAACAGAGGGGATCAAGTTTTGAACACGGCCTTTAAACACTTCGGGGATGAAGAGTTTAAGGCTGTGCGGGTCAACTGGACAAAAATGCTAAACAAGACCCAAAAGGTGGCTGTTTATGCAAAGTCAGCCTTCCGGCGTCCCTCTCGGGAACGTTTGGCTATTTATGACAAAACAGCGTCACCTGATTTATTTATGACCCTTTTAAAAATTTGACACATCTTTTATTTATTTATTTACTGATTTTTGGCTATTTAGAAAAATGGGGTTGAACCCGACGAGGGTTGCCTACGTATCTCACATCCGGTGAGAATCAAACCGGCGTAGTTCGGGTTATCGTAAAATAGGAAAAAATCGAATAAACCTAGAAATCAGGAATGCGTATTTTTTACATTTTTTTTTTTGAAAAGAGATAAAGATTAAAGAAACTATTTATTTTTTATATTATTTTTTTTTAGGAAAAATTTGGACTATTAGTCTGAATTCATAAAAAGGGTACTACGAAAGAAACAACACATTTTTTGAATTATGAATTTTCGATTTTTTTTTACTTTTAAAATAAATACCCTTTTTTTTTATTTTGAAAGTGATAAAAGAAAATTTTTATATTTTTTTTAATAACTCTCAATAAACAAGACAGTTTTTTTTAGAAAAATTCCGGCGAGGTTTTGACACTACTTGGACATTGGTTTTATTTTCCAAAAATAAGTAATTATCTCCCCTACGCTGCTATTTTCCCCCTTTTTTTTAGGAACCGGTCGACATGCGGAACCGAAGCAAATAAATGCACAACACAGATAGGAATGCAGCATGATGGTCTTTTCCATTTCAGGTTGCCTGTCCTAGACGGACCCAACCCCTGTGTTGAGTCCCCTAAGTCAAATGCAATATGATGCAAATAAGCGTTCCTACTAGGGATCCGGCATGAAGTTTCGTTATACTAGGTTTAAACCTTGGTATTTGTTCTAGACTGTGTACCCGAGCGGACAACTCGAGTCGAGGAGGGGGCTACGTACCGGGGACCCGCGAGATCGTCCGACTTTGTAACTTGTCCGACCTCTTTCTTATTTCAGGTATTGACACTAACAGAATAGGGAGTCTCGACCAGCGAGCTTCTCCCCGGAGGTAAGAAAAGAAGGGTTTCGGCACAGTTTATATACAGTTCAAATAATATCAAAAGCGGTAAAAGACAACATTTAGCACTTTTATGCAAAACATGTAATAAAGATCAGATAATAAAGCCAAATATAACAATTATTCTAAGCTCGAATTCTTGAACCCTGAACCAGTGGTTCTGGGTTAATAATTCCCCAGCAGAGTCGCCAAAGCTGTCACACCTCCTTTTTGCGCGCCCGGCCCCGAAGGGTTGAATGCGCGGGTGGAGTTTTTCCAATTTAAGTGACAAGATTCGAAATGGGATTATTTATTTAATTCAGAGTCGCCACTTGGGAAAGGTTTGGCTTTTGGTGTCCCAAGTCACTGGTTTATCTTGAATCCCAAATCAAGGAAATTTTAGACTTTTCCAAATGAAGTCTGCGAACCAGAAATTCTAAGTAAGGAATTCTGTTGACCCGAGGGAAGGTGTTAGGCACCCCCGAATCCCGTGGTTCTAACACGGTCGCTTAAATTGTTATAATGGCTAAATATCTGATTTAAATACATGTTGTGACTTATGTGCTTTTATTAAGCTTAAACCGCTTCTATTATTATCATTTATTTTTATGGAATTGCAACGTCATGAAAATGCATCTCGGACCACGTCACAATCAATGCACCCGTAGTTGTTAACACATTTTGACTCCGTTGAGACTTGGATTTGGGTCACATCAATGTGCACCCGATTTTAAGAATATAATTTACTTAAAGTCGCGCTTAAAGAATCTAAACGCGTTATTATCTTTGGGGAAGGCAGTGGAATTCACTAAAACCGTCCCTCCCAAACTCTAAATATTTATCATTGTCAATTATTGAGGGCCCCGCAATTTGTATTTTTATTTGGCGAGGCTCGTCTCATTATTTTAGAAGGGCATCCTACAGTGACTACATTTCTATTATTTTGTTTCCAGAGATAGAAGAACGAAGAATATATGCTAATTGAAGTATATGTTTTGGCCTAAATTGGGCTCCTATCAATTTCTGATTAATTACTTATAAAGTAAAAAAAACATCATGCCTTACGAAAATACTTTGGTCGAACATAAGATTACATATGAGATTGATGAAATGCAATACTTAATCCGAACATTACATACGAAAAGATTTCTTGTTGAACTTAACTGAACTTATTTGGGCTAGATTAAAGGATAAATGGCAAAGTAAAATGTTTTAATTTGACAAAGAATCACGTATGAGTTAACGAAATACAACACTTAATCCGAACACTTCTCGAGTTGAACTTAACTAAACTTACGTGGACTAATCTTGACTAAAAAAACTAAATGAAACAGGAATAGTATTGTATAAGGTCGAAATATACATGCCCATATTAACAAACAAACTACCGAGCTAAAACACAACAGGATAAACTTAGTCGAATATCAGTACATGCTTTCGAACTGTTGAATTATAAACTAATCAATTTTCACAGGCCTGTTAATGTACTATGAATATTACAGCAAATGCTTGAACTTCTTCAACCTTTTTCATTTCATGCTTTCAAGCTGTTTCAATTACATCAATATGGGACTTGAAATGTGTACCTGAAAATGCTGAAAGTGCAAAGGAGAAGAAGAAGAAGATGGGGGAATCAGCAGCAGCAAAAAGCAGAATTAACAGTAGCAGCAGGGCAAAAATGCAGCAGCAATAGTGAGCAAGTTAGCAGCAACAATCAGAACAGCACAACAGAAAGGATTATGTTGCGAGATGGAACTAGATTTGAAGAAGAAAAAGCCAGATGAAACAGCACACAGTGTGATACTCCAGACAATCCAATTCCGGAATATACTAAATGCAACAAAACACTAACAATAATCTCGATTGAAATTTAGAAGAAAGAACACTGCCTAACGTATTGACAATAGATGAACTTCAGACAAACAAGACTAAGTTTCTGATTTCTTAATCTGTTTTTATCTCTTTCTTGCTCTCTTTCTATTCCTGCCAACTCTTTCTTTTTCTTTTCTATCCTCACAATGTATGTATCTCAAGCTTTCTCTTTCAAAACTCCTCACAGTGTATTTTTCCTTCTCCTTGTATTTTTCTGATCTTTTCTCATTCTCTCCCTTCTGTGTCTGTTCATGTGCCCCTTTTATAAGCCTCAACACTACTCCTTTTAACAGCCTCTTTTTGAATATCACAGTACCCCTCCCATGTGCCTTTTACATTTTCAGATTCCAATTAGTTATTTAAGTATTAACCCCCATCAACATTCCCTGGCAGACTTAACTTTTAAAAGGTTTAATACTTTTAAACTTAAAGCAAGGTATGGGCAGTAGAATATATCTGACAGCATATGCTGTCAAACAATTTTTAAAATCAAAAGCCTTCTTATGCAGGAAAACAGGCTGTGCACAATGCACATGCTGTGCACAAGTGCACATGCCATCAACTCAGATTTCAATTAACAGACCAAGCCTTAGGTTTCTGAAATCATATTAACAGCTATAAGTAACTGGACTTGGTTCTTAATTGATTCAGGCAAATGTTCAACAGAAGCAAGTCAATTTGTTATTGTTCGGACAGTTGAAACTAATTGACGACATATGTCGACTCGACTATATTAATCATAACACATACAACCGTAACCAAAAATCAAACATTCAACAGTATCGACATATGATTTGAATTGTACTGGCTAAGCAAAGTGGTGCTCGAGAAGCCAATTGATCAGTTCAATGTAGAGAATCAGCTAATTGCACACCACTTACATACACATTATCAGGGCAAATATAAAGACTCATTCAAACAAACAGAAGTTCAGGCAAAGTGGACAAACAGAAGTTGGTAAAATTAAAAACAAATATGAACAGACTTTTAAAAACAAATCATACGGACTAAAACAAAAATAAAGAAAAGAAAACAAGACTCACCTCAAATCTTTGAAAAATCAAAACCTTGACTCGGATTTGGACAGACCTTTCTTAAGGCTGAATGGATTTTAATCGAAGTGTTTCTCAGATGAGAAACACTTTGATTAAAGTCCATTAGACCTTAATCTCTTCGGTTGAACCGGTATGAACCAGTGACGAAGAACTACAAACATTTCCAAAACTCAGATCCGGGATTCAGGCTTCCCTGGTCAGATTCGGACCAAACCAAGTATGGTTTGGTCACGAGGGGGGTATGGGGAGTGTCTGGTGTGAAGCTGGGGTTGGCAGGTGTAGATCATGTTTTGACTCGAATCTTCAAATGAAGATTCGAGGAACTGGAGGGTGATTCAAACTAAACGGTTAACAGGTCTATGTTCAGGGTGGTGAGGGGGTTCTATGGTGTTCAGGGCGAGGTCACCGGCGTTCATGCCGCCGGTTTTCCATGGCGAAGGGTACAGGGGCGGCTCTAGGGTTTGTGGGTTTGGGTGAAGACGACGAGGCTGGGGTATTGGATAGGGGGTAGGGTAAAGATCTGGGCTTATATAGTTAGTGGGTGGGTTGATCTCAACCGTTAGATCAATCTAGATCTACGGTTTGGATCTGATGGTCTTAAGTGAAACGGTGTCGTTTCAAGTGTTGAGGGTTTGGGTTTGGTCCGGGTGTAAACGGGTCGGGTTTGTTGGTGGGTTACGGGGGATTGATCTTGGCCGTTGATCACTCTGAGATCAACGACCCAGATCAGGCACGATCCAAACGACGTTGTTTGGACACCCTGGGCACTAAGTGGTCTGGACCGGGCAGGCCTGGGTTTTGGGCATTGTTTGTTTGGGCCAATTTTATTAAATTGGCCCAATCCGGAAGAAGAAGGGGTCCTTTCTCTTTTTTCTTTCTTTTTTTTATTTCTTTTTCTTATTTATTTTAAAACTAAACAAAAAATCAAATTAAAATTAAATGCACACTCAATACAATTATTTGCACACACACTAAAATATTTCAAAACAAGTAAAAATAAACAAAACAAAATCACGGACAAAGGTGCCTGTTTATGCTTTTCTATTTAAACCATGTTATGGTTCAGGTTATGCATGACACATACACATTTTGAAATTTGTTTTAATAAAGTAAATAAATAAAAATGGGCCGAAGTCACAAATAAATCAACAAAGTGCCGTACAGAAATCCAAAAATTGTACAGCAGGACAAATTTTATTCTTTTGGAGCGACTGTCGCGCAAAAACAAAAATCACGTGCTCACATGGACCGCAGGTCCTAACATGAATTTCCTCTAGTAGCTTGGATGCTTTCTTTGCGTCGACACATCTTAATAGTCCCAAATCAGGAATTCTCCTATATAGGATTCCTCTGCTGTAAAAGAAGTTGTTGGACAATCTCCGAAGTGTGCATTTTTGAGTAGGATTTGCAAGCTCCGGGTACTCTCTTTTAGCCAAATATTCCTTGATATCATGAAACCAAGGCTTTCCGTCTGCTTCCTCTTCAACATTGGCATAGTAAGCTGGATGATTATGAATTTTTACTGAAATGGGATCAATGAAACTCTCGTCTGGATGTTGTATCATAGATGATGGGGTAGCCAATGCATCGGCGAACACATTCTGGATTTTGGGAACATGCTGGAATTTCGTCTTCATGAACCTCTGTCTCAATTACTATACGTGATGTAGATACGGGAGTATCTTGGAGTTTTTGGTTGGCCATTCTTCTCATACCTAATGTATAAGTAAGTCTGAATCTCCAATTACTAGCAACTCTTGAATTTTCATGTCAATAGCCATTTTGAGTCCTAAGATGCATGCTTCATACTCGGCCATATTGTTGGTGCAGGGGAACCTAAGTTTGGCAGACACCAGATAATGCTCGCCGCTTTATGATATTAGGACTGTTCCTATGCCAACTCTGTTGAAGTTTGTCGCTCCATCGAAGAACATTCTCCAACCGTCATAGGATTCTACAATGTCTTCTCCTATGAATGATACCTCTTCATCAGGAAAATACTTTTTTAGGGTTTCGTATTTTCCATCCATGGGGTTTTTAGCAAGGTGGTCTACTAGTGCCTATCCCTTGACCGCTTTCTGAGTTACGTAAACAATGTCGAATTCACTCAACAAGATTTGCCACTTGGTTAGCTTGCTGGCGAGCATGGGCTTCTGAAAGATGTACTTCAAAGGATCCATTCTCGATATGAGATACATAGTATAAGCACAGAAGTAATGCCTTAGCTTTTGAGCTACCCAAATCAAGGCATAACAGGTGCGTTCCAATAGAGAATACTGGGCCTCGTACAGGGTCAACTTCTTACTGAGATAATAAATGGCTTGTTCCTTCCTTCTTATTTCATTGTGCTGCCCTAGAATGCAGCCGAAAGATCCATCTAACACTACAAGGTAGAGTAATAAGGGTCTACCTGGCTCGAGTGAGACTAAGACTGGTGGTGTTGACATGTTCTCTTTGATTTTGTCGAAGGCATTTTGGCAGTCATCGGTCCATTTGGTAGCGGCATCCTTCTTCATCATTTTAAAGATTGGCTCATAGATAACTGTAGACTGTGCTATGAACTGGCTGATGTAGTTAAGCCTTCCCAAGAAACTCATTACCTCCTTCTTGTTCTTTGGCGGTGGTAGTTATTGAATGGCTTTGACTTTCGATGGATCCAGTTCTATTCCTCGGCGGCTCACAATAAATCCAAACAATTTCCTAGTAGGAACCCCAAATGCGCACTTTGTGGGGGTTTAGTTTTAGGTATTACCTCCGTAGATTATTGAAGAATTTCCTCAGATCTTCCATGTGGTTAGTGGCCTTCTTGGATTTGATAATAACATCGCCCACATATACCTCTATCTCATTGTGTATCATATCATAGAAGATGGTAGTCATGTCCCTCATGTAGGTGGCCCCTACATTCTTCATGCCGAACGATATCATCGTGTACCATTACACTCCCCATGGCATAATGAAAGCCGTTTTCTCCGAGTCCTCCTCATCCATCCAGATTTGATGATAACCAGCGAAGCAATCTACGAATGACTGTAGCTCGTTCTTGGCGTAATTGTCAATCAGGATGTGTATATTTGGCAAAGGGAAGTCATCTTTCGGACTGGCCCGGTTGAGATCCCTGTAGTCGACACAGACTTTGATCTTCCCATCCTTCTTTGGCACTGGAACAATGTTGGCTAACCATGTCGGGTATATTACTACCCTGAGAACCTTAGCTTTGAACTGCTTGTTGACTTCTTCCTTGATTTTCAAACTCATATCAGACTTGAAATTTCTGAGCTTTTCTTTACCGGTGGACACATTGGATCGGTTGGCAGTTTGTGAGCCACAATAGACGTACTCAGACCAGTCATGTCATCATACGACCAGGCGAATATGTCCTCATACTCCTTTAGAAATTCTGTGTATTCTTTCTTTTCTGATGGTGAGAGGTGAATGTTGATTCACATTTCCTTGGTGTTTTCTACATCTCCCAGGTTGACAATTTTTGTCTCGTCCAGGTTGGACTTAGGTTTGTTCTCAAAGTTCTCAACCTCTTTGACAATTTTGTCAGGTATGCCATCTTCTTCTAAATCCATGTCCGTTTGTTGCTTTGTCTTATTGCATGTCACAGTCATTGGTTCATCAAGACAAGTAATAGTAATGATGTATAGGTAAAGTAATGAGAGAAAACGATAGCAATAAGTATTGATTCATAAGAAAAATCAAAATGTTTTTGATAAGTTGAATAACCATTATGAACATTGAAGATCTTATTGCGGGAATTGAAAATGAAAAAAGAAAATCATTTAGTAAAAACAATGAATAATGCTTGTTTTAGCCTTGCTACCCCGAGGCACATCGGGCTTTGGTTGTCATGATGGTCCAATTCTTTAGATGGGCCCCTCTGCTCATAGCCTGTATGGAAGGGCCTTCCTCCCCCTCCTCCTCGAGAATAACGCAACAGTCCATATCATTGTCCTCTAGAAATAAGTTTTTCATTGCTGTGAGTCCTTCTTCTTCATCCGACCCATAATAATGTCAGCCTGTTGGAAGGTCTGCTCTAGATGCGGTATTGGCTGCTCTAGTGGGTAGCAAGGACCGCGCCATGATGGCGACCAGTTGTTGAATTTTTCCCAGGTGTATTCATATCCCAAACCAAAAGTAGTGCCCTGTTTCTTGAGTTTTATGGGTTTAGAGATTCCTTGGAGGTTCTTGTCGAGCCCTTTGCCAGGTTCGTACCCACTCCAACTCAGTATACTCTCGATTTTGATATCCCATCATTTGTCTTTGTCGATAGCATTGACCCTCTCAATGTGGTGGTAAGTTTCTCTACCCAGCTTCCTTCTTCCCTCGATCGCCGGAATGGTCTGGCGACTGTATATAGGGTTGCTACCGTCTCCATGAATGATCACTTCCTGGTGATTAAATTCGAACTTTATTGCCTAATGCAGTGTTGATGCTACGGCCCCAGCGGCATGAATCCATGGTCGTCCCAGCAGCAAGTTGTAAGATGCTAGTACATCTATAACCTGGAAATCGACCTCGAACCAGGTTGGTCCCATCTGCAATCATAGAATAATCTCACCAATGGTGGACCTCTGATAACCATCGAAGGCTTTCACATTGATTTCTCCATCCTTTATCTCATGCAGCCTTTTACCCAACTTCTTGAGTGTTACCAGCGGATAAATGTTAAGACTGGAACCTCCATCGATCAGGATTCTGGTGATGAAATAATCTTCGCATTGCACGGTGATGTGCAGTGCCTTATTATTCCCCAGCCCTTCAGGTGGCAGCTCGTCCTCAAGAAAGGAGACCTTATGGCTTTCCAGAACTTGTCCTACCATATTATCCACTTCCCCGCTAGTGATGTTACTTGGTACGTACGCCTCATTCAGCACCTTTAACAAAGTGTTCTGGTGCGCCTCAGAATTTTGCAGCAAAGAGAGAATGGATATTTGTGCTGGCGTTCTGTTTAACTGGTCGATGACCGAATACTCCTTGGCTTGTATTTTCCTCCAAAGGTCGTCCAGACCTGTCTCAATGAAGGGTGGCCGATTGGAGGCATGCTTGCTTGATTCAGCTAGATGTTCAATGGTATAGACTTTACCAGTTCTTGTCATACCATGTGCTACAACAGTTTCTTCAAACCTGACCTTGCCTTTCCTTCTCGCCTCGGCTACAAAGTCCTAGGGTAAAACATTTGTATAGAACAGTGTAATAGCTGGCATCCCACTGGGATCGACGCGACTATCATCACTCCGACCGGAACATGTGCCTTGTGTGGCAAAACTGCAACATCAAATGGTGCGGGCACATTCGCCAGAGACATGAGTTCAACCTCAATTGGTGTTGGTTCCTTTGCGGATGGCGTTGCTTCAAACTCAAGAGGTACATACATGTTTACTTCAGCATCCTCAGATTGTTGGATCTAGACTATGATTGGATTGAGAGTAATTGTTGGTTTCTTCGGGTCATCACCTTCTGCGATCAACCCAATTGATCCCTCGGGAGCCCAGTCATCTTCTATTTTAATTATATGGATACTTCCACCATTATAGTCTGGCAGGGGGTTGTTGCAGATGTTTGGAGCAGTTTTTTGCCACAATGATCTTGTTACCAATCAAATAATGTATCTTGTCTTTCAAGGAGTGGCATTCATCGATGGTGTGCCCTTTCATGCCGGAGTGGTATGCACAGGACTTGTTTGGGTTAACCCACTGAGAAGGATTCTCAAGGGTTGTAGTAGGGATGAGGGTGACATAACCAGCAACTTTGAGTCTCTCATATAGTTGGTCAATGGGTTCAGTGATGACTGTTTATTATTTTGGAGGTCTGCGATCAGAATTAGGTCGGGCTCTAGGTGAATTTTGGTGTGCGGGGGGTGATTGATAATCGGATGGTTGGGCATTATAGGTTTGGTGGAGAGAGGGTTGGGAGTATCTGGGTGAAGTAGGTTGATATGTAGGAGGTGGAGATGACTGATAAGTTGGTGGTGGAACATGGTATGAGGTGAGGGTGCTTGGTAATTTGGGGTTGGCTGGTATGTGAGTGGAGGTGTTGGGTAAGTTTGGTATTTGAGGGGAGATTTGGTCCTTTGTGCAACCATCACGGCCCCTACGTCCCTTTTCTTGGACACACCACCAGACTGTAAAGCCTTATTTGTAGCTTGCAAGGCTTCGAAATTCGTAACCATACCACTTTTGATACCTTCTTCAATTCTTTCACCCAATTTGATAATATCGGAAAACTTGTGGTTCTTAATCATCATCAGCTGCTTATAGTACTGCGGGTCCTGAGCCCGGACAAAGAACTTGTTCATTTTCTCCTTTTCTAGGTCAGGTCTGACCTTAGCAGCTTTGGACCTCCAACGAGTAGCATACTCGCGAAACGTCTCTGTGGTCTTCTTCTTCAAATTCTATATATAGAACACGTCTAGTGCGTTCTTTGTTATAAACCTGAATCTGTCCATAAAGTCAGATGCCATGCCTACCCAGCTTGACCACTTCTTGGGATCTTGGCTGATGTACCAAGATAATGCATCTCCTTTCAAACTCCTCATAAACAGCTTCATGCGGATTCTTTCATCCTTCCCTATTCCAACCAGCTTGTCGCAATATGTCCTCAAATGGACCCTTGGATCACCCGTACCATCAAACATCTCGAACTTAGGAGGTTTTTACCCCTCGGGTAGTTCGACATCAGGCTGTATGCAAAGATCCTCATAGTTCAACCCCTCAATTCCTTTGCTTTCCTCAATGCCCTGAATCCGGCTAGTCAGTTTCTTAAGTTCCTCGACCAAGTTCCTGATAAGTAAATCCTTCTCATCATACTCAGGCGTGCATGAGATAGGCTGGGTAGAGTGTGGCATGGCCTCCATGTAGATAGGAGTGTTATGGTGGCCTAGTGTATGGGTGTGGAAATGGTCATTTGTGGAGTTTTGAGGTTCTGGGATGAGCAGTGGAGCGTTGTTTGGGGTATGACAAGTGTTATATTGGTTCTTTGGTGGAGCAACGTGATGGTGAGGAGCGGGATGGTTCTGTTATTTTTGGGATATTTTGAGGAGGTATAGGGTTTTGAGTGTTAGGGAAGTTAACATCTGGGGTACTGAGGGAAAATGACAGGCTTGCCATATTCCAAACCTGATCGAGCTCTTCTTGGAATTTCAGCAGTTTCTGCTCAAGTTATGACACATTCTCGTTTGGAACCCGAATACCCTGGCTATCAATGGCCTCTACCCATTCAGCCGTGTTCTCCTTCCTGATGTAGTTCAAATATTCCATCTTGCCTTTTTTATTCCTTTTAAGAGGACTAAAAGGATGAGTGGGTGGAGGGCCCCTGGATCTTGTGAAATAAGACGACGATTCCAGAATGCACGAACTAACCTTTGGGGAGGGGAATAATAAAAAAAAAATATAAAAACAAAAGGTAATCAAGTTAGTGAGGATTATAAAAAATATTGTAATATTTAAACACATAGTGTGGGAATGTAAAGCGTGTCCTAATTTGGGAACCTCTTTGTTCCTGAGGTAGGCCTAGCGACAAATTGATTTGGAGAACTTAAAATGCTAAATTCCTCATTTTATTGAAAAAAATAGGCGAATCCCAAACGACACTTAATAAAAGTCACTAGTGGCCATTGGCCTTATTACATTTATAAAGCGAAAAAGATAAAATCCTGTCTACTTGTTCCCAGAAAGACCTTCCCCAGACTCGGCATCCCTGGCTCCGTCGAACAGCTTCCCCAATTCACGAAGTCCCAGCAACTGGTATGGTCTGGCTAGATGCCCACCTTCGATCCCTTCAGCTTTTTGACAGTCTTCGACCTTTTTGAGAAATTTCCTCTCTAGTTCTACTATGCCTCGCTCCAAGTATCCTAGCCTTTTGTTGGCGCTGACAGCCATATCCTTTCATTCCTCAATCAGCTTCTCGTTGGACTCTTGTATCTCGCGGTGTTCGCTCTCGCATTCATGGATCCTTTTGCGCAGCTGGTTGTACTTGACTTGCGCCTCGGCCTTTGCATCTATAATTCTGTGACCTCGAATGAACCCTGGCTGGCCTAGACCATCATGATTGTCTTCCAACCACCTAAATAGAAAGGAGTACAACCAGCACAATATCGGTCTGGCTCGATGGTGTCTTTCCCCATTACGATCTTGCAGTGCCACATATGTTGGGCTTGGCACTTGTAGGGACTATCATCATTTTGGAAGTCAGCTCGAAAATGGCTCATTTTGTTGACCCTGGGTATGACTTGTTTCCTACCTTTTTGCCTCATAACTTGAAGAAGGACATAAGGGTATGTTCTTCTTAGACCAATCAGTATCAGAAAAGGTGCATCTCTGGATCAGGCGATGAACTCTTCTATCGGAAACCACTCGAACATCCATTGAACTTGTTCTTCAGTCAAATTATCAAAGAGCTCAACCCATCCTTTGGCATTCTCAGGTTGAGCGAACATGTCGGGGATGTAATTCATTCGCTTTGGGTGGTGTAAAGCAATGTGATCATCCCCGGCCCTTTGCTGAATTTCTTGGCAGTATTCGCCCTTTTGGAGATGAAGTAATAGATTGCAGCCTTCGAAGTATCTCACTCCTCGTTGACACTTCTCTAAGGCTGGTATATGTCTGCAGTGATCATGTGTACAATGATGAATGTCTACCCACCAATCCCCTCCATTATGGTTTTGGTTACCATAGGCAACCTAGTATGGATTCTCCCTTTCTTCATCGGAAACACGATCAGACCTAGGAAGCAAAACATGAAGACGAAAACCCTACATTAGATGTGTCCTAAGGACGTGATCACAAACTCGTTAGGGTAGGTACGGTAGGATTTGCTGTGAAAGTACCTTTCATATAGGTAGTCAAAAAGGATGTATGATTCCTTCAGGCATGTCAATTTTGCATTCTTCTTCAAACCCATCATTTTAAGGAAACCCTTTCCTGTGCGGTTCTCAGGCATTAGAAAACCCGGGGTTTCCTACACTATACCGGTCAGTCCTTCTATCTCCTCTAGCAAAGGTGTCATCTCGATGTCGCCAAAGCAGAACACGGCCCTTTCACAATCCCAAAAATAATGTAGCAGCTTCTATGATCATGTTGTTATGTTGGATCTCTAGGAGGGATGGTAGATTACCCAGATATTTTCTGATGAGAGTTTTATCACTGGAGTGTAAATCTTCCCACCAACATAGCAATCTTGGGTGGTTGTTGGTGACCATACCGAATCTGGGGGCTTCGTGCCTCATATTTCTACAAGAAAAATAATGTTAGGCCCTTACCCCTACCAAACTCGACTATTTAATAACAACAATTAGCATGAAGCATTTAGTTCTCCAAATAAATGCATAGAACATGATGATGTCCGTTTGGGTTTAGGGAAACCTAGTGGACTTTTGGACAAGGCTATCTTAAAGGATCATTATGTGGACAACATAACTGACCCGGCTAGGTTTGACCATGATGCATGCACAATTTAAACAGAGTAAGGTTTCTATGGGGTGTTAGACTGGTACACTTGAGCAGACAACTCAAGGGGGAAGGCACAGAACTGTCGACTGCACCGCTGATCCACTAGTTTTATCGCAAATACGCCTTTCCGAATTTAGGGGGTAATGATATAGGAAGAGCGCAACCACTCATCAAGCCTTTCTATAGTATTTGTTTGGCACGAGTGGAGTATGATGTTGAGCATGATTATGCAATAATTAAAACCATGTTGACATGTATCTGCACGTTAAGAAAGCGATAAATACAGTAGTTTGATAATTTAAAGCAACAATAAAGGAAGGAAACAAGAAAGATATGTCAGTTTTGCTTTTGAAGAAGAAATTAAATGCTTAAAGAAATTACACAAGTAATTGCACATAGGGAGGTACAAATTCACAAGAACAATCTGAAATGGTAAAAGCCTAAAAATCCCCCGCAGAGTCTTCATGTTGTCGCGCCCCCTTTTTTCCTTACGCGGATTTGGGTATGGGACAACTCATTCCTTTTGGGAAAGGGGTTTGCATTTTTTTGAAGAGTCACCACCTAATGATTTAAGGTGTGTTAGGGCACCCATAAGGTTCATCTACAACTACGTTTGATAACTAGAGATAGGGTAAGGGTTTGAAATTATCCTAAGGGGAATGTGTTAGGCACCCCTCACGATCCACTAGTGTGGTTCTCGGCCAGACAGTTTTTTTTGTAAATTTGTTCACTTAGCAAATAGACAAGTAGGGCTCAAATAATCGGGGATTTAATTACGCAAGCGCTTGAAAACGATTAATGAAAGAAAGGTTTTGAAAAGAGTTACAATCTAAGCATGCTTATGAATGTAAAGGGGGTGTCCTAGGTTTGTTTGTAATAAGGATAACATCAATGCAATACCCAGTATGACACCCCTCGAAAGAGGGGATACACGTGGTATTAGCACACCGGTCATCATATCCATATCTACCCTTTCCCGCCCCGTAAAGATCATTAAGCGAAGGTTGGTCTCGATTCTTATTACTTGTTGTTATTTGTCCCTTCCTATCAGTTCCAGTGGAATTTAGGACTCCTATCCTATAAGGAGGTTCTAGGCAGACCCTCAGGTTTAGGAAAAATACTAAGGCAACATACATAACTAGTAGGACTGCATTTAAAAGGGGAAAACACAGAAACAAGCAGAAGGCTCAGATATGCCTCCACAAATAATGCACATAGACAACATGACTCATACACAATTAAGGTTTGAATTCAGAATCCTAAAGCAGGGTGTTTAAGTGATAACATCAGAACCAGATTTATTACATGACTCAGAAAAGAAGTCTGAATCAGGTTTACCTACTAATTTTAACAGTTGATAATTAAACAAAGGCAATTCCAGTTTTATTTAAGTTATTACCTAAGGCTTGCCTAGGCGTAAAGCAATGTGCAGTAGTTATTCAGAGTTATTAAGACAATTTGGAGATTAGTTTTTACCTAAAACATGTTGTTCTAGTGGAATGCAGAGATTATTACCAGTTATTTTAAACGAGAGAATCAAGTGTGAACCTGTTTTTACCTCTTTTATAATCAGCAATTTACACTAAGTGTGAATGCGAGTGCAAATAAGATCCTAGAACATGGTGTCTAAGGTGCATGTATAAAACTCATGACGAGAATTCCTAAGAGCAGGATTTCTAAATGTATATGGCAGGATTGCAGAATTTCCTAAGAGTAGGATTTCTAAATGCACATGGCAGGATTACAGAATTTCCTAAGTCCAGGATTTCTAATTGCACATGACAGGATTGCAGTATTTCCCTAAGAGCAGGATTTCTAAGTGCATAGACACAGAACATGGATCAATGAATGAGGTGCTGAAGCAAGAAACATAGGTCCTAAGAACATGATTTCTAATGCATTATATGAATCCTAAGAATGGTTTCTATTGCGCAATTAGGAATATAAACTTAATAACATGTTTTCTACCCTTAACAAATTATGGCATGCATATTTACCCTATTCTTTTTCACTAGTCACCCTTACTTGTTTACAAATTATTACATATCATGTGATTGAATTATATGAGAAATGAAAAATAAGAAGTTACAACTATAGGAATCCTAATTCTGACTTCCTCTTTGAGTTATGTAATAAACCACCTCAAATGCCAATATTGTTCCATAGCCTTTCTCATATCTGGGTGCGTTAGAGTTTCCTAAGGACCTCAAGGGATCCCGGGCAGTGCTCACACCTAGATTGCATAACCAAACAGATTAAGTGCAGTGTGGAAGGGTCAGCTCTTATGTGTCCAAGTTTAGAGGGAGATCTAAGGTCCCAAGGCAAGGCTCACACAAAAGGGGCAGAACCTAGTAGCCTAAGAGTGTATGTGAGAGTGCTCGACATAGATTTAAAGGAGTTGAGTTGGAAAACAGCTTTGAAAATAGCATGTTAGAAATAAGTTTGTAAAACAGCAGAATAGTTGCTTAGTGAAAGCAGTTTTTTTTTTGAAAGGGGAATGGATAGGAGCAGCAACACACATAGAACAAGTTCAGAGAGGAGTACATGCTTCAGCAGTTACAAATAGGGAAGTAGGGGTTGGGGACATAGAAGACCCAAATAAGAAACACATAATTAGTCATGAATTAGAGTTAATCAAGTACATTAGGAGACATATTAATTGAGAGACATAAACAGGAACAAGTAAACATGTTGATTGCATTTTGAACAAAGGAGGGCAGAATTTTAAGTATGCTGAGTAAAGCAGTAAACAAGAAGTGCAATTTAACAGCACGAGCCAGTAAGTTAGTGCAGAGAGAGATAGGGATTGACAAACAAGGGAAAACATAGAGTTGAGTTTTAGAATTTGAACTAGGAACATACCAATTGAAGAAGCAAAGTGCAGAAAAAAAGTAAAGTAATCAGAGTTCCACAGTCTAGCCTTTGCTTTCAGCCGGCTAGACAAAGTAGTAGCACATGTAGTAGAGAAAGAAGAGAGAGTTTGAGTGTGTATGTGTGTGTTCTGAACTAATTGTTCGTGTGTATAAAGAAGAGAGGGTAGAGTATTTATAGCTTTGAAAAGAGGTAGGAAAATAAGGTAACAAGTACTGACTTATCATAATTATTGAAATAATAAAAATTAGAATCAATTAAAGACCCGGACTCCGTTTAATTAAGAAGTCATAGTTCAAACGGGTATAAGTTGTATCAAATAAGGAAAAGAATTGCCTGTGAGATTGATTTTACTATAATAGGAATAGTAAAGCATGCAACATATTATAAGGACAAGGTACATAATAGTTTTAACATAAGGAATTTAAACGTTAATTAACAGCACATAAACAAGGCAGAGTACGATTTGATTCTAAAAATTAGTTCAAAGAATCATGGATGAAATTGAAAATCACAGGGAATCAGTACTAACCAAGGAAAGTATCACAAAAGTAACGAGGTAATTTCGAAAAATCAGTACAGAGTTACAAGGAAAATACACAAAATCAAGCTGTAGGTTTAAGGATATTACACAGAATCGCCATAAATTATGTGAACAATCTGTAAAACAAATGGTCGGACCCATAAATGTCACAGGTGTTGATACCCAATGTTTCCCTATATATTTTTCAATATGAAAATAACTTCAAAAATAGCATATATATGCATATATAAGTATGTCCAAATATTTTATTATTTTTTTCATAATTTTTAAAGGTTTTAAATCAATTTATTTCCCTTTTTTTATCCATAAAAACCCAATAATTATTTTCAAGATTATTATTTTTGGTAATTCATTTATTGGATTTTCATATTTATGCTAAAATATAACTAAGGTAATTTTTGTATATTTTTACAAATTTATTTAGTATTTTTAAAGCTAAATTGCATATAATTGCAATATTAGCCTCTTTTAAGATTTAATTGCGTTTATATTCATAAAATCAAGTCCTATATTTTTAACTTTTCAATGAGCTTTTAATTTGTTTCCAGAAATTAATTTACTATTTTTTATAATTTTAAAAGGGGGAAATTGGCTATTTAAATAATAGCCCAATTGCGTTTCAACTGTAGCCTAAATCTGACCCCAAATTAAAACCCAATTTTCCGGCCCAATTTCATTTTAAACCTGACCCATAACCCAATTTAAACGACCTAACCCGGATTCCCCACCAAACCATTTTAATCCTGGCCGTTGATCATTTAGATCAACGGCCACCATCCTCCCTTTCCATTTTTAACCTTAAACGACCCCTTACCCTACCTCATTCTTCACCAAATACTGCCCTTGAAACCCCCTTCTCTCAATTCTCTCTGAAACCTCTCATGAACCCTAACCTCCACCATCTAATCCCACCCTAATCCACCTCAACCCCTGTCTAATCCATGGCCTCTCATGGCCATTTGAGATGTGTATCAGCCTCCTATGGCTCCTGGGTGTTTGTTTCTATGGTTTCATGGCCGGACCTCGAAGGGATCTGGTCCACTCCTTGCTCGACTTTTGTTCATGGCCTTTCGCCGGCCATCCATGACCTTTCTCCGGCCATTCATGGCCTTTCAAGGCAGATCCTTGACTTTCCGGGTTAGATCAGTAGCTTTCAAGGTCTTTCTCACCTTTTTGGGTTTTTCAAAACCCTAATATTTAATATCTTTTGATTTTCTTTCAGATCTACCATAGATCTGTGCTTACTATGAACTTTTTAAGTGTTTTCGTGAAGGTCTCTCGATTTTCTTCTAAACAACTCTTCATTTTTCAACGATTAGGGTTTTTCTTTAAGTTTTTTAAAGATTTTTTCTCTGATTTTAATGTTGTTTGTGATGTTGCTATGTTAAAAATGGCTTGCTTATTTCAGCATGTTAAAACCCTAGTTCACTTTTTTTCTCATCCGAATTCTGAAACTATGTGTTTAAATGTGTGCTTGTTTGATTAAGTTTTTTGTTTCGACTCTCTTCTCCTTGTTTGACTTATCTGATTTGAGTTCTTTTCATCTCTTAAGCTCAGCTACTGTCGAAGCCCTTATTTCGTAAAAGGGGCTTTTCTCACTTATTATTACTGTGAGACCTTTACTTGTTTTTGATTAATCTTACCTGATACTATGTTCTTCTTCACTGTTGATTCTATGTGACTACTTGCCCTACTTGACTACTCAGCTTCGAATATTTTTCTCACTATTGAATCCTAGCTTATTTTTGCCACTACTGTATGTTTGTGTTATCTCTTTTGCTAATGTGTTTGGCCTCGCATGTCTGATGCTTCTCTTCACTCTATTTATATACTGAAGTGTAGAATCATGTTTCTTCCTTGATTGATCTTGATCTGGTGACTAATTGCAAAAGCTTTTCTTTTATGAACCCTCATTTCACTCGCATGTTTAAAATTATTTCATTCCTTTCCCTTTACTAGATGTGTTACCTTGCTGAATCCTTTCCCAAAATAAGCCTATTTTGTACTTATACTTGATTATTTACTTCATACTTTTACTGCCCCCTTATATGGCAATAATCAATTTGTCCCCAAACTGGCCCTTAGGCTTTTACGTATTGGGTAGGTACGACCTTTTGTGTGGGTTGGCTATAGTGGCTCTTACGCCTTGGGTCGATGTGACCTTTTATGTGGGCTAGCGACAATGGCTCTTACGCCTTGGGTCGATGCGACCTCTAATATAGGCTTTATTTTTCCCTCGATAAGAATTTTTTGAAATGATGTTTGCCTGACTCTTCGACGGTTTAAAAAACCTCAATTGTGAGTCTTTATATGGCGGTGATCGAGCACCTTAGGAGGTTTGGCTCGGTGACTGAGTATCTCGAAGCCTGTATTTAGGAGCTGACATGGTCGAAGCGCCTTTGCCTATGTCGAAGGTAGCTTGTTTAACCGGTTCTTTTTCAAAGTATATTTGAAGTAATTGAAGGCCTGTGATTTATAACAACGGTCGGGCGTCCCCGAGTCGCGTTAGTTTTGCTAGTACAACCTTATGACTGTAGTCATTTGTGTTTGGTTGGAGCCTTTTAGTCCCGAGTGAAGTGTTTTCGGCGTCTATATCGAGGGTATTCCTTTTTAGGGGTCTTAAAAGTTTGATATATAGACTTAACTTTGAGATATGGTTTATGCCTTTAGTAAGGTCTTACAAGTTTTACATGCCCTTGAGGTCTTACAGTTTTGGATATTTTGTACAAGTATGGTTCATGCCTTGCTTGAGGTCTTACAGATATTGTCACTCGGTACAAGTGAGGTTCATGCCTTGCTGGAGGTCTTATAGATATTGTTGTTGCTTTATATAGGTCTTACGAGACTGAGGCTGCCCGCATGTGGTCTTATGGACTTGGGTTTTGATAAGTCGATGGAGATGGAGATTGACGGCAGTCCCCAAGTCATCGGGGATTTCCTAACTTGGGAGCCATTACTTGTAAACTTGGTATTGCCTCATCGAGGGCTTATGATTTCGGAGTTTCCGACCCGGAGATCATGTGGCCTTAAGTTTTCGACGCCAGTCCCCGAGTGTTCAGGACGTTTTTGGCTCTGGAGTTGTTTTGTGATCTCGTTGTTGCTTCATTGAGGGCATTTGAGTTTGAAGCTCCGACCCGGGGGTCGTACTGTTTCGAGTTGTTGACGACAGTCCCCGAGTATTGGGGAGGTTTTTTGGCTCCGGGCCATTTTTTGCAAAAATTGTCGAGCTTCCTTGAAACACAAAATGCTTTTGGGAAGTATTCTATGATTACTTGGCACAAGTATACATGCCTTTGTTGTTAAGGGCTTGTTTTTTCTATGCGGACATAGTTCGTTTGATCATTTGGCCAGTACATTATTTTCCTATCGAGACCCCACTTAGCGCGTCTAGGCTTTTCCGAGTAGGTGACCTTCCAGAGGGAAGCCCCCCAGTATTCGAGGTTGATCGCAAAAGAAGCCTTGAATACTTGTTGAGTTTTCCTTAGGTAGAATATGGATTTTGCCTCGTTAAAAACCTTGCCGGTAAAACCCTTTTTGGGATAAAAACCCTGTCGAAGGAAAAGAGTGCAATGCATGCTTTTGAAACCTAAGGCGTTCGAGTTGGAGAGTGCTTTGGCAGTTTCGATCGGATTCCTGCACTCAGGTCAGTGTAGAATGTAATTGAAAGAGAAAGGAGATGGTCATACCTTAACGTAGAATGTGCCAGCGATGTTTCGAGCCCTGATATGTTTTAGTCGCTTGTGATGAGGACGCGGTACGGTCCCCTGCTTTGTTTAGTCGGGGATAGCAGAAAGTGTAGCGTGTTATCGCTATTTTACTGTTTACTTATCCTTCGGCTCCTTCGAAGGTTGAGGTACCGGTGTCGGGGCCACATCGTGCACCGCAAATATTTCTTCGTCGCATGCTATTCCCTGTAGTCGGTCTTAATCCCATCCTTTGTCGGGAATTTCATCATTTGATGGAGGGTGGATGGTACTGCTCTCATGCAGTGTATCCATGGCCTTCTGAGCAAGGCGTTGTACCTCATGTCTCCCTCGATGACATGGAATTTGGCATTTTGGGTTGTGCCGGCCACGTTGACTGGGAGGGTGATTTCCCCTTTCATTTTCTCACTCGCTATGTTGAATTCGTTGAGGACTCGAGAGGCGGGTATGATTTGGTCAAGCAGTTTGAACTGCTCTACCACCCTTGACCTGATAATGTTGGCCGAGCTACCTGGATCCAAAAGTACACGTTTAATTTTAAATGTATTTACAACAAAAGCGATTACCAGTGCGTTATTTTGAGGCTGAGACAAGGTCTCGATTTCCTCATCGCTGAATGTGAGAGCATCCTCGGGTATGTATCCCCGAGTTCGCTTTTCTTTGGTGATGGATATTTTTGTTCTTCTCATCATGGGCTCATGTGGGGCATCGATGCCTTCCAAGATCATGTGAATGACATGTTGTGGCTCATTCATTTCGTTCTTCTTGGACGCCTCTCTTTCCCGGAACTGAGTTTTGGCCCGGTCGCTGAGGAACTCTCAGAGGTGACCTTTACTGAGTAGTCTGGATACTTCTTCTCGGAGTTGGTGGAAATCCTCGGTCCTGTGGCCGTACGTGTTGTGGAATTCACACACTAAGTTATGATTTCTTTGCGAAGGATTGGATTGCACAGGCCTGGGCCACCTGGCGTCTCTGATTTTACTGATGGTGAGCACGATGTCTGATACATCAATATTGAAGTTGTATTTTGACAAGCGAGGTGCCTCTGTTAGCCCTGTGTGCCTATCGAATCCATCTCTGTTGACGAGTCCCCGGGAATTCTGGCCTCGGTCCATCCTTTGATCATTGCGGGGTATGATACACCTCGGGGCGTTTCTCCTATCGTCGGTGTATGGCTGGTACCATTCTTTGTTCGGCTTTGGCTCCTTCGCCAGAAGCCTTCTTGGGTATACCGAGCCCGAGGGGGCTCCTAGTTGGTCATCCTCGACCCTGATTTTCGATTGGTATCGATTGTGAATGTCCGACCAGGTCACGACGGGATATTCAACCAGATTTTGTTTCAGCTGCTTCAAAGCCACCGCGCTTCGTTCATTCAGACCTTGAGTGAAGTCCTGCACTGCCTAGTCGTTGGAGACTGGTGGTAGTTCCATTCGTTCCATTTGACAGCGAGATACGAACTCTCGCAGCATCTCGTTCTCCCTCTGCTTGATCTTGAAGATGTCAGACTTCCTTGTTGCTACTTTGATGGCACCGACATGTGCCTTTATGAATGAATCTTCCAGCGTGGAAAATAAATCTATGGAGTTAGGAGATAGGTTGTGAGACCACATCATGTCCCCTTTCGAGAGTGTTTCTCCGAACTTTTTCTGTAAGACGAACTCGATCTCGCTGTCCTTTAGGTCACTGCCCTTCACTGCACAAGTGTAGGCAGTGACGTGCTCGTTGGGGTCCGAGGTTCCGTTGTACTTCGGAAGCTCGGGCATTCAGAATTTCTTTGGAATGAATTTTGGGGCCGCTTCCTGCGGGAACGGGTTTTGCATGAACTTCTTCGAGTCTACCCCCTTTAGGATCGGAGGTGAGCCCGGGATTTGATTGACCCTAGAATTGTAGGTCTCGACCTTCTTGTCATTGGCTTCTATCTTCTTCTCGCACGATTCGATCCTCCTCGTGAGGTCCTTGGGCATCTTTATGATGGCGGGTTCGGATGCTGACCCGTTGTTGCTTGACCTCTCCGGTACCTTCTCGGCTGGGGGAGCTGTCCCTGGTGCTACCGTGCTGGGAGTTTTCTGGTGACATTGCAGCTAATCAATTGCCAGTTGTTGTTCCTGTAGCATTTCAAAAATAACGTGAAGGGTAACCTCCCGTTCTTCCCTAGTTGGGGTTCTCTAAGCTTCTTGTTGGTCTCTTTGGTGCACGCTCCTATTAGTGTGAGAGCTTATATCGACGTGTTGAGCGTCGCGTGAGACCGCATCCACGGGAATTGGCTCTGGTGTGTTCTTAGGGTTTTGTGGTGGTACACCAACACTTGGAACATCCACACCATTTTATTCAAGGTTCTCAAGATTGTTGTTCACCGAATCAGACATTTTGACTTGAAATCAAAGATCTTGGCAAGAAAAAGTGTGAAAGGTACCTTGCGTTACGTAGTAAAACCAACAAGAAAATAATCACTATTATTTTTAGCCCCACGGTGGGCGCCAAGCTGTTTACCGTGAAAATAGTAATAACAATTGAATTTGATTTTGTGATTCTAAAAATACGTGATCTATTTTTATGCTAGTTGTTAGGCAGTTGATGCTATGTGAAAGACTTAGAAACGAGATAAGAGTTTAAAAATAAGATGTTAACCAAACCGAGTGGTTGTCGATCGGGGCCTCGAGCTTGCTTATTCGGGGCCTCGGGGCCGAGTCTAATGCCCCGCCAAGGGTAGTCGATAGAGACTAACAGTTATAAATAAATCAATGACGGCTCTTTATGGCCAATAATAAGTAATAAATGAAGAACAATAAATAGCACACAATGAATATAAGTAATAAATGAAGTAATGAGATCAAGAGAATATGTTAGAGAGCAGAGAGAATGTTCTTTTATATTTAGTATTGAGCATCAGGTGTTTGCAAAATGACAAGGATCTCCTTTATATATGAGGGAAAATCCCAACATAGTGCAAATACATTTATTACAAAGATATGGAGATGAGACAGTTAGTTAATGCCATAATGCGGGCTTAGACTAGCCTGACAGACTTTTTTGGCTCTAGCTACACGCCTTGGGAACTCCCCACTTTCGCTCCGTAACCATCAGTCCATACTGCTCCGAGGTCGAGCGTCAATGGCCCTCGAGGGATGAAATGCGACCGTGGTTTTGAGCCTTCGATACGTCGTAACAATAGAAAATTGGACCCTCCAATTTTACCGTATACATATATACTTTGAAAGCATTGAACATTAGCATACTAGTTGAAAAGTTACGTGAAAAAAAAAAGTTGCATCATGGGAGTTGTACAGAAGAGAACTAAGTTTATGTTCTCCCTCCTTAGTGTAGGGTGTATTCTAGAACCACATGCGTAATATGGGTTTATGTCCCCATAGTGAAGACTAGTTATGCCCCCATAGAGCTGGCCAATTTTCTTACATCCCCATAGGGTGGACCAATTATGTCAACTTTACCTGCATAGTGCAAGCTAGTTCAGTGGTCGCTATCAAATCGAGTCTTATATACAATACTGCTCTATAGCGAGGCTAGATCGTTAATGGTAGTCCAACGTGTGTCAGCGTCCGGAAGGAACCCTTATTCTCATGATAGCATCATTATAGGCATATTAAACAAACATTTTGAGTGCAAAACTTCAACATTGGCATATGCACAGCCATTTAGGCCCTTAGTTTCCCAGCTTCAATTTTAGCATATTTTTGGCCCAAAAGAGCACCCCTTTAATTTTAGCAAAGTAAGTTCATACTTGTAGTTGCATTATCGCATGCCACATTTGTATTGGTAAAATATGACTATGCGACGTGGCCAGTGTGATGAGTGACACATAGCAAGTATTTCCTAGACGGCACCTTGTCATCCTTAGTCCCTTGAGAACCCTATCATCTCTTGAACTATTCTTAGTACCTGCGCAGATATGCGGACACTAATCATGTTAAATATTTAAGTTATTTGGATTGTACGTAAATAATCTTAAAATTTATACTTTCTCGATAAATATAGATAATCATTGGATATTAATTACATGAAAAAAATTAACCATTTCTTCTATTTTTCTTTTTTGATATCATTCTTGCCGGTGTCATTTGATCCAAAAAATAGTCAGGAAGCAAAATAATAACTTATATTTATGGCAACACAATCAAATGTTGAGACAATGAATGACTCTTTCGATAAGACTTAACTCTTTTACTACTACTTGAACTCTTATTTGGTGTGTTGATATCTCTTAAAAAATATTTGTTTCTTAAAATTTCAGTTTCTAAAATATTATTTTTCAATAATAATTATTTTTATAATAATATAATTGAAAATATTATTCTTAGTCCAAAACTCATTTTAGTTGGCTATCTAAAAATATAAAAAATTCTTTAGTTAGTGAATTTGTTTTACTCCATTTTGATATTTAACATTAACCATGTTAAATATCTGAGTTATTTGAATTATATGTAAATAACCTTTACATTTAAACGTTCTAAATAATTATAGATAATCGCCAGATATTAATTAAGAAACACTACATAAAAAAAAGACTAACATTTTCTCAATTATCGTAGTGATAATTTTATTTTTGCACTATTCTCATAGGTGTCATTGAAACCTAAAAATAGCCACAAAGTGAAATAACAACTAATATTTATGGCAAAGCACAAAGGTTGACACGATATAAGCGATTCTTTGATTACGACGTGACTCTTATACTACGACTTGAACTCTTATTTGGTATGATTTTATCTTTCAAAAAATATTTCTATTTTGAAATTTCAATTTCTTAAACTTTGTATATATTATAATAATAATTATCTTTATAATGATGCAAGTGAAGATATAATCCTTAATTTAAAATTCACTTTAAATCGGCTATCCAAAAATTTAAATAATTCTTTGGCCGGATTTATTTTAGTATGACTCCACTTTAAGTTTATCGATATCTTTAGCTTCAGAATTTGAATTTTTAATAACCTATATATACAAAAATTTTGTTCTTTGAATCATTAAATGTTAAATTATTTTATTATTATTATAAAACATTCCATATATTATCTTAAAATTGTCAAGTAGTTTATTTTTCGATACCATATTTGGCTTAACCTCAATGCAAACTACTCAAGTTGAAAAAAATATATTTGAAATCGATGAGATTAACTTTCAAATTTTTATACTCAACAAAGATGAAACATAAGAAGAAATTTGTTGTCATCTTTTATTTCTTGTTTTTGGATCTTTCTAACATTTTTTTCAATATTTATTTTCTTTTATCTTATTTTTATGTCATTATTTCTTTTGTTACAAAAAATTAATTTATTTCACTATAAAAGGATGAGTTTTAATAAAAATTGTCTACATATGAACTTTAATTATATTTTTAGTCTTTGGTTGAAATTATTTCATATTTTTCTTTTGGCTTTATCTAATCAACCTAAATAGGTGCTCACCCGACCACTTAAATTAAAAAAATTGAATGATGTGTAATTTATATATAATCTATATATAATATGTGTATAATCGTGTGTTGTCGGTATATCATCTATTTATATTAGCTATAAAAAGTAAACAATAAATATGGCTGAATATTATGTAAATATTCCATAAGATTTCAATTTTTTTGAGTTTACCATGATATAACTTCTATAATAATAATTTTAAAACTCTTTACTAATGTTTAAATTTTTTTATCTTTTTATTATCTTTGAATTTAAAAAGTAAAGATTTTTTTCGAAATAATTTGTTTACATTTTAAAAAAAATATATGTCACGTCATACCAATTCTTTTTTTATATATACTCTTTGTTATACTTAAAAGTCGCTATAGAAACTATCAATTAGAAACCAATTTATCTCTTGTTAAGTTTGAAAAAAAATATTTTACGTAATCTAATGATTCAAAACTAATATTCTTCAATAAAAAAAATATTATACCCTTGCAATATTGGCTTAACTACAGCTAAATGATGAGATTTCCGCTTATACACTTCAATTACTTGAATGTCCTAAATTGAAATTAATAATAACAATTGTATAGCCAAAGTTTTGTTATTTGTTTGATGTTCATTTATGCAAATTGACTCTCCAAACAAATATTATTCAAGAAGAAAAAAGAAACAACTCTTTTTTTTTAATATTGACTGATTTTGTGATGTTTCTTTCTCTAGCATGTATGTTTACTTTATTATATATGTAAGTAGACTTTTATTTTGTTTTGTAATGTAACGACTCGACCAGTCATTTTGAGCTCTAGCGTGTCGTTCAGCAGTTTAAGGCCATGAGCAGCTTCACTTCAGGTATTATGACATGTACGCATGGTCGTAACTGAATTCCGGGAAGTTCGAAGTTGATTTGGAAAGGGAATTCTAATTTCGGAAGCTTTAAGTTGGAAGAATTGACTAAGATTGAATTTTTGAGCAAACGACCTCGTATTCGGGAAGGTTCTAGCAGGTTCGTATGATGATTTCGGACTTGGGCGTATGTCCGGACCGGGTTTTGGAAGACCCGGGAATGTTTCGGCAACTATTGTGCATGTTAGCTTTTTTTGAAAAATCTCATAAGTTTGGATTGAAGTGCATTTCAGGGTTATCAATTCCCGTTTGATATTTCAAGTCTAGGAATAGCTCCGTATGGTGATTCTAGTATTAGGAGTGCGATCGGAAGTAAATTCGGAGGTCCGTAGGTCATTTTGGGGTCATTTGGATAAATATAGAAATTTGAAGATTTTTGGAAAGTTTGACTGATAGTTGACTTTTTGATGTCGGGGTTGGATTCCGATTCCGGAAGTTGGAGTAGGTTTGTAATGGCGAATATGACTTGTGTGCAAAATTTGAGGTCAATCGGATGTGATTTGATAGGTTTAAACACCGAAAGTAGAAGTTTGAAATTTTAGAGTTCATTAAGCTTGAATTGGAGTGCGATTCGTGGTTTTAGCATTGTTTGATATGATTTGAGGCCTCGACCAAGTCCGTAAT
Organism: Nicotiana tabacum; assembly: GCF_000715075.1. Taxonomy (NCBI): domain Eukaryota; kingdom Viridiplantae; phylum Streptophyta; class Magnoliopsida; order Solanales; family Solanaceae; genus Nicotiana; species Nicotiana tabacum. Next base: position 207,301,144 of record NC_134101.1, read on the forward strand.
GTGTTTTGGGGCTGGTTGGCATGATTTATTGGGGTCCCAGGGGCCTCGGGTGGATTTCGGATGGTTAACAGATCAAATTTGGAGTTTCAAGAAGGGCTTCAGCAGCTGATATCTGGTATAACCGCACCTGCGGGGTTTCGGCCGCAGGTGCGGAGCCACAGAAGTGGCCAAAGGAACGCAGATGCGGTTGAGAAGGGAGAAAGCTGGGACAGTAGATGCGGTCAAGTCGCCGCAGAAGCGGGACCGCACCAGCGGAAAACGGAGCGCAAAAGCAAAAATAAGAGGGCTTGGGAATGACCGCAGATGCGGTAATGGGGCCGCACCTGCGGAACCACAGAAGTGATCGGGTGACCGTAGGTGCGGAAGTGGTGGAGGTAGTAAGATCTTTAAAAATCAGGGGGTTGGTCATTTTTCCCCATTTTTCATTTGGTGTGGACGATTTTGGGGAGCTTCAAGTGGGGTTTTTCATCATCAACGACAAGGTAAGCTAACCCCACCTATCTTGAGTTAAATACATTGATTATATGCGGGTTTGAGCTTGAAAATTTGGTAAAAACTTGGGGTTTGAGGGAAAACCTAGAAAATTCATATTTTTGGCATTTGACCACGATTTAGGGTATGAAATTAAGAGAAAATCATATATTTGAGTTTGTGAGTTCATGGGTAAACTTTATCTTTGAAAAATTTCGGAATCCAGGCACGTGGACCCGAGGGAAATTTTGTCAACTTTTCGATCGGGTTAAGAATTGTTATAAATTGGATTGTAATGTGTAATTGAACATATATTAATGGATTTGCATAATTATTGGCTAGTTTTGGGAGCATTGTGCATCGATTCGAGTCTTCGGAAGAGCGTGGAATGCTAGTTATGGACCTTCGGAGCGAGGTGAGTCTTCTTTCTAACCTTGTAAGAAGGAATTGTCCCCATAGGAAATAATTGGTTATGTGCTCCTATTTGTGGGGGCTACGTACGCACGAGGTGACGAGAGTCCGTGCGTAGCTACTAATATGTGTAAGTCCGGGTAGTCTAGTTTCCAAAAGCATGCTATACTTGGAATATCTGTAATCTTATTGACGGTTGAATTGCTTAAATCCTATCGAATTGGTAAATGAATTTCTAAAAGGATTAAACTACATTTTCTTAAATCGTTAAAAGAGAATTGGCTTTTATTTGGATAAATGTTCCCCGATAAATTCTTAATTGGCTGTTTGAGCATCCATTTCTATGTTATTTGCGTCGCATGTATGATTCGCGAGCAGGGTGATTGTTTATTTCAATTTGATCGCGTCGCATATATGATTCGCGAGTGGGGTAATATATGCATCTATGGTTTTCACCATTCGACCCTCGGCAGTGCACATTTTACATCTATGTTGGATCGGGCCGTACGTTCTCGGCATGATTTGCGCATACTTGTATTGCTTGCCTTGAGATTTATCGATATTGATATTTGCCCTCCCTAGGTTGAGATAATTGAAAATTAATAGATTATGAATTCGGAGATTTTTAATATAAAAAGAAACTTTTACATGTTCGTGGCTTATTTGAAATTACTGCCGTTCTTAATAACTCCATGATTACTCGCATTGATAATATATTACTATTGGACCACTAGTAAGTATCGAAGTCGACCTCTCGTCTCTACTTCTTTGAGATTAGACGGGATACTCATTGGGTACACGTTGTTTTCATACTCATACTACACTTGCTGTGCATTTTTGTTGCACAAGTTCATATGTGGCTAGTGGCTTAGTGGCATAGCGGCATTGATGATATAGAGATTTAGGTGAGCTACATTTATCGAGATGACCCGCAGCCAGTAGAGTCCCCTTCAGAGTATTTTACTGTGATTTTCATTTTTGTCCACTTTGTATTCCGGACAGTTACTGTATTTTATTTCATTCCCTAGTAAATGCTCATGCACTTGTGACACCGGATTCTGGGATGATTATGGGGTATCTTGTATTAACTTCTTAACATTCATATTTGATTTGAAACGATTATCTTTTACTGGTAAAATTGAAGGAAAATAATAGTTTTCAAAATTATTAAAACGAGAATTTAATTAAGTATTTTGGTTGGCTTGCCTAACAGCAGTGCCCGGCGCCATCACGACCCTTAGTGGATTTTCGGTCGTGACAACATGGTATCAGAGTACTTGGTTCCCTTAGGTCTCACGAGTCACGAGCGAGTCTTGTAGAGTCTTGCGGATCGGTACAGAGACGTGTGTACTTATCCTCGAAAGGCTACGGGGCTGTTAGGAGCACTTCCCTTCTTGATTCCTCATCATGCGATTTGATTCCTAGGGGCTTATGCCCTTGTTTCCTTCCTACTCAACCTTATGCGACGCGAGTCGCTTGTTATAAATCAAGAATTAAGGAATTGTAATGGTACTGCGGACGTGGTGTGGAATGTTTCACCCGGTATAGTTGATTGGGCTATTGTCATTGCCTTGCAGAAGGATTTTTCTATCATTTTCGCTCGGTAGTTGTGCTTAGAGGCTATGCACAGGTTGCTATAATGCTCACGATTGGTTATCGCATAGTAATGACTTGATAGAACGATACTTGACTATGTGTTGGGGTAGTGAATGATTTGAAAGGAAGCATACTCAGTACATGATTCAGAGATCTGAAATTTCATTTCCGGCAAAGAAAAAGCAATTGGCCTAGGGACATCCAGATTTGGAGTGATGGAGTAACAAAACTTGGTGATTTCAAGTGTGATGGGATTTTCATCTGCAATGTGGTGTCGTCATCCGTGATTGAATGTGTTAAGTTCGCCGGTGATATGGTTTTCTGCAATTCGCCTTTGGGGTAAGATACTGTGAAATAATATTGGAGAAACGACTGTTAGATATCGCGGGGTGCGGTGGTTCTGGATTGAATCGGTGTTTCTAATGTTGATGGCTCGAGAAAAAAGATCTTCGGAGAGGTTTAAAGTTAGTAGCGATTTGTGGGTTTAAGTGTTACGAAGGTAGATTTTATTTAAGGCAACAATTGAGCGGCAAAGTATGAGGAAGGACATGTTGGGAGTGTCAGGCGGTGGTTAAAATTTCTAGAAGGATAAGTATAAGAAGCAAAGGTCGAGTAGTCGATTAAAGGGGTGAGTTCCGCCAAAGTGGGAGAGGGGTGGAGTTGCATATGGGCTTTGCGGTAGGATGACTACGCACCTTAATGAGAGTTTTGAATGATTTGGGAATTTTAGAGATTCGTGATTGGGGCCTACGGATTTAATTTGGAGCATGGGATATTATGCGGCAGGAGATTTGATATAGCGGAAAGGAGCTGCTTGAAGTAAAGAAAGATACAACATAACTTTGAATTGGAAGGATGTTGCCACACATCTAATTGATGTCTACGAGGGGTGATTGAACTTGTGCAGCTAGAGTGAGCTCGGACTCAGGATGGGTTATTGATGTCATAGTGATTGTACCCCGTGCAGTAGCATTGGAAGATGTCGGTACGTATTCCACAGGTGGGTTATTTCTAGTGAGCAAATTGGCGGTCACATGGTTGGCGAAGCTTCGGCGAAGAATTCTATTAGTCATATAGCAAAGAGATCGGTCGTGCGAATGTGGTTGATGATTTAGAGTATAAAAAGGGGTTTCACAGAAAGATTCCGAGAATTTTGGCGGTTGAGTGAGCAAGGTTATGTCAATAAGAGATAAAGAATCCTGGTGAATTCCAGAGTTGTGTAATAGTGGCTTCAAGCTAAGTGGGAGAGTCCCACCGCCTATGATTGGGTTGCATGGTTAACTACTTGCGAGGTTACTGGTTATTAGCATATTGATGGGCTATTTCAGCTACGGGAAAAGAACATAAGTGGTAATTTGAGCAAAGGAATTGTTAAAGGTGTTCTATGGTTGGCCTTATTGGCTCATGTTTAGACTTGGGGAAGGATTCGGGATTTATGCCTTGTATAGATGCGGGTTTCAAGGGAAGTGATTATGCCGGGTGCTTCTCCGATAGGGTATTCATGTGCTAGAAGATTCATGGAGTCGATTATATTCGGGGCCAAGTCAGAGCGGGTGGCTCTCAACAATGGTCCTAGTGAATTCAAAAGTTAAAGTGTGGTGCCTAATGATTTCGAGCCTACAAGTACGGTTAAGAATCAAGCTTTTGTAGCAGCTTATGAGAAGAGGCCCAGAATGTTCTATGATGTTTTGACTCGCAGAGTGGCATTTAGGAGGAAAATTTGAAAAGACTTCGGATTCGTAGAGGAATTTTCAGAATGGGCATACTGGTTGAGGATGCGAATGTGCGCACAAGGGAGGTATAAAATGGTTTGTGGGATTGGAGACAACATGATCTCGTGATTCAAGGTCACTCAGGATGAGTGCGGATGGGGTGTGTTATGTGTTGAATGGAGTTATTATTATTTCTAAGGCAATCAAGGATAAATTGGAAGAAGATAGATTGATTAGCCATAGTTGAATTGGCATATTGGTGGTAGTGATCAGTTCCTGCAGGGGGACCAAGTTATGCAAGTGATTTGTGACGGTACGTGTGAGGCCGGTCGGCCGCCGTAATTGATGTTGTTCAAAAGTATTCTACTGTTATGGCATGTTATGTGTAGGCGGATCCCAGAAGGGCTATGGTGGCTTAGACCACTACTTAGAGATTTGCATATTCCACGGTTATGAGAATTCACATGTGTGTTGCTATGGTTCTCCTGAAGTGAGTTAAGTGTAAAGTTTTTATATGATAAAGTGTTAATCTATTAGTGGTTCCAAAGTTATGATGAAAAACATGTTCGATTGTATATTGGCATGTTGGGTGCAGTGAGTGGTATGGAATTTGAAGTGAGGATCAATGTTGCAGTTCGGTATTGATAAGGATGTCACGAGCTCGGATGAGCAAGAAAGGAATTTCGATGTTTAAGGTAAGTTGGTATTGTCTTCAGCGTCACCTGAGATCGATGTTTTGTGAAAAAGGCTTTGCATCCTGGTTAAGGATTCTTGATTGCTTTTTAGTGTTAGTGCGACCGATGGTTTGGATGTACAGACCTATTATCTGTCACGGAAGGTTGTGGAAGCGTGCCCCACGGGAAGGTTGTATAAGTGTGGCATGTAGTCACTTGATTGATTGAAGAGTTAAACCAAAGTATGAAGATTGTGGTGATGACGTTAAATTGAGAATTGATGCCTGGAGGGCACACGGTTTATTGGGTTGCAGACTATGGAGGATTACTCCTGTTATGATGGTCGTTCTTGTATGTTATGAGAAAAGGGGGGTGATTATGCACCTTTGAAAGCTTATTAGCCTGGTTCAGTGCGATCAGAATCAACTTGAGGTATGTGGATGGATTTAAATGTGAATGAGCTCTATATCAGGACAGATGTGTTCATTTTAGCCGTGCGCACCTTATGGAAGAGTAGTCGGGATGTTATTTCATCGTCAGCTATTTCATGTAATGATGTATTGCGCCGTGTGAGTCATGAGATGCCTTGGTGAATTTCTTATGTGTTGAGGTTCCGCGTATAGATAATGTTATATGAGCAGAATGGATCTTGAGATTCAGATCGTATATCGCACCTCAGTTGTGCTTGAGTTTTGTAGCTTATGGCGCTATATGTCTCCCCAGGGATGGTATTATGCACTTAGCGTGCTTGTGACTGACATTCGGTATTTTGTTGTAATGAGCAATCTGGCTCAGTGTGTATCTCCTTATGTGAATTTTATGAGTGGATCGGGTGGCACGCTGCCATGGGTATGTTGTTTGGATTGGGTTGCACGCCGCAACAGTGTGATGTTGAGTATAATTTCCCGTATCTATTTTTATGTATTTTGTTTCCTATATTTTCTCAGGAAAGCTCATATTAGCTGTGCGCCTGTATCGCATGTATGATTCGCGAGCGGGGATGTCTGTTTAGTTATGTTGACCGCGTTGCATGCGTGATTCGTGAGCGGGGTAATTGGATTTCCTTTTCAGAGTTCGTTTTCCTTTTGTATCGCGTTCGAATTGGTAGCCTATTGGCGCATTGTGGCATCATATGAGACATTTGGTCATGTTTGGGTGGCTTATTGCCTGAGCAGTTCATACTAGGTGAGATGAGATCATTAGATTTAGGATCAGTGCAATCTAATTATATGAAGTATATTACGGAGCTAAGATCATTATTTGGTTCAGAATGAGGTAATGGTTCTTGTCAGAAGTATAGACCCAATGGTTTATCGATTCGGCAGTTGGTTATGAATTTTTACACATCTCTTCCGTCGTGGCAATATTGTAAGAGTTAGAGCAAGACCTATGTATGTCATGAGATGCAATGGGAGCATCAGATTCGTGGAATTTGGACTAATTTGATCAGAAGGTGTTATTGTGGTCCTGTGAGTAAAATGGTGCAAGGTGTGAATTCAGCAAAAATTGTGTAGTCATGTTTGGGTACAGCGTGTAGTGATTGATATGGTGATTGTATGTTGGAAACAGTCCTGGCAGAGAATTCTAGATGTTGGAATTGGGCTCTAAGCTTATTTTCTTGAAAAAAATAGAATATCATCAGATTGATCGAGCTAATGTGCTCGACTGAGTTGTGGTAGCACGGGTAGGTACACGAGGTGTTAAACAGTGATTTTGGACAACTCCAGCACAGTTCTTAGCACGTTCGAGGACGAACGTATGTTTAAGTGGGAGAGAATGTAACGACCCGACCGGTCGTTTTGAGCTCTAGCGCGTCATTCAGCAGTTTGAGGCCATGAGCAGCTTCACTTCAGGTATTATGATATGTACGCATGGTCGGAACTGAATTCCAGGAAGTTCGGAGTTGATTGGGAAAGAGAATTCTAATTTCGGAAGTTTCAAGTTGGAAGAATTGACTAAGATTGAATTTTTGACTAAACGACCTCGGATTCGGGATTCGAATGTTCCAGCAGGTTTGTATGATAATTTCGGACTTGGGCATATATCCGAACCGGGTTTTGGAAGACCCGGGAATGTTTCGGCACCTATTGTGGAAGTTAGCATTTTTGGAAGAATCTCATAAGTTTGGATTGAAGTGTATTTTAGGGTTATCAATGTCCGTTTGAGATTCCGAGTCTACGAATAGCTCCGAATGGTGATTATGGTGTTGGGAGCACGATCGGAAGTAAATTCGTAGGTCCGTAGGTTATTTTGGGGTCATTTGGCTAAATATAGAAATTTGAAGGTTTTTGGGAAGTTTGACCAAGAGTTGACTTTTTGATGTCGGGGTCAGATTCCGATTCCGATAGTTGGAGTAGGTTCATAATGGCGAATATGACGTGTGTGTGAAATTTGAGGTCAATCGGACGTGATTTGATAGGTTTAAACACCGAAAGTAGAAGTTTGAAATTTTAAAGTTCATTAAGCTTGAATTGGAGTGTGATTCGTGGTTTTAGCTTTGTTTGATATGATTTGAGGCCTCGAGCAAGTCCATAATGTGTTTTGGGATTGGTTGGCATGATTTGTTGGGGTTCCGGGTGGATTCCGAATGGTTAACGGATCAAATTTTGAGTTTGAAGAAGGCCTTCAGCAGGTGGTATCTGGTATAACCGCACCTACGGGGTTTTGGCCGCAGGTGCGAAGCCGCAGAAGCGGCCAAAGGAGCGCAGATGCGATGGAGAAGGGAGAAGGCTGGGACCGCAGATGCGGTCAAGTCGTCGCAGAAGAGGGACCGCACCTGCGGAAGACAGAGCGCAAAAGCGGAAATAAGGGGGCCTGGGAAGGACCGCAAATGCGGTGGGGCCGCACCTGCGGAACCGCAGAAGCGGTCGGGTGACCGCAGGTGCGGAAGTGCTGGAGGCAGTAAGATCTTTAAAAATCGGGGGGTTGGTCATTTTTCCCCATTTTTCATTTGGTGTAGACGATTTTGGGGAGCTTCAAGTGGGCTTTTTCATCATCAACGACAAGGTAAGCTAACCCCACCTATCTTGAGTTAAATACATTTATTATGTGCGGATTTGAGCATAAAAGTTTGGTAAAAACTTGGGATTTGAGGGGAAACCAAGAAAATTCGTATTGTTGGAATTTGACCACGATTTTTGGTATGAAATTAAGAGAAAATCATATATTTGAGTTCGTGAATTCATGGGTAAACTTTATCTTCGAAAAATTTCGGAATACGGGCACGTGGGCCCGAGGGCAATTTTGTCACCTTTTCGATCGGGGTTAGGAATTGTTATAAATTGGATTGATAAGTAATTGAACATATATTAATGGATCTGCATAATTATTGGCTAGTTTTGGGAGCATTGTGCATCGATTCGAGTCTTCGAAAGAGCGTGGAATGTCGGTTATGGACCTTCAGAGCGAGGTGAGTCTCCTTTCTAACCTTGTAAGAGGGAATTGTCCCATAAGAAATAATTGGTTATGTGCTCCTATTTGTGGGAGCTACGTACGCACGAGGTGACAAGAGTCCGTGCGTAGCTACTAATATGTGTAAGTCCAGGTAGTCTAGGACCCAAAAGCATGTTATACTTGGAATATCTGTAATCTTATTGACAAATGAATTGCTTAAATTCTATCGAATTGGTAAATGAATTTCTAAAAGGATTAAACTTCATTTTATTAAATCGTTATTGATACCCAATTTTTCCCTATGTATTTTTACATGCAAATACTTCCAAAATAGCATATATATGCATATATAAGTATGTCCAAGTATTTTAATAATTTTCTTAATTTCTAAAAGACTTTTAAACTGATTTATTGTCCATTTTAGCAGTACAAAAACCAATAATTATTCCCAAAATTATCATTTCGGTGAATAACTTACTTTATTCTCATATTTATATCAAAATATAGCTAGGGTAATTTTTATACATCTTTTACCAATTTATTTGGTATTTTAAAAGCTAAATTGCATATAATTGCAATTTTAACCTATTTTAAGATTAATAGCATTTTATAATTATGAAATTGGTTCCAATATTTTTAAATTAATATTTATATATTATTAATTGACTCAGTGCTTTTAATTTATTTTCAAAAGTCATTTTTACTATTTTTATAAAATAAAAGGGGAAAAACTGGCTATTTAAAATCTGGCCCTATTTCATTTCAATTATAGCCCAAATTTATCCCCCTAATTGACCTAATTTTGAATCCAAACGGACTGGCCCAATTTCTATTTAACCCGACCCCTGACCCGTTTATCCAACCCGCCCAGCTCCTTTTTTTAATCCAGGCCGTTGATCATTTTGATCAACGACCACGAATTTTCCTTTCCTTTTTTAATCCGCCCACACCCCTAACTCTACCTCATTTTCTTTCTATCATCCACCTCTGAATACCCTCCCTCTCTCAAACTCTCTCGAAGGTTCTTGAAACCCTAACCGTCTTCTACCATTTTTAACCTCAATCTCACCAGAATCTATGGCCTCTCAGGCCATGGATGGTCTATACTCACCTCCCTCCTCTCTTAAACGCTTGGTGTTCTAAGTTTCGAGGTCTGACCTCAATGGTGTCCGTTTAGATCTTCTCCGATTCAAGGTTCTATGGCCCCTCCGGCCTTGCTCTAGCGTATCCAAGCATTTTGAGCCTGGTTCTAACCTATCCAACTCAGATCGGACCTTTTCCAAGCCTTTCTCATTCTAGGGTTCTTCTGAAACCCTGACTACTCGAGGTTCTCTCTAATTTTTTTCTTAGATCTGTCACGTATCTATGCTCTACTTGGGTTTTTAAACGGTTTTTCCAATTTTTCTTTCAAAAATTATCTTTTTAAAACCATTTCTCTTCGATTTAGGGTTTTCTGAAAGGTTTAAAAATGTTTCTCCGACTTTTCTTTTTCTTTCTTTGTGTGTATTTGTCTCCACTGTGCTCATATGTTTCTGTCCTTTTACCACACATATGGTTCTACCGATTTCTTATACTTTCCTACTACTATACATGTTCTTCTGTGCTTTCTATTGTTTCATTTTTCTACTGTGTTTCTACACCATGCTAGCATGTTCATCCTGCTGTGTTTTCCTATATGTCTCGTTGACCTTTGTTTGAGTTCCCTTTAAATATGTTTCTTCTATACTATCTATTTTCTCTTCTGAACCCTGTTTAAGTCCCTTCTAAAAGGTTTTTCTTAAACATGTTCCCTCTACTCTCACTATGCTTTGAATCAGTTTCTTCACTCTGTTGTTTCAAACTCGCTATTGCATCTTTTTGTTTTCTCATGAGTCTATGAAAGAGACCTCTGAGCCTGTTTCAATTATTTGCCTCCTCATCTCTGTGTCTGATTCGAATTGGGAAATCCTAGAATTTGGGGGTTTTGGGGAGTTTTGATCTTGTGTTTGGACTAGGGTTCTATTTTGGAACCCTTGACTCTTTCAGACTCATCCTGAGTCTGTGAACTAAGTTTGAATTTCTTTGTTTACGAATCTGAACTTTCTCTTCTATGCTAGACTCTTCTACTGATTAGCATGACAGTTCTTCGTGCTTAAGCATGGTTGTATGTTTTTATATGTATGATGAATTCTTTCTTCCGAAAAGGTTTTCCAACTTATGATTGATTCAGAATCCTTTTTTTAGGTTTGATTGATTATTACTGATCTTCCTTAAGTAAAACCTTTCTTCACCTTTTCTGACTGGATTCATTCATACCAAAATTCAGACTTTCTGATTTACTAGCTGTTAATTGATTTCCTTTCCTTATTTGCACAAACGGTGTGCTACCAGACTTTTGCCTTAAATAATCTCTGTGTATTTACCCTTCTTGTACTACTTTGGAAAAGGTTTTGATCAATCCCTTTCCTTAATTATTTTACCCGTTTGAAATCAGAATCCCTCAATTAAAGGGGAACTTTTTTAATTGATTTATAAAACTATTCTCCTGCCTTATTCTGCTTGCCTTCTACACTATAAAAGGGGCACGACTCCTTTCTCACCAACACACTCTCAATTTAACACTTTTATACTACTCAAGTATCATAGTTCTCTAATCATAGCATTCTGACTATTTCCTTGCACTTTGGCTTCACAAGACTACTGCTTTCTTTTCTTGTTTCCCTGAAACTGGTATTTCTAGTTTGATTTTCAGCCTCATCCCAATGTGTTTATTTTACAGCTTCTACATCCCTATCTGCTTTACTGCCTATGTTTAATGTTAATTAGCATATGTTTCAACTGTGAATCTCTGCACCCCTGTCCCCTTCTATGTGTTTGAGTTGAAGTTCAGAACATGGCAACATCCAAGTTGTTGCTCATGTCTGGAGTTAATCCCTTAGGGGATCCTAACTCCCAAACAATGTGGCTAACATGCTGGTTGGGGTGTGCCGACACTCCAATTGCTAGGTATGACCACTAGCTTGTCTTGGCTTTCCCCCAGAATCCCCTCTCTGCACTTACACACTCTCTTAGATTCTAAGTTCTGCCCTCTCTTATGAGACTTGCTTTGGGACCCTGAGTTCCCTCTGAACTTGGACATTCGAGGGCTAGCCCTTCCACACTGCACTATAACTCAATTCTACAATATATTTGGGTGTAAGCACTGCCCGGAGTCCACTTGGGACTCTTAGAGAACTCTTACACATCCCAAATAAGAGAAAGGCTTTGAAAATTTGATCTTCGGAGTTGGTTTACTTTATGCTTCAGACAGAAGTCTGAATCAGGCTCTCCTTGGTCGGAATTTTAAGTTTCTGATGTAATTTTTATACATTTTCTCGGGCTGTAATAATTTGTAATAACTTATGGGGGTTTTAATGAAAAATGGAGGGTCAATCATGCATGCAAAGGGGGTAGATATCATGTTCATGGGGAGTTGTTATATTTCTATACTCATATCCTGCTTACAGCTGTCGCTTCTGCATTTCATATGTAGAAACCATGTCTATAGGTTTCTGCACTTCTGCATTTCATAGAAATCATGTCTATAGGTTTTTGCATTTCATATAGATTCTATGTCTGTAGGATCTGCATTTTCACGTAGAAACCATGTCTATAGGATCTGCATTTTCACGTAGAAACCATGTCTATAGGATCTACATTTTATATAGAAAACATGTCTATAGGTTCTGCATTCCCAAACGCTGCATATCATATAGATAACATACCGATAGGACTTCCTGAATTCTGTATATGCATCTATCACTAGGCAAACAGTTTATAGGTTTAAATAATAGTCAGCATTCTAGATACCATGCCTATAGGACTTCTACACTTCTATAAACGTTTAAAATCAATAACGCATAGAAAGCATGCCTATAGGAGTAATCAACCAAATCTGAATCGTCTATCTCGCTTATAAGTCTAAAAATCAGTAGTAGCATTGCTTAATATTTGCAGAACTTATGTTTTCTGTAACTAATAAGTCCTCTTCTCTAGAATCAGTATACTTCTGCATTAATAGATATCATGCCTATAGGTTTCACCTAAGCAAGCCATAAGGTAAATTAGCTAGCTGAATCAGACTTCGTTAATTACAACCAGTAGGCAGGTCTGATTCGGATTTCTTATCTGAAGTACGTAATAAATCAGTTTGCCTCACCTTTTTTAGTTTAATTAGACCATAATCAGTACGTGCAAGACATGCTAAACAATCTGTATTTAAGTTGAGGAGGCCTGTTTGAGGCTTTAACTGTTATATGCTTCCCCATAACTGCTCTACGTGTTTTTGATTGTCGCCTTAGATTTTGTCCTTTTAAACCCAAAATCCCAAATCTCCCTTCCCTTTAGGACTAGTAGTCCCAAATGCCTCCGGGACTGATAGGATCGGGGCAGGTAATAGCATGCAATAAGTAACGAAACCATTTCGCGCTTTAATACCTTAACGGGGTGGGAAAGGGTAGATATGGATATGATGACTAGTGCGTTAATACCACGTGTAACCCCTCTTTTGAGGAGTAATTGCCGGGTATTGCATTGATATGATCCATATTATTTGTAAACCTAGGACCCCCCTCCTTTTTTCTTACTTGTTTGCTTTATTTTAGAACTCTTTTAACTACTTCAACTTAAGCTTTTCTCTATTTTCTCTCAACTTCAACTACTTGCAACCATTATGTGAAAACCCTCTGTGAATTGGAAACCCTTACATGTCTATTTGTTGTTAGCACTTAAAGTCACAATTATAGCATGGCCGAAAACCACACTAGTGGATCTCGAGGGGTGCCTAACACCTTCCCCTCGAGATAATTTCTAGCCCTTACCCAATCTCTGGTTTTCTTAATCAAAATCCTTCTTAGTGTCCTAATGCACTTTAATCATTAGGTGGTGACTCTTCATTCCAAACCCAATTCCCAAAAGGGAACGAGTTGTCCTCTCAAATGTCATAAACCCGATTTCACGAGAAAAAGGGGGCGCGACAGCAAGGCGACTCTATTGGGGATACCTTTTAGGCTTTTACCATTTCATGCTATTTGTGACTTTATGCTACTTTACATGTCTTTATTTAATGCCTTTAAATATTTATTTCCCTTCTTCTACTACGAAACTGACTTGGCTCTTTGTTTCTTTCCTTTATTTCTTTACTGCTTTCCTTTACTGCTTTCCTTCATTACCGTTGTAAATTCTGAGGATTTATTGTAATTATTACTTTATGAACGTGCAAATACGTGACAACTTGTTTAATTATTGTAACTGCATATTCAACATCATATTCCACTCGTGCCAAACAAAATACCATAACAACACTTATAATGAGTGGTTGCGCCCTTCCGATATTATCACCCCTTAAATCCGGCAAAGGCATATTGCGGTAAAACCAGTTGATCAACGTTGTAGTCGACGGTTCCGTATCTTTCCCTCTTGAGTTGTCCGCTCAAGGGTACCAATCTAATACCCCATAGAAACCCTACTCTGTTTAATTGTGCATGCATCATTGTCAAATCTAGCCGAGTCAGTTATGTTGTCCGCATAATGACTCTTTAAGATAACCTTGTCCAAAGTCCACTGGGTTTCCTTGAAACCCAAACGGACACTACCACGTTCTATGCATTTATTTGGAGAACTAAATGCTTCTTATGCCGATTATTGTTATTTAATAGTCGAGTCTGGTGGGGGTAAGCGCCTAACACTTTTGCCTTGCAGAAAATAAGGCACGAAGTCCCCAGATTCGGCATGGTAACCAACATCCACCCAAGATTGCTAAGCTGGTGGAGAGATCTTCATTCTAGTGATCAGACGTTTGTCCGAAAATACCTAGGAAATCTACCTTCCCTCCTGAAGATCCAACCCAACAATGAGATTATTGAAGCTGCTACCCTATTCTGGGATTGCGATAGGTCTGTGTTTTGCTTCAGGGAGATTGAGATGACACCCATGCTAGAGGAAATAGGAGGACTAGCGGGTATACCATGGGAAACTCCGGGTCATGTAATGCTAGAAAATCGCAAAGGTAGAGGTTTTCTCAAGATGATGGGCCTAAAGAAGAATCCATACTTAACCTGTTTGAAGGAGTCCTATATTCCCTTTGATTATTTGTACGAGAGGTACGGTCACAGCAAATCTTACCGTACTTATCCTGATGAGTTCGCCCTCACGTCGTTAGGGCATATTCACCGAAGAGTCTTTGTCTTCATGTTCTGCTTCTTGGGGATGATAGTGTTTCCAATGAAGAAGGCTAGGATCCATACCAGGTTAGCCAAGGTCTCCAAAACCATAATGGAGGGAATTGGTGGGCAACCATTTAGCATAGTGCCTATGATCGTTGCAGAAATGTGTCAAGCCCTGGAAAAATGTCAACAAGGAGCCAAACACTTCAAGGGTTGCAACTTGCTACTCCAACTCTGGGTCATGGAGCACCTCCAAAAAGGCGAGTATCGACAAGAGATTCAGTGTAGGGACTGGGACGATCATATAGCCTTCCATCAACAAAGGCGAATGAACTACATGCCCAACATGTTTGCTCAGCCAGAAGATGCCAAGGGATGGGTGGAGCTGTTTGAAAATCTGACTGAGGATCAAATACAATGGATGTTCGAGTGGTACCCTATTGAAGAGTTCATCGCCCGATCCAGGGATGTACCATTTTTGATACTGAATGGTTTGATAGTAACCTACCCTTATGTCCCTCTTTGGGTTATGAGACAGGCTGGTAGGAAACAGGTTATACCAAGGGTCGACAAGATGAGTCACTTCTGGGCCGACTTCCAAGCTAATAACAGTCCTTATAAGTGTCAAGCTCAGCATATGTGGCATTGCAAGATCATCATGGGGAAAGATACTATCGAGCCAGATAGATACCATGTTGGCTGCACCCCATACTATTCAGGATGGCTGGAGGAAAATCACAATCGTCTGGGCCAACCTGGATTTGTTCGAGGTCAGAGAATCATCAATGAAAGGGCTGAAGCACAGGTCAAATACAGCCAACTACGCAAGAGGATTCGGGAATGTGAAAGCGAACACCGCGAAATTCATGAAGCCCACCAATAGTTGATTGAAGAATGGAAGACATGGTTGTCAGCGCCAACAAACGACTAGGATACTTGGAACGGGGTCTAGTGGAGTTGGAAAGGAAATTCATCAAGAGGATCGAGGATTGCCAGAATGCTGAGGGAAACAAAGGTGAACACCTGGCTAAAGCCTACTTGCTGCTGGGACTTCACGAGCTGGTAAAGCTGTTCGATGGAGCCAAAGATGCCGAGTTTGGGGAAGCTCCTTCTGGGACCAAATAGATTGGAATTTACCTTTTCGTTTTATGAATGTAATAAGGACAATGACCATTAGTGACATTTTTATCTTCTGTTATTTAGTGTCGTTTTGGGATTCGTCTTATTTTTATCAATAAAATGAGGCATTTAGCATTACAAGTTCTCCAAATCAACTTGTCTCTAGGCCTACCTCAGGCACAACGAGGCTCCCAAATTAGGACACGACTTACGTTCTTGAACTACGTGTTTAAATATCGCAACGTTTTTTTTCATAATCCTCACTGACTTGTTACCCTTTTGTTTTTATTTTTGCTTATTTATTCCCCTCCCCCAAGGTTAGTTCGTGCACTCTGGCATCGTCATCATATTCCACAAGATCAAAGGGTCTTCCACCCACTCCTTCTCCAAGTCCTGTCAAAAACAAGAACAAAGAAAAGATGGAGGATCTGAACAACTCAACTGAACGGGTAGAGGTCACTCATGTTACTCAGGTCTCCAAAGAAAGTACATCCCAACTCGAGCAAAAACTGTTGAAATTTCAGGAGGAACTTGATTAGGTCCGGATCTTGGCGAGCTTATCATTTTCCCTGACCACCCCAGATGTCAATTTTCCCGACGCTCAGAACCCCACACCTCCACAAAAACATCCTAATACCATAAAACTATCCCACTCCTCAACACCACTGCAACACCTGTCATACTTCCAACAATACTCCACTGCTCATCCCAGAACCGGTGAACTTCACAAATGACCATTTCCACACTCATAACACCCCCATCTACGTGGAAACCATGCCACACTCCACCTAACCCATTTCAAGCACACCCGAGTCTGATGATAAAGACTCACTCATCAGGAGTCTGGCTGAAAAGCTTAAGAAATTGACTAGCCGAATTCAGGGTGTCGAAGGAAGGAAAGGAATTGAGGGGCTAAACTATGAAGATCTCTGCATACAGCCCGATGTTGAACTGCCCGAGGGGTACAAACCTCCGAAGTTCGAGATGTTCGATAGTACAGTAGATCCAAGAGTTCATTTGAGAACATATTGCCACAAGCTAGTCAGAGTATGAAAAGACAAAAGGATCCGCATGAAACGTTTCATGAGGAGTCTGAAGGGAGATGCTCTGTCTTGGTACATTAACCAAGATCAAAAGAAGTGGTCGAACTAGGTAAGCATAGCGTCTGATTTCATGGACAGGTTCAGGTTCAACACAGAAAATACGCCATATATGTTCTACATCCAGAACCTAAAGAAGAAACTTGCGGAGACATTCCGCGAGTATGCTACTCGTTGGAGATCAAAAGCTGCTAAGGTCAGACCGTCTTTAGAAGAAGAACAAATGAATAGGTTTTTCGTCCGAGCTCAAGACCCACAGTACTATGAAAGGTTGATGCTGATTGAAAGCCAGAAATTTTCCGACATCATCAAGCTAGGTGAGAGGATTGAGGAAGGAATCAAAAGTGGTATGGTCACAAACTTTGAGGCTTTGCAGGCTACCAGCAAAGCTCTATAGTCTGGTGGCATGACCAAGAATAGGGACGTGAGCGACGCGATGACTGCAGAGAGAACCAAGTCCCTTATCAAATACCAAACCTACCCGATGCCTCCACTCACATATTAACCTACCCCAAATTACCAAGCATCTTCGCCCTCTTACCAAGCTCCACCTCCAACTTACCTATCACCTCCACCGCCCACATATCAGCCTACTTCACCCAGATATTCCCAACCCGCACATGTCTACCAAGTGTACAATACTCAACCCTCTCACTATCAATCACCTCTCACTCGCCAAAACATTCCTAGACCCCGACCAAATTTCGACCACAGACCTTCCAAACAGTATACCGCCATTGCCGAACCAATTGACCAGTTGTATGAAAGGCTCAAAGCTACTATTTCTATCACCCCCATTCCCGCTATAACTCCTGAAAACCCTTCCCAATGGGTCAATCCTAATAAATCATGTACATACCATTTCGGCATGAAAGGGCATACCATTGATGAATGTTGTTCTCTGAAAGATAAGATCCAGGCACTGATCGATAACAAGATTATTATGGCAAATGAGCCTGCTCCAAATGTCCGCAACAACCCTCTGCCCTACCATAAGCGTGAATGCATTAACATAATTGAGATAGAGTATGATTGGGACCCCAAGGGATCTATCAGATTAATCGCAGAAGGTGACGAGCCAAAGAAACCAATAGTCACCCTTAATCTAATTGTAGTCCAGATACAGCCTTCTGGGGACACCAAATTGAATATGTCCATACCACTTGAGTTTGAAGTGCCCTCTTCTGCAAAGACGCCAGCACCGATTGAGGTCGAGTTTGGGTCTCCAGCAAATGCACCTACACCATTTGAAGTTGTTGTGTTACCTTCCAAAACACCTACTCCATTTGGAGTAAAAGTGCCCATTCCGATAGCAATGTTGGCTATAACCCCATTCCATACAAAGGCCATCCCTTGGGACTACACAGTTGAGGCAAGAAGGAAAGGGAAAACCAAATCCGGAGAAGCAGGTGCGGCACAGGGTATGACAAGAACCGGCAGGGTTTATACTCCGGAACATTTGGCTGGGCCAAGCAATTAAAACTCTGGTCGGCCGACCATCACTGAAATCGGGCCTGATGATCTCTGGAGGAAGATACAAGCAAAGGAGTACTCAGTCATTGATCAGTTAAACAAAATACCGGCATAGATCTCTATCCTAGACTTGCTACAAAGCTCCGATGCACATAAGAATGCCTTGTTGAAGGTTTTGAGTGAGACATATGTACTAAGCAACATCACTGGAAGAGAAATGGTAGGGCAGGTATTAGAGAGTCACAAGATCACTTTTCATGAAGATGAGTTGCCACCAGAAGGGTTGTGTCACAACAAGGCGCTGCACATCACTGTGCAATGCGAGGATTATTTTATCACCAGAATCCTGATTGACGGAGGGTACAGCCTTAACATTTGTCCGTTGTTAACACTAAGGACATTTGGAAAGGGGCTGCATGAGATCAAGGACGGGGCCATCAATTTCAAAGCTTTCGACGGTTCCCAAAGGTCCACTATTGGGGAAATTAGCTTGTGTTTGCAGATGGGTCCTACTTGGTTTGATGTTGAATTTCAAGTAATAGACGTGCCAGCATCCTACAACTCGCTTTTGGGACAGCCTTGAATTCATGCCGCTGGGGCTGTAGCATCAACCCTACATCAAGTAGTGAAGTTTGAGTGGAATAACCAAGAGGTGATCATTCACGGCGACGGTAGCAATCCCATATACAGTCTCCAAACCATCCCAGCGATCGGATGTAGAAGTAGGATAGGCGGAGAGACCTATCACCACATCGAGCGAGTCAAATTCGTTGATAAGAACAAATGGTGGGACAACAAAATCGAAAGCATATTGAACTGGAGCGGATATGAACCTGGCAAGGGACTTGGCAAGAACCTCCAAGGAATCACCAAACCTATCAAGCTGAAGAATCATGGCACCACTTTCGGTCTAGGATACGAGTACACTTAGGAAGAGTTAAACAACTGGTCGCCACCATGGCACGACCCTTACTACCCACTAAAGCAGCCGATACCCCATTTGGAACAAACTTTCCAGTCAGCCGATGTTATATATGGGTTGGAAGAAGAGGAAGCACTGGCACTAATGAGGAATTTATTCGTGGAAAATGATGACATGGATTGTTATGTCATTTTCAAGGAGGATGGGGAGGAAGGCCCTTCCATGCAGGTTGTAAGCCGAGGAGCATGCCTCAACAATTGGACCATCAGAACCACCAGAGCCCAGAAAGCCTAGGGGTAGCAAGGCTGAACAAAGCATCATGCACTATCTTTCATTTTTACTAGTTGATTTTCCTTTCGCATTTTTGAATTTTCGCAATAAGATCTTCAATATTCAAAACAGTTATGGAATTTAGCAAAACATTTTCTCTATAAATCTTACTCTTATTATTTTTCTCTCATTACTTTACTCATACAGCATTACTATTACTTATTTTGATGAACCAATGACTGTGACATGCAACAAGACAATGCAAAAAATAGACATATATTCAGAGGAAGATGACATACCAGGATAGATTGTTAAAGAGGTTGAAAATTTTGAGAACAGACCTAAGTCCAAAGAATAAGAGAACGTCAAAGAAATGAGAATCAGTGTCCACTTATCGCTATCAGCAAAGAAGGAATACACATAATTTCTAAGGGAATATGAAGACATATTCGCTTGGTCGTATGATGACATGACTGGTCTGAGTACATCTATTGTGGCTCACAAACTGCCAACCGATCCAACATCTTTTTCGATAAAGCAAAAGCTCAGAAAGTTTAAGCTAGACATGAGTCTGAAAATGAAGGAAGAAGTCACTAAGCAAGTCAAAGCCAAGGTTCTCAGGGTAGTAAAATACCCAACATGGTTAGCCAATATTGTGCCAGTACCAAAGAAGGATGGGAAGGTCAGAGTCTGTGTCGACTATCAGGATCTCAACCGGGCCAGTCTGAAAGACGACTTCTCCTTGCCGAACATACACATCCTAATCGACAATTGTGCCAAGCATGAGTTGCAATCATTTGTAGATTGCTTCATTGGATATCATCAGATCTGGATAGACGAAGAAGATGCTGAGAAAACGGCTTTCATTACGCCGTGGGGAATGTACTGTTACAAGATGATGTCGTTCAGCTTGAAAAATGCAGGGTCCACCTACATGAGGGCCATGACTACCATTTTTCATGATATGATACATAAAGAGATCGAGGTGTATGTAGATGATGTCATCATCAAAACCAAGAAAGCCACTGATCACATGGAAGATTTGAGGAAGTTCTTCAACAGACTAAGAAGGTACAACCTGAAACTGAATCCCGCGAAATGTGTATTTGGGGTTCCTGCCGGAAAACTACTTGGGTTCATTGTAAGTCGCCAAGGAATAGAACTAGATCCATCAAAGGTCAAATCCATTCAATAATTGCCACCGTCAAAGAACAAAAAGGATGTGATGAGTTTCCTGGGAAGACTTAACTACATCAGTCGGTTCATAGCTCAATCTACTATCATCTGTAAGCCAATCTTTAAGATGTTGAAGAAGGACGCTGCTACCAGGTGGACTGATGACTGCCAAAGGGCCTTCGACAGAATCAAGGAGTACCTGTCAACACCGCCAGTTTTAGTCCCACCCGAACTAGGTTGACCCCTATTACTCTACCTTGTAGTGCTAGATGGGCGTTCAGTTGTGTTCTTGGGCAAGATGATGAAACGGGGAGGAAGGAGCAGGCCATCTACTATCTTAGCAAGAAATTCACCTCTTACGAGGTCCGGTATTCTCTATTAGAACTCACCTGTTGTGCTCTAACTTGGGTAGCTCAGAAGTTGAGGCACTATTTCTGTGCCTATACCACGTATCTCATATCAAGGATGGATCCGTTGAAGTACATCTTTCAGAAGCCCATGCCCACTGGCAAGCTAGCCAAGTGTCAAATCCTGCTGAGTGAATTCGACATTGTCTACGTAACTCAGAAAGCAATCAAGGGACAGGCTTTGGCAGATCATCTTGCTGAGAATCCCATGGACGGAGAATACGAACCCTTAAAGACGTATTTTCCTAATGAAGAGATATCATTCATAGGAGAAGACATTGCAGAATCATGTGATGGTTGGAGAATGTTTTTCGATGGAGCAGCAAATTTCAAAGGAGTTGGCATAGGAGAAGTCCTAGTGTCAGAAACCGGTCAGCATTATCCGGTGTCTGCTAAACTCAGATTCCCTTGCACCAACAACTTGGCTGAGTACATGGCCTGCATCTTGGGACTCAAGATGGCCATTGACATGAACGTCCAAGAGTTGCTAGTGATCGGGGATTATGACTTGCTTATACATCAGGTTCGAGAAAAATGGGTGACCAAGAACTCCAAGATACTCCCTTATCTACATCATGTGCAAGAGTTGAGAAAGAGGTTCACAAAGACAGAATTCCAGCATGTCCCCAGGGTCCAGAATGAATTTGCCGATGCATTGGCTACTTTATCATCCATGATACAACATCCAGACAAGAACTTCATTGATCCTATTCCGGTAAAGATCTATGACCAGCCAACTTACTATGCTCATGTTGAGGAAGAAGCAAACGGAAAGCTTGGTTTCACGATATCAAGGAATACTTGGCAAAAAGAGAGTACCCAGAACTCGCAAACACTACTCAAAAGCGCACACTTTGAAGGTTGTCTAACAATTTCTTTCACAACGGAGGAATCCTATATAGGAGGACTCCGGATCTGGGATTACTAAGGTGTGTCGACGCAATGGAAGCATCTAAATTGCTAGAAGGGATCCATGCCGGAACCTGCGGTCCGCATATGAACGGCTTTGTCTTAGCAAAGAAGATACTCTGAGCTGGTTATTTTTGGATGAAAATGGAAACGGACTGCATCCAGTATGTCCGAAAGTGCCACTGCTGTCAGATATATGCAGATCTGATAAAGGTGCCTCCAAACGAGCTTAATACAACAAGCTCACCATGGCCGTTCGCCGTCTGGGAATGGATGTTATTGGACCAATCGAACATGTCGCATCAAACGAGCACAAGTTCATCCTAGTGACAATTGATTATTTCACCAAATGGGTTGAAGCAGCATTGTACAAGGCAGTGACTAAGAAAGTCGTGGCAAACTTTGTCCGCGACCGTATCGTTTGTCGGTTCGGAATTCCAAAATCAATTATTACTGACAATGGTTCCAATCTCAATAGTGATTTGATGAAATCCATGTGTGAAACCTTCAGGATCAAACACAAGAATTCTACAACCTACAGACCTCAGATGAACGGAGTCGTAGAGGCCGCCAATAAGAATGTCAAAAAGATAATAAGGAAAATGATAGAGAAGCATAAGCAGTGGCACGAGAAGTTATCATTTACTTTATTGGGGTATTGCACCACAGTCCGCACATCAACCGGGGCAACTCCCTATATGTTGGTTTATGGTACAGAGGCGGTCATTACTGCCGAGGTAGAAATTCCTTCCTTGAGGATCATACAGGAAGCAGAACTCGACAATGCAGAATGGGTGAAGAGTCGTTATGAGCAGCTAGCTCTTATAGATGGAAAAAGAATGAACGCAGTTTGCCATGGTTAGCTTTATCAGAATAGAATGTCCAGAGCCTTCAACAAAAAAGTCAAGCCGAGACAATTCACACCGGGGCAGCTAGTGTTAAAGAAGATTTTCCCGCATCAGGATGAGGCCAAAGGGAAGTTCTCTCCCAACTGGAAGGGTCCGTACATGGTCCACCGGGTTCTAACAGGAGGAGCCCTCATACTTGCAGAAATGGACGGAGAAGTTTGGCCAAAGCCGATCAATTCAGACGTAG
Organism: Nicotiana tabacum; assembly: GCF_000715075.1. Classification (NCBI taxonomy): domain Eukaryota; kingdom Viridiplantae; phylum Streptophyta; class Magnoliopsida; order Solanales; family Solanaceae; genus Nicotiana; species Nicotiana tabacum. The sequence continues at coordinate 207,324,054 of NC_134101.1, forward strand.
ACAAGCGATACTGTGTGTAACCTTTATGCTTTCCTTTATGATGTAATTTGAACTACGCCTGAACTGATTCCCGTTTAAGAGGGGATACGTCACAATGCAATAAAATTTTCATTCCTCCCCCCTCCACAATTGGAAACTGGGGCAGAATTTTGAGGAGGACCCTCAAAATTCCGAAGCCAATTTCAGCCATTTACCGCAAGCAGCCGTCAAAAGTACTAGATCAGTAAACTGGGGCAGAATTTTGAGGACGACCCTCAAAATTCCGGAGCAAGAGAGGTTGCAATGTCTTGAACCACGTCGCAGTCGTCGGTTCATCTAAAGAAAACTATTTATGTTATATTTTTACTAAATCATGCATGTCTATTATCAAAATTGCTTTGTTTAGCAACGCTGCCCTAATGATGCATACAATATCACCGAAATATAGCCAAGCAGGACAAGCGAAGTCAACAGGAATACGAACTAACCTTCCCCCCTTTACAAAACTCAAGATTTTTCTTTGGTTGCAGGCACCCAAGTCGTGAAATCATCGAACACATTTATACACTCATACTTTTCAGGAATACAACCCTCAGAACCGTAGCACCTATTCACAGTTTGCTATCCGCGCACAAAATCCCCAGCAGCCACAATATCGCAATCAGCTATCAGCTAAGAAATTTTACTACTATTTTCTTTTTATCTTGAATTGCATAAGGCTATCGTTCTGCCTTCCAAGACTAAGCTCTGTCTCCATCTGCATTCTCTGCATTGCATAAGGCTACCATTCTGCCTTCCGAGACTAAGCTTTGTCTCCATCTACATTCTCTACATTTCATAAGGCTACCATTCTGCCTTTCAAGACTAAGCTCTGTCTCCATCTACATTCTCTGCATCGCATAAGGCTACTATTCTGCCTTCCGAGGTTAAGCTCTACCTCCATCTGCATGGCTGAAATATCGCCACTTCATTTACACCTTGTATGGCTGAAATATCGCCACTTCATTTATATCTGCATGGCTGAAAGATCGCCGCTTCATTTATACCTTGTGTCGGCTGAAAGATCACCGCTTTATTTATATCTGCATGGCTGAAATATCGTTGCTTCATTTATACCTTGCATCGGCTGAAAGATCGCTGCTTTATTTACATCTGTATGGCTGAAATATCGCCTCTTCATTTATACCTTGCATCGACTGAAAGATCGTCGCTTTATTACATCTGCATAGTTGAAATATCGCCGTTTCATTTATACATTGCATCGGCTGAAAGATCGCCACTTATTGCATTTCATCGGCTGAAAGATCGCCGCTTCATTTATACCTTGCATCGGCTGAAAGATCGCCGCTTTATTTACATCTGCATGGATGAAATATCGCCGCTTCATTTACACCTTGCATCTTTGAAAGATCGCCACTTATTGCATTTCATAGGCTGAAAGATCACCGCTTCATTCATACTTTGCATCAGCTGAAAGATCGCCACTTATTTCATTTCATTGGCTAAAAGATCGCCACCTATTTCATCTCATGGGCTAAAAGATCGCCAAATTGTCCAAAGGCGTCATTGTTCAGAGGCACCATTTTCATATCCCAAGAACGCCATTTCATGGCCTGAGGATCCCTTTTATCTTTTGCATATCATTATTCAAAGGCATCATGGTTAGGAGGCATCATTCTCATATCCCAAGAACATCATTTCATGGCCAGCGAATCCTTATCATACGCTTCATGGCCCAGGACGTCATTGTTTGACGATGTCATCCTAACCGTCCAAAGACAGCATTCATGGTCCGACGGGAACTTGCATCATGTTTAATTTTTCGCACAGCATACACTTGTGTTTCTTATTTGCAAGTAAACCGACTAGCAATGGCTGTCTCAACAGGAGCGATCTCGCTCCAGTTCCTGCAGCCCTATTAGACTTTAACCATCCATCCCAACCTAAATATCGCGTCCGTCTTTGAAGAAATCTCCATCGGCATATTCTGCCGACGGATCATGAACTACATATGGCCTGATTCCTGTAAGACGAGGGATATGTAGGCAGTTCAGGAACAAGAGCACGATCAAGTTCTTCAAACTGTTTCGTTCGGTCAAATTGGCCATCATATCTTTACCCGACAACTCTTTCATTCTTCCCGGGTAAAGAGGGGCAGCTGTTGATACCCAATTTTTCCCTATATATTTTTACATGCAAAAACTTTCAAAATAGCATATATATGCATATATAAGTATGTCCAAGTGTTACAATAATTTTCCTAATTTCTAAAAGATTTTTAAGCTTATTTATTGCCCATTTTAGCAGTACTAAAACCAATAATTATTCCCAAAATTATCATTTTGGTGAATAACTTACTTTATTCTCATATTTATACCAAAATATATCTAGGTTAATTTTTATACATTTTTTACAAATTTATTTGGGATTTTAAAAACTAAATTGCATATAATTGCAATTTTAGCCTATTTTAAGATTAATAGCATTTTATAATTATGAAATTGGTTCCAATATTTTTAAATTAATATTTATATATTATTAATTGACTCAGTACTTTTAATTTATTTTCAGAAGTCATTTTAACTATTTTTATAAAATAAAAGGGGAAAAACTAATTCGGATTTCTTATCTGAAGTATGTAATAAATCAGTCCGCCTTACCCTTTTTAGTTTAATTAGACCATAATCAGTACGTGAAAGACATGCTAAACAATCTGTATTTAAGTTAAGGAGGCATGTTTGAGCCTTTAACTGTTATATGCTTCCCCATAACTGCTCTACGTGTTTTTGATTGTCGCCTTAGATTTTGTACTTTTAAACCCAAAAGTCCAAATCTCCCTTCCCTTTAGGACTAGTAGTCCCAAGTGCCTTCGGGACTGATAGAATCGGGGCGGGTAGCATGCAATAAGTAAAGAAACCATTCCACGCTTTAATACCTTAATGAGGTGGGAAAGGGTAGATATGGATTTGATGACCAGTGCGCTAATACCACGTGTAACACCTCTTCTGAGGAGTGATTACCAGATATTGCATTGATGTGATCCATATTATTTGTAAACCTAGGATCCCCCCCCCCTTCTCCTTTTTTCTTACTTGTTTTTTTTTTTCAGAACTCTTTTAACTACTTCAACTTCAGCTTTTCTCTATTTTCTCTCAACTTCAACTACTTGCAACCATTATGTGAAACCCCTCTTTGTATTAGAAACCCTTACGTGTCTATTTGTTGTTCACACTTAAAGTCACAATTATAACATGACCGGGAACCACACTAGTGGATCTCAAGGGGTGCCTAGCACCTTCCCCTCGAGATAATTTCTAGCCCTTACCCAATCTCTGGTTTTCTAAATCAAAATCCTTCTTAGAGTCCTAATGCACTTTAATCATTAGGTGGCGACTCTTCAATCCAAACCCAATTCCCAAAAGGGAACGAGTTGTCCTCTCGAATGTCATTAACCCGATTTCGCGAGAAAAAGGGGGAGCGACAATCGTTAAAAGAGAATTGGCTTTTATTTGGATAAATATTCCCCGATAAATTCTTAATTGGCTGTTTGAGCATGTATTTCTATGTGTACCTGCATCTCATGTATGAATCGCGAGCAGGGTAATAGATGCATCTATGGTTCACGTCGTTCGACCCTCGACATTGCACATTTTACATTTATGTTAGATCGGGTCGTACGTCCTCGGCATGATTTGTGCATGTTTGTATTGCCTTCCTTGTGATTTATCGATATTGATCTTTTCCCTCCTTGACTTGAGATAATTGAAAATCAATAGATTGTGAATCCGGAGATTTTTACTATAAAAAGGAACTTTTACATGTTCGTGACTTATTTGAAATTACTGACGTTCTTAATAACTCCATGATAATTCGCATTAATAATATATTACTATTGGACCACTAGTAAGTATCGAAGTCGACTTCTCATCTCTACTTCTTTGAGATTAGACGGGATACTCATTGGGTACACGCTGTTTTCGTACTCATATTACACTTGCTGTACATTTTTGTTGCACAGATTCATATGTGGCTAGTGGCTTAGTGGCATAGCAGCATGGTTGATACGACTTAAGTGAGCTGCATTTATCGAGACGACCCGCAGCCAGTAGAGTTCCCTTCAGAGTATTTTACTATGCTTTTCGTTTCTGTCCACTTTGTATTCTGGACAATTACTGTATTTTATTTCATTCCCTAGTAAATGCTCATGCATTTGTGACACCGGGTTCTGGGATGATTATGGGGTATCTTGTATTAACTTCTTAACATTCGTATTTGATTTGAAACGATTATCTTTTACTGGTAAAATTGAAGGAAAATCATAGTTTTCAAAATTATTAAAACGAGAATTTAATTAAGTATTTTGGTTGGCTTGCCTGACAGCAGTGTCCGGCGCCATCACGACCCTTAGTGAATTTTTGGTCGTGACATGTAAACTCTTTTTTATTTTTTATATAAACATAGATGTGTACCCTATATATTACATTTATTTTAAAAAGAATTTCATTTTATTCAAATCAAGCTACAGTGTTTCAAAGAACTATACTTATGAGATTTTAAATGTGAAAGAGTTTTATAGTTATATTGAGTAGTTGTTTTTTTGCTAGAGGCAAAGTGGTATTTAAATAATTATAAAAAATAACAAAAGTTCCTAATATGATTGCATGTGATCATTAACCGAATTAAGTATGATAACATGATAAAAAAAGATAAATTTTATTTTTAATTTAAACTCAAATTTTAGAACTTTATCTATAAATTCAAAAATATCTTTTAATTCAACTTTATCTATAATTCAAAATTATATGTGTGTGTGTGTGTGTATATATATATATATATATATATATATATATATATATATATATATATATATTAACTAAAATAGTCAAGTATAGAATAAAGTTACCATATACTAATGACATTTATTAGCTTGTCACTTGGCTTAACCATAATGTCAATTTTATATGATAACTTTCTTGCTTTAATATATATATATATATATATATATATATATATATATATATATATATATATATATATATATATATATATATATATATATATATATATATATATATATATATATATATATATATATATATATATATATATATATATATATATATATATATATATATATATATATATATATATATATATATATATATATATATATATATATATATATATATATATATATATATATATATATATATATATATATATATATATATATATATATATATATATATATATATATATATATATATATATATATATATATATATATATATATATATATATATATATATATATATATATATATATATATATATATATATATATATATATATATATATATATAATTGTCAAGTAGTTTATTTTTCAATACATACTTGGCTTAACTTCAATGCAAACTACTCAAATTGCATTCCAATTCAAATTCGAATATCATATGAGTTTGTTAGTAATAATAATTTTTTAAAAATGACACACAATGTAAATTAAAAAAAATATTCGAAGATACCTTATCCTCTAATCTATGTATTTGAGTCGAAAAAAAATATATTTGAAATCGATGAGATTAACTTTCAAATTTTTTATACTCAACAAAGATGAAACATAAGAAGAAATTTGTTGTCATCTTTTATTTCTCATTTTTAGATCTTTCTATCATTTTTTTCAATATTTATTTTCTTTTATCTTATTTTTTATGTCATTATTTCTTTTGTTACAAAAAATTAATTTATTTCACTATAAAAGGATGAGTTTTAACAAAAATTATCTACATATGAACTTTAATTATATTTTTAGTCTTTGGTTGAAATTATTTCATATTTTTCTTTTGGCTTTATCTAATCAGCTTAAATAAGTGCTCACTCGACTATTTAAATTAAAAAAATTAAATGATGTGTAATTTATATATAATCCATGTATAATATGTGTATAATCGTGTGTTGTCGGTATATAATCTATTTATATTAGCTATAAAAAATAAACAATAAATATGGCCGAATATTATGTAAATTTTCCATAAGATTTCGAATTTTTTGAGTTTATCCATGATATAACTTCTATTATAATAATTTTAAAACTCTCTACTAATGTTAAAATTTTTATTATCTTTGAATTAAAAAAGTAAAGAGTTTATTCGAAATAATTTGTTTACATTTTTAAAAAAATTATATTTCACGTCATACCAATTTTTTCTTTATATATACTCTTTGTTACACTTAAAAGTCGCTATAGAAACTATCAATTAGAAATTAATTTATCTCTTGTTGAGTTTGAAAAAAAAAACCTTTCACATAATCTAATGATTCAAAACTAATATTCTTTAACAAAAAAAATATTATACCCTTGCAATATTGGCTTGACTATAGCTAAATAAAGGGATTTTAACTTGTACCCTTCAATTTCTTGAATGTGCTAAATTGAAATTAATGATAGCAATTGTATAGCCAAAGTTTTGTTATTTGTTTGATGTCCATTTATGAAAATTGACTGTTCAAACAAATATTCTTCAAGAAGAAAAAAGAAATAACTTTTTTTTTTAATATTGACTGATTTTGTGATGTTTTTTTCTCTAGCATGTATGTTTACTTTATTATATATGTAAGTAGACTTTTATTTGGTTTTGTAAACTCTTTTTTGTTATTTAGGTAAACATAGATGTGTACCCTATATATTACATTTATTTTAAAAGAATTTTATTTTATTCAAATCTAGCTACAATGTTTCAAAGAACTATACTTATTGAATTTTAAATGTGTAAGAGTTTTATAGTTATATGGAGTAGTTTTTTTTTCTAGAGGCTAAGTAGTACTTAAATAATTATAAAATATAACAAAAGTTCCTAACATGATTGCATATGATAATTAACCGAATTAAGCTTGATAACATGATAAAAAATGATAAATTTTATTTTTAATTTAAATTCGAATTTCATAACTTTATCTATAAATTCAAAATTATCTTTTAATTCAACTTTATCTATAATTCAAAATTCAAAATTATCTTTTAATTCAAATTCAGTTTTTATATATATTACTATTGACATTTATTAGATTGCCACTTGGCTTAATCATAATTTCAATTATATATGGTAACTTGATTCCTTTAATATATATATCTTAACCACAATGCCAATTATATATATGGCAACTTTAGTCCTTTAATATATATATATATAGATTTAGATTACATAAGTCATAAATGTTATAACATGTACCGTTTAATAATATTATTGGCACTTTAAAAAATAGAAACTTGAGAATTAAGTTAAAAATAAATTCTACATTATGAGGCCTAAAAAACCTCTTTCGACATCACCTTGATTTGCGTGCGCAATCCAGGCATGTAGCTGGAAAGCTATTATGTGAAAATCAGTAAAAAAAATGATAAATTTTGCCTTTAAAATAGATTTAAGTTGACTTCAGTCAATATTTTAGGTAAACGGACCCGGACCCGTAAATTGACGGTCCCAGAGGGTTCGTAGAAAAATCTGGGACGTGGGCGTATACACGGAATCAAATTCGGAGGTCCCAAGCTCGAGAAATGATTAAAGAAAATTATTTTCTGAAATTATTTCTGAGTTTTGGAAATGAAATGAGTTTAAAACTCGATGATCTCGGGCCCGTATTTTGGTTTCGACACCTGATACAGGTCTTATATGTTTTTTAAGATAAGTCTGTGAAATTTGGTAAGAAACGGACTTGAAACGACGTGAATCGGATCATATTTGAGAAAAATGGAAAATTTGAAGTTCTTGATAAATTTCATGATTTTGATGTTAAATTCATAGTTGTTGATATTATTTTAGTGATTTGAATGCACGAGAGATTTCGTATGATGTTTTTAGGTTGGTGTGCCTGTTTGGTTTGGAGCCCCGAGGGCTCGGGTGAGTTTTGGATAGGCCACAAGGTAAATTTTTGTACTTAAGGAATTGCAGGCTTCAGCGGTTTCTGTGCAGGCCTGCAGACTTCGCATTTGCAAAGCCTGGCTCGCAAATTGGATATCACAAATGTGAGGGCTATGTCGAAATTGCGAAAGTAGCCCAAGCCAGCCTATCTAGCAATTGCGAGGGCTTTAATCGCAAATGCGATCCCCCAGCTTGTGGCCAGTCGTCGCAAATGCGACATGTTGGTCGCATTTCCCAGCTCACAAATGCAAGCCCATATTCGCAAATGTGAACTTAGCAGAAGTTTGGGTTCGCAATGCGACCTGCAATTTTATAACTTAAACGAAAATCTTTCATTTTTCACACTCTTTCAAAACCAAAACACTCTTGGGCGATTTTTCAAAGACAACTCTTCTTCCAAATCGATTGTAAGTCAATTATAACTCGTTTTCTTCAATCATTAACATCTTTTCACATGATTTCAACTCAAAATCAATGATTTTCATGGGGGAAATTAGGTGTTTTGTGTAGAACCCAGATTTTTTAAAAAATTGGGGATTTGGACCTCGATTTGAGGTACGATTTCAAAAAAAAAATTATATATTTGGGTTCGTGGGGGAATGGGTAATCGGGTTTTGGTTCGAACCTCGAGTTTTGACCATGTGGGCCCGGGGGCAATTTTTGACTTTTTGGGTAAAACTTTAGAAAACTCATTTTCATGCATTAGAATTGATCCATTTAGCATTTATTGATATAATTAAGTAACTTGTGGCTAGATACGAGTGAATTGGTGGTGGAATCAAGAGGTAAAGCGGTAGTAGAGTCTTGAATTGTATTCGTGGCATCGAGGTAAGTGTTTGGTCTAACCTTAGCTTGAGGGATTAGGAGTTGAGTCCTATTTGCTACATGTTAATTGTTGAGTACGACGTATAGGCATGGTGACGAGTATCTATACGTTGGTGTCAAGCATGACCGTGAGTCTTAAATTGAAATTGTTGTGTTTTGAATATATACTACGAATGCCTAAGTTGTTGATTCTCTTAGTCGAAGAAGGATTATGATTATCCTCGTGGAAATTACTTATGATTGAGTATTGGTGCTAGTTGAGGTAGTTAGATGTTGGAACAAGTTTGGTTATAGCTGATTTTCCCTTGCCGGGATGTATTTACTTATACTGTCGATTCCCTTACCGGGATAGTGTTGTTTCTTTATTGATCCCTTGCCGGGAATCTTGTTGTGATTGGTGTTGAACTATATAATGGGATCGGGTTGCGCGCCACAACAATATTATATTTGGATCGGGTTGCACGCCGCAATAATATTATATTTGGATCGGGTTGCACGCCGCAATAATATTATATTTGGATCGGGTTGCACGCCGCAACAATAATATAATTGGATCGGGTTGTACGGTGCAACAGTTATAAATGATATGGAACGGGTTGCACGCCGCAACTGAGTTAGTATGTTTTGGGAACGGGTTGCGCGCCGCAACAATTGATAATACTAAGTGTTTATAGATTGGATACGAGTCCTTATTGTTTTGCTGTAAATTCTAAATTGTTCTTATGCTTTCCTCTTAATTTACTATTGGTATTGATATTTCCTCACATCATGTACCCCCTCCCATCTTCACTTGTTTATTCATGTTTTATTTTCCGCTGCATATTATATAACTGCACAGGTTTATTTGGTAGTCTGGTCCTAGCCTCGTTACTACTTCGCCGGGGTTAGGCCAGACACTTACCAACACATAGGGCCGGTTGTGCTGATACTACACTCTGCACTATGTGCAGATCCCGGAGCGGCAACTTTTGGACCGTAGCATTGGGTGGCTGCCTTCAGTCCAGTTAGAGATCCTGAGGTAGTCCTGCAGGCGTCTGCATGCCCGGCGTTCTCTTATATCCTTATGTGTATTCTGTTTCCATTTGCTTCCAAGATAGATTTTACTTTCTTTTCAGACAATTGTATGTAGTATTCATAAACAGTCCATGATATTGTGACACCGGATTTCGGGTAGAGATGTATGTTGGCATTGTTGTACTGTTTATGGTTAATTTACCAGATTAAGTCTTCCGCTTGTATCTGTTTATCGTTAATATTTCACTGTTAATCATATGTTAGTTTATATTGTTAAAAAGGCTAAATAAAAGAGTTAGGGATTCTATATTACGCGACTTGCCTAGCTTTCACGAGTAGGCGCCATCACGACTCCTGAGGGTGGGAAATCCGGGTCGTGACAAGTTGGTATCAAATCTCTAGGTTACATAGGTCTCACAATTCACGGACAAGCTTAGTAGAGTCTGAGGGATCGGTACGGAGACGTCTGTATTTATCCCTCAGAGGCTACAGAGTTAGGAAAAACTTCACATTTATTCTTTCCTGTTGTGCGATTTGGTTTTTCAATGCTAATTTAATTTCTACTCTATTCTTTCATAGATGGCGAGAACACGCGCTTCCTCATCCACCAATTAGCAGCTCGAGCCCCTAACAGTAGCTCCCACGAGGGGCAGAGGGCGAGGCCGAGGCCGTGATAGAAGCTGAGGCAGGGGCAAAGCTCATCCCAATGCAGTAGTACCAGCAGCGGGGCCTCAGGTTCACTTTGATGATGAGGTTCCGGCCCAGACAGTTTCGATGGGCCCAGCTCAGGTCCCGGAGGGGTTTATTGCTACCCCAGTACTCCAGGATGCTCTGGTCCGTCTAGTGGGCCTTATGGAATGTATCACCCGGGCAGGCTTGCTTCCTGTAGCACCAGCTGTCTCTCAGGCTGGAGGAGGAGCCCAGACTCCAGCTACTCGCACTCCGGAGCAGATGGCTCCCCAGTTTCAGACTCCAGCTGCTCAGCCAGTTGGAGTAGTTCAGCCGGGTGTGGTAGCTCAGACCAATGATAGAGCAGTTATGTCTACCGATGCTTTGTAAAGATTGGACAGGTTCACCAAGCTCTTCCCTACTACCTTCAGCGGTGCATCTTCTGAGGATCACAAGGATTTACTAGACAGTTGTCATGAGATTCTCTGGAATATGGGGATAGTGGAGACCAATGGGGTCAATTTTGCTATTTTTCGCTTGTCGGGATCCGCCAAGACTTGGTGGAGAGATTATTGCTTGGCTAGACCAGCCAGATCGCCAGCTTTGACTTGGGAGCAATTTACTCAGCTATTTCTGGAGAAGTTTCTCCCCATCACTCAGAGAGAGGCCTATCGGAGGCAGTTTGAGCATCTCTAGCAGGGTTCTATGTGAGACCAGATTCATCGACTTAGCTCGTCATGCTCTTATCATACTTCCCACTAAGAGAGAGAGAGAGAGAGAGGGTGAGGAGGTTTAATGAGGGACTTATCCATCCTATTCGACTTTAGATGGCCAAGGAGATGGGGAGTGAGATTTCCTTTCAGGAGGCGGCCAATGTGACCAGTAGAGTTGAGAAGGTTCTATCACAGGGAGGTGGTCAGGGGTCTGACAAGAGGTCTTGTCATTCAGGACGATTCAGTGGTACCTCATCTGGAGGCAAAGATTCGTATGGTAGAGGCCATCCTTCTAGGCATTTTTAGTCAGCCCTTCAGGTTTCTCACGGTGCTTCAGGTGGTCGTGGTTCTCACATGCAGTATTCTGATTGGCAGCCCTACAGTGTACCACCAGCTCTTATCAGTGCACCACCGCTCTAGAGTTTTCGGGTTGGTCATTCAGGTCGCCAAGGTGAGTCTCAGTTTCCTTAGTCGTAGCATTTAGGTGGATGTTTTGAATGTGGTGAGTATGGTCACATTCGGAGGGCTTGTCCGAGATTGGTGGGTACTCAATCGCAGCAGCAGGGTCCCCGTGCTATGGTTCAGGCACCAGGTGTTCCACCGCCCGTTGCGCCAGCTAGAGGTGAGGGTAGATGTGCTAGAGGTAGAGGTAGAGGTGTTAGAGGTAGAGTTTAGAGCTAGAGGTGGAGGCCAGCCAGCTGCAGGCCGTCCCAGAGATGTAGTCCAGGGTGTTGGCGCCCAGCCCCGATGTTATGCTCTTCCAGCTAGGCTTGAGGCTGAGGATTCTGATGCAGTTATTACATGTACTGTTCTAGTTTGTGGTAGAGATGCTTCAGTTTTATTTGATCCAGGGTCTACATACTCATATGTGTCATCCTATTTTGTACCATATCTGGTCATGCCTAGTGATTCCTTGAGTGTCCCTATATATGTGTCCACACCGGTAGGTGATTCTATTGTGGTAGATCGAGTCAATCATTCTTATATAGTTATGATTGGGGATCTTGAGAATGTATAGATTTGTTACTTCCGGGCATGGTTGATTTTGATGTCATATTGGGATGGACTGGTTATCACCTTACCATGCTATCTTGAACTGTCATGCCAAGATTGTTACCTTAGCCTTGCTGGGTTTGCCTCGTTTAGAGTGGAGGGGGACTCCTGGTCATTCTACCCGTAGTGTTATCTCTTATGTGAAGGCTCAGCGCATGATCGAGAAGAGGTGTTTGGCCTATTTGGCATATGTTCGTGATTCTAGTGTTGAGATTCCTTCTATTGATTTTGTGCCTGTTGTTCGTGAGTTTCCTGAGGTATTTCCTTCAGTCCTGCCGGGCATGCCACCTGACAGGGATATTAACTTCTGTATTAATTTGGCTCCGGCACTCAGCCCATTTCTATTCCGCCATATTGTATGGCCCCACCTGAGTTGAAAGAGTTGAAGGAGCAGTTGCAAGACTTGCTTGAGAAGGGTTTCATTAGTCCCAGTGTTTCACCTTGGGGTGTGCCGGTATTGGTTGTTAAGAAAAAGGATGGATCGATGAGAATGTGTATTGATTATCGGCAGTTGAATAAGGTTACAATCAAGAATAAGTATTTGTTGCCGAGGATTGATGATTTGTTTGATCAGCTTCAGGGTGCCAAGGTATTTTTGAAGATTGACTTGAGATCTGGCTACCATCAGTTGAGGATTAGGGCATCTGATGTCCCTAAGATAGCTTTTCGCACTTGGTACGTGCATTATGAGTTCTTGGTGATGTCATTCGGGTTGACAAATGCCCCAGCAACTTTTATGGATTTGATAAACCGAGTGTTCATGCCTTACTTGGATTCGTTCGTGATAGTCTTCATTGATGGTATTTTGATCTAATCCTGCAGCCGGGAAGAGCACGAGCAGCATCTTAGAGTGGTTCTTCAGACTTTGAGGGATAGTCAGTTGTATGCTAAGTTTTCTAAGTGTGAGTTCTGCTTGAGTTCAGTTGCATTCCTGGGTCATGTTGTATCAGCAGAGGGTATTCAGGTTGATCTGAAGAATATCGAGGCAGTCAAGAACTATCCTAGACCAGCATCAGCTACAGAGATCCGGAGTTGCTTGGGATTGGCAGGCTATTATCGTCGGTTTGTTGATGGATTTTCGTCCATTGCAGCCCCGATGACCAGGCTAACCCAAAAGGGTGCCTAGTTCAGGTGGTTAGACGAGTGTGAGCGAGTTTTTAGAAGCTCAAGATAGCTTTGACTACGGCACCGGTATTGTTTTTTCCCTACAGGTTTAGGGCCGTATACAGCTTATTGTGATGTATCTCGTATTGGACTTGGTGCGTTGTTGATGCAGTATAGCAAGGTCATTACTTATGCTTCACGACAGATGAAGATTCATGAGAAGAACTATCCGGTTCATGATTTGGAGTTAGCAGTCATTGTTCACGCGTTGAAGATTTGGAGGCATTATCTGTATGGCGTGGCATGTGAGGTATTCACGGATCACAAGAGTCTGCAGTACTTGTTCAAGCAGAATGAGTTGAATTTGAGGTAGAGAAGGTGGTTGGAGCTATTAAAGGAGTATGATATCACCATCTTATATCATCCGGAAAAGGCCAATATTGTGGCCGATGCTTTGAGTAGGAAGTCAGCCAGTATGGGCAGTCTTGCTTATATTCCGGTCGGTGAGAGACCGCTTGCTTTGTATGTTCAGGCTTTGGTGAATCAGTTCGTGAGGTTGGATGTTTCTGAGCCCAGTCGTATGTTAGCTTGCACGGTCGCTCGTTCCTCTTTATTGGAGCATATCCGTGATCGGCAGTATTATGATCCCCATTTGTGTCGTCCTTAGAGACACGGTGCAGCACGGAGGTGCCAAGCAGGTTACCTTAGGAGACGATGGAGTTTTGAGATTGAAGGGTCGAGTTTGTGTGCCTAATGTGGACGGGCTTCGAGAGTTGATTTTAGAGGAGGCCCATAGCTCCCGGTACTCTATTTATCCGGGCGTCGTGAAGATGAATCAGGATTTGCAACAACATTATTGGTGGAGAAGAATGAAGAAGGACATCATTGCATATGTGGCTCGGTGTTTGAATTATCAGTAGGTTAAGTACGAGCATCAAAGACCTGGTGGTTTGTTCCAGAAGATTGAAATTCCCGAGTGGAAATGGGAGCGCACCACTATGGTCTTCGTTGTTGGACTCCCACGGACTCAGAGAAAGTTTGATGCAATGTGGGTTATTGTTGATAGGCTGACCAAATCAGCACATTTCATTCCTGTGGCAGTCTCCTATTCTTCCGAGAGGTTAGCTGAGATCTATATCCGAGAGATTGTTCGTCTTCATGGTGTTTCCGAGTCTATCATTTCGGATCAAGGTACACAGTTTACCTCCCATTTCTAGAGAGAAGTTCAGCGAGAGTTGGGCACACGGGTTGAGTTGAGCACAACATTTCATCCTCAGACGGACGGGCAGTCCGAGCGGACCATTCAGATTTTGGAGGATATTCTCCGAGCTTGTGTCATTGACTTTGGAGGCTCGTGGGATCAGTTTTTGCCTTTAGCAGAGTTTGCCTATAACAACAACTACCGGTCGAGTATCCAGATGGCTCCTTATGAGACTTTGTATGGTAGGCGGTGTCGGTTGCCGCTTGGATGGTTTGAGCCAGGGGAGGCTCGGTTGTTGGGTACAGATCTGGTTCAGGATGCCTTGGACAAAGTTAGGATTATTCAAGATAGGCTTCTTACGGCTCAGTCCAGGCAAAAGATTTATGCCGACCGCAAGGTTTGTGATTTGGTATTCATTGTCGGTGAGCGAGTATTTCTTCGACTGTCTCCTATGAAGGGCGTGATGAGATTTGGGAAGAAGGCAAGCTTAGCCCTTGATTCATTGACCCGTTTGAGATTCTTGATCAAGTGGGAGAGGTGGCTTACAGACTTGCATTGCCGCCGAGCTTATCAGCCGTGCATCTAGTGTTTCATGTGTCCATGCTTCGGAAATATCACGGCGTTCCATCCCACGTGTTAGATTTCAGCACTGTCCAGTTGGACAAGGACTTGTCTTATGAGGAGGAGCTGGTAGCTATTCTAGACCGGCAGGTTCGTCAGTTGAGATCGAAGAGTTTTTCTTCTGTTCGAGTTCAGTGGAGAGCTAAGCTGCTGAGGCATCGACCTGGGAGTCCGAGTCTGATATGTAGAGCCGTTATCCCTATTTTTTCCCCGACTCAGGTACTTCCTTCTTCTGTCCATTTGAGCACGAATGGTTGTTTTAGAGGTGGAGGATGTGATGACCCAAAAGGTTGGGTCATCACTTGTGTTAAAAGTAAATTCTACATTCCGAGGCCTTAAAAACCTCTTTCGGCATCACCTCGATTTGCATGCGCAGTCCGGGCGCGTAGCCGAAAAGCAATTATGTGAAAATCTGTGAAAAATGATAAATTTTGCCTTTAAATGGATTTAAGTTGACTTCGGTCAATATTTTGGATAAACGGACACGGACCCATGATTTGATGGTCCCAGAGGGCCATAGAAAAATATGGGACTTGGGCGTATGTCCGAAATCGAATTCCGAGGCCCCAAGCCCGAGAAATAAATTTTTAAAGAAAATTATTTTCTGAAATTATTTTTGAGTTTTGGAAATGAAATGAGTTTAAAATTTGATGGTGTCGGGCCCGTATTTTGGTTCCGGTGCCCGGTACAGGTCTTATATGTGATTTAAGATAAGTTTGTGAAATTTGGTAAGAAACGAACTTGAAACGACGTGAATCGGATCATATTTGAGAAAAATAGAAAATTTGAAGTTCTTGAGAAATTTCATGATTTTGATGTTAAATTTATAGTTGTTAATGTTATTTTAGTGATTTGAATACACGAGTGAGTCCTTATGATGTTTTTAGATTGGTTTTCATATTTGGTTTGGAGCCCCGGGGGCTCGGGTGAGTTTTGGATAGGCCACGGGGTAAATTTTTAGACTTAAGGAATTGCAGGCTTCAGCTGTTTCTGTGCAGGCCTGTAGGCTTCGCATTTGCAAAGCCTGGCTCGCAAATGTGAGGGCTATGTCGCAATTGCGAAAGTAGCCCAGGTCAGCCTATCTCACAATTGCGAGGGCTTTAATCACAAATGCGATCCCCCAGCTTGTGGCCAGTTGTCGCAAATGCGACATGTTGGTCGCATTTCCCAGCTCTCAAATGCAAGCCCATTTTCGCAAATGCGAACTTAGCAGAAGTTTGGGTTCTCCTGGTCTTAATTGAGACATCTGCAACCTGCAATTTTATAACTTATCCAAAAATCATTCATTTTTCACACTCTTTCAAAACCAAAACACTCTTGGGCGATTTTTCAAAGACAACTTTTCTTCCAAATCGATTGTAAGTCAATTTTAACTCGTTTTCTTCAATCATTAACATTTTTTCACAAGATTTCAACTTAAAATCAATGATTTTCATGGGGGGAAATTGGGTGTTTTGGGTAGAATCCATATTTTTCAAAAATTGGGGATTTGGACCTCGATTTGAGGTCCGATTTCAAAACAAATTATATATTTGGGTTCGTGGGAAAATGGGTAATCGGGTCTTGGTTCGAACCTTTGGTTTTTAACATGTGAGCCCGGGGGCGATTTTTGACATTTTGGATAAAACTTTAGAAAACTCATTTTTATGCATTAGAATTGATCCATTTGGCATTTATTAGTGTAATTAAGTAACTTGTGGCTAGATACAAACAAATTGGTGGTGGAATCAAGAGGTAAAGAGGTAGCAGATGCTTGAATTGTGTTCGTGGCATCGAGGTAAGTGTTTGGTCTAACCTTAGCTTGAGATATTAGAAGTTTAGTCTTATTTGCTACATGTTACTTATTGAGTACGACGTATAGGTATGGTGACGAGTATCAATACGTTGGTGTCAAGCCTGACCGTGAGTCTTAAATTAAAATTGTTGTGTTCTGAATAAATACTACAAATGCCTAAGTTGTTGATTCTCTGAGTCGAACAAGAATTTTGATTATCCTCGTGGAAATTACTTATGATTGAGTATTGGTGCTAGTTGAGGTAGCTAGATGTTGGAACAAGTCTGGTTATAGTTGATTTTCCCTTGCCGGGATGTATTTACTTATATTGTCGATTTCATTGTCGGGATAGTATTGTTTCATTATTGATCCCTTGTCGGGACTCTTGTTGTGATTGGTGTTGAACTGTATAATGGGATCGGGTTGCGCGCCGCAACAATATTATATTTGGATCGGATTGCATGCCGCAACAATATTATATTTGGATCGGGTTGCACGCCGCAACAATATTATATTTGGATCGGGTTGCACGCCACAACAATATTATATTAGGATTGGGTTGCTAGCCGCAATAATATTATATTTGGATCGGGTTGCATGTCATAGCAATAATATAATTGAATCGGGTTGCACACCACAATAATGATAAATGATATGGATCGGGTTGCACGCCCCAACAGAGTTAGTATGTTTTGGGAACGGGTTGCGCGCCGCAACAATTGATAATATGAAGTGTTTATAGATTGGATACGAGTCCTTATTGTTTTGCTGTAAATTCTAAATTGTTCTTATGCTTTCCTCTTAATTTACTGTTGGTACTGATATTTCCTCACATCATGTACCCGCTCCCATCTTCACTTGTTTATTCCTCTTTTATTTTCCGCTGCATATTTTATAACTGCATAGGTTTATTTGGTAGTCTGGTCCAAGCCTCGTCACTACTTCGTCGGGGTTAGGCCAGACACTTACCAACACATGGGGTCGGTTGTACTGATACAACACTATGCACTATGTGCAGGTCCCGGAGCGACAGCTTTTGGACCGTTGCATTGGGTGGCTGCCTTCAGTCCAGTTAGAAATCCCGAGGTAGTCCTGCAGGTGTCCGCAGGCCCGACGTTCTCTTCTATCCTTATGTGTATTCTGTTTCCATTTGATTCCGAGACAGATTTTACTTTCTTTTCAAACAATTGTATGTAGTATTCGTAGACAGTCCGTGATATTGTGACAAAAGATTCCGGGTAGAGATGTATGTTGGCATTGTTGTAATGTTTATGGTTAATTTACCAGATTAAGTCTTCCGCTTGAATCTATTTATCGTTAATATTTCACTGTTAATCACATGTTAGTTTAAATTGTTAAAAAGGCTAAATAAAAGAGTTAGGGATTCTATATTACGCGACTTGCCTAGCTTTCACAAATAGCCGTCATCACGATTTCCGAGCGTGGAAAATGCGGGTCGTGACAACCGGACTCCGAGATACGTAGGATATGCTTATAATTGCAGTCGTTAGTAATACCTTGTGTAAACATTACTGCCGAGATTTGCATCCACGGCAGATAATTCGAATAAAGGCTAGGCGAGAAATTAGGGGGGGCAATTATGTAAATATTAGAGTATAAATATCCCTTTTCCCCATTTGTAGCCATTCTGATTGACGCATTCCTATTGTTACTATAGTAAAATTGCTATTCTCCTTTAATCATGATCAACTATTGGATTAACACTGAGGATCGATCAATCTGAAGCTCTTTCTTTCTTCTTTATTACATTTACATTTTTATTGTTTGCAATCATTAGCTTCTTTTATTTGACACATGTTAACGAAGATCAACTTAATTTGATCGAATCAATTTCTTGAGGCATAATTATATAAATTTTATTGTTTTAGTCTAATAAGCAAATTTTAGGTTAAATATTTTGGTGGTCACCGTGCGACCAAAGAAATTGTGCATTCATTTTAAAACGTAGCTGATCTTTTGTGATGACCCAAAAGGGCATTACTTGTTTTAGAAATAAATTTTGTGTTCCGAAGCCTTAAAAATCTCTTTCTCTTTCACCTCGATTTGTGTGCATAGTCCGGGCGCGTAGCCGAAAAGCCATTATGTGAAAATCTGTGAAAAATGATGAATTTTGCCTTTAAAATGAGTTTAAGTTGACTTCAGTCAACATTTTAGGTAAACGGACCCGAACCCGTGATTGGACGGTCCCGGAGGGTCCGTTAAAAAATATGGGACTTGGGCGTATGCCCGGAATCGAATTCCGATGTCCCAAGCCCGAGAAATGAATTTTTGAAAGAAATTATTTTGTTGAATTAATTATGAAGTAAATAAGAGAATTTATGTTTGAAACCATTGGTATCGGGACCGTATTTTGGTTCCGGGGCCCGGTACAGGTCTTATATGTGATTTAAGATGAGTCTGTGAAATTTGGTAAGAAACGGACTCGAAACGACGTGAATCGAACCGTATTTGAGAAAGTTGGAAAATTTGAAGTTCTTAAGAAATTTCAGGATTTTGATGCTAAATTCATAGTTGTTGATGTTATTTGAGTGATTTGAATGCAAGAGCAAGTCTGTATGATGTTTTTAGGTTGGTGCGCATGTTCGGTTTGGAGCCTCGAGGGCTCGGGTGAGTTTTGGATAGGCCACTGAGTGAAAATTTCACTTATGAATTTGATGGTATGTTGCAGGTGCGAAGCCTGGCTCGCAAATACGAGCACTGTATCGCAAATGCAAGAAGTGCTCTGGGCTGCCTTATTCGCAAATGCGAACCCATGTTCGCAAATGCGACATCGCAAATGCAAAGAGGCCTGGTTTTCTTCAGGGTTCGCAAATGCGAACCCATATTCACAAATGCGAAGGTAACAGACTTCTGGGTTCGCAATTGCGAACCCTGGTCGCAATTGCGACATCTGCAACTTGCAATTTTATAACTTAGCCGAAAATCTTTGATTTTTCACACTCTTTCAAAACCAAAACACTCTTGGGTGATTTCTCAAAACAACTCTTCTTCCAAATCAATTGTAAGCCAATTTTAACTCGTTTTCTTTAATCATTAATATTTTTTCACATGATTTCAACTCAAAATTAATGATTTTCATGGGGGAAATTGGGTGTTTTGGGCAGAACCAAGGTTTTTCAAAAATTGGGGATTTGGACCTCGATTTGAGGTCCGATCAAAACAAATGATATATTTGAGTTCATGAGGGAATGGGTAATCGGGTTTTGGTTCGAACCTCGGGTTCTGACCATGTGGTCCCGGGGGCGATTTTTGACTTTTTGGGTAAAATTTTAGAAAACTCATTTTCATGTATTAGAATTGATTCATTTAGCATTTATTGATGTAATTAAGTAACTTGTGACTAGATACGAGCGAATTGGTAGTGGAATCAAGAGGTAAAGCGATAGTAGAGACTTGAATTGTGTTCGTGGCATCGAGGTAAGTGTTTGGTCTAACCTTAGCTTGAGGGATTATGAGTCGTGTCTTATTTGCTACATGTTAATTGTGGAGTACGACGTATAGGCATGGTGACAGGTATCTATACGTCGGTGTCAAGCATGCCCGTGAGTCTTTTATGGTAATTGTTATGACTCCGTTGTGATTTATTGCGCTTCAAATATTATTATCATTATTGTTCCCTTGTCGGGATGTTATTGTCATATTATTGTTCCCTTGCTGGGATGTTTGTTTGATATTATTGATCCCTTGTCGGGACCCTTTTTTGATTGGTGTTGACAAAAGAAATAGGAGCGGGTTGCATGCCTGCCACGGTAATATGTGAAATGGGATCGGGTTGCACGCCTGCAATGGTAATATGTGAAATGGGAGCGGGTTGCACGCTTGCAATGGTAATATGTGAAATGGGAGCGGGTTGCACGCCTGCAACGGTATTACGTGTGTGCTTATTTCTTCTATTTCCTTATTTTTTCTGGTAATTGATTTATGACATTCCTTATGTTTCTCTACTGTCGTTCTGTTGTTACTTGTTACTTCCCGCAACATGTTTCCCCCGCCCGATTTTAATTGTAATTTTTTTGTTGCATATGATTTAACTGCACAGATTTATTTGGTAGTCTAGTCCTAGCCTCGCAACTACTTCGCTGAGGTTAGGCTAGGCACTTACCAGCACATGTGGTCGGTTGTGCTTATACTACACTCTGCACTGTATGCCGATACTGATATCGGAGTGCTTAGACCGCAGTGAGGGTGTTGTCTTCAGTCCACACAGGCGACCCGAGGTAGCCCTGCAGACGTTCGCGGGCCTTGGCATCACCTCCTATCTTTCCTTTATCCTGTTTCTTTTACTTATTTCAGAAATAGTGTATCTTTTATCTTTCAGACTTTGTATGTAGTAATCTTAGACCGTCTGTGATACTGTGACACCAGTTATGGGTAGTCGATGCTCAAGCAGTTGCATTGGATACATATTCAGATAGTTCATTGCTTTTCTTACGCTTATGGTAATTTTCATTGTCTACACGTTATTGCTTTATAATTGTTAAAGAATATAAATTGGTAAAATGGTAATTGGTTCAAACAGTCGGCTTGCCTAGATCACATTAGTAGGCGCCATCACGACTCTCGAGGGTGAGAAATCTGGGTTGTGACATATTTCTTCAACTTTTTTAATTCACTTTTGATTCTCACGTATTAACTACAATTTGGAGGAATAAAATGTCTGAAATCAACAATCTAATAAGTTATCTATCTCAACAAGTGAGCCAAGCCTTATAGAGGGGAAGAACTACAGATGATCAGAGCCCTAGAAACTTACCATGCCCATCCAGTGAGAATTTCCCCGAGAGGACTTTTAGTAGGGGCACAAAGCAACACAGATTAAAATAAATAATGAGAAGTTTCATAACTATGAAGCAGGCGTAGAACAACCAGATCAGAGAGGTGTTGATGGCCTTAACTATCAATGCAAGAGCATGAACACTAGTAGTTCCTCCATCAAGATTAGAACCAACCAATGAGACTCAAAATTTCGTATCAAGAAATTTCGACATCGAGGGACCACCTGGTGAAATTAGGACTAGAGGTTCAGGTACAACTGGTACTTCAAAATTTAAAAATTCCATATTAACTTTTTGTATATTTGTTAAAATAGATTAAGGAACATAACAAATGTGTCAACCAAAATTTGGGCTTTTCAACCGTTATCAAAGAGGATAGATATGGACAAATACACTCGTCACCTTTGGAAGCCATGCTCTACCCAATTGTTGATACCAAAGAAGTTCAAGATACCTGATATTTCAAAATACAATAGTACATTAGATCCTCGGGATCACGTCATAGCATACACAATCAAAGTCAAAAATCGATTTGACAAAGCCTAACATAGAGTCAGTACTCGTGAAGAAATTTGAGGAAGCACTCACAAAAGGGGCATAAACATAGTTTTCTATTCTCCTAAAAAATTCAATTGGTTCATCTGCAGAGCTTGCAGATGCCTTTGTGATGGCACACATCGAAGCAAGAAGGTGGAAAAGAGAATGGAAGACATTTTCAGGATCTAATAGAGAAGAAAGGAATTACTTTGGGAGTTCGTAGACCAGTCAAAATGTTGTTTCTTATGTTACCGGACAAATAGGCCACAATAGATTTTTCAAATAACGTGAATCATAGAAGTTCGGAAGCTATAAATAGGTTGAAAAAAAGCCTTCAGGAGTTCCTCTCGATGACCTAAAATGATGTACATAATGGTACAGTATCAAATTCCGGTTAGAAGTGGACACACTAGTCTAAACTAATGTCAACAATAAGATAGAAATTTCAATAGTCGTTATAATCCTTATTATAGACCTTCTAGACAAGATCCCCACAGAAGACAAGCATTTAACCGAAATGGCAGGGGACAGATCAGAGGAACAATGCTAGTCCTCACAAATAAGTAAAGAGGCGGATTTGCCAAAGCTTGGAGACTACCACTTCAATGTGAGTGTCTCTAAATTGGTGGCAATATCGAGAGAAATGGTTGATAAGGTAAGATGGTTTCAAGTGATGAGGTTAGACCCCAGTAAACGAAGTCAAAAATTTGGTGTGAGTTCCACATTTCTTTCACAATAATGCACATTTTCTCCTATTTTATAGGTTTCACCCAACAATCCAACCAAACATCCTTTAACTTTACGGAAATAGTCATACTTTTTAGGTATAACAGCAAAACCCAAATCGTTCACCAAAGTATGAGTAAGGCAGAAGAATTATGATTTTTCCCAAAATATTTCAACAATAAATAAGATGTTTCATTATTAGAGAGCATGAGGAAAGTACATGCCTATTCCTACATGTCAATGTGCACGTGAAGTCATAAATGTCACAAAATCGTGTAACATGAGAAAATGCATATCTATGCATGTATGCAAAGTATGCATGTCAGATGTAATGCGTCACAGTGATGAACTCATGTACTCACCATCTTAGAGTACTCAATCTCACTGTCTCACACTCCCACTCATCATGCTTAATCACTCAACACACTTAGTCACTTAGCACTGTACAGGGCATATCCAACTCAAAAACTAATAAATCCTGCTACGGCGTGTAACTCGATCCCATCGTGAATCAACATCAACTGCCTCACTGTGGGTGTTCAGACTCCGGAGGGGAAGATCCTGCACAAGCACTATAATAAGTCAATCATGGAATGAATCAATAAAGCTGCTGCAACGTGCAGTCCGATCACATCATGAATTAATATACCTTAGGTGGCGTGCAACCTGATCCTATCAATATCACTCACAATTCGGTCCTCAAGCCCCAACTGAGTCATCAATCTCTCCAGTCTCTCGAGCTCACAATGTCATGAAAATTATCCCAAAAATGATGACATGATGTATCAATAAATAGCAACAGAGACTGAGATATGATATGCAAATGAATGAGTATGACTGAGTATGTAACATCAATTTAAGCAAATAACTCAAAAGCAGATATGTCAGTGAATACCAATATAATAAGCACATACCCTAAACATGTTTTCTAACATGGATCACAGCTCAGTTACTCTAGCACGTAGATATCTCATGGATAAAAATAGGATTAGGTAGCTACATAGTACCACAGAAACAACTGAGTCATAATTCACACGGTGCACGCCCACACGCCCGTCACCTAGCATGTGTGTCACCTCAACACCAACACAAAACACATATATTCAGGGTTCATACCTTCGTCATCAAGTTTAGAAGTGTTACTTACCTTGAACAAGCCAAATCCAATACCGACCAAGCCAAGCGATGCTCCAAAAATGTCATCCTACACGTACCGACCTCAGAACGGCTCGAAACTAGCTAAAAAAAATCAAGAACATCAAACAATGTCAAAGGAAACAAACCCAATCGATAAAGTCGAATCTTTAATCAAAAGTGCAAAGTCATCCAAAAAGTCAAACCCAAGCTCGCATCTCGGAACCCGACAAAACTCACAAAATTCGACAACTCATTTTACGAGTCCAACCATACTAGTTTCACTCAAATCCGACTCCGAATCGATGTTCAAAACTCAAAAATTCACTTTATGAAACTTTGGACAACCCCTCCCCCCAGTTTTCTCTTTAAAAATCAACAATCCAATTACCAAAAATGAAGACAAATTCACAAAATATAACTAAAATTGAGTAGAGTGTTGTTACCCCAATACACATGGTGATAATCGCTTCAAAAAATTGTCTCAATCCGAGCTCCATAGCTCTAAATATGAAAAAATAGCCGAAACCCCCGAAATTAGAGTACTTATAACCACTGGGCGGATCAACAAAACGCGATTGCGGAAATACCATCGTGATTATGAAGAAGAAAATGCACTGCCCTAGAAATACTATACGCGATCGCGAAACAAACATCATGAACGCAAAGCACAAAAGCCAACGCCACAACGAGAAGTTCCACATGAGCAATGCGAACACAAAGCACACAGGCGCCCAAACTTCGTGAACGCGTCTCCTCTTATGCGAATGCATTAAAGAAGCTTCCAACTCCCAGCTCTTAGCTCAGCTCTAAGTGAACGTGATATATCTTATGCGAATGCGATGCTCAATTTCTAGAAACCTACGCGAATGCAAACAATCATTTGCGAATGCGAAGAAGAAATACTTAGCTCCTAATTTTTCCTCCACTCAATCGCACCTCTAAATTCGTGATCGCAAAGAACACTTGGTGCACCACATATCAGTAGGAACTAACAATGCAATTATGAAGAAACATGGTCCAAAATCAATCCGAATCACGCCCTAACCCCTCGAGACCCGTCCGAACATTCCAACAAGTTCCATGACATAACACGAACCTACTCGAGGCGTCAAATCAGGCATAACAACATCAAACCATAAATTGCACCTCAAATCGAACTTAATGAACTTTCAATCTTTCAACATCCAAAACTCGTGCCGAAACATATCAAATCAACCGGGAATGAGATAAAATTTTGCACACAAGTACCTAATGATATAACAAAGCTATTCAAGTTCCCAGAACCACAATCTTAATCGGATATCATCAAAGTCTACTCCCAGTCAAACTTATGAACTTTCCAAACCTTCAAATTTCAAACTTTCGCCAATTGGCGCTGTAACCTTTTAGAAATATCCAAATGTAAATCTGGGCATATGCCCGAGTCCAAAATCACCATCCGAACCTAACAGAACCATCAAAACTCCAATCCAAGGTCAAATACTAAAAAGTCAAACTTGGTCAACTCTTCCAACTCTAAAGCTTCAATCATGAAATTCATTCTTCCAAATAAATTTCGAATAACCTGAAAACCAAAACAGGTGATTTATACAACTCATAATACAACATACGAATAGGTGAACATGATGCAAATGCTCAAAACAATCGGCTGTGTTGCTACAACTTAGTGGGCCTTATGGAGAGCGTGGCCCAAACTGGTGCATTTCTTGTGGCACCAGTTGTCTATCAGGCTATGGAAGGACCCTTTATTTCGTCTAAGGGGTTTAAGAGAATGGACAAAATCACTAAGTTATTTCCTATTCTATATGGTGGCACACCTTCTGAGGACTCACAGGATTCCATAGACCGTTGACATGAGGTACTGTGCAATATGGGTATAGTGAAGTCCAATAGAGTTGACTTCACGGAATTTCAGATGCATGGCTCCACCAAGAGGTGGTAGCAGGAGTATGTTATAGGTAGACCAGCAGGTTCACCTCCACTTACTTCGGATCAGTTATCATAGCAATTCTTGGAGAAGTTCATTCCTTTTACTCTAAGAGAGGAGTATCGCAGCTAGTTCAAGCGTCTACAGTAGGGTAGCATGACTATTACCCAGTACGAGACCAGATTTGTGGACCTATCTTGCCAAGCACTTATCTTGATCCCTAATGAGAGGGAGAGGGTACGGAGATTTATAAATGGCCTTACTTATGGTATCAGGCTAGAGATGGCCAGAGAGACTAGTGATAATATTTCTTTCAACCTTGTTGTAGAGATTACTAGACGGATCGAGAGGGTTCATAGTCAGGGTAGAGAGGCTGCATTCATGAAGAGGCCTTGTCATTTTAGTGTTTTTAGCGGAGCCTCATTTGGAGGCTGGGGTTCATTTCGTAGAGATCATCTTATTAGGCCGGTTCAGTTAGCACTTCAAACATCACACGGTGCTTCAGGCAGTCATGGTTCTTATGGGTCTCATCCTGAGCTGCTAGCCTATAGTGAACCTTTTGCTTCCATCAATGCACCACCAATTAAGACCTATCACAATGGTTATCCGTACTGTCAGGGTCAGTCCCAGATTTAGCATCCACGCCAGCCGAGAAAGTGTTTTGAGTGTGGAGGTACCGTTAGGGTTAGTCCTAGATTTAACATCCATGCATGCTGAGAAAGTGTTTTGAGTGTGGAGGTATATGTCATATCAGGAGGTACTGTCCCAGACTTCATAGTAGTATGTCACAGCAGGGTTCTCGTGCCATGGTTCCGGCCCCCGATTTCTCCACCGCCTGCTCATCCAGCTAGAGGTGAGGGTGAGGCCGCTAGATGTGGAGGTCAGGTCGATAGAGGTGGAGGTCAGCCAGGGAGAGGTTTCCAAGAGGCGGAGGTAAGAGTGGTGGGGCCCAGCCCTATTTCTATGCATTCCCAGCTAGATCTAAGGCAAAGTCATTTGATGCGGTCATCACATGTATTGTTTAGTTTGCCATATAGATGCATCAATTTTATTTGATCCGGGCTCTACTTATTCATACGTGTCATCATATTTTTCTTCATATCTGGTTATGCCTTGTGATTCTTTGAGTTATTCTGTCTATGTGTCCATCTATGCCCTTTGGAGATTCTATTATGGTGGACTGTGTCTATCATACTTGTTTGGTCACTATAGGAAGCTATGAGACTAAGGTCGACCTTCTTCTACTTGTTATGGTTGATTTTGACGTGATCTTGGGCATGGATTGGTTGTTACCTTATAATGCTATTTTGGATTGTCAGGCCATATAAGGGTTTCCTCAATTGGAGTGAGAGTAACTCATGGTCATTCCACTAGTAGGGTCATTTCATATGGTATGGCTCGGTGTATGGTCAAGAAGGGGTTTCTAGAAAATTTGGCCTATATTTGTTATCCTATTATAGAGGTTCCTTTCGTAGATTAGGTTCCAGTTATTCGTGAGTCCCCAGAGGTATTTCCTACAGATTTTTTGGAGATTCCACCCTATAGAGATATCGACTTTTGCATTGACTTGGTTTTGGGCACTCAACCTATTTCTACCTCACCAACCGTATGGCCCCAATTGAGTTGAAAGAATTAAAGGAGTAGTTTCGGGATTTGCTTGATAAGGGATTCAT
Source organism: Nicotiana tabacum (assembly GCF_000715075.1). Lineage (NCBI taxonomy): Eukaryota > Viridiplantae > Streptophyta > Magnoliopsida > Solanales > Solanaceae > Nicotiana > Nicotiana tabacum. Next base: position 207,351,721 of record NC_134101.1, read on the forward strand.
TAGACATAGTGTCTCGCCTTGGGGTGCACTAGTGTTGTTTTTAAAGAAGAAGGACAGAACGATGAGTATGTGTATGGATTATCGACAGTTGAACAAGGTCACTATCAAGAACAACTACCCGTTACAAAGGACTGATGACTTATTTGATCAACTTCAAGGTGCCAAGGTATTTTCCAAGATTGACTAGAGATCTGGCTACCACAGTAGAAGATTAAGGCATTGGATGTCCCTAAAATAGCTTTTACTCAGTATGGTCATTATGATTTCCTAGTAATATCAGTTGGCTTGACTAATGCCTCAACAACCTTTATAGATTGGATGAATCGGGTGTTCAAGACTTATTTGGATTTTTTTGTATTGTCTTGATTGATGAAATTTTGGTTTAATCCCACAGTTGAGAGGAGCATGAGTAGAATTTCCAGATTGTACTTTAGACTTTGAGGGATCATCAGTTATATGCAAGTTTTTGAAGTGTGAGTTCTGGTTGGACTCAGTTGCCTTTTTTGGGCCATGTTGTATCTTCCGAGGGTATTAAGGTGGATCCTAAGAAGATTGAGACAGTTCAAAACTGGCCTAGACCTACTTCAGCTATAACAATTTGGAGCTTTTTGTGTTTGGCAAGCTATTATCGTCGGTTCATGGTGGAGTTTCCTCCATCTCAGCCCCATTGATCAAGTTGACCCGGAAAGGGTGCTCTTTTCAAATGATCTGACGAGCGTGAGGTAAGATTTTAGAAGCTTAAGACTGCATTGACTGCAACCCAATGTTGGTGTTGCCTATAGGTTCAGGATCTTATACCATAGATTGTGATGCATCACGTATTGAGCTTGGTGCGGTGTTGATGTTGGATGAGGGTGATTTCCTACGTGTCTCGGCAGTTGAAGGTTCATGATAAGAATTACCATGTGCATGATTTAGAGTTAGCAACCATGCGTCGAAGATTTGGAGGCACTATCTATAAGGCACTTCGTGTGAGGTCTATACCGACCATCGGAGTCTCCAACACCTATTCAAGAAGAATAACCTTAATTTATGGCAGCTAAGATGGTTAGAGTTGTTAAAAGACTATGATATCACCATATTATATCATCCAAAGAAGGCCAGTGTGGTAGCCTATGCAGTAAGTAGTAAAGCTGAGAGTATGGGCAATTTGGCATATTTATCGGCAGCGGAATGGCCACTAGCTATGGATGTTCAGGCCTTTACCAATCGATTTATGAGATTGGATGTTTCGGAGTGTTATGGAACAGTCCTCGTTGTTGGAGCGTATCAAGGCTCTCCAGTTTGAAGATCCTCACTTGTTGGTGTTGATAGACATGGTGCAGTAAGGTAGTACTAAGGAGGTTGTGATTAGTGATGATGGTGTTATGTGGCTTCAAGGCCAGATTTCTGTTCCAAATGTTGATGGGTTGAGAGAGCTGATTCTTGAGAAGGCTCATAGTTCATGCTATTCCATTCATTCAGGTGTCACAAATATGTACAGTGACCTAAAATAGCACTATTAGTGTCGGCGAATGAACAAAGATATTGTTGGTTATGTCTCTCGGTGTTTGAATTGTCAACAGGTGAAGTACGAGCATTAGAAACTGGGAGGGTTGACTCAGAAATTAGAGATGCTGGAATGAAAGTGGGAGTGCATCACTATGAATTTTGTAGTAAGATTACCACGGACCTTGAGGAAATATGATGGAGTCTGGGTTATTGTGGATCAATTGATTAAGTCCGCACATTTTATTTTGGTGATGACTTCCTATTCTTCAGGGCAGTTGGCTCAGATTTACATTCGGGGATTATCCTCCTGCATGTCATGCCTATTTCCATCACTTCTTACCGAGGATGCAATTTACATCATTTTTTGGAGAGTCATGCAGCGTGAGTTGGGCACCAGGTCGAGATGTGTACCACATTTCATCCTCAGAAAGACGGGCAGATCGAGTGCACTATTCAGATCTTGGAGTACATGTTACGTGCATGTGTTATTGATTTCGGAGGGTCATGGGATCAGTTTTACCACTCGTAGAATTCGCCTACAACAACAGCTATTAGTCAAGCATCCAGATGGAATTGTACGAAGCCTTATATGATAGATGATGTCATTCTTCGATTAATTGATTTGAGCCTGGTGAGGCTAGATTGTTGGGCAATGATTTGGTCCGTGATGCCTTGAAAAAAGAAAGAGTTATGCAGACCAGAAGGTTCGAGATGTACCCTACATGGTGGGTGAGAAGGTTCTTCTTCGGGTGTCGCCACTGAAGGGCGTGATGCAGTTTGGGAAGAAGGGCAAGCTGAGCTTGTTTATCAGGCCATTTGAGATCTTGGAGAGAGTTGGGGGGCTGCTTATAGTCTTTCATTGACTCCTATCCTAGCAAGGGTACATCCGATATATCAGCTTCCATGTTTGGGAAGTACAATGAAGATAGACCTCATGTTTTTTACTTCATCACGGGGCAACTTGATGAAAATCTGACATATGAGGAAGTGTTGGTAGCCTTTTTAGATTGGCAGGTTCATAAGTTGAGATCCAAGATTTTTCCTTTTATAAAAGCTCAATAGTGGGGTCATCCGATTGAGGAGTCTATGCGGGAATCCGAGTCCGATATTCGGAGTAGTTACCCCCTTCTTTTTTTTACCAGTCCAAGTACTTTTCTATGCCTGTTCGAGGACGAACGTTTCTCTTAAATGTGGAGAATGTGATGACCCAATAGGTAGTTTTGAGTACTATCAAGTATTTTTGTGTTCCAAGACCTCTCATAGCTCTATTTAATGTTTATCAATTTGCATTCATGGTCCGTGTCATTTTCCAAAAAGCTTGTACGTAAAATTTTCATAAAAAGTGATTTTTGGCTTAAAATGGGACTTGAGTTGACCATGGTCAACATTCTTGGTAAACGATTTCGCTAGGTTTGTATGATGTTTTTGGAATTGTACGCACGTTTGATTGGGGTCCGGGGTGACCCGAGCGCATTTCGGTGCGTTATGTGAAAAATTATGAAAATGAGTTTTAAAGTTGAAATTCTTGAGTTTTGATGATCGATTCATGTTATTTTAATGATTTGAGGTAGCGAGAAACTTTGTAAGATGTTATTGCACTTGTGAGCATGATTGGTTTGGAGCCCGAGGGGCTCGAGTGAGTTTCGGGTGCATTACAGAACAATTTAGTATTGCATTACAGATGTCGCATTTGCGAGGTCTGGCTTGTATTTGCGAGCTCTCTTTTGTGGTCAGCTGATCACATTTGTAATACTGGATGGTGGGTTGAAACCTCACTTTTGCGAAGAATAGTTCGCATGTGGGGGGTTTGTGTATTCGCATTTGCGACCTTTGAGTCACTTTTGCGAATAGGAGCTGGGAGTTGGCAGCTTCGCAAATGCGAAGCTTAGCTAGCATTTGCGATAAGGAGACTCCTCATAATTGAGATGTTTGGTGGTTTGATGCACTGATGGAATTTGCGATCAGTGTCTCAATTTGTGGATATCACGACTGGGTAAAAGAGGGGATAATCAGGACTTAGCTCAATTTACACCATTTCTCAACCCCAAACACTCTAGAGACGATTTTGGAAGAACATTTTCTTCCCAAATTTATTGGTAAAAAACTCTAATTTATTTTCCATCAACCCCATTACTTTTCATGAGTTCATAACATCAAATTTAGTAATTTCATGGTAGAAATTATTGATTTTGGGTAGAATTTTGGTATTTTATAAAATTACATTTTAGAGCTCAAATTGAGGTCATATTTCGAAACAAACCACATATCCGAGCTCAGGGGTAAATGGGTAATCAGGATTTGGCTTGGATCTCGAATTTTCACCAAGCGAGCCCAGGGTTGACTTTTGTTGGCCTTTTCAATTTCATTAAATATTGAATCTTTTTCACTCATAGGTAGTTTCTTAAGCTTATTTTTTGAATTATTTGAACGATATTTGGATAGATTCGGTTGCTTTGGAGGCTTGTTCTAAAGGAAAGGCTATCACGCCCCAAACTCGACGAGGCATGGCCGGCACCCGGTGTCATACTCGTCCCAAGTGTACCACTCTGAACTATGGACTCTTGAGGGAAAACCCTCAACTTAGGCCAATGAGGCCATATTCTGAATCGTCTAAAAATAATGTCCCTCTCATCTGTGGGGTAAACATACCTAAGAGCCTAATAACGCCTCTCATTTGTGGGGTAAACATACCCAAAAGCTTATATATATATATATAACTATGGAGGCTGACGAGGCCGCCATGAACATCTACTGATATACAAACTATACAGGACTTGTCTACAAGCCTATAGAGATAACTTAACTGTACCATGGTCGGGAAAGGGCCTAGACCTACCCATCAAACCTGTATATATAATATGGGCTCCGAGGAAGTGGAGCTTATTGTCACACCTCCTTTTTACCTATACCCCTGAGAAGGGAGTATATGGGAGTTTTTTCCAATTAAAGTGACAATCGAAACGAGATTTATTTCAATTAAAATTCATAGTCGTCACTTAGGATAATTTTATGGTGTCCCAAGTCACCAGTTCAAATCATGAATCGAGGAAAAGATTGACTCCGTATTATAGTTCGCGAACACAGAAATCCGGGTAAGGAATTCTGTTAACCCGGGAGAAGGTGTTAGGCATTCCCGAGTTCCGTGGTTCTAGCACGGTCGCTCAACTATTATAATTGTCTCAATCATCTGATTTTAAACACTTTTAAACCTATGCGCAATTTTAACTTTTAAGCCGCTTTTATCAATTTTGAAGAAAATTGCAACGTTATTAAAACGTGTCTCGAACCACGTCACATAAATGCACCCGTAGTTTTTGACATATTTTAACATCGTTGAGATTTGAATTTGGGTCACATAAATGCGCAACTTTGCGAGGGCCATGAAAATTCGCTAAATGGAACGCCTTGATGTCTAAGGATAAATAAGATTAATCAAACGAGGGCCATGCAATTGTCATTTTGTTCGGCAGGGCACACCTCGATTTATTCTAACCAAAAGGTTTCTAAACTAACTGATGAGGGCCATAAATTATTTATGTTATCTAATAGGGCTCACCTCCACTATTCGAAGAATTTTAATTATCCGAACATTAATGGAGTTGGGATTCTGTTACTGCCTAAGCTAACTAAAAATGACATTGCCACTAGAAGGGAAGGCTGATTATTTAAACACTACTTGGGCTGGGCGTGAGGCCCAATAACCTATGAATGCAAGGCTGCCCCAGATTGACAATTTTATAGTAGAATCACGTTGAGCCCAAATGAGAGCCCAGACTGGGGATAAACCGGCTCCAACAGACTTAGAGACTCGAGATCGAGTCTCCACATGGTGCAAAGCGTAAGGCGTTCGAGTTTGAGGTTGCAAGTCCCATTGTTGCCTCAGAGTCAAAGAAAATGTTGATCCCCTTTTTCACAAATACCATGGCATATTTAATGCCGATTGATTCCTATGCAAAAATACAATCAGGCAGTAGTCCTTTTTTTATCTAGCATTCACTATTACTCTCAATCTACATCATGCATAACATCATAGTGACAGAATATGAGAAACATATGCTATTCTATGCTCCTACAAGAACTCATACTTCAACCTAAAAATTGGACAAAGCAAAAATCAAAAATCGAAAAGCCAAGCTTAAACCCTATTCAAAATCTTTTCAAGATTAAAGATGCTCACTCATTAGCAAAGGCAGAACTGTACTATATGTTAATCTATGCAAAAAATAGATCTGAAATGAACAATGGAGAATAAACCCAGGTTTGCTGAACCAACATCAGGAAGGGTCTAACATTGCAATTCAAATCAAAACCATGAAACATGCATCTGAACCAACATCTCATTATACATAATTCCATCTAACAAAATTAACTGCCATTCACCAAGGGTTTCAGACTTGAGATTTTATATGTAGGAAAGAACCAAATGACAAGATAGCATATAATGTTCAAAATCCCAATTGCTAATCACCGATTCAAAGTCAGAAAGATGATAAGTGAAACTCTCTAAAAGATGCATATAGGACATCAGTCATCCAACTTAACTCATCAAGTGCAAGATCAAATGAACCCTTATCCCTCATTTCAAACCAAACACAGCCTACAACATAGTATCTGTCAACAACTAACAAAATGTCATGTACCATAACACTAGGAATTATACAAGTAAACGAAGTAAACCAAGCTATGAACACAACTGATTGTGACTACTACTCAGACACTCCGGATTCCCATTTCGATTCCAACTCAAGCTTTACATTAGGTGAAATGCAGAAGTGTGTACCTGAATAACAGTAAAATAGACCAAATATTAGTCTGATACTAAGAGGAAGCAGCAGCAAAAGGCCAACAACTATAGAAATCGGCCACAGCTTATTATTCAAACAATTTTCAAACCCAGATGGATCAGAAGTTGATTCAGAAATTGAAAACCTCCAAAATTCAGAAGAGGTTCAATGAAAACAGTAATTTTTAGTGAATTTTTAGCTGCCCCTTTTTTCTGTAGTTTAGCTCTTAAAAACTCTATGAAATAGTAAACTTATGCAGCTTCTGTATTTTTCGGGATTTCCAGCTCTTAAAACTCTGCCTTGAAAGGCAAGAAATGATGCCTTTATAGGCAAGGCAAGTAGGGCAGCCTTAAGGAAATAACTTCTGCACTTAGGCCCTTCTGAAATTTTCATTTTAGCCTAGGTGCCCTTAGTTTAATTTTCAGAATTCAAAATATCCCCCCACCCCAGCTTCCTATAAGCTTCCCTATTATGTTATCAGAGTGATTCCCTCAAGCAAATACCCAAACTAACCCCCATGCCCCTGTTATTTCCCTTTTGAACCCGATGGGTATGGGTCAATGCTGACCCAAGGCGAACCAGATATGGGCCTTCGAAAACCCGGGCTAGTCCCTTTCTTTTGGGCCCAGGTCCAAGTCAGAAACTCAGAAGAATCAAGAAGGCAGAAAAATGAAAGGCCATTAGGATTTCAGCCTTTTTGGACCAAATGCTTTCAACCAGCCCAAGACAAAAGGGAACAATCAAACGAAATAACCTAAAGAATTCAAGAAAAACTGACGAACCATAAAACTAACCATTAATCTTAACTTAAAAAGAACCACATACAGAAATGATTGCAAGAACGGAAAAATAGAAAAACTTAAAACATAAACAAAAGAAACATAGTAGGATGAGAAGGGAAACACACATGAAAATTAACACTCAAAAGGTAAAGAAAAATACCTAACCATGGCATGGACCGTAAGAAATGCAAAAAAAACCTTCGAACCTTCAAATTTTCCGACGATGTTTGACATTAATCATGTGTTCTTATCAAGAACACATGAATAAAGTCGAACTAGACCTATATCCTTACTGAAATCTTGAACTCAAGGTTTTTGGGATTTTAGGTCTTGACTTAGATTTAAGATTCGAGGAGCTTGGGGCCGATTCGAGAGTAGCTGGTTTGTGCTTTAGGAAGAGGGGGTCACGGAGCTCGTGGGGTGTCATTTATGGGGCCGATTGGATGAGTTAGGGTTTTGGTCATTCCTTTCGATTCAAGATTCGAGAGGCAGGGCTGGGATTCGAGAGTGGGGATTTGGAGATTTGGAAAGAGGAGAAGGAGGGGAATCTATGATGTTAATTTGGTATTGGCCGGAGCAACGCCGCCGGCGGAGATGATTTCCGGCAGGGGGCTCACGGCGGAGACAATTTCCGGCAGGCGGCTCACGGCGGAGACGGTGAGGGCTCTGTGAGGGTGTGAAAGAGAGGACTAGGTGGGTAAGGGGGGGAGGGCTATTAGGACATATATATACCGGGTGTCCCTCACTTCTGAGCCGTTAGATCGGTTAACCTCGACGGCTCAGATCTATCTTGACTAAACGGTGTCGTTTTGGTTTAAGGGGAAATGGGAGCCGCGTTATGGACTGGTTCTGGGCCGGTTTTGGGGGGTTTTGACCGGTAATTTGTTTAGGCCTGGGGAATTTCAAATAAAAATGGCCCAAACAGACTTCTTATTGAAATTCTTTTCTTTTGCTTTTTCAATTTCAAATCCTTTTTCTTTTCAAATTAAAATAAAACCAAAATTAATTTTTAAAACCAAATTAACCTACCTAATTAGATTAATCACTCATCATAGTATTTATATTAATTAAATCCTAAATTTAGAGAAAAACTATAAAATTCAAAATTAAAGAGTTAAAATGCAAAATGAACTATTTTTGTGATTTTTATATCTTATAAAACAAACTAATTTACTAATTAATCTAAAAAAAATGTAAAATTAAATCCTAAATGCAGATGCAGCATATTTTTATATTTTCCATTAATTAAACAAAAATAAAAATGCACAAACCAATGCAAATAATTATCAAAAAATGCCACAAAATTCACAAAAATTGTAAATAATGAAAAGAGATTATTTTGTTTTGAATTTATGGGAGTAATTCATATAGGGCAAAAATCACGTGCTCACAACTGTCCCTCTTTGCCCGAAAACATGAAAAGTTTTCGTGCAAAGATAAAGTGAGCGGATACGAGCGATTTTTGCCCGTTTGAATACTCCGTGGGAAGCATTTTGAAAGATTTGACCGCACCCTGCTTCTGAGGTTGCCTACATATCCTTGGATATAAAAAAATCAGGTCAGTGTAGTTCGGGAAGTTTCGGTAGCTGGGACTACCATGAAACTGTGGTTTTACTGTTGTTGCTGCTGCTTACTGCATCCCCTTATTACACCATGAAAAAATAAAACGAAGTTAGACTAGACTATGATCTATGCATTAAAAAATTCTATCTATCTTCAAACTTGCTTTTGCGGTTCTTGTTGCCTTGTTGACTTGTATTCTCCTGGTGGAATCCTTTTGTTGCTGCCTTGAATTGTAATCTGAGATGTTTTTTATTTCTCGGGGTGGATGCCTGACTGCCAACTACACTTGGAGATGTTTTTTTCCTTTCTCCAGGTGGACGCTTGACTACTGAACCTGAATGTATTCCCTGCTCTCCAGGCGGGCTCCTGATTGCTGAACTTGAAATGTATTCCTTGCTCTCCAGGTGGGCTCCTGACCTCAACAAAATAAACAAAAACAAAGAAAGTTTTCTACCCCAGTTTGGTGGTTGGGCACACATGTAAGTGTAAAAAGGATCATATTACCAAATATCAATAAGAATTTGAAAGCTAAAACTTGAATTGTACTCCCTTGTTCTCCAGGCTGGCTCCTGACTGCTGACTTGAATTGTACTCTCTGCTCTCCAGGCGGGCTCCTGATGGATAAACTTGAAATTTATTCCCTGCTCTCCAGGCGGGCTCCTGATTGCGGAATTGAAATGTATTCCCTGCTCTTCAGGCGGGCTCCTGACTGTTGACTTGAAATGTATTCCCTGCTCTCCAGGCGGGCTCCTGACTGCATGACTTGACATGTATTCCATGCTCTCCAGGCGGGCTCCTGACTGCTAAACTTGAAATGTATTCCCTGCTCTTTAGGCGGGCTCCTGACTTGAAATGTATTCCCTGCTCTCCAAGCGGGATCCTGACTGCTGAACTTAAAATGTATTCCCTGCTCTCCAGGAGGGCTCCTGACTTCAACAAAATAGACAAAACAAAGAAAATTTTCTACCCCCGGTTGGGTATCTGGGCACACATGTAGTGTAAAACGGATCATATTACCAAATATCAATAAGAACTTGAAAGCTAAAACTTGAATTGTATGCCCTTGTTCTCCAGGTGGGCTCCTTAGTGCTGACTTGAAATGTATTCCCTGCTCTTCAGGTGGGCTCCTGACTGCTGACTTGAAATATATTCTCTGCTCTCCAGGCGGGCTCCTGACTGCTGAACTGAAATGTATTCCCTGCTCTCCAGGCGGGCTCCTGACTGCTGAACCTGAAATGTATTCCTTGCTCTCCAGGTAGGCTCCTGACTACTGACTTGAAATGTTTCTCCCTATTCTCCAAGTGGGTACCTGATTTCAACAAAAAATAGACAAAACAAAGAAAATTTTCTGCCCCAGTTTGGTAGCTGGGCACATATGTGCGTGTTAAACTGAATCATATTACTAAGAATTTGAAAGCTAGGTCCCATTATCCAGGGGGGTCCTGACAACTCTTAACTAAATGACAATTTTAAATCTAAGTTATATCTTTTTAAGGAATGACTTCCGCTAAATCTTGTTATCTAAGAAGGTCTTAAACTACTCCCCATTATCCAGGAGGGTCCTGACAACTCTTAACTAAACGATAATTTTAAATCTAATTTATATCTTCTAAAGGTTTTACTTCCGTTAAATCTTGTTATGCAAGCCAGTTTTAAACTACGTCCCATTATCCAGGGGGTCCTGAAAATCAAAAGTCAAGTTTTATCTTAAGAGTAACAATTTCACGGCTAAATTATATTACCCTACAACAGAACTTACTCTAAACCTTGTTATCCAATGAAAATCCTAAATCTAGGTCTCGTTATTCAGGAGGGTCTTGAAAACTCCTAATAGAATCCTATCTCAAACATGTAAACTTTGAAGCCTACTTATGTTCCTTTGGGGCGCACTTATGCTAGATCTTGCTACTCATAATTGTTTAGAATTTTAAACTAAATCCCATTTTCCAGGAGGGTCCTGAAAAATTTAAATTAAATCCCATTATCCAGGCAGGTCCTGAGAGTTTACGGTCAAACCTGTCTGGTGCTTGCCTTTCCTTGCGGTGGGTTTCTCCGAAACAAATGAGATTTCCTGCCCCTGTTTCAAATCAAAGAAAAATCTTGTCAGTTTAAGAATATGGTGGTTGGTTTGTGGCCTTGACTTTGAGGGCGGTTGCTCCTTCACTTCTCATGATAACCAATTTCCACTCGAAGACCTTACTTGTTCCTTGACTAATCACTTTCTCTATCATCCTTATCACAGAAAATACCTCTTCTCCTTTTATACCCAATTCCCTTTATCTGTTGCATTGCTCATGAACTGACATTTACCAACCTTTGTGTTTCACCAAAAATACCTTTGATCCGTCCACCTAACACCCTCCATCTGTTGCATCGTGCTCTTGTGTTGACATGAACTCCAAAGCATGTTAATTGCCATCCATTTAGTGCGCATGATGTTCCTTCCTGACTTAAATCACTGGCCTTGGCCTTGAAGTCTATTGTTCCCTCACTTGTCACGATAACTTTGATTTCTGCTTGGAATACCTTGCTTGTCACTAGTTAAACACTTTCTTTGTTTATCTCATCATAGAGAATACCTTTGACCCGTTCACCCAACATCCTCTATCTGTTGCACTGTTCACGAATTGAAATATACCAAACCTTTGTATTTCTCATGGACTCCAAAGCATGTTGATTGCTACCAACTCAGTGCGCTTGTTGTTCTTTCCTAACTTATGCCACTTTGATGTGCTGGCCAGATCCCGTTTTGTGCAATTGGAAAGCTGGTGGCAAAATTTGAAGTCATTTCTCACTTATTCTGACCAAACGAACTCAGGAAGAAGAAGTAAACAAGACAAAAGGAACAGAGTAAAGGACAAAGGAAATAGATGATTCCTAACAAGAAAACTACAAAGTAGAAACCTATCAGATGTGGATACCAACTCTAATGACCATGACATGCACATGTTGATTAAGTGGCCTAATCTGTCAAACAAGTCTGATGTTCAACTCTTGTTATACCCCTGAACCGTGAAACTGGACTTCAATGCTCCGATTATCCACTCTGATTCACAATCCTTATTCGACTTGTAGTGCCCGAAGGGTTTTCACCATCAAGCCTCTCTTATTCTGTTCTTTCTCTCAACTTACCGTCACCTTACGGTGCCCGCGAGGGTTTTCACCAATAAGACTCTCTCATTTTTGGATTTCTCTCAGCTCCCGTCGCCCTACGGTTCATTAGTTTTCTGCTTGGACCAGAGTGTTGCCCCTGATATGAATTACCTCTCCTTGCTTGACTTGGCATCTCTTGAAGACTGATCGAAAGGTCTTTCTTTTGACCGTAACATGGGATTTTGGATAGGGTTAAACATAAAGGATATCAAAGGCTCAAAACAATTCACACGGGTTCAAAATTACAACTTTCGGAATTAGATTTCTTACAACAACCACAACTTCTGCCCCAGTTTGTTTCTTGGGGACTTTTGGATTTTTATTTTGATGAGACCGAACCGTGAGGCTGCCTACGTATCCATAAAAGGAATTAGGTCGAACGTAGTTCATGTCATAGAAATTACTTTGTTGTTGTGATTTTCTCTTTTCTCTTTCTTCTCTTTTCTCTTTTTGCTTTCTTTTTCTCTTTTTGTTGCTTTTCTTCTTTCTTCTTTTTTTTTTCTTTTCTCTTTTTTTTTTCATTCTTTTCTTCCTCTTTCATTCCTTTTTTCTCTTTCCTTTCTATTTTTTTTTTCTTCCTTTACTTATCTTTTGCACTTGCGTTTCTGAACTTCGCTACTGATTCCAAAAGGGGGTATGAAAGAAAATAAATGAGGCTCAAAGTGGTAATCGAAGGATAAAGTATTTAGATAGCAGAACAAAATGCCTTCGTCATTCCAATCTTCAAAACATGCCAAGTACAAACAACACAATTAAATAAACCAAGGAAAACATTCGTAACATCTTTTGATTGTACCAGACTTGATAACCATATCCACACATTCGCATTCTACATCTGTTAATTACAAAGCACCATTGGAAAATGCTCTCACTCTCATTACCATGAACGGCCCTTGTCAATTTGGGCAAACTTGCCTTTAGCTTCAAACTGATGCGGCATGATGCATTTCAACAGGGTTTCTTTATGTTCTATCTGCCCCAATTTCACACAATTCATGCTTGAAGTGATCTCACAATGCCTTTACTTATTTCCCTCAGATGTCCCTATCATCTTCAAAATTGTTTCATTTAGCTTCATGACTAAACTAACTTTTTAAGACCAAGCTGAGAATTATGCATGCATGTCATGTTACTAGAGTCAATAGGAAAAGAACTATAAAAGAAAAGAGAACTACACGAAAATGACTAAAAATCACAGAAAATAGAAAATTGCATTAGACAGATGGTGAAAGGGTTTGGAAAACAATATAAACAAACTAAACTGGGGTTACGAACCTAGAACAAACCTAGACAACGCTAACTAGGGTACTATGACTAAACATACTAGGCAAAATAAAAGGATAGAAAGGTTTGAGTCACAAGATAATATCCGGATTACAACCCTGAAATAACCCGGACATCAGAAATGACAACAAAATAAACCACCAAAAACTCCTCTCTGGCTAACCAAGAAAAGAGCATCTTTCCAATCATCAAACTCAACATTTTAGCCACTGACTTTTGCATCAACAATACTAGGACCTTCACACGTCTCCATCACATTGTTCTTAACAAATTGCCTTTGGGTTCCCTTTGCCTGCTCGTTCTTAGGATCAACCTCTGATAGCGCTGAAAGCTTAGTAGCACGTGGACCTCTGAGGCTCCCAGAAGAGTTCTCACATTCCTTTTCAAAATAAATCATACCCACCATATGTGTCTCATTATGCACATGCGATGGACTTTGGCTAGTGTTTGTTGCATCTGGATTTTGCACGACAATGTCGCCTGCATCAATAAGCTTCTGAATCGTATTCTTCAGATTCCAACACTTCTCTATGTCATGCCCCGGGGCATCTGAGCAATAGGCGCACCTTTGAGAAAAATCAAACTTTTTTGGAAAAGGGTTTGGCATTTTTATCTGGGTCGGCTTCAACATGTCCAATTTCCTTAGCCTCTGGAACAGACTGGCATATGACACTCCCAATGGAGTTAATGTTTTCTTCTTCTGTTACCTCTCGTTCTTAAAGGCTTGACTGGGTCGGAAACCTGATCTAGGAGGTTTTTGATAGGCTCGTGGGTGTAGATGGGCATTTTGTGGAGCTGGGTACTGGGAGAGTGATGTACGACTTTGGGAGTTCTGTGGAAAGAAGTGGCATTGGGGAGGATCATCTGATGCATAAGGATATCCACGGGGACGATGTTGAGGCTGGAAGTGTTGATCGGGAAAGCCCATTGGATCATCTTTTCTATTTCTCTTTCTTCCACCCAAGCTTACTAGGATATTCTGAATGTTTTTCGAACAACTCATGATTTTGCCTGACTTGATTCCCTCTTCTACTAGCTCCCCCATTTTTAACACATTATTGAAAGGCTTCCCCAGGGCCGGGATCAAATGATTGAAGTAGGTGGGCCCCTCAGCTTGTAGGAAAGCTCAACCATTTCTTCTTCACCAATCGGGGTATTGACTCGAGCGACCTGCTCCCTCCATCTGAGCCCAAACTCTCTAAAGCTTTCCTCCGGCTTCTTTTCCATTTTAGATAGGGAGGAGCGGTCTGGGGTAACACCCGATCTGTATTGAAAGTATCGAACAAAATCTTGAACCATATCACCCAATGTAGGCCATTTACCAACATCTCGACAAGCATGCCAGTCCAAAGCTGCCCCAGTCAGGCTTTCACTGAAATACGCCATCATCAAGTCATCTTTCTCGCCAACACTTCTCATTTTACTGCAATAATCCCTCAAGTGGGCTACCGGATCCCTACACCCATCATACAAGTTAAACTTTGGCACTTTAAACCCCGCAGGTAGACGAACGTCGGGGGACATAGACAATTCTTTGTAAGACATGCTACCCTGGTCTCCCGTTCCTTGCTTGTTATTTAAGGACTGTTCTATGCCTTTCAGCCTCCTGGGTATCCCATATCGCCCCTTTCTTCCTGTGAACTTTTCATTTTCAACATGAGGCTCATCCCGCGGGCCTTACTTGTATGAGTTGGGAACCTTGTGGGCAACCTCTGAGGGGTAATATTGGGCATCATGATCTTTGAGTGGGTGTTCATTGTTGGGGATGGTGGATAAGATAGGAGGGAAATTTTTGGGAAAGGTAATTGGAAGATGAGTGACGAAGCTACTAGGGTGGTTGGGAAATCCATGATAAGCGGGTGGATCTGGAGAGTATGGGGGATCATCTGGCACTGTGACCGGTGTTTGGGTAAGGGTAGAATTTAGGAAGCTAGGTGGTGGGGGGGGGGTGGCGCCTTCCCAGTCACCCAGGCTTGATACATGTCCACCATGTGTTGTCTTAACATCCTCACCTCTTCAACCAACCCATTGTCATGTTCGACCAATTGCTTTTGGGCACATGTATCAACCAACTCAGTTTTGTTGTTGTTTGCCATTGTCTTTTGACTTTATGTTGTGGAGAGGAGTTACTACTTCGAGAACCACAAACCAACCACCTTTCTACTATGAAGATATCAAAAGGAACAAAATGGGGGCATCTCGTTAGCGTTAGGGCATTTAACAGCAAAAATATCACATTGCGTGCAATGCACCTAGCAACAATTAATGGTTCTAGAATGACTTCGAGGGTCATAAGGTCACTTGGCATCATCCCAATTTGTCTATTTGAATCTTCTCTTTTCTTTTATTTCCTCGCACTTCTTAGCTCGCTCATTTTCTTTCTGATTATCGCTCTTTTTCATCCTTCTCATTTCTCACATTCCATAATTTCACCATCTTTTTTCTTCTTTCTTTCTTTTTTTGCTTTTCTTTTAAAAAATAAAAAAAATGATTCGATCGAACCCTATGTAGGTTGCCTACGTATCATGACGCCGCATGAATCAGATCTTTGCGTAGTTCGGGAAGATCAGGAATAAAGGAAACAAACTGACGTTCTCTGTTTCTTTTTCTTATTCTTTTTTCTTTTTACCTTAATGACTACTCTGTTGAGAAAAGAGAAATAAATAAAGCAAATCTTCTTTTTTTTGAATTTTCTAAACTTAATATTCTATAACCTATTTTAAACTCAAGCTTAACAGATTTTTTTTGTTTTCTTTTCTCTTTTTTTTCTTTAAACAAATACTCTATTAAGGAAAATCCTACAAGAGAACCCCCCCCCCTTTTTATGCATTTTTTATGAAGAAAATCTAAAGAGCAAACCACAGAAAAGTATTTGAATTTTCATTTGATATCCTGAAGCAATAAACAAAATAAAAAAAATATTTTTGTATTTCAATTTTGATTGCCTAGAGGAAAATTCTAATGATAGACAAAAGACAAAGTATGTTTTTTCTTTTTTTTTATGTACAATATCCTAAAATTTTAATGAATTTTTTTTTTCATTTTTCACTAATTTCCCCAAGAAACACCTCAAAAGAAAATCTTTTTGGATTTTGGAATTAAGACCTTAAAGAAGGATTTTAAAGAAGTACTAAAAGAAAATTCTCTTTTTTCTTGAATTTTGGTCCTAATATAGTAGAGGAAATATAAAAACAATTCAATTTGTGAAGATGCGGACTACCTGCACCTGGACAGTTTAAAGTCCTAGATATTAATTGCCTAAAGTAAAAACAATCTCAAAGGAGAATTTTGTTTATTTTTTATAACAAAAACGCAAAATTTCTTCTTTTTTTTCTCTGGATTTTCGACTTGTAACACATTTCCACATACAAAATAAGAAATACAATAAAAAAAACTCGGCAAACTTAACCTGACTGTTACAAACTCTAACATTACCTAAAAGACTAAATACTATTAAAGAGGACTAGAAAATAAAACAAAAATAATTGACGCAAAAACTAAAATGGCTCCCTGAGCATCTCCTAAATGCAGTGATCCTGGGGTATCTGTCATGCTCAAACTCTAGTAAGTAGATCCACACCTGTATGAGAAAACTTAAACTAGCACTATGTGAGACAATAACATTCCCTAAGACACGTGCAAGACATGATTGAGGCTATTTTTGCAAAATGGCTTATTTGGCCAAAAGGTGGCTAGAAATGCAAAATTTGGCTATGACCCCGCAAAGACAAGAACCTAAGATTTGCTAGAAAGACCGGACTCTATGTGGGTTGCCTACATATCATGTCCCAAAAGACGAGAATCAGGTATGCGTAGTTCGGGCAGATAGGATACGGGCGAGAAATAAAAATAACAACTAATTTAGAGAAAATATATTTTTTTTTCTTTATCTTTTTTTTTTGAAAAAATGATGAAACATGTAAACTCTTTTTTTTATTTCCTTTTTCCCCTTTTTTGATTTTTGATTTTTGAAAAACGATGAAAAAGTACAAAAATCATTTGAATTTTCGTTTTTTCTTAATAAAAAAATGTAACAAAAATATAACTAGGCCCTACTTGCTTTATTTTCACACTTCACCCTCTCTCTTTTTTTCTCTCTTTTTTTCTTTTTTAATTTTCCCTCAACTATTATTGGTCCGCCAAATGACCCTTTTACCCTTGAATAAATGCAACATGTAGCACATAGGATGCATCAAGATGGTGTGTTATTTTGGGTACACCTGTCCTAGACGGACCCAACCTCTGTGTTAAGTCCCCTAAGTTAAGTGCACATGATGCAAACAAACGTTCCTACTAGGGATCCGGCATGAGGCTGAGTTATTCTAGGTTTAAAATACTGGGTATATTTGTTCAAGACCTGGCTTACCCGAGCGAACAACTCGAGCCGGGGGGGGGGGGGGGCAGCATACCGGTAACCAAAAAATCATCCGGTTTTGCAACTTGTCTGAACCTCGTTCTGTTTGGGATATGACACTAACAGAAAGAAGTCACGACCAGCGTGCACTCTTCAAGAGAGAGAGAAAAGAGGGGTTTTATAGCAGTTTATATATATAGCTCAGATAATATCAAAGCGGTAAAAGCAACATTAAACACATTAGACCCAAACATGTAATAAAATTAGATAATAAATAAAGCAAAATATAACAATTTATCTAAGCTCGAATTCTGAACCCTGAACTAGAATTTTGGGTTCGTTCTTCCCCAGCAGAGTCGCTAGAGCTGTCACACCTCCTTTTTACCTACACCCCTGAAAAGGGAGTATATAAGAGTTTTTTCCAATTAAAGTGACAATCGAAACATGATTTATTTCAATTAAAATTCAGAGTCGTCACTTGGGATAATTTTATGGTGTCCCAAGTCACCAGTTCAAATCCCGAATCGAGGAAAAGATTGACTCCGTATTATAGTCCGCGAACATAGAAATCCGGGTAAGGAATTCTGTTAACCCGGGAGAAGGTGTTAGGCATTCCCGAGTTCTGTGGTTCTAGAACGGTCGCTCAACTATTATAATTGGCTCAATTATCTTATTTTAAATACTTTTAAACCTATGTGCAATTTTAACTTTTAAACCGCTTTTATCAATTTTAAAGAAAATTGCAACGTTATTAAAACGTGTCTCGAACCACGTCACATAAATGCACCCGTGGTTTTTGACATATTTAACATCGTTGAGATTTGGATTTGGGTCACATAAATGCGCACTCGAGTTTAGGGAGGTTAATTATTAAACTAACGCACCTAAAGCAATTACGCGTTTGCAACTTTGCGGGGCCATGAAAATTCGCTTAATGGAACACCTCGATTTCTAAGGATAAACAAGATTAATCAAACGAGGGCCATGCAATTGTCATTTTGTTCGGCAGGGCACACCTCGATTTATTCTAACTAAAAGGTTTCTAAACTAACTGATGAGGGCCATAAATTATTTGTGTTATCTTATATGGCTCACCTCCACTATTCTAAGAATTTTAATTATCCGAACATTAATGGAGTTGGGATTCTGTTACTGCCTAAGCTAACCAAAAATGACATTGCCACTAGAAGGGAAGGCTGATTATTTAAAGACTACTTGGGCTGGGCGTGAGGCCCAATAACCTACGAATGCAAGGCTGCCCCAGATTGACAATTTTATAGTAGAATCACGTTGAGCCCAAATGAGAGCCCAGACTGGGATAAACCGGCGCCAACAGACTTAAAGACTCGAGATCGAGTCTCCACATGGTGCAAAGCGTAAGGCGTTCGAGTTTGAGGTTGCAAGTCACATTGTTGCCTGAGAGTCAAAGCAAATTTGATCCTCTTTTTCACAAATACCATGGCATATTTAATGTCGATTGATTCCTATGCAAAAATACAATCAGACAGTAGTCCTTTTTTTTTATCTAGCATTCACTATTACTCTCAATCTACATCATGCATAACATCATAGTGACAGAATATGAGAAACATATGCTATTCTATGCTCCTACAGGAACTCATACTTCAACCTAAAAATTGGACAAAGCAAAAATCAAAAATCGAAAAGCCAAGCTTAAACCCTATTCAAAATCTTTTCAAGATTAAAGATGCTCACTCATTAGCAAAGGCAGAACTGTACTATATGTTAATCTATGCAAAAAACAGATCTGAAATGAACAATGGAGAATAAACCCAGGTTTGCTGAACCAACATCAGGAAGGGTCTAACATTGCAATTCAAATCAAAACCATGAAACATGCATCTGAACCAACATCTCATTATACATAATTCCATCTAACAAAATTAACTGCCATTCACCAAGGGTTCCAGACTCGAGATTTTATATGTAGGAAAGAACAAAATGACAAGATAGCATATAATGTTCAGAATTCTAATTGCTAATCACCGATTCAAAGTCAGAAAGATGATAAGTGAAACTCTCTAAAAGATGCATATAGGACATCAATCATCCAACTTAACTCATTAAGTGTAAGATCAAATGAACCCTTATCCCTCATTTCAAACCAAACACAGCCTACAACATAGTATCTGTCAACAGCTAACAAAATGTCATGTACCATAACACTAGGAATTATACAAGTAAACGAAGTAAACCAAGCTATGAACACAACTGATTGTGACTACTACTCAGAAACTCCAGATTCCCATTTCGATTCCAACTCAAAATTTACATTAGGTGAAATGCAGAATTGTGTACCTGAATAACAGCAAAATAGACCAAAAATTAGTCTGAAACTAAGAGGAAGCAGCAGCAATAGGCCAACACCAACAGAAATCAGCCACAACTTATAATTCAAACCATTTTAAAACCTAGATGGATCAGAAGTTGATTCAGAAATTGAAAACCTCTTAATTCAGAAGAGGTTCAATGAAAACAGTAATTTTCAGTGAATTTTAGCTGCCCCTTTTTCTGTATTTTAGCTCTTAAAAACTCTATGAAATAGTAAACTTATGCAGCTTCTGTATTTTTCTGGATTTCCAGCTCTTAAAACTCTACCTTAAAAGGCAATAAATGATGCCTTTATAGGCAAGGCAAGTAGGGCAGCCTTAAGGAAATAATTTCTGCACTTAGGCCCTTCTGAAATTTTCATTTTAGCCTAGGTGCCCTTAGTTTAATTTTTAGAATTCAAAATAGCCCCCCACCCCAGCTTCCTAGAAGCTTCCCTATTATGTTATCAGAGTGATTCCCAAGCAAATACCCAAACTAACCCCCATGCCCCTGTTATTTCCTTTTTGAACCCAATGGGTATGGATCAATGCTGACACAAGGCGAACCAGATATGGGCCTTACAAAAACCCGGGCTAGTCCCTTTCTTTTGGGCTCAGGTCCAAGTCAGAAACTCAGAAGAATCAAGAAGGTAGAAAAATGAAAGGCCATTAGGATTTCAGTCTTTTTGGACCAAAAGCTTTCAACCAGCCCAAGACAAAAGGGAACAATCAAACGAACTAACCTAACGAATTCAAACAAAACTGACGAACCAGAAAACTATCCATTAATCTTAACTTAAAAAGAACCACATGCAGAAATGATTGCAAGAACGGAAAATTAGAAAAACTTAAAACACAAACAAAAGAAACAGAGTAGGATGATAAAGGAAACACACATGAAAATTAACACTCAAAAGGTAAAGAAAAATACCTAACCATGGCCTAGACCGTAAGAAATGCAAAAAGAACCTTCGAACCTTCAAATTTTCTGGCCAAGTTTGACATTAATCATGTGTTCTTATCAAGAACACATGAATAAAGTCGAACTAGACCTAAATCCGTACTGAAATCTTGAACTCAAGGTTTTTGGGATTTTAGGGCTTGACTTAGATTTAAGATTCGAGGAGATTGGAGCCAATTCGAGTGTAGTTGGTCTGTGCTGTAGGAAGAGGGGGGTCATAGAGCTCATAGGGTGTAATTTTGGGCCGATTGGATGAGTTAGGGTTTTGGTCATTCCTTTCGATTCAAGATTCGAGAGGCTGGGCTGGGATTCGAGAGTGGGGATTTGGAGATTTGGAAAGAGGAGAAGGAGGGGAATCTATGGTGTTAATTTGGTATTGATCGGAGCAACGCCGCCGGCGGAGACGATTTCCGGTAGACGGCTCACGATGGAGACGGTGAGGGCTCTCTGAGGGTGTGAAAGAGATGACTAGGTGGGTGGGGGGGGCTGTTAGTACATATATATGTCGGGTGTCCCACACTTCTGAGCCGTTAGATCGGTTAACCTCGACGGCTCAAATCTATCTTGACTAAACGGTGTCGTTTTGGTTTAAGGGGAAATGGGAGCCAGGTTATGGACTGGTTGTGGGCCGGTTTTAGGGGGTTTGGATGGGTAATTTGTTTGGGCCTGGGGAATTTTAAATAAAAATGGCCCAAACACACTTCTTATCGAAATTCTTTTCTTTTTCTTTTTCAATTTCAAATCCTTTTTCTTTTCAAATTAAAATAAAACCTAAATTAATTTTTAAAACCAAATTAACCTACCTAATTAGATTAATCACTCATCATAGTATTTACATTAATTAAATTCTAAATTTAGAGAAAAACTATAAAATTCAAAATTAAAGAGTTAAAATACAAAATGAACTATTTTTGTAATTTTCATATCTTATAAAACAAACTAATTTACTAATTAATCTAAAAAAATATATAATTAAATCCTAAATGCATATGCAGCATATTTCCGTATTTTGCATTAATTAAACAAAAATAAAAATGCACAGACCAATGCAAACAATTATTAGAAAATGCCACAAAATCCACAAATATTGCAAATAATGAAAAGAAATTATTTTGTTTTGAATTTATGGTAGTAATTCATATAGGGCAAAAATCACGTGCTCACACTTACCAACCAAGCTGATGTTTGACTCTGTCTGCTGGGAGGGTCTGTCCAACAGTCAATAAGGATCTGTAGGCATGAAATGCAGCATCCCTAGCAAAAGGGACGTCAATACGAAATAATGTACCGAGTATGTAAGGCAACAGGATAATTGAATGCTAAAACTGAACAAATAATATAATAACTGAAAGTAACTAGGAGTCAAAGATAATCTAAAGATATTCTTACCTGTTGATACTGGCTCAACTCTCTCAATATAGTAACTAAAATAGATGTCCGGCCTTATAAGGCTCGGAATGTGTAACTGATCTGTCGTAGTAGGCTCGCTCATAGGTGCTCATCCATACTAGGCTCTGTATCTCGGCCATTCTGGGCTCGCTCAGAGGAGCTCGACCACAGTAGGCTCGGTATATAACTTACCATCTGATCAGATGTTGCCCATCGATTATAGCTCGATGGTGGTGAAAATACTATAATATATATATATATATATATATATATATATATATATATATATATATATATATATATATATATATATATATATATATATATATATATATATATATATATATATATATATATATATATATATATATATATATATATATATATATATATATATATATATATATATATATATATATACTTATGAGACTAGGATAGTGTATATAAATTCGGGAGTATGAACTTCTCTTTATTCCTCGTTATCAAACACATGTAATTACGCGATTATGCCAAAATGAAGGAAGGGCTTAGCCTTAATATACCTTATCACAATCTTTCCAATCACCAAGTTGAACTCGCCTCTTTGCACCTTAATCTACAACAATGATTATAATACTACCCTTATGTTACGAAAGGTACAACTATCGCACAATGAACGACAAGTTTATTTTGTATAAAAACGGGCAGCATCTCCCCTATAATCCTTACTTCCTCCAAATTCAAGATAACACCAATGACACAAGAACACAACAATATCAACATATATACATTATTTTCTAACCTTATATACACCCCAAAATACTAGAAAACAGCCCAACATACCCCAGTCTCTTCATTCACAAAACGACCACCGTAGTAGTGTCAAACAACACGAAAAATGTTTTAATGAACGACCATCCCTCCACCCTACATATATGTGATGTTTCTCCACACCATTCCTCCTCCAAAACTCCAGAAAATAGTAGTAAAACACGCATCCCAACAGCAACACAAAACAATCCACAAAACAGTCCGCTGCAAGTGAATAACTCGAACTCACGGCTTCCGATCACCGTCACGTGAGTTCTTAAAACTATAGAACGACTTACCATGAATTTATAGAAGAAACAATGGATGAAAGATAGCATTAAACATACCTTATTTGTTGGATAACTCACCTCCTATCTTGGTTCTTCGATCTCTAGGTTTTACCCCCAATGGGACAGAAAATCAATTAGGGTTTGAGGGTAATTTTTGGGAGGAAGTTTGCAGGGGTTTAGGTCAGGTTATTTGTGATATATAATGAGGTTAATATTTCAGGATATAATCCCTTAAATGGGCTCTTTGGATGACCAAAAATTTCCTCATTTTGGGCTCTCATTTAACCAAGTAGGTGACACACCTACTTGTCACCTAGAAGCCTGCGCAGTCTCAAAAAAATGCATATATCTCTTTACTCCGATGTCGTATTGATAAAAGGTTTAATAAGTTAAAAAATAAACTCATAGAGATTCAATTTGATGGTGGAACACCCCACAACTCTAAGTATATTGAGAGAAAATCGCAGTTATATTTGACCTAAGTTTCAACACATTTATGAATGTAACTTGTGATGACCTTTTCCAACTTTTGTTCCACAACTCGCTTAACTTCAAATCATAACACACATCTATCGTACGACTAAAATAACTCATAACATAATCTTCTTATGATTTTAAACACCCTATTGTTGCCCCAAAAATACATGTTACAACATTCCCAACTTGTCAACTTTCGACTAAACTTATTTTCTTCAATTCATTTAGCTTCGAAGCCTTCAAATCCTCATGGTACTTGGTATTCATGATCTCAAATATTTGTAACCTCCAGTGTAACATGATTAAATTACTTTATGTACTTTCAAAGTTGATCTCATTTCTGAGCTTACATCAATTAACTTATGAATACTCCCACGTACGAAAACATGGGGTGCAACAAAAGCCATGGTTGAGTATTTATTTGGTTGAGAAAAGAGGTAATTGTTCCGGTTAAACTTGATTTGAGGGGAATTAGGACTTGATTGATCTATTTGCTTCCTGACTTGTATGTGGGGACGACATATATGCAAGGCGACGAGTATGTATATGTAGCCATAGGTTAAGCATGTTGGTTGGGATATTTATCTATTATCTTCAATTATTTCATACCTTCATTTAATCCATGGTATTACTTGTTAAATGCTTTAATTTTTATTTTCCCTTACTCGTTAAATTCATGCCTTTATCCGTTACATGTCATAATTTTGCTAACTGTTTACCATGTATATGTATCTTTATTTATTGCATGTCTTTACTTGCTTTATGACTTTGTATGTTTCTAGTTAGCTACTTTTATTCGCTTTAGGTCTTTAAATATGAAATCTTTTTGTCGTATTTTATTTTGAGATATGTCGTAGGTTGTTGTAGTTTAAACATTTAATTGATATTGTGTGAGATAGAGTTGCATGCCACAACGGATATTGGTAATATTGTGTGGGATTGGATTGCATGTTGCAATGGATATTGGTATTATTTTGTGGAATCGAATTGCACACCACAACGGATATTGGTAACATTTTGTGGGATCAGATTGCGCGCCGCAATGGATATTGATATTACTATTTGGGATCGAGTTGCATGCTAAAATGGTATTTGTATGTATATATTTTTGGATCGGGTTGTGCGCCGCATTGTAGAAGACTTATTATTTATATATATTTGTGGATTGGATTAAGCACCGCAATGGAGAAGACATATTGATTGTCCTTAACTGTTGGTTTTGTATCCATGTTGTATAGAGAAAGTTGAGATTTCATGTTATTTTGGGGCCCTCTGTTATGTATTTCCTATCACAGTTTCCATGTTATACTTGTTATCTTAGTTTTGTTATTATTTCATTTATACTCATACATGTTTAAATTGAGTGCCTTATTATAGTATCGTCACTACTTCGTCGAGGTTATCGACACTTACGGAGTACATGGGTTCGGTTGTACTCATACTACACTTCTGCACTTCTTGTGCAGATTCTGGTGTTGGTTCCAACAGCAATTAGTGGAGGCTCTTTCAGATTAGCTTTTCACAGAGACTTGAGGTAGAGTTGCAGGATGTTCGCAGACCCTAGAGTCTCCCTCTTATTATTGCAATGTTATTTTATTCAGAAATTTGTATTTTTTATTTTAGACCTTGGTTGTAGTATCTTGTTTTAGTATCTCATGTACTTATGAAACCATATTTTAGGAGTTGACTACACTGCGTATTGGAATTTATTATATCTATTTTGAAGTTCTACAGTCTTTAAATCTTATTTAAGTGTTTTTAAAATTGTTAAAAAGAATAATGTGTAGCTAATTTTGGCTTACCTAGGAAGAGAACGTTAGGATTCATCACGGCCCGCGGTTGAGATTTCGGGTCGTGACAATCCATAACCATGTTATAATGCGTAAATGGGATGAAAAGGCCACCATGAGATAATCTGATTAAAACATGAAAGAAACTTTGACAATGGACGAGCCAAAATGATATACAAGCTTATATACATGAGACATACAGGCTTACAAGGCCGCCATGACCATCAATACACATAACGTCTGTTTATAGGCCTCTATGAAGTACATAAATATCACAAGGTTGGAACATGGCCCCGCCATACCCAACTATGTACATATATGCAACCATCATATCTACTAGCTCTTGACAGCTCCGAAAGAAAGGAGCATGACAACCTTCAGCTGAGTTGAGTCACCTTTTGTGAAGTATCATTTGAATTGCTATATGTATCTACGGGAATGAAACGCATCGCCCTAGCAAGGGGTCGTCAATACGAAAGATGTACTAAATATGTAAGGCAGGTAAAGCTCATATATAGAAGATGAACAATGAAGAGTACATAAGTCAACCTGAAACTCATATCAATGTTTACCCTGAAAATGGTAATAACAATTAGATTTGATTTTTTGGTTCTAAAAATATGTGATCTATTTTTATGCTAGTTATTAGTCAATAGATGCTAAGTGAAGGATTAGAAAATAAGATAATAGCTTGTAGGCAGTGTAATAATCAAACTGAATGGCTGGAAATCGGGGCCTCGAGCTTGCGTATACGGGACCTCGAGGTCGAGTCGGATGCCCGGCTAAGGGCAGTTGATGGAGGATTAACAGTTATGATCAATTTGATGGCGGCTCTTATGACCAATAATGAGTAATAAATGAACAACAATAACTAGAACACAATGAATATAAGCAATAAATGCAAGTATTAGAATCAAGACAGTAAGTTTAAGTTAGAGAGCAGAGAGAATGTTCTTGTATTGAATGTTGTGAGTAGTATCTCCCCCTTTACAAAAATGACAAGGGCCCCTTAATATATGTGGGGAAAATCCCAATATGCCACATGCGTATTTATTACATAAAGTAGCCGGTACAACCACTCAATCAACCTGGTGCAGGCTATCACTGTTTCTGCAGGCATTGTCAGAGAAATACCGCTCCTAAGGAACTTCCCTCTTACTTGCGATAACCACCGGTTTGTTCTGCCCCGACACCGAGCACGAAGAACTCTCGAAGACTTCGATCCCCGAGCTATTCTCGGTCCCTTCGAAGTGAAATTACGTAATGCCTCGTCGATCGTGAAATTGGTCTTTCCAATTTTAGCCGCATACAAATAGTCCCCACGTTTCTCAGAGTAAAATAAAGAGAAACAACCTTAGGATCTTGTCCCTCCAGCGCTTCCATCGAAGAAAATAGTTGTGTCCACACAATCCTCAAAGTCTTAAAATTAATTATAGTGGTTGGATGTCATTTGGTCTGCTCCAATCGCACATGTTAGGCTTCTATATATACTCATTTCTTCGCTTCTTACTTTCTACTGCATCATCAGGTTCCCAACAGAGTTTTGGTAAAAATGGTGAGCATTTCTACCTCTATTCCTTAGGAAGATGTGCCTTCCTTTTCCACGCTCTTTTCTGAGGGTAAAGCAGCAGCGTCTCCTAGTGCTGGAGAATGCATTCCAGAGGCCTTTGAGACGACCTCTAATTTTAAGGTCGAAAGACCTTCTTCGAAGTCGGGGTGATGTGAACCCTTGTCTCGATACATCAGTTTAATAACGGACATCGAAAAGGTGAAAATCGACTGCCGCTGGGGAGATGCGGTGTTAGTGGAGGTTCCTTCTCGGGGGAGGATGTAACAACGTATAAGGCCGACTTCCTTAGTGCGTATATACTTATCTATTTACCCTTGGCCCGGCGGTTCCATCCATGCCTGCAATAGACCCCGTGATCCTCGACTTCTGTGAACAATATCAAGTGACCCTCAGCCAAATTCATTCATTATTTTTGCGTATTGTTTACATGACCAGGTATTACGCGAATATGATTAAGGGGATTCCCTTCACCATTGATTATTTGATCAGAATGTATAGTCCCCGACTTTTTCGTGGGGGCCTGATTAAGCTCCGCTGCTGGGCCTCAAAGGCCCTTTTTGCTTGTACCGACGAGGTTAGGAACGGGGGTGGATGAGCCGTTTCATCCGAGTTAGGACTTTAGACTTGATCCGCGCAGAGAGGATGTCGTTCCCCGAAAGATGGAACATGAAGCATAAGTAGACATACTTAATTAACTACCCGTTTCTTTCTTTTGGATGCATTTCCTCATGAACTGACTTCCTCCACTGATAAAGCTATCGTGGCGTACCCTGATACAGTTAGGAATCTTTCAGGCTGGGTAGCTAAACTGGACTCGATTTGACCATATGTTGAGCGCGTGTGGCGCGATTTATCCATTGCTCGATGGGAAGCCAAGGATCACGGTGGGACTTCATTCTCTGTTGTAGTTTCAATTTTACAAAAATTACTGCTAATTGCATTCTCAATCCTCATGCTTGTTTTTGTATTTGGGCTGATCTGAGGGAGGTCTTCTTGATGAGAGAAACTATTCCTGGTGAGGAGGGTGCTCCAACACCCGACGAAGAGAGGAAACAATGAGGGAGGTCGTCGACTTATCCTCCGAAATCCAAAAGAACCATAGTGGAAGATCCTAAGGATGATTCAACAGCCTTAATTCTAGAAGCGTCGGGGAGCCCCCGAGCTGGAGGCGAAAAGAAGGATGATAAATTGATGGCACTTGAAGGGGGAGAGGATCTAACTGTTTTACACACTATTGAGTTGGCGGCTTCCGAATCGTGGCTCGATTCCGTTGCCGCCCCACCTCGGGATGAAGAGGCCTACGAGGGTGTATCGGGCGCTATCGTTGAGCCGGTTGACGGCCAAAATTTCCCTCGAGCTGAGGTGCTTTTGGTAGATGATCCGGGGGAGCCCACTTCCAAAGCTCTTCAGAAGCAAGGGACGGCACCGATTGATTCAGTCAAGGTCATTGAAGTGAGCGATTCCGCTTCAGAATTGGCTTTTCCTCCGAGGGGGATGCGAGACACCCCCAATACAAAGTCTTTTGATGTGGGGATGTCTGTTGGTGGTAAAAATATGTTTGAAAATCCTTCTACTGTGCCTGAGGAAAATCCTGAGCCTGACATTTCGCTTATTTTTAATGAGATCGACAGGCTATATGAGTAATAATCTATTTGTAAATTCTGTTTGGTGCCCGACCTTTGCCATGCTAACTTTATTTCTTTTATGGTTCCAGGCCAAGGTGCTTTATAGTAAAACGTTTGCCAATAGGGAGGAATAACTTCGTGGCCTTCGGGATTGCTTGGAGGTGCCATCCCAGGAAAAGGCTCGTCTTACTAAACATGTTACATAGCTCTCGTTTGTTTTTTGTCTATACGTCTAACTGATTTCAGTGTTTTAATATCTTTGGGTCGATTTTTGCAGTTTAAGGAGAAAGATGTCCTTATGGGGATGGAACTCCAAGCCAGGGACTCTGAAATTCTCGAACTTAAGCGGCATTTGAGTGAGGTAATCTCTGAGAGAGATGCCCTTCGGGGAGAGGTGGTCTTGATCGGGCGTTGCCTCGAAGATGCGAGGGTAGAGAGTAGTAAGTCTAAGGATATCCATAATGAGTTGGTTACTACACTATCCGAGGTCAGGGCTGAGGCCGAGGCGCTCGTGACCTCGCATAAGGAGGATGCCGCTACTGCAAATGCTCAGGCCTGAAAGGTGTCCAAAGAGGCTGAGTTACACCTAACCCGAGCAGTGGAGCATGCTCGGTTAGAATCTCGGATACAGACACTCGACAAGATATATGCTTGGGGCATTGATTTGACCGCCGAGATTGAGAGGGCGAAGACCCTAGAAGAGGAAGTTACAACCCTGCTTCCTTCCGAAGATGAGTCAGGCAGTGACTCGGGAGGTGATAAAGATGGAGGCGAAGTCCCTAAAGGGGAGGAGGTCATTGGAAACCTGGAGGTTATGGCCGAAGCTGTTGAAAGTGTACTTTCTGAGGGGGCCGCCGAAGGCGTAGCTCCGGTGATAGATTAAGTTTTTTATTTTCTTTCTGCCTTCGTAAGGGCTCCAGATGTAGGCTTTCTAATTGTACTTTTATGATTCTTTTTATATATGTGTCAACTCTTTACATTTTTCTGTTTTCCCTTTGAACAACTTACGACATTCATTTGGCAATTGATCCGAAGTTGTGGGTCTCAAATTTGGACCCTTGGATTCCTGCTACCATCGAGCGTTTCGCGATGGTCGACAGTCAATTGTTTGGGGCTTAAGCCCCGAGCCATGTTTCGACTTTATTTTGCCAGCCTTTAGGTTTTCCTGGTTTATCGACCTGTAAGTCTGTCATGTCGGCCTTGAGACTATTTGTGCGGATTTTTTAGATTCTCATGCTTCGGGTCGGTGTGACCTTCAATATAAGTGGATGCTCAGGTGTTTGTGATTTTTGTCTTTAGGCCTTTTTTAGTTAACTGTTTTGGGGTCAGTCTTTGAGTCGGACTTCGACTCAAGATCATTGACCCTTAAGATTTTTATTTTTAAGCCAGCTCTCAAGCTCTTATGCATTAGGTCGGTATGACCTTTTAATGTGAGCTAGCGGCAGTGGCTCTTACGCAATAGGGTCTGTACGACTTTTTAATATGAGCTGGTGGCAGTGGCTCTTACGCAATCGGTACAACCTTTAATGTGAGCTGGCGGCAGTGGCTCTTACATGATAGGGTCGGTACGACCACTAATATAGGTTGGCGGCAGTGGCTCTTATGTATTTAGGGTTGGTAGGACCTCTAATATTGGCTGGCGGCAGTGGCTCTTACGCATTAAGGTCAGTACGACCTCTAATATAGGCTGGCGGCAGTGGCTCTTACGTATTAGGGTCGGTACGACCTCTAATATAGGCTTTATTTTCCCCTCGTTAAAGATATTTTTGAAGATTTTTGTGTTCGCCCAACTCTTCGACGACTTGATAAGAGCCTCGATTGTGAGTCGTTATGTAGAGATAAATGAGCACCTCGAGATGTTTCACTCAGTGGCTGAGTGTTTCGAAGCCTATAGTTTGGAGCTGACATGTTTGAAGCTCTTTTGCTTATGCCGAGGGTAACCTGTTTAATACGTTTTTTTCGAAGTATTTTCGAAGTAATTGAAGGCATGTGATTTTATAGCGATG
Organism: Nicotiana tabacum; assembly: GCF_000715075.1. NCBI lineage: Eukaryota > Viridiplantae > Streptophyta > Magnoliopsida > Solanales > Solanaceae > Nicotiana > Nicotiana tabacum. Next base: position 207,382,359 of record NC_134101.1, read on the forward strand.
TTTGGGCGTCCCCAAGTTGTATTAGTTTGGTCGGAGCCTTATGAACGTGGTTATTTTTAATTACCGAATGAAGTAGTTCTGGCATCTATACCGAGGAAATGCCTTTTTAAGGGTCTTACAAGTTCGAGTATATAGACTTAACTTTATGGTCGGGGTAATGCCTTTTGTAAGGTCTTACGTTTTGGTTACTTGGTACAAGTATAGTTCATGCCTTGCTTGAGGTCTTACAGATATTGTTACTTGGTACAGGTATAGTTCATGCCTTTCTTGAGGCCTTATAGATATTGTTACTTGGTACAAGTATAGTTCATGCCTTGGTTGAGATTTTACAGATATTGGTGTTGCCTTATATAGGTCTTACGAGACCGAGGTTGCCCACATAGGGTCTTATTGCTTCGGGTTTTTGATAAGTCGATGTGGTGGCGATTGGCGATAGGCCCCGAGCCATTGAAAGTTACTTGATGCCAGGCCCCGAGTGTTCGGGATGCTTTTGATTTTGGAGCCTTTTTTTGCAAACTTGATGTTACCTGATTGAGGGCTTATGAGTTCCAAGCTTCTGACCCGGAGGTCATACAGCTTCGAGTTTTTGACGCTAGTCCCCGAGTGTTTGGGACATTTTGGATCCTGGATCCATTTTTGTAAACTAGATATTGCCTCGTTGAGGGCTTACAAATTCTAATCTTTCGACCTGGAGGTCATACGGCTTCTAGTTTTTGACGTCAGTCCCGGAGTGTTCGGGACATTTTTGGCTCTGGAGCCATTTTTTACTAACTTCATTGAAACGTGAAATGCTTTGACGGAGGGGAAACTTCTTTGATTACTTGGTACAAATATACATGTTCTCGCTATCAGGGGCTCAGTTATTCTATACGGGCATGGTTCGTTCGACCATTTGGCCCCATACATCATTTTCCTATCGGGACCCCGTTTAGCATGTCTTGGCTTCTTTGAGGAGGTGACGTTCCACGGGGGATGCCCCTCAGTATTTGAGGTTGATTAAAGAGAAGTCTTGAATACTTGTTGAGTCTTCCTTAGGTAGCATATATATGTTGCGTCATTAAAACCTTGTCGGTAAAACACCCTTTTTTGGGATGAAAAAACCGATTGAAGGAAAAGAGTGCAACACATGCCTTTGAAACCTAAGGCCTTTGAGCTTTTAGCAGTAATAACGTTTGAGCATTGATGCATTCCAATTGCTTGGAAGTTGTTCGCCTTCCATGGTGCCGAGTTTGTAGGACCCTTTGCCAACTACCCCAAGGACGCAGTACGGTCCTTCCCAGTTCTAACCTAGCTTTACTTCATTAGGATTTCGAGTATTCAAGGTGACTTTCCTTAGGACTAAGTCCCCGATTACAAAATGTCGGAGATTTTTTCTCCTATTATAGTATCTTTCAATCCTCTATTTTTGTGTGGCTATTCGGACCAGCGAGGCTTCTCGCTTTTCATCCAATAGTTTGAGAGCAGTAGTTATGGCCTCATTGTTCGAGCACTCAATGGTGTGTTGGAATATAGCAGTAGGTTCTCCGACCTCGACCGGTATCAAAGCCTTGGCGCCATATACCAGGGAGAAAGGCATTTCCCTCGTGCTTGATTTTTGAGTTGCTCGATATGCCTAGAGCACTTTGGTTAATATTTCTCTCCATCTTCCCTTTGTGCTTTCCAACTTCTTCTTTAAGTTTTGAATGATGGTTTTGTTTTTGGACTCGGCTTAGCCGTTTGCACACGTGTGGTAGGGCGTTGACAGGATCCTTTTGATCTTGTGGTCCCCGAGGAACTAAGTCACTTTGCTTACAATGAATTGCTTCCCATTATCACACGTTATTTCGGAAGGAATTCCGAATCGACACATGATATAGTCCCAAATGAAATTAATGACTTCTTTTTCTCATATTTTTTTGAAGGCATGTGTTTCAGCCCATTTTGATAAGTAGTCAGTCATAAATAAAATAAATCTAGCTTTACCTAGCACTGTTGAGAGATGTTTGACGATGTCCATCCCCCATTTCATGAACGGCCATGGCGAGAAAACTGAATGTAGTTGTTCACCAGGTTGGTGAATCATAGGGGCGAATCTTTGGCATTTGTCGCATTTGTGGACGAATTCTTTGGTGTCCTTCTCCATGCTATCCCAATAGTAGCCTACCCTGATTATTTTTTGAACTAAGGAATCGGCACCGGAGTGATTTCCTCAAGTGCCCTCGTGGATCTCTCGGAGCACATAGTCTATGTCTCTCGGCCCCAGGCATACTGCTAGGGGGGCCATCAAAAGTTCTTTTGTAAAGAGTTCTATTTTCGTCGAGCCAGAATCGAGCCACTTTGGTTCCCAGGGCCGCGACTCTTTTGGGTCTGCGGGTAGCTTCCTATTCTCCAAATAATTGATATATTTATTTCTGCAATCCCATGTTAGGCTAGTGGAGTTGATCCCGGTATGGCCTTCCTCGATCACTGATTTGGATAGTTGAACAACAGATCCGGGGAGTATGTCATCTTCCTCGATAGACGATCCTAGGTTTGCGAGAGCATCGACTTCCCTATTCTCCTCTCGAGGTATGTGGACTAGAGTCCACTCTTTGAAGTGGTGCAATGTGATTTGAATTTTTTCTAAGTATCTTTCCATCTTGTCTTCCCGAACCTCGAAGCTCCTATTTACCTGATTTACCACTAGGACAGAATCACATTTTGCTTCAATGACTTCAGCTCCTAGGCCTTTGGCCAATTCCGTACCTACAACCATATCCTCATATTCAGTTTCATGGTTAGTTAACCTTGTGGTTTTTATAGATTATCTAATCAAGCCGCCTGTAGGTGGCCTTATAACCGAGCCCGGACCCTCTTTGTTCGAGGCACCGTCAGGGAACTGGGTCCATATCCCGGAAGATGTGCCCATTTTTAGCAAAAGTTCTTTCTCAACCTCGGGTACGAGGGAGGGAGTGAAGTCGGCTACGGATTCTGCCAAAATTTGAGACTTGATAGCCGTTCGAGGCTGATACTCGATATCATATCCCCCGAGTTCGATGGCCCATTTGGCCAGTCGGCCCGATAATTCGGGTTTATCTAATATGCTTCGAGATGTTGTTAAAATGCAAATATGATGGCATTGGAAGTAAGGTTTCAATTTTCGAGACGCACTTATTAATGCAAGAGCTAGTTTTTCCAAGTGTGGATACCTGGTTTAGGCATCAACCAGGGTCTGACTTACATAATAAATAGGGAATTGTGTACTTTGTTCTTCTCGAACCAGTACAGCACTTACCACTATCTCGGATACGGCCATGTATAAATACAATGTCTCATCCTCTTTTGGGGTGTGGAGCAAAGGCGAGCTTGTCAAGTATCGCTTCAACTCCTCTAAGGCGCGTTGGCATTCTAGAGTCCATTCAAAGTTGTTTTACTTCTTGAGCGTGGAGAAGAAATGGTGACTTCTGTCCGACGACCTTGATATGAACCGGCCCAAGGCTAATATCCACCCAGTCAGTCGATGCACGGCTTTTACATTATTTACCACCATAATTTCTTCAATGGCTTTGATTTTGTTGGGGGTGATCTTAATTTCTCTTTTTGATACCATGAAACCTAAGAATTTGCCTGATCCTACCCCGAAGGTGCACTTCTCGGGATTGAGTTTTATGTTGTAACTTCTGAAGATGTCGAATGTTTCCTTCAAATGAATCAAATTGTCCTCTGCACACAGGGACTTAACTAGCATGTTGTCAATATAAACTTCCATGGACTTGGCTATTTTATGTTCGAACATCTTATTAACTTGGTATGTGGCCTCTGCATTTTTTTAGTCCAAAGAGCATTACATTGTAATAGTACGTACCGTACTTTATGATGAATGAAGTCTTTTCTCTATCCTCGGGGTTCATCTGAATTTGATTATACCTTAAATAGTCATCGAGAAAAGTGAGTGTTTCATGGCCGGCCATGGCATCGATCAAACGGTCAATGTTAGGCAGTGGGAATGAGTTCTTTGGGAACGCTCTATTTAGATTTTTATAATCTACGCACATTCTTAGTTTATCCCCTTTTTTGGGAACTACCACCACATTGGCCAGCCATTCGGGATATTTTACTTCCCTAATAGACCCTATCTTGAGGAGCTTCGTTACCACATCTTTGATGAATGCATGCTTTATCTTGGACTCGAATCTCCTTTTTTGCTTCACTGATTTGTACCTGGGGTCGACACTTAGTCGGTGGGTAGTTATATCTAGCGGGATCCCTGTCTTTTCTAAATGGGACCAAGCAAAACAATTAATGTTTTTAATAAGGAATTGAATGAGTTTTTTCCTGAGTTCTGGGGTTAATCCCGTCCCCGGGTATACCTTCCGATCTGGGAGATGCTCGATCAATACGGCTTGCTCTAGTTCTTCAATAGTCGACTTTGTTGCATCCGATTCTTCGGGGGCAATGAAGGATCTGGGAGCGAGGAAATCCTCTCCATCATCCTCGGGGGTTTGTTGGCTTTCCAACTCTTCTGAGGTGGAGTGTACAGAATTAGGTACCTCTTCATGGACCGCGAACATTTCGTTCGCCGCATGTTGCTCTCCATGCACTTTATTTATTCCGTCCTTTATTGGAAACTTCATCATCTGATGCAGGGTCGATGGTACCGCCTTCATGTTATGTATTCATGGCCTACCGAGCAAGGCATTATACCTCACGTCACCTTTAATGACATCGAATCTAGTATCTTCAACTGCATCGGATATGTTAACCGGGAGGGTGATCTCTCCTTCTATTGCTTCGTCGACCATATTGAAGTCGTTGAGGATTTAGGAGGTAGGTAGGACCTTATCGAGTAATCCGAGCTGTTCTACCACCGTTGATCTAATTATGTTGGCCGAGCTACCTGGATCCACGAGTGCACGTCTAATTTGGATGTTATTTAAGAGAAACGAGATTACCAACGCATCATTGTATGGTTGAGACAAAGTCTCCAAGTCTTCTTCGCTGAATGCGAGGATGTCCTCAGATGCGCGGCCCCGGTTTTGCCCTTGCGTTGCCGTAGAAACCTTTATCCACTTGATCACGGGCCCCTGGGGAACGTTGGTCCCCCCGATAATCATATGAACGATGTGCTGAGGTTTTCCCACTTTGCTTCCCCTTTTTGCCTCTCTTTCTTCCCGGGTGAGGTTTTTCCACATGTCTTTTTGATTTTCTCAACGTATACTCCTGTTGGTGTGGGAACTTACACCAATGTGTTGAGTGTTGCATGAGACCATATCGACGGGAATCGGTTCTGGTGCAACCTCAAGGTTTTGTGGTGGTACACCATTACCTTGAACAGTCGCACTATGCTCTCTATGGTCTTCGAGACTGTTGTTATCATGTGCGTTTACTGAGTCAGACATTTTGACCTTAAATCAAAGATTCTTGGACAAGAAAAAGTGTGAAAGATAACTTGCGTTATGTAGTAAACCAGCAAGAAAACAATCACTTTTATTTTTAGCTCCATGGTGGGAGCCAAACTATTTACACTGAAAATGGTAATAACAATTAGAATTGATTTTGTGGTTCTAAAAATATGTGATCTATTTTTATGCTAGTTTTTAGGAAATAAATGCTAAGTGAATGATTAGAAAATAAGACAATAGCTTGTAGGCAGTGTAATAATCAAACCAGATGGTTGGAAATCGGGGCCTCGAGCTTGCGTATACGGGGCCTCGAGGTCGAGTCGGATGCCCGGCTAAGGGCAGTTGATGGAGGATTAACAGTTATGATAAATTTGATGGTGGCTCCTTATGACCAATAATGAGCAATAAATGAAGAACAATAAAGAGAACACAATGAATATAAGCAATAAATGCAAGTATTAGAATCAAGATAGTAAGTTTAAGTTAGAGAGCATAGAGAATGTTCTTGTATTGAATGTTGTGAGTAGTATCTCCCCCTATACAAAAATGACAAGGGTCCCCTTTATATATGAAGGGAAAATCCAAATATGACACATGCGTAATTATTACATAATGTAGTCGGTACAACCACTCAATCAACCTAGTGCAGGTTGTCACTGTTTGTGCAGGCATTGTCATAGAAATACTGCTCCTAGGGAACTTCCCGCTTACTTGTGATAACCACCGGTTCATTCTGCCCCGACACCGGGCACGAAGAACCCTCGAAGACTTTAAACTCCGAGCTACTCTCCGGGCCCTTCGAAGTGAAATTACGTAATGTCTCGTCGATCGTGAAATTGGTCTTTCCGATTTTAGCCGCATACAATCAAGCCTCTAAGGGCATACACTACCGCAATCATGGATCTATATGCATGTCTTTAAAAATCATGTCACTTGTCGGCGCCATAAAATATAGTATCAAGCCACTCTTTGGGGAAAATAATGTCATATCATAACGTACCCGGCCTCGAATAGGACTCGGTTGTACCCGTCCATAAAGGGCTCGGTAATACCCCAACTGATTAGTTGTTGCACAATAGGTGCCATACCCGGTCGACTATAATGCGGCTCTGTAAAGTAAAATTGGTACATATATATAATGCATGATGGACTCATTGAATTATATTCTGAACCTTTCAAAGTGACATAAAGTTTTTTCAACTTCGATTAACATTATGGACATCCATACCATCAATATGAACTTCAATAGGGTTCAAGGATAATATATACATACTTAGAATAATATTATAAGGAAAGTGCAACATGGGCAGTCTTAGTTGATAGGAGTAGATCCATAATGAAATAGCGTATCGTTTACGTTCATATACTTTAGACCATGCCAAAAGAAAGAAGGAAGTTCCTTAACGTACCTTTTTCATTTACTTAACGAATCAACATATATCTTTCCGAAGACTTCAATCTACATTAAGAGAATAAAACTAGTAGTTAATGCCATTTAAAGACTTACAAAAATGCTTCTAAGCTAGTAGGTCACTCATAGAAAATCAGACAACATTTTCCCTATAAAATTTCACTTCCATCCAACTCAAACCAGAACCAAAAAAATAGGATCAACATCAACAGATAACGTGTCCAAGATACTACATAAAGAACCAGCCAAAACCTAGCTCAAACACCTTTCAAAATAGTCCCATATGCACTAGCACCTCAACCTTCACTTTCAATTCATAGTTTCATATGTTTCTTTCATCAATTCACTTAATAAACATATAGACATGCATAACAACTGAAAATATATCATAATCAAGTTATTTTCCCCAATATACACATATATACATATACATACATATATATATATATATATATATATATATATATATATATATATATATATATATATATATATATATATATATATATATATACATACATATACACACACACTTAAACAATCCAACAAAAGATAACAAGATCTCTTCTCATTTCAAGTGTTATCTTGTAATCTTTCGCTCCAACACCACAACCAACATGTAAAACCCATAAGGATTTTAAACATACCTTAGGAAGTAGATACAATTCGAACCCTAAGATTAACTTAGCTCGCCATCATCCTTATTCACATCACAACATCATAGAGGGTTATTCTTGACCTTTGGCTAACATTGATATTGGATTATGGTGTATTTTTTTGAAATTTGCTTAGAGCCTTGGGGAACTATTTGGGAGGGTTTGGAGAGTGAGAGTATAGAAGGTGGTCAAAAAATGAGATAATCTTATCCCAAAAACATGATAAAAATAGGTGAAGGTCGGCCACGATCAAGTGGTTCCCATAGGTCCGCCTGTGTAGTCTCACGGAAGCAAGAATATCTCTCTACTCTAATGTTGTATCGTTAAACGGTTTAATTTTTTGGAAACTAGACTCGTATAATTCAATTTGGTGGGTGGATTACTCCGTAAATCTAAGTATATTGGGAGAATAGCTCAGTAACATCAAACCCAAATTTCAGTAAAACGTATTAACGTAACTTGTGACGATTTCATCAACTTTTGTTCCATAATTCGCTTGACTTCAAAACATAACATACGAATATCCTACAAATAAAATAAATTATAAAATAAACTTCTTATCATGTTAATCACCCTAGTCTCACCCCAAAAGTACGGGTTATAACATTCCCAACTTGTCAACTTTCGATGAAACTTATTTTCTTCAATTCGTTTAGCTTCTAAACCTTTCAACCCTCTTGGTACTTGTTGTTCATGATATTAAATATTTGAAACCTCCAAGGTAAATTATTAACTTACTTTATATGCTTTCAAAGATGAACTCATTTCCGAGCTTACATCAATTGACTTACGACGTACTTTTACGTACGAAAATATGGGGTGTAACATCATTCCCTCCTTTGGAAAACTCATCCTCAAATGTTGACTAATGCACTTATCAGTCACCAACCCTCAAAACACTTCCATACCACCTTTTTTAACTCATCATTATCTTGGTAATGGTCCTTAAACTCTCCGACTTATATTGATTCACTTAAGATGAATTCCAACATGAAAGTACGGGGTATAACATCCTTCCCCCCTTTGGAAAATTCGTCCTCGAATATTAAATCTTAGAGACTTGCAAAAATTCTACTAAAGGCTCCTTTGTTTAATGGACTAAAACCAACTTGCACGTAGGAAGAAAACATACGATACATGCCACACAGGGCTAATGTCTATAAATAGCAACACTTGGCCTCACATGGCTATCAATCATAAGTGCTGCAACTCAAAAATAAGAGCTCACCTCATGTCCTACTGGTTTGAATATCCCATCTCGAGCCATATGTTTAGTTTGAAATAGCTGGTGGTTTTTAAACTTTATTTCTTCCTCCGCTTCCTATGTCATATCTTTCACGTTCTTGCTTCTCCATAAAACCTTCACGGAGGCTACTTCCTTATTCCTCAACCTAAAGATATGTCACTTTAATATAGCCACTGGAATCTCCTCATAGGATAGATCCTCTGTGATTTGAACGTCATCCACTGGGACAACTGGAGAAGGGCCTCCAATGCACTTCTATAGCATGAATAATTGACTAACTCTAACTCTGGTGGAAACTAAGCTCATAAGCTACTCTACCTATCTGTCGAATGACTCAGTAAGGCACAATATAAATCTTACTAAGCTTGACCTTCTTACCGGATCTCGTGATGCCTTTCGCGGGCAACATATTTAGGAATATCCACTCGTCTATGACTTTCGTACTTTAGGAATTATTATTCTACGACCTTGTCCATTGTATACTTTTTATTCTAATTCTCTTAGAGCCATATACAATCTTTACCTTGTCTCTCATAGTTCTCTCTTTATTTTCTTAAACTTAGTTATCAACTTGGTACTTGTAATATTGATATTCAACCCTTCTTTCGGACCTTCTATTGAGATATGTATATATTTCTACTCCACTTGAGCGGTGAGTGATTTAGGATCGGCTTCAATTTCTCAATATCGTATTATAGCCTTCTGACTTATCCCGGTCTCATAAAAATTTATGATTGACTTACCATCTTAGCTCACTTACATTCTTGACATTTAAATTATGATACTTCTATAAATGCTAGCACATTTCTATTTTTAGCATGGCTTGTCCTAACAGATAATTTTGAATTGAACGGCCGATCTGGCGAGTCGTTTATCCATGTTATGTTTTATAGTCCATGATCATCTTTGATGTATCGACCACATGATGTCTCTTGTCTCAGATCATGTCTTCTTATTTCAGTAGTATTCTTGATTATGATGCTTATGTTGTTTGTTTTCTTTACTCTAATGGTAAAAAATGATGCTCCCTCATCCTTGTAATGTCTCGAAGTCCCGCAATAGTGGGGGCACATATTTATCTAGACATCTTCACTCTATTTTTTGTTATCTCTAAGGCTGGTGCTCTTTTAACTGGCTTTATCGTAGAGTTGTTATAAATATGGCTGATGTACTATCTCTCTTGTACCTCTTCTATTAAGAGTGACTCTGCAATGTTCTAAGTCACAATTTCTATAATTACCTGGTCTAATAATTTGACTCTTGATTTACTTAGTTATTGTAACTCTCGAGCTTCCTCTTCTCTCTCAGCCTTTATGTAGGCTTATCCTATCTTTAAACGTAAGTATTACTTTTCCTGTCCATTCTACCACTTGTTGAATGAATACTTCGATTATCTAGTGCCCATGCATATTGGAATTTTGTGCAACTCATATGATATCGAATAGTACTTTTGATTTTACTTCCCATTTATTAGTCAAGATAGGTGCCACTTTCTTATAAAGTGCATACAATGTTGTAGTGAGATTGTTGTTACAAGATCATTTCTTCTTCACGTTACTATGCTTAGTTGAAGCCTTCTTCCTTACTTTCTCACCAATTCTTTCATTTTGGTATTTAGGGGAGACCCTCTGACTCTTATAAAGATGTGAGCTTATTACATCGTATAAACTGACAGATTTTTAGATGTTCTTACTCACCTATAATTATTCTTAGTTACTTACCTTCGTGCCCTTTTGCTCGTAGGGTTACGTCTAAACTGAATTTTGATTGTCTACCCTGTGGCACTCTCTTTTATTTCCATAAGACTTATACGGTACCTTTAACTACCCTAACTTCTATCTGAATATTTCTCAACGATTACTATCTCGTATCTGCTTGACTGAATTCCCTGTCCTTAGGTTCACTACGTTTATCTTGCATGATCTACTAATTTATTTGTGGCCTCTTGTCTAGCTATAACTAGGCTCTTCCTAAATCAACTACTAATTCTCGTTGGTCCATTCTCATATCTATATTCTGCGTAATCTCTCTTAGGTTATGTCCTTTGTCTTAACTTACCTCTCGCATTGGCTCCTTATGTATCAAGTGTACATTCAAACTAATTTATAAATATCATCCTGGCCGGGAACCCTTACTACCTCTCCCTGATGTTGTGCTTGCATAATGTTCTGCAGTCGTAACATATCTATAGGATCTGAATAAATGCAATCTCATACCTTTCTCCTTTTTACCATAATCTTCCTTTGCCATTTCATAGTTACATGAACCACTTAACTCCGACTTAATACCATATCACATTATTTTCCCCCTTTAGGGAAGTACTAACATTTAATGCTCTAAAGTTTTACCTGCATATGTTTTACATCGTCATCTTCGGTGTCTTTTCACATCTTCAATGATACTTACTCACCTTGCAATACCCCTTCTATACCAAGGATAACTTAATTTCTTACGCATAAGGGTGGCACAGTGTAACTGGCACACTTAGTCCCTTAAGATTAACTTTGCTTACAGTGCTTGCTAAAGGGAAGTGTCTTCATGAATGACCTTTAAAGGTTATTCTCCTGCTGTCCATTCTATTATTGCTGGAATGCAGTCTCTGAAATTCTCACAATGTCGACCATTATTAAATCCTCCAGTCCCTAATACATGTTCCATTTATCTTTTTACTAGCCTATACTAATTTCTATTATACCGGGGTATAACTTAACATTCTGTTAATCACGTTGGAATCACCAACTCATTTCTCAAAGTGAGGAAATGACTTTATGGCTTATAGTCTTTTATAGTCTCAATGTTTATCTCCTCTTATCCTTTCCTTCACTTGACTATGAACTCTATCATTCTGTCATATTTTGATTTACGTTATCACCCATTTATCACGTCTTACTCATAACTCTTCGTTTACTCTTTTCTTATCTCCTGCTAATAATTCTGTCTATCACTTTAGTCTAAAAACTTCAACAAAATATTCGTTCACTTTTAGCTGCCCTTGATCCATCTCATTGGCTCTTCGGGTCGCCCAAAATTCTCTTTTTACTAGGGCGGGAGTCATACAAAGGTAAATATTTATCCCTTCTAGGATTTCAGTGCATATCATCTAGGATTTCAATGCATATCTTCTAAAATTTTGGAATATTCTGGTAATCATATCTGACTATACTATTCTAGAGTGCACCATCTGGGTGTCTCACAAGGAGAACTATTACCATGTTTGTAATATCCTATGAAAATGTTAGCAAACACTAACAATCCATCTACCATTTTGGATTACTCTAACCCCAGCTGGATCATGATATCATATCCTTATCCACAACTATATCTGTTAGCTCCCATAGGGCATAACTGAGATGGGTTTGGCCAATTTTACATACCTCTGTTACTATTGAAGGTAACTAAGAATGTTTATATTTCTACGTCTGAATTGTCAATACTATAATCTTCACTGACTGGTACCTCGTACCCTTCTTCACCTTACTTCTTTTCCTTGTTGAAACTTATACTTTTACCTTCTGATACTCCCATGGTCTGGTATTCACGGGGTGTGATAGATATTCCCATCCTAAGGTCTTCAGCAGGAAATTTGCACATCTGGTATGCACTATCTGATAGGGCCTCAAACTAGGCCACGTCGTCAAGAACTCTCCCCCTACTAATGCCTTTACCTGCTGTCGTATTAGCCCTCTAGGTAGCTGTGATCTTTCTAACTGCAAGCATCTTTGTATAATTAGCAAACATAAGTCCTGGCTCAAACTCTTATGACTCAGATCTATAGCACGATTTACTCATAAATGTCTTGTAGCTTCCTATTTATATAATGTGGTGTACAACACATCTATAAATAAGACTCCACTAGACACTACTTGTAGACTCCCTAGGATAGAACTACTCTGATACCAAGTTTGTCACACCCCAAACCAGGGGGCACAATGGGCTCTTGGGCCAACCTTATCGAGCACCACCATAACGTGCATCCATAACTATGCTATCATGCATAAATGGGCTGAAAAGGATGCCATGAGATAATCTAATTAAAACATGAAAGAAAACTCAACAAATGATAATTTGGTATTTTACCAACTTATGTCTTCTTTATACTTAAGACTTTTGTCCTATTTTTCGGAAAAACTAAGGCATTTGTTGATATTTATTGGCATATTTCAGGTATAATGTAACTTGGAGAAGACATGGAAGAAATTAAGTCAAAATGAGCTAAAATAAAAAAAAATCACTACTGCCAGTGATTGCTCTTTGCGATCGCGGAAGAAAGAGATGTGATCACGGACATCCCAGAAAATGTCATTCGCGAACGCAAATGAAGGCATGTCAACGCATTTAAGGAAGGTTTAGTCAAAGGCAAGTCAAATGCCCTTTGTGAATGCGGATCTATAAAGGTGATCACGGGATGTTGGAAAGTTGTGTGTCATGATTGCAGTTCATCTATTTACGAACGTGAAGAAGGAATTTTGGTCAACCTAGTTAAGTACTCTCCAGCGAACGCAGGGAATTATGCGTTATAGCAATAGTCTGCAAACACTGTTCATTGCAATCGCGATCCTTGTTTTCGTGATTGCAAAGCTTATTCACTTGCCAGAAATTGGGCAGAAATGGAATTTCCTATTTTTGACTCCTAAATCATTTAATACTCGACCCAACTCATTTGGGCAGACATCTTTGTCTGTATTTGGCATATCCTTGGAGAAAAACACAAGCTTGGAGCTAGGGTTCTTGCACACACATTTGGGACTTGATGATTTGAAGACTTTGGATGAGAATTTTTGTCACGCCCTGAGCCTGGGGGCGAGATCGGCACCCCGTGCCTAACTTATCCTTGCGTACCACTTGCGACTATGAGACTCTGAACATGTAATGTCACACTTTGTCCATGGGCCACACTACATGATAATGTACGATGTGAATTATAAAACTATATAGAGACTAACACTGACTAAATGTCAACATAAAGCTGGGCCGGCAAGGTTGTCATGATTACTGCAACTAACAAGCCAACAAAATATACGTACAAGGCCTACAAGCCCGTCATACTACACTAACTGACAAGATATGTCTACAAGCCTCTACTGGTAGATGTATTATGATCGGAATAGGGCCCCGACCTACCCATAACCTATCTATATATATGCACAAGATGTACACCAAACTGCTAGACCCGGCAACTCTGAAAGGCGAGGAGCTTACCTATAAAGCTAACTCGGGCAACACCTACTGAGGAGGTCTACCCGTCTATCTATCTAAACCTGCACGCATGAAATACAACGCCCCCAGAAAGGGACATCAGTATGAAATAATGTACCGAGTATGTAAGGCAATATGCGGAAAGCTGAAACTGAACTGATAATATAATAATTGAAAACAACTGGAGGTCAAAAATAACCTGAAAATATGCTCAAGTGTTGATACTGACTCTATTCTCTCAATATAGTAAGTAAAATAGTTGTCCGGCTTTATATATATATATATATATATATATATATATATATATATACTGCTCTGTCGTAGTAGGGTCGCTCATAGGCGCTTGACCATACTAGGCTGGTATATCGACCAACTCGGCTCGCTGATAGGCGCTCGTCCACAGTTGGCTCGGTATATATATCTTAGCATCTGATCAGAGGTTACCCAATAGGGGTCTGCCCATCGATTATAGCTCGATTGTAATGAAAATAATTTAATATTGTATATATAAACTCTCTACTCTCTTGACTAGAAGAAGAAAATACTCAATTAAATATGAAGCCCCGATAAGGAAAATGTTGTAATTTACAAAACTAGGAAAATATACATAATTTACGAGACTAGCAAAATATACGTAAATTCTGGGATATGAATTTTTCTTTATGCCTCGTTATCAAACTTGTGTAATGACGAGATCATGAAAAATGAAGGAAGATCTTAGCTTTAACATACCTAGAGTAGGGAAAAATCTATATGATGTTTTTGGAAAAGGTTACACCGTACTCCCTTAGAACCGCAAAATTTTACGATGCTAAATCTTGTTGGAATCATTGAAACGTGTAGGAAATCATGTTGCTTAATGAAATATGTAGATTCTGGTTTTAAAGTCTTTAGGAATGAAATTTGAAAGAGTTTCAAAATGCCTAAAGTTTCTGTCTTAGTTTTGAAACTTTTGAAATGAAATTGGCATGGTTTGTTTTAGTTTTTAATTGAAAGACTTTGATTAGGCAACGTCTTGGAAATGAAAGGTATTATAACTTCATGACACCTTAGCAAGGAATGACTATTATTCATTCCTTTATAACATGGCTAGCTGCAATGTGGAGATGGGAGTGGGATATTTAATCTTTATCCACTTATTAGGTAATTAGGTAATGTCCTGTTACCCAGTAATTAATCAATTACCCACAAATTTAAGAATTATCTCAAATTACTTAAACTTCTACTTATTTTAATATACCTTATACATCATATTATCACGATCGTATGGTACCTTGTATGGTACTAGTCCATAAGTATCGGATATTATAGCCCGGACCGTACCTTCAACGGAACTCATTTACTTTAATTCGTGTACACTTTTCTTTATGGCACTTACTTATTGCTTGGTATATGTCACGACTCCAATTCGCCCTCCGTGAACCATAGGGATGGCACCTAGTCTCTACGACTAAGACTAAATTGTGGAAGATAAACCAAAGTGCAGAGTAAAAATAATTGAAAACAGAAATAGAGTGATATAACAGCGTTTAAAAGTGCCACACGGCATACACAATATAAATTCTCAAAGCCAATACAGTTTTTCCAAAACCCGAAAACCCAAGAATCACAAGCTAAGGATCACTACACAGTGCTCTAACTCTAGAATAGTCTAAACAAAAATAAATATAGAAGGGCTGTAACTAAAAGAGAGAGTGGAGAGAGACTCCTCGATCTGCGAGCGCGGCAGATATACCTCGAAGTCTCCGAACGGCCGCCTCACATCAAGGATGGTAAATCTGAGTTGCAGTGCCTGGATCTGCACATGAAAAACATGCGCAGAAAGGGCATGCGTACACCACAATGGTACTTAGTAGTGCCAAGCTTAACCTTAGTCGGGTAGTGACGAGGAAGGTCAGGGACCTACTGAGATAAAATAAAAATATAAGATATGATAGTATAAGATAAGCAGTACAGTTGAAAACTAACAATAAGAATTTAATACGGGAAAGCAGGGAATTCAATAACTGAAACAGAGGCAAAAACAATCACAAGGAAATAACCTGGGATCCCTCAGTGTCCCGAGGATCTCTTAGTACCCTCAATATATGCCATGGATCTCTTGGTATCCCGAGGATCTCTCGGTATCCTCAAAATATGCTAGGGATCTCTTGGTATCCCGAGGATCTCTCGGTATCCACAATATATGCTACGGATCTCTTGGTATCCCGAGAATCTCTTGGTATCCTCAATATACATGCTAGGGATATCTTGGTATCCTCAATATCCGAGTTAGGTATCTATCGGTATCCCGTACCTCAGCTAAAATTCATAAATACGTGTAGGGGATCTCCCAGGATGTCGTCCCGTAATCCCAAAGTAAAACACACAGCAACAACACAAGGAATACTCATTTAAGCCCAATTTCGTACCAAGTAAACAGGTAATTCTAACCTAACATGCTTCACGTGATAAAAATAAGGCAGTTTAAGCAAATAAATAGTTAAGTCAATTAGACATATTTTTCTAAGCTAACAGCAAGTTTAAATTGCAAGTGAAATGAAACAGGAAAAGGAACACAATTGAAATTACTTAAAGAAAATCGGATTTTCAACGATCAGCTCAAGTACGCACTCGTCACCTCACATACAGGGCATTTCAAATATCAAATTTACCAAATCCTAAGGAGAAGGTCCCCCACACATGGTTAGACAAGCCACTTACCTTGAACCGGCTCAATAATCAACCTGAGACCACGTTCTTGCCACGAGTACTCGACTCCAAATGGCCCAAATCTATTCAATTCAAATGCATATTGTAAATAACACTTCAAGTAACTGATTCTACAATTACATTCTAAGCTAATACGCGAAATTAGGTAAAATGCCCAAAATATCCCTCGGGCCCATGTCTCGGAATCGGGTAAAATTTATATTTTCAAAATCCTCATACTTTCATGAGTTCATGCATACCAAAATTATCCAAATCTATGGTCAAATTCCCAATCAAAAGTCGAATTTTAGGTCTAAGAACTTTCTTCAAACGTTTTCCCAATTTTCATCTCCAATCCGAAATTAAATGATGAAACTAACTATAGATTGATGGAATAGAACTAGAAAGGGTTAAAGAATTGTTGCCCAATGATCTCGTCTTCAATTTCATCTTAAAATCGTCCTCTCCCGAGTTCCAAATCGAATTTCCAACTTTTGAAACTAAAGCCTCGAAATTTCATATTTCTACCCAGCTATTACCGCATCTGCAGTCCTGGGAGTGCATCTGCAGTCCTAGGAGCGCATCTGCGGTCCCGCTTTTGCAGAACAATGGTCGCATCTACGACTTCTCACTTAAAGCCAGTTTCCGCTTCTGCGGTAGACCATCCGCAAATGCGGTCTCGCAGGTGTGATTCCCTTCTCGCACCTACGGCTCCTACTTGACCTCTCCAATTCCGCTTCTGCGACCACAGAGCAGCTTCTGTGGCGCTGCACCTACGGGACCCAAACCGTAGGTGCGGTTATGATAGAAAACCAGCTGAAGCTACAACCTCAAACTCCAAAATCCTTCCATCAACCATCCGAAATCATCCTGAGGCCCCCGGGGCCTCAACCAAAGGCAGCAACAAGTCTAATACCACTTTCCAAACTTATACCAATCCTGAAAACACCTAAAACAACATCAAAACGACGAATCAACCAAGGATTCAAGCCTAAGAACTCCAAAACTATAGAAATACTCTTTTGATCAAAAGGTCTATCAAACCTCGTCCGAATGACCTAAAATTTTGCACACACATCACATTCAACACTACGGAGCTACTCAAACTTCCAGAATTCCATTCCGACCCTCGGATCAAAATCTCACTATCGAATCGGAAAACTTCAAAATTCGACTTTCGGCATTCTAAGCCTAAATTAGCTATAGACCTCCAAAACACAATCCGAACACGCCCCTAAGACCGAAATCACCCAAGGAAGCTAACGGAACCATCAGATTTCCATTCTGAGGACGTTTTTACATTGTTCCAACTACGGTCAACTTTCCAACACTTAAGCTCTTATTTAGGGACTAAATGTCCCAAAACTCTCCAAAACTCACAACTGAACATCCCAAAAAATCAAAATAGCATAAACAAACACGGGGAAAGAAGTTAATAGGGGATCAGGGCGTAAATTCTTAAGACGACCGACTAGGTCATCACATCCTCTTCCACTTAAACATTCGTTCGTCCTCGAACGAGCATAGAGACATACCTGAAGTAGTGAAAAGATTAGGGTAATGGCTGCGCATATCCTGATCGGTCTCCCAGGTCACCTCCTCGACCGGCTGACCCTGCCACTGAACCTTTACCGATGCAATATTCTTTGACCTAAGCTTTCTAACCTGCATATCCAATATTGCCACTGGCTCCTCAACATAAGATAGATCCTTGTCCAACCGGACCAAACTGAAATCCAACACGTGCGATGGATCACCGTGATACCTCCGGAGCATCGAGATATAAAATACCGGATGAACTCCTACCAAACTGGGAGGTAAGGCAAACTCATAAGCGACCTTCCCAACATGCCTCAATATCTCAAAAGTGCCAATAAACCTCGGGCTCAACTTCCCTTTCTTCCCAAATCTCATAACGCCCTTCATAGGCGAAACCCGAAGTAGAACCCGCTCTCCAACCATATAAGAAACATCACGAACCTTCCGATCTGCGTAACTCTTATGTCTGGACTGGGTTGTAGGGAGTCTATCCTAAATCATCTTAACCTTCTCCAAAGCATCCTGAACCAAGTCTGTGCCCAGTAATCTAGCCTCACCCGACTCAAACCAACCCACCGGGGATCTACACCGTCTCCCATATAAAGCCTCATACGGTGCCATCTGAATATTGGACTGATAACTGTTGTTGTAAGCAAACTCCGCTAATAGCAAGAACTGATCCCAAGACCCTCCAAACTCAATCACACACGCACGGAGCATATCCTCAAGAATCTGAATAGTGCGCTCGGACTGTCCATCCGTCTAAGGGTGAAATGTTGTACTCAACTCCACCCGAGTACCCAACTCATGTTGAATAGCTCTCCAGAATCGTGATGTAAACTGAGTACCTCTATCCGAAATGATGGAAACTGGAATACCATGCAGGCGAACAATCTCCCGGATATAGATCTCCGCCAGCCGTTCCGAAGAATAAGTAGTGCACACAGGAATAAAGTGAGCGGACTTGGTCAGCCGATCCATAATCACCCAAATAGCATCGAACTTCCTCAAAGTCCATGGGAGCCCAACTACAAAGTCCATGGTGATCTGCTCCCACTTCTACTCCGGAATCTCCATCTGCTGAAGCAACCCACCTGGTCTCTGGTGCTCATACTTCACCTGCTGACAGTTGAGGCACCGAGCTGCAAATCCAACTATATCTTTCTCCATCTGCCTCCACCAGTAGTGCTGCCTCAATTACTGATACATCTTCACGGCACCCGGATGAAT
Source organism: Nicotiana tabacum (assembly GCF_000715075.1). Classification (NCBI taxonomy): domain Eukaryota; kingdom Viridiplantae; phylum Streptophyta; class Magnoliopsida; order Solanales; family Solanaceae; genus Nicotiana; species Nicotiana tabacum. Next base: position 207,401,688 of record NC_134101.1, read on the forward strand.
GGAATACCGCAAACTATGGACCTCCTCCAAAATCAACTCCCGAAGCCCATCAACATTGGGTACACAAATCCGACCCTGCATCCTTAATACACCGTCGTCACCAATAGTCACATCTCTGGCATCACCGTGCTAAACCTTGTCCTTGAGGACAAGCAAATGAGGGTCATCATATTGACGCTCCCAGATACGATCAAATAAGGAAGACCGAGAATCACGCAATCTTGAACCTCACTGGGCTCCGAATGATCCAGTCTCACAAACTGGCTAGCTAAGGCTTGAACATCCATCGCTATAGGCCTCTCCAATGCTGGTAAATAAGTCAAACTCCCCAAACTCTCTGCCCGGCGACTCAAGCCATCGGCCACCATATTGTCCTTGCCCGGGTGATACAAAATAGTGATATCAGAGTTTTCAGCAACTCTAACTACCTCATCTGGCGAAAATTTAGATCCTTTTGCTTGAACAAGTACTGCAAGCTCTGATGATTAGTATAAATCTCACTAGGCATACCGTATAAATAGTGGCGCCAGATCTTCAGGGTGTGAACAATGGAAGCTAACTCAAGGTCGTGAACTGGATAATTCTTCTTATGTACCTTCAACTGTCTGGACGCGTAGGCAATTACCCTACCGTCCTGCATCAACACCGCTCCGATGCCAATCCTCGACGCATCACAATAGACCGTATAAGACCCCAAACCTGTAGGCAGTATCAAAATTGGGGTTGTAGTCAAAGCTGTTTTGAGCTTCTGAAAGCTTGCCTCACACTCTTCCGTCCACTGGAACGGAGCACCCGTCTAGGTCAGTCTGGTCATAGGGGCTATAATCGATGAAAATCCCTCGACAAAATGGCGGTAGCAACCCGCCAATCTAAGGAAACTGCAGATCTCTGTAGCTGAGGATGGTCTGGGCAAACTCTGCACATCCTCTATTTTCTTTGGATCCACCTAAATACCCTCACTCGACACCACGTGGCATAGGAATGCCAATGAATCCAACCAAAACTCACATTTCGAGAACTTAGCATATAACTTCTTCCCTCTCAGAGTCTAAAGCACAGTCCTCAGGTGTTGCTCATGATCTTCCCGACTCCGAGAATAAACCAGAATATCATCAATAAAGACAATGACGAACGAGTCAAGATACAGCCGAAATACACTGTGCATTAAGTGCATAAAAGTTGATGGGGCATTGGTCAGCCCAAATGACATGACAAGGAACTCGTAATGACCATACCGATATTGAAAGCAGTCTTTGGGATATCTGGCTCCCAAATCTTCAACTGACTGTAACCTGAGCGCAAGTCAACCTTATAAAACACTTGTGCGCCTTGAAGCTGGTCAAACAAATCATCAATATGAGGCAAAGGATAACGGTTCTTCACAGTAACCTTGTTCAACTGGCGATAATCAATACACATACGCATAGAACCATCCTTTTTCTTCACAAACAAGACAGGAGCACCCCAAGGTGATACACTAGGCCGAATAAAACCCTTATCAAGCAATTCTTGTAATTGATCCTTCAACTCCTTCAACTCAGGAGGAGCCATACGATGCAGAGGAACAAAAATGGGCTGAGTGACCAACAATAGATCAATGCCAAAATCAATATCTATATCGGGTGGCATGCCCGGAAGATCAGCTAGAAACACATCGGGAAAATCCCGTACTATTGGGACTGAATCAACTGAAGGGGTATCAATACTGACATCTCTCACATAAGCTAAATACATGTCACACCCCTTCTCAACCATACGCTGAGCTTTAAGAAAAGAAATAACTCTACTGGGAGTGTGATCTAAAGTAACCCTCCACTCAACACGCGATACACCTGGCATACGCATCACGATTTTGGCGTGACAATCAAGGATAGTATAATGGGGCGACAACCATTCCATGCCTAAGATAATGTCAAAATCTACCATGCTAAACAACAATAAATCGGCTCGGGTCTCAAAACTACTAAGAGCAACCAAGCACGACCGATGAATACGGTCCACAACAAGAGAATCTCCCACATGAGTAGACACATAAACATGGAGAATCAAAGAATCCCGAGATACACCCAAATGCGGAGCAAAATAAGAAGACACATAAGAATAAGTGGAGCCTGGATCGAAAAGAACCAATGCATCTTTGTGACAAACCAGTATAATACCTGTGATGATAGAATCAGAGACAACAGCCTCGGTAGGGGCAGGAAGGGCATAGTATCTAGCCTGGCCTCCCCCTCTAGGGTGACCTCTACCTCCCCGACCTCCACCTCTAGCTGGCTGAGCAGGTGGGGTAGCAACTAGAGCTGTAACTATAGCCTGAGAACTCTGTGGGGCATGTTGTGGTTGATAAGTCTGTGGAGGTGCTCTCCTCCCAAGTCTAGGGCAATCCCTCACCACATGGAGTGTGTCACCATACTCAAAACAAGCTCTAGGAGGACGTGGTGGCTGTGACTAGCTCGGGCCAGATCTGCTGGACTGACCCCTGAAAGCACCCCGTGCAGGAGGCGCGCTAGATACCGGAGGTGAATAATTAGGCTCTTGAGGTCTAGGAAGAGGTGGAATACCGCTGGTTGCTAGAAGAGCTGAATGGATATAGCGACTTTTATAACCTCTACCATGATGACCTACAGCTGGGGCACGGGCACCAGAATAATGGTCCGACTCTCGAGACCTTTTGGCGTCCCTCTCCTCTTTCTCCCTAGCATGCATAGCCTCAATCCTCCGAGCAATGCTCACCACCTACTAATAAGAAATATCCATCTCCAACTCACGAGCCATGCTAGACCTGATGTTGGGAATAAGCCCCTCAATAAACCGACGAACCCTCTCGCGAATAGTAGAAACCAAGGCTGGGTCATGTCTAGCCAAACTAGTGTAACGGACAACATACTCTAAGAAAGTCATAGCACCCAGGCGCAAATGCTCAAACTCTGCGCGCCACGCATCCCTAAGTCTCTGAGGAACATACTCTCTCAGGAACATATCTGAAAACTGAGTCCAAGTCAGTGAAGCAGCCTCATCCAGACTGTCTAACTCATAGGTGCGCCACCACTTATAAGCGGCCCCTCGAAGCTGAAAAGTAGTGAAGGAAACCCCGCTCGATCTTGATATACCCATGGTACGGAGAATGCGATAACATTCATCTAGAAATCCCAGAGCATCATCCGATGCTAGACCACTAAATACAGGAGGCTTGTACTTCTTGAACCTCTCTAGCCTCAGTTGCTCATCCTCGGAAGCCGCTGCCCTATTCTCGGGCTGATCTCGGACTGTAGGTTGTACAAGAATAATCTCAGGGACCTGCTCAACATGCACTCATTGCTCAGTAGTATGGGCGACGGGAGTCTGTGCTCCTCCCCCAGCCTAAGATGTAGCTGCAGCAAGGGGAAGCAACTCTGCCTAAGCCAAAGTGGTGTACATGCTTATGAACTATGCCAGAGTCTCTTGAAGTACTGGAGTAGTAGTAGCAGTAGGCGTATCAGGTTCCTGAACTCCGGCTATAACTGCTGGTGGTACCTCGGTGGCAGCTCGCGCAGGTGCTCTAACTGTACCACGTGTACGTCCTCGGCCTCCACTCCGACCCTGGCCTCTGATGGTTACAATAAGGGGCGAGGGTGCCCGATCATCTCGGGTAGCGCGTGTCCTCACCATCTGTGAGAGAATAGAAGACAGAAGTTTAGAATTGTGATGTAAAAATCTCGCACGACAAGGAAATCAAATGAAGTGGAACTTCCTAACAGTTACATAACCTCTCGTAGATAAGTACAGACGTCTCTGTACCGATCAGGGAGACTCTAATAAACCGGTTTGTGAACCATGACTCCAATGAACCTAGAGCTCTGATACCAACTTGCCACGACTCTGGTTCGCCCTCTGTGAACCATCGTGATGGCACCTAGTCTCTACGACTAGGTAAGCCTAAATTGCGGAAGATAAACCAAAGTGTGGAATAAAAATAAGTTAAAACAAAAATAGAGTGATATAACAGCATTTAAAAGTGTCGCTCGACATACACAATATAAATTCTCGAAGCCAATATAGTTTTCCCAAAACCCGAAAACCCATGAATCACAAGCTAAGGATCCCTACACGGTGCGCTAACTCAAGAATAGTCTAAACAAAAATAAATGCAGAAGGGTTGTAACTATAAGAGATTGTGGAGAGAGACTCCTCGGTCAGCAGACGCGGGAGATATACCTCGAAGTCTCCCAACGGTCGCCTCGCCTCAAGGATGGTAAATCTGAGTCGTAGTACCTGGATCTGCACATGAAAAACATGCGCAGAAAGGGCATGAGGACACCACAACAGTACTCAGTAGGTGCCAAGCCTAACCTCGGTCGGGTAATGACGAGGAAGGTCAGGACCCTACTGAGATAAAATAAAAAAAAAGATATGATAGTATAAGATAAGCAATACAGTTGAAAACTAACAATAAGAATTTAATACGGGAAAGTAGGGAATTCAATAACTGAAACAGAGGCAAAAACATTCACAAGGAAATAACCGGGGATCCCTCAATATCCCAAGGATCTTTTAGTACCCTCAACATATGCTAGGGATCTCTTGGTATCCCAAGGATCTCTCGGTATCCTCAATATATGCTAGGGATCTCTTGTTATCGCGAGAATCTCTCGGTATCCTCAATATATGCTAGGGATCTTTTGGTATCCTCAATATACATGCTAGGGATCTCTTGGTATCCTCAATATCCATGCTAGGGATCTCTCGGTATCCCGCATCTCAGCTCAAATTCATAAATACGTGCAGGGGATCTCCCGGGATGCCGTCCCGTAATCTCAAAGTGAAACACAGCAACAACACAAGGAATACTCGTTTAAGCCCAATTTTGTAATAAGTAAACAGGTAATTCTAACCTAACATGCTTCACGTAATACAATTAAGGCAGTTTAAGCAAATAAATAGTTAAGTCAATTAGACATGCTTTTTCCAAGCAAAAAGCAGGTTTAAATTGCAAGTAAAATGAAACAGGAAAAGGAACACAATTGAAATTACTTAAAGAAAACGGGATTTTCAACAATCATCTCAAGTACACACTTGTCTCCTCACATACAAGGCATTTCAAATATCAAATATACCAAATCCTAAGGAGAAGGTCCCCCACACAAGGTTAGACAAGCCACTACCTCGAACCGGCTCAATAATCAACTTGAGACCACGTTCTTGCCACGAGTACTCGACTCCAAATGGCCCAAATCTATTCAATTTAATTGCATATTGTAAATAACACTTCAAGTAACTGATTTTACAATTAAATTCTAAGCTAATACGTGAAATTAGGTAAAATGACCAAAATGCCCCTCGGGCCCACGTCTCGGAATCAGGTAAAATTTATATTTTCAAAATCCTCATACTTTCATGAGTTCATGCATACCAAAATTATCCAAATCTATGGTCAAATTCTCAATCAAAAGTCGAATTCTAGGTCTAAAGACTTTCTTCCAACTTATCCCCAATTTTCATCTCCAATCCGAAATTAAATGATGAAACTAACTATAGATTGATGGAATATAAGTAAAAAGGGTTAAAGAATTGTTACCCAATGATCTCCTCTTTAATTTCCTCTCAAAATCGCCCTCTCCCGAGTTCCAAATAGAATTTTCAACTTTTGAAACTAAACCCTCAAAATTTTATATTTCTGCCCAGTTGTTACCGCATCTGCGGTCCTGGGACCGCATCTGCTATCCCGCTTTTGCGGAAGAATGGTCGCATCTGCGACTTCTCACTTAAAGTCAATTTCCGCTTATGCGGTACACCATCCGCACCTGCGGTCTCGCAGGTGCAATTCCCTTCTCGCACCAGCGGCTCCCGCTGGACCTCTCCAATTTCGCTTCTGCGACCATAGAGCTGCTTCTGCGGCACCGTACCTACGGGACCCAAACCGCATGTGCAGTTATGATAGAAAACCAGCTGAAGCTATAACCTCAAACTCTAAAATCCTTCCGTCAACCATCCGAAATTATCCCGAGGCCCCCGGGACCTCAACCAAAGGCACCAACAAGTCTAAGACCACTGTCCAAACTTATACCAATCCTTAAAATACCTAAAACAACATTGAAACGGTGAATCAACCACGGATTCAAGCCTAAGATCTCCAAAACTCTAGATATACGCTTTTGATCAAAAAGTCTATCAAACCTCGTCCGAATGACCTGAAATTTTGCACACACATCAAATTCAACACTACGGAGCTACTCCAGCTTTCGAAATTCCATTCCGAGCCTCGGATCAAAATCTCACTATCGAACCGGAAAACTTCAAAATTCGACTTTCGGCATTCCAAGCCTAAATTAGCTACGGACTTCCAAAACACAATCTGAATGTGCCCCTAAGCCCGAAATCACCCAACGAAGCTAACGGAACCATCGAATTTCCATTCCGAGGCCATCTTCACATTGTTCCAACTACGGTCAACTTTCCAACATTTAAGCTCTCATTTAGGGACTAAATGTCCCAAAACTCTCCAAAACTCATAACCGAACATCCCGACAAATCAAAATAGCAAAAATAAATACAGTTAATAGGGGATCAGGGCATAAATTCTTGAGACAACTGGCCGGGGAGTCACAGTATAAATAACATAAATATGCTACCTCAAGATAATCTCATCCCCGAGTTTATTGTCAATTAACTGAAGATGAAAGTTTAACGTACGAAAAATGCAAGATGTAACAATTTCTTACCCATTTTTACTCATTTCTTTATTTCCTTGAAATGTATTGAGTATTTAAGAGTGTAGTATTTATTCCAAATACTTGAAATGTTTATGAGAATATTCATTATTAAAGTTTGGATTAAATTTCTAGGTGCTTATGTATTGAATGATTTTTAATAATAGTGAATTGAGTTAATTATTTCTTTAATTATACATATTCTTTAATGTTTTCAAGGAATTAGCTAACCCTAGGACTTGCCCATTAACTTCGAATTAATCTTAGAAAAGGTAATTTGGTGTTGGGAAATATTTATTAACAAGAACTTAAGGCATTAACCCCCATTTTATCGATTCTACTAGGGATAAGATTGAACTACTTGTAACCACATCAGATACACTTAATCTCTTAACTGTTTTAAGGATAATTCTATTAGAAATTATTGTTAGTATTCGGAAGAAGCTAATAAAGAATTATTACCGGGGCTAATTAATATAAAGTCGCTCATATTTGCAAAATCGTGAAATACATTGGATCGTTACTTGAGTGTTATTCTCTGTGTATCCATGCTTATAGCCATTGATTATTTTACTCGCTTTCTACGTTAGTTTACATTTTTGCATTAGTATAAATATTTTTTCCAAACACCTTTATTAATGTTTGGCTTAGCATAAATAAGTGATAATTCTCTTACTTACATAATCATCTGCATATTATTTTCTGTGGGATTCGACCCCGACTCATAGGTCGTTAAATTATATTTCATGTGACCGTGTTCGCTTGTTCTTTGAGGAGTGGATTTGGAGGTCACCAAAGTTCATGTTGCCAGAGAACAATTTGGCGTATTTAGGTTGTTTGAGAAGTAAGTGTACGTGCTTTGGTCCAAATGTGTGAATATTTATGTAGTTATTTTTCTGATTTTTTTTATTTTTTTCTTGTTTATTTTCTTAATTTTTTTAAAATGGTTGTAGAGGACCACACGCATGGCAAAGTTGTTTAAATTAACCCGGGGGAGGATTGTGCGCACAATCTCAAACCTATGAATGGAGTATGTGTGATAGATGTGGTCGTCAAAATAGCCATTTGGGCAACTGTGCTTGTTTGTTTTCCCCTTTCCTGAACCCCTAATATAGCGATTCTACTTTTCATTTTGACATTTATAAGGATTTAGAAGTTGATCTCATGATGAAGTGTCTACTTGAAGAAGGAAGCAAGGACCAATAAGCCTTAGAGGAGATCATGAAAAATAGTCTCCAAAATGGTTTGGAGCTTGAATTAAGAATTGAACATTCGCCAACCAACTCTATACTTGTTGGTGATGCCGAGAAAAAAATAGAATTAGAGTCAACCAGCATAATTGAGCATATGGTTGAACTTGACTCTAGTTCGTGGGATAAAGCGGATGTCTAAATCCGGAAAAAAAAATTGCAATTTGGAGGCTTGATGTCACATTTCAAACATTTCTCAACATTGGAGTTGTGTGGTAATATGGAAATTGAACTACACGAATCAATGATGGATTGAATAGAGTAAAGGAAAAGGCCATACATTTTACAATTTTGAAGGTGCAAGAAGGCAAAATGACATCCCTCACATGAAGCCAAGAAATGCAAATTAAAGCAAATGGTGTTCGGCTTAATCAAATACTAACCACTCTCTGTCGTCCGTGGTCACAAACTTGAGTCCAAGTTAGGTTCCCAATTTATATCCTCCACAAGTGGAGATAAAAGTGGCAAAGTTGTTTCACGTCGTTCCACAATGTTAAATACGGCGCTTGGTGGGAGGCAACCCATCATTTTCAAAATTTTTAGTCATATTTAAATATTTTCTTTTTAAAATACTTTAATATATTATTTTTGACTAATTTGCCAAGTTTCATAATTTTGGAAGTGATTTGAGCAGCTATAAAGTTTCCCGATCGCATGAAATATCATGTGTTCGCGAAGAACAACTATTTCCTTTACTCTACGTGATATCAGAAACAGGAACACAGTCGCGAAGTAGTGGGAAATTTTTGTTCTTCGCGAACACAGGTGTCGAAACGCGATCGCGGTCCTTCGGTAAGTTCCAAATAATTAAAATACTGGAACTCAGTTCTTGAACCCACTTCTCCCAAAAATAAGAATGGTTCCCCCAACTCCCCTAACCCCAAAATCATCTCTAATTTTCCTCTTGCTTCAGTTCCATTATGATATCCACTCGTCATTCTCAAGGTATGTGGATTTCTCCCTTAACTCTCACTTTTTCCAGCAATGTTTTCATGGTTTTAGGGATTAAGTTTTAATTTTTCAAATGAGAATTTTGTGTGCTTTGCATGCTTGGTTGCTAGGTGAGATTGGTTAAGAATTTGAGTGACGTTTTCTGTGAAATTTCTAGGCAAGATCCATGTGTCAATACTGTGAAATTGCTAAGACAATGAGATTTCCTCCATGTGTTTTTTGAAAAGCCTGAAAGAAATGTTACTGGGCGAGGAAGATGATCTTCGCGATCGCGACGCCCTATTCTGTGATCGCGTAGGTCTGTCTATGCTGAAAATAAGATTGCCTTTCGCGATCTCTTTTCTGCAATTGCATAGCTTTAAGTCTGTTGAATACCAAGTTGTTCTTCGTGATTGCGTACCCATTTTCGCGATTGTGATTCACTAGCTCCCAAACAGCAAATAGTAACTTTGCCAATTCTACTCCTAAGGCTTTTTATCACTTTATTTGGCCTAAATACCTCCTAATAATATGCTTTAAGTTCCCATACAAGTGTTTACAATGTTTACTCTTTTTGTAGGTACTTTGAGCCTTGAAAATGGCTTTGGAATCACATAAAAAATTCAAGAATATGCCGAACAAGTTTCCCAAGAGGAATATTTTGACCAGGACACATTCTCATCACTAGGATATTTCCACCGCTATGACAAACAGCTGTATAGAAAAATGATCAAGGAAAAAGGCATTCTTTTGGATGACCATGAAGGTCGATGGCCGAGTTCTATGGAAGGTTGGTGTCAAGTGGATGGATTCTCTTTGCTGAGAAACAAGAAAAGCCAATCATGAAGTAACAAGGGAGTTTTATGCAAACGTATTGGAGACCGACTTCAAGAATGATTTGATTGTTACTATCAGGGGCAAGCAAGTCCTCTTTGATCCAGAGTTGATATATGCATACTGCAATCTTCCCAATGCTGACAATAAGGTGCACAGGGAAAGAGCTATAGAGTTGGGCACATAATCATTTATGGACCATTTGCACGTCGAAAAGATGTCGAATTGGAAAACACTCATGGATCGAGTCTTCTGAGTTCACTGTCGATAGTGATAGTCTTCAGACATTGTTCACTGCGATCGTGGTCCTTGTTTTCGCATCGCGAAGCTTATTCATTGGGCAAAAAGTGGACAGAAATAGAATTTCATGTTTTTGACTCCCAAACCATTTAATACTCGACCCAACTCATTTCTGAATACATCTTTGGATGTCTTTAGCATATCCTTGGACAAAAATACAAGCTTGGAGCTAGGGTTCTTATACACATACTTGGGACTTGAAGATTTGAAGACTTTGTATGAGAATTGCTTACCCATTTTTACTCATTTCTTCATTTAATTGATTTGTATTGAATATTTAAGTGTGTAGTATTTATTCCAATACTTGAATCTTGTTTATGGGAATATTCATTATTAAATCTGTAGTTGTGCTTATGTATTAAATAATTTTTATTAATATCGAAGTGAGCTAATTGTTTCTTTAATTATTCTTGTTCTTTAATGTTTCCAAAGGTATTAGCTAATCTTAGGACTCGCCCATTAACTTTGAACTAAACTTGGAAAAGGTAATTTAGGGTTGGGAAAGATTAATTAACAAGAACATGACACATTAACCCTCATTTTATAGATTCTACCTAGGGATAAGATTAAACTACTTGTATCCACATCGGGTGCACTTAGTCTCTTAATTATTTTTGAGATAATTCAATTAGGAAGTCTTGCTAGTCTTTGAAAGAAACTAATAAAGAATTATTATCTGAGGCTAATTAACACTAACCCGCTCATATTTATAAAATCGTAAAACATATTGGATTGTTACTTAACTGTAATTTTCCGTGTATCCATGCTTGTAGATATTGATCATTTTACTCGCTTTCTAGGTTAGTTTACATTTTTGCATTAGTATAAATATTTTCTCAAATAAGCTTTATTAGTGTTTGGCTAAAAGCGATAATTCTCCTACTTGCGTAATCGCCTACATATTGTTCTCTATGAAATTCAACCCGACTCATAGTTGGATAAATTATATTGCATGTGATATTGTTCTCTTACTCTTTGAGGGGTGGATTTAGACGTCACCAACAAAGGATGACCAAAAATGATATACAAGCTTATATACATAACACATGCATGCCTACAAGGCCGCCATGACCATCAATACACATAACATTTGTTTACAGGACACTATGGAGTACATAAGCATCACGAGGTTGTGACATGGCCCAGCCATACCCAGCTATGTATGTATATGCAACCATTATATCTACCGGCTCACTAGACAGCTTTGGAAAAAGGAGCGTGACAACCTTCAGCTGAGTTGAGTCACCTACTATTAAGTATCGCCTTAATCGCTATCTGTATCCGCGGGAATGAAATGCACTACCCTAGCAGGGTAGAGGGTGTTAGTGCGAAAGATGTACTAAATATGTAAGGTAGGTAAAGCGCATAAATAAAAGATGAAATACGAAGTAAGAGTACAGAAGTCAACCTGAAACTCATAACAAGCACCTCAAGGAATACTCTAGCACAATAATGGATATATATGCATGTCTGTAAATATCAAGACACTCGAAGGGGACATATAATATAGTATCAAGCCACTGTTTGGGGCAAATCATGTCATATAATAACGCACATTCCCTCGAAGAGGACTCGATCGTACCCGGCCTTTAAAAGGACTTGATAATATCTCATAACATACCCAGCCTCAAAGAGGAGTCGGTTGTACCCGGCCACAAAGGGCTCGATAATACCCAAGTGATTAGTGGTTGCACAATTGGTGTCGTACCCGACCGAATATAGTGCAGCTCGTTAGAGTAAAATAGGTACATATTTATAATTCATGTTGGACTCATGGAATCATATTGTGAACCTTTCGGAGTGACATAAGGTCGTTGCACCTTCGATTAACATTATGGACATCCATACCATCAATCTTTCGAAGTGACATAAGGTCGTTGTACCTTCGATTAATGTTATGGACATCTATACCATCAATATGAACCTCAATAGGATTCAATGATCATATATACATGCTTAGAATAACATTATAAGGAAAGTACAACATGGACAGTCTTAGTTTCTAGGAATATTATGAAATAGCTTATCGTTTATGTTCGTTTCACTTTAGATCATACCAAAAGAAAGAAGGAAGTGTCTTATCATACCTTTGTCATTTACTTAACGACTCAACGTATATCTTTCCAAAGATTTCAATCTATATTAAGACAGTAAAACTTGTAGTTAATGCCATAGAAGGACTTATAAACATGTTTCTAAGTTAGTAGGTCACTTATACAAAATCAGATAGCATTTCCCCTATAAAACGCAACTTCTATCCAACTCAAAGCAACACCAAAACAATAGGAGTAAAATCAACAATAATGTATCCAAGATACTACATAAAGAACCAGCCGAAACCTAGCTCAAAAACCCTTCAAAACAGTCACTATGTACGAGCACCTCAACCTTCACTTTCAATTCATAGTTTCATATGTTCTTTCATCAATTCACTTGATACACAAATAGATATGCATAACAACAGAAACTATATCTTAATCAAGTTATTTTCCCAATTTCTAGCCATAGCAATATATATATATATATATATATATATATATATATATATATATATATATATATATATATATATATATATATATATATAGAGAGAGAGACAACCCAAAAAAGATAACAATATCTCTTCTTAGCTTACCATCATCCTTATTCATAATAATATCGGACGAGATTTGCGCCGTAATATTCGGTTGAGGTCGAATATTACGGCTCCCCACTTGTCATGCCCAATCATTTCTTTTTTTTCCCTGGTCATGAAACTTTACTTGGTCCGAGTCCATTATTTTTCCGTGCCCAATCCCAAATGCATCGTTCACCCCTCCCGAGTTCCGATACGAGGGATCCTTCGGCCTTGCTTGTAGTTGCGTCGAACCGTGCTTCCCTCTTGTTTTCTTATTGGGGAATCGGGGAAAACATTGCCCCCAATTTTACCCGTACACATAATACCCCTAGATGTATTAAGGTTGCAGCTAGTAAATTGAGGAGATATATGCTGACATGACACTTCTTATTGTCCAAGATTCATATTTATCTTTTTTCTCATATTTTTGCTTATTTTCCTTCATTTTAAGATTTTTTTTCCCTCCTCCTAAGTGATTATTCAATTATTCAAAAAAATGTAACGGTCATTGTAAATAATAGCTATTAATTATTACTGTGTGTTTATTGCAGGTTAAAAATGGATAATGAAAAACGGATCAATTATCCGACCCGATCCATATTTAATACGGATAAAAAATGGGTTAACCTGCGGATAATACGGGTTACCCATATTATCCATGACTTCTTGTATATGATAAATTTTGGGAGAATTTTTAGTCTCTCTAACTTGAGTAACCCCCAATTTGAGGATTTATAAATGTAAAAGTTAGACCAATTGATTATCCATTAGTTACTCATTGGTTATTCATTTTCTAAATGGATAAGATGGTTCTTATCCATATTTGACCCATTTTTAAAAAGTTCATTATCCAACCCATTTTTTAGTGGATAATATGAGTGGTTAACTGTTTTCTTTGAACCATTTTGCCACCCCTAATCATAATCATAAAAGAGTATAAAGAGTAAACAAGAATCCATCTTAACCTACTCCCTCTTAAGTATATTGCGTATCTAGTCAAACCAAGTCATACAAAGATTGCGCAACCCAAAGAAACAAAGGCATATAGTGAAGATATGCTACAGCGTAACTGAAGGCTCACTATTATAGTTGAATTGTATCGTGAAACTCAGACGTCAGTAGTGTGGTATATCTCAGTATTTACGCATAAAATGTATGGGGTGAGTCATGCATACCCAATAGGCAATCCATAAAGCCTGGGACAAGCCTTTTACAAAAACAATGAAATACTTGAACTGACCTAATCGAATGTGGTAAAATACTTGAACGCCAACTTCTTTGAAAAGTGATAACGTTGTTTAACCTAATAATTTGATTACTAGGCTAAATCAATTAAATTTATATGCTTAGGCCATAAGCAATTGATTCAATCCAGTTAAATTGATCTTTTTCTATTATAAAATTTACGCCGTTAGCCTTCTATTGATCACCAAAAGGTTACATCAGAAACAAAGGAGTGTATCAACCAGTCCTCTGTTAAGAAAGTTCGTTGTAGCTACAAACAAAACCATATAAAATTTCATCGTATGAACTGCCATTATTGCTTTTGAATCTAAAGAGACACGAGTCCTTTGCATAAAATGCTTTGAGTACGTGGTGCACCCTGATTGGTGGTGAGGTTAGCAGCGTAATGGTAACTTCCCAAGCGTATAAATATTAGTTCCTTTTCCTCTAAGCCTCTTTCATCATAATCACTTGTCGTTTCTTTCGTCATTATTACACCCTATATTTTCGTGTGTATAAGTACGTTGTAAGTCAACTGATGTAAGTTCGAAAATAAAATCATCTTTGAAAGTATATAAAATAAGTTAATCGTGTTACCTTGGAGGTTAGAATTGAAAGTACAAGAGGGGTGAATTATCGATTTTTTCTTTTATAACTAAGTAGTTGACTAGTATAGCAATTAATTGACTATAAGTGGATGCTAAGTAATAAAAACCAAATATAGAATGTAAAGAGCAGAAACTAAATGACACCAAGCATTTTTATATTGGTTCGAATTCAATATGAATCCTACTCCAGTCCCCTTGGGTTGTGTTTATCTCGAAAATGGTAATTACAATTAGGTTTGATTTCGTGGTTCTAAAAATACGTGATTTATTTTTATGCTAGTTGTTATTCAGTAGATGCTAAGTGTGAGACTAGAAAATAAAATGTGAGCTTGAAGGTCGAACTAGCAAACCGAGTAGCCGAGAATCGGGGTCTCGAGCTAGCCTATACTGGGCCTCAAGGTCGAGCTAAGCGTTAGGTTATGGGTAGCCGATGAAGGACTAACAATTCTAAGAGCTTTAATTAGGGCTCTTTATGATCAATAATAAATGAAGAACAATCAATGAAACACAATAAATGTAAGTAATAAATTAAAGGAAAGACAATAGAGAGTGTTTAAGTTAGAGAGCATAGAATGTTCTTGTTCTTGTATTGAATATCTAGTGTGCAAAAATAACAAGGGTACCCTTTATATAGGAGACGGAGTCCCAACATAGTACATATGCATTTATTACAAAGAGTTGGTACAACTATTTAATGTCACGGTACAGACTTGCACAATTCTTACACACTTGGTCAGCTCTAACCACTTGCCTTGGGAATCTCCCATTCGTCCATCATAGCCACCGATTTGTACTGCCCCAAGGTCGAGTTGTGCCTCGAGGCTTCTGGTTCATAAAACCTCAAGTTGTGCCTCGAGCCTTCTGGAAACGATCTATGGAATGCCATGATGATCCCGAAATCGGACTCTCCAATTTTAGCCGTATACAGATAGTCCACGCGTTTCTTAGAATGGAATGATATGAAACGACTTTGATCGATTTCCTCGAGCCTCTCACGATGACGTCATGCTTATGACGTTAACTTTCGTGATAATTGAAACATCCCAACGGTTCATCTTCCCAGAAGCATTCAATACACGGCCGGTTTATTTTCCCCAAAAGCGGTGATACCATCACCGATCCGTTTTTCCCAAAAAGCATTGATTACACCTGTCGATACATTTCCCAAAGGCATTGATTGCGGCGTCGGTTACATTACTGCCTTTCTATAAATGGAAGGTTACTTGAACCAAAATTCCACCCAGCCATTCTTCAACAGCCTTTAACCATTTTCTTCTCTTCATCCTCATCCAAACTTTAACTTCCACGGTTCAAACCCGTGACTGTAAGGTCACACGGCAGCAGTTTTGCCAGTTATGCCATGGCTCTTTTTCAAAGCTTTTCCCCACTAAGTGGGATCGTACTGGTTTTTTGTTGTTGTTGTTGTTGGCCCAAAATAAAAGGAGAGGGCCTTCGAATTATCCTTGTATTAGAGGGTATGTGGACCATAAACTGCTGCTCATCTCTCTTAACTTCAACATGGTGTGGCACTTCACTCCTTTTTCTTTCCATGGAGTGAGGTGGTGCCATCTACTGACTTTTGCATCCCACACTGATGCAACATCTCAAGAAGTGGCTTCCCAATCGTAGTGCTGGCGAGACCCATACTGGCCAAATTTTCACCAACCTACAATTTGTCCTGCCTATTGAAAGCTTTTTCTCTTTAATAGGCTATAACCTCTTCCTCATCTTTTTCTGCTTCGGAGGAGATTCTCGAAGACGTCGTTTGGAAGATCGAAATGGGGTCCCCGAGGAAATGGTTCTCGCAGATATTGCTTCCGAGGATGTACCTCTGAGGGTAGATTAGACTTTTAGCTGTTATTTTTTGCTTCTTTGTTTTAGTGTAAGGACCCCTCGTGGGCTTTTGTAATCATCGTTTATTAATAAAAAAGTTGTTTCGATTTGCCTTTGGCTTGTGCTGAACTTTTATTTTACTTTTAGTTGGTCCAAACACCGGAACCGGACATCGTAATCCCTCTAGTTCTCGATTAGCTAATATGATATTTCTTGAGATTCTGTGTCACCCCTCGGACTAAGTCTGGATTGATCTGGTACATACTTAGGCCGGCGGGACTTCTGGGTTCGAGTTGAGCGAGAGCAGGGTCTTGATTTTATTTGAAAGAGAGCTTAGTCCTTTTAAGCCTTGTTGTTAATCCTCGAATGAGAGTTTTCTCGATCATCTAAAAATAAAGATAGCCCTTAGACTTTCACAGATAGTCCCTGAGTGAGAGTTTGCTTGAGCTCGGACGGCCTCCAAAACTCGATTTGAACTTAAACTAAAGATAGCCCTAAGGCGTTATAGATGACCCTTGGGCGAGGATACACTCCAACTTGGATGGCCCCTGGGCTAAAGTAATCGATAGAGCGTTTAAATTGATCTGAAGGTGAAGATAGCCCTAAGGCTTTATTAATAATTCTCTAGTGAGAACTGACTCGGGCTCATGTAGCCCGGGGGTCGAAGAATTAGGTGAATGACCCGCACTTGTAATAGCAGAGATCCTCGAGATAGGGTACCATCTTGAGGATAGGTTTATCTGGATAGCTACTTAGAGCTCATAGTTATAGTAATAGAGATCCTCGAGATCGGGCACCATCTCGAGGCTAGATTGATGTTGATAGCTCCTTAGAGCCCAAATTTATATTGATAGAGATCCTCGAGATCGGGCACCATCTCGAGGCTAGATTGGTATTGCTGGATCCTTAGAGACCATCGTTATGGTAGCAGAGATCCTCAAGATCGGGCACTATCTCGAGGCTAGGTCGACATAGGAATCTTTGAACCCTCGAACGTTGTACGACAGTGTTATTCGTATGACACGGTCATGAAGTGATCGAGATGGTCCTGCCGGTACACTTCCCCGAAAGTGATAATGGCCTAGTTAGAATTAGTTGGCCTTTAGAGTAGGCGGACAGACGCTGCTTGCCCTATATATGAGCTTGCTTTTCTCTTATTTGAGGACTTTGCTATTTTGATCAACTGCCCTTCTTGTAGAGCTTTTCTTCCTCGTATTAGCGCTTCCATCGTTTTAATTCAAAGCCTTAGTTTAAATTTTCATTTCCTTCTTCTTACTTCACCATAGTTATGGCCGATACACCAAAACCCTTTCACCAAGAAGAGGGGAGTTCCGCCTCTGCTTCTCGCTCGGTCGATCCGCCGGCGTGCAGTGAGCTAACCTCAATATGCTTGGCCTCGAGGAGGGACTTTATGTTAGAGAGACCTCCCAATATTCATGGCCATTAGGAGCATGCATTGAGGTTCGTTTCATCAATATGAGAGGAACACCTTGAGGCAGTAAGGAGAGACTGTGGATAGGGAGAAAAGGTGGTACTGCAGGTACCTTCCTTGGAAGAGAACATCATGGCTCATGTAGAAAGGTTTTTGAACGTATACATATAACCCTTCACGTTGGCCCCTCTCGATAGAGTCGTGCTCGACTTCTATCGACGATATCGGTCTACTATGGCACAGGTTCACCCGTCGTTCTGGAGGATAGTGTTGATGATGAGGTTCTTCGCGGAGGAAGCTGGTCTTGAGTTCACCCTTTTCCATATCATCAGATTGTACCGGCCCTTTCATTACCAAGGCTTTATGTCTCTACGATGTCCATCCATCAGGCCCTTTATTGCTGATGATGAACAAGATGGGGACCGAGAGTGGATGAGTCGATTTGTCAAGGTACGGACTGTCGATATTGTCACCGTGGAGTTTCTGTCATTTCTTGAGAAATGGAATTTCACACGTAAGTGGTACATTTGTGTTTTTATCATTTTTGTTTATGGTGGAGGTGGACTCCGTAAAGATGTTTTCCTTTTCTTTCTTACAGCAATCCCGTGGATGCTATACGAGGTCACCGACCTGGCGGATTGGACTTGGAAGTTGGCAGCTCACTCGACCTACGATGGGCATAAGTGGCGAGACCGATCAAAGGGTAGATGGGAGGAAAAACACCACGGTACATGTTGTGTGGTCTATTCCTTTTGAAAGGTACTTTATTTTATGCGTATTAACTCTATCACCGCAGGTATTGGAGAATTTCCTGAGATGAGATCGTGCCCCCTCGGAGAGAAGGAAGGATCGTCGGCTTCGGAGCCGAGGAATAATAACAAATAGAAGGAATCCTTGAGGGTCGAAGGTGACATAGCGAGGCAAAACCTGCTCGGAGGCTCAAAGAAGATGTATCAGCTAAGCTCGCAGCACCCAAGGCTTCTAGCCTCGGAAAAATGGTTCCTCCTTCATCGCCCTCTTCTTTTCCCGTCGAAGGTATTTCGAGGGATAAAAATTTTCTGCCGCTATCTTCTTCTCCCGTCAAGGGTACTTCGAGGGATACAGATTTTCTGTCGCTGCCTTCTTCTCCCGTCGAA
Organism: Nicotiana tabacum; assembly: GCF_000715075.1. NCBI lineage: Eukaryota > Viridiplantae > Streptophyta > Magnoliopsida > Solanales > Solanaceae > Nicotiana > Nicotiana tabacum. The sequence continues at coordinate 207,420,538 of NC_134101.1, forward strand.
GGTACTTCGAGGGATGTTCGAGGCCAGGGGCTACCTAAATTAAGCGAGGTCTAGAGAGATCATATCTTTACTGAGAGCCGATCGACTGGGGCCGATGAGACCAGGCCAGTAGATGCATGATCAGCCTTTGAGGAGGCTCATCGGCTTTGTTCTATGGTGAGCTTTGGTTGACTTTGTTGGGTTTTTTTTTTAAAAAATTTCATTTTCTCATTGAGCTTCTTTTTCATAGGCATTTGACAAGCTCAAGTCCGAGTTGCTCCGACATGAAGCCAGGCTATAGAAATCCTTGAACGAGGAGAAATCCCTTATGCTTCTTTGTGATAAAAGGGGAAAGGAGTTGAGACACCTTCGGTACGAGATGAATCGAAGCCTGAACTACAAGGGCCACCTCGAGAAACAGGTAACCTTTGTTTCGAGGGGATGTATGCTTCTTCTCCTATCTTCGGAGATTAACATTTTGAGATTTTAGTTGCAGAGAAAGATGGAGGACTTGGAATTCCTTTGGGGCGAAGTTGGCTAGGGCAAGCATGAGTATGATGAGCTAAAGGCTCAAATAGGTACCCAAGTTACAGCCAAGAAGAATGCTTTGGCCAAGGCTTCTGCCCTCGAGGTGTAGTTCCGGAACGCTTGCAAAAATAGCTTGGTCTAGGAAAGCAGGATTGCAGGTCTTGAGTCTGACCTTTTAAAGATGAAGGTCGAGGTTGTGGACGCCCGGGTCGAAGCTGAAGAGGTTCGAGCTAAGGCTGATAAGAAAGTGGTCGTCTATATAAAAGATGTTGTCGATGCTCGGGCTGAGTTAAGAGGGGCTGACAATCGGGAGAGCAGAAGCAATAATTATGCCCGGTACAAATCCCAGAGGGAAACCCTCAAGATCTCTCGGAAGAGATTGAGCAGGCGAAAGCAGATGAATACGATGCCAAGTTTCTCGTATCTGATGCCGAAGATAATGAGGTGAGAGGATGACGGGACCACAGTCCCCGAGGACAAAGTAGAATAGGCTATTCTTTTTTGATTCTGTGTATAGGGCTCTCAGAGAACATTGCAAATGTAGCCTTGCATTATTTCACATATGCATATATAAGGAAGCTTTCAGTTTTATTTTTCATGCATTTCCCTTTGCTTGTGTGTGCCTTTCTTTGTCTTGTATTTCGACGTTTGTCAATGATTAGCCAGATCAATTAGCATTGAGGCTTGTTAGGCTGGCCTGTAGGCTCTTACACATTTGGTCGGCATGACTTTTAATTTGGGCTAGCGCTTAGGCTCTTATACGTTGGGTCGGTATGAACATTAACTCAAGATGGCAACAGTGGCTCTTACGCGTTGGGTCGGTACGACCTTTAGCTTAAGCTAGCGACGGTGGCTCTTACGTGTTGGGTCGGTATGACCCTTAATTTAAGCCGGCGACAGTGGCTCTTACGTGTTGGGTCAGTATGACCCTTAATTTAAGCTAGCGGCAGTGGCTCTTACGCGTTGGGTCGGTACAACCCTTAATTTAAGCTGGTGATAGTGGATCTTACGCGTTGGGTCGGTATGACCCTTAATTTAAGCTGGCGGCAGTGGCTCTTACGCGTTGGGTCGATACGACTCTTAATTTAAGCAGGCGACAGTGGCTCTTACGTGATAGGTCGGTACGCCCTCTAATATAGGCTTTATTTTTCCTTCGTTAAACACTTTTTGAAATTTTTGTGTTCGTCTGACTCTTCGACGGTTCGATAAGGACCTCGATTGTGAGTCGTTATGTAACGATAAATGAGCACCTCGGGAGGTTTCGCTCAATGGCTGAACTTTTTTGAATCCCTTTCATTGTTTGGAGCTGATATGATTGAAGCTCTTTTGCTTATGCCGAGGGTAGCCTGATTAACCGATTCTTTTTGAAGTATTTTTGAAGTAATTGAAGGCCTGTGATTTTATGGCGACAGTTGGGCGTCCCCGAGTCACGTTAGTTTGGCTAGAGCCATATGACTAGAGTCATTGTGTTTGTCCATAGCCTTATAGTCCCCGAGTGAGGCAGCCTCGGCGTGTATATTGACAGTATGCCTTTTTAGGGGTCTTACAAGTTCGAATATATACCATCGACTTTAAGATCGTGATTATGCCTTTTGTAAGGTCTTATAAATTTAGGCATGCCTTGCTTGAGGTCTTACAGATAAGTTACTTGGTACAAGTATAATTCGTGCCTTGCTTGAGATCTTATAGGTATGTTACTTGGTACAAGTATAATTCATGCCTTGCTTGAGGCGTTACAGGTTTGGGCATGCCCATAGGTATTATAGCGTTGAAGATGCCTCATGGAGGGCTTATGTTGTTGATAATGCCTCATAAAGGTCTTACATTTTTGGGCATCGCCACATGGAGGGCTTTTGGGCTCGAGGTTGCCCGTTTGGGGTCTTATGGCCTCGAATTTTTGATAGCTCGATGGGGCGACAGTCCCTGAGACATCGAGAGTTCTTGGCTTTGGAGCCATTTTTTGATGTTGCCTTATTGAGGGCTTACGAGTTCAAAGTTTCCGGCCCGAAGGACTTACGACTTTGAGTTTTTTATGTCAGTTCCTGAGTGTTCGGGAAATATCTTGCCCTAGAGCTGTTTCTTGTGAGAATAGCAGATTTCTTTGAAACGCAAAGCGTTTTTTGTGGTAAAAGATACTCATTTGATTACTTAGTACAAGTATACATATTTTTGTCGTCAAGGGTTCAATTAATCTATGTGTACACGGTTCATTCGACCGTTCGGCCCGATACATCCTTTTCCTATCGAGATCTTTTTTTAGCTTGTCTTGATTTCTCCAAGGAGATGATCTTCGGGGAGATGATCTTCCGGGGGGATGCCCCCAGTATTCGAGGTTTATCGAAGAGAAGCCTTGAATACTTGTTAAGTTTTCCTTAGGTAGCATACAGATGTTGCCTCGTTAAAAACCTTTCCGGTAAAACCCTTATTGGGATAAAATCTGTTCAAAGGAAAAGAGTGCAACGCATGCTTTAAAACCTAAGGTCATCAAGCTGGAAGATACTTCGATTCTTATAACAGGACGCCTACACATAGGTTAGTGTAAGACGTAAATAAAGAAGGGGGCGGTTATACCTTAGTTGTGATGGTATTTCAAGCCTCGATATGCTTCAACTGCTTGCTCCAGGGATGCGGTACAGTCCTTTGTTCATTCACTCGGGTGTAGCCAAGGATGTAGCTTGTGATTGCTACTTCACTGTTTGCTTATCCTTTGGCTCCTTCGATAATTGAAGGTGTCGATGTCAGTGCCACATCGTGCACTGCGAACATCTCTCTTGCAACATGTTGCTCCCCGTATACCATTTTTATTCTGTCCTTTGTTTGAAACTTCATCATTTGATGAAGGGTTGATGGTACTGCTCTCATGTAGTGTATCCATGGCCTTTCGAGCAAGGCATTGTATATCATGTCTCCTTCGATGACATGAAGCTTGGCATTTTGGGTTATTCCGACCACATTGATCGGGAGGGTGATTTCCCCTTTAGTTGTCTCGCTCGCCATGTTGAATTCGTTCAGGACTCGATAGGTGGGCACGATCTGGTTGAGCAGTCTGAGCTGCTCCACCATCCTCAACCTGATAATGTTGGCCTATCTACTTGGATCCACAAGTACACGTTTAATTTGAAATGTATTCAAAAGAAAAAAATTACCAATGCATCGTTATGAGGCTGAGATAGGGTCTCGATGTCCTTGTCGCTGAATGTGAGAGCGTCCTCGGGTATGCAACCTCGAGTTCGCTTTTCCCTGGTGACAGATATTTTTGTTCTTTTGATAGTGGGTTCCTGTGGGATGTCGTCTCCCACAACAATCATGTGGATGACATGTTGTGGCTCTTCTATTTCATTTTTCCTGTTCACCTCTCTTTCCCGAAATTGATTTTTGGCTCGGTCGCTGAGGAACTCTCGGAGGTGCCCTTTGCTAAGTAGTCGGGCTACTTCTTCCTGTAGCTATCTACAATCTTCGGTCCTATGACTGTGTGTGCCGTGAAATTCGCATGTCAGGTTAGGATTCCTTTGTGACGGGTCTGATAGTATGGGTTTCGGCCACCTAGTGTCTCGATTTTACCGATGGGAGATATGATGTCCGAAACATCAATATTGAAGCTATACTCAGTTAATCGGGATGCCTCCGTCGGCCCTGTGTATCTGTCAAATCCGACTCTGCTCATGAGTCCCCTGGGATTCTGACCTCGGTCTGCCCTTCGGTCGTTCCGGGGTATGTTACGCCTTGGGGCATTTCTTCGATCTTTAGTGTATGGTTGGTACCTTTCCTTGTTTGGTTTTGGCTCTTTTGCCAAGAGTCTGCTAGGACATACTGAGCCCGAGGGGGCTCCTATTTGGTCTTCCTTGACCCTAATATTTGACTGATATCGGTTGTGGACATCTGCCCAAGTCACGGCGGGATATTCAACCAAGTTCTATTTTAGCTGCTTCGAAGCTACCGAGTTTCATTCATTTAAGCCTTGGGTGAAGGCCTGCACTGCCCAGTCATTAGAAAATGGTGATAACTCCATTCGCTCCATCTAAAAGCAAGATACAAACTCCCGCAACATCTCGTTTTCTCTCTGTTTGACTTTGAAGACGTCGGTCATCCTTGTAGCAACCTTGATGGCACTGGCACGTGCCTTAATAAAAGAATCTGCTAGCATGGCGAATGTGTCTATCGAATTCGGGGACAGGTTGTGATACATCATCATGGACCCTTTTGAAAGTGTTTCCCCGAACTTCTTCAACAAGACGGATTCAATCCCGTCGTCCTTCAAGTCATTTCACTTTACGGCATAAGTGTAGGCAGTGACGTGCGCGTTGGGATCCGAGGTTCCGTTGTACTTCGAGAGATCAGCCATTCTAAATTTCTTCAGGATGGGCTTCGGAGCCGCACTTGATGGGAATGCTTTTATATGAATTTCTTTGAATCGACACCCTTTAGGATCGGGGGTGCGCCCGGAATCTGATCGACCCTTGAATTGTAGGTCTCTACATTTTTATGGTCCTCGAGCATCTTCATAATAGAGGGGTCGGCTACTGACCCGTTGTTGCTCGATCTTTCTGGAACCTATTCGACTTGAGGGGCCATTTTCGGTGCTGCTGTGCTTGGAGTTTTTTGTTGGCTTTGCAGTTGAGCAATCGCCAACTGTTGTGACTGCAAAATTTCAAAAATGATGTGAAGGCTAACCTCGTGTTCCCCCCAAGCTGGGGTTTTCTGAGCTTCTTGTTGATTTCCTTAGCATATGCTCCTGTGAGTGTGGGAGCTTATATCTACATGTTGAGCATTGCGTGAGACCAAATCCATGGGGATAGGCTTTGGTGCATCCTCAGGATTTTGCAATGGTACACCGACGCTTGGAACAGACACACCATTCTCTCCATGGTCTTCAAGACCGTTGTTTTCATGTGCATTCACTGAGTTAGACATATTGACCTGAAATCAAAGATTCTTGGTCAAGAAAAAGTGTAAAGAATAACTTTGTGTTTTCAGTAAACCAGCACGAAAACAATCACTATTATTTTTAGCCCCATGGTGGGCGCCAAACTGTTTATCTCAAAAATGGTAATTACAATTAGGGTTGATTTCGTGGTTCTAAAAATACGTGATTTATTTTTATGCTAGTTGTTAGCCAGTAGATGCTAAGTGTGAGACTAGAAAATAAAATGAGAGCTTGAAGGTCGAACTCTGTGCAAACCGAGTAGTCGAGAATCAGGGTCTCGAGCTAGCCTATACTGGGCCTCGAGGTCGAGCTAAGCATTAGGTTGTAGGTATCCAATGAAGGACTAAAAGTTCTAAAAGCTTTAATTAGGGCTCTTTATGATCAATGATGAATAATAAATGAAGAACAATCAATGAAACACAATAAATGTAAGTAATAAATCAAAGGAAAGACAATAGAGAGTGTTTAAGTTAGAGAGCAGAGAATGTTCTTGTTCTTGTATTGAATATCATGTGTACAAAATGGACTCAATCCCTTAAGAAGGTCGTCACACCATCCATCATTGGAAAGAGCCACCCAGTTCACACAACATCCACTTTGGAAAGAACCGTGCATTAAGAAAACCAAAGGCTAATTGTTCTCATAAAATGTAAAAAGAAGCTAACAACTTAAAAAGAAACTACTAAAGGAAATAAGAAGCTATGAAGTAAAATTTCGAAAGAAGTTATGAAGTAAACTATGGAAATCAAACTGAATATATACAAACTTGAAGTAAAGCGAATATATACATAAATGAAAATGAATATATACATCAAATGGTAAAAATATATACATACCAAAATGTAAAAGTAATGAATATATACATACCAAAAGTAAAAATAAAGAGAAGTAAAGATAAAGAAAAATAGTATCATAGTTATTACATGCCAATGTCATCAAATCATTAAATCAAAATGGACCACCCCCTGTCACGACCCTGGTTCGCCCTCCGTGAACCATCAAAATAAGATTAGGGAAAGGATTAGAGAGTAAAGAAAACTCCCTATGTGGTCTCTGTCTGCATCGGATCAGGAACATAAGTGGGGTCTTCGGACTGTACAGTATCATCAGCTCCCTCTAGGTCCTCTAACTGGATCTTCAAATCCTCAGACTGGGGGACCACGGAGTTGCGGAGCATCTAGATCATCTCCTCAGCAGTATGTGTGGTGGTAGCTGGCTCCTTAGACTGGCCAACTGTTGGTGCCTCATACCCTACTGCATGTGCTGCTGGGACTTGCTCATCCATGAACAAGTCTAGTGGGATGTCTCCAGCATAGGTAAACCTCTCTACCTCCCTCTTCAGTAGCTCCACTGACTCCTTTGAGGCTTGAGTCTTCTTTATCTTCTTCACTTGCTTGCCCAAATCCTTCATAACCTTTCCATGTTTATCCAAAGTGTCCAGGATCTTCTTCTGGTTGTATAGGATCTTCTTCTGGTTGTCGAGAAGATCTTTCAATGAATCCTCCACTAATGGAGGTACCTGAAGCAGTGTTGGGGCTGACTGTGTTGCTACTGCATTGGATAAGACAGATAGCTTTGATGTAGCTGCCTTCATCCAGTTGTTGATGTTGGATAATGTCTGAGAAAACCGTAGTGCAGTCTGAAGTTAAGTGGAAGGTGAGGGCACAAATAATGGCACTGTGATGGATGGACCAAATCAAGGAGGAGGCATGGCAGCTGAAGATACCCCTGTTGTGGAAGGCTATGACCCAGTGGCCACTACCTTGGCTCTTCAGACTGGCCGGTGGAGATAGCGAATTTACCCTTTTCTTTAGGGTTTCCCGGTCCTTAAAGGCTATACCAAGAGAAAGGCTTTTTTGGCTTCACCTTTGTATCATAGTGCTTCTTCTCGACCCCTAGGTCTTCGAAATACATAGTGAGGAAGTTAGGGTAGGGATAGGATCTTTCCTCTTTTCCAACTGCCTTGGAGATGTGATAGTACATGAGGTTCCCCACATACCCCGCTATTATGAAAGCTATCAAGATCGCCCGGGTGAGTGGGAGGACATTATCATGCTGGCATGGGTCCAGCCGGCTGCACATAAATGTGGACCATCCTTTGGCTTCAAAGCTGAGGGTGTTTCTGGCTATTGGGACTCCAGCTTTGAGCCATGCCGGTGTCGTCCCTGGAAAGGCTAATATCTCTATTAGCCATGGACGGGTTGCTTCATCTAGGGCCAGCTTCTCCAAGTATTGCACGGCTTCCACATCCTCAAAATCATTATATTCGATCAAAGTGTGGTCATCAAACCGGATCTTCAAGTTCTAGACCTTTGTCACAGTGGTGGCTTTTTTGATGTGGGCAACATTGGCATAGAACTCTTTGACAAGGTACTCATTTGCATCAGACACTTTGCTGGTGAAGTACTTCCACCCTTTTCTCTCCTCAAACTGCCTCTTGACATTTGGATTGTGGGGAAGGAGGTCTCTCTCTATGAACTGTCGCTCAAGGGTGAGCGACCTTTGGGGCTACCATTCCCGAAATTTCAGGTATGCTTTCTTGCTCACGAATCTATTAGCCCACACCTTGGGCTTTCTTGACCTGGCCAACCCCCCAACATTGGTATCACCCCCTCTCCCGTGATCCGGGACCTCGTCATCATCATCCATATCAATAGGAGCACGGAAAGCATATGCGGAAGAGGGTTCAGAATTTGCACTACCCTCTCTCAAGCCCTCGGATGAACCCTCAGATGAACATTCAGAGGAGGTGGGCTCATTAACTAAATGCAGTCTCCCTAGGATTTGTGTGGGGATATGTGTTGGCACCGAGTTTCCTTATGAAGCTTCCCGGGAAGGGACATATTCACTGGTGTCAGAATGGTTAGTGGCTTTATCTGCAACTTTGATGGAGGCTCTTAACTTGCCAATAGATTTTTGCACTGCTATGGGTAACTTAGTCTTGCCTTTACCCCTGCGTCAGGAGGGTTCTGCCCTCCCTTTGGACGTATAACCTCTACCTCGAGAACGAACCATTGTCTGCAACATACATGTAGTGAAATATAGTCAGAAAAAGGGCTTCAAGCATGTGTTAAACAAAATACAGATGAAAAGCAACAATTCTTCTAAGAACAGGGCACCCCGGACCGCGTAAAAGTGAGCGCGACCGCGAAATGCCCACCGCGGACCGCATAAAAGTAAATGCGGTCGCGAAGAGGTCAGGCTCAGACTACAGACTCTCTGTACTTGATCAACCGCGGACCGCATAAAATGGAAAGCGGCCGCGAATAACACATAGCAGACCGCGTAAAAGTAAACGCGGTCGCGAAGGCAAATGATAAGCCCTCTGAAGTTTAAAAGTACGGACCACGAAAACTTGGACGCGACCGCAAAGGACCAACTGTGGGCCGCTGAAAAGTAACTGTAGCCGTGAAAGCTGAACAGCCTTCAGTGCTTTGAAATTAGGGTATCACGGACCACAAAGTTTTGGACACGGCCGCATACCCTATCGCAGATTGCGGAAAAATGACCGCGGCCACGAATTTCAAGTGATATCGGCACTGAAGAACACTGATAACTAGGGTTTCACTAATTGTGCAAAAATTAGAGCAATTAAACATGCAGTGTTACTAACCCCAGCCCCCATTAGGCATACAAACGCTACCCACATATATTTAAGCAACAATGAGGCATTAATTTGACATTATGGCATGCATTTAACAACTAAAAAAATTAAAACGAAGAGAAAAGAAAAGAACAATATAAAATCAAAACATTGAAATGAACATACCAGTTGTATTAAGTAGCAAGAAATGAACACTTAATGAATAAGGTTGAAAGCAAGAGAGTGCACTGTGCTTTAGGGGTGTGTGTGAGAAGTAGGAATTTGTAAAGTGTGCAAAGTTCTAAGTGTTCCTATTTATACTCAGCACCCAGTGACTCCATTGACTCACCGGAGTGCGGTCGCGAAATTTTGTCGCGGTCCGCACTGTTTACCTATTTTGTAGCTAAGTTGAATGCAGTCCGCAAAAAAGTAACAGCGGCCGCACAAATTGGGCGGACCACGGACTAATGAGCGTGGCCGCGAAATCTTAAGGATTTTCAATAAGCCAACTTCAGAGAGTTGGCAATTTCCATCAACCAGCTGCGCGGTCCGCGTCAAAGTTGTGCGGCCGCAAAGTGCTAGCGCTCCGCGAAATTCCACCACTTAGCCAAAAACATTCTTGTGAATTTCTTGCACTGCACAACCAATTCCTACATACACTTCAGAACCAGTTAGTCCAAAATAATGCCAAATCAAAAAAGAAAATAAAAAGAAAGAAAAACACATGGGTTGTCTCCCAAGAAGCGCCTGATTTAACGTCGCGACACAATGCATGTTACGATCATTCACTTGAAATGGATCAACTCCACAATGTGGCCATGGTCAACTTTACCAAGGTAGTGCTTCACTCGGTACCCATTGACTCTAAAGATCCCACCATTCTTGTTTTTCAAATCTAGAGCACCAAAAGGAGTTACATGCACCATTTCAGAGGGACCGTTCCATTTTGACTTTAGCTTTCCCAGAAACATCCATAACCGAGAGTTGAATAAGATAACAAGGTCGCCTTCTTTGAATTTTTGTTCCGGATATACTTATCATGTAGGTACTTCATCTTGTCCTTATACAAGGACAAACAGGAGTAACCATGGAACCGAAACTTATCAAGCTCATTCAACTGCTCCACCCAAAGATTGACAGCTACATCCCACTCTAGGTTCAACTTCTTCAACGCCCACATGGCCTTATGCTCTAATTTCACTGGGAGGTGACATGCTTTCCCAAACACCAACTGATATGGAGACATACCAATTGAAGTCATGTAAGATGTTCTATAGGCCCATAAAGCATCATCAAGTTTCCTTGACCAATCAGTCTGGTTTGCATTGACAGTCTTGGAAAGAATACTCTTGATCTCCCTATTGGAGACCTCAACCTATCCACTTGCCTGGGGGTGATAGGGGTTGACACTTTGTGAGTGACACTATACTTAGAGAGTAAAGTTTCAAAGGCTTTGTTGCAAAAATGAGAACCCCCATCACCAATGATGGCCCTTGGGGTGCCGAACCTTGTGAATTTGTTTTTCTTCAAGAAAGCTACCACACTTCGTGCTTCATTGTTGGGCAAAGCCACAGCTTCAACTCATTTGGAAACATAATCCCCAGCAACAAGAATATTGGTGTTCCCACACGAACTCACAAATGGACCCATAAAGTCGATGTCTCATACATCAAAAATATCAATCTCAAGGATGGTGGTAAGAGGCACCTCATTCTTCTTGGAAATCCCACCGGATCGTTGGCAATCATCACACTGCTTAACAATCTCGCTAGCATCTTTGTACAACGTAGTCCAATAGAATCCACAACTTAGGACGTTTGTAGCAGTTCTCGCCCAACCATGGTGACCACCATAGGGTGAGGAGTGACAAGATTCAAGAATACCCAATTGCTCTTCTTCTGGAACACATCTCCGGATAACACCATCGATGCAAATTTCAAAAAGATATGGCACGTCCCAATAATAATCCAAGAAGTCCCGTTTGAGCTTCTTCCTTTGGTTTGAAGAGAACTCATTCGGGACAATGCCGCTCACAAGATAGTTACCCACATCGGTAAACCAAGGCATCCCGGTCAAAGACATGGAAAGGAGTTGTTCATCCGGAAATGAATCATTAAATTCAAGGCCATCATGGGGCCTCTCCTCCTCTTCCAAACGGGACAAGTGGTCCGCCACTTGATTCTCACTCTCTTTTTGGTCTATGATTTCAAGATCAAACTCTTGTAGAAGAAGTACCCACCTCATCAATCTAGACTTTGATTCCTTCTTACTCATCAAATAACAAAGTCCCGCGTGATCGGTGTGAACAATTGCTTTGGTACCCATGAGGTACGGGCGGAACTTTTCCATAGCAAAGATAATGGATAAGAGTTCTTTCTCGGTGATTGTATAGTTGACTTGAGCTTCGTTCATGGTCTTGCTAGCATAGTAGACCGGATGGAATATCTTGTTGATTCTTTGCCCCAATACCGCTCCTACCGCCACATCACTAGCATCACACATGAGCTCAAATGGTAAGCTCCAATTTGGTGCGGTAACGATGGGAGTGGTAGTCAACCTATACTTGAGTAGCTTAAATACTTTCATACAATCTTCATTGAAAACAAATTTTGCATCTTTTTCCAACAACTTGCACAAGGGGTTCACCACCTTTGAGAAATCCTTGATGAACCTACGGTAAAACCCTGCATGGCCTAGAAAGCTCCTCACTCCTTTGATGGAAGTAGGAGGGGGGAGTTTTGATGTCACTTTAGTTTTTGCTTTATCCATTTCAATGCCATTTTTGGAGATCTTACGGCTGAGGACAATGCCCTCCTCAACCATAAAGTGACACTTCTCCCAATTAAGCACCAAGTTGGTCTTTTCACAATGTTCTAAGACTTTGTCAAGATTATTCAAACACTCATCAAAAGCATCCCCCACAATAAAGAAATCATCCACGAAAACCTCAAGGAAGTCCTCCACCATATCCGTGAATATTGCCATCATACACTGCTAAAAAGTAGCCGATGCATTACATAGACCAAACGGCATACTTGAGAATGAAAATGTGCCATACGGACAAGTGAAGGTGGTTTTCTCTTGGTCTTCAGGTGCAATAAGAATTTGGTTATACCCGGAATACCCATCCAAGAAGCAATAATAAGCAGTCCGGCTAACCTATCCAACATTTGATCAAGAAATGGAAGCAGAAAATGGTCTTTCCGAGTCACTTTGTTGAGCTTCCTATAATCCATGCATATCCTCCAACCGGTGACAGTTCTTGTGGGGATCAACTTATTGTTGTCACTTGTAATCACAGTCATGCCCCCCTTCTTTGGGACACATTACCGGTGAAATCCATGAACTATCAGAAATGGGGTAGACAACCTAGCATCCAACCATTTGATGACCTCTTTCTTGACAACCTCTTGCATGGCCTCATTCAACCTTCTCTGATGTTCCATGGAGGGTTTGGCATCCTCCTCCAATATGATTTTGTGCATGCAAAAGGCGGGGTTTATACCTTGAATATCTGCTAATGTCCAACCTATTGCCTTTTTCCTCCTTTGGAGCACCGCAAGGGTGGCATCAAACTGCACGTTAGTTAAGCACGAGGAAAGAATAACATGTAAAGTGGAACAAGGGCCTAAGAACTCATACCTGAGGTATGATTTCAAAGGCTTCAACTCCAACATGGGAGGCTCCTCGATTGAGGGCTTTGTTGTAGAGTCTTCCGTCCCTCAAGGCCCAAGGAAAGTTTCCGGGGCTCATATGTATATGAACACATTCCATGCAAAGCATTGACATATTCCAACAAGCCTTCCTTCTCGTCCACATCATTATTAAACAGCACAGCTTCCAATGGGTCTCCCACATTAATCACAACACTTGTGTCTTCAACAATCACCTCGGTTATAAGATTCACAAACGAACACATTTCATTGCTATTAGGCTGCCTCATTTACTTGCAAATATGGAACACAACTTTTTCATCACCCAGTCGGAAGGTGAGCTCCATTAATTCTACATCAACTAAGGCCTTCCCTATAGCTAGGAAAGGTCTCCCCAATATGATCGGCACCTCGTAATCAACCTCACAGTCAAGTATCACAAAATCTGCGGGAAGTATGAACTTGTCAACCCAAACTAGCACATCATCAATTATCCCCAATGGCCTATTCATTATCCTGTCTACCATTTGCAACCTCATAGATGTGTGCCTTGGTTTCCTAATCCCCAATGTCTATAACACAGAGTATCGCATCAAGTTAATGTTTTCCCCCAAGTCACATAAAGCTTTGGCGAAATCGGCACTACCGATAGTGCATGGGATTGTAAAGGCACCGGGGTCTTCTAGCTTTGGAGCCATGGAGTGCACAATGGCACTTACTTGATGTGTCATTTTGATAGTTTCACAGTTCATTGATCTCTTCTTTGTTACAAAGTCCTTCATGAACTTGGCATATCCCGGCATTTATTCTAGAGCTTTCAGCCAAAGGCACATTTATGGACAAACTTTTCATCATATTAATAAATTTCTTGAATTGATTCTCATTGTTTTTCTTTGCGAGCATTTGAGGATATGGTGGAGGAGGCCTTGTCAAAGGAGCCTTGGCTTTGGGCACTACCGTTTACGGTATGTCCATCACATGTTCCCTACACGGGTTCACATCATTTTGTGTCTCATCCACATTGTCATCAATGTCTATCATCACTTCATCATTCACATTCTCATCATTCACTTGAAAATCATTGCTTGGTTCATCATCATCTTGCACCAACACATCATCACTCACAGTCTTTCTTGGATTAGAGGTACTAGCAACTCTACCTCTACCACTTCTTGTATTCACCGCCATAACATGTCCCGTATTGTTCCCACCCTTCGGGTATACTACCGTATCACTTGGTAGTTCCCCCTTAGGGTGAGTATTCAAAGCTTGAGAAATTTGGCCAAGTTGGACTTCCAAGTTGCGGATAGAAGCATTGTGGGAGGCCAATTGGGCATCGGAGTCGGCATTTTTCTTCATCATTTGCTCGAACATGGATTCAATCTGTCCCATCTCATTATTGGAAGAGCCAGGACCTTGTGACGGAAATGGAGGCAGGTTGTTTGGTTGTTGATACATCGAGGCCTTTGAAATACCGACCCCCGATTCCCTTGATTATTGTTGTTCCAACCCCCTTGATTGTTGGTGCCTCCCCAATTACTATTATTGTTGCCACCCCAATTGCCTTGGTTTCCTTGGTTACCCTAATTTTGATTGTTGTTGTCCCCCCCCCCTAATTGCCTTGGTTTTTGTTGTTTCCACTATTCCAATTTCCTTGTTGACCTTGATTTCCCCAATTTTCTTGTGACCTATGCTGTTGCTGATTTGGAGCATTGCCCTGTTGACCTTGGTAGTTGTTCATATATTGAACCTCTTCACTTTGATCATCATATGAATCATCTTGATTGTACCCACTACCACTTTGCTCAAATTGGTCCTGATTGTTTTGAACTTGTTTACCTCGTTTCCTTCTCTTGCTAATCATCATATTCATTCCTTCCATGTCATTCACTTGTTTTGGCACTTGAACTTGTTACAATTGATCTTTAGCCAATTGGTTCATGGTAGTAGTCAACTCGGCTATAGCTTAGCCGTGGTCATGGAGCTCCTTGTGTAGGTGAATAACATTAGGATCACCTTGTGGCACATTAGCTCGACTTTGCCATGCCGAAAAAGTATCTTCCATCTCATCAAGTATTTCACACGCTTAGGCATATGGCGTATTCATGAAGTTCCCCCTGGCGAGTTGGTTAACTACACATTGGTTTGTAGTAATTGATCTCCCTGTAAAAGGTTTGTTGGATCATCGCCTCAGTCATATCATTATTCGGACATTCTTTAACCATCGTCCGATACCTTTCCCAAATCTCATAAAGTGGTTCATTTGGCTCTTTTTTAAAATCAAGGATCTCATCTATTAGCGTCGCCATATGTCCCGGAGAAAAGAACATTGCAATAAACTTCTCAGACAACTCATCCCAAGTGGTGATGGAATGGTTGGGCAACCTGTTTATCCAATCCAAAGCCTTCCCCCTTAGAGAAAAGGGGAAAAGCCTTAACCTCAATGCATCCTCGGAGACGTTAGTTTGCTTGCTCCTCCAACATGTGTCAACAAAACCTTTGATTTACTTGTATGCGTTTTGGTGTGGAGCTCCGATAAAGAAACCCCATTGTTCCAAGAGTGTAAGCATGACATTGGTTATTTGAAAGTTGCCCGCCCTAATCCGAGGAGGGACTATTGCACTTGTATAGCCTTAGTTGGGCAATACCCGGTGTGCTGCCCTTGGAGGAGGTGGGGAGGGTATGGAATATCATCATGAGGTGGTGGGACTCTCCTTTGTGCTTGAGGTTCAGATTGAATCCCGTCCACGTGATCATCATCTACCTCCTCCCCCAATGGCAAATTTCCAAGGGTTTCATTGTTAAGAGCCATTTGGTACCTAAGAGCAATTCACGCACAAATTAGAAAATCGGAAGGAAAGAAAAACAAAACACACAAATACTCAGATATATAGCTAAAACTATCTAACTCCCCGGCAACGGCGCCAAAAAATGATCGGGTCCAAGCCTACACTACTATTGAGTAGAGAGGATGGTCGATGCAGTTTTAACCCAACTAGGCCGGGATCGAATCCACAGGGAGTTAATATTTGAATTAGGTTTATATCCAAGTCTACATACGGGTTTTTCCCTAATTACACTTTCACAAGTGGTTGGTTTGTTTTCTACTTCTACTTCTATTCTATTGCGTGCAATATTTAAAACTAAGTACAATGTCTTTGTTGTTGATTTTCAAGGTCTTAAGGGACTAGGGTGGTGACTTCCACCTAGGTGGATATCTAACAGATAGAAAGAATCTAGGGCAATCATGTGAATAATTGGGGTCGTAATATAGCTATCACACCCGGGTACTCACTCTATGCATCTTGGTAGTTTGAGTGATTTTGCCCAATTTGGCTTTCACAAGTCCAAATGGGTATTCATGCAATTCAAGTGATTTTAGCTCAAGTCGATTATTACTATCTCTAGGTTTAACCCTTTAATTGGGGCTATCAATTTCTTGAGTTCACCCCAATTCCTGGTTAGCCTAGTTTTCCTAGACTTAGTCCCTCTTTCTCAAGTAGAGACTAAGTTATAAAGGAATGAATCGGTTTTGCAACCACTAATTTCATAGTTCTAACAAGAACTAGGCTAAATACTGCTAACCCATACACAGTCAAGCCCTAAAATTCAAGACTCATACCCACACTAGGGTTTGGTCACAATCCAAGCTATAGGTTTAGCTACTCATGAAAATAACATAAATGAAAGATGAAACAAAGATAAAATCCATAATACTAGATTAAAAGATGAAAATATAATGTTGAGAGATAATTCTAGTACAAAATTGCCCAAAATATAATTTACAGTCGTCTCACGAGCTCAGCTAAAACAAAACTTAACCTAAAAATGTCAAAAAAAACTATTTATACTAAGCTGAAATTTTCAGACAAAAATACCCCTACGGAGGTTTCGCGACTGTGTTATTCTTACTGCGATCGCACTCCTACTTTGGCGGACGCGTTATACTGACCGCGATCCGTGTTTTTAAATTCTGGATCTGGGCTAAGGTTTGTTTTGTGGGCCACATAATTTCCATCGCAACCGCGTAGTAAATTTTCGCGGCTGCGTAATTCTACCACGGACCGCACTCCTTATTTTTGCTTGAAATGTGAACTCTCTGAATCTCAGCCACCACAGTCCGCATAATTCCAATCGCGACCATGGTGAGACTTTTGCGGCCGCACATTTCTGGAGTGGACCTTGCTTAACATTACGCCTTATAATGCACTTTGTGATTCTTCACTTCGCGGACCGCGTATTTGTGATAGCGGCCGCGTTGTGGCTTTTGCGGCCGCATAATATTTGTGCAGACTGCGTTTCAGGTCTCTTGGCCCAGTCTTTATTTTTGTTCCAGTTTTGACTCCTTTATGAGTTGATTATGCCTTCTTTGGCTCATTTTGATCGATTCCTGCAAGCAAGCATATTACATTAGTTTTCGGGAATTCCTTCTCGCATTTTAGGCCCAAAACTCAAGTAAAAGAGAGCAAATAATTGGTTAAAATCCCCACTTATCAACCTTCGATTTTGTACTATACATGCAAAGTAATGAAAGAAATTTACCCTTTATATTTTATCACGTCGCATTTGCACCATCGATATATTCGTTGAGTTACTTAAAACAAATAATGAATCCTAAATCCTAGAGCCTATGGGCCTCCCCAAGTCAGGGACTTGTACGATAAAAAGATCGAATAGCTCGGGCAATCGAATCCTGGAGGAATCGAGCCTATTGGGTAGGAGCCGAACATGAAAGGCTACGGCCAAATCAAAACGGCTCGAAGACGTCCAAGTTCGTACTCAAAAATTAAGGCCCTTACATATATTTAAAAGATATTAAAAGGTTGCCCTCGGCAAAACACTATCGTGTACGATTGAAACATTCAAGTATCTTAAAGTCTTCATTTTTTATCGAGTATTTCGATGCCTTAGCATCTCAGAATTGTTATCGAAACCAGGAATCATTTGGGCTTCAGGGGAACGAGCACTCTATATTATGTCCAATTTTATGCTAATGCATTAAGGACACTCTTCAAATAAAAGGCTGTAAATAGATACTGAAAAACAAAAGACACAGCATAGCCGAAGGGGAAATTTTTTATATTCCAAAAATATTTACAAAGTCACGATAAACGACCTCAAAATAAACAAAAAGAAATGTACAGAAGAAAACAAAAAATAAGCTAATGCATATCCGCTTAGTCTTCACCAAAGCCCGATTCAGTACCAGAACCCTCAGGCTTATATAGCTCTTCAGCCTCGGCCACGAGCCTCTTGGACCTGACAGGTTTCGTGGTTAGCTACTACTCTTAACTCTCATTTGTAATCTCAAATATCCTTACCTTCTTGACCAGTTCGGCATGTTCTCATTTCACGGATGAAGCGTCCCTTTGAGCTTTTTCTAGCCCAGCTTGGAGAATAGGGAGATCATTGAGCGCCTCACCTTTTTGCTCGCTAAGAGCCTTGTACATGCCCTTCTGCTGGACTTGCTCCTTAAGCTCGAACTCGAGCTTGCTGACCTCCACCAAGACTGATGGAAGCTTTCATGATGGAGCACCAAAGACTGAAAAACAAATTAGTGACATCACGAAGATACGCTGAAGTTAAATGAGCTATACGAAGGACACAAAGAAAGGGAAACATACTCGATTTAGTGCCTGTTGTGCCTCGTTGAAATGGATCGGAGCGCTCACCTCATTCATCTTCTCCATGTCCTCTTCGATCACCAAGTACAGAAGATAACTTGACACACCAATCGGTTCGGATAGGACTTTGGTATCTCTTGAGATATTAAATACGACCATTCTTTTGCAATCGGGATCCACGCTTGGAGTAGGGAACTGCCTCACCAACTTCGGGCTCGAGCTCGGCCAGCCAGCTTCTAATGATACGTCTTTTTTTGGGATCACCAGGTGACCAAACCCGGAGTAATCCTCAACCGTTCCAATGTCCACACCCTCAAAGAATAGGTTGAGGACCTTGTCTGCGGCTTGTGATGCCTTGTTTGGTTTCTCCTTGGTGGGCGGAGCCTCATTGAATAATGACTCTGTGTGATATGGCGATTCCGTGATATCAATGACATCGGAAGGTTCCCCGGGAGTAGCGGTAGCTTCTCAGGAGGCTGTAGCCATTGGTTTTTCTTCTGGATCCCCATCCAAAGAGGGTCCACCTCTCGGTCACTTCCTCCGATCGCTGCCTGCTCTTCTTCATCAATGACCAGCCCATAGGCACGAACTCCAGATCGTCATCTTCAGGAAAGTCCCTAAGCCGGTAAAGGGAATCAAGGTCCGGTAACCTGGCCTGGGTACTCTTCTTGTGGATCTTTTGGGTCAGGACCTCTATCCTCTTCTTCTTGGCTTCGGCGCCCGGGGAACCCGAAGACTCACTCTTTCTTCTCTTTTTCTCCTCCTTCTTCGCAGCCGCCTCAGGCTTTCCCAAAGCGGAGGGTTTATCAGGTGAGGATGAAGCCTCGTCCTTGTCCATGCCCAGAGCTCAGTGGTCTTGGGCAAATCAACGAAAGAAAAAGAGGGACTTAGTGAGAATGATAGTTGAATATGTACGTAAATTTGGTCAAGGAGAGCACTCACCATGGGAAGGGGCCTTCCACTTGCCCTGCAAGAGTTTGCGTCATTCACGCTCGAAATACAACATCTGTGTATAGATTCTCTCGACCAACTCTTTAAAGTGGGGAACTATATTGGGGACTCAGGCAATGGCCGTACGATGGTAGAATTAGGCAATGAAGAAGAAGAACAAAAATCCAAAAGAAATTCTAAATACTCAAAAAGGAGAAGGACTTATGGGCTAGGTTCCACTTTTCATGGAAAGGCTGGAACTCGAAGGGAATGAGGTCATCAATTTTAACCCGAACGAATCTTCCTTGACAGCCTTGATCCCAATATTCGCCAATGCTCTAGAACGGAACTTTCTTTGCCCGACGAACGAGCTTGATTAATCCCTTCGAAAAATTTGGGGACTATAGAGCAGATGGTCGAGGGTAAACCTGATTGTGCACAAAACACTTACATCCAAATGCCCTAATATGGGATATATTTGGATTTCTCCCTTTAAGTAACTCATAGGGAGTCTTCTCAACAAGAGGTCTAGTCATGCACCTATTTATGATGTAGCATGCAGTGTTCACAGCTTCTGCCCAGAAGCTATGTGGCAGTTTACTAGAAAGAAGCATAGTCCTAGCCATTTCTTCCAATTTCCTATTCTTTCTTTCAACTACTCCATTTTATTATGGAGTCCTAGGAGCAGAAAAACTATGATCTATGCCATGCTCATCACAAAATTTAGCAAATTTAGTATTTTCAAATTCAGTATCATGATCAGACCTATTTGATGCAAGTTGATTACCTAGTTGTTTTTGAGTTTTTCTAAAAAAATAAGTGAACATGTCAAATGCTTCATCTTTAGATGTTAGAAACAATGTTCAAGTAAACCTAGAGTAATCATAAACAAGCACCATCACATATCTCTTACCACCTCTGCATAATGTTCTTATTGGTCCATAAAGATCCATATGGACCAGTTCCATCATCCTGTTGGTTCTTACCACTTTCTTGATTTTAAAAGAGGATCTTATCTGCTTCCCTCTTGCACAAGCCTCACAAACATTATCTTCTTTGAACTTAATGTTAGTTAGCC
Organism: Nicotiana tabacum; assembly: GCF_000715075.1. Taxonomy (NCBI): domain Eukaryota; kingdom Viridiplantae; phylum Streptophyta; class Magnoliopsida; order Solanales; family Solanaceae; genus Nicotiana; species Nicotiana tabacum. The sequence continues at coordinate 207,440,837 of NC_134101.1, forward strand.
CTATCACCAAGTCCTTGGAGACTAGTTTGTTGAGTTGACTTAGACTGTATGTCCAAGTCTCTTGTGCCAAAGGAGGGGATCATTATCCAACACACTTAAGCAAGTGAGTTTATTTTCTGAAATTGTGGACAGATGTACGACATATATGTTGTTCAGTCTTTTTCCCTGCAAAACTATCTTGTCAGTGGTAAGATTAACCACAAATCATTTTACAGAGGTGAATACTACCATGTTACCTCTATCATGCAATTGTGATACACTTACTAGATTGTACTGCAGTCCATCTATCAGGTAGACATTCTCAATAGAGTGAGAATCAGTCTTACCTACTTTTCCAACCCTAATGATCTCACCTTTCTTCCTATTTCCAAAGGTGGCATTACCCCCTTTAAGGTCCTCAAGTGAAAGAAACTGATTCTTGCTTCCTAATATGTGCTTTGAGCAGCCAGTATCCATGTACCATATTTGGTTGTTCCCCTTCACTTGGACCTGCAAAAGGAAATCAAGGTTTAGTCTTAGGAACCCAAACTAGTTTGGGTCCCTTTCTGTAGGCAAAAGGATAAATCAAATTTTGTTTAGCCCAACTTGGTAGCATATAACAAGTTCTTTGTTCTTTTGACTTGCCTTTTCTTTTATAGTGCATTCACTTTTATAAAGACTTGTTTTATCATAGTGCTGCAAATCTTGTTCTCCGGAAGTGTGAGGTACTTGTTTTTGGGATCCCACTTAGGTGTCAGGTTCCCAAAGCCAAGACATCTTTGGTTGCTACTATGGTGTTCTTTAGCCATGAAAGTGCATCGGAGGACCTGTTCCATTTACAAGTTCTTACTAGCTCATGCTTGACCTTGCTAGATCCTCCTTGAGTAATCTTACCTGCTCATCCCTTTTATACAACTCATCTTTCGCTTTTCCGACACTTTCTTCTAGAGTGCGTTGTGTGTCACTGGCTATTTCTTTACATGTTCCTAACTTCAATTTCAGATTTTTAGATCTAAGTTCTAAGACAGATGTATCAAGTGCATGAACTTGGTTCCTCAAAGAAGTATTTTCCTTTTTAGTTTTACAAATATTTATTTCCAGGTTTTTGCCTTTTGTTTTTAAGAAGTTACACTCTTTTAACAACTGTTAATTTTTCAAAACTTATATTCTTAGATTCATCAATTAAAGTTAGCAACAATTCTGATAGTCTATCTTTAGAAAGGAGTTTAATATTATCATTAAGGTCCAGAAAACTTAACTCATATTCTTCATCAGGTTCATCTTCAGATTCTCGAATTGCTATGAGAGCTTGTTTAGCATTATCATTAGTGTCCTCATCTGAACTATCTTTCCCTGTAGAAATAATTGCTTTGAATGACCTTTTGTATTAGTTCTTCTTATCATGAACATGTTCCTTCTTTCTGTTCCTTCTTTCAGATTTCTCCTTTTTCCACTCGACTTTCCACCTAGGACAATTCTTGATCATGTGGTTCTTTTTACCACATTTGAAGCATCCATCAGTCATCTGCAAGTGAACTCTTCTCATCTCCTTCCACAAAGAATAATAGAGATCATTGAATAGTGGTGATTGCTCTTTACAGTTTCCAGGTAGTGCACTCATCTTGATCTTCTCCTAAGGTGTAAGCCTCTTCAAGAATAACCTGCTCTGATACTAATTGATGTTTTATACTTCAATGCCACAAAAGAGGGGGGGTGATTTGTGTTGTGTCCAATTTTCATGTGCACAGATTATAGAAGGACCTAGTTCTTCTATGTGTTCCTTAAACTACTGTTGCGAAAATAATAAATGCGGAAAGTAAAAAACATAATTATTTTTATGTGAAAAACACCTGGCTCACAAGGTGAAAAACCCATGACCTACTACTCAGTAGGATTTTCCCAAACACTTCACTAAATCAATGAGCCAAAATATCATTTACAAAAACTCTTTGTAAACCTAAGAATTGCCTCTAATCCCATTGTGGCAACTAGCCTCTAACTATTGCGACAACTTCAAGTTAACTCTAACTTGAATACTCACGGTACCTATTACAATTGCTTCTAGATAAAGCTGAAAGGTACAATATCAAACCACCTACTACAATTGAACTATAATAAAAGACAGTCACTTGGAACTTGTTCTTCTATCTGGTTCATGTAGCTTCAGGTTCGCACACTTGAATTACACAAGAATTGCTTGCAAAATACCTTGCTATTTTGCTCTCAACTCACGTTTAACTTCAGCTTTTGTGCATGCCTGTAAAGTGAGAACACCTGCAATTTGTAGAGTTAGTAGAGTAGAAAATAACTAGAGTTCTAATGCTACTCTTTCTTGGTGGAAGAGTTCTGGTTAACTTCAACCTCTAACTCCTTCCTTATCTTGGATAGTGTTCTCTTTGAGTTAGGAGTCCTTATCCTTTTCAATTATGAAACCTTTTCGATTAGGAAATATCAGATATAACAAGTTAAGCTTATCTCCCTCACGTACATCCCTTATGCTTGATTATACCGTGTCTGTGTACACGGTGGATGGACCTGGTTCATACTTGAGTTCATTTGTCAATATTCAAAACTAATCTTCAATACTAAACAAATTCCTCCTTTTTGGTGATGACAAACCCTATGCTTTTCATAAGCGTAAGCCCTGTTTTAACTTAGCTCAACATCAGCATAAACTTGGAACATTTTCCTATTTAAAGTCACTAATCATCAAGGACCAGGTTCATTTGGTTATAAACATCACAGTAGAAAAGTAAAATCACAACCTAATTTCCCCTTTTGGCATCATCAAAAAGTTGCATAATTATGTGAGATAACCATATTTTAATATAAATTACTCTTGGCCACTAAAGCTACTTCAAATGCTATCATGGATTTAAGCATCATCTATCAATCTAAGGATATTAACCATCTAAAAAATATTAACAAACAGTTAGAGCAAAAGGCAGTGAATTGCATTGATTGATAAGATCTTACCACAAAGCATAAAAAGAAATAAGAACACTGGATCATGAGCAAAAGAAACAAAAAAATCCCGAACTAGGTCACTGGTTAATCTACACTAGGCTAGGAGGCTTAAGGATGGGAAGGACCGGGTTCTTGGTTTTTGGCTTGGAGCAGTTTCAGTATATCCAGAAGAATTCCATCACTCTTCTCCTTCTCTTTTGATAGCTCGGCTCTGAGAGCATCTCTCTCAGTCTCCACTTCAGCCAACCTCTTCTTCAGCCTAACAATCTCAGTATCCTTATCCCCACGTTCTTGCACCAAAGCCCGCACTTTGTTGTTCATTGGTACCTTCTTGGATGAATCAGTTTCTTTGGGAGTGGTATGAACTTCTTAGTCACAAGAAGTTAAAGTGTTTGCCCCAAAATGATCCTTGTTTGTGCTAACTTCCCCTTTCTTGATGGGTACCTTGAAATGTGCAAGTACAGCCGTAAGAATAAAACCATAGGGTATGGCATGAGTCTTGGTTCCATTTAGAACCATGTCAAGAAGCTGGATTATAAATCCAAGCCAATTGATTTGCCTTCCACTGCCCACATATTCCATAAGGACCAGGTCCATGAATGTAGCATTGTGCCTCCTTTCCTGCCTTGGCAGTACACATTTATTAACAAATCGAACAACACTTTGTGGGGTGGCTTCATCTCACTTTTTTAAATAGCCTTGGGCTCAAGTTCCTCTTCATTGTTAAAAAATTTCCTAGTAATGGCAAGGGAAGTAGGGAGATTCTCTAGACTTGGCCATTTGAGCTTCTTATAATCATCGTATCCTTCAGCAGGTACACCTAAGATTTCTCTCAGTTCTTTATCATCAAAAGTCACAGTCACCCCCTTGACCACACTAGTGACCCTACCATCTTTGATTTCACAGTTAGCCATAAACTCCACAATCTCAGCTCTAGCCAGCCTTCCATCCATCTGAAGAACCATGTCCTTCTAACCTTGCAACTGTAACTTCTCCAACAGCAGTAGCATTCCTTCCTCCTCCAAATCCTTGAGGAGCCTACCTTTCAAATGGTTCTCTTCCCAAACTTAACCATCTTGTCCTTCTCAACATCATATTCTTCTTCTTCTTCTCCACTCCATTTTTCTTCCTCCACCATTTTCACCTTTCTTGATTTCACAGTTGACCTGGTTCTTTTAGCCAAAGTGGATGGTTCAGCGAACTTTGACTTTGAAACAGACTTCTTCGTGGAAATCTTGGCTTTCTTAGCTTTAGGAGTCAGAACCTCCACTTCTTCTGTCACATCTTCATCACGAAGGACCAGGTCCATTTCATCAATTTCAACAGCCTCAATAGGCTCAACCATCTTCTTCTTGCCCTTAGCAGCAGCTTTTCTTTTACTTTCTTCTAAAGCTTTCTCCAGTTCATCATCACTCTGCTTCTTCTGACTCCTAGTAGCTCTTCCTCTTGTGGGAGTAATTTCTATAGGGATAGAAGAGACAGCCTTCCTTTTCTTGTTTGCTCTAGCAGTGTCAGGGGTTTTAGCTCTTGAACTTTGTTTCTTCTTTAGATTGTAACTTTTAGTCACTCTTTTCAGTAGGTCTGCATGGGTCTCCTGTTCAGATGGAACAGGTTCATCTATATTTTTCTCTAGTTGGCCCAGCCCCTCAGCAGCTTTTCTAGACCCACTTCCCCCTATTTTTCTCACACTCTCCTCTATTTCAGCAAATTCCTCACCCCAAACTACCATAGCACCTAATTCGTTAGTTAGACCAACAAGAGTGGGTGAAGAACCAACCACTCCTTTTACCTTACCCCTTACAATACTCTGAGCACCCTCACTCTTTTTTTTCTTTTCTTTTTCTATTTTTAACACCAACCCTTCCAGACTCGATAGTTTCAGCACCTACTATAGATCCTACCAGCACAAACCTATTCTCCAAATTCATAGCAACCTCAAAAATAGTTTCAGGAGTGACATTAGGGTCAGATGTTACCTATCAGTCTCAAAAAAACTGGTTTCTTCCCCCTCAGTAGCAGATTTGAAAGATTCAATAGATTTCTGGGGTTCTTCTTCCCTACCCGTTTTCAATTGTTTATTTATTTTCTTGATCTACTCTCCACTAGCGATAACCTTGTGAGCCATAATCTTTACCCTACTTTTCTTAGAGGTTCGTATGATTGAAGAGGTGGTATAAGGTGTGAAAGTGGTTTCTTGTAGTGGTGATGAAGGATTCTCAGAGGTGTTTGCCATTTTTGTGCTTGGTTATGAGATAAAAAGAGTTAGATTATGTTTAGAAGATGAGAGAAGATGGAGAGTATTTTGACGGCTTGGAAAGGTTAAGTGAATAAGACACTAAGCCTAATCAATTTAAAGAGAAGTGATTAATGGAGTAACGACAGCTTTTCATAAATCTAATCAAACTGAATCTCAGTTTGAAAAGATGTTGGAGTCTATCCCTAAAATCTAAGCACTTAATGCGGTTAGGACTTCTTTTGAATAGAACTGGTTATTTTTTAACGGATAAGTCCAAAAAGGATTTGGGATTGAATGGGACTCTTCTCTTAATCATGATACAAATATAATTATTTCAAATTATGCATAGTGGAGAATACGTACCAAATAATCTTGATGAACCAGGTTCTTCACTGAAAAATCTCTTGTGTAAGTCTGGATTTTTCAAGAAAATAAAGATAATATAATTAGATATTAATGAGTCATATTAGCACATGGCACAAGAGTATACTTATGAAAGTATGAGACTGAGCAAAATCTAATCTAATTATGTGCGAAAATTCACAATTTTCTAACTAATTTTTGAATTAGAATTGGTTCCTTTTAGGTGATCTTAATCATAATTCTAACTTGTTCCTTTCAAAGTGATCTCTACTTAGATCTTTTGTGATGATGTCAGCTATTTGCTTGTCAGTAGCACAAAATTCAATAGTGATCAAACCCCGTCTCATAGTTGTCCCTCAAGAAATGATTCCTAACATCTATGTGCTTAGTTCTCTTATAATGTACCGGGTTCTTAGTCATACTAATGGCACTAGTGTTATCACAGAATATAGGGATACAACCTACGTCAATTCAAAATTCATTAATTGTTGTTTGATCCACAACAATTGAGCACAACATGAGGCAGCAACAACATACTCAGCTTCAGTAGTAGATAAGGCCATAGAATTTTGCTTTTTGGTAGCCCAAGACACAAGATATAAACCAAGAAAGTGTGTCATACCTGAATTGCTCTTTCTATCCACAAGAAAACCTGCATAATCTACATTAGCATATCCCACTAGGTTGAAATTACTACCTTTTAGATACCAAAGACAAAGGTCAGTGCTGCCTTTCAATTATCTCAAGATTTTCTTGACAGCAGTAAAGTGAGACTCCTTTGGATTTGCCTGAAATCGAGCACAAAGGTCTACACTAAAAATAATGCCAGGTCTGCTAGTAGTGAGATATAAAAAGAGAAGCAACCATTCCCCTATACAACTTCTGATCAACAGATGAACCAGGTTTATCTATATCCAATTTTGTGGTTGTTGTTATAGGAGTATCGATTTCTTTTGATTTTTCCATTTTAAACCTTTTAAGAAACTCTTTCACATATTTCTGTTGATGGATCATAGTTCCATTTGATTTTGTTTAATTTGTAATTCTAAAAAGAAGTTAAGCTCACCCATCATACTCAATTCAAATTCACTCCCCGTTAGTTTAGCAAATTCTTTACTTATCTTATCAGTAGTTGCTCCAAAGATTATATCATCAACGTATATCTGAACTACCAAAAGATCTTTACCTTTTTCCTTCAAGAATAAAGTGTTATCAATTTTACCTCTCTTATATCCATAATCAAGCAGGAATTTTGATAATTTTTCATACCATTCTCTTGGATCCTGCTTGAGCCCATAAAGTACCTTGCCAAGCTTGCACAGATGATCAGGGCATTCCTGGCTTTCAAAGCCCGGAGGTTGCTTAACAAACACTTTTTCCTTTAGATAGCCATTGAGGAAGGCACACTTGACATCTATCTGGCGGACAGTGAATTCCATGTAAGCAGCAAAGGCTATAAGGAGTCTAATAGCTTCCAATCTTACAACTGGAGCAAAAATCTCATCATAGTCTATGCCCTTCTCTTGACTATACCCTTCAACCACCAATCTTGCCTTGTTCCTTGTTACTGTTCCATCTTCATCAAGTTTATTTCTGAAGACCCATTTAGTGCCAATTACTGATATGTCCTTGGGTCTTGGTACCAGATGCCAAAATTGACTTCTCTCAAATTGGTTGAGTTCATCATGCATTGCATTCAACCAGCCTGCAAAGCCTCAGCAACATTCTTAGGTTTAACAAGAGATAGAAAAGAATCAAAAGCACAAAGATTCTTCAAAGAAGATCTGATTTTGATTCCAGAGGTTGGATCAGTGATTATGTTCTCAATGGGATGAGAATTTTGGTACTTATAAGGTTTCACAACCAGATGGTTTCCTCTAAATGTTCCTCCAATGTTTTGTTGTTGAGGAACAGGTTCATGGACAGGTTCCATCGAGGTTTGAGGTTCAGTTCCTCTTTGTTCAGTTCCCCCTTGCAGGTTGCCCTGCATAGAAGAACCTGTTCCATCACCTGTTCCTTCCTCTGGTGCAGCTTCAGTCTGGGCTGTGGTTTCATTTGAATTTCTTACCAGCTCGATTGTTTCATCTTCATGTTCATGTCTCTCAGAAAGAATGTTAGTTTCATCAAAAACCACATGTACACTTTCTTTTACACACATAGTTCTTTTGTTATAGATCTTATAAGCATTACTATGTGAAAAATATCTCTAGAATACTCCCTCATCACTTCTGGGATCAAACTTACCTAAGAAGTTTTTTCCATTATTGTGCACAAAGAACTTGCATCCAAATGCCTTAAGGTGGGATATATTTGGCTTTGTCCCTTTAAGTAACTCATAGGGAGCCTTCTCAATGAGAGGTCTAGTCATGCACCTATTTATGATGTAGCATGCAGTGTTCACAACTTCTGCCCAGAAGCTATGGGGCAATTTACTAGAAAGAAGCATAGTCCTAGCCATTTCTTCTAATGTCATATTCTTTCTTTCAACTACTCCATTTTGTTGTGGAGTCCTAAGAGCAGAAAAATTATGATCTATGTCATGCTCATCACAAAATTCAGCAAATTTAGCATTTTCAAATTCATTACCTTGATCAGACCTAATTGATGCAAGTTGATTACCTAGTTATTTTTGAGTTTTTCTAACAAAAAAAAACAAACATGTCAAATGTTTCATCTTTAGATGATAAAAATACAGTCCAAGTAAACCTAGAGTAATTATCAACAAGTGTCATCATATATCTCTTACCACCTCTGCTCAATATTCTCATTGGTCCACAAAGATCTTTATTGACCAGTTCCATCGTCCTAGTGGTGCTTACCACTTTCTTGCTTTTAACAAGGATCTTACCTACTTCCCCCTTGCACAAGCCTCACAAACTTTATCTTTCTTGAACTTTATCTTCCTTCTTTTGTAGTGCATTCACTTTTATAGTGACCTATTTTACCACAGTGTGTGCAAAGCTTGTTCTCAAGAAGTATGAGGTACTTGCTTTTGGGATCCCACTCAGGTGTCAGGTTCCCAAAGCCAAGCCCTCTTTCTGTTGCTACTATGATGTTCTTGTAGCCATAAAAGTACATCAAAGGACCTGTTCCATTTACAAGTTCTATCTAGCTCATTCTTGGCCTTACATAGATCCTTCTTTAGTATTCTTACCTGCCCAACCCTTTTATACAACTCAACTTTCATTTTTCCTACATTTTCTTTTAGAGTGTGTTGTGTGTCACAAGCTATTTCTTTACATGTTCCTAACTTCAATTTCAGATTTTCAGATCTAAGTTCTAAGACAGATGTATCTAGTGCATGAACCTGGTTCCTCAAAGAAGTATTTTCCTTTTCAGTTTTACAAATGTTTATTTCCAAGTTGTTGCATTTTGCTTTTAAGAAGTTACACTCTTTTGACAATTGTTATTTTTCAAAACTTATATTATTAGATTCATCAAAGTTAGCATCAATTCTGATACCCTATCTTTAAAAAGGAGTTTAATTTTATTATTAAGGTCAAGAAAACTTGTTTCGTATTCTTCATCTGGTTCATCTTCAGATTCTCGAATTGCTATGAGAGCTCGTTCAGCATTATCATCAGTGTCCTCATCTAAACTATCTTTCTAAGTAGAAACCATTGCTTTGGATTACCTTTTATTGTAGTTCTTCTTTTCATGAACATGCTCCTTCTTTATGTTCCTTCTTTCATATTTCTCATTTTCCAATCGACTTTCCACATAGGACAGTCTTGATTATGTGGTTCTTTTTACCACATTTGAAGCATCCATCAGTCATCTGCAAGTGATCACTTCTCCTCTCCTTCTACAAAAAATAATAGTGATCATTTAATAGTGATGAAAAAGTAATGGATTGCTCTTTACAGTTTTTAGGTAGTGCACTCATCTTGATCTTCTCCTAAGGTGTAAGCCTCTTCAAGGATAACTTGCTCTGATACCAATTGATATTTTATACTTCAATGCCACACAAGAGGGGGGCGATTTGTGTGGTTTCTAATTTTCGCATGCACAGATTATAGAAAGACATGGTTCTTCTATGTGTTTCTTAACCTACTATTGTAGAAATAATAAATGCGGAAAATCAAGAACACAAGTATTTTTACGTGAAAAACACCCGGCTTAAAAGGTTAAAAAATCACGACCTACTACTCAGTTGGATTTTCCCCAACACTTCACTAAATCAATGAGCCAAAACAACATTTACAAAAACTATTTGTGAACCTAAGGATTACCTCTAATCCCGTTGTGGCAACCAGCCTCTAACTGTTGCGACAACTTCAAGTTAACTCTAACTTGAATACTCAAGGTTTTTATAACAATTGCTTCTAGATAAAGCTGAAAGGTACAATATAAAAACAGCTACTACAATTGAACTAGAATAAAAGACAGACACTTGGAACTAGTTCTTCTATCTGGTTCATGTAGCTTCAGGTTCGTACACTTGAATCACACAAGAAATGCTTGCAAAATGCCTTGCTATTTTGCTCTCAACTCACGTTTAACTTCAGCTTTTGTGCGTGCCTGTATAGGAGAATATCCTGCGATTTATAGAGTTAGTTGAGTAGAAAATAACTAGAGTTCTAATGCTACTCTTCCTTGTTGAAAGAGTTCTAGTTAACTTTAACCTCTAAGTCCTTCCTTATCTTGGATAATGTTCTCTTTTAGTAAGGAGTCCTTTTTATCAATTATGCAACCTTTTCAATTAGAAGATATCAGATATAACAAGTTAAGGTAATCTTCCTCACGTGCATCCCTTATGCTTAATTCTGCCCGTGTTTGTGTACACTGTAGATGGACCTGGTTCATGCTTGAGTTTCTTTGTCAATCTTCAAAACCAACTGCAATTAGGCCAACAGTGCCTCCATATCTCTCGCCTTGGTCCCCTTGACTAGATGCATTTTCGACTTTGAAGTCGTTTTCTATGAAGTTCTTTAGAGGAAGATTCAGGGCCATGTCAGGTACGACCACCTTAGCATCCGTGGCCGAGTTAGAAGTTGAAGGGACGGTTTGTTGGGTCACGGATTTTGCAGTCTTCGCCATCAAGTTCTGGGAAATATTAATATATGAAGGCGAGTATGAATATTTGAAGATGAGGATGAAGGCTTGAAGGTCAAACTTAAAGGTTCAGGGATAAAGTATGAAGATTTGAAGATGGGAAGATGAAGATATGAAGAACAATGTATGGAGATTGAAGGGGTTAAGAGCAAGTGAAAAGTTCGGGGATAAATTAAGGAGTTCTGGAATCGGAAAGTAAAAAAGTGAAAAAATGACTGAAGCTTTTATAGAGAAGATGCAATTAATGCGTGACGTTTCGTATTCGAGAACAGTCAACCGACGGATGACACATGTCCAAAGTCAGAACGACGCGACTGATGGAACATTTCACTAACTTGTTGACCCGGTTATAGCGTACGGAAGAAGGAACTGGGGTCAATTAATCGCTTTTCGTCACTTCGATAAATTCGCTCTCCGAAACGTGAGAGGACTATCTGTGTACGGTTAAAATCGGGGGCAATGTTACCCGTGATTCCCCAATAATGAAATGAGAGGGAAGCACGGTCTGACACAACTACAAGCAAGGCCGAAGGATCCCTCGTGTCGAAACTCGGGAGGGGTGAACGATGCATCTTGCATCGGGCACGGCAAAACAACGGATCCCGACCAAGTAAATTTTTGAGACCATGGGAAAAAGAGAAATGGTTGGGCATGACAAGTAGGGCACTGTAATATTCGCCCTGAAGCGGATATTACGGTGCAAATCCCGTTCGATATCAACTGCGGATCGACATATAACGGAAAAAAAAGATTTTACCTTATTTAGACTTGTATTAGGATTGAAATTCTCATGCTATATGAAAGGGATAATTTTTTTATTTTAGCATACTGTTGAGACGCATATCAAAGCAATAGAAGTTTATTTTTGTCTTCTGACTATTATTCAAAGTGTTCTTCAGCTATTCTCTCCTTTAATTGCAACCGAGCCCATTTCGAGGATCCGATCTAGGTTGGGTTTCAGTATTCAACTTAAGACCATGCTTGATCGTCACACTACGATTGGTTTGATCATTTATTTTCTCTTTAATTTAATTACTTGTTGTTCTTAGATCATTCGTATTAGTTAAATCATATATCCTTTAAACCGCGTATAAATTTAATTGTTACTCATTTTCAAGGGTATATAATATTAAACCTCATCAACAATATACGCTCTATCCAAAAAATTATATTCATAAAAAAATACAATAACTTTAATACAACACAAAATGGTACTACAAATACGATAGGAAAACAACAATACAAACTGAATGCTACTGTACATGTTTGTGGACATATTTTTTTACAATCCCACCCATCAGCCATTGAACTTTTCTACTCTAGGTTTGGCGTTTCCAGCCACGGAACGATTTGACATTTTGGAATCACTAATTTAATGACCCTAAAAATTTAAAGGGATAAAAAATTTACGAGAATCTAATAATGTCGAACCAAGTATACGTAAACACAAATTTTTATTACCACATTTTTTCCACTCATCTTAGTCAAAAACTTTCTTTTTAGTTTTGACTATTGAGGAAAATAATGGGTACCAAAATGATCTTTGGTAGTTTATAAAAGAGAGATGCAACAAATAACGGGGGACTTGACATATGAATAGAAAAAGGTGCCGTTGGTACAAAACAAAAGCATGACATTTCCAACTGCTCCGACCTACCTCACATTGGGGTGTTACAATAAGAATTCTAGTCCTTGTTACTGTACAGGTAGACACCTGTACTCAAAAAGCATATCTGTCAATTGTCTTTACTCTTTACCTCTAACTTTAGATAATATTACATGGGTAGAAATTTGCATTTGATTGGCTTTTATGTACTATTTGGCACCATCCTTTTGTATTTATTATATAGAATCGTGACTCTCTAGCTGGCAGATGATTTTCAATAAACAAGGACGAGGAAAAATAAGGTTTAGATTAGAAGATGGCGTAGGCGAGGGATGACGATATCATGCTTTTGGGTGTTAGTTAATCGATTGAGGAACCGTGAAATACAAGGATTCTCCTATACCCCCGTGACTTCATCCGTTTGGTTTATTTCAGTGGGCGGTTAGACGTAACAATTGTGAAATTTCGAAAAAAAAAAAAAAGATTCAAGTGAAAATTATATTTGAAAACTAGAGTTGTGTTTAAACATAAATATAGTTTGAAGTCGTTTTTTAATATTTGTGAGTGATTTAAAATGAAAATTTCGAAAACATCCTTTTGGAGTTTTTTAGATTTCCGAAATTTAATTTCAAGTAAAATTTAAAGTTTTCATGGCCAAATAATGATTCTGAAAAAAATTGAACACTTTCCAGAAAAAAAAAAGTGAAATTTTTTTTATGGCCAAACGGGCCTCTAATAAAAGGAATCGCTGTTTTTTTAGTAATTTTAACCCATCTACAATCGACCATATTTTATTTTCTCCATGCATGCTAATTGAATCTGGTGATATTAATTAAGAAAAACTATAGAAGTAGCCATAAATAAACATTATTTACCAATAATTAGTCATTAAGTTATGCTATCAAAAATAGCCTTAAAAGGTACCAATGATATATAACATTCAAAGGACCTAGGCAAAAAAAAAAAAAAAAAATCAATGGGTATGAATAAAATTCATTGAAAACATATAGATGAGATAATATACAAATTTGAGGAAGAGTGAAGGTAATCTGGACTGATTTGATATCAAAATTCATTACCAACGATATAGAACATTCAGAACCTAGGCAAAAAAGGAACCGGAGGTGATTTGAATTCGTTCGGAGTCAAATTTCGTAGTTGAAATCGAATATTTTTGAAATTTCTCTATGACATATATATCTAATATGTATCTCACAAGAGGGATACTTGGATATTGATGTTTAGCTTAAAGTATATATATTTGTATGTATATCGCCTCATATTTTACTTTTGTTTTATGGATTTAGGATGTGAAATGTGTTGATTTATGTTAATTTGATGTGTGTTTATGTGTAGGAATGATCCGGGAGCAATCGGGGGCAATATGTGCGAAATTAGAGCCAAAATGGACGAAAACAGGGAAAGGGCATATTTTAGCATCACATGTGGCGCCCAGCCCTACCTGTGGCGCCAGAAACAGAAGTTAAAATATTGGAGCGCCATGGAGGGCGCCTGGCGCTAGCCAGGGCGCCAATGACGTGAAGTTTCTCCAATTTCGCCCGGGACAAGGTTATTTCGGCTCTAAACCTACCTAACATGTATAAAAGCAAGACTAAACATATTTTTTGGGGGAGAATGTTTTTTGAGAGTAAAACACAAGCATAGAGCCTGCTGTGGAGGCCGAATTTCATCTTTTCTTCCATCAAACTTAGTATTTTTTATGTTTCACTGTATGAATTGTTGTTTTTCTACCATGTCTATGTGGAGCTAAACTTCACGTTCTAGGGTTGTGGTTCTTTCATGACTATTTTTATTCGAATATTGATTTTGATTTCTTGATCTATCATATTGGTTTATTTATTTAATCCTGCAATTAATTTTTGATTGCTTGATCACCAATTGAATACTATCTACGAATCTAGAGTTGAACTCGAAAGTGGGAATTCTAGATTGCATATAGGATTGAGTAGAGCAAGTTCTTGAACTTGGGCATCGGGGAATGCATTCGCGGTTAGGATAGATATATACCCAATTGCCTTGCTTGGTTGATTCACAGTAATTATAAATGTGTTCTTGTTAGTTCTAATTCCATAGACATATAGGCATTAGGTTAGCTTGAATAGGTGAGTAAGAACTCGACAGATTCTTATGAGCAATATTAACCCTATCAACCAATAAACCAGATAAATTAATTAGTTAATTAAATTGAAGAATACAATATGATTGTTAGATAGCCCATAACCCTAGATCGTTTTCATTGCATTGATAACATAAAAATCTGCTATCCTTTTGTTCAGAGTTCACTAGTTGTTTTTCTTTATTTTAATTAGTCTAGAATCGAATATTTCTAGGTTTAATTCTTGTTTAGATAATTAGGATAGTCTAATTTAGTTAATAGTTAATCACAAGCCCTTGTGGGTTCGACATCCGACTTTTAGTCACTTTATTACTTGACGATCGCGTATACTTGCGTGTGCGTTTGGGAGAAACAAGTTTTTGTCGCCATTGCCGGGGACTTAGAAATTAGCTATTTTTCTATATTAGACTTTTACTTTTATCTTTACAAGTGTTTTTTCTTTTTGTAAATATTTTTTATTTTTATAACTATTTGATTTTTTTTTTTTGTGTTTCTAGTTCTCTCAGCATGACATTTGGGGATGAAGTATCCGAAGGTAAGGTTATTGATGAAGACGATTGGTTGACGGAAGACTGTTATGCCTCGTTTTTTTGGGCTTGTCATGGCCTAACCTCTTGAAAATCTGAATTTGAATATGGGAGTAAGAGTTGATATTGGGATAGATATTCTCGATTAGGCGAATACGAGGAACGATGTTGTCTTCTAACAACATTGATAAATGATTGGTCTAAGGAGAGAGAAGAGCTTGCACATAAAATTAATAATTTTGGCTTGGTTGTACATAACTTAGAAGCAGATTTAAGTGCAAAGGTTGATGTGTGTAACGCCCAACAATTTAATGATGAGTTGTGTAAAGCTGAAAAAAATCTTCTAGACCAAATTGAAGAGCTAAAACGAGAATACCAATCATTAGACCATATTTTTCTTGAGGATGCCAATATTGAGAAGAGTGCTCTAGAGTCATGTGAGGGAGTAGATAACATTACTTTGGGAGATTTGAGTGTATGTAAATATGGGGATGCAAATAGTAGTAAAATTCATAAGTTAAGGCGCAATAGACCTCATTCCAATCATTTTTCTACAATGTGTTTAGATAGTAAGATAGTAATCGAGCCATCTGAGCCTATGGGGGAGTCAAAGAGTGAGGATGAGAGTGTCTATATTCTTGAATTTGTTGTGCCAAAAAGCGAAAATTACATTCCTCATCTAAAGGCCGAGAAGTGCAGAGTGAAAAATTTATTACATGGCCTGGTTATCTTTGTAGCCCCACCAAAGGAGCATAGCCACAAACCGGATGCCATGTTGGGGGTATAATTCATAAGTTCAAGGTGGAAGCAAAAAGTGATTTATGTCGTGCTGCGACGTTAAATGAGGCGCTTGTTGGGAGGCAACCCAGCTTTACTGCTTTCTTTTATTTTTGTTTATTTAATTTATTTTTATTATTTTGGAGTATTCATTTTTGTTTTGTAGGATTATGAGCATAGGAAGCAAAGCCATTGGAAGAGTGCAAAAGCGAGCTAGACGGTGAGGACTAAGTGTGGGGTGCCCACACAAAGGACGATGCTTGGGGGAAGTCAGAGTACCTCGTGAGCTGCTAATGCTTCGGCCTTTGGCCTACCAGGGAGTCTCTTTCACCCTCTTGTTATTTACAGTGTGTATTGAGGACAGTACACAATTTTAAGTGTGGGGTGAGGAGATTATTTGGATAATTTTTTGTGCTATCCTAGGCTAGTTGTAGTAGATTTTATGTAAAGAATAATAATAATAATATTTGAAAAAAAAAAGAAGAAAATTTGGACTTTTCCCGACGATGGATTTTGTGGACACCTTTCTTGAGGGATTAAAGTCTAAATAAAAAAAAATCCAAAAATATGTCTTTTAGCTTTCTTTAGGTAGTAGTATCCCTTGGTTTGTCTTTGGGCGCCGGTTCTTTTCCAAGGATGTAGCTCGAACTGTGTAATTTTTTTTTGTAGGATTAGTTTACGAAGAAACTGAGGTGATTTGAGATATTCATTGACATGGTTGATGCTGGCACATTAGGCTATGACATACATTCTATCTTTCCCGTGTATTTGGTTTGGATTGTGAAGCCTAAATAAAGTAAATATCCTATTTTGTGATGCTCTCTCAGTTGTTTGACTTGTATGCCACATAGTGTAATATTACTTAATTTTCTCAATTATGTGTGCTTGCTTGACTTGAGAGTTAAACAAAACTGTTGTGATTGAGTCATGTGCAACGTGTGTGTGAGGATTTGTGGTTTTCTGTGCTATCCTGTGTAGTCTATAACTTGACATGTGTGTTAATTGAAGCGAAATTGTAAGTTGTGCTAATCTAGGAGATGACATAGGCATTTCTTGCTTGATCATGGATGTGCTTTTCACATAAAAATAAAATTTTCCGTTGCTAGCCCCTTTGAGCCTATAGACCTTTCTTTTGGCACCCACATTACAAGCCACACCCCTATTTTGTTCTTAATTTGCTATTGATTGAACCTTTACCTCCTAAAGAAGTTAGTCGCTAAAAGAAGTAAGGTGAGATATTGGGTAGTATCTTTTGAGTGGAACCATGGAAGGGCCCGTTGGTGCACTAAAGTTGAAATCAAAAGTCACTAGCCGATGAACTTTAATTTATGGAGTGTGTGAAGAAAAAAAAAGAAAAAAATATGATAGTTCAAATAATGGAGAAAATACATACCTCCAATTCTTATTGATTTGTGCTAGTGGAAATATAGGAGTGCTTAATTGAAAAGAGGGCTATGTTGTATATGGTTTGGGTCAAGTGAATTGGTTGAGAAGAATATGTGCTTGAATTGTGAATGTAGTGTACTAAAGTGCTTAGGAGAGTTAGTCATTATTTTTAAATGTATCATACCCGTCCCTTAGCCTACATTACAACCTTAAAGTCCTAATTGATCCAAGATTTGGCTAGCTTAAATTAGTGGAGATATACACTACGGGCAAGCTTATGGTACGACCACGGGATGCATATGAATTCTTTGTGAGAGTCAGTGAATTTTGTTCAATTGTGTGATGTCCTTAATCTATATTCAAAAGCATATTTGAATGTGTGGACTAGTATATATTCTCTCTTTCGTTTATCAGTAGGGGCGCATGATCTCATGAATGATTGGTGATGCTGTAAACTTTCTTGTTGGGTGAGTGTATGAGTTGAAGGTGCTTAGTGGTTACAGGTCGGCTTTTGAGGTTGGGTGGTGACAAATAGGTTGTTGGAATTGATTGAATTGAAATATTATACTTAGGCATGCTTAAACGGGAAGAATGTGAAATTTTGTATTTTCATGCTTATGTGCCAGTATTGATCATATTTAAGGGTATAGTGTGTTAAACGTTAAGGTTCTCCTCAATAATTGAGACTTGTACGTAGTTGGGGGTTTATCAGATAGTCCCATTGCTCGAGGACGAGCAAGAGTTTAAGTGTGGGGTGTTGATGTTTAGCTTAAAGTATATATATTTGTATGTATATCGCCTCATATTTTACTTTTGTTTCATGGATTTAGGATGTGAAATGTGTTGATTTATGTTAATTTTATGTGTTTTTATGTGTAGGAATGATCCGGGAGAAATCGGAGGCGATATGTGCGAAATTAGAGCCAAAATGGACGAAAACAGGGAAAGGGCATATTTCAGCGCCACAGGTGGCACCCAGCCCTACCCGTGGCGCCAGAAACAGAAGCTAAAATATTGGAGCGTCATGGAGGGAACCTGGCGCTAGCCAGGGCGCCAATGACGTGAATTTTCTCCAATTTCGCCTGGGACAAGGTTATTTCGTCCCTAGACCTACCCAACATGTATAAAAGCAAGACTAAACATATTTTTTGGGGGAGAACTTTTTTGAGAGTAAAACACAAGCACAGAGCCGCCGTGGAGGTCGGGTTTCATCTTTTCTTCAATCAAACTTAGTATTTTTTATGTTTCTTTGTATGATTTGTTGTTTTGCTACCATGTCTATGTGGAGCTAAACTTTACGTTCTAGGGTTGTGGTTCTTTCATGACTATTGTTTTTCGAATATTGATTTTGATTTATTGATATATCATATTGGTTTATTTATTTAATCCTGCACTTAATTATTTGATTGCTTGATCACCAATTGAATACTATCTACGAATCTAGAGTTGAACTCGAAAGTGAGAATTCTAGATTGCATATAGGATTGAGTAGAGCAAGTTCTTGAACCTGGGCATCGGGGAATGGATTCGCGGTTAGGATAGACATATACCCAATTGCCTTGCTTGGTTGATTTACAGGAATTATAAATTCGTTCTTGTTAGTTCTAATTCCATAGACATATAGGCATTAGGTTAGCTTGAATAGGCGAGTAAGAACTCGACAGATTCTTATGAACAATATTAACCCTGTCAACCAATAAATCAGATAAATTAATTAGTCAATTAAATTGAAGTATATAATATGATTGTTAGATTGCCCATAACCCTAGATCGTTTTCATTACATTGATAACATAAAAATTTGTTATCCTTTTGTTTAGAGTTCACTAGTTGTTTTTCTTTATTTTAATTAGTCTAGAATCGAATATTTCTAGGTTTAATTCTTGTTTAGATAATTAGGATAGTCTAATTTAGTTCATAGTTAATCACAAGTCCTCGTGGGTTCGACATCCGACTTTTAGTCACTTTATTACTTGACGACCGCGTATACTTGCTTGTGCGTTTGGGAGCAACATGTTTTTGAATATTGCTCATAAGAATCTGTCAAGTTCTTACTCACTTATTCATGCTAGCCTAACGCCTATATGTCTATGAAATTAAAACTAACAAGAACGTATTTATAATTCCTGTAAATCAACCAAGTAAGGCAGTTAGGTATATGTCTATCAGATGGCGAATCCGTTCCCCCATGCCCAGGTTCAAGAACTTGCTCTACTCAATCCTATATG
Source organism: Nicotiana tabacum (assembly GCF_000715075.1). Lineage (NCBI taxonomy): Eukaryota > Viridiplantae > Streptophyta > Magnoliopsida > Solanales > Solanaceae > Nicotiana > Nicotiana tabacum. The sequence continues at coordinate 207,460,097 of NC_134101.1, forward strand.
CAATCTAGAATTTCCACTTTCAAGTTCAACTCTAGATTCGTAGATAATATTCAATTGGTGATCAAACAATCAAATAATTAAGTACAAGATTGAATAAATAAACCAATATGATAAACTAAGAAATCAAAATCAATATCCGAATAACAATAGTCATGAAAGAATCACAGCCCTAGAACGTGAAGTTTAGCTCCACATAGACATGGTAGCAAAACAACAAATCATACAAAGAAACATAAAAATTACTAAGTTTGGAGGAAGAAAGATGGAACTTGATGGCCCGTATTTGTATTTGTAAATAATAATTCTGGAGAAAAGAAAGTTAGCGTATAAACGTAAATATAAACAAAATAGTAATTAATTCGAGCCCATTGAATTCACAGTGTTTTCTTAAGGAATTTAATCCCCTCCTAGTACCCAAGGTTATGGATTATTTCCTCCCAGGATAGAACGAATTACACACTGGTGTAGCGGTACTTCAAACCCCAGTGTTTCAGCGAACACAAAGTTCAGTAGCAAATCACACTTACGGTTGCATTGTTTGTACTTTAAAACAATGCAGAACAAAGGAGGAGAACTCAGAAGTCGAATGGAAATTCTGGGAGGAAGGACTGCAATTTATAGCCAACGTTGAGTTTTAACTGATGAGGAGATCAACAACAGTGAAGCTCTCAATTCCGTTTGTGCCCGAGCCTTCTCCTAACAGCTGCTTATGTTTATTTTTCGGTGTCTTTGCTCTAACAGCTGTTGCACATATTTATAGTGCAGTCAGCTATTAAGAGAATGACCGGCCACCACTCATTTACCCATGGTGGAACATGCACTAGGCTGTTATAGAGCAAGCACTTGGCCATGGTGAGAGGAGCACTAGGCTGCCAATGGACAATGGAGCGTGCACTTGGCTGAACTGGTGGGACACTTGGATTCTATCCACGAATTGGAAAACATCCGTTACAAACACGGATAATATTACGTTAATATTCACTATTAACAAATAAATTTGGTCCAAAAAATTAATCAATCAATCATTACCGAAGCCGAAGCCTAGCCGAGCGAGCGACGACAACGACGGCGCAAGACTTGCCTTTTTCTTAACTCTTTAAGAGCTACAAGAAGAGCATATACCTACCAAAAACCTTTTCCTCTTCCAAGATAGGATAATGTCTCATTGTCAAGAGAGGGAAACTGAAATTTTACTCAAAAAATTTTATTTTCCCTCAATTTCCCATTCACCCTCTTTTTAAGACTTTTTCATCTTAAAATGAAACTCAATAATTTCCAAAATATTGTAGGCTGAACAAGGTAGTGATGAGGTCTACGTTAAGAGTATCTTGATGCCTGAAGTAGCAGATGTAAAAAACCGTAAAAAAGCTCTCTAAAAGGAAGTTTTCTTTCAAGTTCTTCCACATTAACAACTTCACTTACAGCACAATGGTGGAGAGGACAAGCACGGAAAACTTCCACATTCTCAGATATTGATGTTCTCTCATCTCTCAGCAAACATTCTTTTCTCTTCCTCCATAGCTCACCTGGTAAGATACAACTCCATGGCCTAAGCTTAACAGTGTAGAACACCCTTCGTATAGTATTTGCAAAGACACGTGATGCACAGGCATTAGAATGACGAACTTATGTTATCTCATAATGAGACAAGTTTATCCTAAACCAATATTTTCTCCCACTGGACCTCTTAATCGATGCCTTACATTAACCCCTCAAATAAAGAAAAACCCAAGATGGTAAAAGAGATGTTTTTGCACCATCATTATAGTTTTACATATTGCATTAGGTCACTTACCGTATCTTAAGTCCCTTCTTGCCTAGGAGCTCACGTCTTAAAAGGCATGTACGAATTAGTAGGCTGCCCAAGATAGGTCTTTTTGAATTGACATATGAGTTGTGTTCGAATTACGGTATAGAAATTGAAAATTTTGTATTTGATATTCGATATTTTGATATTCGGTATGGTATTTGGTTTAAGTTTTAAAAAATGTTGGTATTAGGTATGATATTTTAAAATAAAATACTGATACCGAAATATATTTTATATACACAATACACATATTATTAGTTATAACATAAAAATAAAAATCTAAAATTTACTTTCCTTTATTCTCTAAGTTCCTCAATTAACTCAAAGTAAGTAACAAGTCATTTCTAATGATCAAAATTATTCTTTTATGTACAATTTTATCTCTCTAAGTTGATATTTGCTAGTTTTGGATAAAACTTTTGTCAACAAATATTTTTAGTTTTGTACTTTTGAGTACTTTAATTCAAAATATTACATTCTATGACTCTATGCACTAGTTAATATTACCAAAGTTACCAAACAGAATAAACCGAAACTTAAAGGAGAAAAACAGAATCATACCAAATTTAATTAGGTACGGTATTGATATTGCATTTTAAGAAACCGAATACCAAACCAAAATATCTAAATACCGTATCATACTAACCGACAAACTAGAGCATAACCAAACTAAAATGAAATTAGTTGGACACAAATTTAGTGGGGCATCCCCCTTATACCAAGTACGCAATATCTATATGTGACTATCATTTAACAGAATTTTATCCTATCAAGTCACTAACTCAAAAGTTAAATAACTTTTAAGTGACCTAATAGCATAAAATTCTTTTCACTATTAGTGTATAAAAGTTAAACCCTAACAACTATACCTGTATTGATGCAAGGTTTTAGCTAAAATTATGAGAAGTACACAATGCTTGCAGCAGAGTGGAGGGCATTAGTGCATTACAAATTTGAAGGCTAGAGGACCAAAAACAAAGGAGGTCCACCTACAAATCCTCCCTCGAAAAGTTAAAAGATAGGAGTACCAAATAAACGCACATTCTCTTTAATAGTCAAAGCTATTTTGCTGGTTTACAGTCGCAAGTTTCATTCAGCTTCCTGCTACATTCCATGTGCAGCTTAATCACTTCATACTACACAAGCTACATAGCTAAATATAAACTGGACCAACCAGTCTCCAATCTTTTCTAGCACTCTAATTTACATCCCAGATGAAATAACAGAGACAGATTTGAACGTAATAGCATTGGCCGTCCCATTTCTGCCACAGTGTGCTGCAGCTACAACAGGCTGTTCCGAATAAAAGACCGGAATCCAGCTCTACCCTATATAAGTTAATTGGAGAAGCTGTAAAAACCTACTGCTCTCGTATGGCTATATATACCAAATAGAAGAAATGCAGTAGCAAAATTTGATTATTCGGTAACCCAGGGCCCAAAAGCCTACACCGTATTTCTTACTGTTCCCTTTAGACATGTATGCCATTCCCCTTGCTATAAATGCCATCTAACGATCCATTAGCCAGCTTTGACCCATTGACATACCGATGCGATTTTAGTCCTGACGTACCATTGCTCAACCCCCATGTCTTGGGAACACCCTTCTTCAAGAAAGTTTCGAGCTGCCCAGTTGCTGCGGCTATAAGCCCTGTTTAGGAAGACAAACAAGATTATAAAGGGACTAACACAACTTTATGAAAATAACGTGAAATGCCAGACATATCTATAAGCCCAGGGTCCTTGTTCCCAGTTATCTGAAACGGGAAAAATACCTAAGAACAGGGCAGAAGGTTTTCCTGGCCTTGATTTAAATTCTGGATGAAATTGTACTCCAACAAAGTAAGGATGATTCGGCAGCTCAACAATCTGCAGAGGAAAGCGTCACATAAGATCAACCAACCACAGCAACATATAACTAACTAGCACGATTGCTTAATTTAATGGTTTAAGATGTTAACCTCCATACGGCGGCCACTTTCATCTTTGCCAGTGAAAGAAAGACCAGCATTTTCAAATTGCTGCACCATATCAGGATTCACCTAAGAGAGCATGAGACAAGCTCTTTAGTCGTAAAGTCCACATAAGAGTGTGGTCCACATGTAATTCTCGAAGTCCTTGCAAAAAAGTGTGTACCTCATATCTGTGTCGATGCCTTTCATCTACAAAGCTCTGGTTGCCATATCTGACACAGCAGATAAGCTTATTCAGTTGGAGATAGCAATAGGTAAAATTCCACCATATATGGTTTAGATGAAATATAGTAAATCTAATATTGTGGACATTGATGCTGATCCACCTCCACCCAAAACTTCAGGGAAGAAAAGAAACTACTTCCTAGGAGACAGATTCCTAAGAAATGTATGGGTAAGCAGAACTCTGTCCCATCTAGAAGACGACATAAATTTGATACCAGCAATGGAACAGACACAAACATTAGTATGTTAAGGGATTCTTTGTGGTACTAACTAGCTTGCATTTGTACCGACTAAATCATCTTAAATAGTTATGTACCCAGAATTTCATCATTATGTCACTTTAACAGTTCCACTCATCATCCTACGTAACGAGGATGGAGAGAAGGAAGCACTTACAATTTTGCAGATTTACAATCGGCAGCTTGAAAATATGTTCTCCTAGATCCAAGACGCATGGTACCACCCATATGAGTTTTTGAACCCTGTGATCATGGCAAACAAATTAGGACTGTATACTACTAAAACAAAACTACAAACACAGGACAATCATGAGGGACAAAGGCGATTAAGGGAAAGTAATCTTAACCTCCGGCATAAAAATAACACAAGGATTCTGAGTGTTGGGATCAAATTCTGTACTGTTTGCATCTAGCAATCCAACAATGGATCGAGCAAACTCAATAACAGCAATTTGCATTCCTAGACATATGCCAAGGAAAGGAATCCTGTTTTCACGGGCATATCTAGCAGCAAGGATTTTACCCTCCACACCTCTGTCACCAAATCCTCCGGGAACTAGGATAGCATCTGCCCCCTGCAAGGTGAAGACTTGTCCAACAAGTCAGAAACAATAGAATACAAGATAAAGCAGGGATATAAAAGAGTCGAATTTGGCATGATGTTGCAGAGTAAAACCATACAAACCTTCAACAACTTCCAAGCCTTTTTATAATTATCAAGATTCTGCAAGTAGAAATATCAGTCAGATTTAGAAAAGCAAGATATGTAAACAAGTGAACATAGTGGAGGCAAAATACCTCTTTGGCAGTTTCACACTCAAGGTCACCGGCTGCAATCCAATCTATACAAAGTTTCCTGTGGCAAGGTACGGAGGCATGCACAAGAGCCTAAAAATAACTCGCAAAGTTTTAGATATTGAAAATAGAGAGGAAAAAAAATATATCAACAGATAGGTCCTAACCATATTAAGGTAAAAATAGAGATGAAAATAAATTAGGTTAAACGGCACAAAATCCCCATGAAACAGAAAAGGAAGGGGGGGGGGGGGTCTCAAAATGACATGGAGCATCCACAAATTCTCCAAATCTAGTAGAGGAATCTATTGCTTAATTATACGTTCTCGATAAAAACTGTTATGCATGCTGATCACTTTTTCAAATGTTAACTATATCAAACAACTAACAATTACATGAGAAGGTGGAAGTTCAAATACAAACAAAAGAAGCTCCTCTCTATATATTTGGCTGGATAACAGGCTAGAGTATAATCACCTTCAGTACAGAGAGGTAAGCATCTGAAAGCCCTGTGTACTTTCCTACCATGGCCACCCTCACCTGTAAATTCAGATGAAACAGTTATGGAAGATGTGACGCAAGTTGATAGACTAATTCAGAAAAGGAAAAAATATTATATATTTCATAGAACCTACAGGCTCATGTAGCTTGTCACAGAGTTCGGCCCGAGATGTCCATTCTCCCAAGGCAGGCTCTCGTGCAACGCTGAAAGTGACATAATAAATTCATTACCACACAAGAAATGGCACAAAATCATGACGCATGAAAATGGGGATCAAATACTCCTTGTCATCAATGTACATAACCGGAAACAGAATAGAAGTTGAAGCTTATCAGAGATACCCTTTAAGGTTCAGGACTCTTAGAATTGCTTCATGTGCCTTTTGATCCTAAATACACAAAATGGTTCCTTTAAAGCTTACAGTGAAGATGTTACACAGACAAAAAAGAAATAGAAGTGTGCCCAAAAAACTTTACTCTTAAAAGCAAAGGAATGCGCCAAATATTTGAGACGTCGTAAAGAGTGATAATGTTATCTACCTGCAATGCAAGGAATATAGAACCTGAGCACTAGGAATTTTGAAAGTTGATGGCCTAAACAAGATTAACTGTATAAAAATAAAGTAAGATCATTTAGTCATAATACCGGAACATGGCAAAAGCGGGAAATTTTCTCCATGACATTCTCATCAAGTTCCTGAATAAAGAAACCAACTTCATAATCTGAACTTGATAAACATAGAGATATGTGGACAGGGGGGGGGGGGTTTGGGGGGAGAGAGAAAGAGAGAGAGACCGTTGTGCTCCGGCATGCTAAAATGTTGGGAGTCAATCCCAGGCTTCTCAAACCTCGAACACTGTGCTGAGTAGGTTTTGTTTTCTGAAATTTAAAAATGACAAAGTAATCAATCTGAGTGAATCCTTTGATATAAGATATCCATCCACATGACCAAAAAATAAATTTACTGTATGTTACCTGCTCACCAACTACACTCAAGACAGGCACCAGGCTGACATGTATCAAGCAAAAATTACCAGCACCTAACAAGCAAAAGTTTTTGAAAAGATGTTAGTTACGCTTAAATTTAAAAGGTACTTAGCTCAAGATTTGCACATCATAGAGCACAAATGACAGTTATATCATTTGGTTGTCAAGAATTCAAATTTAGACATGTAAACCTTACCCACACGATACGAAAATTGTCCTAATGCTTCGATAAATGGCATTGATTCAATATCTCCTGCATTAAGGGATAAATTACTTTTAGGAAAACACACATCATTTGCCAACTTATCCTGCTCATGTGAAAATTCAGTTAAGTATACCTATTGTGCCACCCAATTCTATGACACAAACATCTGGTGGACCCTCCTTGCCGTCAACTGGTATGACAGCAACACGTTCAATCCACTCTTGAATGGCATCTGTAATGTGAGGGACAACCTAAACAAGTGACAGACTGTATGAGCATAAATATTGGAAAAAATGACTCTTATGTAATTCTCTGGAAAGGTGGTAAACCTGAACAGTTTTTCCCAAATAATCTCCTCTTCTCTCCTTATCAATAACAGACTGCAAAACAAAAAATAACAAAGCACTTTCTCAGTTAAAATTTTCCACTATAACCTTTGAATTTCATCAAGCATATAACAATAATCTAATAGGGAATTTTCAGAGGACGTGCCTGGTAAATTTTTCCAGTAGTTATATTGTTGTCGCGGGTTAACTTAATATCTAAAAAACGCTCATAGTTTCCTAGGTCCAGGTCCACCTACAAGAGAAGAAGAAATATTGATATTAGTGATATACAGACAAAGAGTGTGCACTTTATCTTTGCTGAAATTAAAGGAACGGTCTAAAAACTTTAACTTTTACAGGAAATAATGAAAAGCAGAAATATAGACCAGATTTTTAACTTTACAAAGTTTTGCACTTTTAACAAGCAACAGTAAACTAACAGAAACCAAAGTATTGATCAACATTCAGCTAACAAAGTAACATGTTTTAGTTTAAATCTTGAGAGTCCAAAATAATACAAGGAATCAGCTCATCACCTCGATACTTAAACAAAAAGGAGAAACCAAAAATTATACTCCCTCTATCTCATTTTATGCAGCTTATTTTCCTTTTTAGTTTATCACAAAAAATAACAACTTCCTTTATTTATATCCTGTTTGGCCAAGTTTCTTTTGGGCCAAAAGTGTTTTTTTCTAAATTTAAGATGTTTGGCCAAGCTTTTAGAAGAAAAAAAAAGTGTTTTTGAATAGAGGTAGAAACGGTTTTCTAGGAGCATAAAAAAGAAACTTCTACTCAAAAGCACTATTTGATAAAAATACAGTAAAAATACTATTAAAAGTTTGATCAAACACCAATTACTACTCAAAAGTATTTTTAAATTAGCCAAATAGGCTATTAGAATTAATTTAATTTTAAACTTCTCATTTTACTTTTAGCGAGAATATTTATAAACTGTTTTAGAGTTCAAGTTCCAAAAGTGTAAGTCTTCTTTCATTTCTTAAAGTGTGCTGCCACATAAAATGGGACGGGAGTACTATACATAAGAGATTCATAGCTAACCTCTCCACCATCATCCAAGACATAAACTTCTCCATGCTCGAAAGGAGACATTGTGCCAGCATCAGTGTTCAAATATGGATCTGAACATGAAAAAGGAAGAGAAATGAACAGTAAGTAAGACAGTATATATACAATTCCTCCACCTCAATGGACTATAACATCACATAAAGTAAATTTTACATTTTTTAAAAAAAAAAGCCAAAAACAAAAGGAAAAAAAAGAAGAGATCCATTTTCGTGAGAACCAAAGTTTCACCAAACTAGAGAGAGGAACACAGGAACTACAAATCTACCAACAGTAAAAACAAAAAGAAAAAACGGAAGACTTTTCCTGCTTAAAGAAAGAATGTTTCTTGAAATTGTACTAATTTTTCTTTTTTGAAAAAGATAAAGTTATCTGTAAGTTGACTTAAAAAACATTTTTTGCAATTTCCTTTTATCCAAAAATTTTAAACAAACACCAACTTGAAGTTCTTTTTTTTCGCAAGTTTTGACCAAAAAAATTCACTCCATGTTTAAAGTTTTCCGGTATCTTATCGGCAGAGACAACAGTTCAATTTATTGGAACAGCAAAAAGTAAAAGGAAAAAACCTTTTTTCTTCCAAAAAAAGTGAAAAGGTTATACTATACACAGCATATTCTTCTATAATACAAATTTCATAAAGTCCAGATACTAGATAAGAGATTGACCAGAGAAACTATCAAGACAATCTAAGATTTAGAGTCATTGTGTCCGGCCCGAATTTTTTTTAACAACGTTGGTATATGAGCTAGGTTGCGCAAACCTGAGACCTCATAGTTTAAACAAATGGGACACTGGATAAATCTGCCCACCAACCAGAGAACTCATGGTTTTTCTTGCCAAAGGTCTATCGGAAACCACCTATTTCATTCCCTCAAAGGTAGGGAAGGTGTGCGTACACACTGTCATCCCAGACCTCACTAATAGAATTTTAATGGGTCGTTATTATTGTTGTAGGCACAACAATTTTTAAAAGATTTATTTTAAATATGCAGCTGAGTTCGAGCAAAAAGCAGTGAGTTTGGCCAAATCCACTGAGATACACTATGCCCGCCCATGGAAAAAATAGCAAGAAAACTTTAAATATCCTTTCTTTGGTGCATTCTTGATTTGCAAAACCAGAGAGGAGAAGAAAGAGGCAAAAAATAAAGAGAAAATAAGTTTGCAGAGACCAATCTTAATGGAAGTAACACGAAGACCGCAGGCCTTAAGAATAAGACCAATACTGCTAGCAGTGACTCCTTTTCCGAGCCCGCTAACAACTCCACCTGTCACCAACACGTACTTCATGATCTCTGCTTCACCTCTTCAGGTATACAAGAAAAAAGGACTCATTAGAAATCTTTGCACAAAAAGCAATGTTTGCTCTAAATGGTGATATAAACATTGTGTGTGGGGTGGCCAAATAAACAAGGCAAGATGTGGGAAGGGGAACAAACTTTACCTACTAAGAAGAGTCTAAGTAAGGGACTTAGTCCAGGAATCTTTTACCCCAAATTAACAAACAGTAGTATGAATTAATCCAACCAACCTTATCCACTAAAAGGCGTTGTTTTTCATGTAAGAGAGAAACAAGGAGGCGCAAAAAGCATGAAGCGAACACACAGACAGAGAGAGGGAAAATATGAATGAGGGGAGAAGAGAATGGATGAGAGAATGAGAGGAGTGTGAAGAAGCAATGGCGGCTTTATATAGTAAAATATGAGGGCAAGGCAGGGGCGGAGGCTAATAGACCGAAAGGAGAAAGTATATCGGCACCCTTTCTTCAAAATTCTTTAAACCTCCCCAAACCCTGCCTCCCCCACTCAAAAAAAAAAAAAAAAAAAGCAAAAACAAAAAAGTAAAAGCAGAGGAGAGAGGGAAAAAGAAAAGGAGAAAATGGTTGTTACAAAGCGTGAAAACTGAGAAATGTTAGTATTCTCGAGCCGGGTCGGGCCGACGAAGAAGAGGTAGGGAAAAATAAAAAAATAGAGAGATTTACAAATAGTCATTCAAAAATAGTTACAGTTTATTTTTTATTTAAAGATAAATTTGAACAAAAATATTGATCAAAATCCGAAAAATACTCCAGTATAATATACTGGATATTTCCATGTATTGGAATTCCAGCATAATATGCTGGAAGTTCATACACAAGTGCACCGATTTCCAGTATATTATGCTGGAACTTTTCGTGTTGCAACAAAATAATGGCTATTTTCAGTAACTTTAAAAACGCTAACTATTTTTTAGTGATCAGACCGAAAACTGGTTAGCTCGTGCTATTTTTACGAAGAGGTAGGCAAGAGAAGAGAAGTGGAGTACCCAATGGCCAATACCAATAAAATAAAGTTTAATTGAAAATATTAAATGCACTCCAGATTTTCGCTCTCTTTCTTAACTTTTTCAATATTTTTATACCTTATCACTCTACTTGTTACAGTGTTAATTCTATTATAAACACATAATTATATCAAAACCTATATTTATTAGCCAATATTATATTTATACAGTAATTATAATATCTGGGTTGTTGCGTTGTGAATAATAGTAAAAATATTGGATTTGTTAACGGGGATATCTTTGTCTTTAGTTACTCTTATCAATGTATTACCGATACAAATATTTTTACTTCACATTTATAAATATTCTCGTATAACTTATGCAGGCTGTTATAAATATGGAGTTTAATAAAGCCAACTAAATATTATGTTAAATTATTTTTTTTTATTAAAAAAACAGCCAAACTTAGTATTACTAATTTAGATTTTTATGTTGGGATTATTTTTGTTAATGGCAAACCAAAGAAATTACACGACACCAGCGAAGATCTTCCCAACTATTCCCTCAAAAGAACAAAGAGAAGTTAAAACAAACCAAATAAGTACTCCATTTATGACCAGCGTAACCCATTGTATAAATTAAAGGAAATTTTACCACCAATAGCAAAGATGTACATCATATTATATTATATATCAAAATTATTCTATAGTTGCTTTTTATATTTTATAGCAGCATAAATATTTATGGTTGTATACAGCGAATCTGGGGGCCCGATTTCCCTGTCATAAGGTCGTCTCGCGGTCATGCTCCTCGAAACTCGAAGTCAAGGTCGAGACTCACCCTCGGGGGTCGTCAGGTACCGGTCCGGAGGGCATTGCATTCCAACAGCTGTAGCAGGCTATAGCAGGCGAGTTCCCAAGGCACATGGCTTGATCTGACAAGGCTGACCTATCCGGGGCCTATCTCAAGATGTCACGTCAGCCGTCCTATCTCCATGTCTTTACAGTTAACACATTTTGTACTATAACGGGATTCCCCTCCTATATAATGGGGATCCCCATCACTTTGTAAAGCCCGGCTGTTGTTGCTCCAACTATTATACACAAGATCAATAATATCTTTCTCTCTTTTTCTCTCTCTCTCTCTCTCTCTCTTTTCTCTCTAACTCATTTGCCCGAGGCTACTCTTTGTATTTATTGCTTTCATACTTAATCTCCACTTATTACTTGGTATTGGCCATAAAGAGCTTTCTTTAATTATATTCTAACTGTTATCCCTTTTCCGATTACCCCCGATAGCTCGAGCTGGATATCGACCCCGAAGCCCTTCATCGACCAATCCGAAGCCCGGGCAGCAGGCCCCTCGGTTTGATTACTGCCCCGTTTAGCTTGTATCTTATCGTTAAACTTCATACTCCAAGCATCAACTGCTTTAACAACTAGCATAAAAATAGATCACGTATTTTTAGAGTCCCATTTACAAATTTAATTGTCGTTACCATTTTCACGGTAAATAGTTTGGCACCCACCGTGGGGCTAAAAATAATAGTGATTATTTTCTTGTTGGTTTCATTACAAAAACGCAAGTTATCTTTCACACTTTTTCTGGTCCAAGATCTTCGATTTCAAGATTGAGCGCCTAGCTCGGTGAGTAAAATGGGAAACCGGAACCTTGAGAACAACAGAGAGAAGGACATGATTGCCTCGGATGCCGTAACACCACCGAATTCAACCCAAACGGAAGGGAAGGTTCCCTAATATGACGTTTAACTGATTATTGGGGGGACCAACGTTCCCCAAAGACCCATGTTCAAACGAATGAGGACATCCACTACGGAAGAAGGGCCGATCCGAAACCACGTGCCCGAAGATACCCTCGTATTCAGCGAGGAGGACCTCGAGGCCATGATGGAATCGCACAACGACCCGCTAGTGATCTCGTTTCTCTTAAACGATACCAGGATAAAGCGCGTACTAGTGAATCCGGGCAGCTCGGCCAACATAATTAGATTAGAAGTAGTAGAATAGCTGGGGATGCTCAATCAAGTCGTTCCCATCCCTCGAACCCTCCACGGCTTCAACATGACCGTCGAAGTAACTAAAGGAGAGATCACCCTCCCGATCAACACGTCTGGCGCGATCCAGAACATCGAGTTCCAGGTTATCGATGGCAACATGAGGTACAACGCCTTACTCGGCAGGCCTTGGATACACAACATGAGGTGCCCTCAACCTTGCACCAGGTGATAAGGTTTCCCACGAGGAATGGTTTCACAACCATACATGGAGAACAGCAGGCAACGAAATAAATGTTCGCGGTCCACCATGAGGCGCCAACCCCCACATGCCCAGTCTCGGACGAGGAGAGAAGCGTACAGACCCTCGAAGACGACGAGGAAGATTTCTTCGCCCCCAAACCTTCGTCGCCCCCGAAGAATCAGATGCGACCAAATTAACAGTCGAAGGGCTGGAGCAAACCATTTTAATCGAGCACCTCCCAAATCGTAAGGTATACCTGGGAACGGGGTTGACCCCCAAACTCAGGACAGGGTTTATTGAATTTCTTAGTAACAATATTGATTGTTTTGCTTGGTCCCACCTAGATATGACAGGAATCCCGTCGAAAATAACCTCTCACAGGCTAAGCGTTGATCCCAAGTTCAAACCCGTAAAGTAAAAAAGAAGACCGCAGTCCGAGGTAAAACATGCCTTCATCAAAGAGGAGGTAGCGAAACTTCTTAAAATCGGATTCATTAGAGAGGTAAAGTATCCCGAATGGCTGGCTAACGTAGTAGTAGTGCCCAAAAAGGGTAACAAGCTAAGAATGTGCGTAGATTATAAAGATTTGAATAAAGTGTGCCCCAAAGATTCCTTCCTGTTGCCTAATATCGATCGTCTGATCGATGCTACGGCCGGCTACGATACCCTCACTTTTCTCGATGCCTACTAGGTGTATAATCAAATCCAGATGAACCCCGAGGATAGGGAAAAAACCTCGTTCATCACAAAATATGGTACATACTGCTATAACGTAATGCCCTTCGAGCTAAAAAACACAGGAGCAACATACCAACGCCTAGTTGATAAAATTTTCGATCATCAAGTAGGTAAATCAATGGAAGTATATATTGATTATATGCTAGTCAAATCCCAGTGCGCAGAGGACCATTTCACCCATTTGCAGGAAACTTTCAACATCCTCAGAAGCTACAACATGAAGCTCAACCCAGAGAAGTGTGCCTTCGGAGTAGGTTAGGGCAAATTCCTGGGCTTCATGGTTTCAAACAGGGGGATCGAGATCAATCCCGACAAGATAAAAGCCATAGAAGAGATCACAGTGGTGAACAATGTAAAAGTCGTCCAACGGCTGACAAAGCGGATAGCGGCCCTGGGCAGATTCATATCAAGGTCATCAGACAAAAGCCACCATTTCTTCTCCCTACTCAAAAGAAAGAGCAACTTCGAATGGACTCCAGAATGCCAACACACCCTAGAAGAACTGAAACGATACCTGACTAGCCCACCTTTGCTGCACACACCCAAGGAGGATGAAATGCTATACCTATACATGGTCGTGTCTGAAATAGCGATAATCGGCATGCTGGTTCGAGAGGAGAAAGGTACACAATTTCTTGTTTATTATGTAAGCCGAACCTTGGGGGATGCCAAAACCCGATATCCCCATCTAGAAAAATTGGCCCTCACACTGATAAGAGCCTCGCGCAAGCTGAATCCTCATTTTCAGTGTTACTGTATTTGTGTTCTATCAACTTATCCCCTCCAGAGCATATTGCATAAACCTGAGTTATCGGGTCGGTTGGCCAAATGGGCCATTGAACTCGGAGGGTATGATATCGAGTATCAACCTCGAACGGCCACCAAGTCCCAAATCCTGGCGGACTTCATGGCCGATTTCTCACCATCCCTCGTGCCCGAGGTAGAGAAGGAACTTTTATTGCAATCGGGCACGTCCTTCGGGGTATGGACCCTATTCACACATGTTGCCACAAACATAAGAGGATCCAGGCTCGGTATAGTCCTAAAGCCGCCCATTGGCGGCATAATCGGACAATCCATAAAAACCACAAAACTAAATAACAATGGAGCCGAGTACGAGGCTATGATTGCAGGTTTAGAATTGGCCAAACGTTTGGGGGCCAAGACTATCGAAGCAAAATGCGATTCGCTCCTCGTAGTAAGCCAAGTGAACGGAAGCTACGAAGCTCGAGAGGACATGATGCAGAGGTACTTGGACAAAATCCAAGTCACATTACATCGCTTCAAAGAATGGACCTTAGTCCATATACCTAAAGAGCAAAACAGCGAGGTCGATGCCCTTGCCAATCTGGGATCTTCCACTGAAGAAAAATACCTCCTCCTTGGAGCTGTCGTCCAATTATTTAAATCAGTGGTCGAGGAAGGTCACGCGAAGATTAACTCCACCAGCCTGACGTGGGATTGGAGAAATAAATACATTGTTTATCTAAAGGACGGGAAGCTACCCACAGATCCAAAAGAATCGAGGGCCCTGCGAACCAAAGCAGCCTGGTTCTCGCTCGACGAAAATAGGACTCTGTACAAGAGAACTTTTGATGGCCCCCGGGCGGTATGCTTGGGACCGGGCGACACGGATTATGTGCTCCTAGAGATCCATTAGGGCACCTGTAGAAATCATTCCGGGGCCGATTCATTAGTCCGAAAGGTGATCCGAGCGGGCTACTATTGGGACAGCATGGAAAAAGACGCCAGGGAATTCGTCCGAAAATGCGACAAATGCCAGAGGTTCGCTCCTATGATCCACCAGCCCGGCGAGCAACTACATTCCGTTTTATCATCATGGCCATTTGTCACACCTCCTTTTTACCTTACACTCCCGGAAGGGTATAAATAAAGGAGTTTTCCAATTAATGGACAATCGAAATGAGATTTATTTAAAAGATTCAAAGTCGTCACTTGGGAGATTTATGGTGTCCCAAGTCACCGGTTGAATCCCGAATCGAGGAAAATATTGACTCTGTTTAACAGTCCGTGATCCAAAAATCCGGGTAAGGAATTCTGTTAACCAGGGAGAAGGTGTTAGGCATTCCCGAGTTCCGTGGTTCTAGCACGATCGCTCAACTATTATATTCGGCTTGATTATCCAATTTAGACAATTATGAACCTATGTGCAAATTTAACCTTTTGACCGCTTTTATTTAATTTTTAAAGAAGATTGAACGTCGTTTAAAACATATCTTTGGATCGCGCCACATGAAATGCACCCGCAATCCTAAGCATATTTTATTCAACGTTTTGGGATTTGATTTGGGTCACATGAAATGCACACCCGAAATTAAGAAGGTAATATTATTAAACTAACGAGCCTAAAGTAATTACGAATTTGCAACTTTGCGAGGGCCATGAAAATTCGCTAAATGGCGTGCCTCGAATTCTAAGGATCAAAACGGAGTGGGTTAAAACAAGGGACATGCACTTGAGATTTTATTCGGCATGGCACACCTTGTTCCCAATTCTTAAAGGAAGTTCGAAATTGAGCTTTTGAAGGTCATAAGTTATACATTTGACTAGTCGGGCGTGCCTCAACCCCCTTTTTAAAAGGTTTAATTAGTTAACTAAAGGTCTAAGGTAATTTGAATTCCATCTAAGCAAACAAACGACTTAACGAAATGCAACGTCTCATTAATATATAACCCAACCAACTACAGGCCCAAATCGATAACAGGCCCGAATCACAAAATACAATGGAAGTCTGGAATGAAATTTGTAACGCGTCGAAGGCGCGAGGCCAATGTTAAAGGCCCAATTGCAAGCTCCAATGCCAGATCATACACAAGAACTCAACACTGTACATATTTTTATTGAATACCAATCAGCTAAAACTTTGTTGAGCAATGATTAAACCAACATCTCTTCTTCCTTAATTATTCAAACATAGAGCAATTAAAATTATAATTCCAATTATGTCTACACCTCAGGCCCATATCTGCCTTGGACTCACAAGGCCATCTCGCAAGAAAAATGAGCTTTGGGCTCAAACGAGCCCAAGCTAGATTTCAAGGTAATCTTCTGGGAGCTTTAAGACTTGATATCGAGTCTCCTCAGCATCAAATAATGTGTGTCTAATAAACATGCCCCAATCTGCAAGTGTATAGCTAAAATAAAAAAAACTGAACAACATGTATTCAATCCAACAACACGGGTCTCAACAGACCCAAAACAGACCTGAAATGCACTTGATACTACTAAAATTTCTTTGCAATAATTCTCTACTGCTCCTACACATGATCAAGAACCTTCAAACATTTAAGCTAAGCGAGTGAAAGGGAAACATTTATACAACACCATAAAGAACCTAAAAGGTAATGACTATAAACTAAATAACTTATGTGAGTCTAGGAGGAACATGAAGACAATATATAATAAACATCAAAACTGGTAAAGTAACAGAGAAAGGACAACGATCAATTTCTTCAACTCGAACTACATAATTCAAGCACAATTGCCATAAAAAGCTCCATTTCCGTTCAAGGTTTGAAGGAAATACCTATAAGTTGAAAAGAAAAACAGAGAAATGAACAACCAGTAATGGAATCAGTAGCAGGAATAGGAATCAGCAACAAAATCAGCCCAAAAATGATTGAGAAAAGACCACTTTAGCCCAGTTTTGAACCCACAATGATATCACATAATGTTCAAAACCAAAATCCACCCAAGAGTGAACCAAAAACTTGTATACCAAACATATTCAACTTTTTTTTAACCTTCAGTTGCTCAGAACTTGTCACAGAATGAGTACCACCAGAATTTCCCAAGGATTTTTCAATGGAATAGTATTTTTGTATTTTTTAGCCGTCTCTGATTTTTGATTTTTAGCCCTTCTTTTTTCTGCCTTGAATGACAAGTCTTGATGCCTTTATAGGCAAGGCATTAGGGCAGCCTATTCTAGAATCAGATTTACAAATGAAACCTTTTTTTTATTCTGGTTTTAGCTTAGGCCCTTATTCAATTTTGATTTTGCTCAGATAACCTCAGTTCACATATCAGAATTACAGAATACCCCCTTCCCCCAGCTTCCTAGAAGCTTCCTATTCTGTTATACAAAGATTCCCTCAACCAATTACCCCAAATTACCCCTTAGACCTCTGATATTTACTTCAGAAATCCAAACGGGTCAAATTGACCCAAGGATATGGACCAAATTAAACGGGCTACATTTGCTAGACAAGTCAAAAACAGACCAAAGCCCAATTCGTACATTAACAACGCTAAAATCTATGAGCTTCTGAGAGATAGACCCATCCAAGTACTGGAACAATTTTTAAAACTAAGACCCTAAACTAAATTACTACTATCTGACACAAAATAGAGGGAATTAACTGAATTGCTAGACTAATTAAGAAAGGACCCTGAACTAATCATGCATGCATGACAAAACCCAGAAGCGAAGATGAAGCAGAAACAAAGAACAACAGAGATAAATAACTAAACAAAACGGACAAAGAAGATACCTAAACACTAACCAGAAGCCGATTCAACAAACTTTGCAGGGCTTTTCAAATTTCTGACCGAAATAGCCCTTAATCGTGTATTTTCATGTGAAAATACACGAATAAAGCCTGTTGCGATCTGAAACCTCTAGCACACCCCAAGATTTGAGAAGTTCTGGGCAGATTCGATGGAAATCAGTCCGGGATTCAGAAAAAGGGGAGTGGGGTGGTTATAAGGTATGATTTTGGGTAGGATCGGGGTAGGCGCCGCCACCAGAGGCCGGGGATTTGGGGGCGGCTTAGCTAGGGCTTTCTTTCAAAACCATATTCGAGCCGTTCTGGGTTGATTCGAGGGTGGGGATTTGTAGATTCGGAAAGAGGAGAAGGAGGGGGTGTTTGGTGTTAGTTTGGTGGCGATTCACAGTGGCGCCGCCGGGGGAAGGCGGTGGAGTTTTGAGGCGGCTCAGCTAGGGTTAGGTCTGGGTGTGCTGGTGGGGTGCTGAGCAGAAGGGTTTTGAGGTGAGGGGGGTGGGACAGATTTGGACATATAAATACTCCCCAAGCTTTAGTTCCGAGCCGTTCGATCAAGTGGAGATCAACGGCTCAGATTGACACTGGTCAAAACGACGTCGTTTCGCTTGAAGGGGGATCCAGACCGGGTAGAGGCGGGTTTGGGCTGGAATTGTACAGATCTAATGGGGGCAATTGGGCTGAAGGAGACTTAATTAAATGGCCCAAATCCAAATTTCCCTTTGTTTTTGAATCTTTTCTCTTTTTCAATTTCTTAATTTCTTTTCTTTTCAAAATTAGAAATAAAACCTAAATTAATTATTAAAACTAATATTATCCCATCAAATTAAACTAATTAAACTCTAAAAATAATTACCATAACTAATTAAATACCAAATTAAAG
The DNA here is from genome assembly GCF_000715075.1 of Nicotiana tabacum. Lineage (NCBI taxonomy): Eukaryota > Viridiplantae > Streptophyta > Magnoliopsida > Solanales > Solanaceae > Nicotiana > Nicotiana tabacum. The sequence goes on from NC_134101.1 coordinate 207,478,899, forward strand.
AAAGCTAACAAAATTCGAGAAATTAAAATTAAAGTGCAAAAATGAACTATTTTTGTGATTTTTCCATTTTTATAAAACACTAAATTACTAATTATTTCAAAAATGCAAAAAAATTAAATCATAAATGCAAATGCAGCATATTTTATATTTTTCATTAATTAACAAACGAAATGCACAGACAAGAATGCAAATAATTAACAGCAAATGCCACAAAACCCACAAAATTGCAAATAATGAAACGAAATTACTTTGTTTTGAATTTATGGGTGTATTTCATGTAGGGCAAAAATCACGTGCTCACAGCTGCCCCTCTTTGTTCGAAAACACGAAGAGTTTTCGTGCAAAGATAAAGTGAGCGGATACGAGCGATTTTTGCCCGTTTGAACTCCATGGGAAGCATTTTTGAAAGATTTGACGGCATCCTGCTTCTGAGGTTGCCTACATATCCTTGGCTAAAAAGGAATCAGGTCAGTATAGTTCGGGAAGTTTTGGTAGCTGGGACTACCATGAAGCTGTGATTTCACTATTGCTGCTGCTGCTACTACTGCTTACTGAACCTCCTTATTACACCATGTTAAAATAAAACAAAAAACTAGACTAGACTATGATCTATGGATTACAAAAGTCCTATCCACATATTCAAACTTGATCTTGTGCTTCTTGTTGCCTTGTTGTTCTCCATTCTTTCGGAGACATCCGTTTGTTGCCACCTTGAATTGTAAACTGAGATGTTTTCTCCTTCTTCATGTGGGTGCTTGACTGCTGAACTTGATATGTATTCCCTGCTCTCCAAGCGGGCTCCTGACTTCAAAACGTGAATGTATCCCCATGCTATCCATGCGGGCTCCTGATTGCTGACTTGAAATGTATTCCATGCTCTTCAGGTGGGCTCCTGACTTTATCACAATCAAAGCAAAGAATCTGAAAGCTAAACTTAAATGGTACTCCCTTGTTCTCCAGGCGGGCTCCTGACTGCTGCGCTTGAAAGTATTCCCTGCTCTCCAGGCGGGCTCCTGACCTCAACATAGACAAAACAAAAATTTGAAAGCTAAACTTAAATGATACTCCCTTGTTCTCCAGGCGGGCTTCTGACTGTTGTGCTTGAAAGTATTCCCTGCTTTCCAGGCGGGCTCCTGACTTCAAAACGTGAATGTATTCCCTGCTCTCCAGGCGGGCTTCTGACTTCAACTTTCTGCTCTCCAGGAGGGCTCCTGACTTCAACTTGAAATGTACTCCCTGCTCTCCAGGCGGGCTCCTGACTTCAATAAAACAGAAAAAACAAAGAAAATTTTCTGTCCCAATTTGGTGGCTGGGGACAGATGTGATTGTAAAACTAAATCATATTACCAAGTATTACTAAGGATTTGAAAGCTAGGTCCCCTTATTCAGGGGAGTCCTGACAACTCTTAACTAAACGACAATTTAAAATCTAAGTTATATCTTCTACAGGTGTGACTTCTGCTAAATCTTGTTATCCAAGAGGATCTTTAAACTACTTCCTATTATCCAAGAGGGTCCTGAAAATCAAAATTCCACTTTTATCTTAAGAGTGACAACTTTTATGGCTAAATTATACTACCCTACATCAGACTTTACGCTAAATGTTGTTATCTAATCGAAATCTTAAAGTTAAGTCCCATTATCCAGGAGGGTCCTGAAAACTCCTAATTGAATCCTATCTCGAACATGCAAACTTCTAAGCCAACTTATCTTCCTCTGGGGTACATTTATACCAGATTATGCTATTTCTGAACTTTAAACTAGGTCCCATTTTCCAGGAGTGTCCTGAAAATCAAAACAAACCTGTTTGGTGACTGCCTTTCTCCACGGATAGTTTCTCCGAATCCAACAAATTTTCTGCCCCTGTTTCAATCAAAGAAAATTTTGTTAGTTTAACGTGGTGGTTAGCTGATGGCATTCTTGCTGAAGATATTTCTGATGCAATGTTTGTTCTGACTGGCTTCTCCGAACTGACCCTGAACCGCTTTGACATTCGGACTTGACTTTCAAACCCCATGACTTTTGACGAGCCGAGCGTTCTATACTCCCGCTGTTGTTTACCTCTGACCCCTTTATCTAAACCTTTGCATCCCCCATGACATTACCAATCCCTTCCACTGATGAGACTTCCGGTGATTCCTTGTACCCTCCCTTACATCGTGTTATCCTTAGTATGCTCCGACCACGATGTGCTTTGCAATTTTGGATGTTGGTAGTGAGTTTTGACTTTCTTTGAACAAGACTGACATTGAAACATCTTAGACAGATAATCCCAAAAGAAATGAAATGCGATGACTTTCCGGGTTAAGGATAAGAAGAATCCAAAACTAGATGACTGCTACAAAAGGGAAAAAGAAAAAGAAACTTATCTGAGCGGAACAGCTGGCACCAATAATCATGACATGCATTTCGGATTAATCGGCCCAATCTGTCCAACTAATCAACTTTCAGTTGCCGTACTTCGTTGCCCCGGAATTTCCATGACCTGATTACTTCACCCAAACCTTGACATTGTTCGTCCTGCGTTGCCTTGAAACAGTTTTCCCACCAGCAGACCTTTCTCACTTGTTGACTTTTCAACTCTCTTTCGCCTCAAGGTGCCCGTGAGGGTTTTCACCAATAAGACTCTCTCGTTTTAATTTCTCTCAACTCTCGTTGCCTTACGGTGCCTGTGAAGGTTTTCACCAATAAGACTCTCTCATTTTTTTTTCCGCTTGAACCAGAGTGTTGCCCCTGACATGAATTACCTTTGCCTGTTTGACTTGGCATTTCTCAAAGATTGATCAGAAGGTCTTTCTTTGGAACTTAATGTGGGCTTTTGGATAGGGTTAAGAAGAAAGGGTATCAAAGGATCGAAAACAATTCAAATGGGTTCAACTTACAACTTTTGGAATCAGATTTCTCACAACATCCACAACTTCTGCCCTAGTTCCTTGCTTGGGGACATTTGGAATTTTGTTTTGATGAGACCGAACCATGAGGCTGCCTACGTATCCTTAAAAGGAATCAGGTTGAACGTAGTTCATGTCATAGAAATTACTTTGTTGTTGCGATTTTTCTTTTCTTTCTCTCTTTTTCTTCTGTTATTCTTCTTTTCTCTCTTTTTTTTCCTCTCTTTTTTCTCTTTTTGCTTTTCTCTTTTTCTTTTCTTTTCTTTCTCTTTCTTCTCTCTTTTCATCTTGCTTCTCCTTTTCATTTCTTGTTCACTCTTTCTTTTTCTTTTCACTTACTTATCCTCCGCACTTGCGTTTCTGAATTGTGCCGTTAAAGAGGGGTATGAAAGAAATAAATAAGGCTCAAAAGGGGTGACAAGGGATAAAGTATTTAGATAGCAGAACAAAACGCCTTCGTCATTTAAATCTTCAAAATGTGCCAAATACAAACCAGTACAATCAAAGAAAGAAATCATACATAGTATCTCTTGACTGCATCGGAATTGATAGCCATTTCTATACAGTTCCCTTCTATATCTGTCAAATATAACGCGCCATTGGACAATACTCTAGTTACAACAAATGGCCCCTGCCAGTTTGGGGGCGAACTTTCCTTTTGCTTCAGCCTGATGAGGCAAGATACGTCTCAACACTAGTTGACCTACTTCGAACTTCCGTGGACGTACCTTCTTGTTATATGCTCTTGCCATTCTCTGTTGGTACAATTGGACATGACATACTGCCTTCAATCTTTTTTCATCAATCAGACTTAACTGCTCCAAGCAGGTTTTGACCCATTCAACGTTATCAATTTCTGCCTCAGCAACAATTCGAAGGGATAGGATTTCAATTTCTGCAGGTATTACTGCCTTCGTGCCATACACCAACAAATAAGGAGTAGCCCCTACTGAAGTGTGGACAGTAGTGCGATAGCCCAACAACGCAAATGGTAACTTTTCATGCCACTGCCTAGAACCTTCCACCATTTTTTGAAGTATCTTCTTTATATTCTTGTTGGCTGCCTCGACTGCTCCATTCGCCTTAGGGCGATACGGGGTGGAATTGCGATGTATAATCTTAAACTGCTGACATGTCTCTGTCATCAGATGACTATTGAGGTTAGCGCCATTGTCCTTGATGATTACCTTCAGAATCCCAAACCGACAGATGATATTTGAATGCACAAAATCGACCACTGCTTTCTTGGTCATAGATTTGAAAGTTTTCGCTTCAACCCACTTGGTGAAATAATCGATGGCTACCAGAATAAACCTGTGTCCGTTTGATGCTGCTGGTTCGATTGGCCCAATGACATCCATGCCCCAAGCAACGAAAGGCCATGGTGCAGACATTGTATGTAATTCAGATGGTGGAGAATGAATCAAATCTCCATGCACTTGGCACTGATGACATTTACGCACAAAACTGATGCAATCCCTCTCCATAGTGAGCCAGTAATAACCTGCTCGGAGAATCTTCTTTGCCAGAACGTACCCGCTCATATGCGGTCCATAAACTCCAGAATGTACCTCGGTCATGATAGTTATGACCTGTCTTGCATCTATGCATCTTAGCAACCCCAAATCTGGAGTTCTTTTGTACAATATCCCTCCACTGAAGAAAAATCCACTTGCCAATCGTCGAATTGTTCTTTTCTCATCACCTGCGGCCTGTACCAGATACACCCCCATCCTGATGTATTCTTTGATATCATGGAACCATGTCTCCCCATCAAGTTCTTCTTCCACCATATTACAGTAAGCGTGTTGATCACGGGCCTGAATCTGTAAAGGGTCCACATAAGCCTTATCTGGATGATGTAGCATTGACGCTAGAGTAGCCAAAGCATCGACAACTTCATTATGGATCCTTGGGATATGCTTAAATTCTATTGACTGGAACCATTGACAAAGGTCATGCAAACATTGTCTGTACGGTATGAGTTTCAAATCCCGTGTTTCCCATTCTCCCTGAATTTGGTGCACCAGGAGGTCCGAGTCGCCCAAGACCAAGACTTCCTGGACACCCATATGCACAGCTAACCTCAAACCCAGAATGCAGGCCTCGTATTCAGCCATGTTGTTGGTATAGTAAAAACGAAGCTGAGCCGTAACAGGATAGTGCTGCCCTGTTTCAGAAATAAGTACTGCTCATATCCCCACGCCCTTCATGTTTGCAGCCCCACCAAAGAAAAGTTTCCATCCCGGCTTCTTAACTTGCTCCAACTCATCAATGTGCATCACCTCGTCATCCGGGAAATAAGTTTTCAAAGGTTCGTAATCTTCGTCAACCGGATTCTCGGCCAGGTGGTCCGCCAAGGCATGTGCTTTCATTGTAGTTCGAGTCACGTAGACAATGTCAAACTCTGTGAGCAGGATCTGCCACTTTGCAAGCCTCCATGTGGGCATGGGCTTCTGAAAGATATACTTCAATGGATCCAAGCGAGATATGAGGTAAGTAGTATAAGATGACAAATAATGTTTCAACTTCTGCGCCACCCAAGTTAGGGCGCAACATGTCCTCTCAAGCTGGGTGTAATTAACCTCGTACGATGTGAATTTCTTGCTGAGATAATATATGGCATGCTCCTTCCTGCCAGTGATATCATGTTGACCCAGTACACAGCCGAATAAATTGTCCAATACCATCAAATATAAAATCAAAGGTCGTCCTGGCTCTGGCAGGACCAACACGGGTGGATTTGACAAATACCCCTTTATCTTATCAAACGCCTCCTGGAATTCATCTGTCCACTTGGCCATATCGTCTTTCTTTAACAGCTTGAAGATAGGCTCACAAGTTGTCGTGAGCTGAGCGATGAACCTGCTGATATAGTTCAATCTCCCCAACAAACTCATCACCTCGGTCTTGTTCTTCGGAGGTGGCAATTCCTGGATGGCCTTGACTTTTGATGGGTCCAATTCAATACCCCGGCGGCTGACTACGAACCCCAGCAACTTTCTAGACGGCACCCCAAAAGCACACTTTGCAGGATTAAGCTTGAGATTGTACCTGCGAAGCCTTCAGAAGAACTTCTTCAGATCCCAGACATGGTCGGACTGCTTCCTAGACTTCACGATCACATAATCCACGTACACCTCGATTTCCTAGTGTATCATATCATGGAATATTGTTGTTATTGCCCTCATGTAGGTTGCCCCAACATTTTTCAAACCGAATGGCATGACCCGATGGCAGTACGTTCCCCACGGCATGATGAATGTCGTCTTTTCTGCATCTTCCTCGTCCATTAAGATCTGATGATAACCGGCGTAACAATACATAAAAGAACTAATCTCATGTGTGGCATAATTGTCAATCAAGATATGGATGTTCGGCAACGGGAAATTGTCTTTTGGACTTGCCTTGTTGAGATCCTGATAGTCAACACACACCCTGGTCTTGCCATCTTTCTTCGGTACAGGCACAACATTGGCTAACTAGGTGGGATACCGGGTGACCCGAATGACTTTGGCATCGAACTACTTGGTGACCTCTTCCTTGATTTTTACATTCATATTCGTCTTGAATTTTCTCAACTTCTGCTTGACAGGAGGGAATGTCAGGTCCGTGGTAACTTGTGAACCACTAAATCAGTGCTTAGACCCGGCACGTCGTCATAGGAACATACAAAAACGTCTTTATATTCGAACAGTGCTTTAATGATCTCATCCCTGAGTTGGGGTTCCAGATGGACACTTATTTTGGTTTTACGGACATTTTCTTGGTCCCCTAGATTAACTATTTCTGTGTCATTCAAATTGGGTTTGGGCTTTTCCTCAAAATGACTTAGTTCCTTACTGATTTCTTCATAGGCCTCATCATCATCAAATTCCAACTCGTCATCACACTCAATTTCTTGTATTGTTATTTCAGAGTTAGATTGGCTTTTAAAACTGGGCCGAAGATTCCTCATGCCTGTCATGTCATTGATATCATCACAAAAAGAGCTGTACAAAAGAAGAAAACAAAAATAAAATTAGAAGAAATAAAGGAAAAGGAATAATTGCATTTCATTGAATATAAAGATAACAGGGTTTTAACACATCCAACTGGACGGAACATAATATCTAAATTACAGACCCTGGAATAATCCAGACAACTAAAAGAAAATCAAAACTCACTACCAAGACTCCCTCCGGATAGGAAGAGGAGTAGCTTCCCAGTTGTTGACTTTTGCACGTGGTCCCAGAAATTGCACATCTGCCTTGCTGGACCCTTCCCCATCCTGAACCATATTGACCTCGGCGAATAACCTTTCGAACCCATTCTCCAAATCTCCATCGGCTCCGATCAGTGGTCCAGGGACCCTTGACAACAGTTGCTTTCTGGTACCCGGCCTGACGAATGACCTAGACAGACGTGGGACTGGCTTTGGCAATGCCCATGCTTTCTTTTTCATTTTCCTAGCTCTTCTCACGTCTGCAACGGTAGATTTGAACCCCAGACCAAAAGTATCTAGATTCCTTGGAAGGGAGACTGGCTGCACAATACCTTGTAGAGATGTACCCAAGCCCTTGCCCGGTACGAAACCGTTTTTCAACATTTCGATGGCTACCATGACTGATGCTGCAGCCATCTTTGGAGTTGACACGCACTTTCCTTCCGAAATTTTCTCTACCGACACTGTGTCGGAAACCTAATAAACCTATGGTCCCTTGCCATAGACAATTACCATTGGGCACACATAAATTATCTTCGCCATGTACAACAATTTCTTGTCGATCCCATTCAAACTTGACCATTTGATGCAGAGTAGACGGGACTGCTTTGGCAGCATGGATCCAGGGTCATCCCAACAACAGATTGTATGAAACAGCCACATCGAGCACCTGGAATTCCATAGTAAATTCAACTGGCCCTATTGTGAGCTCAAGCACTATGTCCCCGACTGAATCCTTCCCTCCACCGTCGACTCCCCGAATGCAAATACTGTTCTTGTGAATCCTTTCATCCTCCACTTGAAAATTGTTCAATGTTGAGAGAGGACAAATGTTTGCACTAGATCCATTATCAACCAGCACCCAAGTAACCACATAATATTCGCATTTCACCATCAGATAGAGGGCTCTATTGTGCTCGGTACCCTCCATGGGTAACTCATCATCAGAAAAGGTGACTCGGTTTACCTCAAATATCTTGTTAGCTATCTTTTCCAAGTGGTTTACTGAGATTTTGTCAGGAATATGGGCTTCGCTCAAGATCTTCATCAAAGCTCGACGGTACTCGTCGGAATGGATTAGTAATGACAAGAGCAAGATCTGAGCAGGTGTTTTCCTCAACTGCTCCACAATGGAATAGTCCTATACTTTTATCTTTTTCAAAAATTCCTGTGCTTCTTCCTCGGACACAGCTTTCTTCACCGACACTGGATTGTCTTTGGAAGTTTTAGCTTTTCTCAACTCTTCGGGGGCAAAGCATCTCCCCGATTGAGTCAAACCATGGGTCTCACACACTTCTTCTCTAACCTCTTTCCCCTGGTAAGTTACTGTCACTCATTCATAATTCCATGGGACCGCCTTGTTGCTGATCACTGGAAGCTGAGTTATTGGTTTTATAATAATAGGCTCTGTGCGAGCACCCTTCACGACCACGACAGGTTTACTTGTAACCCCTGGTACCACCACTTTAGCTTTCTCTGGTTTCACTGCAACAGTACTTGACGACCCTTTCTCGGCTACCACAGCTGGCTTGTTGTCTACCTTTTTCCACTGGACCACTGATTTCCCACTGGTTACCTTTTCCTTTGAATTGGTTTTACTGGAGCGGATCATCATCACCGTCTATGAGGGTTTCTTAGCCTCCCCTCCCTTGTGTATCAACTCAATCATATGGGTCTCATGGTGAGCTGGTAGCAGATTCTGGTTGATGTTTGGTGTTTCTGGGGCCTGAACCTCGATCCGATGAGTATCAATGAGCTTTTGTACAACTGTTTTTAGCTTCCAACATTTTTCTATGTCATGGCCTAGGGCCCCTGAACAATACTCACAACTCACCGAGCGATCAAGATTTCTGGGAAGAGGATTCGACATTTTGGCCTCAATCGGATTCAACATACCCAACTGTCTAAGTCTGTGGAATAGGCTGGTATATGATTCTCCCAATGGAGTGAAAGTCTTCTGCTTCTGCAACCTTTCATTCTTAAAGGCTTGATTGGGTCGAAAACCTGTTCCAGGAGGGTTTTTGTAGGTTTTTGGGGGTGGATGGGTATTTTGTGGAGCTTGGTAGGGACTCTGTGGAGCTGGCGCACACCATTGCACGTGAGCGGGAGGTTGGGTATAGGTTTGTGCATGATAGACAGAAAAATAGGGATCTGGCGGTGGGTAGTAGTGTTGTGGTGGGCTATATGGAGTGTGGGGGTATGTTTGGGGATAGGGTCGAGGCTGGTTGTAGAATGGTGGAAGGTTCCTGGATCCACCCTAAGCTGCCGACTCGATCGTTGCAACATCCTCTTTCTTCTTCTTTCCGAGCACACCCCCAGTACCATTTTGAATGGCCTGAGTGGTTGCTTTGATTGCTGAATAACTCATAATCTTATTGGACTTGAGTCCCTCCTCAACCATGCCTCCCATTTTCACAACTTCATTAAAGGACTTGCCCACTGCTGACACCAGGTGACTAAAATAAGTGGGCTCCAAAGCCTGCAAGAAATAATCAACCATCTTGCTCTCTTTCATCGGGGGATCAACCCTCGCTGCTTGCTCTCTCCAACGGAACCCATATTCTTGGAAACTCTCACCGGGCTTCTTCTCAATCTTTGTCAGTGACAGACAGTTTGGGATGATTTCAAGATTATACTGGAAATGACAGGCGAAGGCTTGAGCCAAATCGTCCCATGTGTACCACCTGCTATGATCTTTTCTGGTGTACCATTCTAGCGCCGACCCACTCAAACTTTGGCTGAAATATGCCATCAGCAATTCGTCTCTTCCACCTGCTCCTCTCATCTTGCTACAAAATCCTCTTAAGTGTGCTATCGGGTCACCATGCCCATCGTATAGATCAAACTTGGGCATTTTGAACCTGCTGGCAACTGAACATCTGGGAACAGACACAAATTCTTATAGGCCACACTCACTTGGCCTCCCAACCCCTTCATATCTCAGAACGATTGCTCTAAGTTTTTGACATTTCTGATCATCTCTTCATGCTCGGGATTTTTGGGCGGTTTCTCAGTCTTTGCCGGGATATCAAGATGAGGAGTAAGGATATGGTTCTGGAACTTTGAAGGTGGGTTCAGGGGGATAGTACTGGTTGTCGTGAGTTTGAAACATGGGTTCACTAGAAGATCTATGTAATGTAGTAGGTGGGGGTGCCACGAAAATAGGTGTAATCGGTGGGGAAGGGTACGAGAATTGTTTGGGTGGTGGATCTTGAGAAGTATGGGAAGTGGTGCCTTGACATTGTTGGTAGAGGGGGAAGGCTGGAGATGAGTTCACAGTGGGAGGCTCCAGAGGCTGGGCTGATGGTAGGATATAAGCAGGATTGGCGGGATAAGCCGGTGGTGGATGCCCTATCGCCCAAGCTTGGTACATTTCAGCTATCTGCTGTTTCAGCTATCCATTTCTTGCCTTATTGCATTAACGTCCATTTCTTCCACCTCTTTCGACGGGTCGACAATACTTGTTTCCGGTTCCTGGTCAACCATATTCAGCTTGTCTTTCGATCGGGTGTTGTAGGAGTGAGTTGCCATAATGCCAGTCAACTAACCACCTGCCTGAACTTAATACATCAAACAAACAACCTTGTTAGCGATTAGGCTTTAACAGATTGGTAACCGCACATTGGGCATGAATGCACCTAAATAGTTAACCGTCTCTATTATGTATTTGATTGGTTGCATGCATTATCCCGGCCTTTTCCTTATTTTAATTGCAAACATCCCCCTTTCTTTTCTTTTCTTTCCTTTCCTTTCATTCCTGCCTCTGTTCTCTCTTTGTCTTTACTCTCTCTTTATTTCTTATTTTCTCTCTCTTTTGTTTTTCCGCTCTTTTCTTCTCTTTACTGTCTTTTATTTGGTTACGGTCGAATCCTACGGAGATTGCCTACGTATCATGACCCCGCATGAATCAGACCAAGCGTAGTTCTTGTAGATAAGTGCGAAATAAAACATTTTTGGGATTTTCAGTTTTTATAAAAACAGATTCTTCGATTACAAAGACTCAATACTAACAACTTCCAAAAGACTTACAGACTCTGATGCAAAGACAAACACAGACTCCGAAAATAAGCTATCACACTCCAAAGAAATACAGACTCAAAACAGAAAGAAAATACAAATCCAACATGACTTACAGACTCTGACAGAAAATGAAATACAGACTCAAACAGAAAATAACGAATACATAAATGCTCCTGGTGCCCGCGGGACATCATTCGGTCTCGCCACGGGCCTATGTGCAAGATCCCTTTGAAGTCGGTCCAAGTCATTCATTATTTGTTTAACAAAGGTCATCACTGCTGCAAAGAATGTAGTACGAGTCATATCCTCACAGATGTGGCACTTCATAACGATGTAGTCGGCGATGCTTCTAATTCTCTCTCTTATGACGCCATTTTCTTGTAACAACCGCCCAATCTGCTGGGCCCTGGCCTCCAAAGTTTGCTCTATTGCATAATTTTGTTCCTTAAGTTGATGCAAGTCTCTTTCTAACTGCGCCAATGCTGTGTAACAGTGTTCCCTTTCAACCTTGAAGTCTTTTGCCTGCTTGATCATTTTATTTTCTGTGGCGATGACCCTCTTCTTCAACCCTGCGACCTCATCGTCGTACCTTTCTCTCAACTGCTTAACCAGGCGTAACCGTTCGTCTGCGTTCTTAGCCAATTGTTTTTGAGCCTTGGCTAGTTCACTTTCTGCTTTGTTCAAATTGAAATTGTAGTCACTCACTTTCTGCCTCAGGTTAGCTATGAGCTTTTCATCTCTATCACTTCGGACTAGATTTTCTGCCGATACTTTCAATTTCTGAATTTGAGCTCGAAGGGCTTCATTTTCTTTGGCTAGCCTTTTCTTTTCTTCTTCTTCGTCCACTGCCACTTGCAAGCTATTCTCGAATTGCAGTTCTCTAACTTGCTTTTCCAATTTGCTTATGGTAGCCCTGTACTCGTTTTCTTTGCTCAGCCAATCCCATTGTACCTGAGCTCCGTCGGTGAATTGCTGGACATGGGGTCTCTTTGCGGGCCTATCAGGCTCATGTTGAACTCAGGATCTTTTACCATACCAAGCAATATAACTGGGCTCCACCTCTCCTCTGGATAGGTCTCGTACTTGCGTGTTAGTCCCTAAGAATCGGCACTGATGCCAAACCCGATGTACTTTTTCTTCTGGGAAGGCAACTTTTGGATCTAACTCAATGACTTGCTGACTCAAATCTTCATTGTGTGGGATGGTCTGGTACCGGCCCAACTGACGCAAGACTCTGTGCGAAGCATAAGGCTGGATACTCCACAGACACATCAACAGCAGAAAACACACCTCAGCCGACATATAGATTACTTCGTTGACCGAGAGCCATCCGAATGTCCATTCGATCTTATTTGCGGTCAAAGATCTCAAATGAGCATGCTATGCTTCCGTACCATCTGGAAACTCATAACCTTCTACTCGCTTTTTATGTTTTTCGATGCACTCGAGGCCAATCATACCGCAATTCAAGTATCCGGGACGGTGGCAAAGGTGTTCCTCCATCCATATTTGTAACAGCATATTGCACCCTTCAAAGAACTTTGCTCCTTCTCGATAACGAGTAAGAGCTCGGTAAATTTCTGCCAAGATCAACGGCACTATAGTCCCATTTTCCTTCTTCACCATAAAGTCAACTATCCCTACTAATCCCATCTCTATGTTCCCATCTTTTCTCGGGCAAACCAAAATTCCCAGGAACGCCACTATGAAAGTCAATCCTCTCCGAGCTTCCCACTTGTCTTGATTCCTAGCATGAGTAAGACCAGTATCTAGTGTTTCGAAGCCACGTGGATTCCCGTATCGTCGGTACAGAAAGTAGAAGGTACAAAATCCTTTGGCCAAATTTCCATCTCGGACATCCCGACTGATGCTTAACAGGTCCAAAAATTTGTGGGGGGTCACTGTTCTTGGTGCTACCGGGTATTAACTTCTGAGATTCCCTTCGAAACCGGCATAGCCTGCTATCTCTTCTAGCGTAGGAGTTAACTCGAAATCCGCAAAGTGGAACACATTATGTGCTAGGTCCCAAAACGGTATTAAGGCCTCCATCACGTCTTTTCTGGGCTTGACCTTCAAATGCCCAATAAGACCGTCTAGTGCTTTTGTCGCAATTTTTCTGCTGTCATCCCCCAAATCATTCCACCACATATGTAGCTCCAAAGGGATCTCTTCACGGACTGAGAAAGGTTCATTTTGATTTGTGCTCATCCTGCACATTTATTAAGGTGATTTTAGTTTAAAAGAAAACCATGACTCGTTTTGACTTAAGAGAAATGACCACTTCCAAAATTTCCATAAAACATCCGACCTTACCAACACGGCCTTTCAGCACTTCAAAAACGAAGATTTTAAGGCTGTGTCAACTAACCGGCCAAAACCTTTGAAAGTGACAAGAGTGGTTGTTCTTGCAAAAACATCCTTCTGGTGCCTTTTGTAGGGACATTCGACTATTTCTAACAAGAATGGCATCACCCTAATTATTTTCAAATCAAAGTAAAATTTTTGGGCTTTTGGGCTATTTTTGTAAAAAGGAAGTTGGACCCAATGGGGGTTGCCTACGTATCTCACGCCCTGTGAGAATCAAACTGGCGTAGTTCGGGCAAAACAAACTATTTTTGAAAACAAGAGTCTCTCTTTTTTATTTCCTTGGCAAATAAAACTATTTTTGAAAATAAAACAAACTATTTTGAAAACAAAACCTCTTTCTCTTTTTTTTATGTCCTCGAAAATTCGGCAGAGTTTCGACACTATTTGGACATTGGTTTTTTTTTGAACATGCGATTAACTCTTTTTAGCCCTCATACTGCTATTTCTTTTCCCAAATTCTCTGCTTTTATTCAAAAATCGGTCAGCACGCAAATCCGAAGCAAATAAATGCACAAGTAACAAGTAAGATGCATCAGGATGGTCTTTTGTTTCGGGTGCACCTGTCCTAGACAAACCCAACCCCTGTGTTGTGTCTCCAAAGTCAAAATGCACATGATGCAAACAAACGTTCCTACTAGGGATCCGGCATGAAGCTGCGTTTTTCTAGGTTTAAGTCCTGGGGTTTTGGTCTAGACTTGGGGTACCCGAGCGGACAACTGGGGCCGAACAGGGGGCGACGTACCGGGATTACAGAAGCTTCACCGGCTTTGCAACTTGTCCGAACCTCGTTCTTAATTTGGAATATGACTCTAACAAAAAAGAAGTCACACAAAGTGCACACTTCTTCATGATTTATAAGACTTAGAGAGAAGAGGGATTTCACAATAGTTTATATACAGTTCATGGAATATCAAAGCGGTAAAAGCAATCAATCAACACATTAGGCCTAAATCATGTAACAAAATCAGATAATGGATAAAGCCAACCATAACAATTATTCTAAGCTGGAATTCTTAAACCCTGAACCAGAGATTCTGGGTTCGATCCCCAGCAGAGTCGCCAGAGCTGTCACACCTCCTTTTTACCTTACACCCCCGGAAAGGTATAAATAAAGGAGTTTTTCCAATTAAAGGATAATCGAAACGAGATTTATTTAAAAGATTCAGAGTCGCCACTTGGGAGATTTATGGTGTCCCAAGTCACCGGTTGAATCCCGAATCGAGGAAAATATTGACTCTGTTTAACAGTCCACGATCCAGAAATCCGGGTAAGGAATTCTGTTAACCCGGGAGAAGGTGTTAGGCATTCCCGAGTTCCGTGGTTCTAGCACGGTCGCTTAACTGTTATATTCGGCTTGATTATCCAATTTAGACAATTATGAACCTATGTGCAAATTTAACCTTTTGACCGCTTTTATTTAATTTTTAAAGAAGATTGAACGTCGTTTAAAACATATCTTTGGATCGCGCCACATGAAATGCACCCGCAATCCTAAGCATATTTTATTCAATGTTTTGGGATTTGATTTGGGTCACATGAAATGCACACCCGAGTTTAAGAAGGTAATATTATTAAACTAACGAGCCTAAAGTAATTACGAATTTGCAACTTTGCGAGGGCCATGAAAATTCGCTAAATGGCGTGCCTCGAATTCTAAGGATCAAAACGGAGTGGGTTAAAACAAGGGCCATGCACTTGAGATTTTATTCGGCATGGCACACCTCGTTCCCAATTCTTAAAGGAAGTTCGAAATTGAGCTTTTAAAGGCGATAAGTTATACATTTGACTAGTCGGGCGTGCCTCAACCCCCTTTTAAAAGGTCTAATTAGTTAACTAAAGGTCTAAGGTAATTTGAATTCCATCTAAGCAAACAAACGACTTAACGAAATGCAACGTCTCATTAATATATAACCCAACCAACTACAGGCCCAAATCGATAACAGGCCCGAATCACAAAATACAATGGAAGTCTGGAATGAAATTTGTAGCGCGTCGAAGGCATGAGGCCAACGTTAAAGACCCAATTGCAAGCTCCAACGCCAGATCATACACAAGAACTCAGCACTGTACATATTTTTATTGAATACCAATCAGCTAAAACTTTGTTGAGCAGTGATTAAACCAACATCTCTTCTTCCTTAATTATTCAAACATAGAGCAACTAAAATTATAATTCCAATTATGTCTGCACCTCAGGCCCATATCTGCCTTGGACTCACAAGGCCATCTCGCAAGAAAAATGAGCTTTGGGCTCAAACGAGCCCAAGCCAGATTTCAAGGTAACCTGCAGGGAGCTTTAAGACTCGATATTGAGTCTCCTCAGCAGCAAATAATGTGTGTCTAATAAACAGGCCCCAATCTACAAGTGTATAGCTAAACTAAAAAAAACTAAACATCATGCATTCAATCCAACAACACTGGTCTCAACAGACCCAAAATAGACCTGAAATGCACTTGATACTACTAAAATTTCTTTGCAATAATTCTCTACTGCTCCTACACATGATCAAGAACCTTCAAACATTTAAGCTAAGCGAGTGAAAGGGAAACATTTATACAACACCATAAAAAACCTAAAAGGTAATGACTATAAACTAAATAACTTATGTGAGTCTAGGAGGACTATGAAGACAACATATAATAAACATCAAAACTGGTAAAGTAACAGGGAAAGGACAACAATCAATTTCTTCAACTCAAACTACATAATTCAAGCACAATTGCCATAAAAAGCTCCATTTCCGTTCAAGGCTTGAAGGAAATACCTAGAAGTTGAAAAGCAAAACAGAGAAATGAACAATCAGTAATGGAATCAGTAGCAGGAACATGAATCAACAACAAAATCAGCCCAAAAATGATTGAGAAAAGACCATTTTAGCCCAGTTTTGAACCCACAATGATATCACATAAAGTTCAGAACCAAAATCCACCCAAGAGTGAACCAAACACTTGTATACCAAACATATTCAACTTTTTTTTAACCTTCAGTTGCTCAGAACTTGTCACAGAATGAGTACCACCAGAATTTCCCAAGGATTTTCAATGGAACAGTATTTTTGTATTTTTTAGCCGTCTCTGATTTTTGATTTTTAGCCCTTCTTTTTTCTGCCTTGAATGGTAAGTCTTGATGCCTTTATAGGCAAGGTATTAGGTCAGCCTATTCTAGAATCAGATTTACAAATGAAACCTTTTTTTTTATTCTAGTTTTAACTTAGGCCCTTATTCAATTTTGATTTTGCTCAGATAACCTCGTTCACATATCAGAATTACAGAATACCCCCTTCCCCCAGCTTCCTAGAAGCTTCCTATTCTGTTATACAAAGATTCCCTCAACCAATTACCCCAAATTACCCCTTAGACCTCTGATATTTACTTCAGAAATCCAAACGGGTCAAATTGACCCAAGGATATGGACCAAATTAAACGGGCTACATTTGTGAGACAAGTCAACAACAGACCAAAGCCCAATTCGTACATTAACAACCCTAAACTCTATGAGCTTCTGAGAGACAGACCCATCCAAGTACTAGAACAATTTTTAAAACTAAAACCCTAAACTAAATTACTACTATCTGACACAAAATAGAGGTAATTAACTGAATTGCTAGACTAATTAAGAAAGGACCCTGAACTAATCATGCATGCATGACAAAACCCAGAAGCGGAGATGAAGCAGAAACAAAGAACAACAAAGATAAACAATTAAACAAAACGGACAAAGAAGATACCTAAACACCAACCAAATGCCGATTCAACAAACTTTGCAGGGCTTTTCAAATTTCTGACCGAAATAGCCCTTAATCATGTATTTTCATGTGAAAATACACGAATAAAGTCTGTTGCGGTCTGAAACCTTCAGCACACCCCAAGATTTGAGAAGTTCTGGGCAGATTCGAAGGAAATGAGTCCGAGATTTAGAAAAAGGGGAGTGGGGTGGTTATAGGGTATGATTTTGGGTAGGATCGGGGTAGACGCCGCCACCAGAGGCCGGGGATTTGGGGGCGGCTCAGCTAGGGTTTTCTTTCAAAACCAGATTCGATCCGTTTTGGGTTGATTCGAGGGCGGGGATTTGTAGATTCGGAAAGAGGAGAAGGAGGGGGATGTTTGGTGTAAGTTTGGTGGCGATTCACTGTGGCGCCGCCGAGGGAAGGCGGTGGAGTTTTGAGGCGCCTCATCTAGGGTTAGGTCTGGGTGTGCTGGTGGGGTGCTGAGCAGAAGGGTTTTGAGGGGGGGAGGATGGACAGATTTGGACATATAAATACTCCCTAAGCTTTAGTTCCGAGCCATTCGATCAAGTGGAGATCAACGGCTCAGATTGACACTGGTCGAAACGACATCGTTTCGCTTGAAGGGGAATCCAGACCGGGTAGAGGCGGGTTTGGGCTGGAATTGTACAGGTCTGGGGGGGGGGCAATTGGGCTGAAGGAGACTTAATTAAATGGCCCAAATCCGAATTTCCCTTTGTTTTTGAATCTTTTCTCTTTTTCAATTTCCTAATTTCTTTTCTTTTCAAAATTAGAAATAAAACCTAAATTAATTATTAAAACTAATATTATCCCATCTAATTAAACTAATTAAACTCTAAAAATAATTACCATAACTAATTAAATACCAAATTAAATAAAGCTAACAAAATTCGAGAAATTAAAATTAAAGTGCAAAAATGAACTATTTTTGTGATTTTTCCATTTTTATAAAACACTAAATTACTAATTATTTCAAAAATGAAAAAAATTAAATCCTACATGCAAATGCAGCATATTTTGTATTTTTCATTAATTAACAAACGAAATGCACAGACAAGAATGCAAATAATTAACAGCAAATGCCACAAAATCCACAAAATTGCAAATAATGAAACGAAATTACTTTGTTTTGAATTTATGGGAGTATTTCATGTAGGGAAAAAATCACGTTCTCACACCATTCATGAATGGGGAATGGACATCGTCGGTCCTTTGTCGACGGTACTAGGTAAGTCTAGATTTATTCTGTTTATGACCGATTACATTTCAAAATGGGTGGAAGCACAGGCCTTCGAGAAAATAAGAGAGAAGGAAGTCATCAATTTTATATGGGATCACATCATATGCCGGTTCAGAATCCCATCCGAAATAACATGCGATAATGGGAGGCGGTTCATCGGGAACAAGGTAACACAGTTCCTTGAAGACAACAAAATCAAGAGAATCCTGTCAACGCCTTACCATCCATGTGCAAACGGCCAGGCCGAATCTACGAATAAAACCATCATCCAAAACTTGAAAAAGAAACTGGAGAGCGCCAAGGGAAAATGGAGAGAAATGCTGCCCGAGGTGCTGTGGGCATATCGAACCACTTCAAAATCGAGCACCAGGGAAACACCTTTCTCTCTAGTGTATAACGCCGAAGCATTGATACTAGTGAAAGTCGAGGAACCAAGCGCCAGATTCTAGCACACTAATGAGGGCTCGAACAATGAGGCCATGCCAATGGCCCTTGAGCTGCTCGATGAAAGATGGGAAGCCTCACTGATTCAGATGGCTGCCCAGAAGCAGAGAATCGAAAGATACTACAACAAGAGAACAAATCTCCGATATTTCGGGATCGAGAACTTGGTCCTAAGGAAGGTTACCCTCAACACCTGAAACCTTAATGAAGGGAAGCTGGGCCAGAATTAGGAAGGGCCATACCGTGTCCTTGGGATAGTCGGAAAAGGATCCTATAAGCTTGGCACTATGGAGGGCGAACAACTTCCGAGCAATTGGAATGTATCGATGCTTAAGCGGTATTACTGTTAGGGCATCCGATCGCAAAATCCCACAAAGTTCCTTGAGCAAACGTCACACTCTTTTCCTTCGACCGAGTTTTTTACCCCGAAACGGGTTTTTACCGGCAAGGTTTTTAATGAGGCAACGTCCATGCACTTCATGAGAAGGATTCAATGAGCCTACCGGGCTTTCTTTACAATCAGCCCCGTCCCGGGAAATAACAAACGAGGTTTCAATAGGAAATGATGTACCGGGCCAAATGGTCGGACGAACCGTGTCTACATGAGTCGGGCTTATGGCAACCCAACGGATGTATTCACGTCAAGAAATCAAAGAACATCTTTCACCGAAAGCATCTCGTACTCCATAAGAAAGTTCAGCATGCCCACGGCAGGGGTCCCTCCACCGAGTACATCCCGAAATACTCGGAGACTTAGCGTTAAGAATTTGGCACCCACACGACCTCAGGGTTGAGACTCCAGGCTCATAAGGCCCCAATGAGGCAATTACGAACTCATGAGTAACGTTCTTTGGGCCTAAGCAAACTCGATGACTCAGAGACTATCGTCAATCTCCATACACTGGAAAACCCGAGGCTGTAAGATCCCGAGCGGGCAGACTCGGTCTAGCCAGATCTATTTACATATCAACAAAAACTGTAAGACCTCAATAGGCATGACAAACTATAAGACATCAATAGGCATGACAAACTGTAAGACCTCAATAGGTATGACAAATTGTAAGACCTCAACAGGCATGAAAACTTTTGTAAGACCTTACTACAGGCATAAAATTCAATCCCAAAGTTTAGGCTATATGTCGCATTTGTAAGACTCCCGAAAGGGCATACCCTCGATGTAGACGCCTAAACTATCACTCATGATCAAAAATGGCTCCGGCCAAACACATATGACTACGGTCAAAATGGTTGCACTAGCCAAATTAACGCGACTCGGGGACGCCCGACCGTCGCTAAAAAAATCACAGGCCATTACTTTTAATCTACTTCGAAAAGAACCGGTTAAAATAGGCTACCCTCAATAGGTAAATGCGCTTCGACCATGTCAGCTCCAAATCACAAGGCTTCGAGCTACTCAGCCTACGAGCTAAACCTTCCAAGGTGCTCGAATATCGCCGCTAACGACTTGAAATCAAGGTTCTTCCCAAACCAACAACGGGTCAGGAAAAATCATTTCAAAAGTCCTTAACGGGAGGAAAACAAAGCCTACATATGCCCACGAGAAAAGCATAAGAGCGATTGTCACCAGCCATATGAGCCTCAAGGCCACACACTAAAAGGTCTCAACGACCAAAAATGTAAGAGCCATTGTTGCCAGCTGAAAAATTGAAAACTTGAGGATTAAAATGAGCTCGAGTCATAACCCGATTCGGAGACCGGATCCAAAATAGTTAACTATACATGCCTAAGGGCATAGCGTAAGAGCCACCGTCACCAACTTCACGAGCCTCAGGGCCACATACCTAAATGGTCGCTTCGACCCAAGGCATATAAAAGCCATTTTCATCCGCTCATGCAGGAACAAAAGATTGAAGGTCGAGTAGGCTCGAGTCAAAACCCAACTCGAAGACTCAACACAAAACAGTTGAGCAAAAGTGTAAGAGCTCTAACGGCAGTTTACATTAAAGGTCGCATCGACCAGGCACGTGAAAACTCCCGAGCCGGCCTAAACAAGCCATAGTGCCATATCGCGGGTCTAAGGGTTTTCACCAATTCTTGCTGAATTCAGGGCAGAAAGGGAAACAAAGCCACAGGATTCACTTTATCCATATGCCAAAATGAAAGTACTATATACAAACAAGAAGATCGACAGGAAAAAACAACAAAGATCCTAATCTATTGCCGAACCGACATCCTCAATGGCTCCCCAAGGCACTCAGACAAATACGAGTCCTCCGATGGCCCCTTCTCAACGACATCCTCTCTTTCTGGGAATTCACCCCTATTTTTAACATCACTCGAGTTGCCTTCCAATGCGCCCCCAATGGTCTGCTTTCGGGAATCCGGCCAGACATGATCCACAGCTCGAGGCAAAATCACGCTAGCTCCCTAAAACGTCCTCTCAGCGCAAGAATCTACAACGACCACCGCCCCTCCGTGCGAAGATACAAGTGCCTCGGCCTCAGCTTTGATCCGAAACAACACGGCCACCAGTTCAGAATGGAGGCCCTTGTACTTGTCACTATCCTCCTTCGCGTCCTGAAGCTGACGCTCGACCAAGGTAACCTTCCCCTGAAGGTTGTCCCTTTCGGAAGCTATCTCGCTCACGTGCTGAATAGGCTCGGAGATTTCAGCATCTCTGGCCCGGAGCTCCCCTCTTAGCAAGGCGTTCTCCTTCTCAAACTACACAAATTAAGGCTAGAGAAGTTAAAAGTGGTAGAATCTCACAAGGGCTCAAATGATAGTAAAAACAGGGGATGAATAACCTGCTCGGTAAAATAGGCTTTCTCGTATTTGCAGCGGCTCACCTCATCCTGATACTGGGTGAGAGCCTGGTTGTAAAACACTTTAGCCTGAAACCATATAAAGAGACAAGTTAGGAGAACGAAGACCAGAACAACCCAGAACGACAGACAAGGTTAACAAAAGTTACCCGCTCGCAAAGTCTGCCCATCTCGCCGAAAATGAATGAAGTATCAACCTCCGAACTACCCTCGAAAATGGTCGCCGACCTCTCGAGTGCATCTCCGCCTTTGATTAGTGCTCCTGCCTTAGAAGGCTCCCCGCGAGGAACGTCTTGCACTTTATGGAACCGAAGGATCTCTCCCCGGGGAGAATCGACAACAATCAATGGGTTAAAAGGATCAACCAAAATCTCTGTCATTTGTTCACCCTGGATCCCAAATCGAGGTCCTTCCGAACTGCCTGCCAAGGGTGTCCTAGCTCGAGAAGAATTCCGGCCACTTGCCAACTCAGGGGTAGTGCTCGATACTCCATCCATTGCTTCACCGCCATGAAGGTGGGCCACGACAACATTAGATTCCGGTCCGGGAACATCCATCCCCACGACCCAAGGATCAACCAAGTCTATACGCTCTTCGGGGGAATTGAGAAGCTGCTTTCTCCCTCACCTTCAACTCGAGGGTTTCCCATCGCCTTAGTGGTTAGAACTGCTGGGTAAACCTTGGAATCTTCCACCTTGACCTCTTGGGATCCGGAGGCCCAATAGGTAGACTCCCCTGCCTTTTCTTCTCCTCGCCAAGCACCAGAGTGTCCCCTCCAACGGACGACGCCTCTCTCGTCAAAGGAATTTCCCCCATACCTACATAAATGCAGGGGTTAAATGCGAAGGATGAAGAAAGCTACTAATAACAAACTATGTCAAAATATGCGGATGCAACAAGGCTTGAGGCTCACCATGGTCTTTGGCTTCCCATTGAGCTCGGGACAAATCTCGCCGCGCTCGTTCGGTATACGGGCAAATCGAGTCAAGCGACCAACCCAACCCTGGAGATCCGACACCGTACCAGGGTATATCGTTACGATTGAAAAGGCAAGAAAAACAAAGTTAGATGCGTGGGGAGATATCGTCAAAAAGGAGCAAAGACATCACATTTACTTATGCCCAGCGTTCCACTTCTCAGGGAATGGCATCTTTTCCACTGGAATCAGGTCAGACGTCCTCACTCAAACAAATCGGCTTACCCGTCCCTCGTCCCCAAACTCCTCGGTACAGACAAAAAGGTATCTCAGGGCTCGGCAGTGAAGCTTGATTAAACCCCCACGAAGAAAACGGGGACTATACATCCAAATCAAATGGTTGAGGGTGAAGGGCATTTCCTCTATCATGTTCGAGCATTGCCTGATCATATAAACCACGCGCTAGAACGAATGATGAATTTGGCCCAGAGTTACTTGATAACTCCGGCAGAAGTCGAGAATCACGGTGTCGATCGGGGGCGAGGATGGCCCCACTGGCCCCAAGGTAAATGGGTAGGTATACACACTCAGAAAGTCAGCTCTATGGACCATAATATCTTCCACTCAGAAAGCAGAAGTGGAAATCACGAGGACGCATTCCTCAACGCGAGGGGAAGTGGCCACTTCGCCTTGAGAGAAAAACGAAGAGGATGAGCCCACAACCTCCTGGGAAGTAGAAGTGGAAATTTTCGCCATCCTGGGAGAATCTGAAGGAAGAAAAAAGAGTTACTTTCCTGAACGGGGGGCAAGAACGAGGGAAAAATAGACCTTATTAAGGGTTCTTTGGCACGAGATGGGGTCTAGAAAGAAAAAAAGAGAGTATTTATAAAAGAACCATGTGTACATTGAAGGAAGCCAACCGCCGCAGTCAATGCAGAAACCTACAGGAACAGCGCGCATGGTGCGTCTTAACACCTCATAGCTGTTTACAAGAACATCGAAAGAAACATGAGTCCAGGATCGTTTCTTATCGTTTCTTATCGTTTCTTTCCGTTTTCACACTAAGAAACGGGGAGACTATCTATATACGGCGAATCCAAGGGCCCGATTTCCCCGTCATAAGGTCATCTCGCTGTCATGCTCCTCGAAGCTCGAAGCCAAGGTCGAGACTCACCCTCGGGGGTCGTCAAGTACCGGTCCGGAGGCATTGCATTCCGATGACTGTAGCAGGCTATAGCAGGCAAGATGGGAGTTCCCAAG
This sequence comes from Nicotiana tabacum, assembly GCF_000715075.1. Classification (NCBI taxonomy): domain Eukaryota; kingdom Viridiplantae; phylum Streptophyta; class Magnoliopsida; order Solanales; family Solanaceae; genus Nicotiana; species Nicotiana tabacum. The sequence goes on from NC_134101.1 coordinate 207,502,770, forward strand.
GCACATGGCTTAATCTGACAAGGGTGACCTATCCGGGGCATATCTCAAGATGTCATGTCAGCCGTCCTATCTCTATGTCTTTATAGTTAACACATTTTGTACTATAACGGGATTCCCCTCCTATATAAAAGGGATCCCAATCACTTTATAAAGCCTGAATGCTGTTGCTCCAACTATTATACACAAGATCAATAATATCTCTCTCTCTCTTTTCTCTCTAACCCATTTGCCCGAGGCTACTCTTTGCATTTATTGCTTTCATACTTATTCTCCACTTATTGCTTGGTATTAGCCATAAAGAGCTTTCTTTAATTATATTCTAATTGTTATCCCTTTCCCGGTTACCCCCGATAGCTCGAGCTCGAGCCGGGTATCGACCCTAAGGCCCTTCATCGACCAATCCGAAGCCCCCGCAGTAGGCCCTTCGGTTTGATTACAGCCCCGTTTAGCTTGTATCTCATCGTTAAACTTCATACTCCTAGCATCAACTGCTTTAACAACTAGCAGAAAAATAGATAACGTATTTTTAGAGTCCCATTTACCAATTTAATTGTCGTTATCATTTTCACGGTAAATAATGATATATACTACCATTGAGGCATGAAATAAGGTATGAAATAAGTCATGAAATATGCTATTTATGTTTTCTCTCTTAGACTGTTGGACATACATATTTTTAAGGTGATTACCCTTATTGTATTCATGAATACTCGGCATGAATACATGTGAATACATGTGTGTCCAACTGGACTGCCCTGATTTTAGGCATTTTTTGCTGCTGTATTCATAAATACAACAGTACGAATGCATGTGAATACATGCGCGTACAGTTGGACTGCCCTGATTTTAGATGCTTTTAGCTATTGTATTCATGAAAACATATGAATACATGCACGTACAACTGGACTACCCTGATTTTTAGGAGCTTTTTGCTACTGTATTCATGAATACAGTAGTGCCAATATAGCAAATACACTACCGTAACAACTGAATAGTAACTATAGGAAGTAATTATGTATTGGTAGCTATAGAAAGTTAATAGCCACTAAAAAATAGTGGTTTCTGAAAATTCCTCTAAATTAAATGCTTGCTAATAAAAAATAATATAGTTTACGTATCAGATACACGAAAATTAGTTGAGATATTGCTCTATAAATTTATGGGTTGTCATTATTCGGAATTATTTAAAACTTTGAATTGACGTGGTTAAAATTCATGAGAAACAAACCAAAATTGTAAACTACTAAGGTCGACCACAGATGTAATGATCCAGCCAATCGTTTCAAGAGTTGTAGCCACGTTCTTCTATTTACTGCTCCTTATGTGCTTTACAGTTGTTATTTGACTTACCGGGTTAGTTGGTTCGGGTCAGAAGGATTTTGGAATGAATTGAGAGACTTATAGTCTTATAATGGAAAGTTTAAGTTGGAAAAGTTGACTGAATGTTGACTTATGTATAAACGACCCCGAAATTGATTTTTGATGATTCTGTTGGCTCCATTAGATGACTTTGGACTTAGGAGCGTGTTCAGATCGTGCTTTTAAAGTTCGTAGTAGAATTACGCTTGAAATGACGAACGTTGGAATTTTGCGAAGTTTGACCGAGAGTGAACTTTTTGATATCGGGGCCGAATTGTATTTTCAAAAGTTAGAATAGGTTCGTGATATCATTTGTGACTTGTGTACAAAATTTAAGGTCAATCGGACATGATTTGATAGGTTTCAGCATTGTTAGTAGAATTTGGAAATTTCAAAGTTCATTAGGCTTGAATCTATGTGCGAATCATATTTTTGATGTTGTTTGATGTGGTTTGAGGATTCGACTACGTTCGTATGATGTTTTGGGACTTGATAGTATATTTGGTTGAGGTCCAGGGGCCTCGGGGTCGATTTCGGGTGGTTAACGGACTTGGAAGTTAAGTTGAGAAGCAGTTGAAGTTTTTGTTATTGCTGGTGTAATCACACCTATGGAGTGAGCACCATAGGTGCGAGGTCACATATGCGAACATGTTTGCGCAGAAGCGAGTATTTGGGCGCAGATGCATGGGTAGCCGCAGAAGCGGTTTGACTGGGCAGAACCTATATAAGCGAGGGTTCCGAGATTTTTCACCATTTCTAACATTTTGAGCTCGGATTTTAAGATTCCTCTATCGATTATATTGGAACTCTACAAAGTAAACTAATATGAAGCACTATAAAGATATGCAAGAACACGTTAATCGACTAGTCTTTAGGAAAAACGTCACTCGAATATTTTCCTAGTTTGGATTAATCGACAATTCAAAACCTTTATCTGAAATCAGAAAAATTTATCTGAAATCAATTCAAAAAAAAGGTTCAAAGCTCTTTCGATTTAAAAAAAAATTCTCTTTCGATTAAATAAACCTTTATCTGAAATCAATTCAAAGCTTCATAAATGAATTCATGCAATTACAATATCCGTCAAACTCCAAGGTAAACTACTCCATAGATATGTATCTAAGAAAGGTTCAAAGACATAGACAATATCAAAATTTATGATTCGATATAAGCTCCCTTTTTACACCGATGGTTGGTTGAATTCTTGATGAAATCGTGTGTCTTCTTGCCTTAGTCTCTTCCCAATTCACCTGTCAAAAGTCCCTTCAAAGTATGTTTTGGGCATATTTATACCATGTAGGAACGAACCCAGATCAAAATACACTCTTTGAGCCGAAGTGAAAAAATTGTGCGGGAAATTATAATGGCGTACCGGCCCACGCGTCGTGCCGCCCCACGTGCCGTGCTTGCTGCATTTATCATAGGGCATTTTTCTTGTCAGGAGGCTATATTACACTGTTGCGTCACCCATGCGGTACCCCTCACGATGCAGTAGTGCAATTTTATTCGCTTTAGAATTTTTTTAATTTTTAATATCCAGACTTGGTCCTCGAACCACTAACATGGTTCCGGTTTAATTCTTTGGGTTTCTGTTCAGACTTTGAAGTTCCAACTCATCCGTTTTAGCTCTATATTCGCTTTTTAACTCAAAATCACATCATATAAAAATATAACACACATAGTAAGTATCAAGTACTAACAATTAGGCCCAAACACAATTAAAGTTCAATAATTAGGATGCGAAATGTAACTAAAAATAAGAATTCCTTGCCTACCATCAATTTATCGCCACAAGATTGACACGATTCAATGTACAAGGATCAATAATCTAATTTTTCATTTAGACAATGACTTTTTTTAAGATAAAACTTATATATTCAAATTTTTACATAAAAATATTAAATATTATAATCTATTTTCTAGTTTAAAATTTTATAAAAAGTAATCAAAATTTTATTTAACTCTCAGATAGTACGTGCCACCTTAAATAGAACAGAGAATACATTTTGATTTAAAAAGTTAAATAATATTTGTTTACCGTGAAAATGGTAATAACAATTTAATTTGATTTTGTGATTCTAAAAATACTTGATCTATTTTTATGCTAGTTGTTAGGTGATGGGTGCTAAGTAAATGACTAGAAAGCAAGATTAAAGTTTAGAGACGATGTGATGATCGGACGGAGCGGTTGGGGGTCGGGGCCTCTAGCTGCCGTATATGAGGCCTGGAGGTCGGGTCTGGAGTTCGGCTTAAGGCAACCGTGGGAGGACTAATAGTTACGAGAGCTAAAATGATGGCTCTTTATGATCAATGATAAGCAATAAATAGAACACAATGAATGTGAGCAATAAATGGAAGCAATGAGATCAAGAGAATATATTAGAGAGCAGAGAGAATGTTCTTGTGTATTTAGTATTGAGCAACAAGTGACTACAAAATGACAAGGATCCCCTTTATATATGAGGGGGAATCCTATCATAGTACAAATGCATTAATTAAAAAGATATGGAGATGGTACAGCTAGTTAATGCCTTGATTCGTTTTTGGACTAGCCCATTAGACTTTGTCAGCCCTACTTATGCGCCTTGGGAACTCCCCACTTTCTCTCCGTAACTATTGGTCTGTATTGCCCCGAGGTCAGGCGTCGATGGCCCTCGAGGGATGAAACTCGAATGTAGTCTCGAGCCTTCGAGACGTGCTTACGAGGCGTTGTAACGACGGAAAATTGGACCCTCTAATTTTACCGTATATAGATAGTCCCCGCGTTTCTTAGAGTAGAACGATAAATAAACGACCTTGATATCCATCTCTTCGAACTTCCCGCGATGATGTTATACTGATGATGTCATACTTATGACATAAGCCCTTGGGACGACTGAGGTGTCCCGTCAATCCATATTTCCAGAATTATTCAATGCAATGCCGACTCTTATTCTTCAAAACGATAATATTGTCGCTGGTCCAGTTCTCAAAAATGTATTGATTGCGTCTGCCGATACAACTTTCAAGACATTGATGGCGCCATTGGTTATGTTTTTCAAAGAGTATTGATTGTGCCTGTTGGTTACGCTACCCTTTCTCTATAAATGGGAGCTTTCTGGAACCAATTCTTTATTCAAGTGTTCTTAGATAGCCTTTCATCCCTTTCTTCTCTTCATCCTCACCCATCGTTATTTCCCATGTTTGGGGACCGCATCCTTAAGGTTACATGGTGGCGTTCTCATCAGTCGCGCCATGGCCTTTTTCCAGGGCTTTCCTTTACTGAGCGAGATTGCACCAACTTCTTGTTGGTGTTGTTGTTACTGCTATCGTCGTTGGCTCGAGGCGATGAGATAGGGGGGCCGATTTCTTCTGACTCAGGAAAATGTTTGGACTCTACATCGCTTCTCAGGAGGGTGTTCGGACTTTACACCGCTGATCACCTCCCTACCCCGGCCTGGTGTGGCACTTCATCCCTTATGCTTTCCGTGGGGTAAAGTGGCACTACCGGTCGCCGAATTGCATGGAACAATGTCCCAAGAAGTGGACTCGAAGTAGCCGTGCAAGTAAGGCCGACAATTGTTGAGCCTTCCTCCGCATCACTTTCCTCTTCTTCATCTTCTCCCTTGAAGATGCTATTTTAGAAGACCGAGATGAGACCCCCGAGGAGGTGGCGCTCAAAGATACTGCTGCCGAGGATGTACCACCGAGAGTAGATTAGGCTCTTGGATTTTACTATATGTATGCTTTTTTGCTTCTTTGTTTCTGTATAAGGACCCCTCATGGGCTTTTGTAATCATATGTAAGGATCCTTCATGGGCTTTTGTGAAATATGCTTATGAATATAAAGATGTTTCTTCAATTTGTCTCTGATTTATGCTATATTTCTTTTTATATGCATTTGTGGAGAATCTGACTGCATGACTTCACCGATTGGTGCGAATATCGAGCCCAGGTGCAAGTATTTCTTCTAGCTCTTAATTGATTAACACGATTCCCCGTAGAACCCCTTACCATTCCTTGGACTGAGCTCGGATTGGATTGATAAACTCGGGTCGTCGGGATCCCCGACTTTGAGTCGAATGAGAGTAGGGCTTCAAACTTTTAGTACGAGACTTAGTCTCTAGGCTTTCGGGAGCAGTCCCCGAGTGGGGGTTCGCTCAAGTTCGGGCTACCTGGAAACTTATTTTGAACTCAGTGTAGATAACCTTAAGGCAATGCGGATATATTTCGGACGAGGGCTTACCCGGGTTTAGATGGTACCTCAAGGCCAAGCCCATATGATTAGGTTTTTAGCGCTTATCTTCTTTTTGAGAGAAGCCCCCGAGATCGGGTACCATCTCGAGTCTCGCAATTGCATTAATGACCCCTTAGAGCATATCTTCTTCTTGGTGGAGGTCCTCGAGATCGGGTACGATCTCGGGACGTATAGTGATGTCATTGGCTTCCTGGAGCCTGTTTTCTTTTTGATGGAGGTCCTCGAGATCGGGTACTATCTCAGGACTTGTAATGATGCCAATGGCTTCCTGGAGCCTATCTTCCTTTTGATGGAGGTCCTCGAGATCAGGTACCATCTCGGGACGTATAGTGATGTCATTAGCTTCCTGGAGCCTGTTTTCTTTTTGATAGAGGTCCTCGAGATCGGGTACAATCTCGAGGCCTATAATGATATTGATGGCTTCTTAGAGCCTTTATTCTTTTTGATGAAGATCCTCTAGATCGGGTACCATCTCGAGGCTCATCCGAGTACTGACTGTCGATATTATCCCTGCGGAGTTTCTGCCATTTCCTGAGGAATGGAATTTTACACGTAAGTGGTATCTTCATACCTTTATAGTTTTTTTAATTATGGTGAAGGTGAGCTCCGTAAATGCGCCTTTCTTTCCTTTTCTACAGTGATTTTATGGATATCGGGCAAGGTTCTCAATATGTCGAATTGGGTTTGGAAGTTGGCGATCCACTCGACCTACAATGAGCGTAAGTGGTGAGCTTTATCTAAGGATAGGTGGGAGGCAAAAAACCATGGTACGTGCTATATGATTTGCTCCCCCTCCCCTTTTTTCTTAGAAGGGCACTTTTTTCTTCTGCGTACTAACACTGTCATCGTAGGCATTGAGGAGTCCCTTAAAGCAAGGTTGTGCCCTTTAGGAGAGGGAGAAAGACCGCCGACCTTAGGACCGGGGGATGATAATAACAACAATAAGCAGAAAAGGCCTTTGCAGCACGATAATGATTGTAGCAAGACGAGTCTGGTGTGGAGGCTTAGAGAGGGCGTATCAGCCGAACCTGTAGTACCTGAGGTCTCTAGCTTTATAGAAACGGTCCCTCATCTACTGCCATCTTCCTTTACCGTCGAAGGTGCTTCAAGGAGCGAGGGTTCTCTGCTGCTGGCTTCTTCTCCCGTCGAAGGCATTTCGAGGAATGTTCGATGCCAAGTGACACGTATATCAGGCGACCGTGTCCGAAACCGGGTCGGTTCTACTGGGGTAGATGGAGCCAGACTAGCAGATGTACACTCGACTCTTGAGGAAGTTCAACGGCTTTACTCGGAGGTATGTTTAGGCCGTTCGTGCTGGTTTTATAGTTTTGTAATTTTCACTTTCTCACCATGTTTCTCTTCCACAGGTTTTTAATAAGCTCAAATCTGAGCTGCTTCGCCGTGAGGCCAGATTGCAAAAATCCATAGATGGGGAGAAATCCCTTAGGCTTCTTTGAGTTGAAAGGGAAGGCGAGTTGTCACACTTGCGGTATGAGGCGAGTCGCAGTATGAACTACGAAAGCTACCTCGAGGAATAGGTAACTTCTGTTTCAAGGGAGAGCATGTTTCTTTTTCTATCTTCTGAGGCTAATGTTTTGTTTACTTCAGCTTAAAAAAAAGACAGAGGACTTGGAGCGCCTTAGGGACGAAGTTGGTGAAGCCAAGTTTGAGTGAAATGGGCTAAAGGCTCGGGTGGATGCCCAGATATCAGCTAAGAAATGCGCTCTGGCCAAGGCTTCCGCCCTCGAAGTACATCTTTGCAATGTTCACAAAAACAGCTTGGTCCGAACGGACATAATTCCACGGCTCGAGTCCGAGCTCCTAAAAATGAAGGCCGAAGTCACAGATGCTCGGGGTGAAGCCGTAATAATTCTAGCTAAGGCTGATAAAAAGGTGGCTGCCTATTTGAAGGATGCTACCGATGCTTGTGCTGAGCTAAGGAGGGCTCTCGACCAGGAGAGTAGGAATAAAGAGTACGTGAGGTGTAAATATCGGAGGGAAACCCTCGAGGAAATTCGTGTCAGGGGCTTCGATCTCTCGGAAGAGATAAAATAGGCGAATGTGGAAGAATATGATGCTAAGTTCCTTCTATCTTATGTCGAAGATGGTGAGAAAGAGGCCGATGGACCATAGTCCCCAAGGGGGACGTAGATTTCCTTTTCTGGTTCTGTATATAGTACTTTTCAAAGTATGTTGTAAATGGAGCTTGTACTCCTTCACATATATGTATAAAAGGAAACCTCGCGATTTTATTTTTCATGCATTTATCTTTGCCTTGATTTTAGCCAGATGAATTAGTATTCGAGTTAAAGAGGAATCCTTAGATTCGCAGTATGGCCTTGGGGCTCATTGGGCTGGCTCGTAGGCTCTTACGTGCTTGGTCGGTACGACCTTTTAGTATAAGCCGGCGTTCGAGATCTTAGACATATTTAGTCAACTATTTTTAGGTTTAGTCTCTGAGTCGGGTATCGACTCGAGCTCAATCGACCCTCAAGTTTTTGAATTTCAAGCTGGCCCTTAGGCTCTTATGCGTCGGGTTGCTACGACCTCTTGTGTGGGATGACGACAGTGGCTCTTACGCATTGGGTCGGTATGACCTTTTGTATGGGTTGGCGACAGTGGCTCTTATGCATTGGGTCGATATGACCTCTTATAGGCTTTATTTTTCCTTCATTAAGGACTTTTTTGAAATTGTGTTTGCCTGACTCTTCGACTGTTCAATAGGAACCTCGATTGTGAGTCGTTATATGGCGACGATCGAGCACCTCGGGAGGTTTGGCTTAGTGGCTGAGTATCTCGAAGCCTTATAGTTTGGAGCTGACATGGTCGAAGCTCTTTTGCCTATGTCAAGGGTAGCCTGTTTAATTAGTTATTTTCGAAGTAATTGAAGGCATGTGATTTATAGCGATGGTCGGGCTTCCCCGAGTCGCGTTAGTTTGGCTGGTACAGCCTTGTGACCATAGTCATTTGTGTTTGGCCATAGCCTTTCAGTTCCCGAGTGAAGTAGCTTCGACATCTATATTGAGGGTATGCCTTTTTAGGGATCTAACAAGTTTGATATATAGCCTTAACTTTTAAATCGGGATTATGCCTTTTGTAAGGTCTTACAAATTTTACATGCCTTTGAGGTCTTACAGCTTTGTTTACTTGGTACAAGTATGGTTCATGCCTTGCTTGAGGTCTTACAGATATTGTTGTTGCTCACTTGGTACAATTGTGGCTCATGCCTTGCTTGAGGTCTTACAAATATTGTTGTTGCCTTATATAGGTATTACGAGATCGAGGCTACCCGCATGCGGTCTTATGGCCTCGGGTTTTGATAAGTTGATGGGGGTGGCGATTGGCGGCAGTCCCCAAGTCATCGAGGGTTTCTTGGCTCGGGATCCATTACTTGTAAACTTGGTCTTGCCTCATTGAGGGCTTGCAATTTCGGAGTTTCCGACCTGGAGGTCATGTGGCCTTGAGTTTTTGACGCCAGTCCCAAAGTGTTCGGGATGTTTTTGGCTCTGGAGCTGGTTTGTGATCTTGTTGTTGCCTCATTGAGGGCTTACGAGTTTGGAGCTCTGACCCGGGGGTCACATCCTTTGTCGAGAATTCTATCATCTGATAGAGGGTGGATGGTACTGCCCTCATGTAGTGTATCCATGGCCTTCCGAGCAAGGCGTTGTATCTCATGTCTCATTCGATGACACAAAATTTGGCATTTTGGGTTGTGCCGACCACGTTGACTGGGAGGGTGATTTCCCCGTTCATTGTTTCGCTTGCCATGTTGAATCCGTTGAGGACTCGAGAGACAGGCACGACTTGGTCAAGAAGTCCGAGCTGCTCTACCACCCTCGACCTAATAATGCTGGCCGAGCTACCTGGATCCATAAGTACATATTTAATTTGAAATGTATTTACAAGGAAAGAGATTACCAGTGCGTCGTTGTGAGGCTGAGTCAAGATCTCGATGCCCTCGTCGCTGAATGTAAGAGCATCCTCATGTATGTAACCCCGAGTTCGCTTTTCTCTGGTGATGGATATTTTTGTTCTTCTGATCATGCGTTCTTGTAGGGCATCGATGTCTCCCAAGATCATATAGATGACATGTTGTGGCTCATATGCTTCGTTCTTCTTGATCGCCTCTATTTCCCGGAACTGATTTTTGGCCCGATCGCTAAGGAATTCTTGGAGGAGGCCTTTGCTAAGTAGTCGAGATACTTCTTCCCGAAGCTGGTGGCAAACATCGGTCCTGTTGATAACTAGGGATTATGGTTCATTTTACACTCCTTCTTACTTCTGTTTTGATTAAAAATGTGTACAAAATAGACCCAAAGGCTTACATGTTGTACTTGTTTGAAGGGTTTGGTCAAAAGGTGACAACTAGTCAAAATTAGCTCAAAAAGGAGTGAAACATGCACAAGTACAAAGAACAAGTCCAAGCATAGTGCAACAGGTCCACTGCGGCCGCATTCCATTTGGTGCGGTCCGCAGTGAAGAGATTCAGAGAGTGCAAATTTTGGAAAATCAAGCATTCCAGCTGCAATGCATTTTATGCGGACCGCAATGGCTTCATCGCGGCCGCACTCGATATTGTGGGGTCTGCAAAGAAGGATCTCAGAGAGTTGGGACTTTTGAGAATCAACGCCAATGCGGTCCGTGGTCCTTTTTGTGCGGACCGCAACAGAAGCCACCACGACCATTATGCATTTTGTGCGGCCTGCGGTAGTTAAGTTCAGAGAGCAGAGTTTAAAGCCAAGAAGCCTCACTGCGGCCACACTCGATTTTGTGCGGACCGCGCTACCCCCGTAGGGGTATTTTTGTCCAGAAAATTTAGTCTAGTATAAATAGTTTCTTTTCCCATTTTTAGGTCATTAGTTGTAATCTAACGCTTAGCTGTGCTCGTAAACAGGGTTTCTTAACCATTTTGAGTAATTTTAGAGTAGTTTTATCATTGAATCTTTAAGTATTAGCTTGTAATTAAATATTATGAGTTTCTCTTCATCTATTTATCAGTTTTCTTCTATTATCATGAGTAGCTAGACCCATTAGCTAAGGTTGTGGCTCAACCCTAGTTTGGGCATTTGATGGGTCTTGAGTTTTAAGGCTTGAATGTCTATGGTTGTTTGATATTTGGACTAATTTGTGTTTTTCATGTTGAATTAGTAGTTGCAAACACTAATTTGTGCCTATTTGACTGGGGTTCTTCTTGAGAAAGAGAACTTGAGTCTAGGAAAATTAGTCCAACAAGGAATCAGGCGTATTCAAGAGATTGATAGCCCCAATTAAAGGGTTAAACCTAGAGATAGTAATACCCGACTTGAACCTAAATTGCTTGCACAAATTATCATACCCAATTGGTCTTGAGAAAGTCAATTAGGGCAAAATCACTCAAACTACCGAGAGGTATAGAGTGAGAAGTTTAGTGCATTGGTTATATCGTAATCCCCAACATGACAATCTTGCCTTGGACTCGAGAACCCGTCAAGTATCCACCTAGGAGAAAGTCACTTCCCTAGTACGTTCTTAACTATTTAGACAACCTTTCAAGTATCTTACCCTTAGCTTAATTTAGCATATTATTATCATAATATTAGAAGTAATCAAAAGACCAACTATGATTAGAAGTGCAATTAAGAGCAATTACGCATCTCCAATTTAGATAGGAACCCAATTCCCATTTCTAGCTCCCTGTGGAATTCGATCCCGACCATCTCGGGCAAAATCTGCTTCGACCACTCTCGCTACTTTGTAGTAGTGCAGGGTTGGCACCGATCACTTTTTGGCGCCGTTGCCGGGGAGCTAACGGTTTTGGCTATCTATCTAAATAGTTTTGTGTATTGTTCTTCTTCCCTTTTGTGTTATTACTTTGTGTGTGTCACTACTTCAGGTACAAACTTGCAGCAAACAACGCACCTCTTGGAGATCTTCCACTGAGGGAGGAGGTAGATGACAATATTGATGATGAGGTTCTTATTATGCCTCAAGGACAAAGGAGAGGCAGCCAGGCCAATGATAATAATCTAGACCCTCCCCCGCCACCTCCAAGTATGACTCCTCGAGTGCTTCCCAACCAAGAATATGCTAGTGCAATTGTCCCACCCCGGATCCGGACGGGCAATTTTTAAATTACATATGTGATGCTGACATTGCTTAGAAACATCTCAAGTGTTTCGTGGATACCTGTTAGGGGAGCAAGCAAACTAATGTGTCTGGGATGCACTTCGATTGAGACTATTCCCTTTCTCACTTAGAGGGAAGGCATTGGATTGGCTTGAGTGACTTCCAAACCATTCCATCACTATTTGGGATGAGTTGGCGGATAAGTTTATTGCAAAGTTTTTCTCACCGGGGCACATGGAAGCATTGAGAGATGAGATCTTAGCTTTCAAGCAGGAGCCCAGCGAGCCATTACATGAGATTTGGGAGCGATATAGAACCATGGTAAACGAATGTCCGACAATGATATGACTGAGGCAATGATCCAACAGACCTTCTACCGGGGCATTAACACAACAAACCAATGCATAGTGAACCAACTTGTTGGGGGCAATTTTTTGAAGCTGTCTTATAATGAGGGTTGTGACATTCTTGACGAGATGGCTGATACATCCTCCGCTTGGCAAAGTAGAGCCAATGTGCCCCAGGGTGAACCCATAGTCACTTACTTGCACAAAGAGCTACATGACCATGGAAAAGTTATAGCAGAGCTGACAACTACAATGAACCAGCTAGCAAAGGCACAGTTACAACAGGTTCAAAATCCATGCCAAGTAAATGCTATGGAGGGTGTCAACACGCTAGAGAACAAAAGAAGACAAAGAGGTCAACAGAACCAAGGGAGTTTGGATCAATTTGACAATGATTGTGCTGGATTCCAAGATGATGGTTATGATGGGCAGATTGAAGAGGTGCAATACATGAACAACTATCAATCCAACCAACAAAAATAGAGACCGCAAGGCAATTGGGGCAATCAACAACAACAAGGGAATAGTAATTGGGGGAACAACAACCAAAATTCCATTTGGGGCAATCAGAACAATCAGGGGTAATTGAAATGGCAACAACAACAACTGGGGTGGTAACAACAATCAGAGATGTTGGAACAATGGCAATCAGGGAAATCGGGGGCAAGGCTTTCAAAGGCCCCCAATGTACCAACAACCGAACAATCCACCCCTATTTCCATCCCAAGGTCCGAGTTCTTCCAACAATGAAATGGGGAGAATAAAAATGATGTTTGAACAGATGATGAAAAAGAATGCGGACTCTGATGCTCAGTTAGCTTCCCACAATACTTCAATCAGAAACTTGGAGGTTCAATTAGGCCAAATATCACAATCATTGAATACTCGCCCTAATGGGGCTCTACCAAGTGATACGGTAGTTAACCCGAATGGTGGGAACAATCATGTTATGGCGATAACTACAAGGAGTGGACGAGGCGGTGATGTGAATGCCTCCAAACAAAAACAAATTTAGAGTGATGAAGTTGGGTTACAAGAGGATGAGATTCCTTTGGTGGTTGAAAATGTGATTGATGAGAACGTGAATGAAGAAGTGAGGATTGATATTCAAGATGCCGAGGTGGAGACTGAGAATGATGTGAACCCGTCTAGGGAACACGTAATAGACATGCTGGAAATGGTTGTGCCTAAAGCCAAAGCTCCTTTTCCAAGGCCACATCCACATTATCCTCAAAGGCGCGTGAAACAGAAAAATGAGAATCAGTTTAAAAAGTTTATTGACATGATGAAGAGGTTATCCATTAATGTGCCTTTGGTGGAGGCTCTAGAGCAAATACCGGGCTATGCTAAATTCATGAAGGACTTGGTGACAAAGAAAAGATCCCTAGATTGCGAAACTATCAAGATGACCCACCAAGTTAGTGCAAAAGTGCACTCAATGGCCCCGAAGCTAGAAGATCCTAGTGCTTTTACCATTCCTTGCACCATTAGGAGCACGGGCTTTGCAAAAGCTCTATGTGATTTGGGGCCAAGTATCAACTTGATGCCCTACTCAGTTTTCAAGACTTTGGGTATTGGGCAACCGAGACCGACTTCCATGAGATTACAAATGGCAAATAGAACTATGAAGAGACCTTGGGTATTATTGATGGTGTTCTTGTCCTGGTGGACAAATTTATCTTGCCAGCCGATTTTGTATCTTGGATTGTGAGGTAGATTATGAAGGTCCAATCATTTTGGGAAGACCTTTCCTTGCTACTGGTAAGGCCTTAGTTGATATGGAAATAGGGGAACTCACCTTCCGAGTGGGTGATGAGAAAGTGGTCTTTCATGTGTGCAAGTCAATGAAGCAGCCCAACAGTTCTAAGGTGTGCTCCTTTGTGGACCTTGTCACGGTAGTGATAGTTGATGATACCGGTGCAATGATCAATGTGAAGGACCCTCTAGAGGCTGTATTGTTGAATCTTGATATAAATGAGGATGAAGGCCGAGTGGAGTGCGTGAATTCTTTACATGGAATGGGCTCTTACTCTTATGAGCCTAGGAAACTCTCTTTTGATCTTAAAAATAGGAAGACTCCACCAACAAAACATTCAATCGAGGAACCTCCGGTGTTGGAGTTGAAGCCGTTGCCTCCACACCTCAGGTATGAGTTCTTAGGCCCTAGTTCAACTTTGCCAGTTATTCTTTATTCTTGTCTTACTAACATGGAGGTTGATGCCACATTGGCGGTGCTTCAAAAGCGAAAAAAGGAAATTGGATGGACTTTAGCTAATATTCAGGGAATAAGCCCCACATTCTGTATGCAAAAGATTATTCTGGAAGATGATGCAAAGCCCTCCCTGGAACATCAAAGGAGGTTGGATGAGGCAATGGAAGAAGTTGTGAAAAAGGTGGTGATCAAGTGGTTGGATGCTGGGGTTGTGTACCCCATCTCTGATAGCTCTTAGACTTTGCCGGTGCAATTTGTGCCGAAGAAGGGTGGCATGACCGTTGTTGCAAATTTGCAAAATGAGTTGATTTCTACCAGGACCGTCACCGGGTGAAGGGTGTGCATTGATTATCACAAGCTGAATAAAGTGAACCGCAATGATCATTTTCCATTGCCTTTTTTTGATCAAATGTTAGATCGACTTGCTGGGCGTGCCTTCTATAGTTTCTTGGATGGGTATTCTAGATTCAACCAAATCTTGATTGCTCTGGAAGATTAGAAGAAGACCACATTCACTTTTCCATATGGCACCTTTGCCTTTTCTAGGATGCCTTTTGGGTTGTGTAATGCACCAGCTACATTTCAGCGATGTATGATGGCCATTTTCGCCGATTGGAAGATATCTTGGAGGTGTTCATGGACAACTTTAGTGTGGTGGGTGATTCATTAGATGAATGTTTGAAAATATTTGATAGAGTGTTGGCCCATTGTGAAGAAACCAATCTTGTTCTTAATTGGGAGAAATGCCACTTCATGGTTGAGGAGGGTATAGTTCTTGGGCATAAAATTTCAAAGCATGGTATAGAGGTGGACAAAGCCAAAATTGATGTAATTTCAAGGCTCCCTCCCCTACCTCTGTCAAGGGAGTTAGAAGTTTTCTTGGGCATGCGGGGTTCTACCGGAGATTTATCAAAGACTGTTTGAAGGTAGTGAATCCCTTATGCAAGTTATTGGATATGATGCCAAGTTCGTGTTCGATGAGAGATGTATGCAAGCCTTTGAACTTCTCAAGCACAAGTTGACCACCACTCCTATTATCACCGCACCCAATTGGAGCTTGCCTTTTGAGCTCATGTGTGATGCGAGCGATGTTGCGGTTGGGGTGGTTTTCGGTCAAAGAGTGAACAAAATGTTTCATCCGGTGTACTATGCGAGCAAGACAATGAATGATGCTCAAGTGAACTACAAAGTGACTGAGAAAGAGCTTTTGGCTATTGTGTTCTCAATGGAGAAATTTCGACCGTATCTCATGGGTGACAAGGTCATAATTCATACCGATCATGCTGCACTCCGGTACTTGATGATGAAGAAGGATTCCAAAGCTAGACTGATGCGATGGGTCTTGTTACTTCAAGAGTTTTATTTGGAGATTGTGGATCGGAAGGGTAGTGAAAACCAAGTGGCGGACCACTTGTCCCGCTTGGAGGAGGAGTGGAGGCCCCGTGATGGCCTAGAGATCAATGATTCATTTCCCGATGAGCAACTCCTTTCGGTGTTGGTGAATGGTATGCCAGGGTTTGTGGACGTTGCTAATTTTCTTGTGACTGGGATAATCCGTGTGAGCTCTCTTCTAACCAAAGGAAGAAGCTCAAATGGGATAGTTTAGATTTCTATTGGGATGAGCCGTACTTGTTCAAGATTTGCACGGATGGTGTGATCCGAAGGTGTGTCCCAGAGGAGGAGCAATTGAGTATCTTAGAGGTTTGTCATTCCTCTCCCTATGGTGGACATCATGGCGAGGTGATGACGGCTTCAAAAGTTCTTAGTTGCAGGTTTTATTGGCCAACTTTCTACAAAGATGCAAGTGAACTTGTGAAGAGATGTGACGAATGTCAAAGAGCGGGTGGAATTTTGAAGAAAGATGAGTTGCCTCTCAATACCATTCTTGAAGTTGATATTTTTGATATATGGGGCATTGATTTTATGGGCCCGTTTGTTAGCTCATGCGGGAACACATACATTCTTGTGGCGGTTGACTATGTTTCAAAGTGGGTTGAAGCCGTGGCTTTACCCAACAATGAGGCCCAGAGTGTTGTTGTGTTTCTCAAGAAGAGCATTTTTACAAGGTTTGGCACTCCTCGTGCAATCATAAGTGATGGGGGTCTCATTTTTGTAATAGAGCTTTTGACACTTTACTTGCAAAGTATGGTATCAATCACAAAGTTTCTACTCCTTATCATCCTCAGTCGAGTGGCCAAGTTGAAGTCTCAAATAGGGAAATCAAGAGTATATTGTCAAAACGATCAATGCAAATAGGACCGATTTGTCAAAGAAGTTGGATGATGATCTATGGGCTTATAAGACTGCTTACAAGACTTGGTATGTCTCCGTATCGGTTGGTATTTGGGAAAGCTTGCCATCTAGCGGTTGAGTTAGAGCACAAGGCCATGTGGGCTTTGAGGAAGCTGAATCTTGAATGGGATGTGGCAGCAAATCTTTGTGTGGAGCAGCTTAATAAACTTGAAGAATTCCGATTCCATGCCTACTCCAGTTCGTCCTTGTACAAGGATAAAATGAAGTACCTACATGATAAATATGCTCGTGGCAAGGTGTTCAAAGTTGGTGATTTGGTTCTCTTGTTCAACTCTCGGTTACGTCTGTTTCCGGGAAAGCTTAAGTCGAAATGGAGTGGACCTTTTGAAGTGGTGTTTGTGACTCCGTTTGGTGCACTTGACTTAAAGAACAAAAATGGGGAGGTTTTCAGAGTTAATGGGCACAGGGTCAAGAACTACCTAGGCAAGTTTGATGACAGCCACGTGGTGGCACTTCTCCATCTAAAGTGATTTGATGGTAACCTGCGTCGTGCCGCGACGTTAAATCAGGTGCTTCTTGGGAGGCAACCCATGTGTCTTTCTTTTTGATTTTCTTTGATTTTCTTTGTAGTATAGGATTTGCTTTTGGACTAACTGGTTGTGAGTTGCTGTAGGATTGTTTTGATGCAGTGTAGGGCTAAGTTGGAAAAATGCACACTCTCTGAAGTTTGGACTGCAGCCGCATTGCATTTTGTGCTGATCGCAGTGGCCTTAGTGCGGGGGCAACAATTCAATGCGGACCGTAGAGTTGTTTTGTACAAAATGAGGAGTCTCTGAAGTTTTCCGCCGCGACCGCAATGGATTTTGTGTGATCCACGGTGGACCACTGTGGCCGCATTGCATTTCTTATGGTCCACAGTGGTCATCTCCCAAGTGCCACTTGTTTTTGAGTATTACAGACCACGATGCCATTTTGTGCGTTCCGCGGTGGGTAGGTGAGATGGGCCCCAATTCCTTTTTCTATAAATAGGACCTGAGGCCCTCATTTCAAACTTTTCGACCCTTTGCCCTCAAAATCTAAAAGAATCACTATTCATCCCTCATACTGCACGAATTCAACTGATAAGTCTCATTAATCAACATTGCATCTCACTTATGGTAACTTTAATTCTTTCTTAGTTGTTTAATTTTGCTATTTTCTTTTAACTTTTAGTCTTCTTAGTTTTTTTTCTTTTTCTTCCCGTTTTCTTTCAATTCTGTATAGTAGGTTTGTTTAATCATGTTTAAATTAGGACTAGTTAGTTAAAAACATCGATTCAACACCTAAGCGAGAAATAATAGGTGAAAAATTGGACTAAAAATGTGAAAAATTTGAACCCTAGGTTGGTATTGCTGTTGGGTGTTCACTGCAGATCGCGGTGGATTTTGTGCGGTCCGCGGTGCTTCAGTGCGGTCCACAATGCTATTTTGTGCGGACCACGGTGGTGAAAGTTCTGAAAGTTGATGATTGAGGAACGCAACCGTGATGGATTTCGTGCGATCTGCGGTGCCTTAATGCGTACCGCAACACATTTTGTGCGGTCCGCAATGCCTAGAATCAGAGAGTGGGTAGTCTGATCCCCACCTCAGTGCGGACCGCAGTGCATTTTGTGCGATAGCTTCTTTGTGGCCGCACTTCATTTTGTGCGATCCACGATCTCTATTTTTGACTATCTACAATAGTTTTTCTGCAATGCTTCACTGATTCTGCTGATGCTAACAAGCTCAACTATATTCTCTTTGCAAATCATAGTGAAATCACAAGGCAAAGGCGATAAACAGAAAGGGAAAGGAGAGTCCCCCAAGGGTAGGGGACAAGACATGATTAGATAGACCCCGCAAGCCCGGCAAAACATCAAAAATACCAGAAGGCTTATAAAGGCTGCTGATAGAGTATTGACCAATCCGGGAGTGAATATGAGCCTTCCCGGGAGGCATCTAACTCAGACTCTGTGCCAGAGTATGTTCTTGACTGGCCAAAGAGGAACAAAATGAGTGATATACTTCCGGGCTCTCCCACTGCCCAAGCATCAGTGCGCATATCTTCTGAGTCGTCTGAGGGATCAGCTGCAGGTAGTAACAATGAATATTCCACCTCACTTACAACTTCACTATCTGGGGAGGGGCCCATTGAAGAAGAAGGAGAAGAAGTAGGAGGGGGTGAGCCCCAAGTAGGAGGGGTAGAGTGAACCAGGAACCCAGAGGCATGATAGGACAAGTTCGTGAGTGAAGTGGCCTACCACAAGTTCAGAGAATGGTGGCCCAAGAGGAAGTTAATACCTGAGCAAAAATTCATCACATGGGACCTTATGCCTCACAACACCAATGTGTTAAGGCAGTTCAGAGAGAAAGCAGACTGCGACTACTTCATAGGACACGTGGAGGATGCCAATGAGAACTTAGTTAAAGAATTCTACACCAAAGTTTCCCACATCAAAAAGGATACCACAGTGACTAAAGTGCGGAACTTGAAAGTGGAATTTGATGGCAAAACTATAAATGAATAACTGGGCTTCCTGGAGGAGGATGAGACCTTGTACTTATACAAGGTAGCTTTGGGGGAGGATGCCCGGTCGTGGCTAGCTGAGTACTTGGAAATCCCAGGTACCACCCTAGCATTGTTGACAGCGAGGGTAAATATTTTAAGTTGGACCCTTAACTTTCAAGCAAAGGGTGGGAGACGTTTGTTTGTAGCCGGCTAGACCCTACCACTCAAGACAACACCCTTCCTATCGCCTAGGCTATATTGGTGGCATTGATCATAGCGGGGTACCCGATCAACATCGGGAATGTGATATCAAGGGTGATTACACGGGTGGTGAACGAAGGTGATAGATCCTACCCCTTCCCCAATTTCCTGACCGTGTACCTTGAGGACCTAGACGCGGAGAAGCAAAGATTTGATGTGAAAGTGAAAGCAAATGCACCATTCTCCTAGTACAGCACCGAGGATCCTGACAACCCCAAGGACCCTAAGGGTAAAGCCACTACTTCAACTGGCCAGTCTGAAGAGCCAGTAGTAGCAGTGGAGTCTAGTCAACCTCCTTCTGCCACAACAGACATGGCCCCAGGACCCTTCACTTCTATAGCTCTAGAGATCCCCTCATCCACTGCATATTCTTTGACTGCCCACCACCTAAGCTAGACCCTTGCCATTATCAACAACTGGATGCAGACAGCCACTTCTAAGCTGTCTGTACTATCTACTTTGGTGGCAGCCCGGCCTGCACCTCCTCCGCCTCAGGTCCCACAGTCAGTAGAGGACACTCTCAAGAAGCTCCTAAAGAACCAGAAATTGATCATGGATGTTGTTGATGCTCATGGAAAGGCATTGACGGAGCTTGCTAAGGAGGCAAAGAAAATGAGAAAGACTCGTGCTTCAAAGGAGTCGGTAAAGGAGTTAAGGGTGGAGGTAGAGAGGTTGAAGGCTGATCACTTGCCTCTGGATATTCTATTGCATGACCCAGCTCCAGCAGCCCAGCCCCAGCCAGAGTAGGAGATAGAAAGGCCACCCAAGAGGAAGAGGTTGATTCCCCATACTGATGATGCAGTTATAGAGTTTGGGGACCCGTAGAGAGGTTCCTCTAGCCATCCCCAAATTCCAGTACAGGCCTAGGACTCAGTCCAGGCCTAGGTCCCAAAGGAGACACAGATTACAGGGAGCCAGTACAGGTTCCCGAGCAGACCGAGAACCCAGGGGCCCAGACTCAGGATCCTATGCCGATAGAGGGCCAATAGGGAGTTTCTTTTTTCTCTCTTTCTTTTCTTGTGCTTATTTTGGTTAGTTGGCATTGAGGACAATGCTAGCTTTCATTTGATGGGGCAGCCCTATTTGGATGATTGTATATATGACATTACTTTTTCTTTATGCTTTCTTTTTACCTTTTGTTTGTACATAATTTTATCATTTTATTGCACTTTTCGTACTTTTTACTTTTGGTGTGTATATATAGTTACGTTCTAATGTATATATTCATTCTCCCTTATGTATATTCGACGAAATCCCCTCTTGAATATATTCATTTTACTTTCTGCATTTTTTCTTTCATAGCTTCTTATTTTATTCTCATAGCCTCTTGTTTTGAGTTCTTGCGTGCAATAAGACTTTGGTTTTCTTAATTCCATAGTTCTTTCGAAAGGTGGAATTTGTGTGAGCAGGTTGGCTCTTCCCAATAATGGATGGCATGACAACCTTCTTAAAGGTTTGAGTTTGTTTTCTTTTTGCTTTTAGTGTAAATAGTAGCTAGTTTGTAAGGGTGCCTCAAAAAAAGCTTTACTTGGGCCTAACACATTTGCCTTTGATCTTGTGGTCAAAAACAAATTGTTGTGTATAGGATGGTGAAAGTTGTGACCTTGAGACTCTTGTGTTAGCCGATAATCATCAAGTGGTTTTTTCGGGACCATTGTGTTGCTCAAATCATAGCTAAGGTTGTTGTGGGCCCCCGACTCTGTATCTTTAGCAATCCCAAAGCTTGTGTGGTAAGAATTTGAACTGCAAGTCCAAGTCCCGAGCTATTAGTCTAGAACTTGACCTGAATGTTTGTCTAGGCGAAATCCTAAGTGTAATTTGACTTGAGATGTGATTATAGGCTCTCCTTGATCCGAATGATATCTTGAACACTTCCATAGCCTACCACTGATAATATCCCTAGCCAACCCTTTTGAGCCATACACCTTTTTCTTTCAAAAACCACAATACAAGCCTTTACCCATTCTAAAAATACCCCCTCTGGGCACCCGATGTTTCCTTAGCACAAGGCAAAAGCATAAGTTTGGGGGGGGGGGGGAGACGAGGAATGCAACAAGTGGTAAAAAGGTACAAATGAACTAGAAAGGAGAAAAAGGTTTGAAATGAACAAGAAAAAGTGACAGTGTGTCTCTCTAACCCCTTAGAAAGAAGTTAAATGACTTAAAAAGTCAATAAAATATGTGCCAAAATGAAGCAAAAGAAGTGCTAAAGGGAAGAAGAAACCTACATAGACCAAACATTTCCTACCCTGAACCAAAAACCTTCACTATATCTCCATAAAAGCCCTATATGATCTTGAGTTGAATGAAGCTTACATTAGTGGTGACTCACATAACGGGCAAGCACAATGCAACAGGTCCACTACGGCCGCATTCCATTTGGTGCGGCCCGCAGTGAAGAGATTTAGAGAGTGCAAATTATGGAAAATCAAGCATTGCAGCCGTAAAGCATTTTGTGCGGACCACAATGGCTTCATCGTGGCCGCACTCGATATTGTACGATCTACAAAGGAGTTTAGAGAGTTGGGACTTTTGAGAATCAATGCCAATACGGTCCGCGGTCCTTTTTGTGCGGACCGCAACAAAAGCCACCGTGGCCCCGGTGCATTATGTGTGGCCCGTGGTAGTCATGTTCAGAGAGCAGAGTTTAAAGCCAAGAAGCCTCACTGCGGCCGCACTCGATTTTGTGCGGACCGCACTGCCCCCACATGGGTATTTTTATCCAGAAAATTTGGTCTAATATAAATAGTTTCTTTTTGTATTTTTAGGTCATCAGTTGTAATCTAACGCTCAGCTGCGCTCGTGAACAAGTTTTCTTAACAATTTTGAGTAATTTTAGAGTAGTTTTATCATTAAATCTTCAAGTATTAGCTTGTAATTAAATTATGGGGTTTTCTTCATCTATTTATTAATTTTCTTCTATTATCATGAGTAGCTAGACCCATTAGTTAGGGTCGTGGCTCAACCCTAGTGTGGGTATTTGATGGGTCTTGAGTTTTAAGGCTTGAATGTCTATTGTTGTTTGATACTTGGACTAATTTGTGTTTTCCATGTTGAATTGGTGGTTGCAAATACTAATTTGTGCCTATTTGACTGGGTTCTTCTTGAGAAAGAGAACTTGAGTCTAGGAAAATTAGTCCAACAAGGAATCGGGCGTATTCAAGAGATTTATAGCCCCAATTAAAGGGTTAAACCTAGAGATAGTAATACCCGACTTGAACCTAAATTGCTTGCACAAATTATCATACCCAATTGGTCTTGAGAAAGTCAATTAGGGCAAAATCATTCAAACTACCGAGAGGTATAGAGTGAGAAGTTTAGTGCATTGGTTATATCGTAATCCCCAACATGACAATCTTGCCTTGGACTCGAGAACCCGTCAAGTATCCACCTAGGAGAAAGTCACTTCCCTAGTGCCTTCTTAACTATTTAGACAACCTTTCAAGTATCTTACCCTTAGCTTAATTTAGCATCTTATTAACATAATATTATAAGTAATCAAAAGACCAACTATGATTAGAAGTGCAATTAAGAGCAATTACACATCTCCAATTTATATAGGAACCCAACTCCCATTTCTAGCTCCCTGTGGAATTCGATCCCGACCATCTCGGGTAAAAGCTGCTTCGACCACTCTCGCTACTTTGTAGTAGTGCAGGGTTAGCACCGATCACTTTTTAGCGCCGTTGTCGGGGAGCTAACGGTTTTGGCTATCTATCTAAATTGTTTTGTGTATTGTTGTTCTTTCCTTATGTGTTACTAATTTGTGTGTGTCACAACTTCAGGTACAAAATGGCAGCAAACAACGCACCGATTGGAGATCTTCCGCCGGGGGAGGAGGTAGATGAAAATATTGATGATGAGGTTCCTATTATGCCTCAAGGACAAAGGGGAGGCCGCTAAGCCAATGATAATATTCCAGACCCTCCCCCTTTACCTCCAAGAGTGGCTCATCAAGTGCTTCGCAACCAAGGATATGCTAGTGCAATTGTCCTACCCTGGATCCGGGCGGGAAATTTTCAAATTACAAATGTGATGCTGACATTGCTGGAGCAGCGTGGGTATTTCACGGGCGCTGCCAATCATAATGCTTACAAACATCTCAAGGGTTTCGTGGATACCTGTTGGGGGAGCAAGCAAACTAACGTGTCTGAGGATGCACTTTGATTAAGACTATTCCCTTTCTCACTTAGAGGGAAGGCATTGGATTGGCTTGAGTAACTTCCCAACTATTCCATCACTACTTGGGATGAGTTGGCGAATAAGTTCATTGTAAAGTTTTTCTCACCGGGGCACATGGTAGCATTGAGAGATGAGATCTTAGCTTTCAAGAAGGAGCCCAGCGAACCATTACACGAGATGTGGGAGAGATATAGAACCATGGTAAAGGAATGTCCCAACAATGATATGACTGAGGCAATGATCCAATAGACCTTTTACCAGGGCATTAACACAATAAACCAATGCATAGTGAACCAACTTGTTGAGGGCAATTTTATGAAGCTGTCTTATGATGAGGCTTGCGACATTCTTGATGAGATGACTGACACGTCCTCCGCTTGGCAAAGTAGAGCCAATGTGCCCCAAGGTGACCCCACAGTCACTCACTTGCACAAAGAGCTACATGACCATGGGCAGGCTATAGCAGAGTTGACAACTACAATGAACTAGCTAGTAAAGGCACAATTACAACAGGTTTAAAATCTACGCCAAGTAAATGTTATGGAGGGTGTCAACATGTTAGTGAACAAAAGAAGACAAATAGGTCAACAGAACTATGGGAGTTCAGATCAATTTGACAATGATTGTGGTGGATTCCAAGATGATGGTTATGATGGGCAGATTAAAGAGGTGCAATACGTGAACAACTATCAAGGCCAAAAGGGGCAATTCTTCTAACCAACAACAATAGAGACCCCAAGGCAATTGGGACAATCAACAACAACAAGGGAATAGTAATTGGGGGAACAACAACCAAAATTCCAATTGGGGCAATCAGAATAATCAGAGTAATTGGAATGGCAACAACAACAACTGGGGTGGTAACAACAATCAGGGAGGTTGGAACAATGGCAATCAGGAAAATCAGGGGCAAGGCTTTCAAAGGCCCCCAATGTATCAACAACCGAACAATCCACCCCCATTTCCATCCCAAGGTTCGAGTTCTTCCAATAATGAAATGGGGAGAATCAAAATGATGTTTGAACTGATGATGTAAAAGAATGTGAACTCTGATGCTCAGTTGGCTTCCCACAATACTTCAATTAGAAACTTGGAGGTTCAATTAGTCCAAATCTCACAATCCTTGAATATTCGCCCTAAGGGGGCTCTACCAAGTGATACGATAGTTAACTCGAAGGGTGGGAATAATCATGTTATGGCGGTAACTACAAGGAGTGGATGAGGCAGTGATGTGAATGCCTGAATGCCTCCAAACAAAAACAAATTTTGAGTGATAAAGTTGGGTTGCAAGAAGATTAGATTCCTTTGGTGGTTGAAAATGTGATTGATGAGAACGTGAATGAAAAAGTGAGGATTGATATTCAAGATGCTGAGGTAGAGACTCAGAATGACGTGAACCCATCTACGGAACACGTAATAGACATGCCGGAAATGGTTGTGCCTAAAGCCAAGGCTCCTTTGCCATGGCCAGCTCCACATTATCCTCAAAGGCTCGTGAAGCAGAAAAATGAGAATCAGTTTAAAAAGTTTATTGACATGATGAAAAGCTTATCCATTAATGTGCCTTTGGTGGAGGCTCTAGAGCAATTGCCGGGCTATGCTAAATTCCTGAAGGAATTGGTGACAAAGAAAAGATCCAGGGATTGCGAAACTATCAAGATGACCCACCAAGTTAGTGCAATAGTGTACTCAATGGCCTCGAAGCTAGAAGATTCCGGTGCTTTCACCATTCCTTGCACCATTGGGAATGCGGACTTTACAAAAGCTCTATGTGATTTGGGGGAAAGTATCAACTTGATGCACTACTCAATTTTTAAGACTTTGGGTATTGGGCAACCGAGGCCGACTTCCATGAGATTACAAATGGCAGATAGAACTATGAAGAGACCTTGGGTATTATTGATGATGTTCTTGTCCGGGTGGACAAATTTATCTTGCCAGCTGATTTTGTATCTTGGATTGTGAGGTAGATTATGAAGGTCCAATCATTTTGGGAAGACCTTTCCTTGCTACTGGGAAGGCCTTAGTTGATATGGAAGTAGGGGTACTCACCTTCCGGGTGTGTGATGAGAAAGTGGTCTTTCATGTGTGCAAGTCAATGAAGCAGCCCAACAGTTCTGAGGTGTGCTCCTTTATGGACCTTGTCACAGCAGTGATAGTTGATGATACTGGTGCAATGATCAATGTGGAGGACCCTCTAGAGGCAGTATTGTTGAATCTTGATGTAAATGGGGATGAAGGCCGAGTGGAGTGCGTGAATGCTTTACATGGAATGTGCTCTTACTCTTATGAGCCTAGGAAACTCTCTTTGGATCTTGAAAATAGGAAAACTCCACCAACAAAACATTCAATCGAGGAACCTCCGGTGTTGGAGTTAAAGCCATTGCCTCCACACCTCAGGTATGAGTTCTTAGGCCCTAGTTCAACTTTGCCAGTTATTCTTTCTTCTTGTCTTACTAACATGGAGGTTGATGCCATATTAGAGGTGCTTCAAAAGCGGAAAAACTCAATTGGATGGACTTTAGTTGATATTTGGGGAATAAGCCCCGTATTCTGTATGCATAAGATTATTCTGGAAAATGATGTAAAGCCCTCCTTGAAACATCAAAGGAGGTTGAATGAGGCAATGCAAGAAGTTGTGAAAAAGGAGGTGATCAAGTGGTTGGATGCCAGGGTTGTGTACCCCATCTCTGATAGCTCTTCGACTTCGCTGGTGCAATGTGTGCCGAAGAAGGGTGGCATGACCGTAGTTGCAAATTCGCAAAATGAGTTGATTTCTACCAGGACCGTCACTGGGTAAAGGGTGTGCATGGATTACCACAAAATGAGTTGATTTCTTCCATTGCCTTTTCTTGATCAGATGTTAGATCGACTTGCTAGGCATGCCTTCTACTGTTTCTTGGATGGGTATTCTGGATATAACCAAATCTTGATTGCTCTGGAAGATCAGGAGAAGACCACATTCACTTGTCCAAATTACACCTTTGCCTTTTCTAGGATGCCTTTTGGGTTGTGTAATGCATCGACTACATTTCAGCGATGTATGATGGCCATTTTCACTGATATCGTGGAAGATATCTTGGACTAGTTCATGGACAACTTTAATATGGTGGGTGATTCGTTTGATGAATGTTTGAAAAATCTTGATAGAGTGTTGGCCCTTTGTGAAGAAACCAATCTTGTTCTTTATTGGGAGAAATGCCACTTCATGGTTGAGGAGGGCATAGTTCTTGAGCATAAAATTTCAAAGCATGGTATAGAGGTGGACAAAGCAAGAATTGATGTGATTTCAAGGCTCCCTCCCCCTACCTCTGTCAAGGGAGTTAGAAGTTTTCTTGCGCATGCGGGGTTCTACAGGAGATTTATCAAAGACTTTTTTGAAGGTAGTGAATCCCTTATGCAAGTTATTGGAAAAAGATGCCAAGTTCATGTTCGATGAGAGATGTATGCAAGCCTTTGAACTTCTCAAGCACAAGTGACCACCACTCCTATTATCACCGCACCCAATTGGAGCTTGCCTTTTGAGCTCATGTGTGATGCGAGCGATGTTGCGATTGGGGCGGTTTTGGGTCAAAAAGTGAACAAAATATTTCATCCGGTGTACTATATGAGCAAGACAATGATTGATGCTCAAGTGAACTACACGATGACTGAGAAAGAGCTTTTGGTTATTGTGTTCGTGATGGAGAAATTTCGGTCGTATCTCTTGGGTGCCAATGTCATAATTCATACCGATCATGCCACACTCCGGTACTTGATGACAAAGAAGGATTCCAAAGCTAGACTGATGCGATAGTTCTTGTTACTTCAAGAATTTGATTTAGAGATTGTGGATCGGAAGGTAGTGAAAACCAAGTGGCGGACCACTTGTCCCACTTGGAGGAGGAGGGGATGCCTCGTGATGGCCTAGAGATCAATGATTCATTTCCCAATGAGCAATTCCTTTCGGTGTTGGTGAATTGTATGCCATGGTTTGTGGACGTTGCTAATTTTCTTGTGACTGGGATAATCCTGTGTGAGCTCTTTTCTAACCAAAGGAAGAAGCTCAAACGAGATAGTTTGGATTTCTATTGGGATAAGCCGTACTTGTTCAAGATTTGCACGGATGGTGTGATCCGAAGATGTGTCCCAGAGGAGGAGCAATTGAGTATCTTAGAGGCTTGTCATTCCTCTCCCTATAGTGTCCATCATGGCGGGGTGAGGACGGCTTCAAATGTTCTTAGTTGAGGGTTTTATTGGCCAACTTTGTACAAAGATGCAAGTGAACTTGTGAAGAGATGTGACGAATGTCAAAGAGCAGGTGGAATTTCGAAGAAAGATGATATGCCTCTCAATACATTTCTTGACACTAATATTTTTGATGTATGGGGCATTGATTTTATGGGCCCTTTTGTTAGCTCGTGTGGGAACACTTACATTCTTGTAGCGGTTGACTATGTTTCAAAGTGGGTTGAAGTTGTGGCTTTACCCAACAATAAGGCCCGGAGTGTTGTTGCGTTCCTCAAGAAGAGCATTTTTACAAGGTTTGGCACTCCTCGTGCAATCATAAGTAATGGGGGGTCTCAATTTTGTAATAGATCTTTTGACACTTTGCTTGCAAAGTATGGTGTCAATCACAAAGTTTCTAGTCCTTATCATCCTCAGGCGAGTACCCAAGTTGAAGTCTCAAACAGGGAAATCAAGAGCATATTGTCAAAAACGGTAAATGCAAATAGGACCGATTGGTCAAAGAAGTTGGATGATGCTCTGTGGGCTTATAGGACTCCTTACAAGACTCCGATTGGTATGTCTCCATATCAGTTGGTGTTTGGGAAAGCTCGCCATCTAGCGGTTAAGCTAGAGCACAAGGCCATGTGGGCTTTGAGGAAACTGAATCTCGAATGGGATGTGGCAGCAAATCTTCGTGTAGAGTAGCTTAATGAACTTGATAAATTTCGATTCCATGCCTACTCCAGTCCGTCCTTGTACAAGGACAAAATGAAGTACCTACATGATAAATATGCTCGTGGCAAGGAGTTCAAAGTGGGTGATTTGGTTCTCTTGTTCAACTCTTGGTTACGTCTGTTTCCGAGAAAGGTTAAGGTGAAATGGAGTGGACCTTTTGAAGTGGTGTTTGTGACTCCATTTGGTGCACTTGACTTGAAGAACAAAAGTGGGGAGGTTTTTAGAGTTAATGGGAACAGGGTCAAGCACTACTTGGGCAAGTTTGATGACAGCCACATGGTGGCACTGCTCCATCTAAAGTGATTTGATGGTAACCTGCGTCGTGCCGCGACGTTAAATCAGGTGCTTCTTGGGAGGCAACCCTGTGTCTTTCTTTTTGATTTTCTTTGATTTTCTTTGTAGTATAGGATTTGCTTTTGGACTAACTAGTTGTGAGTTACTATAGGATTGTTTTGATGTAGTGTAGGGCTAAGTTGGAAAAATGCACACTCTCTGAAGTTTGCACTGCGGCCGCATTGCATTTTGTGCTGACCGCAGTGGCCTTAGTGCGGGGGAAACAATTTAATGCGGACCGCAGAGTTGTTTTGTACAAAATGAGGAGTCTCTGAAGTTTTCCACCGCGACCGCAATGGATTTTGTGTGATCCAGGGTGGACCACTGTGACCGCATTGCATTTCTTACGGTCCGCAATGGTCATCTCCCAAGTGCCACTTGTTTCTAAGTACTGCGGACCGTGGTGTCATTTTGTGCGGTCCGCGGTGGGTAGGTGAGATGGGCCCCAGTTCCTTTTTCTATAAATAGGACCTGAGACCCTCATTTTAAACTTTTCGACCCTTTGCACTCAAAAGCTAAAAAAATCACTGTTCATCCCTCATACTGCACGAATTCAACTGATAAGTCTTATTAATCAACATTGCATCTCACTTCTGGTAACTTTAATTCTTTCTTAGTTGTTTAATTTTGCTATTTTCTTTTAACTTTTAGTCTTCTTAGTTTTTCTTCTTTTTCTTCCCGTTTTCTTTCAATTCTGTATAGTAGGTTTGTTTAATCATGTTTAAATTAGGACTAGTTAGTTAACAACACTGATTCAACACCTAGGGGAGTAATAATAGGTGAAAAATTGGACTAAAAACGTGAAAAATTTGAACCCTAGGATGGTATTGCTGTTGGGTACTCACCGCGGACCAAGGTGGATTTTGTGCGGTCCGTGGTGCTTCTGTGCGGTTCGCAATGCTATTTTGTGCGGACCGCGGTGGTGAAAGTTCTGAAAGATGATGATTGAGGACAGCGGCCGGGATGGATTTTGTGCGATCCGCATTGCCTCAATGCAGACCGCAACACATTTTTTGCGGTCCGTAGTGCCTAGAATCAGAGAGTGGGTAGTCTGATCCCCACCTCAGTGTGCACCGCGATGCATTTTGTGCGGTCTGCGATAGCTTCTTTGCGGCCACACTTCATTTTGTGCGATCCGCGATTTGCATTTCTGGTTGTCTGCAATAATTTTTCTGCAATGCTTCACTGACTCTACTAATACTAACAAAGCTCAATTGTATTCTCTTTGCAGATCATGGTAAAATCGTGAGGCAAATGCGATAAACAGAAAGGGAAAGGAGAGTCCTCCCAGGGTAGGGGACATGGCATGATTAGATTGACCCGCAAGCCTGGCAAAACATCAAAAACACCAGAAGGCTCATAAAGGTTACTGATAGAGCTATTGACCAATCTGGGAGTGAATATGAGCCTTCCCGGGAGGCATCTAACTCAGACTCCATTCCAGAGTATGTTCCTGACTGGCCGGAGAGGAACAGATTGAGGGATACACCTCCGGGCTCTCCCAATGCCCAAGAATCAGTGCACATATCTTCTAAGTCATCTGAGGGATCAGCTGCAAGCAGTGACAATGAATATTCCACCTCACTTATAGCTTCACTATTTATGGAGGGGCCTATAGAAGAAGAAGGAGAAGAAGTAGGAGGGGGTGAGCCCCAAGTAAGAGGGGTAGAGGGAACCAGGAACCCGGAGGCATGACAGGATAGGTTCGTGAGTGAAGTAGCCTACCAGAAGTTTAGAGAATGGTGGCCCGATAGGAAGTTAATACCTGAGCAAAAATTCATCACACGGGACCTTATGCCTCACAACCCCAATATGTTGAGGTAGTTCAGAGAGAAAGGAGACTAGGACTACTTCATAGGCTATGTGGAGGATGCCAATGAGCACTTAGTCAAAGAATTCTACACCAATGTTGCCCACATCAAAAAGGGTACCACAATGACTAAAGTGCGGAACTTGAAAGTGAAATTTGATGGCAAAACTATAAATGACTAACTGGGCTTCCTGGAGGAAGATGGGACCTTGTACTTAGAGAAGGTAGCTTTACCGGCTGTGGCTAGCTGAGTACTTGGAAATCCCAGGTACCACCCCAGCATGGTTGACAGCGGGGGTAAACATTCTGAGGCGGATCCTTAACTTTGAAGCAAAGGGGTGGGAGACATTTGTTTGTAGCCGGCTAGACCCCACCACTCACGATAACTCCCTTCCTACCTCCCGGGCTATATTGGTGGCATCGATCATGGTGGGGAACCCGATCAACATCGGGAATGTGATGTCGAGGGTGATTACACGGGTGGTGAACGAAGGTGATAGATCCTACCCTTTCCCCAATTTCCTGACCATGTACCTTGAGGACCTAGATATGGAGAAGCGGAGTTTTGATGTGAAAGTGAAAGCAAAGGCACCATTCTCCTGGTAAAGCACCAAGGGTCCTGACAACCCCAAGGACCCTAAGGGCAAAGCCATTACTTCAACTGGCCAGTCTGAAGAGCCGGTAGTAGTAGTGGCTCCTACTCAGCCTCCTTCCGCAACAGTAGACATGGCCCTAGGACCCTCCACATCTACAGCTCCAGAGATCCCCTCATCCATTGAATATCCTTTAATTGCCCACCGCCTGAGCCAGACCCTTGCCATTATCAACAACTGGATGCAGACAACCACTTCTAAGCTGTCTGTACTATCTACTTCGGTGGCAGCCCAGTCTGTACTTCCTCTGCCATAGGTCCCACAGTCAGTGGAGGACACTCTCAAGAAGCTCCTAGAGAACTAGAAATTGATCATGGATGCTGTTGATGCTCATGGAAAGGCATTGAAGGAGCTTTCTAAGGAGGCAAAGAAAATGAGAAAGACTCGTGCTTCAAAGGAGTCGGTAAAGGAGTTAAGGGTGGAGGTAGAGAGGTTGAAGGCTGATCACTTGCCTCTGGATATTCTATTGCATGACCCAGCTCCATCAGCCCAGCCCCAGCCAGAGTAGGAGATAGAGAGGCCACCCAAGAGGAAGAGGGTGATTCCCCATACTGATGATGCAGTTATAGAGTTTGGGGACCCGTAGAGAGGTTCCTCTAGCCATCCCCAAATTCCATTTATGCAGACGGAGGGCCAATAGGGAGTTTCTTTTTCCTCTATTTCTTTTCTTGTGCTTATTTTGGTTAGTTAGCACTGAGGACAATGCTAGCTTTCATTTGAGGGGGTAGCCCTATTTGGATGACTGTATATATGACATTACTTTTTCTTTATGCTTTTTTTTACCTTTGGTTTGTATATAATTTTATCATTTTATTGTACTTTTCGTTCTTTTTACTTTTGGTGTGTATATATAGTTACGTTCTAATATATATATTCATTCTCCCTTATGTATATTCGACGAAATCCCCTCTTGTATATATTCATTTTACTTTCCGCATTTTTCCTTTCATAGCTTCTTATTTTATTTTTGTAGCCTCTTGTTTTGAGTTCTTGCATGCAATACGCCTTTGGTTTTCTTAATGCCATAGTTCTTTCCAAAAATGGAATTTGTGTGAACCGGGTGGCTCTTCCCGATGATGGATGGCATGACAACCTTCTTAAGGGTTTGAGTTTGTTTTCTTTTTGCTTTTAGTGTAAATAGTAGCTAGTTGATAAGGTTGCCTCAAGCAAAGCTTCACTTGGGCCTAACACATTTGTCTTTGATCCTATGGTAAAAAACAAATTGTTGTGTATAGGATGGTGAAAGTTGTGACCTTGAGAATCTTGTGTTGGCCGATAATCATCAAGTGGTTTTTTGGGACCATTGTGTTGCTCAAATCTTAGCTAAAGTCGTTGTGGCCCCCAGCTCTGTCTTTTTATCAATCCCAAAGCTTGTGTGGTGAGAATTTGAACTGCAAGTCCAAGTCCCGAGCCATTAGTCTAGAACTTGACCTGAATGTTTGTCTAGGCAAAATCCAAAGTGTAATTTGACTTGAGATGTGATTATAGGCTCTCCTTGATCCGAATGATATCTTGAACACTTCCATAGCCTACCAATGATAATATCCCTAGCCACCCCTTTTGAGCTATAGACCTTTTTCTTTCAAAAATTACGATACAAGCCTTTACCTGTTCTAAAAATACCCCCTCTTGGCATCCAATCTTTCCTTAGCATAAGGCAAAAGCATAGTTTGGGGGGAGAGACGAGGAATGGAACAAAGTGGTAAAAAGGTACAAATGAAGAAAAGGAAAGGCAATGAAAAAGAAAGAAAATCAAAAAGACAAAAAGAATGATCAATGTAAAATTTAAAAAAATGAAGGGATTCAATAAAAGTAAAGAGGTGAAAGGTGTGGAAACTTGAGAAAGGAGAAAAAGGTTTGAAATGAACAAGAAAAAGTGACAGTGTGTCTCTCTAACCCCTTAGAAAGAAGTTAAATGACTTAAAAAGTCAAGAGAATATGTGCCAAAATGAAGCAAAAGAAGTTCTAAAGGGAAGAAGGAACCTACTTAGACCAAACATTTCCTATCCTGAACCAAAAGCCTTCACTATATCTCCACAAAAACTCTATATGATCTTGAGTTGAATGAAGCTTACATTAGTGGTGACTCACATAACGGGCAAGATTATGATACTTAGAGCCGAACTTGTAACTTTTCTTTGAGAGATATGAGTGTATTTCCACTATCCTAGTTTTGAGTGCTACAATCTAAAAGTGAGGTTTGCTTAGGGAGAGTTGAGGAGTATGAGTTTGGGTTCCACAATGACCAAAGTAGTAGAAAGAGTTTCTTTGATAGGTTGAGTCAACACTTGATGATCTTGTGTCGCACTAAAACCATGGTGATTAAAAGAGTGAAGGTTGTTAATGATTCATTTGAATTGAGGGCAATTGTTAGTCCCAATTGATGCTAGATGAGGTCACTTTAGGTCAGCTGAATTTTCTTGGTTTTACTCTTAAGGGGTGGGTCTTATTTTGTTTGCTTGAGGATAAGAAAAAGCTTAAGTTTAGGGGAGTTTATAACTAGGGATTATGGTTCATTTTACACTGCTTCTTACTTCGGTTTTGATTAAAAATATGTACAAAATAGTTCCAAAGGCTTAGATGTTGTACTTGTTTGCAGGGTTTGGTCAAAAAGGTGACAACTAGTCAAAACCAGCTCAAAAAGGAGTGAAACATGCACAAGTACCAAGAACAAGTCCAAGCACAGTGCAACAGGTCCACTGCGGCCGCATTCCATTTGGTGCGATCCGCAGTGAAGAGATTCAGAGAGTGCAAATTTTGGAAAATCAAGCATTGTAGCCGCAAAGCATTTTGTGCGACTACAATGGCTTCACCATGGCCGCACTCGATATTGTACGATCTGCAAAGAAAGAGTTCAGAGAGTTGGGACTTTTGAGAATCAATGCCAATAAGGTCCGCGGTCCTTTTTGTGCGGACCACAACAAAAGCCACCGCGGCCCCGATGCATTATGTGTGGCCCGTGGTAGTCAAGTTCAGAGAGCAGAGTTTAAAGCCAAGAAGCCTCACTGCGGCCGCACTCGATTTTGTACGGACCGCACTGCCCCCACATGGGTATTTTTATCCAGAAAATTTGGTCTAGTATAAATAGTTTCTTTTCGCATTTTTAGGTCATCAGTTGTAATCTAGCTGCGATCGTGAACAAGGTTTCTTAACCATTTTGAGTAATTTTAGAGTATTTTTATCATTGAATCTTTAAGTATTAGCTTGTAATTAAATATTATGGGGTTTTCTTCATCTATTTATTAATTTTCTTCTATTATCATGAGTAGCTAAACCCATTAGCTAGGGTCGTGGGTCAACCCTAGTGTGGGTATTTGATGGGTCTTGAGTTTTAAGGCTTGAATGTCTATTGTTGTTTGATACTTGGACTAATTTGTGTTTTCCATGTTGAATTGGTGGTTGCAAACACTAATTTGTGCCTATTTGACTGGGTTCTTCTTGAGAAAGAGAACTTGAGTCTAGGAAAATTAGTCCAACAAGGAATCGGGCGTATTCAAGATATTTATAGCCCCAATTAAAGGGTTAAACCTAGAGATAGTAATACCCGACTTGAACCTAAATTGCTTGCACAAATTATCATACCCAATTGGTCTTGAGAAAGTCAATTAGGGCAAAATCACTCAAACTACCGAGAGGTATAGAGTGAAAAGTTTAGTGCATTGGTTATATCGTAATCCCCAACATGACAATCTTGCCTTGGACTCGAGAACCCGTCAAGTATCCACCTAGGAGAAAGTCACTTCCTTAGTGCCTTCTTAACTATTTAGACAACCTTTCAAGTATCTTACCCTTAGCTTAATTTAGCATCTTATTAGCATAATATTAGAAGTAATCAAAAGACCAACTATGATTAGAGGTGCAATTAAGAGCAATTATGCATCTCCAATTTAGATAGGAACCCAATTCCCATTTCTAGCTCCCTATGGAATTCGATCCCGACTATCTCAGGTAAAAGCTACTTCGACCACTCTCTCTACTTTGTAGTAGTGCAGGGTTGGCACTGATCACCTATGACCGTGTGTGTTGTGAAATTCACACACTAAGTTATGGTTCCTTTGTGAAAGGTCTGATTGTACAGGCCTTGTCCGCCTGGTATCTCTGATTTTGCTGATGGCGAACACGATGTCTGATACGTCGATGTTTAAGTTGTATTCCGACAAGCGAGGTGCCTCCATCGGCCCTGTGTGCCTGTCGAATCCAGCTCTGTTGATGAGTCCCCAAGGGTTCTGGCCTCGATCTATTCTTCGATCATTCCGAGGTATGTTATGCCTCGGGGCATTTCTTCTATCTTCGGTGTATGGTTGGTATCTCTCTTTGTTCAGCTTCGACTCTTTTGCCAGAAGCCTGCTTGGGTATATCGAGCCCAAGGGGGCCCCTAATTGGCCATCCTCGACCCTGATTTTCGAATGATATCGGTTGTGAATGTCCGATTAGATCACGCCGGGGTATTCAACTAGATTCTATTTCAGCTGCTTCGAAGCCATCGAGCTTCGTTCATTCAGACCTTGAGTGAAGGCCTGTACTGGACAGTCATCGGAGACTGGTGGTAATTCCATTTGTTCCATTTGAAAGCAAGATACAAACTCTCGCAGCATCACAGTCTCCCTCTACTTGATCTTGAAGACGTCGAATTTCCTTGTTGCTACTTTGATGGCACCGGCATGTGCCTTTATGAAAGAATCTGCTAGCCTGGCAAATGAGTCTATAGATTTAGGAGCTAGGTTGTGATACCACATCATGGCCCCTTTCGAGAGTGTTTTCCCGAACTTCTTTAGCCGGACGGACTCGATCTCGTTGGCCCTTAGGTCGTTGCCCTTCACTACACAAGTGTAGGCAGTGACATGCTTGTTGGGGTCCGAGGTTCCATTGTACTTCGGATGCTCGGGCATTCTAAACTTCTTTGGAATGGGTTTCGAGGCCGCTTCCTGCGTAACGGCTTTTGCACGAACTTCTTCGAATCTACACCTTTCAGGATCGGTGGTGCGCCAGGAATTTGGTCGACCCTGGAATTGTAGATATCGACCTTCCTGTCATTTGCTTTTATCTTCTTCTTGCCCGATTCGATCCTCCTCATGAGGTATGCGAGCATCTTTACGATAGAGGGGTCAGATGCCGACCCGATGTTGCTTGATCTCTCTGGTACCTGCTCGGTTGGGGGAGCTATCCCCATGCTACCATGCTGGGAGTTTTCTTGTGACTTTGCAGCTGAGCAATCGCCAACTGTTGTGCCTGCAACATTTCAAAAATAACGTGAAGGCTAACCTCCCGTTCTTCCCCAGATGGGGTTTTCTGAGCTTCTTGTTAGTCTCCTTGGTGCATGCTCTTGTTAGTGTGGGAGCTTATATCGACGTGTTGGGCATCGCGTGGGACCGCATCCATAGGAATTGGTTCTGGTGCGTTCTCAGGGTTTTGTGGTGGTACACCAACACCTGAGTCAGATATTATGACCTGAAATCAAAGATTTTGGGCAAGAAAAAGTGTGAAAGATAACTTGCATTATGTAGTAAAACCAGCAAGAAAATAATCACTATTATTTTTAGCCCCACGGTGGGCGCCAAATTATTTACCGTGAAAATGGTAATAACAATTAAATTTGCTTTTGTGGTTCTAAAAATACGTAATCTATTTTTATGCTAGTTGTTAGGCAATGGGTGCTAAGTATAAGACTAGAAAACAAGATTAAAGTTTAGAGACGATGTGATGATCGGACCGAGCGGCTAGGGGTCGAGGCCTCTAGCTGCCGTATATGAGGCCTCGAGGTCGAGTCTGGAGTTCGGCTTAAGGAAATCATGGGAGGACTAACAGTTATGAGAGCTAAAATGATGGCTCTTTATGATTAATGGTAAGCAGTAAATGATGAGCAATAAATAGAACACAATGAATGTGAGCAATAAATGGAAGCAATGAGATCAAGAGAATATGTTAGAGAGTAGAGAGAATGTTCTTGTGTATTTAGTATTGAGCAACATGTGTACAAAATGACAAGGATCCCCTTTATATATGAGGGGGAATCCTAACATAGTACAAATGCATTAATTACAAAGATATATAGATGGTACAACTAGTTAATGCCTTGATTCATTTTTGGATTAGTCCACTAGACTTTGTTAGCCCTACTTATGCGCTTTGGGAACTTCCCACTTTCTCTTCGTAACCATTGGTCTGTACTGCCCCGAGGTCGAGCGTCGATGGCCCTCGAGGGATGAAACTCGACCGTAGTCTCAAGCCTCCGATACATGCTTACGAGGCATCGTAACGACGAAAAATTGGACCCTCCGATTTTAGCGTATACAATATTTCTCACACTTCGACTTCAAACTTCTCTTGAAGGTTTGGTTAATTTTTTTGATTTAGTTGCCTTAATATATATACAGAGTGCTCAAACAATGATATCTTGGAACAACAATATCAATTATGTCTCATCCAATAAATTGGGCTTGGCAATGTGGAAGAAGAATAAACTGTTATTCTTTTCTTAAAGGGATTTTTACATACCTATATACTATTGTAAACTTTATTATCCTTCCTACTTAAGTTTCAATTTAATTACATCATATATACAAATTTAACAATTATATACACTTTAGGAATTAAATGAGTAACCCTTTATATTAGGAATCAATTATTTCCCATCCTTATTTTCTCTCTCTCTCTCTCTCTCTCTCTCTCTCTCACTCTCTCTCTCTCTCAATACCTAATTCCAGTAATGTAGAGCAAAGGAGCAGCAATTCCACCGTTGACAGCCATCAAAAAGCTTTGAAGTTTTGAATTCGAATTTGGGTTTTCAAAAAACATTATTTGTTTGAATTGAGTGTTATTTCAAACAATTGGGAATTCTCTCAGCGTCTCTCTCTATCTCTCAATCCCTAATTTCAGTAATGTAAAGCAAAGGAAAATAGAGCAGCAATTCCACCATTGACAGCCATTAAAAAACTTTGAAGCTTTGAGATCGAGTTTGGGTTTTCAAAAATCATTATTTGTTGATTGGGTGTTGTTGAAAACAATTGAAAATATTGTTTGGAGTTTATATCTCAATTTTGAGGGTATTTTGGTGAAGACTAGACTTGATTTTGGCCGAATTTCAGATTGAAACTCGAAGAAGAAGAAGAAGAAGAAGAAGAAGAAGACATGACATACATTATACTTGCGAAATTGTAGTAAAGTTGTAGTAAAATTGTAGAAAAATTATATTATGTTATATATATATATATATATATATATATATATATATATATATATATATATATATATATATTTTGTATTTAAATATTGTATAAAAGTTGAACAATATTGTATAAAAATTGTATTTAAGTTGTATGTTATTGTAGTTTTATATAACTGGATAGAAATAATGTATGAAAGTTGTATATAAGTTGTATAATATATAATTAGTTGTATAAAATTTGTTTTTACTATGTATAAATTAGATACAAATATACAAAAAAAATATTGTATAAAATTTGTATAAAAATTGCATTTCAGTGGTATGATATTGTAGTTGTATATAACTGGGCAGAAATAAAGTATGAAAGTTGTAGATAAGTTGTATAATATATAATTAGTTGTATGAAATTTATTTTTACTATGTATAAATCAGATATAAAATATACAAAAGACAGGGGCGGATCTAGTGTTATGGATACGGGTTCAATTGAACCCATAACTTTCGACAAAACCCGGGAATATACTGGGCAAAATTACTGAAATATGGTCATATATTATTGTTTGAACCCATAGACTAAATTAGGCTATGAGTTCAGTGGTAAAAGTGCTGGCAGAGTGCTGCTTATTCCAGCAAGGACTGGAGTTCGAATCTCTATGTCTACAATTTTTATTGCATTTTTATTTAAGTTACTGTTTGACTTCTTTGTTACTTTTGGACTTCTTTTACCCCTTTCCATTTAAAGAGGCCCGTTTCTTATCCTTAAAAAATGAGGACCCATCTAATTAATACTCCATTATTCTTTATTGTATACTTCTTGTGGGGCTTTTTAATAATTATAAAAAGTTGAGGCTTCTTTCTTATTTTCTTGGTCTTCACAAAGCTTTAAGAGATCAAAAAGTTCCACTTTTCAGAAGGTTCTTCTTTCCCAAATTTTTAAAGTTAGGGTTTCAAAAGAATCAAAGCAAAGGCTCATCTTCTTGGACATAAACTGCAATCAATTCTCTTTATTTTGCTGGTATGACTCTATGGCTCTTTCTCAATAATAATGCAATATTTATTAATTATAAGTTAAAGGATCCGCCTCTGTTCTTGGTTCTTGAACACCCATTCTTGATTCTTGAATATTTAAAAAGTAACCCTTTTGAGTTTTGTCATTAAGTTCCATGTCTAGCAATTATTTATGTTTGTTTGGATAACTAGTTAGCTCCTTCCATTCAATCTAACAAGATTAAAGTACCTCTGCTGGAGTTGTCACACCTCCTTTTTACCTGCGCCCGCAGGGGCGTAGAGGGAGTTTTTCCACTTAAAGGACAATCGGAACGGGATTTATTATTATTTATTCAGAGTCACCACTTGGGAGATTAATGGTGTCCCAAGTCACCGGTTGAATCCCTAACCGAGGAAAATATGACTCTGTTAACAGTCCGCGAACCAGAAATCCGAGTAAGGAATTCTGTTAACCCGAGAGAAGGTGTTAGGCATTCCCGAGTTCCGTGGTTCTAGCACAGTCGCTCAACTGTTATATTCGGCTTAATTATCTGATTTTAGTACATGTTCAAACCTATGTGCATTTTTAACCTTAACCGCTTTTATTCATTTTTAGGAAGATTGCAACGTTATTAAAACACGTCTTAAACCACGTCACATAAATGCACCCGGGGTCTTTGACATATTTTAACATTGTTGAGATTTGGATTTGGGTCACATAAATGCGCACCCGAGTTTAAGAAGGTAATATTATTAAATGTCGGGCCTAAAGCAACTAGCGTATTATTAACTTTGGGGGAGGCCATGAAATTCGCTAAATGGCACGTCCCGAGGTCTAAAATATTTTTACTATAATTAAGAGGGCCACACAATGTATGATATTTGTTTGGTGCGGCACACTTCATTTATTTTAAAGTCAACCTAAAAGAACTATGATTTTTCTATTAAGTATTGTCTCTAAAAGGGCCCTAATTAATTAGCATTGTTAATAAACCATCATTGAAAGTATTACATCACAATATTAAATCCAAAGGCTTTAATAAACAACCTAGTATCTTCAGCAGATTGGGCTTCAAAATCAGCCCAAAAGAAGGAGAATTGTTTAACCTTACAAGAGGGGAAGGGTTGTCTGACGCTGGGCCTTAAGCATATTCAGGCCCAGATCTTGTTCAAACAGAGGCTGTCACGTTTAGGCTCCTAAACGAGACTAGATCCCGTACTGATTTTATTTGAATCTCAACTTACTGATTTTAACTCACAACGGGCTCAATTATTTGTGGACACATAATCATTTCTGAATTCATACTAATTTCATCATGCTAACTTTGAATCATCACAGGCATATTCACTGATTCATACATGGTTAACCAAACATGCTGAATCTGTCACACAGTAAAAATGAGTAAAACAAATTCATTTTTGGCAGACACTTCAATTCAAGTTTGTTGTGGCTAAGCAACACACATTGATTGTTTGACGAAACAAAAGCAAATTTGTTGAAACTGAACTCAAGGTTATTTGAATCTGCATAACTGGTGACTTTTATCTTCATTTTAAATGACCTACACATTAGGTAACTTTTGAATCTCGATTTGGAATTCACCAGTGATACTAGAATACGTAAAACCACGGCTTAAAATCTTCGTCGAACTGTGAATTCATTAATTGAATCGCAGCTCTTCAACAACACTCATATCTCATAGATACTCTGATGTAGAGTATGAGATGAGTAATTCCAGTCCATATAAGTTATAAAATACTGATTATTTATAGGAAATTAAAATACACTAGGACTAAACTAATGAAGCAACATACAAACAATTCTAGTTTGAACAGTCCAATTATACAAACGATACAAAGTTTCAAGTAAACGTGACTGTTTACACCTTTAAACCAAAACAGAATAGAAGAAATTCAAAGATCAACCCAAACAACACTTTGTCATTTAATCCCCAAATCAGACCTACATTGATCCTTTACAGTTCATACGAGATCAAGGGGAGTACCTGGAAATATAATCGAGTAGAAGGAGGAGTTAGCAACAGAAGAGCAAACAGCAGCAACCAGGAATTTAAATAGCAACCATCATAGTTCAAGACCAAATTTTTTTTTACCCAGGATCAACTCGACCACAGCCCAGAACAAGTTGCAAAACCAATAGCAACAACAAATATCAAAACGAACAGACTCAATAGAGTTTGAATTAAACCAAAACTTAATCAGTAGACTACTGAACCATTTCAACAATGAGAATCACTGTCTAGAATACGACTTACACCTATGAATGCAATGAAACATTATATTTTTGGTTTTCTATTCTTAAACTCTCCAGAGCTCTAAAAAACTGAATGCCTTAGCCTTTAAAATGTTGTCTGAGACTACCTCTTCCAAGAACTCTCAAAACTCACTCTTTTCAGATTGCTTTTTTTTCAATCCCCCCAACTCTGTCCTAAGTACCTCCACTTATACCCAAACACTGACCTTGCTAGCTCTCAAGAGCACTCAGGCAGAATTAAGAAACTAATTCTGCCCATGATCTTCTTTTAGAACTCCACTAGAGTATGTTTTCCCCCATTATCCCTTGTCTTTTCCTTATTTAATGTTCAAACAGGTATGGACAACATATTTTAATCAATCCCTTTTAAGCTTCCCCATACCATTATGTTTTGTTCCCCATTAACACTAAACAAATGCATCAGTTTATGTTACATTAGCACTTACTAGACAAAACACTTAAACCAACCATTTTTAAACTTTTAAGTCCCAAACTATCCCCTGAAACCCCTGTGTTTACTATCCTACCCCAATCCTTTAAACCTGTACAAAACCTCAGCTACAGCCAATTTAAGCCTATCAATTGACTAATTAGATACATGAAACTAACTCTCAATCAACAACATTAGGACAATTCAACAAGGTTAGATTTATATCAGAACAAACTTAACAGAACAAACAAATAAATTCGAATCATTAAACTTAATCATCAATTGAACTCAAATCAAATCCAACAGCATTTCAACCAAGATGGGGATTAAATGATTCAGGACAATAGTCAGACTAGACTATTAAGGTCAAGAAATTGATTCACACAGATGCATGAGAGTAAGCTATCTATATTGGGAACAAATATAACTCTAAATTAACCTCGAACAAAATGCTGGAACAACAAGTATACTGGCTATGAGCCCTGAGGCTGAAAATACAAAGGTCAGAAGATAAAACAAACCCAGTAACTTGAGGAGAACAACTGAACTACAGACATGAACATGTCAATCGACGAGACCATTTAATTGATTCAACATATGCCAATCGACCAAGATGAGAAAAACTGGACCAGAAAAAGGTCCGAAAGAGGAGGAGGATTAATTGACAGAAGTGATGAATTACAACTTAGCACAGACGAATTATTTGACAAAATGATGAAAACCTGAAGAAGCGACTAATTGCAACTTAACACAGACAAATAAACATAAAAAAAACAAAGAAGGAGCTGATAAGAACTCACTGTTCTTTTCTCGGATCTCACCAGCATGCCCTTTCGAACTTGAGTTCTAGTTAGTATTATACATCTATTTCGTCAGAAATAGGCTTATAATATTAACTAGAACCCGTTCAACCTTGACAGCTTCGAAATATTCTCAAATCGTTGAACCCTAGATCCGACATTCGACGAGTTTTACTCGGATTCGAGCCAATTTGGCTAGGGATTGGCAATGAGGAGGTCAAGGGGATTATTGGGTGTGATTTTGGGGTTAAGTGGACAGGCTAGGGTTTGGGACGGAGATTTTCGATCGAAGATTCGAGAAGTTATAGGATGATTCGAGGGATAAGGGTTTGGGATTCGGAATGGGGAGGTCGAGGGGAATCAGTGGTGTAAATATGAGGTCGTTTGGACCACCGGAACCGCCGTGAGGCGATTTCCGGTGGGCGGAGCACGGTGGTAAGGGTGGTGTTTGTTTTGGTTTCTGAAGAAACGAGTGAGGAGGGGGGGTGTTCTGAGGTAGGGGTGAGGGTTTATGGTATATGAAATTGGTGAATTAATTTGGGTCGTTGGATGATAGGAATCCAATGGTTCAGATTAATTCATAAGACAAAACGGGGTCATTTGGAGTAGAACTGGGGCAGTCCGGGTATTGGAGTGACGGGTCGGGGTCGGGTTGGGTCAAGGCTTTGGGACCGTTTGATCAAGTTAAATTCAACGGTCCAGATTGAAACGCCTGAAACAGCATCGTTTGGTTGAGGCTAGAGACGGGTCCGGGCTAGTTGGGCCAGTTTCGAACGGCGGTTTTCTGATGGGTTTGGACTGGTTTTATGTTTGGGCTGGGGATTTTTGGCCCACATCTTGTTTCCTCTCTTTTATTAATTCTCTCTTTTTTTTTTCTTTTCTTTTCTTCCTTTTTCTTTCAATAATTAGGACTTAAAAATCCTAAATTAAGCTATAAAAACCCAAATTACCTTAAAATACTAATTATCTCTAAATGATAATTATCACACATAACTAATACCAAATTAAAAGAAAATCGCAAAATTTGACATTAAACACTAAAAATGCAAAAATACGTTATTATTTTTTGAATTTTTCATTTTGTAAAACAGTATTTTACTAAATTAACCAAAAATGTAAAATTAAATTCTAAGTGCATATGCTATATTTTTATATTTTCATTAATTTAAAAAAACGAATATGCACACACAAATGCAAACAATTACAGAAAATATCACGAAAATTCACAAAATTGCACACAAAAAGAAAGATTTATTTTATTTTGAATTTTTAGGAGTGGTTCGTGTGAGGCAAAAATCACGTGCTCACAACTGCCCCTCTTTGATCGCAAACACGAA
Organism: Nicotiana tabacum; assembly: GCF_000715075.1. NCBI lineage: Eukaryota > Viridiplantae > Streptophyta > Magnoliopsida > Solanales > Solanaceae > Nicotiana > Nicotiana tabacum. Next base: position 207,546,985 of record NC_134101.1, read on the forward strand.
GAGTTTTCGTGCAAAGACCAAGTGAGCGGATACGAGTAATTTTTGCCCGTTCGGCTACTCCATGTGAAGCATTTTTGAAAGATTTGACCGAACCTCTGCTTCAAAGGTTTCCTATATATCCCTGGCTAAAAGGGAATCAGGTCAATGTAGTTCGGGAAGTTTCAGTAGCTGGGACTACCATGAAGCTGTGGTTTTGTTGTCACTGCTATTGATGCTGCTGCTTTCTGTTTACTGACCTCCATATTACACTATGCTAAAAGAAAACAAGAAGCTAGACTAAACTTAGGAATTACAAAATCTTATGAAGATCTTCAAACTTGCTCTTGTTGCCTTGCTTTCTTGTTGGCTTGTGTTTCCTCTGATGTTTCTTTCTTTCTTGTGAAATTCGAATTGTTTCTCCTTCGACACGCGAATTATCTTTCTTTGGCCATTGTTGCCTCTCTTTTGACTTCTGCACTTGAGTTTATGCTGGGGTTTTTTGTTGTAATCCTCCGCTCTCTGGGCGGGCTCCTGACTTCTACTACGACTTAAAAAGATAATACCTCCATTCTCCAGGCGGGCTCCTGACTTCAATAAACAATATAAAGATAATACCTCTATTCTCCAGGCGGGCTCCTGACTTCGTCTACAACTTGCAATGATAACAACCTCCATTTTCCAGGTGGGCTCCTGACTTCAATAACTTCTTCGAAATGTAATACCTCCATTCTCCAGGCGGGCTCCTGACTTCAACAACTTCTTAAAGTTATAACACCTCCATTCTCCAGGTGGGCTCCTGACTTCAACTACTCATTTTTTGAAAATATAACACCTCCATTCTCTAGGCGGGCTCCTGACTTCGACAACTTCTTAAAAATATAACACCTCCATTCTCCAGGCGGGCTCCTGACTTCAACTGCTCTTTTTTTAAAAATATAACACCTCCATTCTCCAGGCGGGCTCCTGATTCAACAACTTCTTAAAAATGCGCTCTATTGCCGTTGTTCCTTCCTGCCTCTTGAACCATTTTCCTTCTAACTTGAATTATCTTCTTTCAGAACTGCTTCCCTCAAAACTGGTGTTTCATTCCTCTGAAAACTGCTGGGGATAACACCGGTGTTTCATTCAAAAATATGTTATTCTCCTCCTTCAAAGACTAATTCCCTTAAAGCTCGTGTTTTCCTTCCTATGGAACTACTTCCCTTAAGACTTGTGTTATCTTCCTCCCGAAATTGCTTTCTTTAAAACTTGTATTGCCTTCTTCCGAAAACTGCTGGGGATACCGCTTCCCTCAAAACTTGTGTTAGACTTCCAGAAAATTTTCGAAATGAAAGAAAATTTTCTGCCCCAGTTTGACAATCTTTCTTGTGGCATGTCTTTCCGTCATCAATAACATTTCCTGTCCCTGCTTCAAATCAAAGAAAATTTGTTAGTTTAAAATGTGGGGGACGTTCCTGCTGGGGATGGTTTTTCCTTTTTCTTTTTTCCATGCTCTGCGTTGTTCGACCGTCTTGAAACTTGGCCGATAACTTTCGACCTTCTTGATGCTTCTGTATTCACCAACTTCTCAACCGTTGTTTTCCACTTTTACTCCATACTTTCCATGACATCTTAGAGTAATCCATCATTTGGTCTTATAATGACGTCTTTCTTGTCCCTTCACATTATCTTCGGCCTGTCTTATCCCCATTTACCTTGCACCATGTTGGCAACTGGTAGTTGACTTTGAAAATCCTTCTTAAAAAACAAACTACTATTGATAAAAAAAATGGAAAATGATGACTTCGAAAGATAGAACAAGAAAAATTCTTCTGAATAATTGTTTGAAGAGAAAATAACTTATCTGAATGGTATAACCGATCCTAATGGTCATGTCGTGCATTTTTGGATTAATCAACCCAGTCTATTTACATCAATCAATCTTTCTGATGTCCCTACTTTGCATTTCAAAGGTCCCGCAACCCATCTTCTTTTGCCGAAACAACATCTTTATTCTGCTTGATGTCTCGACGGATCCTTTCCATCAAGCTTATCTCGTTTTCCCCCTTTTAATTCCTTGTCTCCTTATAGTGCCCTTCGAGGGGTTTTCACTAATAGATATCTCTCGATTCTCTCAACTCCCGTCGCCTTATGGTGCCTGTGAAGGTTTTCACCGATAAGACTCTCTCATTTTATTTCTCGCAACTTTCGTCGTCTTATGGTGCCTGTGAAGGTTTTCACCAATAAGACTCTCTCATTTTATTTCCGTTTCCTTATGGTGCCGGTGAAGGTTTTCACCAATAAGGCTCTCTCATTTTCACTAATTTCACTGCTTGGACCGGAGTATTATCCTGATATGAATCACTATATTTGCTCGACTTGTCATCTCTCGAAAACTGATCAGAAGGTCTTTCTTTGGACCGTAATGTGGACTTTTGGATGTGATTAGAAAGAAAGGGTATCAAAGGCTCAAAATAATTTGTCATGGGTTTAAAATTACAACTTTTGGAATCACAATTCTTATTACAAATACAACCTCTGCCCTAGTTTCTTGCTCGGGGATCTTCCGACTTTTATTTTACTATGACCGAGCCGTAAAGCTGCCTACGTACCCTTAACAAGGATCAGGTCAAACGTAGTTCACACCTGAATTTTCCTTGTTGTTATATTTTTCACTTCTTTTCTTTTCTCTTTTTCTTTTCTTTCTTTTTCTTTCTTTTTCTCTCTTTTTCGTTATTGATTCCAAAAGAGGGGTATGAAAGAAATAAATAAGGCTCAAAAAGGGGAACAAAGGGTAAAGTGTTTAGATAGTAGAACAAATTGCCTTCGTCATTTTAATCTTCGAAATAATGCCAAATACAAACAATCAACAATTATACCAAAGAAATCATATATAATATCTTTTTACTGCATCAAAATTGATAGCCATGTCTATGCATTTTCCTTCGATATCTGTTAAACATAAAGCACCATTGGACAATACTCTGGTTACAATGAATGACCCTTGCCAATTCGAGGCGAACTTGCCTTTTGCTTCAGCCTGATGTGGAAGGATGCGTTTCAGCACTTGTTGGCCCACCTCAAACTTCCGGGGACGCACCTTTTTGTTGTATGCTCTCGCCATTCTCTTTTGATACAACTGGCCATGACACACAACTGCCAATCTTTTTTCATCAATCAAGTTCAACTGCTCCAGACGGGTTTTGACCCATTCATCATCATCAATCTCAGCCTCAGCGATAATCCGAAGGGATGGGATTTCAACTTTCGCTGGTATTACTACTTCAGTTCCATATACCAACAAATAAGGAGTTGCACCTACCGAAGTACGGACAGTAGTGCGATAACCCAGCAACGCAAATGGTAATTTTTCATGCCATTGCCTAGAACCTTCTACCATTTTCCGAAGTATCTTCTTTATGTTTTTGTTGGCTGCCTCAACTGCTCCATTCGCCTTGGGACGATATGGGGTAGAATTGCGGTGTGTAATCTTAAACTGTTGACATACCTCTACTATGATCCTGTCTGGTGTACCATTCTAACGCCGATCCACTCAAACTTTGGCTGAAATATGCCATCAGTAATTCATCTCTTCCGCCTGCTCCCCTCATCTTGCCACAAAAACCTTTCAGATGAGCCACCGGATCACCGTGTCCGTTGTACAAGCGAATTTGGGCATTTTGAACCCCGCTGGTAGTTGTACATTTGGGAACAAACACAAGTCTTTGTAAGCTACACTTACCTGACCTCCTAGCCCTCTCATATCCCTGAAGGATTGTTCTATGCTTTTCATTTTTCTGAACATCTCTTCCTGTTCAAGATTTCTGCTTTCCCCGGTAGGTCAGAATGTGGATCATACGGATAGGTTTCGGGCGCTTTGAAGGTGATCTCCGGGGGATAATACTGGTTGTCCTGAGCTTGGAACACAGGTTCACTCGGGGATTTATGGAGTGCAGCTGGTGGAGATGCCACAAAGACAGGGGTGATTGGCGGAGGAGGGTATGGAATTGATTTTGGTGGTGGAGCTTGTGGCGTATGAGAAGTAGTGCCATGGTAGTGTTGATAAATGGGAAAACCTAGATCGGTGGCGGGATGATCCTGAGACTGAGCTAATGGTGGGGTAAAAGCAGGGTTATCAGGCTAAACTGGCGATGATTGCCCTTTGGACCAGGCTTGGTACATTTCGGCCATCTGTTGCTTAAGCTTGAGCATCTCCTCTTTCATTTTATAGACGTCCAACTCCTCTACCTCAACATTAGTTTCGACATCTGGGATAGACATGATTTCCGGTATTGGTCCCTTTGATCTGGTTTGGTAATGATAATGTGCCAGTATCCTCTAAATACTAACTGCTTGAATTCTCTGGAAATCAACAAACTTGTTAGTTTTTTAGAGTTTAACACATATGCAATTACACGTTGGGATGGAATGCACCTAGGCAATTAACCATTTCTATCATGCATTTGCTTCGGTTGCGTGCGTCATTCCGGCCTCTCACAATTGTGCCTCTTTTTTTAAACTTTATTCTATCCTTCTTTATTTTTCCTTTTCCCTTTTAGTAGTGGTCGAATCCTATAGAGATTGCCTACGTATCACGTCCCCGCATGAATCAGACCGTACGTAGTTCTGTCCTATAAGTGCGAAAAGCAAAGAGACAATTTTTTGGAAATTTTTGGTTTTTCATTAATAAACATTCTATTACAAATTAGAAGCTTTTGGAAAGGAAAATAACAGCCTTGAAACCAAACCAAGTACGAAATCAATAACTTCTGACAGACTCTGATGCGAAAGAAAAAAACAGACTCTAACAGACAATAGACTCTAAGAAAAAAAGAAAATGCAGATTCGACTATGAACACATTAAAGTTTTAAATTTGGGTGCCCGCGGGGCGTCATTCGGCCTCGCCGCGGGTTTAGGTGTAAGGTCCCTTTCTAGCTGTTCCAATTCATACATGATTTTCTTTACAAATATCATCACCGCCGAGAAGAAAGTAGTGCGGGTCATGTTTTCACACACCCGGCATTTCCTGGTAATATCATGAGCAATAGTCAGAATCTTGTCCCTGGTTCAGTCTTTCTCTAGGAGTAGGCGTTCTATCTGATCCCCTTTAGCCTTCAAAACCTGAGAATCATGCAGATGTTGTTTCTGTAACTGCTGTATTTTATCTTCCTTCGAGACCACTAGATTGTAGTAGTGTTTACTTTCGGTTTCAAAAGCCTTGGCTTGTTTAGCCGCCTTGCTCTCTAGGGTGGTCACCTTCCTTTTTAGACTGGCAATGGTCTTTTCATAATCTTTCCTTGCCTGCTATAAGTACTGTGTGCACTCTTTTGTTCTTTTTGCCCATTGTGCCTGGAGTGGTGCTGTGGTACCCTCAGATTGCTTCAAATCATTTCGGCACTCACTAATTTCTTTTTTCAACCCTTTTATTAACCGCTCATCCGATCGACTCCTTTGTTGGTGGTCAGCATCTATCCTCATTTGTCGGATTTGGGCTTTCAGTGCCTCATTTTCTTGGGCCAATTTGTTCTTTTCTCCATGATCGGCGTCAACTTGCAGACTATTTTCAAATTCCATGTTTTTAATCTGTTGCTTCAGCTTGCCTATTTCTGCCATGTAACTCTCTTCTTTAGCCAACCAATCCCACTGTTCTTGCGACGCCTTGACGAATTCCTGGAGATGGGGTCTTTTGGTCGGTCTCCCAAACTCGATTTCTCTCCCAAACCAAGCGAGGTATCCCGGCGAAACTTCATCCTTGAACCAATCACGCACATATGTATTTGCTATTAAGTATTGACACTCGCTCCAAATTTGTCGAACTACTGCTTCATGAAACTGTCCGTTGGGCCCGATCTCGACTACTTGGCCACTAAGATCTTCATCTTTCGGAACTATTTGACATCTTCCCAACTACCTCAATAATCGATACGGGGCATAGGGCTGAATACTCCTGAGTCCCATCAAAAGGAAATGGGGTCCAGTGGCTGGCATATATATGATTTCATCCACAGGCAACCATCGGAATGTCCATTCTATTTGGCTCGCAGTGACAGCACGGAGGCGCGCTGTCCACTCTGTGACCCCTTCTGGTAAGCTGATTCCGTCGACCCTCGTAGGAAATTCTTCTATGCACGTTTTCTCCGTCGACCCATAACTCATAAATTGAGGACGACGACATAGGTGTTCGATCATCCACATCTGCAGTAACGCGTTGCACCCCTCAAAAAAGCTTCCCCCGGCTTTGCAGGCTGTGAGAGCGCGGAAGATTTCAGCTACTATCATGGGTGCAAGGGTGCCGTTGGCCTGAGTAAGTAAAGTGCTGACAACCCCAGATCCTCGTATGTCAATGTTCCCGTCTTTTCTAGGAAACACTAGGAGTCCCAGAAAGGCTACTATGAATGCAAAACACCTATGTTCTTCCCACTTAAGGCGATTTCCTTTGCTACAGATTTTGTTTTCCGGCTTATTGAACCCCCCTATGTGGCCATATCTGTTGTATATAAACTGCAAAGTATAAAAACCAGCTGCCAAGTCTGGATTGCGGACCCCCCTGCTTATTTTTAAAGAGTCTAGGAACCTGTGTACGGCTACGGCCCTTGGAGCAATCAGGTACTGGTGTCTCAGAGGAACCTTGGGACCCCCGATGTATCCGGCTATTTCTTCCAATGTTGAGGTAAGTTCAAAATCTGAGAAATGAAATACATTGTGAGCCGGGTCCCAGAATGCGACCAAGGCCTTTATGATATCCCCCTAGGATTATTCTTCAGCAACCCAGTGAGGCCTCCCAGGTATAGATTGACTGTGTCGCGCCCTGATTCTCCCAAGTCATCCCACCACATATGCAACTCCAAAGGGATCTTGTTCACAATTATTACATGTAAATTCTGACTTGTGCCCATTCTGCACATTTATCTGGGTGGTTAAGCAAAAATTACGATTCAATTGACTCAAAGATAACATGGGCACTTTTCTCTTTCTTTTTTTTTCATTTAAAATAAAACCCGGTTTTGCCAATACGGCCTTTCAGCACCTCGGGGTCGAAGATTTTTAGGCTGTGTCGGCTAGCCGGTGAAAGTCTAAAAAAATGACCACAGGCGGTTGTTCTTGCAAAAACAGCCTTCCAGCGCCCTTTTAGGGACATTAGGCTATTTCTAGCAAGAATGACATCACCCTAATTATTTTCAAATAAATTTTTTGTTCTTTTGGCTAATTTCGCAAAAAGTGAAGTTGGACCCGATGGGGGTTGCCTACGTATCTCACACCCTATGAGAATCAAACTTGCGTAGTTCGGGCCGATAAAACAAAATTCTTTTGAAAACAAGACTCTTTTCATCGGCAACTAAAACTATTTTTTTCTCTTTTTTTTCTTTTTTTCATTTTCTCAAAAATTCGGCAGAGTTTCGACACTATTTGGACATTGGTTTTTTTTTTTCAAAACAGGCGATTAACTCTCTTTAACCCTCGTACCTCTATCTCTCTTTCCTCAAAATATTCAAAAGTCGGTCAGTATGCAAGTCCGAAGCAAACAAAATGCACAAGTAGCAAGTAAGATGCATCAGGATGGTCTTTTGTCATTTTTGGTACCTGTCCTAAACAGACCCAACCCTTGTGTTGAGCCTCCAAAGTCAAATGCACGTGATGCAAACAAACGTTCCTACTAGGTATCCGGCATGAAGCTGAGTTATTCTAGGTTCATAACCTGGGTATTTGTTCTAGACTGTGTACTCGAGCGGACAACTCGAGTCGAGGAGGGGGCTACGTACCGGGAACCAAAAGGCCATCCGGCATAGTAACTTGTCCGAGCCTCTTTCTTATTTCAAGGTATGACATTAACAGAATAGAGAGTCTCGACCAGCGAGCACATCCCCAAAGATGAGAAGAGAAGGGCTTTGTAGCAGTTTATATGCAGTTCAGATAATATCAAAGCGGTAAAAAGCATCACTTAGCACATTAGGCCCAAACATGTAAAAAATCAGATAAAACAAGTCAATTATAACAATTATTTAAAGCTCGAATTCTGAACCCTGAACCAGAGATTCTGGGTTCGGTCCCCAACAGAGTCGCCAGAGCTGTCACACCTCCTTTTTACCTGCGCCCGTAGGGGCGTAGAGGGAGTTTTTCCACTTAAAGGACAATCAGAACGGGATTTAGTATTATTTATTCAGAGTCGCCACTTGGTAGATTAATGGTGTCCCAAGTCACCGGTTGAATCCCGAACCGAGGAAAATATGACTCTGTTAACAGTCCGCGAACCAGAAATTCGAGTAAGGAATTCTGTTAACCCGGGAGAAGGTGTTAGGCATTCCCGAGTTCCGTGGTTCTAGCACGGTCGCTCAACTGTTATATTCGGCTTAATTATCTGATTTTAGTACATGTTCAAACCTATGTGCATTTTTAACCTTAACCGCTTTTATTCATTTTTAGGAAGATTGCAACGTTATTAAAACAAGTATTGAACCACGTCACATAAATGCACCCGGGGTCTTTGACATATTTTAATATTGTTGAGATTTGGATTTGGGTCACATAAATGCACACCCGAGTTTAAGAAGGTAATATTATTAAATGTCGGGCCTAAAGCAACTAGCGTATTATTAACTTTGGGGGAGGCCATGAAATTCGCTAAATGGCACGTCCCGAGGTCTAAATAATTTTTACTATAATTAAGAGGGCCACGCAATGTATGATATTGGTTTGGCGCGGCGCACCTCATTTATTTTAAAGCCAACCTAAAAGAACTATGATTTTTCTATTAAGTATTGTCTCTAAAAGGTCCCTAATTAATTAGCATTGCTAATAAATCATCATTGAAAGTATTACATCACAATATTAAATCAAAAAGCTTTAATAAATAACCTAGTATCTTCAGCAGATTGGGCTTCAAAATCAGCCCCAAAGAAGGAGAATTGTTTAACCTTACAAGAGGGGAAGGGCTGTCTGACGCTGGGCCTTAAGCAGATTCAGGCCCAGATCTTGTTCAAACAGAGGCTGTCACGTTTAGGCTCCTAAATGAGCCTAGATCCCGTACTGATTTTATTTGAATCTCAACCTACTGATTTTAACTCACAACGGGCTCAATTATTGGTGAACACATAATCATTTCTGAATTCATGCTAATTTCAACATGCTAACTTTGAATCATCACAGGCATATTCACTGATTCATACATGGTTAACCAAACATGTTGAATCTGTCACACAGTAAAAATGAGTAAAACAAATTCATTTTTGGCAGACACTTCAATTCAAATCTGTTGTGGCTAAGCAACACACATTGATTGTTTGACGAAACAAAAGCAAATTTGTTGAAACTGAACTCAAGGTTATTTGAATCTGCATAACTGGTGACTTTTCTCTTCATTTTAAATGACCTACACGTTAGGTAACTTTTGAATCTCAATTTGGAATTCACCAGTGATACTAGAATACGTAAAACCACGGTTTAAAATCTTCGTCGAACTGTGAATTCATTAATTGAATCGCAGCTCTTCAACAACACTCATATCTCATAGATACTCTGATGTAGAGTATGAGATGAGTAATTCCAGTCCATATAAGTTCTAACATACTGATTATTTATAGGAAATTAAAATACACTAGGACTAAACTAATGAAGCAACATACAGATAATTCTAGTTTGAACAGTCCAATTATACAAACGATACAAAGTTTCAAGTAAACGTGACTGTTTTATACCTTTAAACCAAAACAGAACAGAAGAAATTCAAATATCAACCCAAACAGCACTTTGTCATTTAATCCCCAAATCAGACCTATTTTGATCCTTTACAGTTCATATGAGATCAAGGGGAGTACCTGGAAATATAATCGAGTAGAAGGAGGAGTTAGCAACAGAAGAGCAAACAACAGCAACCAGGAATTCAAACAGCAACCATCACAGTTCAAGACCAATTTTTTTTACCCAGGATCAACTCGACCACAGCCCAGAACAAGTTGCAAAACCAATAGCAACATCAAATATCAAACGAACAGACTCAATAGAGTTTGAATTAAACCAAAACTTAATCAGTAGACTACTGAACCACTTCAACAATGAGAATCACTGTCCAGAATTCGACTTACAACTATGAATGCAATGAAATAATATATTTTTGGTTTTCTGTTCTTAAACTCTCCAGAGCTCTAAAAAACTGAATGCCTTAGCCTTTAAAATGCTGTCTGAGACTACCTCTTCCAAGAACTCTCAAAACTCTCTCTTTTCAGATTGCTTTTTTTCAATCCCCACCAACTCTGTCCTAAGTCCCTCCACTTATACCCAAACACTGACCTTGCTAGCTCTCAAGAGCACTCAGGCAGAATTAAGAAACTAATTCTGCCCATGATCTTCTTTTAGAACTCCACTAGAGTATGTTTTCCCCATTATCCCTTGTCTTTTCCTTATTTAATGTTCAAACAGGTATGGACAACATATTTTAATCAATCCCTTTTAAGCTTCCCCATACCATTATGTTTTGTTCCCCATTAACACTAAACAAATGCATTAGTTTAATGTTACATTAGCACTTGCTAGACAGAACACTTAAACCAACCATTTTTAAACTTTTAAGTCCCAAACTCTCCCCTGAAACCCCTGTGATTACTATCCTACCACAATCCTTTAAACCTGTAGAAAACCTCAGCTATAGCCGATTTAAGCCTATTAATTGACTAATTAGATACATGAAACTAACTCCCAATCAACAACATTAGGACAATTCAACAAGGTTAGATTTATATCAGAACAAACTTAACAGAACAAACAAATAAATGCGAATCATTAAACTTAATCATCAATTGAACTCAAATCAAATCCAACAGCATTTCAACCAAGATGGGGATTAAATGATTCAGGACAATAGTCAGACTAGACTATTAAGGTCAAGAAATTGATTCACACAGATGCATGAGAGTAAGCTATCTATATTGGGAACAAATATAACTCTAAATTAACCTCGAACAAAATGCTGGAACAACAAGTATACTGGCTATGAGCCCTGAGGCTGAAAATACAAAGGTCAGAAGATAAAACAAACCCAGTAACTTGAGGAGAACAACTGAACTACAGACATGAATGGGTCAATCGACGAGACCATTTAATTGATTCAACATATACCAATCGACCAAGATGAGAAAAACTGGACCAGAAAAAGGTCCGAAAGAGGAGGAGGATTAATTGACAGAAGTTATGAATTACAACTTAGCACAGACGAATTATTTGACAAAATGATGAAAACCTGAAAAAGCGACTAATTGCAACTTAACACAGACAAATAAACATAAAAAAAAAACAAAGAAGGAGCTGATAAGAACTTACTGTTCTTTTCTCGGATCTCACCAGCATGCCCTTTCGAACTTGAGTTCCAGTTAGTATTATACGTCTATTTCGTCAGAAATAGGCTTATAATACTAACTAGAACCCGTTCAACCCTGACAGCTTCGAAACATTCTCGAATCGTTGAACCCTAGATCCGACATTCGACGAGTTTTACTCGGATTCGAGCCAATTTGGCTAGGGATTGGCGACGAGGAGGTCAAGGGGATTATTGGGTGTGATTTTGGGGTTAAGTGGACAGGCTAGGGTTTGGGACGAGGATCTTTGATCGAAGATCCGAGAAGTTATAGGATGATTCGAGGGATAAGGGTTAGGGATTCGGAATGGGGAGGTCGAGGGGAATCAGTGGTGTAAAGATGGGGTCGTTTGGACCACCGGAACCGCCGTGAGGCAATTTCCGATGGGCGGAGCACGGTGGTAAGGGTGGTGTGTGTTTTGGTTTCTGAAGAGACGAGTGAGGAGGGGGGTGTTCTGAGGTAGGGGTGAGGGTTTATGGTATATGAAATTGGTGAATTAATTTGGGCCGTTGGATGATTGGAATCCAATGGCTCAGATTAATTCATATGACAAAACGGGTTCGTTTGGAGTAGTATTGGGGCGGTCCGGGTATTGGAGTGACGGGTCGGGGTCGGGTTGGGTCGGGGTCGGGTTGGGTCGGGGTCGGGTTGGGTCAAGGCTTTGGGACCGTTTGATCAAGTTAAATTCAACGGTCCAGATTGAAACGCCTGAAACAACGTCGTTTGGTTGAGGCTGGAGACGGGTCCGGTCTAGGTAGGCCAGTTTCGAACGGGTTTGGACGGTTTTCTGATGGGTTTGGACTGGTTTTGTGTTTGGGCTGGGGATTTTTGGCCCAGATCTTGTTTCCTCTCTTTTATTAATTCTCTCTTTTTTTTCGTTTCTTTTCTTCCTTTTTCTTTCAATAATTAGGACTTAAAAATCCTAAATTAAGCTATAAAAACCCAAATTACCTTAAAATACTAATTATCTCTAAATGATAATTATCACACATAACTAATACCAAATTAAAAGAAAATCGCAAAATTTGACATTAAACACTAAAAATGCAAAAATACGTTATTATTTTTTGAATTTTTCATTTTGTAAAATAGTATTTTACTAAATTAACCAAAAATATAAAATCAAATCCTAAGTGCATATGCTATATTTTTATATTTTCATTAATTTAAAAAAAAATGAATATGCATACACAAATGCAAACAATTATAGAAAATATCACGAAAATTCACAAAATTGCACACAAAAAGAAAGATTTATTTTATTTTGAATTTTTTGGAGTGGTTCGTGTGAGGAAAAAATCACGTGCTCACAGGAGTGTAATTTATTTTTTGTATTTTTGTAGTTGTAGGATCTTTTTAGTGAGGGTGGATATGATTACAAAATTTTTCAAGGTTATTCCAACTCCTCAAACTTCTGGTTCTGGTTCTAGTCCTCCTACGCCGAGTTCTTCTCCAAGTCCAACTATTCATGACAATATCAATCCTTTGGCAAGATTAAACAAAGAGAAAATGTTGAATTTGAATCTTGAACCCGATCCTGCAGAAAGAAAGCAAATTTCAGAGTATCCTCCGAATTTACGTGATCAAGTGAGGAGACATTATATTCAACAAGGGCCTTGTCAACCTTGTAATTGTAGATTTCCAAAAAGAGATTTTGGTGGATTTATGCGTCAATTTAATCTTGAATGGTTTAACACTTCATACTCTGGATGGTTAGAATATAGTGTTAAAGTTGATGCAACATTTTGCTTATGTTGTTACTTGTTTAAAAATGAGCATGGAGGACATGGAAAAGTTGGGGATTCTTTCACAAAGAGTGGTTTTAGAGATTGGAATAAAGCTATAGAAAGATTTAACGCACACATTGGAGAGGTAAATAGTCTTCACAATCGGTGTTTTAAGATGATGAGAGACTTAATTAATCAAGAACAATCAATTCTAACCTCTTTTGACAAGCAGTCTGAAAAAATTAAAAGTGATTATCGAGTTCGGTTGAATGCTTCGATTGATGTGGCAAGATATCTTTTAAAACAAGGAATGTCTTTCCGGGGCCACGATGAAGGTGAAACTTCTACTAAAAGAGGAAACTTTGTAGAACTCTTACAATGGTATGCAAATAGGGATGATGAAGTGAAAAAAGTTGTGCTACAAAGTGCTCCACAAAATAACATGATGATTGCTCCAAATATCCAAAATGAGATCGTGAATGCTTGTGCGAAAGAAATAATGAAAGCAATAGTTGAAGATTTGAATGGAGAATATTTTGGAATTTTGGTTGATGAATCTAAGGACGTCTCTCATAAGGAACAAATGGCTCTTGTTCTGCGGTATGTCAACAAAGAGGGCAAACTTATTGAGCGATTCCTTAGTATTGTTCATGTTAAAAAAACAACTTCATCGTCGTTACAAAAAGCAATCTATGATTTGCTTTTAGAGCACTCATTGAGTCCATCTCAAATACGAGGACAAGGTTATGATGGAGCTAGTAACATGCAAGGAGAAATCAATGGTCTTAAAACTTTAATTCTGAAAGATAATCCTTCGGCATATTGTATACATTGCTTTGGCCATCAATTGCAATTGACTCTTGTAGCCGTTGCAAAAAAACATTTTGATGTAGATCAATTTTTTGATATTGTTGCTAATGTCTTGAATATTGTTGTAAGTTCTTTTAAGCGTAGGGATATGCTTCGAGAGGATCAGGCAAAATAATTAGAGGAGCTACAAGTGCTTGGTGAAGTTCATACAGGAAGTGGACTAAATCAAGAACTTGGACTCCAAAGGCCAGGTGATACTCGATGGGGTTCTCATTTTAAGACAGTGCGTAACTTTATTACATTATTCTCGTCTATCATTAATGTACTTGAGTTTCTTGCAAGTGAGGGTGCAAATTATCTAGAGAGATCAGTGGCAAAAAGTTTAGTGAATGACATAAGATCTTTTGAGTTTGTGCATATGATGCACTTGATGTTAAAATTATTGGCAATTACAAATGATTTGAATATGGCTTTGCAAAGAAAAGACCAGGATATTATAAATGCTATGAAGCTTGCTGGTTTCGCGAAGAGGCAATTGCAAGGGATGAGAGAATCTAAATGGGAATCTTTGATAAATGATGCCTCTTCATTTTGTGCCAAGCATGATATTGTGATCCCTGAAATGGATAAGAACTATCATCTTGGAAAGTCAAAGCGTAGGAGTTCAAGTGTTACATATTCTCATCATTTGCGTGTCGAAGTTTTTAATACTGTTATTGATTTGCAACTTTTAGAGCTTAACAGTCGTTTTGATGCGGTGAATAGTAATCTACTTCTTGGTATGGCTAGTTTGAGTCCGGATAATTCTTTTGCAAATTATGATAAAGAAAGAATTATGAAACTTGCTACACTTTATCCTCACGAGTTTAGTGGTTCAAAGCTTGAAGATCTCAGTTACGAGCTTGACAACTATATTCTCTTTGTGAAAGAAGACAACGATTTCTCTAACTTGAAAGGACTTGGAGATCTTTCAGAAAGACTAGTTGAAACAGATTTGTACAAGACTTGGAGACTTGTTTTTTTGCTTGTGAAGTTAAGTCTGATATTGCCTGTCGCTACTGCAACGGTAGAAAGAGCTTTTTCTTCAATGAAGTACATCAAAAATGACTTGCGTAGCAGAATTGGTGATGAATTTTTGAATGACTGTTTAGTTTGTTATATAGAAGATGAAGTATTTGAAACTATACCTAATGATGCGATTATTGATCGTTTTCAAAGCATGACAACCCGTAGGGTACAATTGTAATGGTGATATTTATTGAATATATAATATGTTAGATGGTTCGATACTTGCTATATATATATATATATATATATATATATATATATATATATTTCGTTCGGTTATTATTGTATAGTAACTTGAGGTATGTGCTAGAGTTCTAAATCTTGAACCCATAAAGTTAAATTCCTGGATCCGCCTCTGGCAAAAGATATATTGTATAAAATTTGTATAAAACTTGTATTTATGTGGTATGATATTGTAGTTGTATATAACTGGGTAAAAATAATGTATGAAAATGTAGATAAGTTATAAATAAGTTGTATAATATATAATTAGTTGTATGAATTTTTTTTACTATGCATAAATCAGATATAAAATATACAAATCTTTGTATTACTACTAAAGTTTGTTTTTCTTAAAAGAGAAAGGGAAGAGAAGTAAGAGATTTAAAAATGGTGATTAGTAAATCATTGATAAGAACACGACTGCTTTCATTAACTCCCAATAAATGAATATAATATGTGACTGATATATTATGGGAGAATTAAGATAATTAGAAATAAGGAAGTGAAAATTGCGTGTTGGTAAATTGATAACTTCAGGTTCTGCGACAATTAATCAAAAGATTTAGCAAACTCGTTTTTTGGACCAAAAGGAGTTATTTATAGCATTTGCGAATCCCCTAGTTCACTTCTGTATAGTGCGGAGGTCATCAGCAATGGCTTCTACTTTGTCTACTTCCCATTATCAAGGTACAGTTTTACTCGTGGAATTTTTGCAGCTTTAATTGTTTGGTTTTCCTATACCTAAATCTCTAAATGTAAGTTCAATTTGGAGAAAAGAGGGAAGAAAGGAGAGAGGAGAGAAAAACGGGAGAAGGGTGTAACTAAATTCCTTTATTGAAGGTACAAATAATGAATTGGGAGCCTTAAGATGAATTGTATATATTTTGTAACTAAAATGTGTTTAGGTCGGATAAATACCAAAATATAAATATTTTTCGTAATAAAATTTCAAATAGTGTATAGTTATATAAAAATCCCTTTCTGAAATTAATGAAGATTCTAATATAGGAATTTTATTGACTTATAAAATCCTTGACTTCAAAACTCTAACACCTGACTACCTTGTCACTTATTTAGAGACCTAGATACTAATTTGAACAAAAGTTACTCTTTCGGTACATTTAAATAAAACTTACGGTGAAATGGGAATCAAACCTTTTTAGGTGACAACAA
Organism: Nicotiana tabacum; assembly: GCF_000715075.1. NCBI lineage: Eukaryota > Viridiplantae > Streptophyta > Magnoliopsida > Solanales > Solanaceae > Nicotiana > Nicotiana tabacum. The sequence goes on from NC_134101.1 coordinate 207,563,289, forward strand.
TTTATATTTGTAGGAGCATTTTCATAAAATTAATGTATAAGTACTGAAGCTCTTTTGTAAATTTTTGTTTCGACCTCTAATTTAAGACGGAAAATATCATTAGATTAACGAATCCTAAAATCATTTCTACCTCTATGGCTAGTTACTTTCCACGTACCACCACCACCGCCATTCTCGCCATGAACGTAGTACCAAATTCTAGCCCTCGTGATTCATGTAAACCAATAGGAATCCAGTCAAACACGAACAACATTTCCCTCTTCAAGCCACTATTCAGTTGGGCATTTTAAAACAAAAAAGCTATTAATATTAGCTCTACTCATAAAATGCTAGTAAAGTTAGCCCTAAATTCCTTCTCTGCTTCTTAAACGGGCTAAGTAACAATAAACTTTTTATTTTTGGGTAGCTCCTGTAATTCTCCCTCTAAAGTTTTCAAACTTCCTTAGAAATTCGTGGATCTTCACAACTTAGAATAGTTTAACTTCCAATATCAACCCAAATAATTAACCGTCCGTCTAATTTTTTAAATTAAAAATAGCCGACGAATGTATATAATATATATAATTCATTCATAATATGTATATAATTATGAATAACAATTATATAAATCATGTATACCGGTTAAAAAAAGTAAACCGTGAATTTAACTGGCTATTTGTATAACAATTCCTATCTAAATTGTGCCATCTAGGCTTGAGAATTGAAAAAGCTATTAAGTTTTATTTTTTATTTTTCTTTTGTACAAAGAAGTATTTAGTACCAGTGTTATTTGGTGGAATATGTTATCCCCTGTGATATTGGTTTATATGGAGATTATGTGGTGAGTATATTAACCCTCTTTTACGTTTGGTGTACTAGATCCTCATCATTATATCTTACATCATTTGGTTGCCTACCAAATCAAAGTCTTGTATTGAAATAGATGAAGAAGTTGATAACGAGGGGAAATTTGGAAGTATGATTGGGGAAACAGTCCAACACATTAGTGATAAATATAGTCACTGATCACGCCCAATTATGCCTTATAAAAAGGATTAAGCGCTCGTCGTAAATATAATTCGGTTTATAAGCCCGGAGTCGAATTCCATAGAGAATTAAGGCTTAGCTACAGTTGTTCAATACCGCTAAGAAACACAAGTCCAAACAATTTCCTAATTATAAAATTATAATATTTATTTTTATCTAAGTAACTAATAAATACTAGAAAGCAGTAAAACTATCAATTAATAAGGATAAGGATTGGAGACAAGAATAAGGAGGTCTAGAGTTATGATTTTCCTTATTGTCGGAATCCTTCCCGCTACGTTTTCTATAAATTCGCCTAAGTATTCTCTACTGATCATGAGCGCTCTGACTGTAGTAACTCTCTCCCGAGTAATTACCATAATTTACTAGACATATTCTCCCAAATTACGCTAGCTGGCATTAAGCATGACTTACTCGGATCGCACCCAAGATTTCGTTATCCCTAATCCCACCTTTAAATCCTCCGTATTGATCTCTCATATACGTTAGGAGTGATGTTGTTCAACAACTACCTAAATATGCACTCTCTCCCGAGTAATACATACTAAATAGGCACAGTCGATTGAGAGCTCTTCAACCAACCACAATAATAATATAGTTGAACAAATAGAGAAAATATTATGGCAAATCTATATTAGCGTAACATGAAAATCATCCTCCAATAGGTTCCATCAAAACCCTAAATAACAGTTTAGCTATTCATAGTAGTATGCAAAACTACAATACTAGAATTCATAACCAATAATAGAAAATAGGAAGAAGGAAGTGAAAAACTCGTAGAAGAATTCTCCGCCTTGCTCCTAGTGTGTTCTTGCCTCCTTAGGTCGAATTCCCGGTCTCCTTAGGTCTAAATTATGTCAAAAGTATGTCAAAGGTGCTCAAAATACCGTTTTTCCATGTATATATACCAAGTAGGGTCGGGCCCAAATAATTATACCTTCTCCTACGCTAAAAAGGAGACTTTTCCAGGTCAGAACGTCTGCGACTGCAGATTCGACCGCGGACCTGACCGCGGATTTTGCATAGTGTTCTGTCCGCAGCCGCAGATTGGACCGCGGACTATTTGAAATTTGGAAAAATGTAAAACATAACAGTTGTATCCCTTTAAATTAGCTTTCCAACCATATATTGTGGAGCCCAAATGGAGTTTTGAGCAAAATGTTATGTGCATTTTACTAGACAGTGCGCAATATGCCTACTCGATTTTTCGTTCGTTCTTAACTATCATTCGTTGATCCCCGAACACGATCCCGGCTTAATTCCTTGGGCTTTTACTCAGACTTCAAATCTCAAAATCACTTGAATTTATTCCATAACATCTACATAGCTCGGAATCAATCCTACAAGGCATAAAACATACAATTAGTGCAAAACACTAGCGATTAAAACTCAAACTCAATTAAAGTACAGTAAATTAGAGTGTAATAAACGACTAAAATATGTAATTATAGCCGATCATAAACGTGCTTTTCTCGATATCATATTTACCTTTGATTTTACATACACCTCTTTTGAGGCTCATAGAACATTAAAATGTGTCACGTTGTCACTAGTGTACACGCTCGTCATCTGGTGTACGCGTCGCTTTTTCACATAACACAAATACGCAATTAAAGTCAAATCCTTTAGGCAAAATACTTACCTCAAACAAGTCAATTCAATACTCCAAAAATGCTTTTTCTTTAAATTCACCTCCGTCCGACTCAAATCTAGCAAAAAATGACTCAATAATATCAAACAATGCTAAGGGAATCAATTCCAAATAATAAATGCTCAATCTTTACCCAATTTCTAAAAAGTCAACAAAAGTCAATTCTGGGCCCGCACGGTCAAAACCTGAGTCAAGGGATATCGACTATCTATAACCCGACGAGTATAAATATATGAATAGTTTTCAAACCGAGTGCAAATCGACTTCCAAATCTTAAATTTTTATTTTTCAAAATAAAGTAAAAAGTTCCCAAAACTTCCTTCCAAATTCCATGATTTTGGTGTAAAAAATCCATAAAATATCAAGATATAATATCAAAAATAAATGAAAATCACTTACCAAATAGCTATGTATGAAAATCTCCTTAAAAAATCCCCGTTCACCAAGTATAGCGCTCCAAACGTGATAAAATAAGCCTAAGTCCCGAAATACCCAACTATAAACGAGCTGTAGATGTCGTATTTGCGACCAGAGGTTCACAAATGCGACCCCCGTAAATTCAACACAAGGATCGCAAATGCGAAGACATCCTACCCAGCGGATGTCGCAAATGCGACCAAATACTTCGCAAATTGCGAAGCCTTACTGCCTCATCCAAACTCACAAATGCGACGTCCCATGTGTCATTCCATTGTCGCAAATGCGACCAAGTGCCTCACAATTGCAAGGCCCCCCAGGTAGACCACATCTCAAATGCGATAATGCCACCGCAAATGTGATAATGCCACCGCAAACGCGAGAAAACCTTCGCAAATGCAAGGTTTGCAGCATCAGAAAATATGAAACAAACCAAAACACTTCAAAATTATTCAGAAACTCACCCGAGCCCCTTGAGCCCACACCAAATGAGTGCATAAACCACATAAAAATTGCTCGCATGCTCGGATCATCAAAATAATTTTTAAAACCACAAATCGAACACCAAAACGTGTCATGCAACCTATGAAACTAAAGAGCTATAGTATTCACAACCATGTGTGCGATTCCTACCAAACCAACTCGGAATGACACCCAACTTTGCACACAAGTTCTAAATAACGAAAAGAATCTACTCCAATTCCAGGAAAATAATACGAACCTAATAGCCACAAATTCAATCCTTTGGTTAAACTTATGAAATTTCTAAACCCTCAAACTGCCAAGTTCCAGCAAAAAAAGTCAAATTGTCCTAGGAACCTCCAAATTCAATTTCGGGCATACACTCAAGTCCAAAATCACCATACAAACCTATTGGAATCATCAAAATACCATCCCGAGGTTGTTTCAAAAAACCCAAACCTTGGTCAACTCTTATAACTTAAACTTCCAACCTTAGAACTTAGTGTTCCATTTCCATCCAAAACCTTTTCGAAACTAAACCAACCATCTCCGCAAGTCAGAAAATAATAATTAATCACACGGGAAGCATCAAATTAGGAAATGGGGCTCAAATACACAAAATGACCAGTCTGGTCGTTATATTCTCCCCCTTTTAAACAAATGTTCGTCCTCGAATGGGTCTAGAATCATACATGGGATATCAAAAAGATGAGGATATCAGCTCCGCATATCATGCTCAGTCTCCTTAGTCCCGTCCTCGGCCAGTTTACCTCTCGATTGAACCTTACCGATATAATATTCTTCGATCTTAGCTTTCGAACCTGCCTGTCCAAAATGGCAACCAACTCCTGAAAATAAGTCAAATCCTTGTCCAACAGTACCAAGCTAAAATCTAACACATGTGACGAATCCTTATAGTACTTCTGAAACATGGAAACATGAAACACCGGATGAACTCTCGATAAGATGGGTGGAAAAGCAAGTCTGTAGGCCACCTCACCAACTCTCTCCAAAACCTCAAATGGATTGATGTACCGAGGGCTCAACTTGCCCTTATTCCCAAACCTCGTCACACCCTACATGGGCAAAACTCTGAGTATAACTTTCTCACCCACCATGAATGCCACATCACGAGCCTTCCTATCAGCATAACTCTTTTTCCTGGATTGCGCTGTACGAAGCTACTCCTGAATCAATTTCACCTTATCCAAAGAATCACGAACTAGATCAATGCCCAAAAACCTAGTTTTCCTAAGTTCAAACCAACCAACCGGAGAACGACACCACCTCATATATAAGGCCTCATACGGATCCATTTGGATACTCGATTGGTAGTTGTTGTTGAAGGCGAACTCTTCTAGCGGTAGAAACTGATCCCACTAGCCCCCAAAATCAATGACACAAGCTCGCAACACATCCTCCAAGATTTGAATAGTACACTCGGACTGCCCGTCCGTCTAGGGATGAAAGGCCGTACTTAGCTCAATTTGTGTGCCCAACTCATGCTGTACGACTCTCCAAAATTGAGAAGTAAATAGAGTGCCACGATCCTAGATAATAGACATAGGCATACCATGCAGACGAACAACCTCTCTAAGATAAATTCGAGCCAACAACTCTGAAGAGTAGGAAGTCATGCCTGGAATGAAATGTGCAGACTTGGTCAGTTTGTCCATAATGACCCACACAACATCAAATCTCCTCAAGGTCGGTGGCAACCCAACGACAAAATCCATAGTGATACACTCCCACTTCCACTTCGGTATATCCAGCCTCTGATGCAAACCTCTAGGTCTCTGATGCTCATACTTGATCAGCTGATAGTCCAAACACCATGCAATATGCTGCACAATGTCCTTCTTTATCCTTCTCTACTTGTAATGCTGCTTCAAATCATGGTACATCTTCCATGGCACCCGGGTGAATGAACTACCGTGAACTATCAGCATCCTCAAAAATCAACTCCCTTAAACCATCCATATTAGGAACACAGATCCGACCCTGAAGCCTCAATACCCAATCATCACCAATAATCACCTCTTTAGCATCACCGTATTGTATCGTGTCCTTTAAGACAAGCAAGTGGGGATCATCATACTGACGTGCCTTGATGCGCTTTAACAAAGATGACTGAGATACAACACAAGCAAGAACCCTGCTAGGATCCGAAATATCAAACCTCATGGACCTCTTAGCCAAGATTAAACATCTATTGCTAACGGGCTCTCCTTAGCTGGAGTAAAAGTAAGACTCCCTATGATCTCTGCCTTCCTACTCAAGGCGTCAGCCACCATATAGGCCTTTTCTGGATGATAAAAGGATGGTAATATCACAGTCTTTCAATAGCTCTAAACACCTCTGTTGCCTCAAGTTCAAATCCTTTTGCTTTAATATGTGTTGAAGACTCTAGGGATCCGTTGTACACTTTACAAGACACACCATAAAGATAATGCCTCCAAATATTGAGCGCGTGTACAATAGTTGCTAACTCCAAATCATGTACTGGGTAGTTCTTCTTATGGGGCTTCAATTGACGTGAAGTATAGGCAATCACCCTACCATCCTACATCAACACACACCCAATGCCAACCCATGAAGCATCACAATTGATTGTATATGAACCCGATCCTGAAGGTAAACAAAAAATGGAGCTACAGTCAAGGTAGTCTTAAGCTTTTGAAAGCTCTCCTTGCACTCGTCAGACCACTTGAATGGGGTACCCTTCTGAGTCAACTTAGTTAATAGGGATGCGATAGATGAAAACTCCTCCACAAAGCAACAATAATACCCAGCCAACCCAAGGAAACTCCAAATCTCTGTAGTAGTAGAAGGTCTGGGCTAGCTCTGAACTGCCTCAATCTTCTCCAGATCCACCTTAATCCCTTTACTAGACATCACGTGACCCAATAATTCCACCGATCCTAACAAAAAAATTGCACTTGGAGAACTTACATACAACTTATTCTCCCTCAAATTCTGAAGCACGATCCTCAAATGCTGCTCATGTTCCTCCCGGCTGCGAGAATACACCAGTATATCATCAAAGAACACAATAACAAAGGAATCAAGGTAAGGCTAAAACATGCTATTCATCAAGTGCATGAAAGCTACTAGGGCATTGGTCAGCTCAAAAGATATCACCAAGAACTCATAATGCCCACAACGGGCCGTAAAAGCCATCCTAGGAATGTTCGAAGCTTTGATCTTCAACTGATGGTGTAAGCACGTAATTTTTGTTTCACAGACAATCGCTCCAAAAGAAAATAAAAATAGTGACAAATGATTTCGCTGTACAATTTTTCGAGTTTTCCGTGACATGTGTTGTTAGTCATTTGTGGGTCTGTCCATTTTGCATTTAATCATTAACAAACAAAATACAAAATATGTATGTCATGGTGATTAAACCATAATTCGGTCAGTAAAAGAAAATTCAAAAAATATATATGCATCTTTTATTCTAGGTTGTGATTTAACCATTTAGAATTTTTTTTAGTATGTGTGTAAATAATTGTGTTAAGTATTGATTAGTTGGATGTGGCAAGTTCATTTTAATTTAATTGTATTTTTAAAAGAAAATTTTTTTGGAAAACAAAAGAAAATGCATATGGTGTAGTAAATCGGACTTGGGCCTATTTTGAATTGAGGCCCAAGTCCATCCCACTTCAGCCACAACCAAGGACCCGGTCCAGACCAGGCCTGCCCAGGCACCTCCCGAAACGACGCCGTTTTAGGCAAGTCGATCTGAGCCGTCTAAGCCTCTTGATCCAACGGTCCACATACGCACCCGTGACCCGACCTTTTTAGACGGTCCAACCCAATCCATCACTTAAAACCAAACGACACCGTTTTAATACCAGACGGCTTCGTCTCACCCCTCACCATCAGATCCAAGCCGTTGAGATCATCTGATCCAACGGCTCAGATCTAAACCCCTAGACCATATATAAGCCTTCCCTTCACACCCCACGCCCCCTATCCGAACCCCACCCTTCACTCGTCTCCTTCCCCAAGCCCTGAAACCCCCAAACCCTAGCAAGCCGCCCTGATATCCCTTTCACCAGAGCCCGGCGGCATGAACGCCGATGACCACCCCTTCACACCCCTAAATCATCCAACCACCCTGAACACGAATCCACTAACCATGTACCTCGAATCACCTCCCATCGTCTCGAATCTGGATTTGAAGATTCGAGACAAAACTCGATCTATACCAAACCTCACCATATTTGTATCAGACACTCCCATGACTTCCCTCGTGACCAAACCAAGCTTGGTTTGGTCCGAATCTACCCACAACTTCTAAAAAACCAGATCTGGAAATCCAGACCCTAGAACACATGGACCTGAGGAACCCGGCCAGTCTTGACAGGGGTCAAAGGTCTAATAGACCTTAACCAAGGTGTTCTCATGTGAGAACACCTTGGTTAAAGTTTGTTCGGCTTCAAATGGTCAAAGTGGAATCAGTTTTGGGTCAGTTTGGTTTAAACATTTTTCGGTAAGTTGTTCTTTTCCTTTTTGTTTATTCAACTGCCAATTAAGTCGCTAGCATGCTTTGTTGTGTTTGTTTGTTATTTTCTGATAGTTTTCTTAATTTCTTCCATCTCTGTCAAAGACCTTTTTATTTGGTCGATTGTTTTCTGTGTATGATTTGAATGTACCCTGTGATAAGCATGTCCGATTAGGATAGTCGTCGCATAAATAACTTATATAGGTTCCCAGTGATCGACCAAAGTTGTCCGAAGCCCTTTAGGTCCCTGTATGTGTTTGTTTATTTGAACGACTGATTATTACCTGTTATAATTAGTATAGTCGACTCGATAAATGTCGTCGATTAGTTCTCTATAACTAATGGATCAAATAAGCTAATAGTTTCACATGACTAAATGAACCATGTCACAGACTGAATGCTCGACATTTCCTGAGATTAGCCTATAAACTGCATTACAAAACAGCTAAAAGATTCAGTCTAGGGCAGCTTCGATTTTAAATTTTTCAGAAGTCCAAAATAACCCATTATTGCAAAGGGTCAAGACAGTGATAACCAGGGTTTAACAGGGGTAGTCTGGGGTTTGAAAAGAACAAAAATAATTAGTTTAAATGAGCTGACAAGTAGGGTACTGAATTGGGATTAAACTAATACCAATGGGGAACAAGACACAAGAGTATGGGTTTAAAAGGAATACTAAAATAAGCCCATAATCCTTGATTAAAGAATAAACCAGGCGTGGGGAACAAAGGGCTGACACCAAAAGATGCTTAGGCATGGGCTTAAAGGGAATGGGCAGTCTGCAAGTGGGGGATCCAGGCAGCTTAGCTGCACTGGGTCGTTTGGCTTATAAATAGGCCATTTCATAACTTAAAAAGGGGCTGGAATTTTTAGTCTTGAGAGAGGTCTTGTGAGTTTAAAGAAAACTGAAAACATAAGGAAATTTCCAGTAAACGCTGTAACCAAACACTGTTTGAAAGCTACCTAAGAGTTCATATTGGTCAAGCTGTCTTGGCCAAGTTCTGTTGTTTGCACTGATTGAGCATGCTTGTGATTGTTGAACTGCTGGTGTTGCTGCATTGAACACTCTGTTACTTCTATTGTGTCATTACTCTTTTCTGGGATTGCTTGTTTGGTGCTCGACCATCTGCTGGTTTTCTTTGTTCTGGGAATTATTGCTGGTTGTCTGTGGACTGTGGAAAACACTTGGATTGTTGGTTTGTTGCTGTGTTGTTGCTGTGTATCTACTGTTGCTGTGTTTACTGCATACTGCCCAGCTAATCAGTCCTTTCTTCTTTGTCCTCTATACCAGGTACACAACCAATGCACTATCAAATGTAATTGGAACATTGAGCATGAATGCAAAAAGAAAAGACCTGAAGTTGATTTTCATACATAGACTGTTATATTAGATATCATGTACTGTATGATAATTTTCATTCCTGTGTTGACAATAGAAGCAGCCTGTATGCCCAGTGTATATCAATATAGATTAGCTAAATGGTAGTTTACATATGTATGCTAATAGGTGAAAATATTCTCAATGAAATAGGTTGCATCTCAGACTTAGCTTACTTTGTAATATATGCTGTAATGTATACCAAGCATGAAAACTGTACATCATGGGCTAAGTTCTTCCTTTTCTGATTAATGGTCTCATATAACTAGTAAACCACCTGTTAAGATAAAGAACACAAATCTTGCAATCTCAGCCTCATGAAGGTCGAGCTCAGGTCAAAATAGACCAAGCAGGCCCGCATCGAACAAGCAGTGGCCCAGGTTTGGCCCATCACGCATGGGCTGGATTTGGGCCCGTGATTATTTGTTCGGCTGACTGTGCACGCAGCCTTGTTTCTGATTTTTAAGCATTTCTGAATGTTGTTATAGATAACTTGCAAGCACGTAATTAATTAGGACTATCTACTGTTTTCAATTGGCAGAGACAAACGCGACAAGAAACGTAGTTGCTATAGGAGATCTTTTTTAAAAATAAGAACGAGATGAGCCTCGACAAAAAAATAAATAAAAACGCACGAGCTGCAGGGCCCTCGTTAAATGTATATCATCGAAGCATTCAGTTTCCAGGATGGGTCGTTTAGCAAATCTCACGGCCCTCCCAGAGTAATAACGCGATAGTCTCTTTAAGCGCGTACTTAATAATGTTATCTCCTTAAACTCGGGTGCACATTTATGTGACCCAACTCCCAATCTCAACAGAATCGAAATGTGTCTCTAACCACGGGTACATTGATTGTGGCGTGGTCTGAGATGCATTTCCATGACGTTGCAAATTCTTTTCATAAGGAATGAGACGAGCCTCGGCAAACAAAAAATGTACAAAGTGCGGGGCCCTCTAAATGTATATATATAAAATACTTAGAATTCGGGACATGCCGTTTAAGCGAATTTCATGGCTTTCCCCAAAATAACAACACGCTAGTTGCTTTAAGCGCGCCTTTAATAATTTATTTTCCTTAACTCGGGTGCACATTTATGTGACCCAAATCTAAATCTCAACCGAGTCGAGATATGTCAATAATCACGTGTACATTGATGTAACGTGATTCGAGGTATGTTTTCGTGACGTTGCAATTCCTTGTAAAAATAATAATAATGATAAAAGCGGTTAAAAGATAAAATTGACACGTAAGTCCATATTTGTATAAAATCAGATAATCAAGCCGAATATAACAGTTGAGCGACCGTGCTAGAACCACGGAACTCGGGAATGCCTAACACCTTCTCCCGGGTTAACAGAATTCCTTACCTGGATTTCTGGTACGCAGACTGTAATATGGAGTCCTTCATTTCCTCGATTCGGGATCAAAATCTGTGACTTGGGTCACCCTAAATCTCCCAAGTGGCGACTCTGAAATAAATAAACCAATCCCGTTTCGATTGTCCTTTAATTGGAAAAAACTCCCTTGTGCCCTCTCGGGTACTTAAAAAGGAGGTGTGACAGCTCTGGCGACTCCGCTGGGGATCTTAACCCAGAACCACTAGTTCAGGGTTGAGAATTCGAGCTTAAAATAATTGTTATTATTTGGCTTTATTTATTATCTGATTTTTGCGTGTTCGCGCCTAATGTGGCAAATGCTGCTTTAATTGCTTTGATATTGTTTGAACTGTACATATAAACTGTGCCGAAACCCTTCTCTTCTCTCTTGAGGAGCGCACGCTGGTCGTGGCTTCTTTCTGTTAGTGTCATATGCCAAAATAGAACGAGGATTCGGAGGAGTTGCAAAATCGGATGCCCTTTTGGTTACCGGTACACAACTCCCATCCTTGGCTCGACTTGTCCGCTCGGGTAAGCCAGGTCTAGAACAAACACCTAGGTTTTACAGCTTAGTATAACTTAACTTCATGCCGGATCCCTAGTAGGAATGCTTATTTGCATCTTATGCATTTGACTTAGGGGACGCAGCACAGGGGCTGGGTCCGTCTAGGACAAGCAACCTAAGAATAAAGACTATCCTGCTACATCCTGCTTGCTTTATGCATTTACTTGTTTCAAGGCTTGCATGCTAACTGGTTTCTGAATATCGGGAATGTTTGAAAAAAAGAAAAGAAAAAAAGGGGAATAACGGATAGGGAGATAATTATTCTTGAAAGATCAATACCCAGAAAATGGTTAAAGCTCTGCCAGAATTTTGAAAAAAGAAAAAAAAAAGAGAAAATGTGTGTCTTATTAATTTGTTTTAGAAAGTAAGAGTCTTTGATTCATTTCTAAGAGAAAAATAGTGTGTCTCCAAAATTTGGCTTATGCCTGAACTACGTCAGTTTGATTCTCGCAGAGTGCGAGATACGTAGGCAACCCCCATCGGGCTCAACTTATTTTTCAAAATATAGGTACAATCCAAAGAACGAAAGTTTTTAAGGTGACATCATACTTTTTCGGAAACAACCAAATTTCGTTTTTCTAGGAAAAAAAAAGAAGGGTGTGTCAATTTGGTATTTGAGTCCAATGAGTCTGGATCTTTGCTTAATCACCCCAATAAACATGCAGAATGAGCATAAGTCCAAGTTTGCCGGTAACAGTTAGAAGCAAAATCCCTCTGGAAGTGCGATTATGGTAGGAGGATTTGGAAAAGTCATAGCAAGACAAGATCAAACTGCACCTGGGAGGTTTGGTTAATTTGTTGAACGTCAGGCCTCGGTGCGACATCATAAAGGCTTTGGTTACATTTTGGGATCCGGCCCACAACGTGTTCCGTTTCTCTGATTTTGAACTCACCCCAACCTTAGAAGAAATGGCGGGTTACATGGACGTCACTGAAGGTTTGAGACACAAATACCTGATCGCTCCAAGAGTTGTGAATTCACACAAATTCATGGATCTGTTGAAGATAAGCAAGGGAGTCCCGTACGCTGAACTAGATAGAGGTTTTTCTACCCTACAATTCATATACTAGAGGTACGGGAGCATAAGAGGATTTAATGATCCAGAAAGTGGTGTTTGCAGCAGGGGAAATCTGGTAAAATGGAATGAGCATAGGCGGTTCGCTTTTATGGTGGCATTTTTGGGCCTTGTGGTGTTTCCCCGAAAAGATAGAAATATCGACCTGAAAGTGGCTGGAATCGTCAAAGTCCTGATTACCAACGATAAAAGCATCCTTGATCCTATGATAGTGTCAGAAATGTACCGAGCCCTCACGGCTTGTAAGGCCGGAGCAGACTTCTTCGAGGGGTGCAACTTGTTATTACAGATGTGGATGATCGAACACTTGTGTCACCATCCTCAGTATATGCGCTACATGTCTACAAATGGGGGCTGCATCGAGGGTTATAACCTAAGGGTTTCAGGTTTCCGATCACCGGGAGGGTTTGAAGAATGGATATCCTATCTCCGGGTCATCACCACAGATCTAATAAACTAGACTTTGGGTTGGCTTTCTGTGGAAGAAATCATATACATGCCCGCCAATGGTCCTCACTTCCTCCTGATGGGACTCAGAGGTATTCAACCTTATGCCCCTTACAGGGTGATGAGACAGTTAGGAAGATGTCAAGTACTACATCCGGACGAAGATCTCAGCACTTATGCAGTCAAGGTCAGCAGTGACGGCCAATTTCCTGAAAAGACAGTTTGTTGCATATGGAGTGAATGCCAGTACCTGACGGCAAATACTCGGGTAGGTGATGTGTCTAGGGGTGAAGTCTCGCCGGCCTATCTCGCCTGGCATAACAAGAAGAACATTGTGAAATGGCCAACCAAACAGCCTCACCTCCAAGATTTTGTTGAGTCATCATAAGAACAATGGGACTGGCTCGCGAAGGAGGAAGGTTACCTGGTTGAAATCAGGAAGCTAAAACGACAAGTTGAAAGGATTGTATTCGAAAACAACGTGCAAGTCGCCCAGGAGCAGGCTGAAAAAGACAGGCTAGCCCAAGAAAACCAAACCCTGAAGGCCCGCCTTCGCCAAGCCAGTAAGAATAACATCGACCGACAGAAGCGTTGCTCCGACAAAAGATTGATAGCCAGTTTGAGAAATCAGGTCATCCAGAGCCAAGAAGAATTAGACCAATCAGAGGCTTGCATAGCAAGGATGAAGGTCAAATGGGCAAAAGGTACAATGGCCCGGAGGAAGCGCCTACAGCAGGTCATGAGGGATTGTGAACTGAGCGTCAAAGCGGTAAAGGAAACAAATTCCGCTCTGCAAGAGCGGATCTTCAAGCAAACACAAGATGCCCAAGCCGACAGAAGACGCTATTACAATGCAATGACCAGGATGGAAAGGCAAATGGAGATGTTCCAGGATCAGCTCGCCACCAATGCACAAACGCTAGGATTAAAGAGCCGACAGATAAGGCAGTTGTTCGCAGAAAGGGACAACATTCGAGCAAGAATTGACGAAATCGGGCATTACATCTACCTGAAATGCTTGGCATGCGAGCAAACACCACGGGAAACCCTCATTGCCTCCATCATGGGCTGCGTCCACCAGATTATGAACGAGTTGAAGAGCTTGCAAAGAGACCTTACACCTAGGGCCGCGAAAGGGCCGAAAGATGCCTCGTAGGTCCCTAAGGTGGAAAATTAGTCGTTGATCGAGTCCCGTTCGTTTTGTTTGTTGTTTCCCCATATGTTGTTTTCCCATATGTTGTTTTCTTTTCTTCAAACCAAGTTTAAAACCGTGGAGTCTGTACTGTTGCTATTTTGTTTGAAGCAATGTGTAATAGAAAATTTTGATAATGAAATTAAGTGACTCCGGAAGAATTTCTATGTGTCTTTACTTTGAGGCAGAACTACGCCTGGTCTGATTCACGCGGGGACGTGATACGTAGGCAATCCCCATAAGATTCGACCGCTTTTAATAAAGAGAGAAAAGTAAATACATAATAAAGTAAAACACAGGGTTTCCCAAAATACTTTAAAGGGACTAATGAGCAAACCGGGATGACGCATGTTGTTTGAAGCAAAGCATGTAGAAACGGTTAACTGCCTAGGTGCATTGCATCCTCTATGTGTTATGATCAAATCTGTTAAACTCTAACGCTAACAAAGTTTGTTGTTGTCTATACCAGACAAGTTAGTTGTTAAAGAACTCTGGCAACACACTCCTACCAAACCAGATCCAAAGGACCGGTAGCAACAAGCATGACTACTTCAGAGAATAGTAATGAGGAAGAAAGGCCAATGAGCCAGTTGCTAAAAGAAGCGATGGAAAAGATTGAAAGGATGGGACTAGAGATGAATGCAATGCAGCTAGCCCTAGCCAAAACACAAATGAGCCCTGAAACACTGGGACACATGCCGGAATACCCTCACTCTGGCCCTTCCACAAGCCGTCCAAATCCCCTTTATCATCAAGAAAGAAGCCCTCATGATTCCCAAGCTCCACCACCCCACCAACCTCTCCCAACACCCAATATTCCCATTTTTGTGGGACCAACATCAGCCCCTTTGCAAAGGACGACCAGTGAGCCATTATTTCAGGCTCACGATACAAAATACTATCCCCCTGAGCCTACATTCCATGCACCCGAGCCTCAAGATTACAATCCACATTTGGAAGTGCCGGCAGAGATTGAAAAGCCGGCTAAGGCCCCTGAACAGGATGAAGTGCTGAGAAAGTTCAAAAGCCTGGAGCAGTCCTTCAGGAACTTACACGGGCTGGGCAACCAAGTCAGCGTAGCATACAAAGATCTGTGCCCTTTTCCAGACGTCCAACTCCCGGCTGGGTTCAAGATGCCTAAGTTTGATTTATATGAAGGACACGGTGATCCCATGGCACATTTGCGGGGATTCTGTAGCAAGATGAGAGGGGCAGGCGACAAGGATGAGCTGTTGATAGCTTATTTTGGCCAGAGTCTGAGCGGATCTGCACTAGAATGGTACACCAGGCAGGATTCCAGTAGGTGGTATACTTGGGATGATCTGGCCCAGGCTTTCGCAGGTCATTTCCAGTACAACCTCGAGATAGTCCCTGACCGTCTCACATTATTAAGAACTAGGAAGAAACCCGGGGAAAGTTTTCGCGAGTTCGGGTTCCGCTGGAGAGAACAAGCAGCTAGAGTCGATCCTCCCATGAGAGAGGGAGAGATGGTGGACTATTTCTTGCAGACACTAGATCCAACCTACTTTGGTCACTTGGTGACAACAGTTGGAAAATCTTTCAACGAGGTGGTCAAGATAGGGGTCATGATAGAAGAGGGTCTGAGATCTGACAAGATCTTGAACTATTCGGCACTCAAAGCCACAACCCAGGCTATTCAAAGCGGCACGGGAGGTGCGCTGAGAAGAAAGAAAGAAGAGGTTGCCACGATTGAGGCAGGCAGTTGGTCCAGGGCTGGCAGGCCGTACTACAACCAACCCAGACCTCACAGGTCAGAATACCCATACAACCCACCACAAAATTTCTATCCACCTCGAGAACCACATTGTTCCGTACACCAAGCCCAGGCATACACTCAGCCTCCGGTTCGCCCACAATGGCGCGCACCGGCTCCCAGAACATATATGCACCACCACAAAATACCTACCCTCCACCAAGGGCGTATAGAAACCCTTCAGGGGCAGGTTTTCGGGGAAATCCAGATGCTAGGAATGACAGGTTGCGGAAGCAGAGAACTTTCACAGAGCTGGGAGAAACCTACACCGCTTTGTTCCACAAGCTGAGGCAATTGGGTTTGGTTAGTCCTATCCAGACTCGAGAACAAAATCCCCCACCTCAGAATTTGGATCGATCAATCAGTTGTGAATACTGTTCCGGGATGCTCGGGCATGATACCGAGAAGTGCTGGAAATTAAGACATGCCATACATGATCTTATTGACACCAATAAGATCGAGGTCCAGACACCAGAAGCTCCTAACATCAACCAAAACCCACTGCCAGCGCACCACGAAACTCACATGATTGAGTTGGTGTGTGAGGGAAGAGGATTGAGAAAACACTCACAAACAGTGATGATGATCCAAGCCGCCCCGAAAGAAGTCTCAACCAGTGGAGGAACGAGTGTACAGTCGCAGGGAAAAGGCGTCAAGCCAGTAGTGATATTGGGAAAGAGCCCGTCCGCCATAAAACCCGAGCCAAGCAAGTTGGTAGTATCAGGGATCCCGCCCACACCGACAGTCGTGTTAAAAGGGGTAGGTAGAGAACTGGTGACCATAAAGCCTGTGGTTCAGCTGCCGATGATTGACAGCAGGGCTGCGCCTTGGAAATATGAAAAGGCAGTGGTGATGTACAAAGGAAAACAGGTAGAAGAAGTCAGTTGTGAAGCACAAGGGTTGACTCGATCAGGTCGATGTTTTGCCCCGGTAGAGCTAAGAAGAACCAACCCAGTTGCAACCAAGAAACCTGTGTCCGAAGAAGAGGCTGAAGAGTTCCTGAGGAAGATGAAAGTACAAGACTATTCTGTGGTCGAGCAGCTGAGAAAAACACCGGCCCAGATCTCACTGTTGTCATTACTGATCCATTCTGAGGAGCATCGTCGGGCCCTGTTGAAGATATTGAACGAAGCTCATGTACCCAGTGAGATTTTTGTAAACCACCTGGAAACCATTGCCAGCAAGATTTTCGAGGTGAACAGGGTAACATTCTCAGATGATGACCTGCCGGTGGAGGGTACGGAGCATAATAAAGCTCTATACCTAGCTGTGAAATGTGAAGACTCGGTGGTAACTCGAGTATTGGTGGATAACGGCTCAAGCGCCAATATTTGCCCACTATCTACCTTGAACCAGTTAAAGATCGACCACGGAAGGATCCACAAGAACAATATCTGTGTCCGAGGGTTTGACGGAAACGGAACAGCCACTGTGGGGGATGTTGTACTTGAACTGACCATCGGTCCAGTCCTGTTTACCATGGAATTCCAGGTATTAGACGCCACAGTATCTTATAACCTGCTGTTGGGACGACCCTGGATTCATGCAGCCAAGGCGGTGCCCTCCACCCTACATCAGATGGTGAAGTTCGAGTGGGAAAGACAAGAGGTCGTGTTACACGGCGAGGATACAACGTGCACCATGGGCGGAACCATTGTACCTTTCATAGAGACCGCTGATGACAAAGGTCCTTGGGTCTACCAGATTTTCGATACAGGGTCGGCCAACAAAATTCCTGAAGGAGAAATCATCCCGCACCCTAGGGTAGCTGCCGCAACAGTCATGATGGTCTCAGAAATGCTGGGTAATGGATTTGTGCCGGGAAAAGGCCTAGGAGTCGAGCTTCAAGGGATTGTCCAACCTGTCTCCCTTCCTAAAAATCTGGAAACTTTCGGATTGGGGTTCAAACCAACCGCAGCAGATAGGAAGCAAGCGTGAAAAATGAAGATGAGGGTTTGGTTTCTGCCTAAGCCGGTGCCACATCTCTCGAGGTCTTTTGTCAAAGCAAGTGCCAAGGGGTCACCGGCCCCAAAGATTCTAGAACCATTGATCGGTATAAATGAGGACCTGAATCAGAGTTTTGAGAGGCTATTCGCGGATGTCAGTATGGTGGAAGCTGGAGAAGGTTCCAGCAGAGTAGAGATACAGTTTGTGGGGCCTGAGGCCAAGACCAACAATTGGACAGTTACTCCTCTTCCTGTCCGAGGGGAGTCTTGGTAGTAGGCTTTGATTTATGTTTTTTGTGTTTTATTTTGTCCGGATTATTCAAGGGTGTAATCCAAATTTTACTTTAGTTTTTTGTAAAACTGTGAACCCTTTTATCCCGCAAGTTTAATAAAGTTCTTTTGTCTCGTTTTAATTTTGTTTTGTTCTTTTCCTTTCTGAACAGTTCTCTTTTTACTGGTTCTAATGACATGGCATGCACAGCGGATCTTCGACCTAGTCTAATAAATCAATCTGAATCCGACTCAATGATGCAAGAGGTCGTTTGTGATGATGAATCTGAATGTGACGAAGGTAAAGCCTTCGAAGAGATAAACCGAGAACTGTGCCAATTTGAAGAGAAACCCAAGCCTAACCTAAATGACACTGAGGCTGTGAATCTAGGAGACGCTGATAACGTCCAAGAGACCAAAATTAGCATCCACATTGAGCCGAATGTCAGAGAAGAATTGATCAAAACCCTCATGGAATTCAAAGATGTTTTTGCATGGTCATATGATGATATGCCTGGATTAAGCACCAATTTAGTGGTTCACAAATTACCCACTGACCCGGCATACCCTCCGGTCAAGCAAAAACTAAGGAAATTTAAAACAGAAATGAGTGTAAAGATCAAAGAAGAAGTAATTAAGCAGTTGCAAGCGAAGGTCATTCGGGTCACTCGATATCCCGAGTGGTTGGCCAATGTGGTACCAGTCCCAAAGAAGGATGGAAAAATCAGGGTATGCGTCGACTACCGCAACCTCAACAAAGCAAGTCCCAAGGACAATTTTCCATTGCCCAACATCCATATCTTGATCGATAATTGCGCGGGGCGCGAGATCGGATCCTTTGTAGATTGCTATGCGGGTTATCATCAGATCCTAATGGACGAGGAAGATGCGGAAAAAACAGCGTTTATTACACCATGGGAAACTTACTGCTATCGGGTAATGCCATTCGGACTGAAGAACGCCGGGGCAACATACATGCGAGCAATGACTGCTGTGTTTCACGACATGATACACAAAGAAATCGAGGTGTACGTCGATGATGTGATCATCAAATCTTGGCGTCAGGAAGACCATGTAGCGGACCTAAGGAGATTTTTTCAAAGACTCCGAAGGTATGATATCAAGCTCAACCCGGCCAAATGCGCATTCGGGGTTCCATCAGGAAAGCTGCTAGGATTCATCGTCAGTCGACGGGGAATTGAGTTAGACCCATCCAAAATTGAATCCATCCGAGATTTGCCACCGCCAAAGAACAAAACAAAGGTAATGAGTTTGCTGGGTAGACTCAATTACATCAGCAGGTTCATCGCTCAACTCACAGCGACTTGTGAGCCCATATTTCGGCTGCTGAGAAAGGATGCTGCGGTAGGTTGGACGGCAGAGTGTCAGGAGGCTTTCGACCAAATCAAAGGGTATTTGTCTAATCCACCCATATTGGTCCCGCCTAAGCCCGGGAAGCCCCTAATTCTTTACCTGACGGTCTTGGAAAATTCATTTGGTTGTGTATTGGGGCAACATGATGACACAGGAAGGAAGGAGAAAGCCATCTACTATCTTAGCAAGAAATTCACAGTACATGAGGTCAAGTACACTCAACTCGAGAAAACATGTTGCGCCCTAACTTGGGTAGCTCAGAAGTTGAAACACTACCTGTCTTCATATACTACTTATCTCATATCCCGTTTGGACCCATTGAAGTATATCTTTCAGAAACCTATGCCCACGGGAAGGTTAGCAAAATGGCAAATTCTGCTCACAGAGTTTGATATCGTCTATGTGACGAGGACAGCCGTGAAAGCCCAGGCGCTGGCCGATCATTTGGCGGAGAATCCCGTTGATGAAAAATACGAGCCCTTAAGAACGTATTTTCCTTGACGAAGAGGTAATGCATACAAACGAGTTGGAATTACCCGAGGAACCAGGTTGGAAGCTTTTCTTCGATGGAGCTGCAAACGCGAAAGGGGTTGGAATAGGAGCAGTACTCATTTCTGAAACAGGACGACATTATCCTGTTACGGCTCAACTACGCTTCTATTGCACCAACAATATGGCCGAGTATGAGGCTTGCATTCTGGGTCTGCGCTTGGCTGCCGACATGGATGTCCAAGACGTCTTGGTCTTGGGAGACTCGGACCTCTTGGTACACCAAATTCAGGGAGAATGGGAAACACGAGATCTAAAACTCATACCATACCGACAATGCTTGCATGACCTGAGCAAGCAATTTCGATCGGTGAAGTTCAAACACATCCCAAGAGTTCACAATGAGGTTGCGGATGCCTTGGCCACCTTAGCATCAATGCTGCACCACCCTGACAAAATGTATGTTGATCCTCTACACATCCAGGTCCGTGATCAGCACGCCTACTGCAACGCCATAGAAGAAGAAGCAGATGGCGAACCCTGGTTTCATGATATCAAGGAATACCTTAGAATGGGTATATATCCAGAACATGCCTCTGGAGACCAAAAAAGAGCCCTTCGGTGTTTGTCGAATGGTTTCTTCCTCAGCGGAGGAATATTGTACAAAAGAACCCCGGAATTGGGATTGTTGAGATGCATAGATGCCAGTCAAGAAACGACGGTTATGGTGGAGGTACATGCTGGAGTTTGTGGGCCACACATGAGCGGATATGTATTGGCAAGAAAGATCCTTCGAACAGGGTGTTATTGGCTCACCATGGAACACGACTGTATCACTTTCGTAAGGAAATGCCATCAGTGCCAGATACATGGAGATTTGATTCATTCTCCGCCAACGGAGTTACATACGATGTCAGCACCCTGGCCGTTTGTGGCATGGGGCATGGATGTCATTGGGCCCATCGAGCCGGCAACATCCAACGGTCATAGGTTCATTCTAGTGACCATTGATTACTTCACCAAATGGGTTGAGGCTAAAACCTTCAAATCAGTAACCAAAAAGGCAGTGGTGGACTTTGTCCATTCCCATATCATCTGCAGATTTGGGATCCCAAAAGTGATCATCACGGATAACGGTGTGAATCTTAATAGCAGCCTGATGAGAGAGGTATGCCAACAATTCAAGATTACACACCGCAACTCCACCCCATATCGTCCCAAGGCGAATGGAGCGGTCGAAGCAGCCAATAAGAATATCAAAAAGATACTGTGAAAGATGGTGGAAGGATCTAGACAATGGCACGAGAGATTACCCTTTGCTTTGTTGGGTTACCGCACTACCGTCCGAACTTCCATAGGCACAACTCCTTATTTGTTGGTGTATGGAACTAAGGCCGTAATACCAGCGGAAGTCGAAATTCCGTCCCTCTGAATTGTCGCTGAAGTCGGGATTAATGATGATGAATGGGTCAAAGCTCGATTGGAACAGTTGAGCCTGATAGATGAGAAAAGATTGGCAGCAGTGTGCCATGGTCAGCTGTACCAGAAGAGAATGGCAAGAACATATAATAAGAAGGTGCGCCCCAGGAAGTTTGAAGTAGGGCAGCAGGTATTGAAGAAGATCCTCCCACATCAGGTCGAGGCAAAAGGCAAATTCGCCCCAAATTGGCAAGGGCCTTATATCGTGACCAGAGTACTGTCCAACGGTGCTTTGTGTTTGACAGATGTCGAAGGTAGATGTGTCGACATGGCTATCAATTCAGATGCAGTCAAGAGATATTATGCGTAACTTCTTTAATTATGGCAATTTTTGGTTTATTTGTTTGTATTTGGCATTTATTGGATAATGAGATGACGGAGGCAATTTTTTCTTCTATCCAAACACTTTTTAACCCTTGCTTCCCCCTTTGAGCCTTAAGTTATTCTTTCATACCCCTCTTTTGGAATCACTAATGGAAAAGACATGAAAAAAGAGAGAAAAAAAGAAAAAGAAAAATGAAAAGAAGGAAAAAGAAAAAAGGAAGATAAAATCATAAGAAATACAAAACCGTGGGAACTACGTTTGACCTGATTCCTCAAAGAGGATACGTAGGCGCCTCACGGCTCGGTCATAGTATGCATCATAGTGAATATAGGATGCATAATGTACATAGTGTGCATAATAGGCACAATGTGCGTAACGCACATAGCTCAACATAAGTGTAAAAAATAAAATTCCCCAAGCAAGAAAACTGGGGCAGAGGTTATGTTTTAAGTTCCAACAAAGGTTTGATTCCAAAAGTTGTAGCACATCACCCATCAAATTATTTTCATTTTTATAGCCTTTCTTTAACTCCACACCAAAACCAACATCAACATCCAAAAGACCTCCCGATCAATATTCAAGAGATGTCGAGTCAGGCAAATGAGGCCGAGAATAATACACCGATCCCCAGCAAAGAAGAGGATCGTAAGACTGGGAATGAATTGATGGAATCTCCAGAAGAGAGAGTCGTATCTACAACGCCCCGATTCCTCGAAAGAAATAAAATGAGAGAGTCTTATCGGTGAAAACCTTCACAGGCACCGAGAGGAGATGTAAGATGAGGGATATGAAATGAGAGAGTCTTATTTGCGACCACATTTGCAACAAAATGGACAGTCATTTATCATCCCCAGCAAGTCAGACCATCGGCCAAATCAATTGATACAAATATACTGGGTCGGGAATCTATGGTGCACGTCATGATCACGGGGACCAGTCATGTCCTCCAGATAAGTTCTTCTGAGTTTCTTCTCCCCACCAAATATGGGTTCAGAAAGATTTTCTCCTTTTCTAGCTTTTATTTCTCTTCCTAAAATTTGTCTTGAAAAGGATTTTTCAAAGCTTACTACCAGAGACCGAAGGGGAATTCATCCAATACAGGATAACACAAACAGTTTTAAAGGCCGACCCCAGGCAACGCAATGATCGTGCCTCGCAGTTTTGGAGGAAGTAAGCTCCCAAAGGGAATGGTTTCGGGAGTAAAAGCAGATTCCCACAGCATGTGCTTAAAGAGAAAGCAGAAAAGGGAACAAATCGAAAACCAGCCCCAGCAGGCTAGAGACCCCCGGCAGGCAATTTCGTCCACTAACCAATTATGGGGACATAGAGCAAGAAAAAGGGAAGAGAGGAAAAATCATCCGCCGGAAAGGCACTCTCTACCACCACGATTAAAACTAATTAGATCCTTTTGTTTGCTGCAGGAAAACAAAGGATTGATGATGGCAGCGAGACGCAACGCCAGGGAAACCACCAAAAACCGGGGCAGAAAATTTTCTGCCGATTGTCGAAAATTTTCTCGGAAGAACGGGGAAGCAATTTCAATACATTTAAGTTCTAGGTCGCCCACCAGTATAATGCGGGAATACTTTTAAGTTCTAGGTCGCCCACCAGTATAATGCGGGAATACATTTAAGTTCTAGGTCGCCTACCAGTATAATGCGGGAATACATTTAAGTTCTAGGTCGCCCACCAGTATAATGCGGGAATACTTTTAAGTTCTAGGTCGCCCACCAGTAAAATGCGGGAATACATATTTAAGTTCTAGGCCGCCCACCAGTATAATGCGGGAATACTTTTAAGTTCTAGGTCGCCCACCAGTATAATGCGGGAATACATTTAAGTTCTAGGTCGCCCACCAGTATAATGCGGGAATACTTTTATGTTCTAGGTCGCCCACCAGTAAAATGCGGGAATACATTTAAGTTCTAGGTCGCCCACCAGTATAATGCGGGAATACTTTTAAGTTCTAGGTCGCCCACCAGTATAATGCGGGAATACATTTAAGTTCTAGGTCGCCCACCAGTATAATGCGGGAATACTTTTAAGTTCTAGGTCGCCCACCAGTATAATGCGGGAATACATTTAAGTTCTAGGTCGCCCACCAGTATAATGCGGGAATACATTTAAGTTCTAGGTCGCCCACCAGTATAATGCGGGAATACATTTAAGTTCTAGGTCGCCCACCAGTATAATGTGGGAATACTTTTAAGTTCTAGGTCGCCCACCAGTAAAATGCGGGAATACATTTAAGTTCTAGGCCGCCCACCAGTATAATGCGGGAATACATTTAAGTTCTAGGTCGCCCACCAGTATAATGCGGGAATACATTTAGGTTCTAGGTCGCCCACCAGTATAATGCGGGAATACTTTTAAGTTCTAGGTCGCCCACCAGTAAAATGCGGGAATACATTTAAGTTCTAGGTCGCCCACCAGTATAATGCGGGAATACTTTTAAGTTCTAGGTCGCCCACCAGTATAATGCGAGAATACTTTTAAGTTCTAGGTCGCCCACCAGTATAACGCGGGAATACATTTAAGTTCTAGGTCGCCCACCAGTATAATGCGGGAATACATTTAAGTTCTAGGTCGCCCACCAGTATAATGCGGGAATACTTTTAAGTTCTAGGTCGCCCACCAGTAAAATGCGGGAATACATTTAAGTTTTAGGCCGCCCACCAGTATAATGCGGGAATACTTTTAAGTTCTAGGTCGCCCACCAGTATAATGCGGGAATACATTTAAGTTCTAGGTCGCCCACCAGTATAATGCGGGAATACTTTTAAGTTCTAGGTCGCCCACCAGTATAATGCGGGAATACATTTAAGTTCTAGGTCGCCCACCAGTATAATGCGGGAATACATTTAAGTTCTAGGTCGCCCACCAGTATAATGCGGGAATACTTTTAAGTTCTAGGTCGCCCACCAGTAAAATGCGGGAATACATTTAAGTTCTAGGTCGCCCACCAGTATAATGCGGGAATACTTTTAAGTTCTAGGTCGCCCACCAGTATAATGTGGGAATACATTTAAGTTCTAGGTCGCCCACCAGTATAATGCGGGAATACTTTTAAGTTCTAGGTCGCCCACCAGTATAATGCGGGAATACATTTAAGTTCTAGGTCGCCTACCAGTATAATGCGGGAATACATTTAAGTTCTAGGTCGCCCACCAGTATAATGCGGGAATACTTTTAAGTTCTAGGTCGCCCACCAGTAAAATGCGGGAATACATTTAAGTTCTAGGCCGCCCACCAGTATAATGCGGGAATACTTTTAAGTTCTAGGTCGCCCACCAGTATAATGCGGGAATACATTTAAGTTCTAGGTCGCCCACCAGTATAATGCGGGAATACTTTTATGTTCTAGGTCGCCCACCAGTAAAATGCGGGAATACATTTAAGTTCTAGGTCGCCCACCAGTATAACGCGGGAATACTTTTAAGTTCTAGGTCGCCCACCAGTATAATGCGGGAATACATTTAAGTTCTAGGTCGCCCACCAGTATAATGCGGGAATACTTTTAAGTTCTAGGTCGCCCACCAGTAAAATGCGGGAATACATTTAAGTTTTAGGCCGCCCACCAGTATAATGCGGGAATACTTTTAAGTTCTAGGTCGCCCACCAGTATAATGCGGGAATACATTTAAGTTCTAGGTCGCCCACCAGTATAATGCGGGAATACTTTTAAGTTCTAGGTCGCCCACCAGTATAATGCGGGAATACATTTAAGTTCTAGGTCGCCCACCAGTATAATGCGGGAATACATTTAAGTTCTAGGTCGCCCACCAGTATAATGCGGGAATACTTTTAAGTTCTAGGTCGCCCACCAGTAAAATGCGGGAATACATTTAAGTTCTAGGTCGCCCACCAGTATAATGCGGGAATACTTTTAAGTTCTAGGTCGCCCACCAGTATAATGTGGGAATACATTTAAGTTCTAGGTCGCCCACCAGTATAATGCGGGAATACTTTTAAGTTCTAGGTCGCCCACCAGTATAATGCGGGAATACATTTAAGTTCTAGGTCGCCTACCAGTATAATGCGGGAATACATTTAAGTTCTAGGTCGCCCACCAGTATAATGCGGGAATACTTTTAAGTTCTAGGTCGCCCACCAGTAAAATGCGGGAATACATTTAAGTTCTAGGCCGCCCACCAGTATAATGCGGGAATACTTTTAAGTTCTAGGTCGCCCACCAGTATAATGCGGGAATACATTTAAGTTCTAGGTCGCCCACCAGTATAATGCGGGAATACTTTTATGTTCTAGGTCGCCCACCAGTAAAATGCGGGAATACATTTAAGTTCTAGGTCGCCCACCAGTATAATGCGGGAATACTTTTAAGTTCTAGGTCGCCCACCAGTATAATGCGGGAATACATTTAAGTTCTAGGTCGCCCACCAGTATAATGCGGGAATACTTTTAAGTTCTAGGTCGCCCACCAGTATAATGCGGGAATACATTTAAGTTCTAGGTCGCCCACCAGTATAATGCGGGAATACATTTAAGTTCTAGGTCGCCCACCAGTATAATGCGGGAATACATTTAAGTTCTAGGTCGCCCACCAGTATAATGCTGGGAATACTTTTAAGTTCTAGGTCGCCCACCAGTAAAATGCGGGAATACATTTAAGTTCTAGGCCGCCCACCAGTATAATGCGGGAATACATTTAAGTTCTAGGTCGCCCACCAGTATAATGCGGGAATACATTTAGGTTCTAGGTCGCCCACCAGTATAATGCGGGAATACTTTTAAGTTCTAGGTCGCCCACCAGTAAAATGCGGGAATACATTTAAGTTCTAGGTCGCCCGCCAGTATAATGCGGGAATACTTTTAAGTTCTAGGTCGCCCACCAGTATAATGCGAGAATACTTTTAAGTTCTAGGTCGCCCACCAGTATAACGCGGGAATACATTTAAGTTCTAGGTCGCCCACCAGTATAATGCGGGAATACATTTAAGTTCTAGGTCGCCCACCAGTATAATGCGGGAATACTTTTAAGTTCTAGGTCGCCCACCAGTAAAATGCGGGAATACATTTAAGTTTTAGGCCGCCCACCAGTATAATGCGGGAATACTTTTAAGTTCTAGGTCGCCCACCAGTATAATGCGGGAATACATTTAAGTTCTAGGTCGCCCACCAGTATAATGCGGGAATACATTTAAGTTCTAGGTCGCCCACCAGTATAATGCGGGAATACTTTTAAGTTCTAGGTCGCCCACCAGTATAATGCGGGAATACATTTAAGTTCTAGGTCGCCCACCAGTATAATGCGGGAATACATTTAAGTTCTAGGTCGCCCACCAGTATAATGCGGGAATACTTTTAAGTTCTAGGTCGCCCACCAGTAAAATGCGGGAATACATTTAAGTTCTAGGTCGCCCACCAGTATAATGCGGGAATACTTTTAAGTTCTAGGTCGCCCACCAGTATAATGCGGGAATACATTTAAGTTCTAGGTCGCCCACCAGTATAATGCGGGAATACTTTTAAGTTCTAGGTCACCCACCAGTATAATGCGGGAATACTTTTAAGTTCTAGGTCGCCCACCAGTAAAATGCGGGAATACATTTAAGTTCTAGGTCGCCCACCAGTATAATGCGGGAATACATTTAAGTTCTAGGTCGCCCACCAGTATAATGCGGAAATACATTTAAGTTCTAGGTCGCCCACCAGTATAATGCGGGAATACATTTAAGTTCTAGGTCGCCCACCAGTATAATGCGGGAATACATTTAAGTTCTAGGTCGCCCACCAGTATAATGCAGGAATACTTTTAAGTTCTAGGTCGCCCACCAGTAAAATGCGGGAATACATTTAAGTTCTAGGCCGCCCACCAGTATAATGCGGGAATACTTTTAAGTTCTAGGTCGCCCACCAGTATAATGCGGGAATACATTTAAGTTCTAGGTCGCCCACCAGTATAATGCGGGAATACATTTAAGTTCTAGGTCGCCCACCAGTATAATGCGGGAATACATTTAAGCTCTAGGTCGCCCACTAGTATGATGCGGGAATACCTTTTAGCTCTAGATTTTGGAATCAGTAACCCCACCTAAAGACGGAAGGTTACAACGGAGATCCCTAAGCAGGAAACAATAAAATCCCCAGCGCCAAGAAGCAGAAGGCTGCAAAAGCTAGCGCGCATTCAAAAGGAAGAAGGAACGCGTCTCAGAAGAAGTAGTTTGGAAACGTTGTAGCATGCCCAATATAAAAATTTTGATGAAGAAAGCCATACCACTGAAGAAACCATTGAAAGATTTAAAGAAGAAAGCCATGTTCCCAGCAAATCAAGCAAAGTGATGAAAACTGGCATTCAGAAAAGGCGAAGGACCAGCATCATCTCCCAAGTTCACAAAATAAGGGCATCAGAGGAAAGCGTTAGCCGACAAGGAAGCAAGGCAACAAGAACAAGTTGAAGATGGATGAGATCTCCTGATCCATAGTCTAGCTTAGCTTCTTGTTTTTCCTTTTAGAACAATGTAACAAGGAGATCGGTGAGCGGTAGCATCCTACAGCAGCATGCAACAGCACACAATAGCAGCGAACACTACAATCATACGGTAGTCCCAGCTACCAAAGTTTCCCGAACTACATTGACCTGATTCCTGTTCAGCCCAGGATATGTAGGAAACCTTTGAAGCAAAGGTTCGGTCAAATCTTTTTCAAAAAATGCTTCACATGGAGTATTCGGACGGGCAAAAAATCGCTCGCTTTATCTTTGCGCGAAAACCCTTCGTGTCTTCGGGCAAAGAGGGGCAGCTGTAAGCACGTGATTTTTGTTTCACAGACAATCACTCCAAAAGAAAATAAAAATAGTGACAAATGATTTCGTTGTACAATTTTTCGAGTTTTCCGTGACATGTGTTGTTAGTCATTTGTGGGTCTGTCCATTTTGCATTTAATCATTAACAAACAAAATACAAAATATGTATGTCATGGTGATTAAACCATAATTCGGTCAGTAAAAGAAAATTCAAAAAATATATATGCATCTTTTATTCTAGGTTGTGATTTAACCATTTAGAATTTTTTTAGTATGTGTGTAAATAATTGTGTTAAGTATTGATTAGTTGGATGTGGCAAGTTCATTTTAATTTAATTGTATTTTTAAAAGAAAATTTTTTTGGAAAACAAAAGAAAATGCATATGGTGTAGTAAATCGGACTTGGGCCTATTTTGAATTGAGGCCAAAGTCCATCCCACTTCAGCCACAACCAAGGACCCGGTCCAGACCAGGCCTGCCCAGGCACCTCCCGAAACGACGCCGTTTTAGGCAAGTCGATCTGAGCCGTCTAAGCCTCTTGATCCAACGGTCCACATACGCACCCGTGACCCGACCTGTTTAGACGGTCCAACCCAATCCATCACTTAAATCCAAACGACACCGTTTTAATACCAAACGGCTTCGTCTCACCCCTCACCATCAGATCCAAGCCGTTGAGATCATCTGATCCAACGGCTCAGATCTAAACCCCTAGACCATATATAAGCCTTCCCTTCACACCCCACGCCCCCTATCCGAACCCCACCCTTCACTCGTCTCCTTCCCCAAGCCCTGAAACCCCCAAACCCTAGCAAGCCGCCCTGATATCCCTTTCACCAGAGCCCGGTGGCATGAACGCCAATGACCACCCCCTTCACACCCCTGAAGCATCCAACCACCCTGAACACGAATCCACTAACCATGTACCTCGAATCACCTCCCATCGTCTCGAATCTGGATTTGAAGATTCGAGACAAAACTCGATCTATACCAAACCTCACCATCTTTGTATCAGACACTCCCATGACTTCCCTCGTGACCAAACCAAGCTTGGTTTGGTCCGAATCTACTCACAACTTCTAAAAAACCAGATCTGGAAATCCAGACCCTAGAACACATGGACCTGAGGAATCCGGCCAGTCTTGACAGGGGTCTGAGGTCTAATAGACCTTAACCAAGGTGTTCTCATGTGAGAACACCTTGGTTAAAGTTTGTTCGGCTTCAAATGGTCAAAGTGGAATCAGTTTTGGGTCAGTTTGGTTTAAACATTTTTCGGTAAGTTGTTCTTTTCCTTTTTGTTTATTCAACTGCCAATTAAGTCGCTAGCATGCTTTGTTGTGTTTGTTTGTTATTTTCTGATAGTTTTCTTAATTTCTTCCATCTCTGTCAAAGACATTTTTATTTGGTCGATTGTTTTCTGTGTATGATTTGAATGTACCCTGTGATAAGCATGTCCGATTAGGATAGTCGTCGCATAAATAACTTATATAGGTTCCCAGTGATCGACCAAAGTTGTCCGAAGCCCTTTAGGTCCCTGTATGTGTTTGTTTATTTGAACGACTGATTATTACCTGTTATAATTAGTATAGTCGACTCGATAAATGTCGTCGATTAGTTCTCTATAACTAATGGATCAAATAAGCTAATAATTTCACATGACTAAATGAACCATGTCACTGACTGAATGCTCGACATTGCCTGAGATTAGCCTATAAACTGCATTACAAAACAGATAAAAGATTCAGTCTAGGGCAGCTTCGATTTTAAATTTTTCAGAAGTCCAAAATAACCCATTATTGCAAAGGGTCAAGACAGTGATAACCAGGGTTTAACAGGGGTAGTCTGAGGTTTGAAAAGAACAAAAATAATTAGTTTAAATGAGCTGACAAGTAGGGTACTGAATTGGGATTAAACTAATACCAATGGGAAACAAGACACAAGAGTATGAGTTTAAAAGGAATACTAAAATAAGCCCATAATCCTTGATTAAAGAATAAACCAGGCGTGGGGAACAAAGGGCTGGCACCAAAAGATGCTTAGGCATGGGCTTAAAGGGAATGGGCAGTCTGCAAGTGGGGGATCCAGGCAGCTTAGCTGCACTGGGTCGTTTGGCTTATAAATATGCCATTTCGTAACTTAAAAAGGGGCTGGAATTTTTAGTCTTGAGAGAGGTCTTGTGAGTTTAAAGAAAACTGAAAACATAAGGAAATTTCCAGTAAACACTGTAACCAAACACTGTTTGAAAGCTACCTAAGAGTTCATATTGGTCAAGCTGTCTTGGCCAAGTTCTGCTGTTTGCACTGATTGAGCATGCTTGTGATTGTTGAACTGCTGGTGTTGCTGCATTGAACACTCTGTTACTTCTGTTGTTTCATTACTCTTTTCTGGGATTGCTTGTTTGGTGCTCGACCATCTGCTGGTTTTCTTTGTTCTGGGAATTATTGCTGGTTGTCTGTGGACTGTGGAAAACACTTGGATTGTTGGTTTGTTGTTGTGTTGGTGCTGTGTATCTACTGTTGTTTTGTTTACTGCATACTGCCCAGCTAATCAGTCCTTTCTTCTTTGTCCTCTATACCAGGTACACAACCAATGCACTATCAAATGTAATTGGAACATTGAGCATGAATGCAAAAAGAAAAGACATGAAGTTGATTTTCATACATAGACTGTTATATTAGATATCATGTACTGTATGATAATTTTCATTCCTGTGTTGACAATAGAAGAAGCCTGTATGCCCAATGTATATCAATATAGATTAGCTAAATGGTAGTTTACATATGTATGCTGATAGGTGAAAATATTCTCAATGAAATAGGTTGCATCTCAGACTTAGCTTACTTTGTAATATATGCTGTAATGTATACCAAGCATGAAAACTGTACATCATGGGCTAAGTTCTTCCTTTTCTGATTAATGGTCTCATATAACTAGTAAACCACCTGTTAAGACAAAGAACACAAAACTTGCAATCTCAGCCTCATGAAGGTCGAGCTCAGGTCAAAACAGACCAAACAGGCCCGCATCGAACAAGCAGTGGCCCAGGTTTGGCCCATCATGCATGGGCTGGATTTGGGCCCGTGATTATTTGTTCGGCTGAATGTGCACGCAGCCTCGTTTCTGATTTTTAAGCATTTATGAATGTTGTTATAGATAACTTGCAAGCACGTAATTAATTAGGACTATCTACTATTTTCAATTAGCAGAGACAAACGCGACAAGAAACGTAGTTGCTATAGGATATCTTTTTAAAAATAAGAACGAGATGAGCCTCGACAAAAAATAAATAAAAACGCACGAGCTGCGGGGCCCTCGTTAAATGTATATCATCGAAGCATTCAGTTTCCAGGATGGGTCGTTTAGCAAATCTCACGGCCCTCCCAGAGTAATAACGCGATAGTCTCTTTAAGCGCGTACTTAATAATGTTATCTCCTTAAACTCGGGTGCACATTTATGTGACCCAAATCCCAATCTCAACGGAATCGAAATGTGTCTCTAACCACGGGTACATTGATTGTGGCGTGGTCTCTGAGATGCGTTTCCATGACGTTGCAAATTCTTTTCATAAGGAATGAGACGAGCCTCGGCAAACAAAAAATGTACAAAGTGCGGGGCCCTCTAAATGTATATATATAAAATACTTAGAATTCGGGACATGCCGTTTAAGCGAATTTCATGGCTTTCCCCAAAATAACAACACGCTAGTTGCTTTAAGCGCGCCTTTAATAATTTATTTTCCTTAACTCGGGTGAACATTTATGTGACCCAAATCTAAATCTCAACCGAGTCGAGATATGTCAATAATCACGTGTATATTGATGTAACGTGATTCGAGGTATGTTTTCGCGACGTTGCAATACCTTGTAAAAATAATAATAATGATAAAAGCGGTTAAAAGATAAAATTGCACATAAGTTCATATTTGTATAAAATCAGATAATCAAGCCGAATATAACAGTTGAGCGACCGTGCTAGAACCACGGAACTCGGGAATGCCTAACACCTTCTCCCGGGTTAACAGAATTCCTTACCCGGATTTCTGGTACGCAGACTGTAATATGGAGTCCTTCATTTCCTCGATTCGGGATCAAAATCGGTGACTTGGGACACCCTAAATCTCCCAAGTGGCGATTCTGAAATAAATAAACCAATCCCGTTTCGATTGTCCTTTAATTGGAAAAAACTCCCTTGTGCCCTCTCGGGTACGTAAAAAGGAGGTGTGACAAATGGTACCCCGATCTCAAATCAATCTTTGAGAATACCTTAGCCACTAAAGCTGATCAAATAAATCATCAATACACGACAGTGTATACTTGTTTTTGTTAGTAACCTTGTTCAATTGCCTGTAGTCAACACATGTTCTCATAGAACCATCTTTCTTCTTCATAAATTGAATTGGAGTACCCCAAGGTGAACCACTCGGCCTGATAAAACCTTTATCTAGCAATTCCTGCAACTATTCATTTAATTCTTTCAACTCAACTGCAGCCATGCGGTACAGTGGAATAGCTATGGGTTGAGTGCGTGTTGCAAAATTAATACCAATATCAATATCCCTAATGGGTGGCATGCCCAGTAGGTCTACATGGAACACATATGAAAACTCCCTCACCATTGGGATTGAATAAATTGTTGGAGTATCAGAACTCACATCTCTAACAAAGGCTAAGTAAGCCAAGCACCCCTTCTTAACCATCCGTTGAGCCTTCAAAAAAGACACCACCCTACTAGGAACATGACCCAAGTAACCTCTCCACTCCAACCTCGGCAACACTGGCATAGCCAATGTCACGGTCTTGGCGTGACAATCAAGAATAGCGTGGTATGGTGATAACCGATCCTTGCCCAAAATCACATCAAAATCCACTATATTAAGTAATAGAGGGTTAACCCTAGTCTCATAGCCCCCAATAGTGACCAAACAAGAACGATAGACACGATCCACCACAATAGAATCCCAAATGGGTATAGACACATAAAGAGGAGTTTCTAGAGAATCACAAGACATATACAAATATGAAGCAAAATAGGATGATACATACGATTAAGTAGAACCCAAATCAAATAAACTTGATGCATGTCTATGACAAATCGGAACAATACCTGTAATGACTGTATTTGATGTATTTTTGCCTCAGTCCTACCAGGGAAAGCATAATAGGACGTCCTCTACCCGTCCGTCCTCCAACTCTAGCTGGCTGTGCCGGTGGAGTAGCAACTGAAGCGAGAACCATAGCCTAAGTACCCTGATGTGGTCCAACCCTACAAAGTCTGAGACAATATCTTACAATGTGCCTAGTATCACCATATTTAAAACAACCCCTCTGCGAGCATGGATGATGGTACTGAATTTGTACCGAACGACTAGGATAAAAGTTGTTGATATCCAATTTTTTCCTATATATTTTAAATATGCATAAATACTTTCAAAATAGCACATATATGCATATATAAGCATGGTCAAGGTTTTTATAATTTTTTTTATAATTTTTAAGATTTTAAATTGATTTATTTCCTCCCTTTTTACTCATAAAACCCCAATAATTATCCCCCAAATGATTGTTGGGATAATTTAATCATCTAAATTCTATATGTATGCCAAAATATTGTTAAAATATTTTTTGTGCATTTTTATAATTGCATTTTGTATTTTAAAAGCTAAATTGCATATAATTGCAATATTAACCCTGTTAATGTATAATTACATTTATATGCATAAAATTGATCTCCTATATTTTAAAATATTATTAGTATACAAAATTATTTTCTAGAAATTATTTGTTATTTATTATAAATTATATAGGGATAAATTGGCTATTTAAAATATAGCCAGATTGTATTTCAATCATTGCCTCAATTGAACCCACTACCCAGCCCAATTTCAGGATAAAATACCTGACCCAAACCCTGAACCAGCCCAATTGCATTTTGCATTTTTAAAGCTAAATCGCATATAATTGCAATATTAACCCTGTTAATGTATAATTACATTTATATGCATAAAATTGATCTCCTATATTTTTAAAATATTATTAGTATACAAAATTATTTTTCAAAAATTATCTGTTATTTATTATAAATTATATAGGGATAAATTGGCTATTTAAAATATAGCCAGATTGTACTTCAATCATAGCCTCAATTGAACCCACTACCGAGCCCAATTTCAGGATAAAATACCCGACCCAAACCCTGAACCTGCCTACCCGACCCAGGACCAATTAAATCATGGCCGTTGATCTGAGAGATCAACCACCCATATTAACCCTTAACATTTTTAACTCAAAACAACCCTTAACCCTAACTCATTCTCCCAAATCCGCCGCCTCTGTATTCTCTCATATCCTCTCCTCTCAATCAAACCCTAGCCCTTCAACCGTCGACCTCCCTTCTCCGGTCTTCTCTCATTGACTCCTAAACCTCCAATGGCTCCTCTAATGCTATGCTTGCCTTCTCTAAGGTATTCAAGGGCCTATGGACACGCTGACTTATATCTAGGATTCGTCACTTGTCTGTTCTTGGCTACTCCAGTGTGATTTTGAGCAAAATCACGCAGTATTTATTACGATCCTTGGGACACTAGACAGGTTCTTTCATCTCTATTTGGGTTTCTGCTGAAAACCTAATTTCTGCCTACATCTCCTAAATCTGTACAAATTTAAAACGATTTGAGTTTGTTTCTTGGATGCTTTACACTGTCCTTGGAACTCTTTACGAGAATCATGTAATTTGAAGTGTTTTCACCTTCTTCTAAAATTAAGGTTTCGGAACTTCTTTTAAAACTTTGTTTAAACTAATTCTTTATGTTTAAACTTCTATTTCTTGCATATTTCGACTGATTCTATGATTTTACTACCTTTTCATCTCGCCTATGTTGAAAGCCCTAATTTTCTAGATTTCTTCTTTTGGTTCTGTGTATTAGCATGACTGCTCATTTCTTGTTTGAGTTTCTGTGACTATCTTGCCTCGAATATGTTCTTACTAAGTTTTTAGCCTAACTTATATCACCTCTATGTGCTTGTGTTTGTCTTGACTGTTCAAGGCTCGCTTCTTTCTTTTACTGCTGTTTAACCTGCATATTTGCTATGTCTGGTTATTCCTGTCTTACTATATTTATATGCTGAGTACTGAATCATGACTCTCTCTTTGATTGACTCTAAGCTCCCTGTTTCTTGGCTTGATTTGAAAACTTCCCTTTTTTAAACTTGGTTTATTTGCTTATTTACGGGAACCCATGATACTCTCCTTAAATCAGTAATTTCGAGTCCTTGATTCATTGATTTACTATATGCTAATTTTCGATTATTTCTATATTCTGCAACTTTATTTTGTTTTCTTACCTTATTTGGTTAACCGAGTATTTTACTGATTCTGCACTAGTTGTTTCCTTAATTGAACTTGTACGCTGCGGAATTAGAGGATTTGATTTCTCGCTCTCAAGTCACTTTGCAAGAATGCCTCGAGACCCTAAGGACTGGAAGCCACGACCGAGTTCCCGACCTCGGGGGTCATCTAGGACCGACTCAGAGAAGATGGAGATCAAATCCAGGACAGAAGGGGAAGTTCCCGAGGCACACAGCTAAGTCTTACAGGGCCGACCTATCTAGAGTCCATGCTGAGGCATCACGTCAAGCCATCCCATATCAATACTTTGTAATTAATGCCCACATACTTGTAGCCGAGTTCCCCTCCTATATAAAGGGGACTCACCCTACCTTGTAAAGGGCTGATGTTGCTCTATTTCTCTACGAGTGCAATAATCTCTCTTTCTCTCTCTCTCTTTTCTTTCTAACTTGCTTGTTCTCATTGGCCCGAGGCCATCCTTATATCCATCGTTCTCTTACTTGTTATTCATCATATAGCTTAGTATTGGCCGTGAAGAGCCTTGTTCAATCATATCTTCAACTGTTATCCCATCCCCAACTATCCGCGATAGCTCGACCCTGACGTCGACCTCGAGGTCCCCTATCGACCAGACCTATACCCGGCAGCAGGCCCTTCGGTTCGATTACTATTTCGTTCTATCTTGCATTTCATTATTAAACTTCATATTATCAGCATCAACTGCTCTAACAAGTAGCTCAGAAATAGATCACGTATTTTTAGAATCCCATTTACAAATTTAATTGTTGTTACCATTTTCACGGTAAACAGTTTGGCTCCCACCATGGGGCTAAAAATAATAGTGATTATTTTCTTGCTCGTTCCATTACACAAACGTACGCTATCTTTCACACTTTTTCTTGTCCATAGATCTCTTAATTTCAGGTCAAAATATCTGGCTAGGTAAATAGATTCGAGAACGACTACCCCAAAAATCACGGCGGAAATGGTGAGGCTGTTCCAGTGGTTGGCACGATGTCGCAGAACCCCGATAACGCATCTGGGCTAACAAAGAAAGAATGAAACACCACGAGAAGTCGTGCCTCATTCCCTGATAGGACGAATGAGATCACTCCTGGTTTTGGATGACTGGGCAACACAAGTCTTCGCCCAAAGCTTAAACGAACCATG
Source organism: Nicotiana tabacum (assembly GCF_000715075.1). Classification (NCBI taxonomy): domain Eukaryota; kingdom Viridiplantae; phylum Streptophyta; class Magnoliopsida; order Solanales; family Solanaceae; genus Nicotiana; species Nicotiana tabacum. The sequence continues at coordinate 207,600,322 of NC_134101.1, forward strand.
CCCGACGACGCCAGGACATTACAAATGAATCTTGATCAGATACCCAACTGAGATCTAGTCGGATGCCCGCACCCGACACCAGCCATAAATTAGGGCCATGAATAACCGTCCTGGAAAGAAACTAATGCCAAACAGATGGAGGTACCATCCATGCACTGCGGATGGGAGGAACAACACAAGATGCATTCTGCCTCGCAACGATAGGAAAATAGCTCGAGGGTAACATCCTCGAGGAATCTTTAGTGGATCCAGATCTGCCGAGGCACAGCCAGTAGGGGAACCCCGCCCGACGGGGTATGATTTCAGCATTGCTATACCAAACATCATGATCACCATAAGTGAAACTAGGGACGCCGAATGACTCAGGTCTATTCGACCAAGATCCCTTCAAAAGAACCACAACCCGGTGCGGGAATAGCAGGGCGCGCGCGGCCACGAGATTAAAAATGGCCACCAGCTCAGAAGGACGACAGTCGTGCTACCCAATAAAAATGACCAGCAAGTACCATCGAGCGGTCAAGCTCGAATCCATCCCCAAGGGAGGAAGGCAACCGGGAAGAATAAAGCAAATAAGCCACGATGTATTACTGCGATAGTGAAGGAGCGGCGACACCCTCCGAGGACTCATAAAATGGAAAGTGAAAATGTTCGCCGTTAGGGAAAAATAGGTCCAGGAAAATATTCCAGAGGACACCTTTACGTCCAGGGAAAAGGACACCGGGACTCCGCCTTGGCATCACACTGACGCATTGGTAACCCTCTCCCTCATTTGATCTGTTTCAAATAAAACATGTGTTCATGAATTCAGGTGGTTCGATCACATACAACAATGATGTCGGACCAAAGTCAATGGGGCGGTTTGGACTAACAAACCAAATTGCTCCCGTATCCTGAATCCCTCAAGAATTCCATATGACAAATCGCCACAAAGACCATTCTCTTGATACAGCCCGTCTAAGCTCGGTCCAGGATGTCGAGCTCTGTACCGTCGGAGGAGGCACAAAGCACGAACGTCTTATTCAGACGACCATCGGTACACCACCCGGAGACAACGTCGGCCCCTTTTCACCAAAAGCATGAAACCCCTCGCAAAGGGCAGAACTAAAATAAGTTAACAGAGAGCAATACGCGACGATAGGAAATTCTTCACCATGTGGCGCATCGCTGGCATCAATGCCCCCACCCTCGGAAGGATCAAAGAGTAAGCAAACCACATCTTTGGCCAAGCTTGATAAGACACAACGGAGGGCTGTATTGGGACTCACGCCTCGAAAGGGTAGGAACATACCAAATCTCAAAACGTTGCCGACACATCCCGTGGTGAGGAAGAACTGCTTTACTCCCTTGTTATTTTTTCACTAACCTGTATGCAGACAACTAGCCAGGACATTCGTAAGTTCTAACTCTACCCGGAGATCCATAAGCTCTAAAAAAGCGTCCTCCATGCTCTTTCCCCTTAATCGGACTCTCGCCCCAAAGAGGGCCTCGTCATCAAGATTATTAGCGGGGCAGCGCACCTCCATAAGAGGATCCGATAAGGTCGCAGGCCTTCTTCTACAGTCCAACAACGAGCGGTGATCTTCTTCTAAGGGAACAGTCCCCTCGGGAGGACCGGGAAACGGTAGACTAAGTCTCAATAGGGAATTATGTACTGGATCGAATGGTCCGAGAAGCCGAGCCTGCACGGGACGAGATCACGATAATGAAACAATGTATGTCTACACCAAGCAATAAAAGGATATCTTTTCAGTATCTTATTCTCCAAACAAGGAAATCTCAAGTATACTCCCGATAGGGGCCTCTCCACCAAACGCGTACCGAGATACTCGGAGACTTAGCGTCAGCAATTCAACACCTGTACGACCGCAGGGTCGGAACTCCGGGCTCATAAATCCCCTACAAGGCAACTCTGAGCTCACGAAAAGAAATCTTCAAGCTTAAAAAAACTCGATGACTGTCATTCATCTCCATGCGCTGGAAAACTCGAAACTGTAAGACCCATAGAGGGCAGACTCGGCGCAACCAGATCTATTCTACATTACAACAAAAACTATAAGACCTCAACAAGCATGATAAACTGTATGACCTCAACAGGCATGACAAACTGTAATACCTCAACATGCATGAAAATCCCGAAGTTCAAGCTATACATCGCATTTGTAAGAGTCCCAAAAGGGGATACCCTCGGTGTAGACGCCTAAACTATCACTCGAGATTGAAAATGGCTTCAGCCAAACACATATGACTATGGTCAAAATGGATGATACAACCAAATTAACACGACTCAGGGATGCCCGACCGTCGCTAAACAACAATCGCAAGCCACTACTTCGAATATACTTCAGAAAGAACCGGTTAAAATAGGCTTCCCTCAACAGGCAAAAAAATACGAGCTTTGACCACGTCGGCTCCAAATCGCAAAGCTTTGATCTACTCAACCTACGAGCTATGAACCTTCCGAGGTGCTCAAAACATCGCCGATAATGACTCGAAATCGAGGTTCTTCAGAACCAATGATGGGTCAGGCAAAACTATTTCAAAAGACCTTAACGAGTGGAAAACAGAGCCTACAAAAAGCCTACGGGCAAAAATAGCATAAGAGCCATTGTCACCAGCCAAACGAGCCTCCGGGCCGCACATTGAAAGGTCTCTACGACCAAACAGCGTAAGAGCCATTATCGCCAGCTTAAAAATTAACAACTTGAGGATTAAAATGAGCTCGAATCGTAACCCGATTCGGAAGACCGGATCCAAAATAGTTAACTATGCAAGCCTCCGGGCCACATATTAAAAGGTCTCAATGACCAAAACAACGTAAAAGACACTATCGCCGGTCTGAAAATCGAAAGTACTTAAGGGTCAATTAAAGCTCGAGTCGCAATGCGACTCAGAGACTAGACCCGAAATTGTTAAACTATAATCTACCTAAGGGCACAGTGTAAATGCCACTATCGCCAGCCAAGTGAGCCGTCAGGCCACCCACTGTAAGGTCACTTCGACTCGAAGCACAAAAGGCCATCATCGTCCGCCCATGCAGGCAGGAAAGAACTTGAGGGTCAATTAAAGCTCGGATCGCAATGCGACTTGGAGACTGGACCCAAAATAGTCGAAACGGCAAATGCCCAAGGGCAAGAAATATGAACAACTACTACCTGTCCACACGAGCATAGAAGATTTAAAGGCAGGCAAGCTCGAGTCAAGACCTGACTCGGAGACTGGGCCTAAACAGCTAGGCAAAATATGGAGACCCTGACGCCTACTCTCATCAATGATCACATTTAAAAGCTTCCAAGCCTGCACGATAAATTCTGGACCTACAAGGATCCCGCCAAACTCCGAAACCAGCCCGCCTAGTCAAAAGCAATACAGAAAGAGATGCAGAAGAAATAAAGCTTCACGTCTCCTCTTATCTTACATACGCAAAAATGGGGCACTCTCCATCTACATACATGCTCTACAAATATCAAATACAAAGCGGGAAAACGACGAAATCTACATTCCGCTCCAAAAGGCTACAGCTTGCCGGATTCACTCTTCGCATCGTCAGCAAGAAATGACCGCGCGTCACACTAGTCTGCCCTTTCTCGAGCCAATTCCCCTAGGAGAATGAAGCCCTTGCACCAATCTCCTAGAGTATCTCCCTTCGGGATCTGCAGTGAACATATTCCTCGATCCTCTTCTCCTAGTCGAGGGTTCGCTTCAGCTCAGCTTGGGCATCAGTAGCGTCCTTCATACGAATCGCCATCTGCTGATCAGCCTTGGTTCGGCTTAGTGCCGCTTCAGCCCGGGTGTCAATTATCTCATCCCTGATCTTCGAGAGATCAGATTCAAGGTTCCCGATTATATCCGCCTAAACTTTTCCATTGTCACGAGCCAAGCAGAGTCGGGCTTCGAAGTTAGGGACCTTGGCCGAGGCGCCTATCTCCTCTGAAGCTTGAGCTTGCACTTGAGCCCTTAGCTCACCATAGGCAGTTCTGACGTGGTCAATGTTGCCCTTGAGGTACTCCAAAGCCTCCGTCTTTTTTTGCAGCTATTATAACAAAAAGGGGGTTAACCTTAAGGAGCAAAGGGAGCAAAATATGAGCTGCAAAAATTTACCTACTCCATTAAATAACTCTCGTAATTCGAGCTCCGGTGCGCCTCATATCGCCAATGCAGCAACTCAACCTCCTTCTCTTTGCTAAGGAGCATAAGGGACTCGCCCTCGTCCAAAATTTTCTGAATCCTGGCCCCTTGACGGAGCAACTCAGACATAAGCCTATCACAGGCCTGCACAAGGAAAGCTCAATAGAGGGAGAGGGACACAAAATACAGGAAACATGCGCCTAAACACACGACGGAGTGAAGCCAACGGACTTCCTTGAAGTCAGAACACTCTCCTGACGATCCTGCCTCTTCGGCCCCAGGAGAACCAACCTCGGTCAGAGCATATTCACTCGGAGGAACCGACGCCCGGGAATCTGATACTCCGGGAACAGCAAGCCCAGACGATGCCCTCTCCTCAAAGATACGGGCCCGTCCAGCACCGCTAAAAGCTCCATCAAACTGCATGTGCCGATCCCTCTTATCTCCATTGTCCCTCGGCTCGGAGGCCGACGACCTTCCCCTCTTTGGAAAAGCACTGCATCATCCCAAAGAACCACCTGATACCTACAAACGACAAAGCCAGTGCAAAAGAAAGGAGGGGGATGTTACCTCAAATATACGAAGGTCAAGGCAAAGGCAGCGAGCACACATACCTTGGTATTTCACTCCCTATCTGGCATGGAATACAGCTCGCCACCGACGCTCATCGCAGGTCGAATAGGTCACCAGCCTCTGGACCTAGCCAGGCAGGTCAAGGACTTCGCCCGACGTCCATGAAGTTTCTGCAACAAGGGAGAAAATACTATGGTTCAATTGATCTTTACTATAGGCAAAATCTGAAGAGGCACCTAACGCTCCGTTCACGTGCATAATTCCACCTTTCGGGAAATGGAAAAAGCTCTACAGGGATAATGTTGACCGTCCGGACCCGGATAAACCAACTGGCCCACTCTTGATCCCCGTCCTCTTCGTCATCAACTAAAAAGGGCGTGGCTGAACGGCACCTCAGGGTTAGCAGGCCCTGGTGGTGAAAGGGCCGGTATAGCCTAACGAGGTGGTTAAGCGTGAATTCAAGCCCAGCCTTCTCTGCAAAGAACCTCATAATCAGCACCACTCGCCAAAAAAATGGATGTACTTGCGCCAAAGTAACCCGATACTTCAAGCAAAAATCAAGCACGACCCTATCAAGGGGACTAAATGCGAAAGGATATATGTATACACCAGTAATCCATCAGTAGAGTCCATAATACTCTCATCCGAGGAAAGCACCTGTAGTGCTATCCCCTCGCTCCATCCGCAATATCTCCTCTCCATCTCCAGATGTTCCCCTCTTATCAAAGACACCATTTTTAGTGTGAACTCCCGCGGTTCTTGAGCACCGGGAGCAGCACTCCCCATCCCTACTAGGCCGACTCCGAAGTGGTTGCCATGATTATAGTAAAACTAACAGATTAGAGCAAGGACGTGCGCCAATTGTTTTTGCGCCTGAAGAAATGAAGAACCTTATGCCAAAGCGAAAACGCAACTATATTAAAATAGTGAGGTCTTACGAAGAAGCCGAAGCCGCCACACATATATGCGAGGAGCAGCGATGACTCGCCTACCCGGAGTAGGCCCCGGGAAGCCAACAACCTTGATACAGATCAATGGGGTGATACTTGATCCCAAAAGGATCCTTCAACGAGAAGCCAGGACTGAAGGAATCGTCCGTATTATCTCCAATCTCAAGGCAGTATTTTACCCCGAGGGTCCCCGTCACAAAGAAATCGGACTTCGAGAAGCTTTCAACGCCATCACTCGACGCGAGGTAGTACCTGGTCTTGTGGTTACCTTTTCTAAAAATAGGAATAAGCACAGGAAGGTCCGATTATGAAAGCTCCACGAAAGTCCGAGGCAGCGCCTGAGTACATGAAACTCCTTAGCAGAAGTCTATCCTATACGTTTTAAGAAGGCTATATGCATCAAGATCAAAAGGGACCCCCGGGTACCCAAAGCTGACCTTCATTCGGGATAACATCCTTGAAGGCCCCAAAATTCGGTGTATTATCTCCATATAACTCGGAGGGCCCCGACAGCCCAAGCCTATCAAATCAATTCAATATTGGTCCGAGGTATGACAATGGGTTCGGAAGAGAGCCATGGCCATCGGCAAAGGATCGGAAAGAACGCTCGTGCCCAAGTCAGATATCAGCAGTCAGTAATAAAAGAAGACATTTGAAAGGCCTCGAAGGGCATGAGAGTATACAGAAATAAGGCAAAGATCGAAAGCAGAAATCAATAGAGTATATTCATATTCATAAAGATCCATGCACAACAGCCCTCGAGGGGTCATTACATACAATTACAAAAGCCTACGGAGGGTCTCTACGCATAAAAGAAGAAACAAACGGGTGCACACGCAAAGTAAAAGCCCGAAGACCGATCCACTTTCGAAGGTCCGCAACAGGTGCCTTCGGACGCACATCCTCGGAAGTTTCATCCCAACCTTCCACACTAGTATCCCCAAGGGGTAAGGCAAGTGGTAGGGAGGTATGAAAAAATGCCATAGCTCTCCAAAGCTCGAGGACCCTTGCTGGCCAAGAAAACCCCGGAGAGACAGCGGACCAAACAATCCTCGGTCCCGCTTGCATGGCTACTTAGAATCCACTTCTTGGAACGTCTAGCCATGAAAGCCCCCAACTCAGAGCAGTGTAACACGCCGAGTCGAGGGAGGAGGGTGAGCAGCGGTGTATAATCCGAGCCCCCTATTGAGCAGTGGTGCATAATCCAAAGTATCCCCGAAGGGAAAATTGACTCCCCATCCGTTATCATCTCGAGCCAACAACAACAGCATAAACTAGCATATCAACGACCACAACAATAACGGGACAACATGATTATGCTCGGCAAAGGGAAGTCCCAACAAAGGGCCACAACACAATCTAAGGGAGCTCCGCCAAACGGCCTTGAGGCCATGAGCCCCAAGCATGATGTTCAAGGATAAAAGAAGATGATAAGAAGGAATAGGCAAGAAAGCCAACGAAGGCACTAGGATATGAAAAACAACACCAAAACACCCCCATTTATAGGAGGTTACAACACGGTCATTGAGGCTTTGAAAGATTGACTGACGGACGCATTTAATGTATCCTTGGAAGAACGAATCGACGGTAGTACCTTAACCTTGGAGAGCATGGGATCGGGAGTGCATTGAATGAAGTAAAAAATACATAAGCCCGCGGATGACCTGGTTACCGCAAAGCTCGCGCCAGGAGTCGCATTATTAGTATGACGTTGCTGTAAGGAGCTCGGGGAGTCAAGTGTCAGAATCATTTCCCATCACTTCACTCTAGGAAACGCGGAGACTATCTGTATGCTACAAAATCAGAGGACTTGATTTTTCGCTCTCAAGTCACTTCGTAAGAATGCCTCGAGACCCCGAGGACAGGAAGCCACGACTGAGTTCCTAACCTCGGGGCTCGTCGCGGCCCGACTCAGAGAAGATAGAGATCGAAGCCAAGATAGAAGGGGAAGTTCCCGAGGCACACGACTAAGTCTGACAGGTCCGACCTATCTAGGGTCAATGCTGAGGCATCACGTCAAGCCATCTCATCTTCATACTTTGTAATTAATGCCCACATACTTGTAGCCGAGTTCCCCTCCGATATAAAGGGGACTCACCCTACCTTGTAAAGGGCTGATGTTGCTCCATTTCTCCATGACTGCAGTAATATCTCTCTCTCTCTTTTCTTTCTAACTTACTTGTTCACATTGGCCCGAAGCCATCCTTATATCTATCGTTCTCTTACTTGTTCTTCATTATATAGCTTAGCATTGGCCGTGAAGAGCCTTGTTAAATCATATCTTCAACTGTTATCCCGTCCCCGACTATCCCCGATAGCTCGAACTCGACCCTGTTATCACGTTCTATCTTACATTTCATCGTTAAACTTCATATTATCAGCATCAACTGCTCTAACAACTAGCTCAGAAATAGATCACATATTTTGAGAATCCCATTTACAAATTTAATTGTTGTTACCATTTTGACGATAAATAGAACTCTTTTGTACTTACCCCTAATTGTCTATTTTGTACCTGATACCCTACTTAATTTCTTTCCTTAAACATATTCTGCCCATTACCGTTGGTTGATTACCCCTTAATTAAATGAGTACTTGCAATGATTTGATACTGATTAGTACTTGGTTCCATAATTACTATACTACTGTGATTCTTGCCTTATTTTTACCTAATTTCGAACTACTATATATACACACACTCTCTCATTAACACAAACACATGAACACATTGGTTCAAAACTCTCTCTCACACAAAAACTCTTTTCTACTCTCTTTTCTCTGGTTACTTGCTATTGTTCTAAGTCAGCCGGCTACAAGCCAAGGCTGATTACTCTACTCTCTTGCTCCTCACTTTGTGTTTACTACCTTCTTTACTGGTATGTTCTGACTTCAATTCAAGTTCCAAAAACAATATGGTCCTTTTATTACTTCAATTCATCCTGTTTCAAGTCTGGTTTTATTTATGGTTTTGCTATGAAACCTATGGTTGATATGTTTACATTATTAGCATGTTATGTACTCCCTTTCATTAGGATCATTATGAACATGTTACCCCCTCTATGTAGTCTGTCTCCATGTGATCTTGCTCTATCTGGTTTCTGGTATGAATCTCATTGTAAAGTAAGTCTGCACCTCTAAACTTGCATGATTCTGTGACTATGTCTAATTAGCATTTCTGAGCATATCTGTACCAATTCCAAAGACTTCTGCCTGCTATGTGTTTACCATTATGGGCTTTATCTGTCCCCAATTTCCATTTACCCATGTGTGAAGGTTTGTGTTTCTAAACCTATCTTGGTTCTTGTTTTGTGTGTGATGCTGAACATGTGTTGGCTTTGAGATTGGTCTATTTTTTGTTGATTGTCCTACTCTTTTCAAAACTGTCTAATTGAATAACTCCTCTGTTGTTTTACTGAACTATTTCAAGCAAACCTTTTTTTAATACTGTTTTCCCGCTAAAACCTTTCAAATTGTGTCAAGCACTCTTACTCTACTCCTAAGTCATTAGGTTCTGCCCCCTCCAGTGTGTGTATTGCCTTGTGATCCTCTCGAGAACCATCTGAACTCTAGCACACTGAGGCTGGCCCTTCCATACCACACTTACTCAATTTGGTTACAAAGTTTTGGCACGAGCACTGGCCGGGATCCTTGAGATCCTTAGGGAACTCTGACGCACCTACACTAAGACAATGTCTATGGAATTTGGGCATTTGAGGCTGTTGGAGGCTCTGGAAATCTGGGCCTATTGGTAGGCTCCCTATAGAATAACTTCTTATTTTTCTTATCTAATTATGTAATTCATTCATATGGTCTGTAATAATTTATAAACGAATATTGGGGTAACTAGTGAAAAAAGGTGGGTAGTTACATGTTTGTGGGGTAATACGGGTAGAAACCATGCCTATAGGACTTTATATTTTGATATGATTGCCTTACCAAGTGGAAATCATGCCTATAGGACTTTATATTTTTGCTATGTTTGCCTTACCATGTTAGAAATCATGCCTATAGGTCTCAAGTGGTTCCAATAATAGAAATCATGTTTATAGGTCTTAAAATCAACTTCACAAGTAGATACCATGCCTATATGATATAATCCAATCCAACTTCTGTTGTAATGGATATTTATATGTGCTTTTATTTGTTATCATGCCTACCAGTTTCTAAAATCAGTTTTAAACAACCAGATATCATGCCTATAGGGAACACCACCAGAAATTCTTCCTATAGATTTAAATCAGTTAGTTTATATGAGTCAATCCAGTCCACGATTAGTTCACTTCGAAACTAGTTCAATTAGCGGTTTATTTTACCTGAAATGAGTTCTTTCAAAAACTGTCTTAATCTATCATTAGACAGCATGCCTATAGTGATTCAAGGGTCTGTTTTTCTAAAATCTGCTCTGTTTTACTATAAAATGTAATTATCATTATTCCGCGTGTAGGCAAGCCTATAGGGCGTTTCCAAATCCGATAACTCAGAAACTATTTTTGTGATTCAATGGCGTTCTGATTTTAACAAGCTTTAAAAAATTAGTAGGCAAGTGATAGAGTCATTACTTATGAGTTTATAAAATGAATTGCCTATCTTTTGTGTCTTGATATTCACTTAGACATCATGCCTTAAGGATACTGTTTAAAAAAGGCCCTTATTTGTGCTTGAGTCGTTCTGCTTATGTGTATTGTTTGAGGAGGTAAACTTGAGCCTCTAATTGCTCCCTTTTATCTTATGTGCTAAGGTCCTAATTGTTCTTTGCCTGTCGCCTTAGTATTTTCACCTTTAAACCTTAGGGGTCTGTCTAGAACTACCTATAGGTTGAGGTCCTAAAATTCCTCCAGGACCATTAAGATGGGACGGGTAACAACACGCAATAGAAATCGCTGACCAACACTCGTTTTAATGACCACTAAAGGTGTGGTAAGGGTAGATATGGGATATGATGACTACACGCTAATGTCACGTGTAGCCCCTCATTGAGGAGTGTTTACCAGACATTTTGTGGGGTGATCCTATAGGCTAACTAACCTAGGACCCCTCCTTTCACAAATTCCTTGTATTTTAAACATTCCATTATGTATACAACTTGTTCAAAACCTTTGTCTTGTTATTTAAAGTTATAGAACGTCCAACATTCTTTACTTGTAAATTATTTGATTCAACTATTTATTTGTTAATGGACTAATTCGAAAATATAAGTTTGGCCAGGACCCACAGTTGTGGACCGAGAGGGGTCCTTTCTCTCGAGGTCATTTTGAGCCCTTACCCTAATCTCTGGTAATGCAAACCAATCCAAGAGTTAACCGCTCTAGGTTCCCTAACGCACCATAACCTGTTAGGTGGCGACTCTTCAAAACCTTACTCTAGTTAAAATTGTGCATGCATCATGGTCAAACCTAGTCGGATCAATACACTATCCCCATAATAATTCTTTAATATAAGACTTATCCAAAGTCCATTGGGTTTTCAATAATCCCAACAGAAACAACCACGTTTTGTGCATTAATTTGGAGAACTAAATGTTGATATGTTGATTATAAATGTTTAAATAGTCGAGTCTGGTGGGGATAAAGGTCTAACCCTTTTGTTTTGCAGAAAATGAGGCACGAGGTCCCTAGATTCGGCATGGTTAGCACATCCTCACTCTTGCTAGACTGGTGGAGGAATCTTCCATCAGATGACCAAATCGATGAATGGAAAGAGAGGGCCACCAAATCTAGCGAGAAGCTGGAATATCTAGAATACAACCTGTTGGAATTGGAAGGTAAAGTGAGGAAGAGAGTCACCGACTACCAGAACGCTGAGGGAAACGAAGGAGGACATTTGACAAAGGCATTCTTATCGGCGAACCTGCGCGGACTGGAGGATTTGATCAATGAGAGCATTCAACCTGAGGAAGGTCCTTCTGATACCAAATAGATTAGGTTTACTCAAATTTAATAAGGCCAAGTGCCTGTATTGACTTATTTTAGTATCGTTTTGGGATTCGTTTATTTTTATATTATGAAATGAAGCATTTATTGGCATTAAAAGTTCTCCAAGTTTATTTGTCGGTAGGCCTACCTCGGGCACAACGAGGTTTCCAAAGTAGGACATGAATTTACATTTCCGTAATATGTGTTTAAATACTGCAAACATTTCAGGATCCTCACTGACTTGTTACCTTTTTGTTTTTCCTTATTTTTATTGTTATTCCCATTCCCTTAGGTTGGTTCACTCATACTAGCCTCATCAGCGTATCATACCAGATCTAGAGGCCCTCCACCTCCTCCTCATCCAAGCAACACGAAAGGCAGAGGAAAAGCAAAAATGGATGACTTAAGTGCAATCCAAAAGGAGAATATTAAGAACGTAGAGACTTCAGATGGCCGTAGTACTCCAGCCCCAAATGATCTGGTTTTGAGACTGGAACAAAAGATACTGGAATTGCAAGGAGAACTTGAGCAGGTTCACAACTTGGCAAACTTGTCACTCACCCTCAATGTCCCCAATATCCACCAACAAAACACAGAGAACCCAACACCTCCTCAGAACACACAAAACCAACAGCCACAAAATCCTACCGCACCAAATCAATACGCCACTCCATCCCAAAATATCAATCCGCTGCCAATACCAACTCCACCACAACATCATCATCAACCAATTCCGTACCCACCAACCACCACTTACCACACTCCCCAAAATACACCACAGCCCATTCCAGATCCACAAAACTCAACCAATGACCATCATTACACCAAAGTCCCCGAGCACCCATCAAAGCAACCCTATATATGTGGAAACTGTACCTTACTCTACCCAACCAATCTCATATACATCGGAATCCTCCGAGAAGGACATGCTCATTAAAAACATGGCTGAAGAACTCATGAAGTTAACAAGCCGAGTTCAAGGTGTTTAAGGCGACAAAGGAATAGAAGGTTTGAACTATGAAGATCTGTGCATACAGCCGAATGTCGAACTGCCAGAGGGGTATAAAGCTCCCAAGTTCGAAATGTTCGATGGCACAAGTGATCCCATGGTTCATCTAAGGACCTATTTTGACAAGCTTGTCGAGGTCGGGAAAGATGAAAAGATACGGATGAAGCTCTTTATGAGGAGTCTTACCGGGGATGCTTTGTCTTGGTATATCAGCCAAAATCCCAAGAAATGGTCAATTGAGTAAGCATGGCGTCAGATTTCATGGATCGGTTCAGGTTCAACACAGAAAATGCACCAGTTGTTTTCTACATTCACAATCTCAAGAAGAAACCTACTGAGACTTTCCGCGAATACACTACTCGTTGGAGGTCGAAAGCGGCCAAGGTTAGGCCCTTTTTGGACTAAGAACAGATGAATAAATTCTTAGTCAGGGCACAAGATCCACAATATTATGAGAGGTTGATGGTTATCAAAAATCACAAATTATATGACATCATCAAACTTGGAGAAAGAATCGAAGAAGGAATCAAAAGTGGAATAGTGATGAACTTTGAGGCACTGCAAGCCACGAATAAGGCATTACAATCTGGTGGCATATCGAAGAAGAGAGATGTTGGGGCGGTAATGGTGGCCTAGGGCCCAAAATCTCCACTCACCTATCAAACACCTCCACCCACATATCAAACACCTCCACCCAAATATCAAACACCTTCACCCACATACCAAGCATCACCGCCTACATATCAACCTTCATCTCCCAGATATTCCAAACCATCCACTGTCCATCACACCTATAACTCCCAACCATCTCACTTCCAATCACCACTAGTTCACCAAAATTGTCCAAGACCAAGAACTTCGACCGCAAACTGCCCAGACAATATACCGCCATCGCTGAGCCCATCGACCAACTATATGAAAGATTGAAAGTCGCAGGTTACGTCACTCCTGTTCCCGCTGTGGCATTAGAAAATCCATCCCAATGGGTCAATCCGAACAAAACTTGCGCATACCATTCCGGTATAAAAGGGCACACCATTGCTGAGTGCCGAAAATTGAAGGATAAAATCCAGACGCTAATTGACAACAAGGTCATGCAATCAAATGAAGCCGCATATAATGTCCGCAACAATCCCATCCCTAATCACAAAGGTGATGATGTACATGTAATAGAGTCAAATGAAGAATGAGACCCTGAGGGGTCAATTGGGCTTATTCGAGAAGGCGATGACTTTAAAGTTGCAGTCACACATACTCTTATTATGGTACAGACTCAGTCCCCAATCGAGGTTGAGGTAACTGCATCAGTTCCATTCGAGGTTGAAGTGGCTCCGCCCTCAGCCACCCCCGTTCCATTTGAAGTAGAAGTTATCACACCTTTCACTGTGACAGTATCAACCACACCCCATTCAACTCAAAAGCAATAACCTAGGATTATGTTGCCGAGGCTCGGCAGAAAGGGAAAGCCAAGGTAGAGAAATATGACGCTGCATAAGGAATGACTAGAACCGGAAGAGTCTATACACCCGAACACCTGGGAGGTTCAAGTAAGGAGGCCACTACTATGCACCCTATCATTGAGACCGGGCCAGATGACCTGTGGAAGAAAGTGCAGGCAAAGGAGTACTCTATTGTTGACCATCTAAACAAAGTCCCTGCTCAGATACCTATCCTGTCACTATTGCAGAATTCAGAGGCACACAAGAAAACTTTGATGAATGTACTGAGCAAGGCTTATGTACCCAATAACATCACTGGTGGAGAAATGGCCAACATGGTTGAGCAAGTACTAGAAATTCATAAGATCATCTTCTACGAAGATGAGCTACCACCTGAGGGACTGAATCACAATCGAGCATTGCATATTACGGTGCAATTTGAAGACAAGTTCATTGCCAGGGTCTTGGTTGATGGAGGTTCGAGAATAAATATTTTTTCATTGGACACTCTGAAAAGGTTAGACAAAGGTTTTCATAAGATACAGGTAGGAAACATGAATGTGAAGGCTTGCGATGGGTCCTAGAGGGCCACGATCGGGGAAATGATCAACCTTTGCTTGTAGATGGGGCCAACTTAGTTCGACATTGAATTTCAGGTGCTTGACATACCAGCCTCATATAATCTTCTGTTGGGCCGGCCGTGGATCCATGCTGCTAGAGCCGTGCCTTCCACACAACATCAAGACGTGAAATTTGAATGGAACCGCCAGGAGGTAATCATTCACAGAGATGGGAGTAACCCCATCTACACTAGTCAAACCATCCCAGCCATCGGACATAGAAGAAGTCTAGGAGGGGAAACCTATCATCACATCGAATGGGTCAATGCCGTCGAGAAAGATAAGTGGTGGAGTAACAAAATAGAAAGCATATTGGCATGGTCGAGATATGAACTCGGCAAAGGGTTGGGAAAGAACCTCTAAGGTATTACCAAACCAATACAACTGAAAAATCATGGTACCACCTTTGGGCTCGGATACCAGTATACATGGCAAGAGTACAATAATTGGTCGCCTCCATGGCATGGACCATATTACTCTCTTGAGCAACTAGTGCCATGTTTGGAACAAGCTTTTCATCAGGCTAACACAATATGGGGAACTGCAGAGGAAGAAGCACTAGCTAGGTTGAAGAATTTGTTCTTGGAGGATGGGGACATGGATTGCGGTGCCATAATTAAGGAGGAGAAGGAAGAAGGTCTCACTATTCAAGCTGCGGCGAAGGGAGCTGTTCTTAGGAACTAGACTGCATACTATTCCAAGCGTGCCGAGTCCCTAAGTAGCTTGGCAGAATGTACTTCTATAAGACATTCTAATAATTTAAGATTTCCCGTAATTTTGTTTTAAGTTTTACTTGTTTCAAAATGAATGCTCGATTCATCGAGCCAAACTTTGTCTGAACAATTTTCTCAGTTTTAATCAAATGCATTTGTTCTTTATCATTATTCATTACTATTTCTATACATTTTCCTTTCTATAGTTTTATTATTATTTTTCCTAATGAACCAGTAACTGTGACATGTAATGAGGCAACGTAACATGAGAATAGCGATTCAGAGGAAGTAGATGAGATACCTGAGGAAGTCGTCAGGGAAGTCGAGAATTTTGAGAATAAGCCTAAGTCCAATCTGGACGAGACCGAAACAGTAAATTTAGGAGACGCCGAGACCGTCAAGGAGACTCATATCAGCATTCACTTGTCACCGACAGAGAAGGAAGAGTACATTCAGTTCCTAAGAGAGTATGAGGATATTTTCGCATGGTCATATGATGACATGACTGGCTTGAGCACATCCATAGTGGCTCACAAGCTGCCTACTAATCCCATGTGTCCGCCACTAAAGTAGAGACTCAGAAAGTTCAAACCAGACATGAGCCTAAAAATCAAGGAGGAAGGTACCAAGCAGATTAAAGCCAATGTTCTCAGGGTGGTTGAGTACCCAACCTGGTTAGCTAACATTGTGCCAGTTCCGAAGAATGATGGGAAGGTCAAAGTATGTGTTGACTATCGAGATTTAAAAAGATCAAGTCCCAAGGACGACTTCCCGTTGCCAAATATACACATCCTGATCGATAACTGTGCTAAGCATGAACTCCAATCCTTTGTCGATTGCTTCGCGGGTTATCACCAGATTTGGATGGATGAAGAAGATGTAGAGAAGACAGCTTTTATTACACTATGGGGTGTATATTGTTACAAGATGATGCCATTCGGTCTGAAGAATGCTGGAGCCATTTACATGAGAGCCATGACAACCATTTTCCATGATATGATACACAAGGAAATAGAGGTGTATGTGGATGACGTCATTATCAAATCTAAGAGGGCCGCATATTACATAGCAGACTTGAGAAAGTTCTTCGACAGGCTAAGGAGGTACAATTTGAAATTGAACCCTGCAAAGTGTCCATTCGGGGTTCCCGCAAGAAAGTTACTGAGATTTATCATCAATCGTCGAGGGATCGAACTGGATCCATCTAAAGTCAAAGCCATTAAGGAGCTACCACCACCTAAGAGCAAAAATGACGTAATGAGCTTCCTAGGACGACTCAACTACATCAGTCGATTCATAGCACAGTCCACAATCATATGTGAACTCATTTTCAAGATATTGAGGAAAAACTCTGAAACAAGCTAGATAGAGGATTGTCAGAAAGCTTTTGATAAGATCAAGGAGTACTTGTCCACGTCACTAGTTTTGTCCTGCCAGAACCAGGACGACCTTTGCTACTCTATCTATCTGTATTGGATGGAGCCTTCAGATGTGTTTTGGGACAACATGAAGAGACAGGAAGAAAGGAGCAGGCCATATACTACTTGAGTAATAAGTTCACACTTTATGAAGCACAGTATTCTCTGCTTGAACGCACTTGCTGTGCTTTGACCTGGACAGCCCAGAAATTGAGGCATTACTTCTGTGCCTACACTACATACCTTATATCCAAGATGGATCCTCTGAAGTACATATTCCAGAAACCCATGCCAACTGGAAAGTTGGCCAAATGGCAGATATTGTTGAGTGAATTTGATATCGTCTACGTAACTCAAAAGGCGGTCAAAGGACAAGCATTGGCAGATCACCTTACTGAAAATCCGGTGGGAGGAGCAGACGAACCTTTGAAAACATATTTTCCTGATGAAGAAGTGTCATTCGTAGGGGAAGACATTATCGAAACATACGATGATTGGAGGATGTTCTTCAACGGAGCCGCAAATTTTAAAGGAATGGGCATTGGAGCAGTTTTGGTATCAGAAACGGGTCAGCATTATTCGGTATCTGCTAAACTCAGATTTCCCTACACCAAGAACATGGCAGAGTGTGAAGCCTGCATAGTGGGGATCAACATGGCTGGTGATCGGTGATTCAGATTTGATTGTACTCTAGGTACAAGAAGAGTGGGCCACCAAGAAATCCAAGATATTGCCATATCTGCACCATGTGCAGGAATTGAGAAAAAGGTTCACGAAGATAGAATTTCGACATGTGCCCAGGATTCAGAATGAGTTTGCCGATGCATTGGCTACCTTGTCATCTATGATACAATATCCAGATAAGAATTACATTGATCCCATTATGGTGAGGATCCATAATCACCCGGCATATTGTGCTCATGTCGAGGAAGAAGTAGATGGAAAACCTTGGTTCCATGACATCAAAGAATACTTGTCAAAAGGAGAATACCCAGAGCATGCAAATCACACTCAGAAATGTACGCTCCGGAGATTGTCAAATCACTTCTTCCACAGCAGAGGGAACTTGTACAGAAGAATTCTCGATTTAGGTTTACTAAGGTGTGTCGACGTGAAAGAAGCTTCTAAGCTACTTGAGGATGTACATGCCGGGACCTGTGGTCAACACATGAATGGTTTCGTCTTGGTAAAGAAGATACTCAGGGTAGGTTACTGTTGGATGACCATGGAGATAGATTGCATCCAGTATGTCCGTAAATGCTTTCAATGTCAAGTGCATGCCGATATGATAAAAGTGCCGCCAAATGATCTTAATGCAACAAGCTCACCTTGGCCATTCACCGATTGGGGAATGGATGTTATTGGTCTGATTGAACCGGCGGCTTCAAACGGTCATATGTTTATTCTGGTAGCCATTGATTACTTCACAAAATGGGTAGAAGCTGCATCATACAAAGCTGTAACCAAGAAAGTCGTCGCAGATTTTGTCAAGGATCGTATTTTCTGCCGATTCGGAGTTCCCGAGTCTATTATTACTGACAACGCCACCAATCTCAACAGTGATCTGATGAAAGCTATGTGTGAAACTTTCAAAATCAAGAACAAGAATTCCACAACCTACATACCTTAGATGAATGGAGCCGTAGAAGCCGCCAACAAAAACATTAAGAAGATACTAAGGAAAAAGGTAGAGAACCACAAACAATGGCATGAGAAGTTACCCTTTGCTCTATTAGGTTACCACACCGCGGTTCGCACATCAACTGGGGCAACTCCCTACATGTAGGTTTATGGTACCAAGGCTGTCATCCTAGCCGAGGTGGAGATTCCTTCTTTAAGAGTCATACAGGAAGCTGAACTCAGTGATGCAGAGAGGATAAGAAGTCGCTATGAACAATTGGACCTTATCTATGGAAAGAGGATGAACGCAGTGTGTCACGGCCAACTTTATTAGAATAGAATGTCCAAAGCTTTCAACAAAAGGGTTAAACCAAGACAGTTCGCACCAGGGCAGCTGGTATTGAAGAAGATCTTCCCACATCAAGATGAAGCCAAAGGGAAATTCTCTCCCAACTAGCAAGGTCCATACATGGTTCACATGGTACTATCAGGAGGAGCACTCATACTTGCAGAAATGGATGGAGAAATCTGGCCAAAACCAATCAATTCAGATGCAATCAAGAGATACTATGCTTAGATTATGTACATTTTCTCTTCCGATGTAATTGAACTACACTTGACCTGATTCCCGTTTAAGAAGGGATACGTAGAAAACCTTATGGGTTCGGTCATATCATAATAAAAGTTTCATTTCCCACAAGATCAGAAACCAGGGCAGAATTGTGAGGAGGATCCTCAAAATTTTGGAGCAAGTCCAGCCAACGCCAACTGGTGTCAGACGGTAAAAAATCAGTTAAGGAAACTGGGCCAGAATTTTGAGAAAGATTCTCAAAATTCTGAAAAAGACTCAGCAAGGCTTATTATCCGCAAACAGTCAAAAGGTCATCTACTAAACTGGGCAGAATTTTGATGAAGACCCTCAAAATTCCAATGTAAGAGAGCTGCAATGCCTTTGAGATGTGTTATAGTCACTAGTTCATTAAAAATTACTTAATATATCAATACGTTTCTAAAATAACTCTATTTTTATCAATGATCGCATATTTTTCGAAAACTCTATTTCCATAACAGTCAGGTGTTACCCAGGGGAACTCGAAAGGGCTTTCAGAATGGAGCAAAACAAGGCCGGAAGACGAAGCATGAACCAATCTCCCCCCATAAAACTTACAAAATTTGTTTGAAAGCAGGTACATTTGACGTAACAAGGGCGCTCGCAAACATATAAACATAAAGCAAATTCACTATCCATCCGGCCATCAGACACCGAATACATCTCCAGTTAAGACATATCCTACTCTCATTTGCTACTTTCTCTTGCATGAGGCTAACCCCTGCCTCCCTATTTGCATGAGTCTAATCCTTGACTCCATCCTGTATGAGGTTAATCCCTGCCTCCCTATTTGCATGAGTCTAATCCTTGACTCCATAACTGCATGAGTCTAATCCCTGCCTCCCTACTTGCATGAGTCTAATCCTTGACTCCATAATTGCATTAGTCTAATCCTTGACTCCCTACTTGCATTAGTCTAATCCTTGACTCCCTACTTGCATGAGTCTAATCCTTGACTCCATACTTGCATGAGTCTAATCCTTGACTCCATACTTGCATGAGGCTAATCCCTACCTCCCTACTTGCATGAGTCTAATCCTTGACTCCATCCTGCATGAGGCTAATCTCTGCCTCCCTATGTGCATGAGTTTAATCCTTGACTCCATCCTTCATGAGGCTAATCCCTGCCTCCCTATTTGTATGAGTCTAATCCTTGACTCCATACTTGCATGAGGCTAATCCTTGCCTCCCTATTTGCATGAGTCTAATCCTTGACTCCATCCTGCATGAGGCTAATACCTGCCTCCCTATTTGCATGAGTCTAATCCTTGACTCCATAACTGCGTGAGGCTAATCCCTGCCTCCCTATTCGCATGAGTCTAATCTTTGACTCCACACTTGCATGAGGCTAATCCCTGCCTCCCTACTTGCATGAGTCTAATCCTTGACTCCATACTTGCATGAGTCTAATCCTTGACTCCATACTTGCATGAGGCTAATCCCTGCCTCCATATTTGCATGAGGCTAATCCCTGCCTCCATATTTTGCATAAGGCTAAGAACTGCCTTCCATTTGCATGGGACTAAGCATTGTCCCTCCTTGCATAAATGTTGCTCTATTCGCTCTTCTATCGGGCTAAGCTCTGCCCTTTATTTTGTAAGACTAAGCTTTTTCTTGTTAACATCATATTACTACATGTCATGGGCTGAAATATCGCCAATCTATCCAAAGGCGTCATAGTCTAAAAGGCATCATCCTCATAGTCGGAAGACACTATGCCATGGCCTGAGGATCCCTCAAATTTGCATATCATTATTCAAAGGCATCATGGTTTGGAGGCAAGGAAATCACAGGTATCACTCCAAAGATTTAAATGATCACAACATTATCAACATGAAAGAATTACACAACCTTCACATCATGTTTCCATAGCCTTTAATTGGGCATTTCATATTGTTCCACATCGTTCACATTACCACTGCTATCTTTAGCGGAGTTCGATCTCGACCCGATCGGCTAGGCCGTCTCTCGGAGACATTACCAATATTCTATTCACACTTTCCAGTTTAAACCATCAATGCATAACCGCCATGTGTATATGTCATGGCGTCCGATCACGGCCCAATCAGCTAGGCTGCCTTACCAAGGCGTTACCATTTTCCATTATTCATCTCACTCCAATCTTTGGTTACACATGTATTAGTTTACCGACACTTGGGGCCATAATTTTCACATTCCACAATTCACATTTCACATTGTTCCCATTTTCAACATTAGGTTTGTAATTCAAGAGAGTATGGCACACAAGAGAAAATAAGGTTGTAGGCGTAGATGAGACTTCATGTAAATGTCACAACAACACACTTCAATTTCAATCTAAGGTCTAAGCATTTCGATACATGATTCATAGTCCTTGCACCTTTTCAAATTATCAAGAATAGCACGTTTATCAACTTGAGACACATTTTCCACGCATATAAGGTTGCAACACCAAGTCAAGTAAAATAGCAATCAATACAACAATTCAATTTAATTTTGCCATACTCACACAACCAACGATGAAGCTCAATTTCTAAAAGATGGGATTTTAGCCATATATACCTCAATAAAGATTTCCTTATTCCTTACAAAATTCTGGAACTTTTAGCACTTCGATCTACTGTGTAAGAATTACAAATTAAACCGAGAATTAGAGACGAGATTGAGATTCAAGCTTGTATTGAGCATACTATTAAACACTAAAGGTGCATTGTGATCTTAGGCCCTTTTGAGAGAAATTTCAATCATTTTATACCCCAATTGCTTTCTTTTTAGTTCACTACCTCCCAATATTCTATAGTGTGATATGCATGCAAGAAATTCATTTTTATACCCATGAATTACTTCACTAGTGATCTCTTATTGCTAAGCATAGGAATAAGAGCTGAGGTAATGAAGTCTTACCTCTTGGGATGAAGATTTAGGTGCCCTCACTTGATTATCTTCAAAGATTTGGCAAGGTTTCATGGAGTAATTTGATGGGAAGCACTTCCCTCTCTAGGACCCTCTCTCTCTCTCTCTCTAAAAGCACCAGGAAATATGCTCAAAATGAGCTATAACACCGAATATATCAATAAGGGGTCGGGTTTAAAAATTTTGAAAATTAGAGGCCCGAGTCAGGTCTGCGATCGCATTTGCAATCACAAAGAGGAAATACGGCCCGCAGAATGGACCGCAAAAGTGCTCCCAAAATCTAAACATTCTGTCTGGGTTTGTGGCAGAAATGCGGTCCGCATACCCGTTCTACGGTTGCATAATGCACCGCATAACTGCTCCTTACAAAATCTCAAGGAAATTATGCGATGACTTATGCGGTCTGCATATTGGTTATGCGATCGCATAATGGACCACATATTTAATCTCAAATTTGACTAACACACTGACTCACTTTGCGGTGACTATGCCCCCTATGTGGTCCGCATACCTGATATGCGACCGCATTCTCGACCGCAAAATTGCACTTCTCTGGAAAACATTATTTCTTGACTTTTTAATGCACTGTTCAATCCAAAGTGGTCCAAACGAAGAGTTTTTATGAATCCTAAAACTTGGCACCACGGGATTCGGGGTTCTGAGTAGGAAATTCACGGGGCCTTACAAACACGCACAACAATAGACACAATCCCACGACAAAGACCTCGTGCTGACACCCCCAATCAATCCGCTCAACATGTTCACATATACCATAATTATCATAAAACAATAATACCACAACCTCATCAAAGGCATAAGCTAATAAATTGTCAACAAGGTGCACACGGACATGAAAAAAGTAAAAATGAGGATGAGTGTTTAACATATGAAACATTGCGATGACTAATAAATTGTAATGATCATTTTCACGTATCCACAAAGAGATTAAGCATTTTTCATATAAAATACAGCCCCAAATTAAGGCATATCAATAGCCTAAGGTCTAGAATACTCCAAAAATGCTTTTCTTAAAAATTAACCTTCGTCCATCTCAAATCTAGCAAAAAATGACTCAATAATATCAAACAACGCTAAAGGAATCAATTCCAAACAATAAAAAAATCAATCTTTACTCGATTCCAGAAAAGTTAATAAAAGTCAACAGTGGTGCCGCACAGTCAAAACTCGAGTTAAGGGGTAGATCTTGACTACTTATAACCCCATGAGTTTAAATATATAATTAGTTTTCAAAACCGAATCCAAATCGATTCCTAAAGTTTTAAAACATAATAAAAAATGCCCAAAATTTTCTTTCAAATTCCATGATTTTGGTGTAAAAACCCATAATAATTTAAGAATAATATCAAAATTAAGTGAAAATCACATATCCAATAGCTATGTGTGGAAATCTCCTTCAAAAATCACCCCTTATCAAATCTAGGACTCAAAATGTGATAAAATAAGCCTAAGTCCCGAAATAACCAACTATAAATGAGCTGCAGATGTCATATTTGCGACTAGAGATTTGCAAATGCGACCCCCTGAAATGTGACATAGAGATCGCAAATGTGAAAACAGCCTGCCCAGCGGATATCGCAAATGGGACTAAACACATTGCAAATTTTGTGTAACGACCCCACCGGTTATTTTGAGCATTTGCATTCAGTTTACTGGTTTGAGGTTATGAGTAGCTTCATATGGAGTACTATGACTTGTCTGTATTGTCAATTTTTGTCTTCGAGTGATTCGAGATTGATTTGGAAGAATGATTCTCAACTAGGAAGCTTTAAGTTAGAAGAGTTGAACAAGTTTGACTTTTGTGTAATTGACCTCGGATCAGAGTTTTGATTATTTTGTTAGGCCCGGATGGTGAATTTGGACTTGGGCGTATGCCCAGATTTGCATTTGGATATTTCTAGAAGGTTTTGGCTTGAATTGGTGAAATATAGCAATTCCAAGGTTTGGAAAGTTCATAGGTTTGATGCGGAGTTGACTT
This sequence comes from Nicotiana tabacum, assembly GCF_000715075.1. Taxonomy (NCBI): domain Eukaryota; kingdom Viridiplantae; phylum Streptophyta; class Magnoliopsida; order Solanales; family Solanaceae; genus Nicotiana; species Nicotiana tabacum. The sequence continues at coordinate 207,624,199 of NC_134101.1, forward strand.
CGATGTTATCGGGTTCAGATTGTTATTCCAGAAGTTGGAATATGTTCGTTTTATTTGGGACTTGTGTGCGAAGTTTGGTTAGATTCTAGATTGGTTAGGCTTAGATCGGGTACCTGGTTTGAAGCCTCGAGTAGATCCGTATTGTGTTTTGGAATTGATTGGTATATTTGGACGGGGTCCAGGGTCGGTTTCAAATTGATTTAGGATTTATTTTTGTATATGTTGCATTGCAGAAGAATTTTCTGGTTCTGGTGCTTCTGCACATGCAGAGAGTTGACCGCAGATGCGAGTCCGTAGATATAGGCTCGTCGTCACAGAAGCAAAACTTAACTGGAGGATGAGAAGGCCGCAGATGTAGAGTCCAAGGAGCATCTGCATGTCTGTAGGAGCGGTTCTTGAGCATAGAAGAGTAAACACAGAAGTGAAGCTGTTGTCACAGAAGCGACATGGGGATAAGGTGAGGCGACATGCAAAAGAAGGGCTGTGGCCGCATATGCGGTTCCGTAGAAGCTTTTATTTAGTTGCAGATGCGACATCCCTGGAAAATTTTTATATATTTGAGGGTTGAGTTATTTTTATCACATTTGAGATTGGGAGCTCAGATTTGGACGATTCTTTAGGCAATTTTCACGATTTGGATTGGGGTAAGTATTTTTTATTTGGATTTGATCATTTTACATGATTCTATTTTTGATTTTGGCATTAGATTGATGAATGTAAAAGATAAATTAGAGTTTTTTTAATAAAAACCTTTCTAAAATAAATATTTGAGATTTGAACATCGGTTTGGAGTCGGATTTGAGTGAAACTAGTATGGTTGGACTCTTATTTGAATGGGTTGTCTGAATTTGTGAGTTTTTTTGGGTTTTGGGATGCGGTTTTGGGTTGACTTTGAGAATTTTATTAAATATTGGACCTTTATCATTTGGGTGTGTTTCCTATGCCATTATTTGAAGTTTTTGAGCTGCTTTTGGCTAGTTTCGAGCCGTTTGGAGGTCGATTAGCGTGGGATGGCATTTCTAGAGTATTCTGTTGGCTTGTTCGAGGTAAGTAACATATCTAAACTTGGATTTGAGGGTAATCATCCCGAGAACTATGATATTTGAGAGGTGTTGGAGGTAACACATGTGCTAGGTGACGGGCGTGTGTGCAAGCACTGTGGTATTCATGATCTGGGTAGTTCTTAGGTTATTAAATGCCTTGTTTTGCTATCATGCTTCTTTGTTATCATGTTTTTCTCTTATTGTATGACTACATGATTTATTATTCATGCTAGAAATCATGTATATTTAAGACATGATTTCTTATTTGCTTATTTATTTGAGACATGATCGGGCTATTTTTGCAATTTTGAGCTATCTGCCTTAGCCGTAGTCATAATGTTCAGTCATGATAGTTATATTTGCATGTCCTATCTCTGTCTTTGTGTACTTTTGATATACAGTCTCACAGGTTCTTGGTGTTCTTGTACATGACATGAGTTTGAGCTGAATTTGTGGCACATTATGATATTCTGTATTGTATAATTAGATTATTTTTCTGCGAGATGTTGGCATATGGAGACTTGAGTAGATTGACGATTGATTTGGGACATAGAGTCGTGGTGATTGATAGTGAGGTGACGCTTGCATCGAGGCCCCGTATTGGGCTGAGTGTTATTGATATTGAGGTGACGCATGCACCAAGCCCCACATTGGGCTAAGTGGTATTGTTTAGGTGCTGCGCATGCACCAGTCCCCATGCTGGGCTATGTAATATTGAATGTTTATTAACTCTCGGGCAAGGATCTGCCACTCCAGAGTTTGGTATTACAGTAAGCGTAGACACAAGGATATATATGTACTTTGGTGAGGGGCATTTGTGCTAGGCACCCATACAGTGCTGAGTGTGATTATGTATGTGATGGTGAGAGGCACTTGTGCAAGGCACCGTGAGCGTGCTGAGTGTGAGTATACTTGATGGATCCCTTTTGTTATTAATGACTTGACATGTATATCTAACATGTAGGCATTGAGATGTATTTGTCTCAGGGTAGATGGTAATGATGTTATTGACTTGACATGTATATTTGACATGTAGGCATAGAGATATATTTTCCTCATGTTAGTTGGTAAAGGAAATGCCTTACCTGCTATTAAAAGTTTGAAACCATAGTTTTCTTGATAAGTTCAGGTCTTAGTGATTTCAGTGGTAAGATTGGGGCATTAATTGTTAAACTCGAAAAATATGTCTAATTTTTCTGTATTTGTGAACGAGTTGAACCTGATGTCTTTGAGTTATTTACTTATGCTTTCTTCATTAAATTATGAATTGTTATTTATTATTGGTGTTGGACATTGTCCTTCTTCCAAACTCGTTACTTCTTTCAACCGGAGGTTAGGTTTCTTACTTATTGAGCACATGGGATTTGCTACTCATACAACACTTTTACACCTTGCGTGTTGATCTTGAAGCTGATGCAGCTATGTATGGTGGGAGTTAGCATTGGAGATGTACCTGCGTTCCAGATAAAGCTACTATTTGTCCTTGGTATTTTTAGAGTCGTATTCTGTATATTTATATTCCAAACATATGTTGTACTTATTTCATACCAACCTTTTAAATTTAAGTCTTAGCAGCGGATGACTTGTACTACCAATCCTTCGATTATTGTACAGAAATTCAGTTATTTCACTTACGGATTTCTTATTATTTCATTAGAGTTAGGTTGACTATTCCTTAGCTTACCTAGTAGGTTGGGTTAGGTGCCATTATGACTGGGTGAATTTTGGGTCGTAACAAGTTGGTATCTGAGCTCTAGGTTCATAGGTTCTACGAGTCATGAGCTAGTTTGTAGTAGAGTCTTGCAGATCTGTATGATAACGTCCATACCTATCATCGATAGGCTACATGGCATCTAGGTAAACCTCCTATCTTTCTTTCTTTATCATGCGACATTAATTCAATTTGAAGTGTATCTCTTTGATTCCCTTCCATCCACTCATATGTTATGTAATCACTCGATATCAGCTGTGCATCGATGTCATGTGATGTCATGGATGAGGTACGAGATGTGTTCTTTGTGTTCTGGAGATAGGCCAGTCTAGAGGACTTGAGGCTAGGTTTAGATTGCAGTTTGGGCTTGGTGGTTTCAGTTGTGTGAGTATGTGCTTTTGGACTCATGTGTCTGGTAGTGTCCCCATAGGGGTATGGATGGCTTAGTGAGTGGTTGGATAGTAATATGATGAGTATTATGTGACCGAGGACTATGCTTTGATGATTTGGATGCGGCGAGAAGAATTTTTCTTGGGCTGTGAAACGATTATGGGGGCTTAACTTTTGTCTTGGTGTGTTGTTTAGTCTTGAGTTATAAGTGTGTTAAGTGATCTTTCAGTTGCTCATTTGTGAAATGAAGTAGATTCTTATGTCTTGTTGATGAGTTCGGGCTCGGGAGGATTTAAGTGATTGCATAGTGGTTGTGATCATGATAGGGTCATAGAGAAATGCTAGTTTGAGGCTAAGCAGGTGGGTTATCTCCTGTAGGATGTTCTAAGGTTGTGTGATCCCTATGATGTTTTTGTGAAGAGTTTCCTTTCCACCAGCGGGGATGTGTATGCGCTGTAATTTGAGATTGGATCTCTTGAAGCAGTTTGCATAAATTTCACGAGGATGGATATGCGCTTAGCAAAGAATTGAGATATTCTATGGCTATGCTAGATGAGCATATGAAGGATTTAGATAAATTACAGTGTAGGATTATGGCAGTTATGAAGTGAAGGTATTGTAGAATTATCAGATGTTGTGTTCTACAGCTTTGAACCAAGTGGAGGAGTTTTCTATCAACGATCGGATTGCATGGTCATGTGTTATGTTAGTTTTGGTTTGAGGCATATTTATGGATCGGTTACGACTTGGAGAGGGCTGGCTTCGAGGTTAGTGCGGGGAAGGAAAATTGCTAGATGCATGATGTAGTATACCTCGTGGATATATAAAAATCTTGGAGTGACTCGGCTCTGTTATTTGTTGTAGATGTAATGTGCTAATAGAAATTCACTTGGTTCCATTAAGGTGGGTTACTTCCTTAGGTGTTTTTATACTAATGGGGCACAAGTGATTCAGATGGTATAGGCGGTTCATTGAAGATTAGAGCAAAGTGGGTGACTCTTGAGAAGATTCCAATGAGTTCATGATCCATATGTGGTATTTGAGGGTTCCCAGAATCGTATATGCCTAAGATGTGAGATTGTGTTAGATGGTGCTGAAACTTGCTGTATTTTTGTATCATTATGTCACGCCCCAAAACCAAGGAGCGCGACCGACGCTCAACCGAGTAAACCTGACTGAGCAAGCCTGTTAGGTTTCATTCTACCCACACCAATTTATGAATAGATAAGAGATAAATTCTATCAACCATACCGTATAAATATTTCATTAACTTTCCATTTTTGTTTTCATTAGCGGTTTCAACCATAATATTCAGAATATTACAATCTTTGTAGATATGATGAAAAACATATTTGCCAAATACCAATAATTCTAGTTTAATTCCAATACCCGACACCACCCGCAACTTGTCTATGGAGCCTCTAAATACAACTGAAGAGTAATATGGAAATGCCGGCAACAAGACTTTGGCTATACCTCAAATGAATAATACACAATAACCAAATGACACAGGACCCGAAATGAAGTGGGAATCACTAAGTTATCTGGGAGGAACATACTGCTATCTCTGGTCGCTGCTACCTACTGTGGAAACACCTGCATCCATTAAAGATGCAATGTCCCCGGCAAAAGGGATGTTACTACCGTCGAATATTACTAGCATGTAAAGCTAAAAATCATCTTTCAAAATAAATACCTATACAAGGAAAGGAAAGGCACAGAGACGACAAATTTCAATCAATTATATCCAAATGTGCAATTGAAACATATTAATTAACTCCTTTTGAATTTGCGAAAGTATTGCATATTTTAGTTTGGGGAGAACTTTAGTACCGATAATATGACAAATCATGATATCAATGTTCACAATGCCACCGTACTCCTGGTACGGAGTCCGTTCTCGGCCCGATCAGCTAATCCACCTTATTTGAAGGTGTAACCACAATCACATTTTGTATCACAATTTCCAACATGAATTGCCACTATGTGTGCGGCATAGCATCCGATCTCGGCCCGATCGGCTAAGCCGTCTTACCACAATGTCGTGTGGTTCGACGTATCCATATTTACCAGCAATCTCATCCCAATATTCTACAATGCACCCTACACCGACACGTGTAGTTTCAGGGTTAGTTTATTTCAACCTACCCTTCCTTGGTGACTATCGATCTCCCAAAAATATTATTATATATGTATTTCTATTATATGGATTTGCATATAAAGATAACACATATATACATATAGGAATGCAATCATCTCAGAATCTTTCACATTGTACAAATCTTTATTAACATTTCCAACCTCTCACAATAGCAATATTTCCTTGGATCTTTGGGCCTTTCACAAGTTTCTCTATTCATGGCACGATGGTCGTGTTTCACATTCCATACTTTCACTTCTTTTAATTTCAAGGATCATCACCAATTACCAACGTATAACTTATTTCAGAAATCATATATCTCAAGTTCATTAGCAATTGAAACTATAAACACAAACATAACCAATTCAGTTAATTCCTCAGTTCACATTTCATTTCCATCATTTATTTCATAATTCTTGGCACTTGGGCTCATGTTACATTTGGAGTCTTTTCCCCTTTTTATTCGTTCAATAACATCATCTTCCATATTGACGGGAACCAACACGTAATGAATTTAACACATAATAGAAGGATCATGTAGGATCATAATTCACATTTTCAAGTAGCATGGCAACATGGTAACACATAGAACAATTAAGGAACATAAACCTTTCAACATATCACTTTAAGTAATCAATTCCATATGATCAAGTAAGGGACTCATACCAAGTATTCAAACACCAATGATTTGATTTCAATAAGAATGGAGTCAGCCATACATACCTCAAAGAGCTTTTAGGCAGATTCCACATTTTTGAAGTTATCTTAAATAGTTGAGTCGAGGCTCGTCTCGTAATCCATTTCATATATGTATATTCTCCTTAGGCATATATATATATATATATATATATATATATATATATATATATATATATATATATATATATATTATCCACACTCCATATCCCCCAGTTCTTTTAATTCATTTCAAAGTATCTTTATAGTCTATCATCAGTAAACACACTCAATCAAGGCATTTAGTACACATATGGGCATCAAGGAGTAATAAATTCATTGAGTTTTCCTCACCCAAATAGGTATGCTAGTCTTCATTTAAATTACGACTCAGAGTCATACCATTTTAATAATGAATCCATACATTAAACGTCTATATTTTGATATAAGGCTCATTTGGAATAATCAAGCTTTACGAGTTCATCCTGGATGACCCGGAGGGTGGGAATTAGAAATTTTGAGCCGATTATACTTAAACTTATAGAAAACATTACGAAATTCCATTTCGACAGATAAAGTTTAGCCAACATACCTGGTTGAGCTTTCCTTAAGTTACTACAATGCACCAACATCTCTAGTAGTAATAATCTATAAAGAGAAAACAAAAATCAATTAATAATTTAGAAAGATTTCCCATGGTGTAACTCTCTTAGGAATTTCATCAAACACCTAATCATGTGAAATAGACTACAAGGTTCTACAATGGAAATTCCTTCTTCCCTCATCCAATTTCATCAAGAACTACCCAAAATAGTTCATTAATCCCACATACTATAGCTTAGTGTCACATGCATGGCCTATTTCTAACCCCATAATATATTTTTGAACTCATAATCTCATATATGAAATATTAGAAGTAGGACTTACCGGGAAGATAGTGAGCTAGAGATTAGCATGCTTGATTCTTGAGGGTTTGTGAAAGATTGATGATTAGGAGGCTAGGTTCCCTCTTTCTCTCTCTAAAATGTTCTCACCTCTCTCTAGATTTAGTGTAAAATAGTCCCAAATGAAGCCCCAAAGCTTATTTATCAAAGTGGGTTCGTATATGAAAATTTTCAAAAATGACCCCCAAAGTCAATTATGCTATTGCATATTCGAAATGTTAGCAGCATTCTTGCAGCATAATCATTATGCGATAGAATTATCGACAGCATAATCAATTATGCTACAACATAATCAACATGCGACAACATAATATTTTTCCAGACTCTACTTCATTATGCAACACATATGCAATCCGCATAGTCGTTTTGCGATCACAAAATTGGTCGCAAATCCAGCCTTTGGTAATTGGATCATAACTTTGCGTAGGAATATCCAAATGACGAACGGTTTAAAGCGTTAGAAACTAGACTCGAAGCGTTAAAAACTAGAATCAAAGACCTTTCATTTTATAGGATGTTCATCACATAAAACTTTATATATATTTAGATATGCTCGTTCAAAGTGTGGACTTGTGCGAACTCATTTGGAATTTTAGCTTATTATGAAATTTTCCAATTTAACTTAGACTTAGGCCTCTTCTTGGACCCCACATTACTTATTATAAGACTTATACACTTATTTACTATATACAATTCATTTACATCATATTTATAGCACATAAAATATTATAATTAGCCTTCCTAGCACCCTGAAATCCTAAATTACTTAGCAAAATTTTTCGTGGCCTTACACATTATTGATTCTCCATTTCAGTATCGGAGAGGCTGAAGAAACAACTTCAAAATCACAAGAGGTCTCTTAAGAGTGACTATCTTAGTTGCAGTACTATCAGGGTGCTTAAGAGGGAATACAGAGGATTATGGGCCTTAAGACAACATTGTTTCATGCTAAGATCCCTTGTGGTGAGCTTTGGGTTAAGGATCGTAGTTTACTGGAAAGGAGAAGTTTTAACTTGTAGGCAAGTTGAGAGGGACTCGAAGAAATATGGTCGCTTGGTAGTGGTTTGGATTAGCATAATAATAGAAGGGATCAGTTCTTTTGGTGCGATGAGGCTTTACTGGTGTTCTGTGGCAATACTCTTGAGTTTAGTGACCTGTGTGACTTTGTTAAGTTAGAGGGATCCAGTTCTGATGGCATAGTTATGTTCTGATGGGTTTGGACGGGTTTTTGATGATTTTGGCCATGGCTTGGGACAAATGTTTTCTATAGGCATGGAGAGTAATTATGCGTCGTGATTTTCTCTTGGATGGGGCAAGTGGAAGGTTCTCGGTGGATGGGGTGTATATCCTGCTTGTGATTCCAGTTGATAATGGGGTTCTTGAATTTTCATATGATGGCATGATAGATGTAGTGCAACGTATAAGATCAAGGTTTGCATGTACATGGCTGTGGTTCAATTTCGAAAGGAAGGTCATGAGTTCTAGACAACATGGACGGTTTCAGATGCTTAGAAAAATGCTGGAACTATCTGGTATCACCTAAGAAGGGTGCACATTTCAGAAAGTGCACTATGTTTTGACTTGCGGATGCTTGACTAGGTTTACAGTAAACGCCTGGTTGATCGATTGCTAATTTTCAAATTTTGCTATGTGTTACATAAGAATTATGGAAGTATTTCTCGTGAGATGATTGTGTATGAGGGATTTTTTGATCATTTGTGTGGTGGAGTTGGGATGGGGCATGGATATTTATGTATTCTAGTGATTTGAAGACTAGGAGGATTCTCAGAGGCAGATTGTTCCTTGGTTGCAGATGGTAGAGATATGTTAAGAGTTTGATGGCTGATTGTATGTGTTATGGTAAGGTTACTGTGGAATTTTGGATGATTATTTACCTATTTATGGATGATTAGAGTTTATTTCAGAATCCATTGTTAGGCCTAATGAGAACGTGTTACTACATCGGGTCAGATTTGCTTACTTAGCACAATTATTGTTGAGGGTTGTATTATTAGTTAAAGTTGATTTTATTCGTGTTCTGATATGTTCCATGTATTATTCTCCTATGCTACAATGGTTTGTGAGACTGTTGACTATATACACATGTGATGCAATTTTGATTGGGCCTTGTGGTGGATATTCGAGCGAGATGGCTCTTGGGGTGTTGAATGTTTGACTACGTCTTGGTTATGGTCTTCCTGTTTGTGGTATATTGTGCTATCCGTTTGTCCATGGTTATGGTCATGCACTTTGCATGTTTATTGTTAATATGCATATGGTTGTTTATTGTGAGCATCATGACCCAAGGTATTCCATGTGGACTGTTGTTTGGATTGGGTCACACATCACAACATAGTTATGTTAGGATATGATCCTTGATGCTTACTTCGTGTGTTTTGTTTCTTCCCTGTGAAATGGTTCATAGCACTATGCTTTGTAGGGGTATCTGTTGTATTTGTGGGACGGTTATCTCATTTGGTTCTTCTTCTATTTTTGGGTGCATCCGAGTTATTGCTTGTTTGGTGTACAAATTGCATGATATGTGGTTCTAGGTAGTATTGGTGTGGCATGTCGGTAGAGCATCTTGTATTGGATGAGGTGAGGTTATTGGACTTGAAATGAGTGCCATTGGATTTGATTAAGGTATGTTTGGAATAATAATGTCTCTAGTCAGCTTAGATTTTGGCTATGGTTCTTGCGGGGCAAGATGGCTCCACGACTTACTGATGTGATGGGTGGTTGTCGCGCCCCCTTTTCCTCGTAGAATCGGGTTTATGACATTTGGGAGGGCAACTCGTTCCCTTTCGGGATTTGGGTTTGAATTGAAGAGTCTCCACCTAATGATTAAGTGTATTAGGACACTAAGAAAGGTTTGATTTGAACAACCAGAGATTGGGTAAGGGCTTGAAATTATCCCAAGGGGAAGGTATTAGGCACCCCTCAAGATCCACTAGTGTGGTTCCCGACCAAACCATTGTTGTGACTTTAGGTACAAATAACATGTAGGCAAATAAGAACTTCAAACAAGAGGGGATTTTCACGTAATGGTTACAATATAGGTGAAGTTAAAAGAACTAAAAGAAAAGCTGATTTTTTTTAAGAAAATAGTTTGAAATTTGAGAATAAACAACGAAACAAATAAATAAAGGAAAAGGGGTCCTAGGTTTGTAAATAATATGGATCACCCCACACAACATCCAGTAATCACTCCTCAATGAGGGGCTACACGAGATGTTATTGCGTGGTCATCATATCCATATCTACCCTTTCCCACCCCGTTGAGGTATTAAAGCGCGGAATGGTCTCGTTTACTTATTGCATGCTATTACCCACCCCAATCCTATCAGTTCCGGAGGCATTTGGGACTACTAATCCTAAAGGGGAGGGATATTGGGCTTACTTGTGGTTTCAAAAGGTAAAAAATACTAAGGCGACAAACAAAACATATATGGCAAGTATGGGGGAAGCATATAAACAAATGAAAAGGCTCAAACGGACCTCCTTTAAGCAGATAAAATCAAGTAGTTAGCATGACTTACACGTACTATTTAGGGTCTGATTAAACTTAAAGGATCGAGGCAGACTGATTTATTATATAGTTCAGATAAGAAGCCCGAATCAGGCCTACCTGCTAGTTGTAGCATATAAATTCTAATTCAGTTTATAAACTTTCACCCTATGGCTTGCCTAAGTGTTACACGAAGACCCTATAAGCATGATATCTACTGATTCCAGAAACAATGAAGTAAACATGAATACATACTAATTCAAGAAAAATTATCTGTGATAAAAGAAAGGCGAGTTTTAGCAAAAGAGCATGCGTCATTGTTACTGGTTTTAGACTTATAAGCGAGTGAAGTGGTTCAGATTCGATTAAATCTCCTATAGGCATGCTTTCTATGTGTTGTCGATTTTGGACACTTTTATAAACATAGTAAAAAATGTAGAAATCCTATAGGCATGACATCTAGATGCTGAATTTCGTTTAAAGCCTATGAACATGATATCTAATTGAGGTTGATTGTTTAATACCTATAAACATGTTTTCCTAATGAGGAATGTATATGCAAGTTTCAGAAAGAACCTATAGGCAAGATATCTATATGATATGCAGAAATTCAGAAATTCCTATAGGCAGGATATCTATATGATATGCAGAAATTCAGAAATAACCTATAGGCATGGTATCTATATGGGAATGCAAGATTCCTATAGACATGGTATCTATACATGAGAATGTAGAAATTCTTAGAGACATGGTATCTATACGAGAATGCAAGATTCCTATAGACATGGTGTTTATATAAGAATGCAGGAATTCATAAACTCCTATAGGCAGGTTATCTACCCCTTTTTGCATACATAGTTACCCCTCCCTTTTCACTAGACATCCCTGAGAGTTTTATTACAAAGTTATTACAGCCCAAAAAGAGTAAAGTAAAGAAAAAATACAATCAGAAAAACTACAACCAAGGAGAGCCTGACTCAGACTTCCTGTCTGAAGTATAAAGTAAACCAACCCCAAGAGATCTTATTTCAAAGCCTTTCTCCCATTTGGATGTGTCAGAGTTCCCTAAGACCCTCATATGGACTCCGGGCAGTGCTCACACCATAAATGCATTATAGAAGAAGACATAGTGCAGTCTGGAAGGGCCAGCCCTCAAGTGTCCAAGTTTAGAGAGAACTCAAGGTCCCAAGCCAAGGCTCACAAGAGGGGGGCAGAACTTAGAGAATAAGAGAGGGTGCAAGTGCAGAATTCCGAAAAGGGGAAAGGGGAAGGGAGACATTTTACATTAATACACATAGGGGTATAGGGAATGGGGAGGTGGTACGGAGGCAAGGACAGGCTAGTGGGCATACCCAACAATGGGAAATACTGGCACACCCATAAGCCTGTTAGAACACATTATTTAGAGGTTAGGATCCTCTAAGGGATCAAGTTCAATCTATAAATAATAACTTGCATATTGCCATGTTTTAAACTGTAACTCAAAGCACATAAAGGGAAATAAGGAGCGATGATTCATTGCAGAAACAGGCATTAGGGCATAAGCATGCTAATTTAAATGTTTAACTCTACAGAAAGTAGTAAAGTAGACATGGATACAAAGACTGTAAATAAATACATTGTTGTGGTGCTGAAGCTTAAATCAGGACATACCAGTTTCAAAGGAAACAAACAAAGAAAAGTAGTAGGTCTTGTAAGCAGGCCACAATGTAGACAAGAAAAGAAAGTTATTGTGAGAGAGTATGAGTTCAGAAGGATTCTGATGTGTCCTCTTTGTGAAAAAGGGTCGTCCCTTTTATAGTGTGAAAATCATGAAGAAATAAGGTAAGAAAATAGTCAAGGAATTGATTGTCATTCAATTACACAAGACTTCCCTTAATTAAGGGATTCAGATTCAAATGGGTAAAAACTATTTAAGGAAAGAAAAATGAATAAGCACTTTGTGCACAATATGCAATTAAGGGTAAATACATAAAGGTTATTTAAGGACAAAATTTGTGAAATACGCGGTTGCACAAACAAGGCAAGAAAATCAATTAACAGCCAGTAAATCAAAGGTCAGGGATCTTATATGAATGAGCCGAATCAAAAAGATGGGAAAGGTTTTTTAACTTAAGGGAAATCAACAAACAATGGGAAGGGAATCAATCAGACCTATTTAGAAGGAATTTGAATCAATTACGAGTTGAAAGCATTTTTAGAGGAAGATTCATCACATATAAAGAGCACACAAACATGTTGAGTTGAAAGAAAATCTTGTACCATTGCAAAAATCAATAAAATAATCCAGTGCAGAAAGAGTTTCATAAGAGTTTAGCCAAAGGTCAGAATCATATGCAAACACGGATGTCCAAACTCGGTTCATAGACTCGAAGTTGGTCTGAAAGTGTTAGGGGTTCTAAAATAAATACCTTAGTTCAATTAAGTCACATAATCAAACTTGGCAGAACCCTCGAATTCTAGGGTTTCCACCTTGAATCAAGTACAGAGATGAGAAGACAAGTAGTCGAAACAGGCTCAGAAGTTTCAGTTCTATGAAACCTCTTGCATGTTTCTTTCAGTAGCAGAAACTCATGACAAAACAATGATAGCAAGTAACACGCAGAACATAGTAGCAGAATTCAAAGAAAAATAGAGTAGAAGAAGCTAATACAAAACATAATAGAGAAGACTGATAAGAATAGTAGAAGAAGCATGCTAAGAAATTTTAGAAGAAACTTTAAACAGGCTCAGTAAAAGGAACTTAATAAGGAAACTTAAGAACTTAGTAAGAAAATATAGTAGGAGAAACATATCAGAACACAGTAGAGAAAGCATACAGTAGAAAAGCATACGAGAACATAATATAGGAAAATACAACAAAAGAAGCATGTAAGAACATGGTAGAAGAAAATACAAGAACCCATTAGAAGCAAATACACGTAAAAGGAAAAAGAAAGTTAGAAAACACTTAAATACTTTCAGAAAACCCTAGATCGGAAAAGAAAGATTTTGAAAGTAGTTTTTTGAAAGAAAAGTTAGGAAAACATTTAAGACCTTAAGGAAAGCATGGATCTGGAACAGGTCTAAGTGAATTGGAAAAACCTCAAAGGTTTAGGGTTTCAGAAGAACCCTATAAATGAGAAAGGCTTTGAAAAGTCACCGATCTGAGTCGGAGAGGTCAGGATCAGGCTCAAACAACCATGGTACGGCGGAGCAAGGCTGGAGATGGCCGTGGAACCTCGAATCGACAGAGGTATGGGTACAAACCTTCAAGGTCAGGCCTTAAATCTTTAGAGATCAGGTTTGTAAGAGCAACAGGAGGTAGGTATAAGACTCTCATAGCCCTGGAAGCCATGGATTCCGATGGCTTTCAAGGTGGAAGCGGTAAAAGGCGGCTAGGGTTCTAAGAAGACTCGAGAGAGCTTGAGAGAGTGGAGGGTTTCAGAGGTGGCGGGTAGGTGAAAATGACTTAGGGTTAGTGGGGCTAGTGAATTAAAAAAGGGAAGGAGAGAATGTGGCTGTTGATCATTTTGATCAATGGCCTAGATTAAACAGGGAGCCGGGCGGGTTGAATTTAATTGGGTCAGGGGCGAGTAATTTTAGGAATTGGGTTGTGGTTCAATTGGGTTTAATTGGGGTAGAATTTAGGCTAAAATTGAAATAAGTAGGGCTAGTATTTAAATGTCCACTTTTCACTTATTTATTTTATAAAAAATAGTAAAATAATTTCTGAAAACAAATTAAAGGTACTAAATTAATTAAAAATATATAAAAATTAAATTAAAAATACTGTAATCAATTTTGTAATTATAAAAGCAATTAAATCTTAAAATAGGCTAATATTGCAATTATATGCAATTTAGTTTTAAAATACTAAATAAATCTGTAAAAATATGTGCAAAATTACCTTAGCTATATTTTGGTATAAATATGATAATACAATAAATGAATCACCAAATATGATAATTTGGGGAATAATTATTGGTTTTTTTACTGATAAAATAGGGCAATAAATTGATTTAAAAATCTTTTAAAAATTTGGAAAAAAATACTAGAACATTTGGACATGCTATTTTGAAAGTATTTTGCATATAAAAATATATAGGGAAAAATTGGGTATCAACAACTGCCCCTCTTTACCCGGGGAGGATGAAAGAGTTGTCGGGTAAAGATGTGATGGACAATTTGACAGAATAGAATGGTTTCATGAATTTGACCGAGCTCTAGCTCCTGAGCTGCCTACATATCCCTGGTCTTACAGGAATCAGGTCATATGTAGTTCAGGATCCATTGGCGGAATATGCCGATGGAGATTTTTCAAGACTGACGTGATATTTGGGTTGGGATGGATGGTTAAAGTCTAACAGGGCTGCGAGAACTGGAGCGGGATTGCTTCTACTGAGACGACCGTTGCTCGCTAGTTTACCTGAAAATAAGCAATACAAGTGTATATTGTGCGGAAATTTAAACGTGATGCTAGTTCCCGTCGGACCATGAATGTTGTCTTTGGACGGTTAGGATGACGTTCTCAGACCATGACGTCCTGGGCCATGAAGCGTATGATAAGGGATTCACAGGCCATGAAATGATGCTCTCGGGCTATGAGAATGATGCCTCTTAACTACGACGCCTTTGAATAATGATATGCAAAAGATAAAAGGGGTCTTCAGGCCATGGCATGGCGTTCTCGGGCTATGAAAATAGTGCCTCCGAACAATGACGCCTTTGGATAGATTGGCGATCTTTCAGCCCATGAGATGCAGAAGGTGGCGATCTTTCAGCCGATGCAAGATGTAAATGAAGTGGCGATCTTTCAGCCGATGCAAGATGCAAATAAAGTGGCGATATTTCAGCCATGCAATGTGTAAATAAAGTGGCGATCTTTCAGCCGATGCAAAATGTAAATGAAATGGCAATATTTCAGCCATGCAAGATGTAGATGAAGTGGTGATCTTTCTGCCGATGCAAGATGTAAATGAAGTGGCGATGTTTTAGCCATGCAGAATGCAAATAAAGTGGCGATCTTTCAGCCATGCAGATGGAGGTAGAGCTTAACCTCTGAAGGCACAATGGTTGCCTTATGCAATGCAGAGAATGCAGGTGAAGACAGAGTTTAGTCTCAGAAGGCAGAATGGTAGCCTTATGCAATGCAGAGAATGCAGATGGAGACAAAGCTTAGTCTCGGATGGCAGAATGGTAGCCTTATGCAATGCAGTAAATGCAGATGAAGGTACAACTTAACCTCGGAAGGAAGAATGGTAGCCTTATGTAATGCAGGAAATATAGGTAGAGGTAGAGCTTAACCTCGGAAGGTAGAATGGTAGCCTTATGCAATGCAGGAAATGCAGGTAGAGGTAGAGCTTAACCTCGGAAGGAAGAATGGTAGCCTTACGCAGGAAGTAAAAATGGCAAATGGCAATAGAGTTTTCTTAGTTGATAGCGGATTGCGGTATCATGATTGCTGGGGATATTGTGCCTACTGGGGACACTGTTGTGTGTGGATAGCAGTTGCGAGCAAGTGCAACGGTTCGGAGAGTTGTATTCCTGAACTTTGTGAGTGAGCGTATAGTATATTTGATGATTTTTCAACTCAAGTGTCTGCATCCAAAGAAAAAATCGTGAGTTTGTAAAGGGGGAAAGGTTAGTTCGTATCCCCACTAGCTTTGCTTGACCTGCTCGACTTTGATCCGGCGATACTGTATATATCACTGGGGTAGCGTTGCTAAACAAGGCAATTTTAGTAATAAACATGCATGATTTAGTAAAAGCATAACATAAGTACATAATTAAGAATAGTTTTCTTTAGATGAACCGACGACTGCAACGTGGTTCAAGACGTTGCAACTTCTCTTACTCCGGAATTTTGAGGGTCCTTCTCAAAATTCTTCCCCAGTTTACTGGGCTGCTTCTTCTGACAACTGTTAATGATAAATGGTTGGAATCGACTTCGGAATTTTGAGGGTCCTCCTCAAAATTCTGCCCTAGTTTCCAATATCGGGGGAAATGAAAATTTTATTGAATTGTGACCGAACCCATAGGGCTGCCTACATATCCCCTCTTAAACGGGAATCCAGTCAGGCATAGTTCAAATTATATCATAAAAGGAAGCATAAAGGTTACACATAGTATCGCTTGACTACGTCTGAATTAATCGGCTTTGGCCAAACTTCCCCGTCTATTTCTGCAAGTATGAGTGCTCCTCCTGTTAGAACCCGGTGAACCATGTACGGACCCTGCCAGTTGGGAGAGAATTTCCCTTTGGCTTCATCTTGATGCGGGAAAATCTTCTTTAATACCAGCTGCCCTGGTGTGAATTGTCTTGGCTTAACTCTTTTGTTGAAGGCTCTAGACATTCTGTTCTGATAAAGCTGACCATGGCAAACTGCATTCATTCTCTTTCTGTCTATAAGAGCTAGTTGTTCGCAATGACTCTTCACCCATTCTGAATCGTCGACCTCAACTTTCTTGTATGATCCTTAGGGAGGGAATTTCTACTTTGGCGGGAATGACTGCTTCCGTACCATAAACCAACATGTAGGGGGTTGCCCCAGTTGATGTGCGGACAGTGGTGCGGTACCCCAATAAAGAAAATGATACCTTCTCGTGCCACTGCTTATGCTTCTCTATCATTTTCCTTAGTATCTTCTTGATATTCTTGTTAGCGGCCTCTACGGGTCCGTTCATCTGAGGTTTGTAGGCTATAGAATTCTTGTGTTTGATTTTGAAGGTTTCACACATGGATTTCATAAAATCACTGTTGATGTTGGAGCCATTATCAGTAGTGATTGACTCTGGAATTTCGAACCGACACATGATACGGTCGCGGACGAAATCCGCCACGACTTTCTTTGTCACTGCCCTATAAGATGTTGCTTCAACCCATTTGTTGAAATAATCAATTGCTACTAGGATAAACCTGTGCCCGTTTGATGCGGTGGGTTCAATTGGTCCAATAACATCCATTCCCCATGCAGCGAACGACAACGGTGAGCTTGTCGCATTAAGCTCATTTGGAGGCACTTTTATCCTATCTGCATGTATCTGACAGCGGTGACACTTTCGGACGTATTGGATGCAGTCCGTCTTCATAGTCATCCAGAAGTAACCAGTTCGGAGTATCTTCTTTGCTAAAACAAAGCCATTTATATGTGGAACGCAGGTCCCAGCGTGGATTTCTTCTAGCAGTTTAGATGCTTCTTTTGCGTCGACACATCTTAGCAATCCTAAATCAGGAGTCCTCCTATACAAGATTCCTCCGCTGTGAAAGAAATTGCTGGACAACCTCCAAACTTTGCGTTTCTGAGTAGGATTTGCAAGTTCTGGGTATTCTCCTTTCGTCAAATATTCCTTAATATCATGAAACCAAGGCTTTCTGTCTGCTTCTTCCTTAACATGAGCACAATAAGCTGGATGATCATGGACCTTTACCGAAATGGGATCAATAAAGTTCTTATCTGGATGTTGTATCATCGATGATAGGGTAGCCAATGCATCGGCAAACTCATTCTGGACTCTGGGAATATGCTGGAACTCTGTCTTTGTAAACCTCTTTCTCCACTCCTGTACATGATGTAGATAAGGGAGTATTTTGGAATTCTTAGTTGGCATTCTTCTTAGACCTGATGTATAAGCAAGTCCGAATCTCCAATTACTAGCAACTCTTGAATGTTCATGTCAATGTCCATCTTGAGCCCTAAGACGCAAGCTTCATACTCAGCCATATTGTTGGTGCAGGGAACCTGAGTTTGGCAGGCACTGGATAATGCTGACCGGTTTCTGATACTAGGACCGCTCCTATGCCAACTCCTTTGAAATTTGCTGCTCCGCCGAAAAACATTCTCCAACCGTCATAGGATTTTGCAATATCTTCTCCTATGAGTGATACCTCTTCATCAGGAAAATATGTTTTCAGGGGTTCGTATTCTCCGTCCACGGGATTTTCAGCAAGGTGATCTGCTAGTGTCTGTCCTTTGATTGCTTTCTGAGTCACGTAGACAATGTCAAATTCACTCAACAGGATTTGCCACTCAGCCAGCTTGCTAGTGGGCATGGTCTTCTGAATGATGTACTTCAAGGGATCCATCCTTGATATGAGATATGTAGTATAGGCACAGAAGTAGTGCCTCAACTTCTGAGCTACCCAAGTCAAAGCACAACAGGTGTGCTCTAACAGAGAATACCGAGCCTCGTACGGGGTGAACTTCTTACTGAGGTAATAGATGGCCTGCTCCTTCCTCCCTGTTTCATCATGTTGACCCAAAACGCAACCGAACGCTCCATCTAATACTGTGAGGTAGAGTAATAGAGGTTTATCCGGCTCGGGCGGGACCAAAACTGGTGGTGTTGACAAGTACTTCTTAATTCTGTCGAAGGCCTTTTGGCAGTCATCAGTCTATTCGGTAGCGGCATCCTTTTTCAACATCTTAAAGATTGGCTGATGTAGTTGAGTCTCCCCAAGAAGCTCATTACTTCCTTCTTGTTCTTTGGCGGTGGTAGTTCTTGAATAGCTTTGACCTTTGATGGATCCAGTTCTATCCCTCGACGATTCACAATGAACCTAAGTAGTTTTCCGGCCGGAACCCCAAATACACATTTCGCGGGATTCAGTTTCAGGTTGTACCTTCTCAGTTTGTTGAAGAACTTACTCAAATCTTCCATGTGATTAGTGGCTTTCTTGGACTTTATGATGATATCATCTACATACACCTCAATCTCCTTGTGTATCATATCATGGAAAATAGTAGTCATGGCCCTCATGTAGGTGGCCCCTGCATTCTTTAACCCGAATGGCATCATCTTGTAGCAGTACATTCCCCATAGCGTAATGAAAGCCGTTTTCTCAACATATTCTTTGCCCATACAGATCTGATGATATCCAACAAAACAATCTACAAATGATTGCAACTCATGTTTGGCGCAATTGTCAATCCGGATGTGTATGTTCGGTAAGGGGAAGTCGTTCTTTGGACTGGCCCGATTGAGATCCCGGTAGTCGACAATAGACTCTGACCTTCCCATCCTTCTTCGGCACCGTCACAATATTGGCTAACCATGTCGAATATTATACTACCCTGAGAACCTTAGCTTTGACTTGCTTAGTGACTTCTTCTTTGATCTTCAGACTCATATCACGCTTGAACTTTCTGAGCTTCTGCTTTACCGGTGGACATGTCGGATCAGTTGGCAGTTTGTGGGCCACAATAGATGTGCTCAAACCAGTCATGTCATCATATGACCAGGCGAATATGTCCTCGTATTCTCTTAGAAATTCTGTGTACTCTTCATTTTCTGAAGTGATAAGTGAACGCTGATTTGTGTTTCTTTGACATTTTCTGCATCTCCCAGGTTAACAATCTCAGTCTTGTCCAGGTTGGACTTCGGCCTGTTCTCAAAGTTCTTGACTTTTTTAACAATCTCTTCTTGTATATCATCTTCCTCTGAATCTATGTCCGTTTGTTGCATTGTCTCATTGCATGTCACAGCCATTGGTTCATCAAGATAGGTAATAGTAATGCTGTATAAATAAAGTAATGAGAGCAAAAAATTAAGAGTAAGATTTGTAAGGAAACCGAAATGCTTTGATAAATTTCATAACTATTTTGAACATTGGAAGATCTTATTGCAAAAATTCAAAATGCGAAAGGATAATCAACTAGTAAAAATAAAAGATAGTGCATGATGCTTTGTTCAGCCTTGCTACCCCGAGGCTTTCCGGGCTCTGGTGGTTCTGACGGTCCAATTGTTGAGGCATGCTCCTCGGCTTACGGCCTGTATGGAAGGGCCTTCCTCCCCCTTCTCCTTGAAGATGACACAACAATCCATGTCATCATCTTCTAGGAACAAATTCCTCACTGCTGCCAGTGCTTCCTCTTCTTCTGACCCATAACATCGGTCGACTGGAAAGTCTACTCCAAATGTGGTATTGGCTTCTCCAGCGGGTAGTATGGACCGCGTCATGGTGTCGACCCATTGTTGAATTCCTCCCAAGTATACTCGTATCCTAGACCGAAAGTGGTGCCATCTTTCTTTAGTTTGATAGGCTTGGCGATTCCTTGGAGGTTCTTGCCAAGTCCCTTGACAGGTTCATATCCGCTCCAGTTCAATATGCTTTCAATTTTGTTGTCCCACCATTTGTCTTTGTCAAAGGCGTTGACTCGCTCGATGTGGTGATAGGTTTCCCCGCCTATCTTTCTTATTCCTCCGATCGCTGGGATGGTTTGGCGACTGTATATGGGATTGCTACCATCGCCGTGAATGATCATCTCTTGGTGATTCCACTCAAACTTCACTGCCTTATATAGTGTTGACGCTACAGCCCCAACGGCATGAATCCACGGCCGTTCCAACAACAAGTTGTAAGATGTCGGTACATCTATTACTTGGAAATCGACATCGAACCAAGTAGGCCCCATTTGCAAGCACAAACTAATTTCCCCAATAGTGGACCTTTGGGAACCGTCGAAAGCTTTGACATTGATAGCCTCGTCCTTGATCTCATGCAGCCCCTTTCCCAATGTTCTGAGTGTTACCAACGGACAAATATTGAGGCTGCACCCTTCATCAATCAGGATCCTAGTGATAAAATAATTTTCGCATTGCACGGTGATGTGAAACACTTTGTTGTGATTCAACCCTTCTGGTGGCAGCTCATCTTCATGAAAAGTGATCTTGTGACTTTCCAATACCTGCCCTACCATGTTTGCCATTTCTCCTCTAGTGATGTTGCTTGGTACATATGCCTCACTCAGCACCTTCAACACAGGCATTCTTATGTGCATCGGAACTTTGTAGCAAAGCTAGGATAGAAATATGTGCCGGTGTTTTGTTCAGCTGATTAATGACTTAGTATTCCTTGGCTTGTATCTTTCTCCAGAGATCATCGGGCCCGGTTTCAGTGATGGTCGGCTAACCAGAGGCCTGTTTACTTGACTCAGCTAAATGCTCCGGAGTATAAACCCTGCCGGTTCTTGTCATACCCTGTGCTGCAACTGTTTCCCTGAACTTGGCTTTCCCTTTCCTTCTCGCCTCGGCTGTGTAATCCCAAGGTATGTCATTTGTGTGGAACGGTATTAGGGACAACATTGCTACTGGAATGGTCACCTTTACTCCGAACGGAGCATGTATTTTGGAGGGTAAAACCGCAACTTCAAATGGTGAGGGTGCGTTTGCTGGAGACCCAAACTCGACCTCAATTGGTGTTGGAGTCTTTGCAGGGGGTGGTGCTTCAAACTCAAGTGGTAAAGACATGTTTACCTCGGCATCCCCAGAAGGATGAGTCTGGACTATAATCGGATTAAGGGTGACTATTGGCTTTTTTGGTTCGTCACCTTCTGTGATTAAACCGATCGGTCCTTTGGGATCCTAATCATCCTCTATTTCAATCATGTGAACACCTCTACCCTTATGGTCTGGTAGAGGGTTTTTGCAGACATTCGGAGATGGCTCCTTTGCCACAATGATCTTGTTATCAATCAAAGTCTGGATCCTGTCTTTCATAGAGCGGCATTCATCATTGGTATGCCCTTTCAAGTCAGAATGGTATGCACAAGATTTATTTGGATTGACCCATTGAGAAGGGTTTTTAGGGGTTATAGCAGTGATAGGGGTGACATAACCAGCAACTTTGAGCCTTTCGTACAGCTGGTCAATTAGCTCAGCAATGGCGGTATACTTTTTTTGGGGATCTGCGGTCGAAATTTGGTCGAGGTCTAGGAAAGTTTTGACGTGTGGGAGGTGATTGATAGTGGGATGGCTGAGCATTGTGGGCTTGGTATACATGTGCG
Organism: Nicotiana tabacum; assembly: GCF_000715075.1. Lineage (NCBI taxonomy): Eukaryota > Viridiplantae > Streptophyta > Magnoliopsida > Solanales > Solanaceae > Nicotiana > Nicotiana tabacum. The sequence goes on from NC_134101.1 coordinate 207,646,375, forward strand.
GGTTGGGAATATCTAGGTGAAGTAGGTTGATATGTAGGAGGTGGGGGTGATTGGTAAGTAGGGGGTGAAGTTTGGTAAGAGGGTGAGGGTACTTGGTAATTTGGGGTAGGCTGATATGTGAGTGGAGGTATCAGATAGGCTTGGTATTTGATAGGGGATTTGGCTCTTTGTGCAACCATTATGACACTACGTCCCTTTTCTTGGACATACCACCAGACTGTAAAGCCTTATTGGTAGATTTCAGAGCTTCAAAATTTGTAACTATACCACTTTTGATGTCTTCCTCGATCCTTTCCTCTAGCTTAATGGTGTCGGAAAATTTCTTGCTCTCAATCAACATCAGCCTTTCATAGTACTGCGGGTCTTGAGCCCGGACGAAAAACTTGTTCATTTTTTCTTCTTCTAAAGCCGGTCTAACCTTAGCAGCTTCTGATCTCCAACGAGTAGCATACTCGCGGAAGGTTTCCGTGGGCTTCTTCTTTAAATTCTGGATGTAGAACACATCTGGTGCATTTTTTGTGTTGAACCTGAACCTGTCCATAAAGTCAGACGCCATACTCACCCATTTCGACCATTTCTTCGGGTCTTGGCTAATGTACCAAGATAGAGCATCTCCTCTCGGACTCCTCATGAAAAGCTTCATGCGAATCCTGTTGTCCTTCCCTACTCTGACCAGCTTGTCGCAGTATGTTCTCAAGTGGACTCTAGAATCCCATTTACCATCAAACATCTCGAACTTAGGAGGTTTGTACCCCTCGGGCAGTTCGATATCCGGTTGTATGCAAAGATCTTCGTAGTTCAACCCTTCAATCCCATTACTTCCTTCGACACCATGAATTCGACTAGTCAATTTCTTGAGTTCCACAGCCAGGTTCCTGATGAATGAGTCTTTATCATCAGACTCGGGTGTGCTTAAGATGGGTTGGGTGGAGTGTGGCATGGTCTCCATATAGATGGGGGTGTTATGGTGGGCGTGAAAATGGTCATTTGTGGAATTCGAAGGTTCAGGGATGAGCAGATGAGTATTGTTGGATGTGTGGCAAGTATTGCAGTGGTGGTGATGAGCGGGATGGTTTTATGGTTTTGGGATATTTTGTGGAGGCGTGGGGTTCTGAGCGTTTGGAAAATTAATATCTGGAGTGGTGAGGAAAAATGACAAGTTTACTAGATTCCGAACTTGATCAAGTTCCTCCTGAAATTTCAACAGTTTTTGCTCGAGTTGGGACGCACTTTCTTTGGAGACCAGAGCACCATGAGTGACCTCTACCCGTTCAGTTGAGTTTTCCTTTTTGGTGTTGTTCAAATCTTCCATCTTTCCTTTGTTCCTGCTTCTGATAGGACTATGAGGAGGAGTGGGTGGAGGGCCCTTTGATCTTGTGGAATATGATGACGATGCTAGAGTGCACAAACTAACCTTTGGGGAGGGGAATAAAAATGAAAAATGAAACAAAAGGTAACAAGTTATTGAGGATTATAAGGAAAAGATGTTGCGATATTTAAATACATAGTGCAAGTAGACGAATGCTAAATGCCTCATTTTATTGATAAAAGTAGACGAATCCCAAAATGCCACTAAATAACAAGGAATAAAATGTCACTAGTGGCCATTGGCCTTATTACATTTCTTAAAGCAAAAATAAAAGATTCCTATCTATTTGGTCCCAGAAGGGCTTTCCCCAGACTCGGCATCTTTGGCTCCATCGAACAGCTTCACCAGCTCGCAAAGTCCCAGCAGCAGGTAGGCTCTGTCCAGGTGTCCACTCTCATTTCCTTCAGCATTCTGGCAGTCCTTGATCCTCTTGAGAAACTTCCTTTCCAGCTCTACTAAACTTTGTTCCAAGTATCCCAGTCGCTTGTTGGAACTGACAGCCATGTCTTTCCACTCTTCAATCAGTTTTTGGTGGGCTTCTTGAATCTCACGGTGCTCGCTTTCATTCTCCCGAATCCCCTTGCACAGTTGGTTGTATTTGACCTGTGCTTCAGCCCTTTCATTGATGATTCTATAACCTCAAACAAACTCGGGTTGGCCCAGACCATTGTGATTATCCTCCAGCCAGCCTGAATAGTATAGGGTGCAACCAACATGGTATCTGTCCGGCTCGATGCTATCTCTTCCTAGAACGAGTTTACAGTGCCACATATGTTGAGCTTGGCACTTGTAAGGGCTATCATCGTCCTGGAAGTCAGCCCGGAAGTGACTCATCTTTTCGACCCTTGGTATAACCTGCTTCCTACCAGCCTGTCTCATAACTCAGAGAGGGACATAAGGGTAGGTTCCTCTCAAACCGATCAGTATCAGAAATGGTGCATCCCTGGATCGGGCGATGAACTCTTCAGTAGGGAACCACTCGAACATCCATTGTATTTGATCCTCAGTTAGATTTTCAAACAGCTCCACCCACCCCTTGGCATCTTCTGGCTGAGCAAACATGTTGGGCATGTAGTTCATTCGCCTTAGTTGATGGAAGGCTATATGATCGTCCCAGTCTCTACACCGAATCTCTTGCCTATATTCACCCCTTTGAAGATGCTTCATGAGCCAGAGTTGGAGTAGCAAGTTGCAGCCCTCGAAGTGTTTGGATCCTTGTTGACACTTTTCCAAGACTCGGTATATCTCTACGATGATCATGGACACTATGCTAAATGGTTGTCCACCAATTCCCTCCATCAAAGTTTTGGTGACCATGGCTAGCCTTGTGTGGATCCTTGCTTTCTTCATTGGAAACACTATCATCCCCAAGAAGCAGATCATGAAGACAAAGACCCTTCAATGAATATGCCCCAACGATGTAAGGGCAAACTCATCCGGATAAGTACGATAGGATTTGCTGTGGCTGTACCTCTCGTACAAATAATCAAAGGGAATGTAGGACTCCTTCAAACATGTCAAGTTTGGATTCTTCTTTAGGCCCATTATTTTGAGAAAACCTCTACCCTTATGATTTTCTGGCATTAACAAACCTGGAGTCTCCCATGGTATACCAGCCAATCCTCCTATTTCCTCTAGCAGGGGTGTCATCTCAATCTCTCCGAAGCGAAATACAGACCTATCACAATCCCAGAACAGAGTAGCAGCTTTTATGGTTTTGTTGTTGGGTTGGACCTCCAGGAGGGAAGGTAGGTATCCTAGGTATTTCCGGACAAGAGACTGATCACTGGAGTGAAGATCCTCCCATCAGCTTAGCAACCTTTGGCGGATGTTAGTGACCATTCCCAATCTGGGGACTTCGTGCCTTATGTTTCTGCAAGACAAAAGGGTTAGGCCCTTACCCCCACCAGACTCGACTATTAAATTTCAGTAATTGCCATAAGACATTTAGTTCTCCAAATAAATGCACAGAATGTGGTAGTGTCCGTTTGGGTTTTAGGAAAACCTAGTGGACTTTGGACAAGGCTATCTTAAAGAGTCCATTATGCGGACCACATAACTGACTCGGCTAGGTTTGACCATGATGCATGCACAATTAAATAGAGTAAGGGTTCTATGGGGGTTTTATACTGGTACCCTTGAGCGGACAACTCAAGAGGGAAAGGAATGGAACCGTCGACTACACCGTAGATCGACTAGTTTTACCGCAAATATGCCTTTGCCGGATTTAAAGGGTGATAATACCAGAAGAGCGCAACCACTCATTATAAGCATTGCTATGGTATTTGTTTGGCACGAGTGGAATATGATGTTGAAAACATGCTTATGCAATAATTAAAACAAGTTGTCACGTATCTGCACGTTATGAAGTAATTACAACAATTCTTCATAATTTAAAGCAGTAATAAAGGAAAGCAGTAAAAGAAATAAAGGAAAGAAACAAAAGAGAAGTCAGTTTTGTAATAGGAGAGGGAATTAAACACTTAAAGGCATTAAGCAAATAAAGACATATAGAGAAGCGCAAAGTCACAATAATAGCCTAAAATGGTAATATTCTAAAAGAAATTCCCAAGTAGAGTCGCCATGCTCTCGCGCCCCCTTTTTCTTGCGAAATCGGGTTTATGACATTTAGGAGGACAACTCGATCCCTTTCGGGAATCGGGTTTGAATTGAAGAGTCGTCACCTAATGATTAAGTGCATTAGGACACTAATAAAGGTTTGATTTGAACAACCAGAGATTGGGTAAGGGCATGAAATTATCCCAAGGGGAAGGTATTAGGCACCCATCAAGATCCACTAGTGTGGTTCCCGGCCAAACCATTGTTGTGACTTTAGGTACAAATAACACGTAGGCAAATAAGAACTTCAAACAAGAGGGGATTTTCACGTAATGGTTACAAAATAGGTGAAGTTAAAAGAACTAAAAGAAAAGCTGATTTTTTTTAAGAAAATAGTTTGAAATTTTAGAATAAATAACGAAACAAATAAATAAAGGAAAAGGGGTCCTAGTTTTGTAAATAATATGGATCACCCCATACAACATCCGGTAATTACTCCTCAATGAGGGGCTACACGAGATATTATTGCGTGGTCATCATATCTATATCTACCCTTTCCCACCCCGTTGAGTTATTAAAGCGCGGAATGGTCTCGTTTACTTATTGCATGCTATTACCCGCCCCAATCCTATCAGTCCCGGAGCCATTTGGGACTACTAATACTAAAGGGGAGGGATATTGGGCTTACTTGTGGTTTCAAAAGGTAAAAAATACTAAGGCGACAAACAAAACATATATGGCAAGTATGGGGAAGCATATAAACAATTGAAAAGGCTCAAACAGACCTCCTTTAAGCAGAGAAAAACAAGTAGTTAGCATGACTTACACATACTGTTTTAAGGTCTGATTAAACTTAAAGGATCGAGGCAGACTGATTTATTACATAGCCCAGATAAGAAGCCCGAATCAGGCCTGCCTGCTGGTTGTAGCATATAAAATCTGATTCAGTTTATAAACTTTCACCCTATGGCTTGCCTAAGTGTTACATGAAGACCCTATAGGCATGATATCTACTGATTCCAGAAACAATGAAGTAAACATGAATACATACTAATTTAAAAAAAATCGTTTGTTATTAAAGAAAGGCGAGTTTTAGCAAAAGAGCATGCATCATTGTTACCAGTTTTAGACTTATAAGCGAGTAAAGCAATTTAGATTCGATTAAAGCTCCTATAGGCATGCTTTCTATGTGTTGTCGATTTTGGACACTTTTATAAACATAGTAAAAAATGTAGAAATCCTATAGGCATGCCATCTAGATGCTGAATTTCATTTAAAGCCTATGAACATGATATCTAATTGCTTTGATTATTTAAGACCTATAAACATGTTTGCCTAATGAGGAATGCATATGCAAGATTCAGAAAGAACCTATAGGCAGGATATCTATATGATATGCAAAAATTCAAAAATAACTTGTGGGCATGGTATCTATATGGGAATGCAAGATTCCTATAGACATGGTATCTATACATGAGAATGCAAAAATTCTTAGAGACATGGTATCTATATGAGAATGCAAGATTCCTATAGACATGATGTTTCTATGAGAATACAGGAATTCATAAACTCCTATAGGCAGGTTATCTACCCCTTTTTGCATACAAAGTTACCCCTCCCTTTTCACTAGCCATCCCCGAGAGTTTTATTACAAAGTTGTTACAACCCAGAAAGAGTAAAGTAAAGAAAAAATACAATCAGAAAAACTACAACCAAGGAGATCCTGACTCAGACTTCCTATCTGAAGTATGAAGTAAACCAACTCCAAGAGATCTTATTTCAAAGCTTTTCTCCCATTTAGATGTGTCAGAGTTCCCTAAGACCCTCATATGGACTCCGGGCAGTGCTCACACCATAAATGCATTATAGAAGAAGACATAGTGCAGTCTGGAAGGGCCAGCCCTCAAGTGTCCAAGTTCAGAGGGAACTCAAGGTCCCAAGGCAAGGCTCACAAGAGGGGGGCATAACTTAGAGAATAAGAGAGGGTGCAAGTGCAGAATTCTAAAAAGGAGAAAGGGAAAGGGAAATAGTTTACAATAATACACATAGCGGTATAGGGAATGGGGAGGTGGTAAGGAGGCAAAGACAGGCTAGTGGGCATACCCAACAATGGGAAATGTTGGCACACCCATAAGCTTGTTAGAACACATTGTTTAGAGGTTAGGATCCTCTAAAGGGATCAAGTTCAATCCATAGACAATAACTTGCATATTGCCATGTTTTAAACTGTAACTCAAAGCACATAAAGGGAAATAGGGAGCGATGATTTGTAGTAGAAACAAGCAGTACAACATAAGCATACTAATTTAAATGTTGAACTCTACATAAAGAAGTAAGTTTACATGGATACAAAGACTGTAAATAAACACATTGTTGTGGTGTTAAAGCTTAAATTAGGACATATCAGTTTCAAAGGAAAAGTAGGTCTTGTAAACAGGCCATAATGCAAACAAGAAGAGAAAGTTATTGTGAAAAAGTATGAGTTCAAAAGGATTCTGATGTGTCCTCTTTGTGAAAAAGGGTCGTGTCTTTTATAGTGTGAAAATTATGAAGAAATAAGGTAAGAAAATAGTCAAGGAACTGATTGTCAATCAATTACACAAGACTTCCCTTAATTAAGGGATTCAGATTCAAACGTGTAAAAATAATTTAAGGAAAGAAAAATGAATAAGCACTTTGTGCACAATATGCAATTAAGGGTAAATACATAAAGGTTATTTAAGGACAGAATTTCTGAAATACGCGGTTGCACGAACAAGGCAAGAAAATCAATTAACAGCCAGTAAATCAAAGGTCAGGGATCTTGTATGAATGAACCGAGTAAAAAAGATGGGAATGTTTTTTAAACTTAAGGGAAATCAGCAAACAATAGAAAGAGAATCAATTAGACCTATTTAGAAGGAATTTGAATCAATCACGAGTTGAAAGTCTTTTTAGAGGAAGATTCATCACATATAAAGATCACACAAACACATTGAGTTGAAAGAAAATGTTGTGCCATTGCAAAAATCAATAGAAAAATCCAGTGAAGAAAGAGTTTTAGAACAGTTTAGCCAAAGGTCAGAATCATAGGCAAACACGGATGTCCAAACTTGGTTCAGAGACTCGAAGTTGGTATGAAAGAGTTAGGGGTTCTAAAATAAAAACCCTAGTTCAATTAAATCACATAATCAAACTTGGCAGAACCCCCGAATTCTAGGGTTTCCACCTTGAATCAAGTACAGAGATGAGAAGACAAGTAATCGAAACAGGCTCAGAGGTTTCATTTCTATGAAACCTCTTGCATGTTTCATTCAGCAGCAGAAACTCATGAGAAAACAATGATAGCAAGTAATACGCAGAACATAGTAGCAGAATTCAAAGAAAAATAGAGTAGAAGAAGCTAATATGAAACATAATAGAGAAGATTGATAAGAACAGTAGAAGAAGCATGCTAAGAAATTTTAGAAGAAACTTTAAATAGAGCTCAGTAAAAGGAACTTAATAAGGAAACTTAAGAACTTAGTAAGAAAATATAGTAGGAGAAACATATCAGAACACAGTAGAGAAAGCATACAGTAGAAAAGCATACGAGAGCATAGTATAGGAAAATACAGCAGAAGAAGCACGTAAGAACATGGTAGAAGAAAATACAAGAACCTAGTAGAAGAAAATACACGTAAAAGGAAAAAGAAAGTTAGAAAACACTTAAATACTTTCAAAAAACCCTAGATCGGAAAAGAAAGATTTTGAAAGTTGTTTTTTGAAAGAAAAGTCAGGAAAACGTTTAAGACCTTAAGGAAAGTATGGATATGGAACAAATCTAAGGGAATTGGAAAAAGATTGAATAGTTAGGGTTTCAGAAGAACCCTAGAAATGAGAAAGGCTTTGAAAAGTCACCGATCTGAGTCGTAGAGGTCAGGATCAGGCTCAAACAACCATGGTACGCCGGAGCAAGGGCGGAGATGGCCGTGGAACCTTGAATCGACAGAGGTCTAGATACAAACCTTCAAGGTCAGGCCTTGAATCTTCAGAGATCAGGTGTGTAAGAGCAACAAGAGGTAGGTATAAGACTCCCATAGCCCTAGAAGCCATGAATTCCGGTGGCTTTCAGGGTGAAAGCGGTAAGAGGTGGCTAGGGTTCTGAGAAGACTCGAGAGTGTTTGAGAGAGTGGAGGGTTTTAGAGGCGGCGGGTAGGTGAAAATGACTTAGGGTTAGTGGGGTTGGTGAATTAAAAAAAGAAAGGAGAGATTGTGGCCGTTGATCATTTTGATCAACGGCCTGGATTAAACGGGGAGCCGGGTGGGTTGGATTTAATTGGGTCAGGGGCGGGTAATTTTAGGAATTGGGCCGGGGTTCAATTGGGTTTAATTGGGGTAGAATTTAGGCTAAAATTGAAATAAGCAGGGCTAGTATTTAAATATCCACGTTTCCCTTATTTATTTTATAAAAAATAGTAAAATGATTTTTGAAAACATATTAATGGTACTAAATTAATTAATAATATATAAATATTAAATTAAAAATACTGGAATCAATTTTGTAATTATAAATGCAATTAAATCTTAAAATAGGCTAATATTGCAATTATATGCAATTTAGCTTTAAAATACTAAATAAATTTGTAAAAACAATGTGCAAAATTACCTTAGCTATATTTTAGTATAAATATGAGAATACAATAAATTAATCACCAAATATGATAATTTGGGGAATAATTATTGTTTTTTTACTGATAAAATAGGGCAATAAATTGATTTAAAAATCTTTTAAAACTTAGGAAAAAAAAATACTAGAACATTTGGACATGCTATTTTGAAAGTATTTTGCATATAAAAATATACAGGAAAAAATTGTGTATCAATAGTGGTTATGAGTTTTTGCGTGGTTCTTTTATCATTGGCAGTGTACAAAGATTTAGGATAAGCTTTTATTTTATATGAGATTTGTTACCTGTATAACAGATTTGATAATTGGCAGCTATTATGGACGAGAGTTATTGCTATGTGTGTTTGAGTTATGTGGTATATCATGTGATTATATTTTCGAATATGGTTATGTCTTGATACAACATATTTAGATTATATGTTGTGTATAGATGTGAGAATCGGGTTTTATAATGAATTTCATATGTTGGAGACTGGGTTCTAAGGTTCACGGACTAAGGTTGGAGTAATGATCTTCAGTTAGGTCGTGTTGTCAGGATTATATGGATTGGGGTGGCGTGTGATCACCCATGGGTATGTGCATGGAGAGTTAATGCAATGAATTGATAGCTTGGAACGACTATTGGAACGTTCGAGAACGAACATATGTTTAAGTGGGAGAGAATGTAACGACCTGACTGGTTGTTTTGAGCATTTGCATTTAGTTCGGTGGTTTAAGTTCATGGGTAGCTTCATAGGTTTGACCGAAAGTTGACTTTGATGTTATCAGGTTAGGATTGTTGTTTCGGATGTAGAATATGTTCGTTTTGTCATTTGGGGACTTGTGTGTGAAGTTTGGTTAGATTGCAAATTGGTTAAGCTTAGATTGGACGCTTGGTTCGAAGTTTATGAACTTAAGAGATTGATCTTAATCGATGATTCGTGGTTTTGATGTTATTTTTTGTGATTTGAGGCCTCGATTAGGTTCGAATTATGTTATATGATTTACTGGTATCTTTGGACGGGGTCTAGGGGGCCTCGGGTTTGTTTAAGATCGATTTAGATTTATTTTGGTCTATGTTGGATTGCTGAAGAAGTTTTTGGTTATGGTGCTTCCGCATCTGTGAAATATTGACCGCAAATGCGAGTTCGCAGATGCAGATTCATGGTTGTAGAAGCGAAACTGGACTGGAGGATGAGAAAATCGCATATGCAGAGCCCTGGGTGCATCTGCGCGTCTGCAGGAGTAGTTATTGAGAGCAGAAACGCGAGCGCAAAAGTGTAGTTGTTGTCGAGACTGTTAGGCCAAGAAGAATAGGTTGGAATTGATCCCACCTTTGAAAGATTGGTTTTGTTATGTCAATACAGCTTATCGAGTTATCAAGATAAAGTGCCTTGTGTAAGTAAGAGACCTTTTTATATATAATAATCAAAGGGAGTGGGAAAGCTGCAGTAATTCTTTGGAAAAGCCCGATTCTCTTTGTCTTCGAAATTTCATTCCCCAATCCACATATTCTTTGCTTCATATACCCCCCCCCACCAATAGAGAAGATTCATCCATTTAGTAGCACCTTAGGATGTCATAGTCTTAAAAGTGAAAGCCGAGGTTCAAACTAGGAAAGGCTTACAATGGATACCTACGCACCTAGAGATGAGGAATGGCGTAGTAATCGACGAAGCAGAAGTGACAGTGGGCTGAGGTGAGGCGACTCACAGAAGCAGGGTTGTGGCCTCATATGCGGTTCCGCAGAAGTGGTTATTTGGTCGCAGATGCGACATCTCTGGGCAGATTTTATATATTCGAGGGTTGAGTTATTTCTATCACATTTTGAGATTGGGAGCTCGGATTTGGGCGGTTCTTGAGGTATTTTCAAGATTTCGATTGGAGTAAGTATTATTTTATTTGGATTTGATTATTTGACACGATTCTATATTTGATTTTGGCATTAGATTGATGAATCTAAGGGAGACATTGGGGATTTTTATAAAAACTTTTCTAAAGTGAATATTTGAGATTTGAACATCGATTTAGAGTTAGATTTGAGTGAAACAAGTATGGTTGGATTTGTATTCGAATGAGTTATCGGAATTCTTGAGTATTCTCAGATCCGGGGTGCGGGTCCAAGTTGACTTTTTGGTTGACTTTGAGTATTTGATTAAAGATTCGACCCTCAAATCTTTAGGTTTGTTTCCTATGGCATTATTTAATATTTTAAGTTGCTTTTGGCTAGTTTCGAGTCGTTGGGAGGTCGATTGGCTCGGGATGGCAGTTCTAGAGTATTGTATTGGCTTGTTCGAGGTAAGTAACATATCTAAACTTGGATTTGAGGGTAATTATCCCAAATAACTGTGATATTTGAGAGGTTTTGGGGGTGGCACACGTTCTATGTGATGGGCGTGTATGCGTGTACCGAGGTATTCCTGACCCAGGTAGTTCTTAGGCTATTATATGCCTTGTTTTGTTATCATTCTTCTTTGATATCTTGTTTTTCTCCAATTGTATGAGTACATGATTTATTATTCATGCTAGAAATGATGTCTAGGGTATCTACTTAATTGTTTGAGACATGATAGGGCTATTTTTTCCATGTTAAGCTATTTGCCTTAGACGTAATCATAGTACTCAGTCATGATAGTTATATCTACATGTCATGTATCAGTCTCTATGCACTTTTGATATGCTGCCTCACCTGTTATTGGTGTCTTTGTACGTGACACGAGTTTGAGCTAAATTGGTGGTATATTGTGATTTTCCTTGTTGTATAATATAATTATGTTTCTGTGAGATATTGGTATATGGAAACTTGAGCAGAGTGATGACTGATGTGGGCCCATGTCATATATCTGTCTCTATACACTTTTGTTATGCTGTCCCACATGTTATTGGTGTCTTTATACGTCACACGAGTTTGAGCTGAATTTGTGGCATATTGTGATATTCCATATTGTATAATCGGATTATGTTTCTGTGAGATGTTGGAATATGGAGACTTGAGCGGATTGATGATTGATTTGGTTCATAGAGCCATGGTGATTGATAGTGAGGCAAATCTTGCGTCGAGGCCCCATATTTGGCTGAGTGTTATTGATATTAAGGTGATGCATGCGTTAGGCCCCACATTTGGCTAACTGATATTGTTTAAGGGAGACGAGTACACCAGGCCCCATGCCAGGCTATGTGATATTGATTATTAATTAGTGCTTGGGCAAGGATCCACCCCTCCAGAGTCTAGTATTACTATGAGTTCAGACATAGTGATATATATATATGAGCTTTGGTGAGGGGAATTTTTGCCAGTCACTCGTACAATGCTGAGAGTGATTGGCGTGTGATGGTGAGGGGAATTTATGCCAGGTACCGTGAGTGTGCTGAGTGTGAGTATACTTGATAGCTTCATTTTGTTATTATTGACTTGACATGTGTATCTGACATGTAGGCATTGACATGTATTTTTCTCATGCTAGATGGTAAATGATGTTATTGAGTTGACATGCAGGCATATAGATGTATTTTCCTTGTGCTAGTTGGTAAAGGAAATGTCTTACATGTTGTTAAAAGTTGGAAACCACAGTTTTCTTGATAAGTTCCAGTGTTAGTGATTTTGGTGGTAAGACTAGAGCATTAATTATTAAACTCAAAAAGTATGTCTAACTTTCCGTATTTGTTAACGAGTTGAACCTAATGCCTTTGATTTATTTACTTATGTAGTTTATTATTGGTGTTGGATACTGACCTTCTTCCTAGCTCGTTACTGCTTTCAGCCTGAGGTTAGGCTTGTTATTTATTGAGTACATGGAGTCTGTTGTACTCATACTGCACTTCTACACATTGTGTGTTGATCTTGGAGCTGATGCTGCAATGTATAGCAGGAGCTGGCATTGAAGATGTACATGTGTTCCGGACATAGCTACCATTTGTCCTTGGTATGTTTTACATTCGTATTTTGTTTATATATATATATACCAAACAAATGTATTTATTTTTGTACCCGCTTTGTAAATCTAAGTCTTAGAGGCTCATGACTTGTACTACCAATACTTGGGTTATTGTATATAAATTCAGTTATTTAACTTATTGATTTCTTATTATTTTCCTTAGAGTTGGATTGACTAATGCTTGGCTTACCTAGAGGGTTGGGCTAAGTTCCATCATGACTGGCGGAATTTTGGGACGTGGCATTGGAAGCCCTATTGCCCTATCCAACCTTGTAGATGCAACCATTATTTGGTAAATGCAAAGTCCCTGCCACCATTCCATTATCACACATGCGACCAAGTGCCTCGCAATTGCGAGCCCCCCTCCCAGGCAGCCCCTTTGCTTGAAAATGCGATAATTCGACCGCAAATGCAGCCATCAAAAATGCGAGCAGACCTTCACAAATGCGAGGTCTGTAGTACCAAAAAATTTGAAACAACCAAAACACACAAATAATTTTCCGAAACGAAACCTTGTCCCTCGGGCTCCACACCAAACATCTACACAAGTACATAAACCTCATACGAGCTTGGTCACATGCTTGAATCATCAAAATAACTTATAAAACCACGAATGGAACACCAAAACACATCATGAAAGCTATGAAACTCAAGAAATTCAATATTCACAGCCAAGCGTCCAATTCCTACCAAACCAACTCGGAATGACACCAAATTTTGCACACAAGTTCTAAGTGATAAAATAGACCTACTCCAAGTTTTGGAACGACAATCCAAACTCAATAGACACAAAGTCACATCTTGGTCAAACTTATAAAATTTTTAAACCTTCAAATTGCCAACTTCCACAAAAAAGAGTCAAATCATCCAAGGAACCTCCGAATTCAATTCCGAGAATACGCCTATGTCCAAAATTATTATACGAACCTGTTGGAACCATCAAAATACCCTTTTGGGGGTCAATTTCACAAAAGTCATACTTTGGTCAACTCTCATGGCTTAAGCTTCCAACCTTGAAACTAAATGTTCTATTTCCATCCAAAACCTTCCCGAAATCAAACCAAACTTCTCCGCTAGTCACAAAATAATTATCAAGCACATGGGAAGCATCAATTTAGAAAATGAGACTCAATTACACAAAATGACCAGCCGGGTTGTTACACATATTGTCCATTTTCGTCCTAGGCCTGCATGAATTTGAAATGCTTCACCATAATTAAAGATTTTTTTCACCTAACTATAGTTTAAGATTAATTCCTTAAATACCTTACAATCTACATACTTCACATGCTTTGTCGATATGAAATTTACCTAGAGTGTACACATTATAATTGGTAGAGATTATGAAGGAGATGAAAAAATAAAACGACAAAGAAGTTTTGGTGAGAACTCAGAATGTAGCCATATAAGGGAAAAAAGGGAGAAGTAGAAGAGTATATAAAGGTGCCTAGCCGAGATAAATGTGTTGAAGAATTCCATTTGTCTAAATTTATGTGAGAGTTTTTGACTGGTATAAATTTAAAAGAAAGAATGACTTTTAAAACTTCCGCTCTAAAATATGGTATAGATATTTTGTGGCTGTAAAATATCTCACTAAAATATAATGAGAAGTTTAAAATTAAATTATTTCTAAATATAAAAATATATTTTTAACAACCAGAAAAGGAAATAGTGCCAAACAAATTGAAAAAGTACTTTTTATGTACTTTGCCAATATAAAATTTTTATTTAAAAAACTCAAATAATTTATGTTTGACTTGATGTAAAACATGTTTTAATAGCGAAAGAAAATAGCCAGGATTATCTGTATGTAATATAGACAATGCATAATCACACATTTTAATCAAACGTAAAATCGGTACTGTAACGACCCATCCGGTCATTTTATGTATTGTTGCCCCGTTCCCCAATTTATTTTATATTCTGTATCTATTTGTGGTTTTATGACTTGTTGGAGTGATTGATTTGGTTTTGGAAATGTTGTAGAGTGAATTGGGACACTTAGTCCCAAGGTTGAAGGCTTAGGTTGGAAGAGTTGACCTGAGTTTGACCTTTGTGTAGACGACTCCGGAATGACATTTTAATAGTTTCAATAGCTTCGTATGATGATGTAGGGCTTAGGCGTATGTCCGGATATTGATTTGGAGATCCGTAGGTTGGTTTGAGGCTTTTTGGCGAAAGTTGAAGGTTTGACCGAGAGTTGACTTGTTGATACCGGGTTCGAATTTTGGTTCTAGGAGTTGGAATAGGTCAGTTGTGTCATTTGAGACTAGTGTGTAAAATTTGAGGTTATTCGGAGTTGGTTTGATATGATTCGGCATGAGTTTTAGAAGTTGAGAGTTCATTAGTTTCATTAGGCTTGAATTTGGATGCGATTCTTGGTTTTGGTGTTGTTTGATTTGATTTGAGGCTTTGAGTAAGTTCGTATTGCATTTTGGGACTAGTTGCTGCGATTGGTCGGGGCCGCAGTGCCCTCGGGTGTGTTCTTAATGGGTTTTAGACCATTTTCTTCATTGTTGGATTGGTGTTTTTGAGGTTCTGGTTTCCTTCTTCGTGATCGCGAAGAGGATGTCGCGATTGCAGAAGTCATTTTGCTGGCAGGGGAAATTTATTCATCGCATTCGCGATAATGAGCTCGTGTTCGCGAAGCTTTGATATGCAGATCATGTCGATTGCGAGTGTGGTCACGTGTTCGCGTAGAAAAGATGTTCCCCTGGAGGTGTTAGCCTTTAAGCTTATGTGATCACATAGAGTATCCCGCATTCGCGAAGTGGCAGGATTTTAAGCATTGCGGTCGTGACTGAGTCTTCGCATTCGTGAAGGCTATTTTGAGGACAGTGATTATTTATTCTTTGCGATCACGACATAGATCTCATGATCGCGATGTATAATACATGGGCATACTATATAGTACTCCCTCTGTTTCATATTAGATGATGTACTTTCCTTTTTAGTCTATTCCAAAACAAATGACACATTTCTAAATTTGGAAATAATTCAACTTTAAACTCTTTATTTTACCCATTTACCCTTAATGAGAAGCTTTTATAACCACAAAAATGTCATGTCCCCACAAACCTTTTACCTCTTAAGCTTTTAAGACCACTAGTTTCAAAAGTCTTCTTCTTTTTTCTTAAACTCCATGCCGAGTCAAACTACCTGTAAGGCCCCGGAAAATTTCGCTAAGCAACCTAGGATTTCGTGGTGCCATGTAGGCTTATTAAACTATTTTATGTGTTATTAACATGGTGGGCATCAATTGGATTTGGAAAATATTTGTACAAGTCTTATGGTAAGTGATTTGGGGTCCAAGGAAACGCCTAAGCCTAAGGAAAATTGGAAAGGTTCATAATAGGCTAAGATTTCAAATGAGTTCGCACAAGCCCCCACTTTGAACGAGCCTATCTAAGTATATATAAGGTTTTATGTTATGACCAACCTATCATATGAAAGCTCTTCGATTCTAGTTTCCAACGCTTCAAACCGTTCATTATTTGGACATTCTTACACAAAGTTATGATCAAATTACCAAAGGCTGGAAAAAGGCGATTCTGAGGTGAAATCTGCGATCGCAGATTTAACTCTGCGGACCGCAAAACCATTATGCGATCACAGAATGGTCGCAGAATAAAGAAGAACAACCCAGTTCTGGGCAATGAGTTCTACGGACCGCATACCCATTCTGCGGTGGTTCTATGATCGCATACTTGACATCGGAGGGTTAATTTTCTAATTTTTATAACCCGACCCCATTTTAATATATAGCCTTTAGGGCTTCATTTGGGGTCATTTTCTACTGATTTTAGAGAGAGGTGAGAGTATTTTAGAGAGAGAAGGAGGAACCCAACATTTAAATCATCCAAATTTTGCATCAATCTTCAAGAATCAAAGAACCCAATCACAAGTTCTTCATCTAAGAGATTGGAATTGCTAGAATTTCCCGAACGTTGTAGTAACTTAACGATAGCTTAAACGAGGTATGTATGGCTAAAACCCCCTTTTATTAGGAATTGAGCTCCGTTGGCATTTACGAAAGTGTGGTAAGAGCTGAATTGGTTAGTATATTGATTGTTATCACGCATTATTTAATTTGCAATTATCTACACATATACGTGAAGGTTGTGCCTCAATGTGAGTAATGTACCATTCTTGATAATTAGAGAAGTTTGAAGAATACAATTATGCATTGTAATGTTTAGGCTGCAAGCCAAGATCGAAACAGAGAATTATTCATGCTAGCTATGTGCTCACTTACCTGTGATTGCAACTAGAATTTATATTTTTTTATTTTTTTTGTATATGTCTATGATCACAACTTGTATGATGAATATTGAAAATGGAAAACGAGGTGATAATAGTGGCCCTGAGTGCCCCGGGATTGATATGATATATGTGAAATAAAGATTCTGACGTGATGCCTAATGAGAAAGGGACAATGCCTAGATAAGGCGACCTAGCCGATCGGGTCGAGATCGGACACCTTGCCGCACATATGGTGGTAATGTGCTGATGTTGAATTCCGGATAAGGGAAATGAAATATCGATTGAGATATATGCCTCCAATGAGGTGACCTAGCCGGTCGGGTCGTGATCGGACTCCGCTTAAAATAGCGGTGGCGTTGAGAACAGTGATGAACATATGAAAGAGATGCCCCAAACTGAGTTTTTGGAAATTATATGAAGGACTGCATGAATTGCACATTTGATTTACTCACGTGACTTACTTGTACTTGCTTGATAGTTCTTTCTAGTAAAATGGTGTTTAGTTATACATACTAGTACTATTCCATGGTACTAACGTCCCTTTTACCGGGGGCGCTACATTTTTTTTATGAATGTAGGTGGCTCCATAGTGGATAGTGCCGATCGTGTGTAGCGGAGCATCCTTCTTATAAATATCTTGGTGAGACCCCTTCTCCTTCAAGGGGCTATATTTCACATCTTCTTGTTTTGGACTTTTACTTTTGAGGTATAGCCGGAGCCTTGTTGCCGGCATTGCTGTCATGTGTTTCGTATCCTTACAGGCTCCGTAGACGTTTGTGTGGGTTATGTATGGGTATTGGATAGGTCAATGGACCATGTTGTAACCTTGTACCCTTGCTTTCTTCTACAATATAACTTGTATGGAACCTTGGAAGTCAACCACGTTTTAATGTTGTGATATGAAATGAACTAAGATGTTGAATGTACTACCTCTCCTAGTTTAAATAAAGGTAAGCATGACTTCCTTATTCTTATTGAGTTGGGTAGATAGTGGTTGATAAGGCTTGCTCAGTTGGGTTCACTCGATTGAGCACCGGTCGCGCTCCTCGGTTTTGGGGCGTGACAAACTTGGTATCAGAGCCTAAGGTTTTAAAGTGTCCTAGGATATCTCGGAGCCATGTCTTGTAGAGTCCTTCTTATCGGTGTGTTGTCGACCATATCTATATGTTGGAGGCTACATGGACATTTAGGAATGTTACCCTTCTTCAACACTCCAGATCATGCGATAAAGCTTTACTATAAGATTGTCTTCTAACTCGGGTGTCGAGATTCAAGGTAAGTTTAAACGCTCTTTCGTCTATTTCAAGTAATGTTGTCATATGGAATGACCAATGGGCAGAGGCCTGAATATTAAGGAGATGGCATATATGTGATGTTGAACGAATGGTACAAATATATGGGGTACGTACATAGTACCAGGCGCATACTTTATTCGAGAAAGCGATAAAAATGATTGTGACCTCTAAAGGAACATTGAATTGATAATTGCTATATAAGCTTGAATAGCACATGTGGGTAGTGTGAGAAGTATGTAAATGATCCTAAGGTATGAAAGAAAACTGGTTATATAAACACGTGATATATGGGAGACATGACCAGGAGATTGATGATGAGAGTGCAAGTCTCTCCTAGGAGACAAGAAGTTATGAAATGAGAGTCAAATTGAACCCATGAGGAGAAGACCCTTATGCTACGAATGTTATAAGAACCCTAAAAGTGTATGAAGTTTTGTTACACTCCTGATGGATATTGATATGGGGAATTGGAATCCCAAGCCCGTGTGGCCGAATAAGAGTATAAAACTTATGAGGTTAATACCATGGTGACTTTATTATCCCTAATAGTCGAACATATATATGAGGGATAGAGATATGAGACATATGTCCCTAAAGTTGCTAAATTCAAGACTTGTGTCAAAATCCGGGACATTCACCCTAAGTGGGGGAAGAAAGGCCATAGTAAAGCCACTTAAAGGATATGGTAATGCTATACTGCTAGTACCCCCAAGAAGGTGGAAGGTTAAGGAAGGTAAATTCTTCATACATGGCAATGTGAATGATAAGGTCAATGATCCTAGAAACTAAGAGTACGTTTGTAACGAGATCTTATACTTGTTAGAGTGTCAGGAACAAATGGAACCTAACGAAGTACAAGGTAAAATGTGGAAGGTTGCAGGATTTTATAATGGGTTAATCATAGATCTATGATTTAACCAAAGTACCAAGGTGTTAAGAAAGGTGGAAATAGTGGGAGAAATAAATGTGATGCTATAATAACCCAAGAGGGTATTTGGGCTTCATGGAGAGCCTCTAAAGAATCTTACAAGCAAAGAAGTGTTAAGTGATATGCGGATGAGCACACTTTCCCACAGATATCCTAACAAGAGTTAAGAGGTGAGAAATGATGAAATAAGTAATGGAAAAGACCACGTAACATGTGGAAGAGTGCATGGCTATTCACTGGCTAGGAATTATGAGGCAAGAAGAAATGTGACGAAAATCTATAAATTGAGATGTCCATGGTTATCGCAAAATAGTTCATATCAGAGTGGTGGACTCGCCTGGAGAACAAGTGTTAATAGAAGGTATAAAGGACTAACTGTAATGCTACCGACTTGGATGACACTGAATGGTAACTAAAGAAGCTAGAGAGAGTTCATGTCTACAAACAATTGAAAGTGAGGCTACTGGAGGTGAAATTGTGGTATGATAAACTCACTAAACCAGCCACAATGATATTACACGTTCACGTAAGGTAGACAAGTGCGGGGCACAATAAGGCTATCAATTATGCACTATGAGCAAAATAGAATGGGGATGAATGTTCCAATTAGAAAGAAAAGATGGTACCAGCATATTGTCCAGGCCAAAGGGCGATCAAAAAGGGAAAGACAACACAATCTATCGAAGGGCAAATGAAAGGTTCAAAATAGATTGAAAGAGGATGAACACTTGTTACAGACCAGACATGTTTAACATGGTAACTCTTAAACCGCAATATCAGGAAACTCTATTGGTTGCTACAATATGAGGAATGAGGTGAGTTACTCACCGAGGATAGAATCAGGTGGACTAAGTCTTTCACTTAAGAGTAAAATCAAAAGTCGTTGTTGAAGAATTGAGGAGGATCTCAAGTTTCAGAGAATGCCCTTCTCGGGCCAGTGACTCTTCCGAAATTGTATACATATAAAGGGTGATGATATGTGTTTTGGGAAGTGTTGAACAATAAAGAGAGATCTTGAGAATATTCGCACGGAAAGTAGAGTGGTTTCTTAAATTCTATAAGTCACGTCAGGGGGAAAGAGGTTGACCAGGAAAGGTCTGAGCACAATGTTACATTACATTTGATGCAATGTTGTGCATGTTGATGATGTGAAAGTGTGACCGAAGTCTAGAAGATATGATTTCTTTGAAATAAAAGGTCCTATAAGAAAACTCATCCAGTAATGTCTTTTGATGAGAATTTGGAAGAGCAAGTTGCATATATTCATAAAAGATTGTAACCATATCAAGGAAATTATTGAAGAACTCAAATCCTAGGAGGTCATATGTCAGAGAAATGGGACATAGATGGTCCACTATTGATGCAACATGACCAGGTGATCGCTTATGCTTCAAGGCAACCCAAGAATCATGAAAAGAACTATTCGACACATGACTTAGAACTTGCGGCAGTAGTTTTTGTATAAATATTTGGCGACACTATGTGTATGGGGTCCATGTTGATGTATTTATGAACCACAAGAGCCTTAAATATATTTTTTTAAACAAAAGGAGTTGAATCTGAGACAGAGACGGGTTATTCAAGGACTATGATATTGAGATTCTCTATCACCCGGAAAAGGCCAATGTTGTGGCGGATGCTCTTAGCCGGAAATCTATGGATAGTTTAGCTCACTTGGAGATATGTCAAAGGTAATTGGCCATGGAGGTTCACCAGTGGCTAGTTTGAAAGTTTGTCTTGCCAAGTCTGGTGAAGGTAGGGAAATTGTGCAAAATAGGGCTGAGTCGTCGCTTGCGGCGGAGCAGTATGCTCAACTGTATATCAAAGAAATAGTCAAGTTGCATGGCACTCCAGTCTCAATCATTCCAGATCGAGGGGCTCAATTCTTGACAAACTTTTTGAAGAAATTTCAGCAAGGTTTGGGTACTCAAGTAAATCTTAGTATAACCTTTTATCTACAAACTGATGGGAAAGCAGAGCGGACCATTCAAACGCTTGAGGATATGTTGAGTGCTTGTGTTCTTGAATTCAAAGGTAGTTGGGATAAATACTTACCCCTCATAGAGTTTGCTTATAACAACAACTTTCATGCTAGTACTCAGATGGCACTATTTTGAGCATTATATGGTAGGAGATGTAGATTTCCTATTAGGTGGTTCGAGGTTGGAGAAGATGAATTCATAGGGCCAGACCTTGTGCATTGGGCTAGGGAGAAGGTTAAGATTATTTAGGAGCGGTTGAAAACTGCTCAGAACCGTCAAAAGTCCTATTCGAATGTTTGTCGAAGAGATGTTATATGAAGAAATCCCAATTGTCATTCTTGATAGGCCCGTGTAAGTGTTATGGAGAAACCAACAGGTTGAGGAAACCACTTGGGAATCTAAGGAAGAAATGAAAAAGAAGTACCCTTCATTTGTTTGAATAGCAATGAAATAGTTCTATGAAGTTGTTTCACATAAATTTTGTATCGCTTGTTCAGCTAACTTAAGAGCATTCCTTTCCAATTATATGTTCATTATGGGACTACAGTTGGTGTTGTTTTATGTTTTGTTGCGTCATTTGATCATATATATGTTGTTGAGGTGTGTTTCTAGGGCCCTCTGACAGGTGGATAGTCCTAGTTACAAGGGAAACTCTGCCGAAATTTCTGAAAAATTTGGGAGTTAGTGAAAATTTGGGAGTTAAAAATGTGTGAGAAAGGATATAAGTTACTAAGTAATTGCGGATTGACTCCAATTATCATTAGAGGACAAATGATCCTAAGGGGGGGAAAATGTAAGGCCCCGGAAAATTTCGCTAAGCAACCTATGATTTTGTGGTGCCATGTAGGCTTATTAAACTATTTTATGTGTTATTAACATGGTGGGAATTAATTGGATTTGGTAAATATGTGTACAAGTCTTATGGTAAGTAATTTGGGGTCCAAGGAAAGGCCTAAGTCTAAGGAAAATTGGAAAGGTTCATAATAGGCTAAGATTTCTAATGAGTTCGCACAAACCCCCACTTTGAACGAGCCTATCTAAGATATATAAGGTTTTATGTTATTAACAACCTATCATATGAAATCTCTTCGAGTCTAGTTTCCAACGCTTCAAACCATTTGTTATTTGGACATTCCTACACAAAGTTATGATCAAATTACCAAAGGCTGGAAAAATGCGATTTTGTAGTGAAATATGCGATCACAGATTTAACTCTGCGGACCGCAAAACCATTCTGCGATCGCAGAATGGTCGTAGAATGAAGAAGAACAACCCAGTTCTGGGCAATGAGTTCTGCGACGAATCTGCGGCCCGCTTACCCATTCTGTAGTGGATCCTGCGATCGCATACTTGACATCAGAGGTTTAATTTTCTAATTTTTATGACCCGACCCCATTTTAATATATAACCTTTAGGGCTTCATTTGGGGTCATTTTCTACTGATTTTAGAGAGAGGTGAGAGCATTTTAGAGAGAGAAGGAGGAACCCAACATTTAAATCATCCAAATCTTGCATCAATCTTCAAGAATCAAAGAACCCAATCACAAGTTCTTCATCTAAGAGATTGGAATTGCTAGAATTTCTGGAATGTTGCAGTAACTTAAAGAAAGTTTAAACGAGGCATGTATGGCTAAAAACCCCTTTTATTAGGAATTGAGCTTCGTTGGCATTTACGAAAGTATGGTAAGAGCTGAATTGGTTAGTATATTGATTGTTATCACACATTAATTGATTTGCAATTATCTACACATATACGTGAAGGTTGTGCCTCAATGTGAGTAATGTACCATTCTTGATAATTAGAGAAGTATGAAGAATACAATTATGCATTGTAATGCTTAGGCTGCAAGCCAAGATCGAAACGGAGAATTATTCATGCTAGCTATATGCTCACTTACCTGTGATTGCAACTTGATTTTTTTTTTGTATATGTCTATGATCACAACTTGTACGATGAATATTGAAAATGGAAAATGAGGTGATAATGGTGGCCCTGAGTGCCCCGGTATTTATATGATATATGTGAAATAAAGATTATGACGTGATGACTATTGAGAAAGGGATAATGCCTAGATAAGGCGACCTAGCCGATTGGGTCGAGATCGGACCCCGTGCCGCACACATGGTGGTAATGTGCTAATATTGAATTCCATATAAGGGAAGTGAAATATTGATTGAGATATATGGCTCCAATGAGGTGGCCTAGCCGGTCGGGTCGTGATCGGATTCCGCTTAAGATAGCGGTGGCATTGAGAACAGTGATGAACATATGAAAGAGATGCCCCAAACAGAGTTTTTGGAAATTATATGAAGGATTGGATAAATTGCACATTTGATTTACTCACGTGACTTACTTGTACTTGCTTGATAGTTCTTTCCAGGAAAATGGTGTTTAGTTATACATACTAGTACTATTCCATGGTACTAACGTCCCTTTTGCCGGGGGCGCTACATTTTTTTTATGAATGTAGGTGGCTCCATAGTGGATAGTGCCGATCGTCTGTAGCGGAGCATCCTTCTTCTAAAGATCTTGGTGAGACCCCTTCTCCTTCGAGGGTCTATATTTCACATCTTCTAGTTTTGGGACTTTTAATTTTGAGGTATAGCCGGGGCCTTGTTGCCGGCATTGCTGTCATGTCTTTTGTATCCTTACAAGCTCCGTAGACGTTTGTGTGGGTTATGTATGGGTATTGGATAGGTCAATGGACCATGTTGTAACCTTTTACCCTTGTTTTCTCCTACAATATAACTTGTATGCAACCTTGGAAGTCAACCACGTTTTAATGTTGTGATATGAAATGATCTAAGATATTGAATGTACTACCTCTCCTAGTTTAAATAAAGGTAAGCATGACTTCCTTATTCTTATTAAGTTGGGTAGATAGTGGTTGATAAGGTTTGCTCAGTTGGGTTCACTCGATTGAGCGCCGGTCGTGCTCTTCGGTTTTGGGGCCTGACAAACTTGGTGTCAGAGCCTAAGTTTTTAAAGTGTCCTAGGATATCTCGGAGCCGTGTCTTGTAGAGTCCTTCTTATCGGTGTGTTGTCGACCACATCTATAAGTTGGAGGCTACATGTACATTTAGGAATGTTACCCTTCTTCAACACTCCAGATCGTGCGATAAAGCTTTACTATAAGATTGTCTTCTAACTCGTGCGTTGAGATTCAAGGTAAGTTTAAACTCTCTTTCGTCTATTTCAAGTAATGTTGTCATACGGAATGACCAATGGGTAGAGGCCTGAATGTTAAGGAGATGGCATATGTGTCATGTTGAGCGAATGGTACAAATATATGAGGTACGTACATAGTACCAGGAGCATACTTTATTCGAGAAAGTGTTAAAAATGATTGTGACCTCCAAAGGAACATTGAATTGATAATTTCTATATAAGCTTGAATAGCACATGTGGGTAGTGTGAGAAGTATGTAAATGATCCTAAGGTGTGAAAGAAAACTGGTTATATAAACACATGATATATGGGAGACAAGACCAGGAGATTGATGATGAGAGTGCAAGTCTCTCCTAGGAGACAAGAAGTTATGAAATGAGTGTCGAACTGAACCCATGATGAGAAGACCCTTATGCTACGAATGTTATAAGAACCCCATAAGTGTATGAAGTTTTGTTACACTCCTGAAGGATATTGATATAGGGAATTGGAATCCCAAGCCCGTGTGGCCGAATAAGAGTAGAAAACTTATGAGGTTAATACCATGGTGACTTAAATTTCCCTAATAGTCGAACATATATACGAGGGATAAAGATATGAGACATATGTCCCTAAAGTTGCTAAATTCAAGACTTGTGTCAAAATCCGGGACATTCGCCCTAAGTGGGGGAGGAAAGGCCATAGTAAGACCACTTAAATACAATGAAACAAGAGTAAGATCATGTAGATATGATGTTTGAATATTTTGTTGAAGACATGCATAGTCTAGAAAAGTGATAATGGTTGACATGATTGTCTTAAAGGATATGCTAATGCTAGACCGCTTGTACCCCCAAGAAGGTGGAAGGTTAAGGAAGGTAAATTCTTCATAAAGGGCAATGTGAATGATAAGGTCAACGATACTAGAAACTAAGAGTATGTTTGTAACGAGATCTTATACTTGTTAGAGGCTCAAGAACAATGGAACCTAACGAAGTACTATAGGTAAAATGTGGAAGGTTGCGGGATTTTAGAATGGGTTAATCATAGATCTGTGATTTAACCAAAGTACCAAGGCGTTAAGAAAGGTGGAACTAGTGGGAGAAATAAATGTGATGCTATAATAACCCAAGAGGGTATTTGGGCCTGATGGAGAGCCTCTAAAGAATCTTACAAGCAAAAAAGTGCTAAGTGATATGCGGATGAGCACACTTTCCCCCCACGGATATCCTAACAAGAGTTAAGAGGTGAGCAGGGATGAAATAACTAAGGGAAAAGACCACGTAACATGTGGAAGAGTGCATGGCTATTCACTGGCTAGGAATTATGAGGCGAGAAGAAATGTGAAGAAAATCTATAAATTGAGATGTCCATGGTTATCGCAAAATAGTTCATATCAGAGTGGTGGACTCGCCTGGAGCACAAGTGTTAATAGAGGGTATAAAGGACTAACCGTAATGCTACCGACTTGGGTGACACTAAATGGTAACTAAAGAAGCTAGAGACAGTTCATGTCTACATACAATTGAAAGTGAGGCTACTGGAGGTGAAATTGTGGTATGATAAACTCACTAATCAGCCACAATGATATTACAAGTTCACGGGAGGTAGACAAGTGAGGGGCACAATAAGGCTATCAATTATGCACTATGAGCAAAATAGAATGGGGATGAATGTTCCAATTAGAAAGAAAAGATGGTACCAACATATTGTCCAGGCCAAAGGGCAATCAAAAAGGGATAGACAACATAATCTATCAAAGGGCAAATGAAAGGTTCAAAATAGATTGAAAGAGGATGAACACTTGTTACAGACCAGACATGTTTAACATGGTAACTCTTAAACCGCAATATCAGGAAACTCTATTGGTTGCTACAATACGGGGAATGAGGTGAGTTACTCACCGAGGATAGAATCAGGTGGACTAAGTCTTACACGTAAGTGTAAAATCAAAAGTCGTTGTTGAAGAATTGAGGAGGATCTCAAGTTTTAGAGTATGCCCTTCTCGGGCCAGTGACTCTTCCGAAATTATATACATATAAATGGTGATGATATGTGTTTTGGAAAGTGTTGAACAATAAAGAAAGATCGTGAGAATATTCACAAGGGAAGTAGAGTGGTTTCTTAAATTCTATAAGTCACGTAAGGGGGAAAGAGGTTGGCCAGGAAAGGTCTGAGCACAATGTTACATTACATTTGATGCAATGTCGTGCATGTTGATGATGTGAAAGTGTGTCCGAAGTCTAGAAGATATGATTTCTTTGAAATAAAAGGTCCTATAAGAAAACTCATCCAGTAATGTCTTTTGTTGAGAATTTGGAAGAGCAAGTTGCATATATTCATAAAAGATTGTAGCCATATCAAGGAAATTATTGAAGAACTCAAATCCTAGGAGGTCATATGTTAGAGAAATGGGACATAGATGGTCCACTATTGATGCAACATGACAGGTGATCGCTTATGTTTCAAGGCAACCCAAGAATCATGAAAAGAACTATTCGACACATGACTTAGAACTTGCGACGGTAGTTTTTGTATTAAGATTTGGTGACACTATGTATATGGGGTCCATGTTGATGTATTTATGAACCACAAGAGCCTTCAATATATTTTTTTAAACAAAAGGAGTTGAGTCTGAGACAGATAGGATGGCTCGGGTTACTCAAGGACTATGATATTGAGATTCTCTATCACCCGGAAAAGGCCAATGTTGTGGCGGATGCTCTTAGCCGGAAATCTATGGATAGTTTAGCTCACTTGGAGATATGTCAAAGGTAATTGGCCATAGAGGTTCACCAATGGCTAGTTTGAAAGTTTGTCTTGCCAAGTCTGGTGAAGGTAGGGAAATTGTGCAAAATAGGGCTGAGTCGTCGCTTGCGGCGGAGCAGTATGCTCAACTGTATATAAAAGAAATAGTCAAGTTGCATGGCACTCCAGTGTCAATCATTTCAGATCGAGGTGCTCAATTCGCGACAAACTTTTGGAAGAAATTTCAGCAAGGTTTGGGTAATCAAGTAAATCTTAGTATAGCCTTTTATCTACAAATTGATGGGCAGGCAGAGCGGACCATTTAGACGCTTGAGGATATGTTGAGTGCTTATGTTCTTGAACTCAAAGGTAGCTGGGATGAATATTTACCCCTCATAGAGTTTGCTTATAACAACAGCTTTCATGCTAGTACTCAGATGGCACTATTTTGAGCATTATATGGTAGGAGATGTAGATCTCCTATTAGGTGGTTCGAGGTTGGAAAAGCTGAATTGATAGGGCCAGACCTTGTGCATTGGGCTAGGGAGAAGGTTAAGATTATTAAGGAGCGGTTGAAAACTGCTCAGAACCGTCAAAAGTCCTATTCGAATGTTTGTCGAAGAGATGTTATATGAAGAAATCCCAATTGTCGTTCTTGATAGGCCCGTGAAAGTGTTATGGAGAAACCAACAGGTTGAGGAAACCACTTGTGAAGCTAAGGAAGAAATGAAAAAGAAGTACCCCTCATTTGTTTGAATAGCAATGAAATAGTTCTATGAAGTTGTTTCACATAAATTTTGTATCGCTTGTTCAGCTAATGTAAGAGCATTCCTTTCCAATTATATGTTAATTATGGGACCACAGTTGGTGTTGTTTTATGTTTTGTTGCGTCATTTGATCATATATATGTTGTTGAGGTGTGTTTCTGGGGCCCTCTGACAAGTGGATAGTACTGGTTACAAGGGAAACTCTGCCGAAATTTCTGAAAAATTTGTGAGTTAGTAAAATTTGGGAGCTAAAGATGTATGAGAAAGGAGATAAGTTACTAAGCAATTGCGGATTGACTCCAATTATCATTCGAGGACGAATGATCTTAAGGGGGGGAGAATGTAAGGACCCGGAAAATTTTGCTAAGCAACCTAGGATTTCGTGGTGCCATGTAGGCTTATTAAACAATTTTATGTGTTATTAATATGGTGGGAATCAATTGGATTTGGTAAATATGTGTACAAGTCTTATTGTAAGTATTTTGGGGTCCAAGGAAAGGCCGAAGTCTAAGGAAAATTGGAAAGGTTCATAATAGGCTAAGATTTCAAATGAGTTCGCATAGGCCCCCACTTTGAACGAGCCTATCTAAGCATATATAAAGTTTTATGTTATGAACAACCTGTCATATGAAATCTCTTCGAGTTTAGTTTCCAACGCATCAAACCGTTCGTCATTTGGACATTCCTACACAAAGTTATGATCAAATTACCAAAGGCTGGAAAAATGCGATTCTGCGGTGAAATCTGCGATCAGAGATTTAACTCTGCGGACCGAAAAACCATTTTGCGATCGCAGAATGGTCGCAGAATGAAGCAGAACAGCCCAGTTCTGGGCAACGAGTTCTGCGACGAATCTGCGGCCTGCATACCCATTCTGCGGTGGATTCTGCGATCGCATACTTGACATCGGAGGGTTAATTTTCTAATTTTTATAACCCGACCCCATTTTAATATATAGCCTTTAGGGCTTCATTTGTGGTCATTTTCTACTGATTTAGAGAGAGGTGAGAGCATTTTAGAGAGAGAAGGAGGAACCTAACATTTAAATCATCCAAATCTTGCATCAATCTTCAAAAATCAAAGAACCCAATCACAAGTTCTTCATCTAAAAGATTGGAATTGCTAGAATTTCTGGAACGTTGTAGTAACTTAAAGTAAGTTTAAACGAGGTATGTATGGCTAAAAACCCCTTTTATTAGGAATTGAGCTCCTTTGGCATTTACGAAAGTGTGGTAAGAGCTGAATTGGTTAGTATATTGATTGTTATCACGCATTAATTGATTTGCAATTATCTACATATATACGTGAAGGTTGTTCCTCAATGTGAGTAATGTACCATTCTTGATAATTAGAGAAGTATGAAGAATACAATTATGCATTGTAATGCTTAGGCTGCAAGCCAAGATCGAAACGGAGAATTATTCATGCTAGCTATCTGCTCACTTACCTGTGATTGCAACTTGAATATTTTTTTTTTGTATATGTCTATGATCACAACTTGTACGATGAATATTGAAAATGGAAAACGAGGTGATAATGGTGGCCCTTAGTGCCCCGGGATTGATATAATATATGTAAAATAAAGATTCTGACGTGATGACTAATGAGAAAGGGATATTGCCTAGATAAGGCGACCTAGCCGATCGGGTCGAGATCGGACACCATACAGCACACATGGTGGTAATGTGCTGATATTGAATTCCAGATAAGGGAAATGAATTATTGATTGAGATATATGCCTCCAATGAGGTGACCTAGCCGGTCGGGTCGTGATCGGACTCCACTTAAGATAGCGGTGTCATTGAGAACAATGATGAACATATGAAAAAGATGCCCCAAACTGAGTTTTTGGAAATTATATGAAGGATTGCATGAATTGCACATTTGATTTACTCACGTGAGTTACTTGTACTTTCTTGATAGTTCTTTCTAGTAAAATGGTGTTTAGTTATACATACTAGTACTATTCCATGGTACTAATGTCCCTTTTGCTGGGGGCGCTACATTTTTTTTATGAATGTAGGTGGCTCCATAGTGGATAGTGTTGATCGTGTGTAGTGGAGCATCCTTCTTCTAAAGATCTTGGTGAGACCCCTTTCTCCTTCAAGGGGTTACATTGTACATCTTCTTATTTTGGACTTTCACTTTTGAGGTATAGTCGGGGCCTTGTTGCCGGCATTGTTATCACGTCTTTTGTATTCTTAGAGGCTCCGTAGACGTTTGTGTGGGTTATGTATGGGTATTGGATAGGTAAATGGACCATGTTGTAACCTTGTACCCTTGCTTTCTCCTACAATATAACTTGTATGGAACCTTGGAAGTCAACCATGTTTTAATGTTGTGATATGAAATGAACTAAGATGTTGAATGTAGTACCTCTCCTAGTTTAAATAAAGGTAAGCATGACTTCCTTATTCTTATTGAGTTGGGTAGATAGTGGTTGATAAGGCTTGCTCAGTTGGGTTCACTCGATTGAGCACCAGTCGCGCTACTCGGTTTTTGGGGCGTGACACTACTGCATCTAATATGAAACCGAGGGAGTACTTTATTTCGAGTAATTGGTTCATTTTAACATATTTTGAGTTCTAGAGCTCGATTTTTGGCAATTTGTTTAGGGGATTTTCACGATTTGGATTGGGGTAAGTGTTTTTGACTTGTATTTGTCTATTATTCTTGATTCCATCTTTGTTTTTATCATTTAATTGATGATTTGAATTTGGAGAAATGTAAGGCCTCATGAAATTTTGCCAAAAAACTGAGGTCTTATGGTGCTGAGGTAGTCTCATCTGCTTGGGACGCGGTGCAAAATTTATTGGGTTGTGCAATGCATTGTGGAATTGGTGGAAGAAATTTGCAAAACAAGGCATTTCTGTGATCCTTTATGCGACCGCATATCAGTTTCGCGGGCCGTAGAATCGTCGCATAGTTGAAGATGAGAAACTCAATTTTGAAGGTCATTTTGCTATCCATTATGCGACTGCATAACTATTTTGTGGGCCGCATTTCTATCGCAGAATCAGCATGAGGAATTCATGAGGGAGGATTCGATGTCCATTATGAGACCACATAATTGCTCTCGGATCATAGATCGGTCGCAAACTTGAACATGCCATCCATGACCCAAACCAATGGGCCACGATGGGTGCCTGAGTCCTACCTGTCAAACACACCTAAGCATGTGTCTAAGATATGAACCTGAATAACATCTGCTGCATTACGAAATTAACATATGTGAAGGAAACCTGCCATCAAGGCATATGTACATATACATGCAGAATACAGTGGGCGAGCCAGCAAGGATGATATAGACAACTATACACCCAAAACTAAAAGCTGACAAGGCCACATACAACCCAACTAGACATACTGTCCATAGACCTCTAACAGAAACGGGACTGAGCCACGTCATACCCATATATATATATATATATATATATATATATATATATACACACACACACACAAATGTATCGTACCAAAATCAAAAGCACCTCCGGATCAAATGGAGCACGCCAACTCTCGCTGATCAGGGATCCTAAGAAGGGGGACCGTCATCTTTCCAACCTGCACCTGCGGGCATGAAACATAGGCCTCGTGAAATAGGGCGTCAGTACGAGAAATGTACTGAGTATGTAAGTCATGAAAATTAGTACGTAAAAGACATAGATGGAACATGGAATGCAGAAACATATCTTTAAATATGAATAACGTTATAAATTTTGAAACATTTATAATGTCATGCACGTGCGTATAAATGTCCTGCCATGCATAGATATGGGTGTGCATAATATCATCAAGCCACTGAGGGCATCCCATCATATAGTCTCGACCACTATAGGCAACATCATCAACATATACCAGTTGATCAGGTGGTGGTGCATATATGACGTCGTAACATTTTTTCCATATCCCATATACATATATTTACATATATATGTGTATATAACGCCATCTGGTCATGGGTCAATGCACATGAGTGAAATGCATGAAAAATACGTAATAATCTCAATATTCCTTCAAGATAAATTTTTCTAATTGCGTATTATTCTAAGAACCATGAAAAGAAAATAATAATAATTTTCATGGGGAATCAAGAATATAGACACCCCTAATAATTCTATGAATAGAGTAATTTATGGAAATTGTGTATTTGCTCTATTCTTCAATATAATTTGGACCATGCCAAAAGAAAGAAGGGAGGGCCTTAACATACTTGGAGTAGGAACAACTCCGTATAATTATCCCGTTGGAAACCTTCGTAGATTGAATTTAGAACCCAAAAATCAGATTTAAGCTTCTGCGTTTTTGAACTTGAGGAACGAAATTGGTTTTGGATTTGAAATTTTTGGATGAATGGATTCTGTTCCTTAACGTTTTTGAGCTAAAGAATGGATTTAATACTAAAACTTGTTCCAACATTTTTTTTGTTTGAAATATTAAGAGGAAAATGTTTCTGATTCTTAAAGTTTAAAAAAAAACCTTTTTGAATTCCTTTTGGTTTTGAAATTAAATGTTTCTGCTTCACGTCCTTGGCAGATTGTGGCTTTGTAACTTTACAAAGTATTCCTTCTAAATGTCATCGGATAAGTCTTACCAAGACTTTAAGTTTAAGACTCTTTAAACTTAAGACACATATACATATATTAATGAGTCATTCTTCCCAATTTGTGGCCTTGTGGCACTTTTCCTTTTGTAATTGATTAAATTTTTTCCGCTTATTAGTTAACTGGGTAATGTTCTGTTACCCGATAATTAATCAATTATCCGCATAATTTAAAAATTACCACAAATTACTTAAAATTTTATTTATTTTTAAAATACTTCATATATACTTTATATATTTTACTACCATGGTCATATGGTACCTTGAATGGTACTAGTTCATAATTATCGGGTATTATCGCTCGACCCGTATTTTATTTAAAATTGGCCACTTTCAATAAAACTCGTTTTTTTAATCCATGTACCCATTTATCCTTCATAACACTTATTTATCGCTTTTTATAAATAGCATAAGTATGTTAACGTCAAGATGATCTTATCCCCGAGTCTACATCAATTAACCGAAGATGAAACTTTTAATGTACGAAAATGCGAGATGTAACATCCTTCCCCCCTTAGAAACATTCGTCCTCGAATGTTCAACTCCCCGTGATCTATGTAACTTATGGCAGGGTCGCCTTTGTAATAACACCACTACCAACTCTTCCCATAAAAGCTTAACAATCCAACGACACACATGACCATAATTATGAATAATGACAATGGTCTCACATGACCAATGATAATAACCGACACAAGAATTTTGTACACTTACCTTATGATTATGACGTCTCAGTCGGACCCTTTTCTGGAGGAGCAAATAAGTAGGGATATCTAGACTTCATGTTTTCCTCGGCCTCCCAAGTCATTTCTTCCACATTGTTGTTTCTCCATAGTACTTTCACGGAGGATTCTCCTTATTCCGTAGCTTGCGAATTTGTTAGTCTAGGATGGCAACCGAAATTTCCTTGTATGATAAGTCTTCTGTAATCTGTACATCATCCATGGGCACCACTCGGGTAGGATCACCAATGCACTTCCATAACATAGATACGTGAAAACCGGATGAACAGACTCCAATCCTGAGGGTAATTCTAACTCATAAGCTACTCGGCCCACTCTCTGAATTATCTTATAAGACCCAATATACCGTGGGCTTAGTTTGACTTTCTTGCCAAACTTCATCACACCCTTTATAGGTGATACCATTAAGAATACTCGGTCATTAACCCTGAATTCTAAATCTCGACGCCGCACGTCAGAATATGAATTTTAACGACTTTGAGCTGTCAATAGTCGATCACAAATCAACTTTACTTTTTTAATGGGTTGTTGAACCAGGTTTGGCCCATGTAATCGAGATTCTCCAACGTCGAACCACCCTATAGGTGATCTATATTTCGGTCCGTAAAGAGCTTCATATGGAGCCATCCAAATACTGGAATGGTAACTATTATTATATGCGAACTCAATAAGCGGTAGATGATCATCCCAGCTACCTTTGAAGTCTATTACACAAGCTCGTAACATATCCTCCAGTGTTTGAATAGTACGCTCAGTCTGTCCGTCTGTGTACGGATGAAATGTTGTACTAAAACTTACTAGAGTCCCCAGTCCCTTTTGGAAGGACCTCCAAAAGTTAGCTGTAAATTGAGCTCCTCTATCCGAGATAATAGATACAAGGACACCATGCAATTGTAGTATCTCCTTAATACCTCTGAGGAATATGAAGTTCTAACGGGCAAAAAATAGGTTGACTTTGTAAGCCTATCAACAATCACCCATATCGAATCGAACTTACGTTGGATACGAGGTAAGCCTACGATGAAATCCATATAAATTACTTCCCATTTCAAAGTCGAAATCTCCAAAGCCTGCAATAATCCGTCAGGTTTTTGATGCTCAATCCTAACTTGCTGACAGTTAGGACACTGGGCAACAAATTCTGCTATATCCTTTTTCATTCCGTCCCACCAATACACCTCCCTGATATCATGATACATCTTTGTTGCTCTTGTATGGATAGAATAACGAGAATAGTGAGTTTCTCACATAACCTACTGACGCAGCCCTGCAACATTAGGCACACATAATCATCCCCGATATCTGAGGACCCCATCTTCTGTAATTTCAAATGGCGCCTTCTCCTTCTGAAGGGTGGTATCCCTATAATGAACTAACACATGACCTCGTACTGTCGTTCTTTTACTTCAGTTACTAAAGAGGATGTTGCCGTATTCTGAAGAGTAATTCCAACGTCACCTGAGTCTAGTAACCGAACTCCAAGACTAGCTAGCTGATGGACCTTATGGGCTATTCCCCTCTTTTCTGGCTACAAATACAACAGGCTACCCATAGATCTACGGCTGAGGGCGTTGGCTACTACGTTCGTCTTCCCCAGATGGTATAAAATATCAACGTCATAGTCTTTAAGTAGCCCCAACCATCTCCTTTGACATAGATTCAAAACATTTTTCTTGAAGATATACTGGAGGCTCTTATGATCCATATAAATATCAACATGAATGCCATACAAGTAGTGCCTCCAAATCATTAGTGCATGAATCACCGTAGCTAACTCTAAAATTGTGGGTCGGGTAGTTCTTCTCGTGCTATCTTAGTTGTCTAGAAGCAAAAGACACAACCTTGCCATGCTGCATCGGCACACAACCCAATCCAATGCCTAAAGCGTCGCAATAGATAACATAACCAGTGGTCCCTTCTAGGAGCGTTAGAACCGATACTGAAGTTAATTAGTCCTTTAATGTCTGGAAACTCCGTTCACAAGCATCAATCCATTGAAACATCACTCCCTTCTGAGTCAACTTATTTAAAGGTGCTAAAAGGGAAGAAAATCCTTCCACAAACCTCCTGTAATAACCTGCCAAACCAAGAAATCTACGAACCTCCGTCGGTGTTGTGGGCCTAGGCCAAGTCTTTACTACCTCAATCTTTTGTGTATCCACCGGGATGCCCTCACCCGAAATGATATGCCCTAGGAAAGTTATAGAGTTCAATGAGAATTCACATTTAGAAAATTTTGCATATAATTTCCTTTATTGTAGAACTCTGAGCACAGTACTCAGATGACCAACATGCTCATCCTCTGAACAAGAATATACCAATATATCATCAATAAATACAATTGCGAATAAATCTAAAAAAGGCTTGAACACACGGTTCATCAAATCCATGAATACTGATGGGGAATTGGTCAGACCGAACGACATAACCCGAAACTCAAAGTGCCCATATCTAGTCTTGAATGTTGTCTTCAGAATATCTTCATCCTTAACCCTTACTTGGTGTTACCCGGACCTCAAGTCTATCTTTGAAAAACACTTGACACCTTGCAACTAATCAAATAAGTCGTCAATCATCGGGAGCGGGTACTTATTCTTGATCGTCACCTTATTCAACTGTCAATAATCAATACACATTCGTAAGGAACCGTCTTTCTTTCTCACAAACAAAACAGGTGCTCCCCACGGTGACGTATTAGGTCTGATAAAACCTTTTTCAAGCAAGTCCTTTAGCTGTTCTTTCAACTCTTTCAGCTTTGAAGGGGTCATTCTATAGGGAGGAATAGATATTGGGTAAGTATCTGGTAGTAGGTTAATAGAAAACTCAATTTCTCGCTCTGGCGAGAGACCGGAAGCTCATTGGGGAAAACATCGGGAAACTCATTCACCATAGGAATGGACTGAATGGTTGGTGACTCCACTTTAAAATCCTGAACCCGAACTAAGTGATAAATACAGAGCTTTCTGATCATCTTCCTTGCCTTGAGATAGGAAATAAATCTACCTCTCGGTGATGCCGTTTTACCTTTCCACTCCAAAACAGGCTCCCCTAGAAATTGAAATCGAACTATCTTTGATCTACAATCAACGTTGGCATGAAAAGAAGCCAACCAATCCATACCCATTATAACATCAAATTCTACCATATCTAACTCAATTAAGTCTGCTATGGTAGGTCGATCATAAACTATTATTATACAACCCCTATATACCTGCACAGCTATCACCGAGTCCCCAATAGGTGTAGACACCTCAAAAGGTTTAACCATTTGAGGTTTTATTCCAAACTTACCAGCAACTAATGGAGTAACGTATGATAAGGAGGAACCTGGGTCAATCAGTGCATATACATCATATGAAGAGACTGATAATATACCTGTAACAACATCAGGCGATGACTCCTGGTCCTGTCGTCCTGCCAACGCATAAATGTAGTTTTGAGGGGTGCTCGAGCTAGATGCTCCGCCTATGCCTCTACCACGACTCATTAGTGCTTGGGGACCTTGCCTAGGGGGCGTACTGATGATGACGAACCAGCTACAGATCTCGCTAGCTGAGCTATGATTGCATCACCTCTCATCGGACAATCACTCATAACGTGGCCTGGATAACCACAAGTATTAGAAAAACCTAATCCCATACGACACTGCCCGGTATGCTGCTTACTACATTGAGCACATTGTGGCAAGGGCAGCCTCATCTTATTTGACTCACCCCTATACTGAGAACCTAAGGCCCTGAAATTTTGACCAGACCCTGAATATGTGGAACGATTGAATCTCTTATCGCCAAACTGAGGGGGTGCACTAGCCGATGGCTGGGATGGATACCTTGGGTACTGTTGCCTCCAACCACCTCGAAACTAACCAGAAGGACCCGAAGACCTCGCTCTCTTATTCGAGGCTCTATAATGCTCACGAACGGCCCTCTATTTTTGTTTACGCTCCTCTACACCCTGAGTGTATGCCTGAATGCGAGAAATATCCATGTCTGGCTGAAGTGAGACCGAGATACAATCGTTAAGCAAGTGAGGCTCTAATCCCATCATGAACCGGTGAACCCGATCCTCCATTTTAGATACAATAGTGGGAGCATACCTAGCCAATGAATCAAACTGAAGATTGTACTCCCAAACACTCATGTTTCCCTGCCGAAGGGTCAAGAACCTATCAACTCTGGTTTGCCTAAGCATTGGTGGCTGATAATGATGAAGAAAAGCTTCTGTAAACTCCTACCATACCGCTAGAGGGGCATCCTCACCTCTTGACAATTCCCAAGACTCGTACGATTTAACTGCAACATCTCAGAGTCTATAGGAAGCTAGCTCAACTGACTCAGACGCAGTGGTCTTCATTACTCGTAACGTCTTCTGCACTCTATCAATAAATACCTGAGGGTCCTCATTTGGATCTGCTCTAGTAAATACTGGAGGGTCTAAATTAATAAAGTCACGAACCTTTACACTCACAGACCTATCTGCGTGACCAATACCTACTTCCTGACGCCACCCTATGAGGATACTAATCAGGCCAATAACTGAATAACATCTCTCATCTCCTATCCCGGCACATCCGATTGAGGTGCTGAATGTACAGGGGCGGGCGCTAGAGCTAGTGCCCCTCAAAGCTCTTCTGGAAAACGTGGGGTATGTGAAGTTTGAGATAGAACCTCACCATAAGACTCTCCCCGAGCCCTGGTAACTCGTGGCACTTGACTAGTAGTCTCACCGGCCACGGACTTTCCCTTTTGGGCGGCCGTACTCTTTGGAGGCATCACGGAAAATATAGCATATTGTTAGGAATATGAATTCTCGTATCGCACGATCTGAGATAAAAAGAGAGGATAACATCCTATATGTCATGTAGCCTCATGTTTATGAGTGTGGTGCATGACACACCCATAAACAAGACTCTACTAGACACGGTCTATTGACAACCCTAGGATAGAACTGCTCTGATACCACTTTTGTAACGACCCAAACTGATGAGCCGCATCGGGTGCCTACGTCCTACGTGTCAAACACCCCTAAGCATGCGTCTAAGATATGAACCTGAATAACATCTGCTGCATTACGAAATTAACATACGTGAAGGAAACTTGCCATCAAGGCATATGTACGTATATAGGCAGAATATAGTGGGCGAGCCGGCAAAGCTGCAATAGATAACTATACATCCAAAACTGAAAGCCGACAAGGCCACATACAACTCAACTAGACATACTGTCTACAGACCTCTAATAGAAACATAACTGTTCAAAGACGGGACTGAGCCACGTCATACCCATATACATACATACATACATACATACATATATATATATATATATAAAAATGTATCGTACCAAAATCAAAAGCAGCTCTGGATCAAATGGAGCACGCCAACTCTCGCTGATTAGGGATCCTAAAAAGGGGGACCGTCATCTTGCCAACCTGCACTTGCGGGCATGAAACATAGGCCTTATGAAATAGGGTGTCAGTACGAGAAATGTACTAAGTATGTAAGTCATGAAAATTAGTACGTAAAAGACATAGATGAAACATGGAATACAGAAACATATCTTTAAATCTGAATAACTTTATAAATTCTAAAACGTTTATAATGTCATGCACGTACGTATAAATGTCCTGCCATGCATAGGTATGGGTGTACATAATATCATCAAGACACTGAGGGCATCCCATCATTTCGTCTCGGCCACTGTGGGCAACATCATCAACATATACTAGCTGATCAGGTGGTGGTGCGTATATAACGCGGTAACATTTTTCCCATATCCCATATACATATATTTACATATATACGCGTATATAATGCCATCTAGTCATGGGTCAATGCACATGAGTGAAATGCATGAAAAATAGTAAT
This sequence comes from Nicotiana tabacum, assembly GCF_000715075.1. Classification (NCBI taxonomy): domain Eukaryota; kingdom Viridiplantae; phylum Streptophyta; class Magnoliopsida; order Solanales; family Solanaceae; genus Nicotiana; species Nicotiana tabacum. Next base: position 207,685,208 of record NC_134101.1, read on the forward strand.
AATCTCAATATTCCTTTCGGATAAACTTTTCCAACTGCGTATTATTCTGAGACCCATGAATAGAAAATATGTCACGCCCCAAAACCCGAGGAGCGCAACCGGCGCTCAATCGAGTAAACCCGACAGAGCAAGCTTGTTAGACTTCATTCTACCCAAGCTAGTTCATGAATAAAGAGGGAATGTTATCCAATTTTATCAAAACACTAAGCAAGCTTCCATTTTGTTTCTGTTAATGACTTCATTCATAGTTTACAAAATATTACAAGTTTATACGTTTAATGAAAAACATGCTTATCGAGTACAAACTTTTCTAGTGTGGACTCCCAACATCAACCACCACCCACAAACAGTCTACGGAGCCTTTAAATATAAGAGAAGAGAAATAGAGAAATGTCGACAACAAGGCTCCGACTATACCTCAAATATGATGAGAAAATATACAAAAGATACATGACCTGACCCCGGGATAAAGTGGGGCTCACCAAGACTACTGGGAAGAGAGTACCGCTATCACTGGCCGATGCCGCTCGCTGTGAAACCACCTGTATCATAAAACGATACAGCGCCCCCGACAAAAGGGATGTTAGTGCCGTCGAGTAGCACTAATATGTAAAGCTAAAAGACCTCTTTCAGAATAGAATAACCACACAAACAAAGAAACATGAAACAAGAAAAGAAACCACAAAACAGTAAGTCAAAATTAACATCATACTAGCAACCAATTTGAAACAGGTAAGTCTTCTAGTTTACGATAATAACAATTTCTAGTTTAGAGACATGTACCACAATAACAATTTAGAGACATGTACCACAATAACAATTTCTAGTTTTTGAATTTCCAGTTTTTTTTTTTTTGAATTTTTAGTTTTTGAATCCCAGCACAATACCACCATGTGTGTGGCAAGGCGTTCGATCACGGCCCGATCGGCTAGGCAGCCTTCCCACATATGCCGTGTGGGTTGGCGTTATCAATTTACAAATTTTACCAAGTTCATCCCAATTAAGGGGAATAACCACGATCCACCCCTACACCGGCACATGTAGTTTCAGGTGTGAGCCTTATGACCCACCCTTCCTCGGTTTTGCTAATGATACTCCCAAAAATATTTTTAATTTGATTGATATTGAACACAATTGTAGTATAAATGCAAGTATACAACTATATTATATACATAACCATGCTTACCTCAATACCTCTCACATTTTATAGTCTTTATTAATGTCCTCAATCTCCCCCGATAACAGTATTTCTTTGGCCCTTTGGGCCTTTCACATTTTCTCATTCGATTCATTTCCAAACATCTTTACAGATTATCAACAAATAGACACATTCAATCACGACACTTAGTACACATAAGAGCAACTGGGAGTATTAGACAAATCGAATTCTTCTTACCCGATTAGTATACTAACCTTCTTTTGAAAATGTGACTCAAGGCTATACAATTTTGGTAGGCAAACCACACATAGACTTACAAAAACAATATGAAATTCACTTCCAAGATAGAAAGTTTAGCCTACATACCTCAATTGAGATTTTCTTAAGTCCTACTATACTCCGAGACTCTTAGCAACGTCAATCTCTTAAGAACATGGCAAATCGAACCACAGATTAGAGAGGTTATCATAGTTCTTGATCATTTGAGCATATTTTCAAACACTAGGTGTGAATTATGTTTTTAAAACTATTTTGTGTAAGATCCTACCATCCCCCATCCCATCCTTAGCTCAAAACCTCACCAAATACTTAAGAACCCATGCATGCAAGATATCCACTTCTATCCTTATCAATTACCCTTCTATTGGTCTATCCTAGTTATATCCAGTAATTAAGAGCTTGAGTTATGGAACCTTACCTTTTAGGAAGAAGACCTAGGTGTCTTTCTTGACAAATCTTCAAGGTTTAAGCAAGACCTTAGGAGAAATATTGATGAAGAACCCCTTCTCCCTCTAGGACCCCCCCCCCTCTCTCTCTCTCTCTAAATGTATCAGAAAATAGGTCTAAATTGAAGGGTAGTGTATAATATATCGACATGGGGTCGGATAAGAAAATTAGAAATTTGAAGCCCCGGAACAGATCTGTGATCGCAAAGTTGACATGCGGTCCGCATAATGAACCGCAAAAATGCTCCCCTAAACCTGAACACACTATCTAGGTATGCGGCAGAAATGCGGTCTGCATACCCGTTCTGTGGTTGCATAATGCAACGCAGCACTGCCCCTTACAAAATTCCAAGGGAATTATACGATGACTATACGGTCCGATATCGGTTATGCGATCGCATAATTGTCCGCATAGTTGACCTCAAATTTGACCAACACACTGACTCTCTTTGCGGCAACTATGCGGTTCGCATACCTGATATGCAACCGCAGAATTATTCTTTGACCTTTTAATGCATAGACTAGTTCAAAAGGGTCTCTAACACATCTTCCTATTTTGGCACTACAAGATCTCGGGTTTTAGCAAAAAATTTCACAGGGCCTTAAAAAATAATAATAATTTTCATGGGGTATCAAGAATATAGACACCCCTAATAATTCTATGAATAGAGTAATTTATGGAAACTGTGTATTTGCTCGTTTCTTCAATATAATTTTTACCATGCCAAAAGAAAGAAGGGAGGGCCTTAACATACCTGGAGTAGGAACAACTCCGTATAATTATCCCGTTGTAAACCTTCGTGGATTGAATTTAGAACCCAAAAATCGGATTTAAGCTTCTGCGCTTTTGAACTTGAGGAACGAAATTGGTTTTGGATTTGATATATTTGGACGAATGGATTCTGTTCCTTAACGTTTTTGAGCTAAAGAATGGATTTAATACTAAAACTTGTTCCAACGTTTTTTTGGTTTGAAATCTTAAGAGGAAAATATTTTTGATTCTTAATGTTTTGGAAAGAAACCTTTTTGAATTCCTTTTGGTTTTGAAATTAAATGTTTCTGCTTCACGTCCTTGGCAGATTGTGGCTTTGAAACTTTACAAAGTATTCCTTCTAAATATCATGGGATAAGTATTACCGAGACATTAAGTTTAAGACTCCTTAAACTTAAGACACATATACATATATTAATGAGTAATTCTTCCCAATTAGTGGCCTTGTGCCACGTTTCCTTTTGTAATTGATTAAATTTTGTTCGTTTGTTAGTTAATTGGGTAATGTTTTGTTACTCGGTAATTAATCAATTACTCGCATAATTTAAAAATTTCCACAAATTTCTTAAAATTCTATTTATTTTTAAAATACTTCATATATACTTTATATATTATACTACCGTAGTAATATGGTACCTTGCATGGTACTAGTTCATAATTATCTAGTATTATCGCTCGACCCATATTTTATTCCAAATTGGCCACTTTCAACGAAACTTATTTTTTTTAATCCGTGTACCCCTTTATCCTTCATAACACTTATTTATCTCTTGTTATAAATAGCGTAAGTACGTTAACGACAAGATGATCTCATCCCCCAGTCTACATTAATTAACCAAAGACGAAACTTTTAATGTACGAAAATGCGAGATGTAACGTCCTCCCCTCTTTAGAAACATTCGTCCTCGGGTATTCAACTCCCCGTGATCTATGTAACTTCTGGAAGGGTCGCCTCTATAATAACACCAATACCAATTCTTCCCGTAGAAGCTTAATAATCCAACGACACACATGACTATAATTATGAATAACGACAATGGTCTCCTGGTAGGGTCACCTCTGTAATAATGCCAGTCGCGCTCCCCATGGTCGGGACGTGACAAGAAATTGGGTATTTTAGTAAACACTTTCCTAAAGTGTAAATTGAGGATTTGAATGACACGACCTAAACAGAAGGGCCACGACGGGCATCTGATGCCTTGCTCAACTGAGTACTAACGTAACATATCTTTCTTATCGTACTATCATTGGTTAATGGGCCAAAAAGGGCTGTCATGGGCTAACCAGAATAAACATAAGGGAATACTCAATATAGGACGACCCAACTTGATATAAAAACTTATACGTATGACATACGAGCCTATAAGGCGGCCATGATAATAATCTCAAAACATAGGCCGATAAGGCCATACAAGTATCCATATTCATGAAATCTGTCTATAAGCCTCTAAGAGTACATAAATGTCATAGAGGGTGGGACAGGGCCCTGCCATACCAATCAATACATGACTAAATCATACTGACCAAATAAGCAACTCCGGTGCAAATGGAGCGCACCAACACCTTCCATTGAGCTGATAGCCTACTTGGAGGACTCTTAACCTATCTATCGGGACCTTCAGGAATGAAATTCAATGTTTCCAGGCAAAAGGGACATCAGTACAAATGATGTATAGAGTATGTAAGGAGTAAAAATCAATAAATAATAGACATGAGAGAAACATGGAGTAAAGACTCAACATGTATGTTTGAATAGCTTTGTGAATCATTTAATATTATAATGTCATGTGTATGCATATAAATGTCATATCATGCATAGGTATATGCGTTCATAACATCATCAAGCCTCTGAGGGCATCCCATCATATCATCTTGGCTACTGTAGGCAAAATCATCAACGTATACCAGCTGATCAGGAGGTGGTGCGTATATAACGCTGTAACCTTTTCCCATATCCTATATATATATATATACGCGTATATAATGCCATCTGGTCATGGGTCAATGTACATATATAAATGAATGAAATGCATAAGAAATACGTGTATAAGATTTCTCGGTATGTCATAAGATCATTATGCCTATGATTAATTTCATGAAATAAACTTTATCAACTTACGTATTTTGTGAGACCCATGAACAGATGATAGAATAATAGGAAACATGGGGAATCAAGAACATAGGCACTTCTAATATTTGTATGAATAGAGTCATTTATGAAAGTTGTGCATTTGCTCATTTCGTTTGTATCATATGGATCATGCCAAAAAAAAGAAGGGATAGTATTAACATACCTGAGCCAATTCTCTTGATAATCCCTCTAACACACGTCAATTGCGGCAAATCACGTAACAACGAAACAAAGTAGGGAAAATCCGTATGATATTCTTTAGAAAGATTGCATTGTACTCCCTTAGAATCGCAAATCTCACGTTGTTATATTATTAAGTAGTCTTGTATGAATTTTGTTGTAAAAAATCACATTGCTATCACACAATATAATCTCTTGAGAATTTTCTGAAGCTTTTTTCATTACCTTGTATAGATACAAAGTGAATTTAGAGAAGTCTTTAATCTTTGGGGATGGGCCCCACATATGTGATGACTAAGCCACCAATCTCTCTTAATGTGCCATCTTGCTTCATGAAATAAGACTCAATATTTATGATTTGATCAAGACTTTATGGGCTGCCACATTAGGAGGCTCCTTAATCTTATCCAAATACCTTAATAAATTAGTTAATCTTCCTCTAAAATCAATAATTATCCAATTATCCAAATAATTAAGAATTATCTTAAATTACTTAAAATACTACTCACTTTTAACATACTTTATACACCTTACTAGCATGGTCATGTGATACCTTATATGACACTAGTCCATAAATACAGTGTATTATATCTTGGACCGTATTTTATCCCAAATCGACAACCTTTAACGAAACTCATTCTCTTCGATTTGCTTACCCTCTCATCTTTACGAATTTACTTATTACTTGTTTGAAATAACATAGTACTTATAAGATAAAAAATAATCTTATTCCCGAGCTTACATCGATTAACTTACAACAAAACTTTAACGTACAAAAATGTTGGATGTAACATCCCATTTCCGATCTTATATCAATTTACTTATGGCGTACTTCCACATACGAAAATATGGGGTGTAACATCATTCCCCTCTTTAAAACATGTGTCCTCGATGCTGACTGATGCACTTATCATTTTCATAACTTATGTCTTTCAAATACTTTAGTACTCTCCAAGCCATCTAGGCAACTGTTCTATGTATAATTTCAAAGGCCAGGGCATTCCCCCTTTTAGGCCTCTTTCTCACAGCACGACTTATAGTCAGAATCCTTTCAATCTCGTAACTGTTGCTACCTTCTATCATGCAACCTGTACGAATCTGACCTTGTAAATGCGCCTATGAGACTCTTCTCTCCTTTTCCTCCAGCTTTTAGCCAATCTCTAGGCCTCACTTTGTAAACATATATAGAGCTTGATAAGATGTACCTCTGGGTATCTATAAGTATACTGAAGTTCTTCGCTCGGTACTTTGTTGAACTTACGAATATTGCTATATCTTATTTCATAGTCCCGGTTATCTATCCGTATGACTTTACTGCATCTAGGTAGATCATACTATACCATAACTCTTACTTCGATTTATCGTTGATGAGGTCTGCTACCAAAATCCAGGTTATTCTCGTTACTTATCCTATATGTATAAATCTAAGTCCTTTAATGCTTCTTCATTACTGTTCATCTGAAGAATGATGGCCTAATCTCATCTCATACTGTTGAACTTTTATCCATCCATTGTTGGTTCACCTTAATGTTGATGTATAATCTACCACTTGATAACTTGATCTCTTATGTAACACTATCGTTAGGGCTCACGTCTTATCGGGGAACATCTAAAATGATTAGACCGATCCACCCGGGGGCGATACTATACTTCCATAACCCTATTTCATAGCATCCCAATGCAATTCACCTTACGTGGGTATTTTAATCGTGTACAATTCATGAAATCCCCTTTTTTTTCTTCTTCAAATCATTACTCAGTCGAAGGCCCAAACATCATCCTTCATTTACAATAATTACACCCTCATTCTACTACCATGGTATCATTCCATCTCTTCTAAATGCTACTACTCTTAGAGTCCTTTGAGTTTATTCAGGCTATACTGAGCTATCTATATCTTAGAGAAACCATCAGCTCTCTTGTTTTCACAAGTTTATTCCCGAGGACTTATCCATTTTTGTCACCTTCTCACTTGCCTTTTTTTAGCCTTACTCTTGTATTCCTAAAACCTTGTCGCTCTACCATACTTTATCTTGTGACATACACATATCTATTTATACTACTTGCAACCTTCCTTCAACTTGCTTGTCCCATAGATTTTCTTATGTTATTCTGGAACATCAAGCGAGACATCACATCATCTCTAGCTCTTCTTTACTCTTTTGACAAGGCCTCTCGATACCTAGAAACCATAGACTGGAAGATATGCTGTCGACGATGCTGCTATCATTTCTGGATAATGAATCCCCGCGTTTCTAGCCTTCTATCCGCAGTATGGACTATTCACAACCTTCTGCATTTGAGTATCTCATATGTTGTTCACCTTTACCTTACTTACCTTAAAAACTTGCATCACATCTTCTATCTCTTTCATGACCTCCCTTCCACAAAGGTATAATTCACATCCACAACTTGAAACTCTATTATAATATTTGCAACTCTGGTGCATATATAATCCGGTGGGAGCTTCATATTGACTTCTTATGAGGCTGGTACTTTTCTAACTGGCTTTATCGTAGAGCCGTTATAGAATATGGTTGTTGTACTATCTCTCTTGTACCTTTGATATTAAGAGTGATTTGGCAATGTTTCTCAATCACAAGTTCTATAATTTTTTGGCCCAATAATTAGACTCTTGATTTACTTAGTTGATGTAACTCTTTAGTCTCCTCTTCCCTCTAATCAAAATTTATGTAGGCTTAAGCTATCTTCCAATCTGCGGCTCATGGTATTAGTTATTACTTTCGTCCTTCATGAATACTATGGAATATCCATGATACAATCTTCTAACAATCAATCCTTTGTCTATGACCTGGGCTCAATTCTTTCTTATAACTTATACCGAAATCTTCTAGGGTTGTATGATTGTCAACATATACGCTGCATGGATAATACCCCGAACTCTTAAGTGCGTTCATAACGTAACTAACTCTGGACCATTGATTGAATAATTCATTTAATTACTTCTCAGCTTTATTTTAACATAAGCTATTACTTTTTCTGGTCTTTCTGCCCCTTGTTGCGTGCATACTTAGCTTATCTTAGTTCCCATGCATTCCAGAGTATTCGTGCAATTAATATGATCTTGAATATTACTTTTGATTTTATTTCCCGTTCATTAGCCACAATAGGCGCCACTTTCTTATGGAGTGCATACTATGTTGTAGTGAGACTGTTTTTACATGACTATTTCTTCTTCAAGTTACTATGTTTAGGTTGAAGCCTTCTTCCTTATTTCCTTAGCTAGCATTTCATTATAGTACTAAGGGAGGACCATCTGACTCTTGTAAAGCCGTGAGCTTATTACATCGCATACTCGATGAAATTTTTGATGTCCTTCCTCGCCTATAATTACTGGTAGTTACTTAACTCCATGCCCTTGTGCTTGTAGGTGTAACGACCCGATCGGTTATTTGAGCAATTGCACTTCGTTCGTTTGTTTGACGGCATGAGTAGCTCTGTAGGAAGTATTATAACTTACGTGAATTGTCAGTTTTTGTTTTCAGGTTATTCAGAATTGATTTGGAAGAATGATTCTCAACTAGAAGCTTTAAATTTGAAAGGTTTGACTTTTTAGAATTTGACCTTGGATTAGATTTTTAATGGTTATGTTAGCTCCGTTGGGTGATTTTGGACTTAAGAGCGCGTCCGGATTGTGATTTGAAGGTCCGTAGTAGAATTTGGCTTGAAAGCGAAGGTTGGAATTTTGGAAAGCTTGACCGGGAGTGGACTTTTTGATATCGGAGTCGGATTCCAATTCTGGAAGTTGGACCAGGTCCATAATGTGAAATGTGACTTGCGTGCAAAATTTGAGGTCAATCAGACATGATTTGGTAGGTTTCGACATCGGTTGTGGAAGTTTGAAGTTTCAAGTTCATTAATTTCGAATTGAGGTGTGATTCGTCATTTCGATGTTGTTATGTGTGTTTTGAGGCCTCAAGTAGGTCCGTTTTATGTTATGAGACTTGTTGGTTTGTTCGAACAAGGTCCCGAGGGGCTCGGGTGAGTTTCGAATAGATTTGGGTTGTATTGCGCTCGTTTTTTATATTTCGACGTCATTTTTTCAAGCATAAATGGTACTACATTAAGCAAATGAGCTCCGATTTCTGTTTTTATTGAAGCATTAGATCCGTATCGTAATTACAGAGCCATAACAAAAATAATCATCGAATTTGGACAACGTATGGGGATTTTATGTTTATTTTACTTAGAATTGGGTTGCTAGATTTTTCAGATTAATTACGAAATTGCTATTGAATTCTTATTTAAATATTTGCACTATTTTTAAATATTGAAACCACCATATCTCCATCAATATAAGGTCAAATGGAATGATTCAAGAGCCTAACTTGACTAAAATTTCACAAGGAATCTATTGAAGTCATCAAAAGTGAATTTAGGGATCATTTGTCCTGAGAATCGAGGCAGAAGATCTGACAAAAAAATATATTAAATAAGGGTTTGTTCATTTGGTCATATTTTGAGTTGGGGAGCTCGGATTTGGGCGATTTTCACCATATGTATTGGGGTAAGTATTCTCTACTCTGTTTTAATTATATTTCATGAATCCATCTTTATTTTTGGCATTTGATTGATGATTTTAAAGTGAAATTTGGGGGGGTGTTGCCTAAAGTTTCATAAAGTGAATTTTTAAGTTTTGAACATCGATTCGGAGTCGGAATTGGATGAAACTAGTATGGTTGGACTCATAATTGAATGGGTTATTGGATTTTGTTAGTTTTCTCATGTTTTGATATGCGGTCTAAGGTTGGGATTTTTGGCCGATTTTGGGCTTTTGATTAAAGATTCGACCTTTTTCAATTGGGATTTGTTGCTTTAGCATTGTTTGATGTATTTGAGTTATTTTTGGTTAGTTTCGAGCCGTTCGGAGGTCGGAACGCGTGAGATTACATATTGGAGCATCTCTTGGTTTGCTCAGTATTAAAATTGACTTGTTTGAGGTAAGTAATGATTGTAAATCTAGTCTTGAGGGTATGAAACCCCGGATTACACATTGCTTTACTATTTTGAGGTGATGCACATACTAGGTGATGGGCGTGCACCATTAGGGATTGTGACTAGTTCCATCCCGTAGCAATTATAAAGTTGCGTATTTGGCTTAAATTATATAATATTTATGTGTTTTAGAAAGAATTTCCTATAAATTGGGCTGAATGCCATATTTGGGCCTTGAGCCAGAGCTGTTTGAACCCTTATGGGCTTTGTCTTATTATCGTCTCACTGTTTTTGATTTAAGATCTATACTCAGTCATGCTGTGTTTAATGATTTCATAACTCAGACTCTATTACTCCGTTTTGATACATAAAATGATATTTTGGGTTAAGCACCCTGTTTTACTGATAGCCCGAGTGTCTTTAGAGGTTTCTGACTGAGTGAGGCCGATGGCCTATGTTGTGAGGATATTATGGAATCGTGCTGCACGCTGCATCATGTTGTTATTGATTCATGATTTTTGTGAGGTCGCGGGCCTGATTGATTTATGCTACGAGGTGGCTTGTTATGAGGCCGAGGTCCTGATTGATTTATGCCATGAGGTGGCTTGTTATAGCGCTTAGGTTGTAGGAGCCCCTCCGGAGTCTGTACACCCCTAGTGAGCATGAGTACCCTGAGTGAGTGATATGATATTTTGCCCGAGCAGTTGTTCTTGATTCATATTCTGCCCGAGGGGCTATTTATGAGCGATTGTGAGGTAATGCCCGATGGGGTGTATATGAGTGACTGTGAGGTTTGCTCGAGGGGCTCTTTATTATTCATGTTTACCCGATGGGCTGTTCAGCAGTGATGTTCACCGAGGGATTGTTCTTGATTTATGTTGTCCGAGGGGCTGTATACGAGTGAGTTTTGCCTGAGGGGCTATTTATGTTTTCATCATATTTACTTACTGTTTCATCACTTTATTGAAAACTATTGAAAAATATTTTAAGTGGTTTTACTGACACTGGATTTAAATGAGTTGAGTTGATTCAAAACCCTAATTTTAAAAGCATGTTGTATTTTACTGAGATTTCATGATATGAACTGTATTTTTTTATTGCTCGTCACTACTGCTCAATCTCTATTTTTTTAATTATTTACTGTGTTGGGGTACTCACATTACTCCTTGCACCTCGTGTGCAGATCCAGGTATTTCTGAACCCGATAGCGGGTGTTAATTACTCGGTGGCAAGTCTATTAGAGTTAGTAAGGTAGCTGCCTGGCGATCGCAGCCCTGCTTTTCTCCCTCATTATCCTCCCTTAGTTGTATTCAGTTATTTTCAGGCTATGTTAGTCTTGATGTTGTCAGATGGTTGAAGTAGATGCTCATGACTAGAGACACCTCGATGTCGGACATTCTTTTTGCATTGTTGTTTTGATTTAAACTACTTATGCAGGTTTATTAATAAATAGCTTTGGTTTTGTCTTAAAAATGAAAATATTGATTGGTTTTGGTAGTGTGTCGGCTTGCCTAGTACCATGTTAGGCGCCATCACGGCAGGGTTAGTTTTGGGTCGTGACTAGTTGGTATCAAAGCCTAGGTTACATAGGTCTCATGAGTCATGAGTAGGTTTAGTAGAGTCTCACGGATTAGTACGGAGACGTCTGTACTTATCTTCAGGAGGCTGAAGAACCTTTAGGAAATCCCACATTCTTGAATTCTTATTGTGCGACAATGATTCAACTTGAAATGTAACTCTTGAAATTCCTTCCACGCATTCGTATGCGCGCATGAGCGCTCGGTATCGGCTGTGCATCGACGGTTTGTGATTCCCTGAACAAGAGGCGAGATGTGATTTTTGTGTTGATGTTAGGCCAGTCTGGAGGACTTAGGGCCGGGATTTGCCTGTAGCTTAAGCACTGAGGTGTTGGTTGTGTGAGCACGTGATTTTGGATTTATATGTTCGATAGTGTCCCTATTAATGGAAGTTATGGCTGGATAACTATGTGATGAGTATGACGTGACTGCGAGATGTGTTCATATGATTTGAATGTGACGAGGAGGGTCTGCTTGAGGGTAGAAAGAACTATTTCGTGCTTGATTTCAATCTTGATTTGATGTATAGCCCCGAGTTATAGTTCTGCTGAAGGATCTTTTCATGTTGTTTAGTTGGGGAATGAAGTAGATTTCATGTCGTGATTTGAGTTCAGACTTAGGAAGATTAAGTGATTGCATGATGTCTATGATAGTGGAATGGTATAAAGAGATGTTAGTTTGAGACGAAGCAGGTGGGTTATCTTCTACGGGGTGTCTTGAGGGTGTGTGGTCCCTATGCTATTTTGTAGCGAGTCCTCCTTTACCAGTGAATTATGTGTGCTGCAGATTGAGTTTGGATCGCGTATGAGAGTTTTCTTGACTATTACGAGGGTAAATGCGAGATTTGTAGATAATTTGACGTACTAGATGGTTTGTGTTGCACGATCTTATGAAGGATTTAGTTCAATCTCACTATGATATTATGGTAGTAATAGAGTATGGGCATTGTGTGTTTTTGTATGTTTTGATCTATGGCTTTGAGCCATGTAGGGGAGTCTGCTATTGATAAGTCGATTGCACGACTAAGTGTTGTATTAGTTTTAGTTTGAGGTATACTGGTGAATCAGCTATGACTTGCAGAGGTTGAGATCCAGGATGACTCGAGTAAAGGGAATTTCTGGATACGTGTTGTATTAGGTTTTATGAGTATATGAGAATCATGTAATGATTTGAGTTGTTATTGGTTAAGGATGTAAAGATTATTTGAGTTTCTTTCTACATTGTTGGTTAAGGATGTAAAGATTATTTGAGTTTCTTTCTGCAATGGTTTTTTGATTTAAACTACTTATGCAGGTTTATTGTGAAATAGCTTTGGTTTTGTCTTAAAAATGAAAATATTGATTGGTTTTGGTAGTGTGTCGGCTTGCCTAGTACCATGTTAGGCACTATCACGACAGGGTTAGTTTTTGGTCGTGACAAGTTGGTATTAGAGCCTAGGTTACATAGGTCTCACGAGTCATGAGCAGGTTTAGTAGAGTCTCACAGATCGACACGGAGACGTCTGTACTTATCTTCGTAAGGCTGCAGAACCTTTAGGAAATCCCACATTCTTGAATTCTTATCATGCAATATTGATTCAACTTGAAATGTAACTCTTGAAATTCCTTCCAAGCATTCGTATGCGCACATGAGCGCTCGGTATCAGCTGTGCATCGACGGCTTGTGATTCCCTGAACAAGAGGCGAGATGTGATTTCTGTGTGGTGATATTGGGCCAGTCTAAAAAACTTAGGGTCGGGCTTTGCATGTAGCTTGGGCACTAAGGTGTTGGTTGTGTGAGCGCTTGATTTTGGATTTATATGTTTGGTAGTGTCCCTATTAGTGGAAGTGAAGGCTGGATAACTATGTGATGAGTATGATGTGACTGCAAGATGTGTTCATATGATTTAGATGTGACGAGGAGGGTCTACTTGAGGGTAGAAATAACTATTTGGTACTTGATTTCCATCTTTATTTGATGTATAACCCCAAGTTATGGTTGTGTTGAAGGATCTTTTCATGTTGTTAATGAAGTAGATTTCATGTTGTGATATGAGTTCAGACTCAGGAAGATTAAGTGATTGCATGATGTTTATGATGGTGGAAGGGTATAAAGAGATATTAGTTTGAGACGAAGCAGGTGGGTTATCTTCTGCGGGGTGTCCTGAGGGCGTGTGGTCCCTATGCTATTTTGTAGTGAGTCCTCCTTTACCAGTAAATTATATGTGTTGCAGATTGAGTTTGGATCGCGTATGAGAGTTTTCTTGACTATTACGAGGGTGAATGCGAGATTTGTAGATGATTTGACATACTAAATGGTTTGTGTTGCATGAGCTAATGAAGGATTTAGTTCAATCTCACTATGGTATTATGGCAGTAATAGAGTATGGGCATTATGAGTTTTTGTATGTTTTGATCTATGTCTTTAAGCCACATGGGGTAGTCTGCTATTGATAAGTCGATTGCACGGCTAAGTGTTGTATTAGTTTCAGTTTGAGGTATACTTGTGAATCAGTTATTACTTGCAGAGGTTGAGATCAAGGATTACTCGAGTAAAGGGAATTTATGGATACGAGTTGTATTAGGTTTTATGAGTATATGAGAATCATGGAATGATTTGAGTTGTTATTGGTTAATCAGAAATTTATCTGGTTGCATTAAAGTAGGGTTACATCCTTAGGTGTTGGAATGTTAATGGGGCTCAAGTCGATCGGCCCATTTGATTAGTCTAATTGAGATTTAGCAGAGTGGATAACTCTCGAGAACGGTTCTAATGAATTCAAGATTTATATGTGGCAATGAGAATTTTTGCGGGTTCGTATGTGGCTAGAAGTCGAGAGTTACATTAGATGGTATCGAGGCTTGCAGTATTTCTACATCGTTGTGGATTCTACATTTTAGTATCAGGAAAGTAAGATGAACAAATTGAAATTCATAGAAGGTCTCCTCGGAGTGGGTATCTCGATTGTGGTACTTTAGGGGTGCTTAAGAGAACATTCAGTAGTTGATGAGCCTTAGGGCAGTGTGGTTTATGTTAGGGTCTCGTGTGGTGAGTCTGGGTTGAGGATTGAGGTATTGAGGAGAAGTATCAACGTGAATGCAATTCAGAAGGAACTCAGATAGATAGGACAGCTTGGCAGTAGGTTGGATCGGCATGATAATGTGTATGATTGGTTCTTTGGGTGTTTATGAGGTAATGAGTTTCTACAGGTGTTTCATGGCAATGCTCTTGAGTTTTGATGACCTGCGTAGCTTGGTTGGGTTAGAAGGATTCAGTCCTAATGGTTTGGTTTTGAGCAAACGAGATTCAGAGAGTTCTTGATGGTTTCTACCACGGTTAGAGAGGTATATCTTCTACTGGCGTGAGGAGCATGTGATGTATAGTGACCTTCTCCTAGATGGGGTCAAATGGAAAGTTCTTGGCTAGTTGAGTACGTAGTTACTTATGAAACGGAGTGGATTATGAAGTTCTCATATTTATCATGGGATGGCATGGTATATGCGGTATGTTGTGTAGGGTTGGGATTTGCATATGTAAGGTCACAGTTCTATTCTGAAAGGAAGGTCATAAATTCTTAAACAACATGTATAGTTTCTGATGACTAGGTAAATGATATTACTAACTGGTATGGCTTGATGAGAGTATACATTTCAGAAACGGCAATGTGTGGGAGTTATGGATACTTCATTAGTATTGCGGCATTCTCTTGTTTGATCGACTGCTGGAGTTCAAATTGTTTTCTGTGGCACAGAAGAATTTTAGAAGTATTCCTCGCGGGGAGACTGTGTAATTGGAGAAGTGTGGGCATTCAGGTGGTGGAGTTGAGATCAGAGATGGTGATTCGTATGTTCTATGGATTTGGAGACTAGCAGTTCTCGTGAGTAGATTGTTTCGTGGTTGTGGACTGTAAAAAGTTAGTCAGAGGTTAGTATGTGTTGCGATTCAGTCATTGTAGACTTTCGGAGGGTTATTTATATATTGTGGGGGACCAAAGTTGATTTGGGGTTCATTGGTGGGCCCAATATGGAGGTGTGTTCTGTACCGGATCAGATTTATTGACTCTGAACTGCTATTGTTGAGGGATGTGCCATTCGATTGTTGTTGAGCTTATTCGTGTTCTGGAGTGATCTATGAGCTACTCTTCTATGTTACTAGGGGTTATGATTTGTTAGGTATATGCACATACGATGTAGTTCTATTGGGGTCTTATAGCGGAATTTGAGCAGGAAAAGTATTGGGTATTGCTTGGTGGATGGCGTATTGGTATGCTCTTCCGGGTTTCGTGTGGTGTTATGTCATTTGCTTCTTCATGGTTATGGTAATGCACTTTGAGTACTTGATGTAATTGCGCGTGATTATTGATTTTGAGCAAGGTGGCTTGAGGTATATGCCATGGATTAATGTTTGGATGGGGCACACATTGTAGCGAAATTATGTTGAGGTATGAACCTTTGTGTTAGATTCGTGTGATAGTCCTACGGGGTGTGATGGATTTTCAGTATTTCGTTATGGTAGTACTTGTTAAGTTTGCGGGACAGTCCTCTCATTTGAGTCATTATTTTTCACGATTTGAGTACATTTGGGATGTTGCTATTGGATGAACGAGTTGCACAAGTTATGGCTTTGCATTGTATTGATGTGTCATGTCATCATAGTGGTCGTGTTGGATGAGATGAGGTCATTGGACTTAGAATGAATACAATCAGAATTGGTTACATCACGGTTGGAAGGATAATAACGAAAGTCGACTTAGAAATTTGCTATAGTTCCTATCGGATAAGAGGAGCTCCATGACTTATTGATCAGATGAATGGTTATGAGTTTCTGCGTGTTTCTTTCATAATTGGTTGTATATGAAAGTGTTAGAACGAGGCTTTGTTTGTTAAGAGGTGTATTACCGGTATTTGGTTGTTTTGAGCAACTACTGTGATTAGGAGTTATCGCCATGAGTGTTTGAGTTATGTGGTATATCATGTGATTACATCTTGGGTTATAGATATGGTTTGATACAGCTTGTTCGAACTTATATAGTGTGTAGATGCAAGGTTCTCATCTTATAGAAAATTTCGGAAGTTGGAAATTGGGCCCTACGACGTATGGACTAGATTGGATTATGAAATTTCAGTCATGTGGTGCTATCAGACCTATATGGGATAGGGTGACGTGGGATCACCCCCGAGTATGTGCATAGTGATATTATACATCGAGTTGATGGCTTTTGGAACACTCTAGGCACGTTCGAGGACGAACGTATATTTAAGTGGGGAAGGATGTAACGACCCGATCAGTCATTTATGCAATTACACTTTGCTTGGTTGTTTGAGGGCATGAATAGCTCCATAGGAAGTATTATGACTTATATGAATCGTCGGTTTTGGTTTTCAGGTTATTCGAAATTGATTTGGAAGAATGATTTTGAGCTAGAAGCTTTAAATTTGAAAGGTTTAACCAAGTTTTGTCTTTTTAGAATTTGACCACGGGTTAGATTTTTGATGGTTCTATTAGCTCCGTTGGGTGAATTTGGACTTAGGAGCGTGTCCGGATTGTGATTTAGAGGTCCGTCGTAGAATTAGGCTTAAAATAGCGAATGTTGGAATTTTTAAAAGTTTGATCTGGAGTGGACTTTTTGATATCGTGGTCGGAATCTGATTCCGGAAGTTGGAGCAGGTCCATAATGTCAAATGAGATTTGCGTGCAAAATTTGAGGTCAATCGGACATGATTTGATATGTTTCGGCATCGGTTGTGGATGTTTGAAGTTTCAAGTTCATTGATTTCGAATTGAGATGGGATTCGTCGTTTCAATGTGGTTATGTGTGTTTTGAGGCCTCAAGTAGGTCTGTGTTATGTTATGAGACATGTTGGTATGTTCGAACAGGGTCCCAAGGGGCTCGGGTGAGTTTCAGATAGGTTTGGGGTGTGTTGCGCTCGTTTTTTATGTTTCGGCGTCTTTTTTTCAAGCATAAATGGTACTACATTCAGCAAATGAACTGTGATTTCTGTTTTTACTGAAGCATTAGATCCGTATCGTAATTACGGAGCCATAGCAAAAAGAATCATCAAATTTGTACATCGTATGAGGATTTTATGGTTATTTTACTAAGAATTGAGTTTCTAGATTTTTTTCAGAATAATTACGAAATTGCCGCTGAATTCGTATTTAAAAATATACACTATTTTCAAATATTGAAACCAACATATCTCCTTCAATATAAGGTCAAATTGAGTAATTCAAGATCCTAACTTGAGTAACATTTCACAAGGAAACCATTGGAGGTATCAAAAGCAAATTTCAGGATCATTTGGCATGAGAATTGAGGCAGAAGTACTGGCAGAAAAATATATAAAATAAGGGTTTGTTCATTTAGTCATATTTTGAGTTGGGGAGCTCCGATCTGGGTGATTTTGGAGGTTATTTTCACCATATGAATTGGGGTAAATGTTCTCTACTAGGTTTTGGTTATATTTCATTAATCCGTCGTCGTTTTGGCATTTGATTGATTATTTCAAAGTGAAATTTGGGGGGTTTTGCCTAAAGTTTCATAAAGTAAATTTTTAAGTTTTGAACATCGACTTGGAGTCCGAATTGGATGAAACTAGTATGGTTGGACTCATAATTGAATGGTTGTCGGATTTTATGAGTTTTGCCGAGTTCCAAGATGCGGACTCGGGTTGGGCTTTTTGGCCGATTTTGGGCTTTTGATTAAAGATTCGACCTTTTTCAATTGTGATTGGTTGCTTTAGCATTGTTTGATGTATTTGAGTTATTTTTGGTTAGTTTCGAGCCGTTCGGAGGTCGAAACGAGCAAAATGGAATTTTTGGAGCAGTGCTTGGCTTGCTCGGTATTGAATTGACTTTTTTGAGGTAAGTAATAATTGTAAATCTAGTCCTGAGGGTATGAAACCCCGGATTTTACATTGCTTTACTATTTTGAGGTGACGCATGTCACACCTCCTTTTTCCGCACCCGAGGGGGTGCAAGGGAGTTTTTTCCAATTAAAGGACAATCGAAACGGGATTGGTTTATTTATTTCAGAGTTGCCACTTGGGAGATTTAGGGTGTCCCAAGTCACCAATTTTAATCCCGAATCGAGGAAAAGAATGACTCCATAGTACAGTTTGCGTTCCAGAAATCCGGATAAGGAATTCTGTTAACCCGGGAGAAGGTGTTAGGCATTCCCGAGTTCCGTGGTTCTAGCACGGTCGCTCAACTATTATATTCGGCTTAATTATCTGATTTAATACATGTTGAACCTATGTGCAAAATTTAACTTTTAACCGCTTTTATCATTTAATGTTATTTTTATCAAGAATTGCAACGTTGTGGAAACATATCTCGAACCACGTTACATCAATGCACCCGTAGTTGTTTGACATATCTCGACTCGGTTGAGATTTGGATTTGGGTCACATAAATGTGCACCCGAGTTAAGGAAAATAAATTATTAAAGGCGTGCCTAACACAACTAGCGTATTGTTATTTTAGGGAAGGCCGTAAAATTCGCTAAACGGCTTGTCCCGAATTCTAAGTGTTTTAATATATACATTTAGAGGGCCCCGCAGCTTGTGCATTTTTGTTTGTCGAGGCTCGTCTTATTTATTATTAAAAAACGAATTTTCAACGTCATGGAAATGCATCTCGGACCACGCCACAATCAATGTACCCGTGATTAGAGACACATTTCGATTCCTTTGAGATTTGGATTTGGGTCACATAAATGTGCACCCGAGTTTAGGAAAATAAATTATTAAAGGCGCGCCTAAAGCAACTAGCGCATTGTTATTTTGGGTGGGGCCGTGAAATTTGCTAAGCGGCCCGTCCCGGAATCTAAGTATTTAATACCTAAATTTTGTGAGGGCTCTGCAATCTGTACAATTTTATTTGGCGAAGCTCGTCTCGTTTTTTTTTTATTATTTATTTTTAAAGGATGCCATTTTTATGCCTTTAACCATACTAAACCTTACAACTTCTTTACAACTAAAATTACATAACTTGTTAGAAGTTTAATAAAAGGAGTTTAGCGAATGAGTGTTTCGGGAGTAGTAACAGCATGTACTAATAATAATTTGCCCGAATGACCTAAGCAAAGGAAAGGACGAACAGATTAACGTCAAACTTGTGTCATAGAATAACTAGTCCAACTTAATTAAATGACATCGAATAAACAAGAATCACACAACGCAAAATGAGCAAAAATGCATACGATGAAAACATAAGCAAAAAATTATCATACCAATTTCTATATTGCATCTTCGAACATTTAACGTAACATTTCCTTATCTAATACTTGAGGTTTACTAACCTGTGCAAACAGAAACGGATAGAGCCATGGACCAACCCTCTACATCGACCTCAACGAACAATCTCGACGTACCGGACCTCGATGAACAAAAACGACCTCAAAGGAAACTGAAAGCTCGGCCCGAAAGTGCTAACGACCCGCGACGTTCGCTGCTACTGGATTTTCTCGACGCAGAAGATCGGTGCAAAAAGATGAAGCATAAGGGGTTGAGGGACAGTGACGACGCAGCAGCAACAGCTGCTGCTCGACGGGGGCTCCGGTGGTCGTTTGGCTTGAGGAAGGAGCAGCTATGGAGGGTGGTTTGGGCAATGACAACGCAACTACTGGTTTGCAAGGATTACGAGGGGTCGTCTAGGCAGTGGTTAATGGCTGGAGCTCGGACGTGAGAGAGTGGGTGGTTTTGGGTTATGGTCGCCGGACGTGATGGAGAGTTTGACAACGCAGCAACAACTGCTCGAGTTCCGATGAGGGGGCAGTGACGACGCGATGGAAGGAGCTGGGTTGGGTTGTTGTCGACCGGAAAATGACGACGAGGGGGCTGGTGTCATCGGGGCAGGTGGTCGACAGGAGGGTCGACGGGTCTGTTTGGTGGTCTGTTTGGTGGTGCTTGGACATAGAGGTGAGTAGGGGGCAATGACGACGATGGAGGGAGTCCGGGCTAGTGGTTTTTGGTGAGTTGCTGGTGGTTCGATGGTGTGAGACGATGAGGGAGTGGTGGTTTTTGGCGACGGGGGGGTGCGACGGTCTGGTTTTTCCTGTGATGTTCGCTGGTTGTTTGGTCGTCGACTGGACAGTGACGACAAGGGGGGGAGCTGGTGGTTGACGGTGGTCGTGAGGGTGTGGGACTAGTTGGTTTGGGTCGGGTTCCGACTGGTTTTGGGTGAGGGTTCTTTAGGGTTTTTTGTTCTTCTCCTTTTGGAGAAGATGAATGAATAGTGCTTCTGGTTTTTCCAAAATTTTTCCCCAAGTCCGTTCGTTGTTTTTCCGTGCATTTGTAGCACATGCCAAGGAAAATGAGCCCCACGCGTGGTGGGGTTCAAGGTTTGTGTCCCCCATGCGCGGTGGGGTTCCCCGTGTACGGTGTTCCGTCCGTGTTCCCCACGTGTGTCCCCTCATGTGTGGTGGACTCGGATTATTATGGGTTAGGTCCGAAATTAGGCCTAAAACCGGGTAGTTTGAACCCGAATATTATTCTTTTGCCCGGACCCGAGAAATAGGAACACGATGTTGCTCAACTGATTATGTAAGCAAAATAGCTACTAAAATAAGACTAATTATTTAAAACAAAACTATATTATTATTTTCTTAATATTTTTTCAAGATTAAAATAGCTACAAAACATTAATAAAACTATTTTGTAATTTTCGTTTTTTAATATAAAGATAAAATATTAAATAATATTTTTTTGTATTTTTCA
This sequence comes from Nicotiana tabacum, assembly GCF_000715075.1. Classification (NCBI taxonomy): domain Eukaryota; kingdom Viridiplantae; phylum Streptophyta; class Magnoliopsida; order Solanales; family Solanaceae; genus Nicotiana; species Nicotiana tabacum. The sequence goes on from NC_134101.1 coordinate 207,706,406, forward strand.
AAATTAAAATGACTACAAAACATTAATAGAACTATATTTTTTGGTAATTTTTGAAATTATACAAAGTACAAAAATAAAGTGCAATTTTTGTATTTATTTCAAGTTTATGAGAAATACATAAACTAAAATTTATATATATATTATTTTTGTGATTTTTTCCTTTTGCGACGAAATAAAGTAAAAATAGTTAAAATGGCTATATTAGCCCCAATTTCACATATTCACGCTAAAAATGTGAAAATTCTCGGGGAGGGTCAAAAATCAGGTGTCTACAGCTGCCCTCTTTGACTGGAAACACGAAGAGTTTTCCGACAAAGAACGACTAGACATGTTTTTAACCCGACCATTACTTGGACGGACTACACTAAGGAAAGGAAGGGGATGTGACCGAGCCCTAGTATCTGAGCTGCCTACATATCCTTGGTTATACATGAATCAGGCCACGTGTAGTTCGGAAATGAAAGAGATGGTAGAGTGTACCGAGGTGAAGAGCCGATCGAGGTGCCGTTCTGTTGAGGTTCCGGTCAGTGGTCCTGTCATTACATCAAAAATGAAGACTGAAAAAGACTAACTAAGCCTATAAGCTACTAGTTACAAGGATTCCTATCTTTAAGTCTTCTGAAACTTGATCTCGAGTCTTGAATGGTGCTTCATACAGACTTTGGATTTGAACCTTGATACTTGCTAGTTGTAGGCGCTAGTTCTTGAACAGATCACTTCTGTTCTCCACTTCCGTGCTTTGGATTCATTCATTTTTTCTTTTCCCTTTTTTTTTCTTTTTGTTTTTGTGACTATCTTTTGTTGACCCTCTCAGACTGTTGACTTGCATTCTTGAGGCGAGCTTCTTGTTGTTTCTAACTTGGATTGAATGCTGGGGACTTCTGTTGTAGCCTTCTGCCTTCCAACGGGTTACGGCTTGACTTTGAACGATGTTCCTCTGTTCTACAGGCGGACCCCTAACTTCTTCAATCTTCGACATATAACAACCTTCGCACTACAGGCAGGCTCCTGACAACCAAAACAAACAACACAAATGAAATTTCCTAACCCAGTTTGCACTGGGAAGGTTTGGTGAGTCGTTAGCAAAATCGTAACCCACCGATACTACTGATGCAATGCTGAGAATGAACTAAAGACTAGACTAGGATGTGCATCTCCTACGAGTAAAATCTCCTAAAATAAAATATAACCTGAAAAAGCCAAGCTAGTAAGCGCGCCTCCTATTGGTAAGACATGGAACGTATTCCTCTCGTTATACAGGTGGGCTCCTGGGTTCAACACTTGAAATGAAAAGACTGAAATGTATTCCTCTCGTTATACAGGTGGGCGCCTGGCTTCAACACTTGAAATGAAAAAACTGAAATGTATTCCTCTTGTTATACAGGTGGGTGCCTAGCTTTAGGAAAACTAAACATTGATAATCTTAAGAAAACTAAAAATGACTCTTAGGAGAAATGTATTCCTCTTTTTTTTTTGTTTGTTTGTTTCATTTCAAATTCAAACGTTTTTTTTATTATTATTATCTTAGGAGAAAGATTCATTAGACTAAGATTTTGATCCTAGAAGAAGGTTCGTCAGACTAGGTCTCTATCTTAGGAGAAAAATTCATCGGACTAAGATTTTGATCCTAGGAGAAGGTTCGTCAGACTAGGTCTCTATCATAGGAGAAAAATTCATCGGACTAAGATTTTGATCCTAGGAGAAAGTTCATCGGACTAGGTCCTGTTTTTCTTTTTTTTTGGTATCTCAGGAGAAAGATTCATCAGACTAAGATTTTGATCCTAGGAGAAGGTTCGTCAGACTAGGTCTCTATCTTAGGAGAAAAATTCATCGGACTAAGATTTTGATCCTAGGAGAAAGTTCATCAGATTAGGTCTCTATCTTAGGAGAAAAATTCATCGGACTAAGATTTTGATCCTAGGAGAAGGTTCATTAGACTAGGTCTTTTTTTTTTTTTTTGGTTATCTTAGGAGAAAGATTCATCAGACTAAGATTTTGATCCTAGGAGATATTCGTCAGACTAGGTCTCTATCTTAGGGGAAAAATTCATCGGACTAAGATTTTGATCCTAGGAGAAAGTTCATCAGACTAGGTCTCTATCTTAGTAGAAAAATTCATCGGACTAAGATTTTGATCCTAGGAGAAGGTTCATCAGACTAGGTCTTTTTTTGTTTTTTTTGGTTATCTTAGGAGAAAGATTCATCAGACTAAGATTTTGATCCTAGGAGAAGGTTCGTCAGACTAGGTCTCTATCTTAGGAGAAAAATTCATCGGACTAAGATTTTGATCCTAGGAGAAGGTTCGTCAGACTAGGTCTCTATCTTAGGAGAAAAATTCATCGGACTAAGATTTTGATCCTAGGAGAAAGTTCATCAGACTAGGTCTCTATCTCAGGAGAAAAATTCATCGGACTAAGATTTTGATCCTAGAAGAAGGTTCATCAGACTAGGTCTTTTTTTTTTTACAACAACTTTGGAGGAAATGCTAGGTCTTTTTTTTTTAACAACTTAGGAGGAAATGCATCTCCTATGGGTAAAATAAACTTAGGAGGAAATGCGTCTCCTATGGGTAAAAACAAACTTAGGAGGAAATGCATCTCCTATGGGTGAAACTAAAACAAACTTAGGAGGAAATGCATCTCCTATGGGTGAAACTAAATGATTTCAAACTAGGAAGTGCGTCTCCTATTAATGAAATCTTCACTTAGGAAGTGCGTCTCCTATGCGTGAACCCATTCCTTCTTCCTGCATTATTTACGTACATGTGTTGTCTTCCCTCGACACTGTTGGGGATTATTTTGATGGGATGGAAAATCTATCAGACTAGATCTTTTTATCCTAGGAGGTAATATGTGAAGATCAATGGCAAGATTTTATGCACAATAGCAAGACAAATAAAGGCAAAGATTTGAGAAACTTCCCTTTGTCGGCTCTTCTCGTCTTTTCTCCTTCTTCTCTTTTTTGTTGTTTTTTTTCTCTTCATTTTTTTTGAATCACTTTCCCTGCACCACTTTGTTCCTATTTCATACAAAGAAATTTATCAGCTTTAAAAATGGTGGTCGGTTTGTGGCCTTGAGTCTTGTGCAGCTTGGCTTCTGCTCAATCAGCTTGAGTCGGCTTCAAGAGACTTTTGCTCTAAATCAACCCTAATTGTTTCACACCTGGTACCATTGTATTTCTGGCTTAATCAGTATTATCCCAACTGGAGATCTTTTCTTAGATGACCTTTTCTGATATCTTGAATGACTTCCTACTTTTGAGAAATTTGTCTCTCAGAGAGAATCACAAGTTATCTTTGTTTGCGCCAAGCAAGCTAACAAGAGTCTTTTGGGGGAGCCTTTGTATGAATCCTCAAGGCATGTTGACATTACCAACTGAGTTTGCTAGCCAAATTTACTTTGTACAACTGAAAAGCTGGTAGCAGATTTTGAAATCCTTTCTTTCTTGTTTTGAGAAGGACTAACTCAGGGTGAAGGACACAATGACGCAAAGAAACAAATATTAACAAAAAATGCTCCTGTCAGAAGGACAGAAGGAAGAATTTTTTTTTCAATAACTAGCTTTAATGATCATGACATGCATTTTGGACTCAACGGCCTGATCTATCAAACTAATACAATCCTCTCTTTTACCATTCTTATGATCTTTGAAGTCGGGCGTATCCGTGCCAATTCTTTGCATCAACTTCGCGACTCACTTTCGACTAGTGGTGCCCCGAGGGGTTTTCACCAACAAGTCTCTCTCATTTATTCATCTCTGTTTACCGTCGTCTTACAGTGCCTGTGAGGGTTTTCACTAATAAGACCCTCTCATTTTTCTTTTCTTTTTCTATGTTTGCTCTTTTTTTTTCCTTTTGTTGTTTTCTTTTTTTTTTTTTCATTGCTACTGATTCCGAACGAGGGGTATGAAAAAAAATAAATAAGGCTCAAAGGGCTAACGAAGGATAAAGTGTTTAGGTAGCAGAACAAAATGCCTTCGTCATTCCATTCTTTAAAACATGCCAAGTGCAAACAACACAATTAAACAAAGATTTGCAGTCTCTTCTGATGGTGCTGGACTTGACAATTATATTCAACATTTTATTTTTCCTTTTTCATTTCTAAAGCACCGTTGGGAGACACTCTCATTATCATGAACGACCCTCATGCCAATTTGGCGAATCTTGCTTTTAACGGTTTTCTTCATATTTTACTTGCCCCAGTTCCATATGACTCGAGCTCTGAATAATCTCAACCGTCCTTATTTCCTTTAAATGGTCTGATCACCCTCTCGGGGTTTTATGATTAACTTTTAAGATTAGACCCAAACTGTGTGCGCATGTCATGTCACTAGAATCGACGCTGAACAAAAATGATAAAAGGTCTAAACAAAAAGACGACTGGAAATAACAAAAGACCGGCTTTGTATTAGACTGCCAGCGAAATGGTTTGAATAATAAAACAAACAAAATAACCAGAATAAAATCCTAACACAAACTGGACAAAATTTAAAACAAACTGCTATGACAAAATGGAAAGATAAGAAGGTTTGACACAGGACAAAATCCAAGTTACAACCTTAATAATCCGGACAACAGAAATGACAACAAAATAAGCCACCAAATGCTTCTTTCTTGTTAACCAAGGAACAGAGCGTCCTTCCACTTTATCAAGACTGGCATCTTAGCCACTAAGCTTTGCATCGATACTGCCAAGACCATTACCAGCTTTAATATCATCACCCTTAGTCAACAAGTTCCCAATAGGACTCGAATGCTTCTATCATCACGCCTGATCCCCGCAAAGCATGCTTTTGGATCTTGTATTCCCGGCTTACCGCAAACCAACCACCTTCTTTCTTTGTGATTCAAAACAAAACAGGTTAGAATGGACTCAGTCGGTCCTCATTATTGACAACATCTCTTTTTTATTTTTTATTTTCATTCATTTTTTCCTTTTTTCATTTCTTTTTTTTTCATTCTTTTCATCATTTTTTTCTTTTTTGTCGCGGTCGAATCTTATGGAGATTGCCTACGTATCATGACCCCGCATGAATCAGACCTTGCGTAGTTCGGACAATAAAGATAAACATTAATAGACATTTTTTTTCGATTTTCATATCAAACAAAACTGGGTTTCAAAGGTTTGAAGATGACCTACAAACTCGAAAATCAAACAACCCACATATTCTAATAAAAAGATTTACAAACTCCAAAAACAAATGGCCAGCTTCCTTTCTCCGTTTGGCATATGCAACCGAACGGTTATTTTTGCAAACGTAGCCCCCTCCAAATTTCACATGAATTTGAGGCCGGGGAGGATTATTTTATGACACTTGACAAACTTGTCCGTTCTTTTACGAAAATATCCTTTCGACAACTGAAAGATACTCTAAGGCTATTTCGGCAAGAACAGTTTAAGACACGACCGAAGCTGGCTCGACTTATTTTTTGACTAAAAATTCAAACGGTATTCACCTAACCGCGGACTCTTTGTTTTTTTTTCAAATTACAATGAAAATGTGGTGTTGCAAACACGGCCCTTCAGCGCCTCGGGAACGAAGATTTATAAGGCTGTGTGGGTCAACTAGACCAAAAATCCTAAACATGACCCAAAAGGTGGCTATTTATGCAAAGTCAGCCTTCCGGCGTCCCTTTCGGGAACATTCGGCTATTTATGACAAAACAGCATCATCTGACTTATTTATGACTCTTTTTATCGTTTTTCGAATCAGAAAAGTCAATATTGCAAACACGGCCTTTCAACGTCTCGGGGGCGAAGATTTTTAAGGCTGTGTGGGTCAACTGGACCAAATCTTAAAAATGACCCGAAGGTGGCTGTTTATGCAAAGTCAGCCTTTCGGCGTCCCTTTTGGGAACATTCGGCTATTTATGACAAAACAGCATCACCTAACTTCTTTATTAAAATTTGACATATATATTTTTTGTTATTTATTTGTTTTTGGTTATTTTAGCAAAATGGTAGGGTTGGACCCGATGAGGGTTGCCTACGTATCTCACATCCGGTGAGAATCAAACCCGCGTAGTTCGGGCAAATAAACTATTTTTGAGAAGACCCTTTTCCATTTTCTATTTTTTTTTACAACAAACAAACAAACTATTATTTTTCATTCATAACAAACTAACAAACTAACAAAAAAACATAAAACATTCCTTCCGTTTTTTCTTTTTTTTTTTCAAAATTTTGGCAAAGTTTCGACACTACTTGGACATTGGTTTTTTTCAAAAATAAGTAGTTATATCTCTATACTGTTATTTTCTCCTCTTTTGCACGATTTTCTAATTTGTGGAGAATGATGACACCATATAAAATCTTTTTGAATTTTCAACCTCTTTTTTATTTATTATTATTTTGTTATTATTTTCAAAAATGTGGCATGGAGGACATAGGGAATTCCAAGACTTCTTGGATTCCACAAATGTTCCACATGTGCTTTTTCCCAAAAATGAAGCGTGGGGGACATAGGGAATTCCAAGACTTCGTAGATTCCGCAAATGGTCCCCATGTGCTTTTCCCAAAAATGAAGCATGGGGGACATAGAGGATTCCAAGACTTCTTGGATTCCACAAATGTTCCCCATGTGCTTTTCCCAAAAAAAGAAGCGTGGGGGACATGTGGAATACCAAGGCTTCTTGAATTCCACAATGTTCCCCATGTGCTTAATTAACATAATAGCATGCTTATCTAAAAAATCGTACAACTTTCTTATTTAACGTGATCAGCATGATAAGGAGTGCCATTTGTCCTCAACTATCATTGGTCCGCCGAATGACCCATTCACCCTTGAATAAATACAACATGTAGCACATAGGATGCCAAAAGATGGTCCATTATTTTCAGGTTGCTTGTCCTAGACGGACCCAACCCCTGTGTTGAGTCCCCTAAGTCAAATGCAATGTGATGCAAATAAGCGTTCCTACTAGGGATCCGGCATGAGGTTTCGTTATACTAGGTTTATAACCTGGGTATATGTTCTAGACTGTGTACCCGAGCGGACAACTCGAGTCGAGGAGGGGGCAACTTACCGGGAACCAAAAGGTCATCCGGCTTCGTAACTTATCCGTCCTCATTCTTATTTCAGGTATTGACACTAACATAATAGGGAGCCTCGACCAGCAAGCTTCTCCCCGGAGGTAAGAAGAGAAAGGTTTTGGCACAGTTTATATGTACAGTTCAAATAATATCAAAGCGGTAAAGGTATCATTTAGCACATTGAGCCCAAACATATAATAAAATCAGATAATAAATAAAGCCAAATAATAACAATTATTCTAAGCTCGAATTCTTAACCCTGAACCAGTGGTTCTGGGCCGTGTTCCCCAGCAGAGTCGCCAGAGCTGTCACACCTCCTTTTCCGCACCCGAGGGGGTGCAAGGGAGTTTTTTCCAATTAAAGGACAATCGAAATGGGATTGGTTTATTTATTTCAGAGTTGCCACTTGGGAGATTTAGGGTGTCCCAAGTCACCAATTTTAATCCCGAATCGAGGAAAAGAATGACTCCATATTACAGTCTGCGTACCAGAAATCCGGATAAGGAATTCTGTTAACCCGGGAGAAGGTGTTAGGCATTCCCGAGTTCCGTGGTTCTAGCACGGTCTCTCAACTGTTATATTCGGCTTGATTATCTGATTTAATACATGTTGAACCTATGTGCAAAATTTAACTTTTAACCGCTTTTATCATTTAATGTTATTTTTATCAAGAATTGCAACGTTGTGGAAACATATCTCGAACCACGTTACATCAATGCACCCGTAGTTGTTTGACATATCTCGACTCGGTTGAGATTTGGATTTGGGTCACATAAATGTGCACCCGAGTTAAGGAAAATAAATTATTAAAGGCGTGCCTAACACAACTAGCGTATTGTTATTTTGGGGAAGGCCGTAAAATTCGCTAAACGGCTTGTCCCGAATTCTAAGTGTTTTAATATATACATTTAGAGGGCCCCGCAGCTTGCGCATTTTTGTTTGTCGAGGCTCGTCTCATTTATTATTAAAAAAAGAATTTGCAACGTCATGGAAATGCATCTCGGACCACGCCACAATCAATGTACCCGTGATTAGAGACACATTTCGATTCCGTTGAGATTTGGATTTGGGTCACATAAATGTGCACCCAAGTTTAGGAAAATAAATTATTAAAGGCGCGCCTAAAGCAACTAGCGCATTGTTATTTTGGGTGGGGCCGTGAAATTTGCTAAGCGGCCCGTCCCGGAATCTGAGTATTTAATACATATATTTTGTGAGGGCTCCGCAATCTGTACATTTTTATTTGGCAAAGCTCGTCTCGTTTTTTTTTATTATTATTTATTTTTAAAGGATGCCATTTTTATGGCTTTAACCATACTAAACCTTACAGCTTCTTTACAACTAAAATTACATAACTTGTTAGAAGTTTAATAAAAGGAGTTTAGCGAATGAGTGTTTCGGGAGTAGTAACAACATGTACTAATAATAATTTTGTCCGAATGACCTAAGCAAAGGAAGGGACGAACAGGTTAACGTCAAACTTGTGTCATAGAACAACTAGTCCAACTTAATTAAATGACATCAAATAAACAAGAATAACATAACGCAAAAATGAACAAAAATGCATACGGTGAAAACATAAGCAGAAAATTATCATACCAATTTCTATATTGCATCTTCGAACATTTAACGTAACATTTCCTTATCTAATACTTGAGGTTTACTAACCTGAACAAACAGAAATGGATAGAGCCATGGACCAACCCTCAACATCGACCTCAACGGATAACCTCGACGTACCGGACCTCGACGAACAAAAACTACCTCAAAGGAAACTGAAAGCTCGGCCCGAAAGTGCTAACGACCCGCGATGTTCGCTGCTACTGGCTTTTCTCGACGCAGCAGATCAGTGCAAAAAGATGAAGCAGAAGGGGTCGAGGGACAGTGACGACGCAGCAGCAACAGCTGCTGCTCGACGGGGGCTCCGGTGGTCGTTTGGCTTGAGGAAGGAGCAGCTATGGAGGGTGGTTTGGGCAGTGACGACGCAGCTACTAGTTTGCAAGGATTACGAGGGGTCGTCTGGGCAGTGGTTAATGGCTGGAGATCGGACGTGAGAGAGTGGGTGGTTTTGGGTTATGATCGCCGGACGTGATGGAGAGTTTGACAACGCAGCAACAGCTGCTCGAGTTCCGACGAGGGAGCAGTGACGACGCGATGGAAGGAGCTGGGTTGGGTGGTTGTCGACCGGAAAATGACGACGAGGGGGCTGGTGTTGTCGGGGCAGGTGGTCGACAGTAGGGTCGACGGGTCTGTTTGGTGGTCTGTTTGGTGGTGCTTGGACGTGGAGGTGAGTAGGGGGCAATGACGATGATGGAGGGAGTCCGGGCTGGTGGTTTTTGGTGAGTTGCTGGTGGTTCGACGGTGTGAGACGATGAGGGAGTGGTGGTTTTTGGCGACGGGGGGGGGGGGGGAGAGGGTGGCGACGGTCTGGTTTTTCCGGTGATGTTCGCTGGTTGTTTGGTCGTCGACTGGACAGTGACGACGAGGGGGGGAGCTGGTGGTTGACGGTGGTCGTGAGGGTGTGGGACTGGTTGGTTTGGGTCGGGTTCCGACTGGTTTTGGGTGAGGGTTCGTTAGGGTTTTTTGTTCTTCTCCTTTTGGAGAAGATGAATGAATAGTGCTTCTGGTTTTTCCAAAATTTTTCCCCAAGTCCGTTCGTTGTTTTTCCGTGCATTTGTAGCACTTGCCAAGGAAAATGAGCCCCACGCGTGGTGGGGTTCAAGGTTTGTGTCCCCCATGCGCGGTGGGGTTCCCCGTGTACGGTGTTCCGTCCGTGTTCCCCACGCGTGTCCCCTTATGTGTGGTGGACTCGGATTATTATGGGCTAGGTTCGAAATTAGGCCTAAAACCGGGTAGTTTGAACCCGAATATTATTCTTTTGCCCGGACCCGAGAAATAGGAACACGACGTTGCTCAACTGATTATGTAAGCAAAATAGCTACTAAAATAAGACTAATTATTTAAAACAAAACTATATTATTATTTTCTTAATATTTTTTCGAGATTAAAATAGCTACAAAACATTAATAAAACTATTTTGTAATTTTCGTTTTTTAATATAAAGATAAAATATTAAGTAATATTTTTTTGTATTTTTCAAAATTAAAATGACTACAAAACATTAATAGAACTATATTTTTTGGTAATTTTCGAAATTATATGAAGTACAAAAATAAAGTGCAATTTTTGTATTTTTTTCAAGTTTATGAGAAATACATAAACTAAAATTTATATATATGTTTTTTTGTGATTTTTTCCTTTTTCGACGAAATAAAGTAAAAATAGTTAAAATGGCTATATTAGCCCCAATTTCACACATTCACGCTAAAAATGTGAAAATTCTCGGGGAGGGTCAAAAATCAGGTGTCTACAACGCACATGCTAAGTGACGGGCGTGTGGGCGTGCACCATTGAGGATTGTGACTGGTTCCGTCCCGTAGCAATTATAAAGTTGCATATTTGACTTAAATTATATGATACTTATGTGTTTTAGAAAGAATTTCCTATAAATTGGGCTGAATGCCATATTTGGGCCTTGTGCTAGAGCTGTTTGGACCCTTAGGGGATTTTTCTTATTATCCTCTTACTGTTTTTGATTTAAGATCTATATCCAGTCATACTGTGTGTACTGATTTAACAACTCAGCCTTTATTACTCCATTTTGATGCATAAAATGATATTTTGGGTGAGCACCCTATTTTACTAATAGCCCGAGTGGCTTGAGAGGTTTCTGACTGAGTGAAGCCGAGGGTCTGTGTTGTGAGGATATTATAGGATCGAGCTGCACGGCGCAACATGTTGTTATTGATTCATGATTATTGTGAGGCCGCGAGCCTGATTGATTTATGCCTCAGGGTGGCTTGTTATGAGGCCGAGGGCCTGATTGATTTATGCCACGAGGTGGCTTGTTATAGCACTTGGGCTGTAGGAACCCCTCCGGAGTCTGTACACCCCCAATGAGCGCGGGTACCTTGAGTGAGTGATATGATGTTTTGCCTAAGGGGCTTTTCTTGATTCATATTCTGCCCGAGGGGCTGTTTACGAGCGATTGTAAGGTAATGCCAGAAGGGCTGTATATGAGTAACTGTGAGGTTAGCCCAAGGGGCTATTTATGATTCATGTTCGCCGAGGGGTTGTTCTTGATTTATGTTGCCCGAGGGGCTGTATAAGAGTGAGTTTCGCCTGAGGGGCTATTTATATTTTTATCATTTTTACTCACTGTTTCATCACTTCGTTGAAAACTATTCAAAGATGTTTTAAATGGTTTTACTGAAACTGGATTTAAATAAGCTGAGTTGATTCAAAATCCTAATTTTAAAAGCATGTTGTATTTTACTGAGATTTCATGATATGAACTGTATATGTTTTATTGCTTGTCACTACCGCTCAATCTCTATTTACTTTTATTACTTACTAGTTGGCGTACTCATACTACTCCCTGCACTTTGTGTGCAGATCCAGGCATTTCTGATCCCGATAGCGGGTGATGATTACTTAGTGGCAGGTCCATCGGAGTTAGTAAGGTAGCTACCTGGTGATCGCAGCCCTGGTTTTCTCTCTCATTATCCTCCCTTAGTTGTATTCAGTTATTTTCAGGCTATGTTAGTCTTGATGTTGTCAGACGATTGTAGTAGATGCTCATGACTAGTGACACCTCGATGTCGGGCTTTCTTTCCGCATTGTTGTTTTGATTTAAACTCCTTATGCAGGTTTATTGTTAAATAGCTTTGGTTTTGTCTTAAAAATGAAAATATTGATTGGTTTTGGTAGTATGTCGGCTTGCCTAGTACCACGTTAGGCGCCATCACGACAGATTTAGTTTTGGGTCGTGATAGTATGGTTACTTCTAAACTGATATTTTGACCGTCTTCCTAGTGGCACTCTCTTTAATTTCTGTAACACTCATACGGTACCCTTAACTACTCCAACTCATATCTTAATATATCACAAGTATTACAATGTCATAACTGCGAGGCTAAGTTCACTATATTGAGTTTTACTATGTTTATCTTGCATGATCTGCTGATTTGTTTGTAACCTCTTGTCTAGCCATAATTAGGCTCTTCCTGAATCAACTACTAACTACTTGTTGGCCCATTCTCATATCAATATTCTGGGTAATATTTCTTGGGTTATTTCCTTTGTCTTAACTTACCTCTCGCATTGACTCCATCTTTATCAATAACATCCAGGGAAGGAACCCTTACTTCTTTTCCTTGACGTCGTGTTTGCATAATGTTCTGGAATCGTAGCATATTTGTAGGATTTAAATAAGTGCACTCTCATCCCTTTCTTATTTTTATTCCATTCTTCCTGTACCATTTCATAGTTACTAGAACCACTTAATTCTAACTTAATGCCACGTCATATTCCCCCCTTTAGGGGAGTACTAAGAGTGAGATTTATACGATCTACCTATAGATGTTTTACCTCTTCATCTTTGCATCTTTTCATATCATCAATGACCCTTACTCGCCTTGCGGTAACCCTTCTGTACCAAGAATAAAAAAATTCCTTACTTGCGAGGGTGACATTTAGTGTAACTACCACATACAGTCCCTTAAGCTTAACTTTGGTCATATTGCTTGCTTTAGGGAAGCATCTTCCTAAATGACCATTCTCTGAATTTCTCATGAATCTTCTTCTGTTGTCCATTCTATTATCGTTGGAACGTACTATGAAATTTTCATGATGCCAACCATTTTCAAATCACTCAGTCCCTAATTCATGTTTAGTTTGTCTTATTCACCAATCCATACTGATTTCTATTACTCTGGGGGTTTAACTTTTCCTTCTGGTAATCACGTTAGAGTCACAAACGTATTTCTCGAAATGAGGATGTGACATTATGACCTATACTCTTTTGTTGCCTCAAGGACTGTCATCTCTCGTATTTTCCTTCCCTAGTCTATTGACTCTGTAATACTGTCATTTTTTTATCTGTCGTTGTCATCCATGTATCACATCTTACTCATAATACTTCATTAACTCTCTTCTTATTTCCCTTCTAACATCTATGTCTATTACTTTATTATGAAAACTTCAACAAGACATTCTCTTACTTTTAGCTCCCCTTGCTCCATCCACTGGCTCTTCGGGTTGCCTAACATTCTCCCTCTACTAGGGACGGGAGCCACACTAAGGTAATATTTATCCCTTCCAGGCTTCCAGTGCCTATCTTTGTAATTTTTTTTGAACACTCTAGTATTCATATCTACCTGTACTATCCTAGAGTGCACCATTTGTGGGTCTCGCAAGGAGATCTATTAGCATATTTGCAATGTCCTTTGGAAATGTCAACTAGCGCAAACAAACCATCCACCATTTTGGGTTACTCTATCCCTAGCCGGATCTTGATAACCCGTCCTTCTTTTGAACTATATCTGTTAGCTCCCATAGGGCATAATCGAGATGGGTGTGACTAATTGTACATACCTCTATTATTGTAGAAGGTAACTGAAAATGCTCATTTTTCTGCCTGGATTGTAAATACTGATAATCTTTATTAATTGTGTGCCTCGTACCCTTCTTTCCCTGGCTACTCTTACTTGTTGAAACTTGTATATACCTTCTGAATCTCTTATTGCTTTTCAACATATGGGGATAGATATTCTTGCCTTAAGGCTTCTTATCATGAAGCTTAAACATTTTAGTACACATATGATCCGCTGAAGACCTTACATTTACTCAGCATAAGCATCATGAATAATTGAGTTGCTCTGACTTAACTCTTCCAAAGCCACATGCAATCTCTTATCAAGTGTCTTTCTGGATGTAGGTATCATCTTATTACGAATAAAATAGAATTTAGGAGTCTAAATTCTTACAAGTGAGATCTACCACACGATCTAGAGTAAAAAGAAAGAGTGACAGTCCTAAATGCTCTGTAGCCTTCTGCTTATAAGTGTGGTGCATAACACACCCATAAGCAAGACTGTACTAGACACGGCTTGTAGACTCACTAGGATAGAACGACTATTATACCACTTTTGTCACGACCCAAACCGAAGGGCCACGACAGGCACCCGGTGCCTTACTCAATCGAGTACCAATGTAACATATCTTTCTTATTGTACTATCATTGGTAAATGGGCCAAAAAGGGCCGTCATGTGCTAACCAGAATAAACATAAGGGAATACTCAATATAGGATGACCCAACCTAATATAAAAACTTATACATGTGACATACGGGCTTATAAGGACGACATGATCATTTGTAAACTCAAAACATAGGCCGATAAGGCTATACAAGTATCCGTATACATGACATCTGTCTACAAGCCTCTAAGAGTACATAAGTAACATAAAGGTCGGGACTGAGCCCCGCTATACCAATAAATACATGTTCCTAATCATACTGACCATATAAGCAACTCCGGAGCAAATGGAGCGCACCAACACCTTCCGCTGAGCTTATAGCCTACTTGGAGGACTCTCAACCTATCTATGGGGACCTGCGGGCATGAAACACAACATCCTCAAGCAAAAGGGACGTTAGTACAAATAATGTAACGAGTATGTAAGGAATGACAATCAGTAAATAATAGACATGAGAGAAACATGAAGTAAAGACTTAACATGTATGTCTGAATAGCTCTGTGAATCATTTAATATTATAATATCATACATATGCATATAAATGTCATACCATGCATAGGTATATGCATTCATAACATCATCAAGCATCTGAGGGCATCCCATCATATCATCTCGGCCACTGTGGGAAAAATCATCAACGTATACCAGCTGATCAGGTGGTGGTGCATATATAACGTCGTAACCTTTTCCCATATACACTATATACATATAATATACGCGTATATAACGTCATCTGGTCATGGGTCAATGTACATGTATAAATGAATAAAATGCATAAGAAAGACGTTAATAAGATTTCTCGGCATGTCATAAGATTATTACGCATTTGATTAATATCATGAAACAAACTTTATCAACATACATATTTTCTGAGATCCATGAACAAACGATAGAATAATAGGACACATGGGGAATCAAGAACATAGGCACCTCTAGTATTTCTATGAATAGAGTCATTTATGAAAGTTGTGCATTTGCTCGTTTCGTTTGTATCGTATGGATCATACCGAAAAGAAAGAAGGGATAGCCCTAACATACCTGAGCCGATTCTCTTGACAATCCCTCTAACACATATCAATTGCGGTAAATCACGTGACAACAGATCAAAGTAGGGAAAAATCCATATGTTATTCTTAAGAAAGATTGTATCGTACTCCTTTAGAGTCACAAATCTCATGTTGCTATAGTATTAAGTAGTCTTGTATGAATTTTGTTGTAGAAAATAATGTTTCTATCACACAATATAATCTATTGAGAATTCGCTGAATTTTTCTTCATTACCTTGTAGAGATAAAAAGTGATTTTAGAGAAGTCTTCAATCTTTAGGGGTGGGCCCCACATATGTGATGACTAAGCCACCAATCTCTCTTAATGTGCCATCTTACTTCATGAAATAAGACTCACTATTTGTGATTTGATCAAGACTTTATGGGCTGCCACGTTGGGAGGCTCCTTAATCTTATCCCAATACCTTAATTAATTAGTTAATCTCCCATTAAAATTAGTAATTACCTAATTATCCACATAATTAATATTTATATCAAATTACTTAAAATACTACTCACTTTTAACATACTTTATACACCTTACTAGCATGGTCATGTGGTACCTTATATGGCACTAGTCCATAAATACTGGGTACTATAGCTTGGACCGTATTTTATCCCAAACCGACAACCTTCAACGAAACTCATTCTCTTCGATTTGCTTATCCTCTCACCTTCAAAAATTTACTTATTACTTGTTTGAAATATCATACTACTTATAAGCTCAAAATAATCTTATTCCCGAGCTAAGGTCGATTAACTTACGACGAAACTTTAACGTACGAAAATACGTGATTTAACATCTCATTTCCGAGCTTATATCAATTTACTTATGGCGTACTTCCACATACGAAAGTATTAGGTGTAACATTGAAGGCCTATTTGAAGTCGGAATTGGATGAAATTGGTATGGTTGGACTCGTTATCGAATGGTGTTCGGAATTTATTAGTTTGGTCAGGTTCCGAAGTGTGGGCTCGGGGTTGAATTTTTGATTTTGACTAAATATCCTAGATTTATCATTTAGATTCAATTCCTATGACTTTTATTGATTATATTAAGTTAATTTGGTAGATTCGGGTCGTCCGGAGGTTGATACAAGCGGGAAGGGCTTGTTATCGGAGCGACTTGACTTGTTTAGGTAATTATCTTACCTAAACATGGTTAAGGCATTAGTTTTCTGAATTATTTGTGATAGCTACGTGCTATGAGTGGCGCATATGTGTGGGGTTGAGCCCATATGCGTGAACCGGGGGTATTATATTCTTGCTCGGGTAGTTCTTAGGCTATGACATGACGTGAAAAGATTTTTAAGCTTTAAATTGTGTTGTTTCTCCTATTTGTACCCCTCTATGAGTATTTAGTACCACATTTGAGATTTTGTTGAGGTTATTCTCCCGACTGAACCTGATAAACTGCTATTCATGATGAAATTGTCTGTTTTAGATGTGATAGCACTTATTGCACATGGCTACACTATAGCATGTTATTTATACCAGTACAGGAGTATGAAACTTTATAATCATTGATCATGTACATGTATTCTCATATATTTGACTTATGTGTTATGAGTTGGACTGGTAGCTTGTGACCACCTAGTGCGGATTGTAATTATTGACACGTGAGTTGTCCGTATGGTTAATATTATTGGCACGTGAATTGTCAGTGCGGTTGATATTATTGGCACGCAAATTGTCTGTGCAGATCCGGATATTGATATTATTAGCATATCAGTTGTCCGTGCGGTTGATATTATTAGCACGTGAATTATCCACGCAGCACGTGAGTTGTCCGTGTAGTGTATGGATATGGATCCATCCTCCTAGGGTCACCCTCTCATATTTCTCTTTTGATGATGTACGCACGGATTTGAGGAAACTGATCAGTAGTTTGGTTTGGATATGGAATTATTAAGGATAAATCTGGCCAGTGTTTGCTTTAAATTTTGCATATCATCTTTACTTGGAATTTCCGTGGCTAATTACCTGAATTATTTGCATATCATCATTATATGCTATATCATTGGAAGAGTAGAGAACTTGAGTAGTTGTGTGCACGCGCACACACCTGGTTCTTTCTGTACTTTATGACTCACATTATTATTCTATACTTGTTGAATTGATGAAACTGTACATGTTATAGCAAGTATCATTGATAATTCTTGCTTCTTTTACCTCGCCGAGGTTCGTTATGATACTTACTAAGTACATTGGGCCGATTGTAATTATGCTATACTTTGCACTTAATTATGCAGATCCAGGTGTCAGACCCAGTCATCAGTATCTGAGGCTTGTAGTAGAGGGTTGAACTTCTTTCTTGACCACAGTCTTGGCGTCTCTTTTATTATGTAATGTTGTCTTTATTTCAGACAGTATTGTACTTAGATATTTCAGAGTTGTATTTCCGTATTAGAGCTCATGAATCTATATTTACCAGTTTTTAGGGGATTTATTATGTATTAGCGGTATTGCACTATATTAAGGTTTCAGATTCATGTTCTATCTTTTCTACTATTTTGCTTATTTATTGTTATGTTCGACTTGCATAGCAAGTGTGTTAGGTGTCATCAAAACATGATGAGCTTTTTTGTCGTGACAAGTACTTATCTCTTGAAGTATTACCGTGATCGCGAAAAGAGAATCCAAGTAAGTATCCGTCCACAAGATTATACTTCAGTTCCATGGTCTTCTATTTTGTTACCGAAATAATAATAGGAATTGCAAAAATCGCGTGAGCGAGTTTTCTCCATGGAAAACGCTTAGTAAAAATTCTTATCTTCTGTTGTATATGACCTCTTTATATAGTCACATATGTTAGGGTTTAAAATTCTTTCCTAAACAGCCTAGGTCTTCCTTTTCTACTAAGAAACATGATTCAATTTAATTTCTAATTATTGAGGCACAATAGGGATCATAAAATAAAATTAACGAGGCTTACTAATATGGAATATGGCAGTCCAACGGGACGAGATGGAACAGGATGGGGCGGGACGACATTTAGCCGAGACGGGCCTAAATGGGACGAGATAAACAGGACGAAATGGTAGGCCCATCCAATCCTGCTAAAAAGGGGATGGGACGGGACGGGACGAGACGGTTCCCGACCCTTAAGTGGGCTTTTTTCTTAAAAACAATTTCTAAAATTATTTAAGCATTAAGTTTGGAAATGACTAGTTTTTTGACAATGACTAAGTTTTTAATATTTGCACCGGCTAGTTTTTTGACTTATTTAATAAACTTAAAACTTAATAAATTATAAAGAAACTAAGTAAAGAATTATAAAATATCAAAACAAAAGACTTGTAATAAAATATTTTAGTAATTGTAATAGAGTTGTAATTTATTAAATATAATTTCAAGCCATTAAGTAGCTAAGTAAGAGTGTAAAACAATTCATAAAAAAATTAAAGGCCTAGAGCCTTTTATTTTATTAATAGAACTTTCAAATTTCACATACAAATATAATTCTTTTGAAAAGCCCCTAATCTACGCAGCCACCTTCTAAGAAGGGTCTGTTTGAACTAGGTCTCTTAGTAGCCAATTACAAAGTATCATACTAATATTTGTAAGCTCATATATAGCTTCGTTGTAACTTATCTATCTCTCGGACATTATTCTAGAATTGGCAATGTTTATTGATGTTCCATGAGTTCCATGCGGTCATCGCTCCTAGTGCTAAGTATCTCATTGTATTTTTCTTCTTCCCTAGTGGTTATTTTTTTCAAAACCAAGATTTCTTCTTTATGAATTAATCTAATCTCTGAATAATACGAAAATCTCTAGTATGTCCTCCCCTAATGAGCGTCTATGATCTCCAATTTGAAATTTTGCCGCACTAAAAGCACTCTCCGATGCTACTGATTATGCTTGAATAGCCAGGATATCTCGGGCTATTATTGAAAGTGTTGGAAAAGCCTTGTCATGCTCCCTCTACCATGCCAAAAGTTATTCGTTGCCTTCTTCATCTTTAATACTTTCCAATCCTTATTTAAGATAAGAATCAAGTTCATCATCAATAGAGGAATTCGAACTTGTTATATAATCCATACCTTCCCATAGAACTTCTACTCTAGCCTTAGAAGTAGAAGGAGCAGTTTCACCACCTGTTGTTTCTATAGATTTATATTTATCAAACATTGATCTATCATAAGAATATATGTTAGCTTGGCAGTATTTGAGAGATGGTTGTTCATTTTCTTGAATTGCTAAATTATCATAAATTTTACGAACAAGTCCCTTTGCACCTCTTAAGTTTAAAGATGGGTTAAGTAGAGTAGAAATTAAATAAACTTGGGAATAGGGAAAAAATACTTTTAAAATTTTATAATCATTTCATTAATGGCTGGTGCATAAGTTGGATTTGTTTTATGCTTACCAAATACAACAGAAATATCACCAATATACCATAATATTTGTGCAACAGTAGGATAATATATACCAAAAAAATTATTTTGTAGAATAATAAATGTTTTCTAAAAATTTGGTAAGCTCTTTGTTCTCATCCCAATCAAAATCAACAATTTGATCAGTGAGGATACCATTATGCATATTAAATACCTTTTGTATAGGCACCCAATAATCATAAGCAACTTTAAGCATTTCGTAAATAGAATTCCACCTAGTACAAACATCTTTTGAAATTTTTCTATATGGAAGGTTAGCACTAGCACATTGTTGAGCAAATTCACGAAGTCTACTTGCTTTATTAGCACGAAAAATATAGCCGCAAGCATGTTGTACTTTACAACAAGCATCAGAGAATAAATTAATATCATATTTTACAACCAAGTTAAAAATATGGCATGCATATCTAACATGAAAAATTGCTGGGTTAATTGGACAAAGTATAGTTCTTAAGCTAGTTACTGCGGTTGAGTTAGCAGAACTATTATCTAAGGTGATAGTTAAAACTTTATCAATGAGACCATAAAAATCAACTATTTGTAGAACAATAGTTGCAATATATGCTCCAGTGTGTTTTGAATCAACAAATATATAACTAGTAATATGTTTTTGCATGTCCTAGTGATGATCCACACAATGACATGTAACAGTTAAATAATCACAACCATTAGGACTACGACCTATAACAGATGTGATAAACACATTACAATCTAACTGAAAAATACACAGTGAATATACTGAAGATATTCAATTTGAAATTTAAAAACATCATTTGTAACAGTGATCTTAGGAAAACCTTGAAAAATAGGATTATAAGTTTCTTGTATATAATGCACAAAAGCAGGGTGAGAAGGAAAAGTAAAAGGTAAGACACAAACAACCACCATTTTTGCTAAATTTTCACGATCTCTATCTTTGTTATAGGGGCGTAAAATAGTACCAGAAGTAGGGTCAAGCAGTTGTTGTAAAAAGTTAGAACCCCCGCCAGATCCACTAGGCATGTCAATACCGGTGCTAGGATCCGTAATTTTTCTAGCTTCTATTTTAGCTTGCATCCATAAAGATTTGTGCTCCTTAAGTAAGTTCCTGGTTAAACCCCTCATCCCACCACTTTTGGTATGTACAAATCATTGCTTACATTTTTCACATATAGCACTGTAACGAGTTGGCGGGCCGTTTTGAGAGTAATAGTCCCGATCCCCTATTTTTTGCTTCCCCCGTATCTTATTATGCTCATGTGATTTGCCGAGACATTTTGTTTTTGGTTTCAGAGTGTTTTCAGACACTTAGTCCCTAAAACGGAAGCTTAAGTCTTAGAATTTTAACCGTAGTTGGAACTGTGTGAAGACAACTCCGGAATGGAGTTCCGTCGGTTACGTTACTTTTGTTGGGTGATTTTGGACTTAGGAGCATGTCCGGACTGTGAATTTGAGGTCTGTAGAAGATTTGGGCTTGAAATGACGAAAGTCAAAATTTTGGAGATTTTGACAAGAAGTGGCCTTTTTGATATCGATATTGGTTTCATATTTCACAATTTGGAGTAGGTCCGTAATGTTGAATATGACGTGTGTGCAAAATTTGAGGTCAATCAGACGTGGTTTGATAGGTTTCAGCATCGATTGTAGATATTTGAAATTTCAAGTTCATTAAGTTTAGACTGGAGAGTGATTCGTGTTTTTGTTGTTGTTTGACATGTTTAGAGGACACGACTAGGTCTGTATGATATTTTAGGACTTGTTGGTATGTTTGGTTCAGGTTCGGGGGGCCTCAGGTGTCTTTCGGATGCTTAACGGATTGAAATTTGGACTTATGCAATTGCTGAAGTTTTCTGGTTTTTGGTGTTTTCGCACCTGCAGTGGAGAGACCGCAGGTGCAGGATCACACATGCAGAAGGTACATAGCAAAATCGGAGTGGGATGGGAGATCAGGGGTCGCAGGTGCAAGTTAATATTCCTCATCTGCGATGCTCGTAGATGCGCCTAAGGAGCACAAGTGTGAAGAGAGACCGTAGAAGCGGGCGAGATTCCGCAGGAACGCACTTGCAGGTGCAGCCCCCTTCATCGCAGATGCGGACCCAACCCTTTAAGTCATTTCCGCACCTGCGAGAAAAATTACGCTGGTGCGGAGTTGCAGGTGCGATTATAGGCCCGCAAATGCGAAATCTGGGCAGAAAAGGGCCAAGTTCGAGGGTTTCACCCCATTTCCAATTTTGGGACTTTGAGAGCTCGGATTAAGGCAATAATTCAAGAATTTTTCAGAGAGAACTTTGTGGTAATGATTCTCAACTCTTTTTCGGTTGCATTCCATTAATCTACAGTTGATATCATCATTAAATTAAGGGATTTGGGGAGAAATTTGGGGAAACAGGCTGGAAGTTCTTCAACTAAGTTTTTGAGATTTGATTGGGACTTTGAAATTGGATTTGGATAATTTTTGTACGAGTTAACTCATGAGTGAATGGGTTTTCATATTTCGTGACATTTACCCGATTCCGAGACATGGTCCCGGGTCGACATTTTGGGGCGATTTTCTAATTTCTTGCTTAAGCTTTGATTTCATTAATTAGATTAGTTTCTTATAGTTATATTTATGGTATGTAATTGCTTTTGGCTAGATTTGGGCCATTCGGAGTTGGATATTCGTAGAAAAGGCATTGTTACCGATTGATTGAGCTTGGTTCGAGGTAAGTGGCGTGCCTAACCTTATGTGGGGGAACTCCCCTTAGGATTTGGTACTATTGTAATATGTGAGCGCCGAGTACATGAAGTGACGAGTACGTACACGATCTATTGAGTTATAATCTGTTTCACTTTAATTGAGTTATACTAGCATGTGTAATTGTCTTGTTTAGCTTAGAATAGCATGTCTATGTGTCTTAAATGCTTATCTGAATTCTGTGCAGCATGCTTAGTGGATTTTCTGCTTTTCCCTGACTTGTCCTTAGTCTAAATTGTAGGATTTCATGTTGTAGATATTATTTCCATTGTTTGATCTGTGTATTTACTTGGGACTACGGGACGGTATCCCGGGAGATCCCCCTGCCTATTTACTTTGGGACTACAAAATGGTATTCCGGGAGATCCCCTTGCATATTTAGTTGGGGACTACGGAATGGTAATCCTAGAGATTCACCTACATATTTACTTTGGGAATATGTAATGGCATTCCAGGAGCTCCCCCTGAACATTTAGGTTTGGGACTACGAGACGGTATCTCGGAAGATCCCTATTGTTATTTCAATGTATTGTACTGTTATCCTTTTGTGTTTTCCTTCTAGTTAAATTTTAGTCTTTTATTTCACTGTAATATTGTTACAACCCATATCCACATGTGTTAGTTCATGCCATATTTTAGTTAACATAAATCCAAGAAGGAATTATCTTTGAGATGATAAGAAGTCAATCCTATTGGTCTTAAGTGATACAAGAGTGTATAAGGGTGATTAACAAGTATTAGAAGTTAAATGAATCAAGAATGTTTTAACTCGTATTTTCAAGTAATCTAGCGGTGCTTAATACACTCAAGAGTTCATTTATTAAGGTATTTTAATCATATAATATCCGTATCATACGTCTTGAAGTCAAACGAGTTATGAAACAAAAGTCGACAAAAGTTGTCGCAACTTAGGTTCATAATTTTACTTAAACATTAGGTCAAATATTTCCAATATTTTCTCCTAATATACAAGGAATTACGGGGTGATCTACCAACCAAATTAAATATCTATGAGTCTAGTTTCCAACGCATTAAACCGTTCATCGATACGATCTTGGAGTAGAGAGATATTCGCGTTTTCGCGAGACTGCACCAAGCACCTCTCTATGGGGCCCACTAAGGCGGTTTAAGATATTTGGACCTATATAGGATGCCTCCAACCCGTTTTAAGTCATTTCTTCTCACTATTTTCAGACCTTATAATCCTAGGAACATCCTCTCAAGGTTCTCTCAAGATTCAAGACCCAAAAAAGGGGCAAACAACACAAATCAAGTGTCGGGAATTCCGTGGCGCTAGTAAGTCTCTTGTTCTTCTTGTTGTTGCTCATTTTTGTGTCGTTCCAGCTTGTGTGGGAGGTTTTTTTAAAGGGTTTATATTTTGTAAATACTCCCTCATGTTCTTAATATCAGTCCTAGGTGATTTCAAGCCTTCTAAAGTGATTCTAGTGCCGAAAAACACTAATTGATCGCTAGTTTCGCTTTGTTGTTGTTGTGGCAGCATTGGAGGGATATTTCATGGAAATTTAAGGTAAAATTGGAGTTGTTATTTCTGTATAAAGGTAAGGAACCTCTTACTCTATATGTATTTAAGATTATCCAAGTTACGGCTAAGCCATTGAAACTAGAACTTGTGAAATATATATCGAAAGGCTTGGTAGTAATGTTATTGTTTTGTGGACTGTTTTGCGTTGCTGTTGGGCTGCGTATTTTACTACTGTTTTGTGGAGTTTTGGAGGAGGAAGGGTGTGGATAAACACCATATATATGTAGGGTTGTGGGATGATAGTTATTCGTAACATTTCCAGGTTGTTTGACACGACTACGGTGGTCGTCGTATGTATGGAGTGATTAGGCTGTGTGTGGACTATTTTAGGAGGCTCAATATGTTTATTATTGATGTTGTTTGGGCTGTTTGGTGACTGTTTTGAATGGTGTGAGGTCACATATATAGGGGAGGTGTTGTCCATTTCATCATAAAATAGGTTGTGATCGATACATAATAGTTATGACGCTTAAATGATAACGATAGTATCGTTTCTCTTATTGTAGACTAAGGAGTTTTGACAATTGCATAGCTTGAGATTGGGCAGTATATACAAGGTATGTGAGGCTATCCCTTTCCTTCTTTTGCACGACTCCGATTGTACATAAAGTAATGAACGAGCTTCCAAGATAATCTACTCTTAGAAGCTAGCAGTACTTACATTGTTTTCCCTCTTATGGAACGATTGATGTTAATGTTGCTTCTCTTATTCTTATGTTATCAATGTTGTTGGTACTTCCTGATTCTTATAAGGTTCATAGTGAAGAGTTAGTCCTAATAACGTGTACAGAGGATACCGACCTTACGTCACTCCGAAAGGTTTAGAATGTGATTCCATGAGTCGAGCATGCATTATATATATGTATCTATTTTACTCTACCGAGCCACACTATAGTTGGCCGGGTACGACACCTATTGTGCAACCACTAATCAGTTGGGTTTTACCGAGCTCCACGTGGCCGGGTACGATTCTACCGAGCCTTATGATGGCCGGGTACGTTTTTTACCGAGCCTATTATGGCCGGGTACGATATGATGATGATGATGCCCACAGAGGCGAGTGTTTTAAGGGTTTATGTATTTATACATATGTATCATGCATTTCATGTAAGTAGCCCACAGAGGTACTAAGATGTTACAGGTTGTATATTCTCTATCCTTGCTTACATTACTGATCGTATTTATGGTTCCCTGCCTTACATACTCAGTACTTTATTCGTACTGACATCCTTTTATTTGTGGACGCTGCATGTCGTGCTGCAGGTCCTGATAGACAGGCAGGTGCAGCTCCCCCACCACAGTAGGCTGTCCAGTTCAGCGGTGATTGGCGAGATCCCTTCTCCGGACTTGCCTTGGTCTTGGTATGCATTTTTGTTATAGACATTATGGGTATGTCGGGGCCCTGTTCCGGCTATGTTGCAGCACTTATGTTCCTTTAGAGGCTCATAGACAGGTGTCGACTCATGTATAGTTTGGTATGCCTTGTCGGCTAGTTTTTGTTGTATAGTCTTTCATAGTAGCGTGGTAGCTCATACCTTATATGTAGTTTCTTGATTGTCTGGTCATCCCCTGCCATGTATGTTCATGCCGTCATATTTTATTGTTGGTTGTCCATGATCCAGGTCTACAATTTATATTGATCTCGTCAGCCCTAAAAGATAATAATGAAGGTTAGATGAAATGTACGTTGGTGCTCGGCAAGTGAGGTCGGGTGCTAGTCATGGCCCTCCAGTTTGGGTCGTGACAAACTTGGTATCAGAGCAAGTCTGTCCTAGGGGTTGTCTATGAGCCGTGTCTAGTAGATTCTTGATTATGGATGTGTAGCGCGCCACATTTATAATCAGTAGGCTACATGACATCTAGGGTTGTTACCTTCTTCCTGAATCTAGATCGTGCGTAGAGTTGAGTCGTAAGTGTTCGTCTCTAATATTCACCTTGTTTTTTCCAGTGATTCCTTCGACTAGGAGTACCAGTCAGGTGCCCTAAGTCAGAGTAGGACAAAGTGAGGCTCAGAGTGAGATGCCCTCTCATACCTCATCTACTCCATCTCCTCCAGAGGATATTAGAAGGCACCCAGCGCCTCCAGTTCCTCCGTCTGGCACTCCAGACCAGGATATGTGGAGTGCTTTGCAGTTATTGACTAGCTTGGTAGCTGCTCAGGCTCAGAGGCAAAATACAGGTGCTGCTGAGAAACCAGTTAGTACAAGAGTTCGTGATTTTATTAATTTAGACCCTCCAGTGTTTACCGGATCAGACCCCAAGGAGGACCCACAAACTTTTATTGACTAGGTTCATCGTACACTTTGGGTTATGCATATTAGTGATACAGAGGCAGTAGAGTTGGCTTCTTATCGGCTACGGGATTTAGCGGTTCTCTAGTATGATAGTTGGGAGAGATCTAGGGGTCCGAACCCTCCTCCAGTTGTGTGGAAGGAATTTTCTGAGGCCTTTCTTCGTTACTACTTGCCAGTTGAGATACGACGAGCTAGAGCTAATAAGTTCATAAACCTTAGACAAGGTAATATGAGTGTGCGAGAGTACAATATGCGGTTTGATTCTTTGGCAAGGTATGCTCCCCATATGGTGGCCGAGATGAGTGATAGGGTGCATATGTTCGTGAATGGGTTGGGACCATATCTGATAAATGAGTGTACGACAACCTCCTTGGTGGAGGGCATGGATATTTCCCGTATTCAAGTTTATGCCCAGACCCTAGAGGATCGTAAGCGCCAGCAGAGGGCAGTTAGGGAGCAGGATAGGGGCCAGCATAAGAGGGCGAGATTTGCAGGGTATTCTGATGACTTCAGAGGCAGCATCAGGCCACAGTTTTCGAGGAGTTCGGCGCCACCTGTAGCTAGTGCTCCTCCACAGTTTCAGAGGCCTCGATATGATCGATCCTATTCTGGTCCAGGTCAGAGTTCGCGGGCATCTGGCTCGCAACATCACAGGGATACTAGTCAGATGAGACCCCAACACCACATTGTGATCAGTGCGGCAAGGCCCACTTTGGACTGTGTTGTCGAGGTTCTGATGCAAGATATTCGTGCGGACAGCCTGGCCATATGATGCAGGATTGTCCTAATAGAAGAGGTGATGGTATGGCTCAGCGGACTAGATCTGTGTCTGGTTCTTCCTCATCAGTTCGACCTCCAGCACGGGGTTTTCAGTAGTCGACAGGTCGTGGTAGGGGTAGAGGTGCAGTGCCGAGTTCGAGTGGTGCTCAAAATCGAACCTATGCTCTAGTAGGTCGACAGGATCTCGAGTCGTCTCCAGATGTTGTTACAGGTATTATATCTGTGTTTTCTTATGATGTATATGCGCTGATTGATCCGGGATCTACATTATCCTATGTTACACCCTTTGTGGCTAATAAGTTTGGCATTGAACCTGAATTGATAAGTAAACCCCTTGCAGTATCTACTCCGATAGGAGATTCTGTGATTGCTAGAAGGGTATATAGAGGTTGCACTGTGATGATTTGTAGTCGTCAAACCTCGGCAAATTTATTTGAGTTAGAAATGGTTGATTTTGATGTGATAATGGGAATGGACTGGTTTGCCTCATGCTATGCAAATGTTGACTGTCGTACGAAGATGGTTAGGTTCCAATTTCCGGGTGAACCCGTCATTGAATGGAAAGGGAACATTGCTACACTGAAAGGTAGGTTTATTTCCTATCTTAAGGCAAGGAAAATATTCTCAAAAGGTTACATTTATCATCTCGTTCGCGTTAGGGATACGGAGGCGAAACCGCCTACTTTACAATAAATCCCTGTGGTCAACGAATTCCCAGATGTTTTCCCAGATGAACTCCCAGGCCTTCCTCCTGAAAGGGAGATTGAGTTTAGCATTGATGTATTGCCTGACACTCAACCGATCTCTATTCCTCCATACAGAATGGCCCCGACAAAGTTGCGAGAGTTGAAGGTGCAGTTGAAGGACTTGCTGGATAAGGGCTTTATTAGGCCTAGCACTTCACCTTGGGGTGCACCAGTCCTATTCGTGCGGAAGAAAGACGGGTCGTTATGGATGTGTATCGACTATCGACAGTTGAATAAGTCTACTATAAAGAACAAGTATCCACTTCCAAGAATTGATGACCTGTTTGACCAACTCCAGGGTGCCAAGTATTTCTCCAAGATTAATTTACGTTCAGGGTATCATCAGGTGAGGGTTAGGGAGAAGGATATTCCAAAGACGGCCTTCCGGACAAGATATGGGCACTTTGAGTTCTTGGTGATGTCGTTCGGGCTAACAAATGCCCCAGCAACTTTTATGGATCTCATGAATACTATATTCAGGCCCTATCTTGATGTGTTCGTGATTATATTCATTGATGACATTCTAGTGTATTCTCGTTTGGAGGCGGAACATGCGGGCCACTTGCGGATAGTATTACAGACGCTTCAGGATCGTAAGTTATATGCTAAGCTCTCCAAATGTGAATTCTGGCTGAACTCATTAGCATTCCTTGGCCATGTGATATCTGATGAGGGTATTAGTGTCGACACTCAGAAGATCGATGCAGTAAAGAATTGGCTGAGACCTACAACACCATCAGAAGTCTGCAGCTTCCTAGGGCTAGCAGGATATTATAGGCGGTTTGTAGAAGGATTTTACTCTATATCATCACCATTGACTAAGTTAACACAGAAAGCTACCAAATTCCAGTGGTCTGACACTTGTGAACGTAGTTTTCAGGAGCTGAAGAATCGATTGACATCTGCACCAGTGCTCACTCTTCCTGAAGGAATAGAAGGTTATGTGGTATATTGTGATGCCTCAGGTATAGGTTTGGGGTGCGTATTGATGCAGCGTGGGAATGTGATTGCTTATGCATCGACAATTGAAGAAGCATGAAAAGAATTATCCAACCCATGATTTGGAATTGGCTGCAGTAATATATGCTTTGAAGATATGGCGGCACTACTTATACGGCGTCCATGTTGACATCTACACAGATCACAAGAGTTTACAATACATCTTCAAGCAGAAAGAGTTGAATTTGAGACAGTGTAGGTGGCTTGAATTATTGAAAGACTACGACGTCAAGATATTGTATCATCCCGGTATAGCCAATGTTGTGGCAGACGCTCTCAGTCGTAAATCAATGGGAAGCTTAGTACATATTGAGGCAGGTAGATGTGGGTTGATTAAAGAGCTTCATCAGCTAGCCAATATGAGAATCAGATTGTTAGACTCTGATGACAGAGGTGTTACTGTACAGAATACATTAGAATCATCTTTGGTAGCCGAGGTAAAAGCACGACAATATGAAGATCCTATCTTAGTACGATTAAGAGAAAGCATTCAACAGTGTAAAAGTATGGCTTTTGGGATCGGAAAAGACGGGGCACTGAGATACCAGAGCTGATTGTGTGTGCCTAATGTGGCAGGGTTGCGAGAGAAGATTATGAATGAGATTCATCAATCCCGATATTCCATCCATCCTGGTTCGACAAAGATGTATCATGATGTCAAGGAGCAGTATTGGTGGGATAATATGAAGAAGTCTATTGCAGAATTTGTAGCCCAGTGTCCCAATTGTCAACAAGTAAAGATAGAACATCAGAAACCCGGTGGATTGCTTCAAAATATAGAGATTCCGACCTGGAAGTGGGAGGTGATTAATATGGACTTCATTATTGGATTACCTCGCTCTTATCATAAGTTTGACTCCATCTGGGTGATAATTGATCGTCTTACAAAATGTGCCCATTTTCTGCTAGTGAAGACAACTTACACAACTGAAGATTATGTGAAGTTGTATATCAAGGAGATTGTTAGGCTTCATGGTGTGCCTGTATCTATTATATCAGACCGAAGAGCTCAATTTACGGCTAACTTTGGAGGTCTTTCCAGAAGGGTTTAGGCATACAAGTAAATCTCAGCACTGCATTTCATCCGCAGACTGACGGACAGGCTGAACGTACCATTCAGACACTGGAAGATATGCTACGATCATGTGTTCTAGATTTTAAGAGGAATTGGGATGATCATCTTCCACTCATAGAATTCTCCTACAATAATAGCTACCATTCCAGTATTAAAATGGCCCCATACGAGGCACTATACGGGAGGAGATGTAGATTACCAGTTGGATGATTCGAAGTCGCTGAAACAGAATTATATGGGCCAGATTTGATTCACCAAGCTATTGAGAAGGTGAAAGTGATACAGGAGTGATTGAGGACGGCACAAAGCAGGCAAAATCTTATTCTGATGTCCGACGTCGTGATCTAGAGTTTGAGGTTGGTGATTGAGTTTTCTTGAGGATCTCACCAATGAAGGGTATTATGCATTTTGGGAAGAAAGGTAAGCTGAGTCCAAGGTATATCGGGCCGTATAAAATTCTTCGATGAATTGGACAGGTTGCTTATGAGTTAGAATTGCCATCCGAATTGGAATTTGTCCACCCGGTATTCCATGTATCTATGTTGAGAAAATGTATTGGAGACCCTTCTTGAGTCGTCCCTATCAAAGATGTACAAGTTACAGAGTACCTATCATATGAAGAAGTACCAGTGGCGATATTCGATCGGCAAGTCCGCAAGCTGAGAACAAAAGATGTAGCTTCCGTCAAAGTATTGTGGAGGAACAAAAATATGGAAGAAATGACATGGGAAGCAGAAGAGGAGATGAAGTCTAAATACCCTTACTTATTCCAGAATGAAGATAACAAGGATGCTGGTGGAAGACATGATACATTGGAAGGTGAAACAGCTCTATGAGGTAAGCAATAATTTGAGAATACTCCTCCTTAATACAAAATGGTGATATGTAGATAATGTAAATATGCATAATGCTTTGTGTAGCCTTGTGAAGCCATATGTTGGGCTTAATTACTTGCAAGTTTTGCTAGTGACCATTTTATAGGGGAAAATTGATCGGAAATTTCCATTGGAATCCACGATGATTTAAACTCCCCATAAACCCTTACATTCGAGGACGAATGTTCCTAAGGGGGGGAGGGTGTTACAACCCATATACACATGTGTTAGTTCATGCCATATATTAGTTAACATAAATCCAAGAAGGAATTATCTTTGAGATGATAAGAAGTCAATCCTATTGGTCTTAAGTGATACAAGAGTGTATAAGGGTGATTAACAAGTATTAGAAGTTAAATGAATCAAGGATGTTGTAACTCGTATTTTCAAGTAATCTAGCGGTGCTTAATACACTCAAGATTCATTTATTAAGGTATTTTAATCATATAATATCCGTATCATAAGTCTTGAAGTCAAACGAGTTATGAAACAAAAGTCGACAAAAGTTGTCGCAACTTAGGTTCATAATTTACTTAAACATTAGGTCAAATGTTTCTAATCTTTTCTCCTAATTTACAAGGAATTACAGGGTGATATACCAACCAAATTAAATATCTATGAGTCTAGTTTCCAACGCATTAAACCGTTCATCGATACGATCTCGGAGTAGAGAGATATTCGCATTTTCGCGAGACTGCGCCAAGCACCTCTCTATGGGGCCCACTAAGGCGGTTTAAGATATTTGGACCTATATAGGATGCCTCCAACCCGTTTTAAGTCATTTATTCTCATTATTTTCAGACCTTAGAACCCTAGGAACATCCTCTCAAGGTTCTATCAAGATTCAAGACCCAAAAAAGGGGCAAACAACACAAATCAAGTGTCGGGAATTCCGTGGCGCTAGTAAGTCTCTTGTTCCTCTTGTTGTTGCTCATTTTTGTGTCGTTCCAGCTCGTGTGGGAGGTTGTTTTAAAGAGTTTATGTTCTGTAAATACTCCCTCATGTTCTTAATATCAATCCTAGGTAATTTCAAGCCTTCTAAAGTGATTCTAGTGCCGAAAAACACTAATTGATCGCTAGTTTCTCTTTTTTTTTTTGTGGCAGTATTGGAGGGATATTTTATGGAAATTTAAGGTCAAATTGGATTTTTTATTTTTGTATAAAGGTAAAGAACCTTTTACTCTATATGTATTTAAGATTATCCAAGTTACGGCTAAGCCATTGAAGCTAGAACTTGTGAAATATATATCGAAAGGTTTGGTAGTAATGTTATTGTTTTGTGGACTGTTTTGCGTTGCTGTTGGACTGTGTATTTTACTGCTGTTTTGTGGAGTTTTGGAGGAGGAAGGGTGTGGATAAACACCATATATATGTAGGGTTATGGGCTGATAGTTATTCGTAACATTTCCAGGTTGTTTGACACGACTACGGTGGTCGTCGTATGTATGGAGTGATTAGGCTGTGTGTGGACTATTTTAGGAGGCTCAATATGTTTATTATTGATGTTGTTTGGGCTGTTTGGTGACTGTTTTGAATGGTGTGAGGTCACATATATAGGGGAGGTGCTGTCCATTTCATCGTAAAATAGGTTGTGGTCGATACATAATAGTTATGACGCTTAAATGATAACGATAGTATCGTTTCTCTTATTGTAGACTAAGGAGTTTTGACAATTGCATAGCTTGAGATTGGGCAGTATATACAAGGTATGTGAGGCTATCCCTTTCCTTCTTTTGCACGACTCCGATTGTACATAAAGTAATGAACGAGCTTCCAAGATAATCTACTCTTAGAAGCTAGCAGTACTTATATTGTTTTCCCTCTTATGGAACGATTGATGTTAATGTTGCTTCTCTTATTCTTATGTTATCAATGTTGTTGGTACTTCCTGATTCTTATAAGGTTCATAGTGAAGAGTTAGTCCTAATAACGTGTACAGGGGATACCGACCTTACGTCACTCCGAAAGGTTTAGAATGTGATTCCATGAGTCGAGCATGCATTATATATATGTATCTATTTTACTCTACCGAGCCACACTATAGTTGGCCGGGTACGACACCTATTGTGCAACCACTGATCAGTTGGGTTTTACCGAGCTCCACGTGGCCGGGTACGATTCTACCGAGCCTTATGATGGCCGGGTACGTTTTTTACCGAGCCTATTATGGCCGGGTACGATATGATGATGATGATGCCCACAGAGGCGAGTGTTTTAAGGGTTTATGTATTTATACATATGTATCATGCATTTCATGTAAGTAGCCCTCAGAGGTACTAAGATGTTACAGGTTGTATATTCTCTATCATTGCTTACATTACTGATTGTATTTATGGTTCCCTGCCTTACATACTCAGTACTTTATTCATACTGACGTCCTTTTATTTGTGGACGCTGCATGTCGTGCTGCAGGTCCTGATAGACAAGCAAGTGCAGCTCCCCCACCACAGTAGGCTGTCCAGTTCAGCGGTGATTGGCGAGATCACTTCTCCGGACTTGCCTTGGTCTTGGTATGCATTTTTTGTTATAGACATTATGGATATGTCGGGGCCCTGTTCCGGCTATGTTGCAGCACTTATGTTCCTTTAGAGGCTCATAGACAGGTGTCCACTCATGTATAGTTTGGTATGCCTTGTCGGCTAGTTTTTGTTGTATAGTCTTTCATAGTAGCGTGGTAGCTCATACCTTATATGTAGTTTCTTGATTGTCTGGTCATCCCCTGCTATGTATGTTCATGCAGTCATATTTTATTGCTAGTTGTCCATGATCCAGGTCTACCATTTATATTGATCTCGTCAGCCCTAAAAGATAATAATGAAGGTTAGATGAAATGTACGTTGGTGCTCGGCAAGTATGGTCGGGTGCTAGTCATGGCCCTCCAGTTTGGGTCGTGACAAATATTTTTGTTCCGTCTTACTATATATATATACCAGTAGGGCCCTGACCTGACCTCATCACTACTCGACCGAGTTTATGTTTGGAACTTACTGGGTACCATTGTGGTGTACTCATGCTACTTTTTTGCACATATGTACGTGTGCAGATCCAGGTTCCTCCAACCAGCGTCGCTTTTAGTTGCATAGTTGCTGCTGCTCCGGAGAATTCAAGGTACATCTATCCACGTCCACAGACCTCAGAGTCCCCTTCTATCACTTCTTATGTTGTTCACTTCTTCTAGTATTGATGTATAGAACAACTAGATAAAAGATCTTAGAAGCCTGTGACTTACGGTATTCCAGGTTTTAGTAGAATTTGTGTATATTCGAGAGAGGTTATTGTATATGCCGAGCGACACTTATTTCAATTGTTAAGTTATCTGTTACAATTAGTTGTTGAATTTAAATTTTCATTTCATTATTTTGCAATGTTAGGCATAACTAGTCGTAGAGGCTAAGTACCATCACGACATCTTACGGAGGAAAAATTTGGGTCGTGACAAATGGTATCAGAGCTCTAGGTTCATAGGTTTCGTGAGTCACAAGCAGGTTTAGTAGAGTCTCGCGGATCGGTACAGAAACATCTGTACTTATCTTCGAGTGGCTACAGAACTGTTAGGAAAATTTCACTTCTTTTGATTCCTTGTCGTGCAAAATTGTTGACATCGAAATTCTAAACTTCTATATTCTATTCTCTCACAGATGGTAGGGACACGTATAACCGGATCAGATGACCAGGCACCTATGCCCCTTGCTAGAGCCTCCAGAGGCCGGGGCCAAGGTAGAGGCCGAGAATGTCCATTTGGTCCAGCTAGAGCACCTGCACGAGCTACTACAGAGGAGCCACCAGTAGCTCCAGTCGGAGCGCAGGAACCTGAGACGCCTACAACTACACCAACTCTTCAGGAGACCATTACACACTTCCTGAGCATGTTCGGTACTCTAGCTCAGGCAGGGTTCATTCCCCTTGCTGTTGCCACATCTCAGGAGAGGAGAGGAGTAAAGACTCCCACTGCCCATTGATAACTATGGATTTTTACCTATATTATGCTCTCTTTTGCTCAGGTTTTCGATAAAAAATGTATTAAAGTATTCCCGAAACTTATTGTGCTTACTTGCAGGGTTTGGTCAAAATAAGGCAAAGAAGCCAAAACAACTCATGAAGGAGTAAACTTGGACAGGTTAAAGATAGGGACCTGGAGCACGGAGAGCGGACAAAATACGCGGATGTGTAAGGGCCACCGCTGAGGCGTATACAAATAAGTGGCCCGCAAAAGTAAAGTTCACAGAGGCAAATTTGAGAAAAAGGTCTACCGCTGACCGCAATGGAAAAGCATGGCCGCGGTGGTATTTTCGCTGAGAGTGGTGATTGAAGTTCATAGACTCTGCAAGTTGAGCTTGACCGAGGAACGCGGTCTGCGTCCAAATTATGCATCCGCGGTTGAAGCTAACGCAGAAGGAGTGTCTTTTACACTGTTCCCAAAACCAAATCCAATACAAGCCCAGAATTGAAAAAATGTGGGTCGCGCTCATTATTACATGGCCATGATAGCTAAAGCGCGGACGCAGTCAGAATTATGCCTCCGCAAAACTTTCACAGGTGCATTTTTTTGGGAATTTCAGCCTAGTATAAATAGATCTTTTTCTTATTTTTAGGTGATTTTTTTAAGGAGAACACGTGAACGACTGGTTTTACCTATTTGAGTAATTTCAGAATAGATACATCTTCAATCTTTAGATTTTCATCTTGTATTTGAATCTTATGGCTTATATTTCATCTTTATCTTTGATTTCTGCTAGTTTCATGAGTATCTAACTAAACCCATAGGTAGGGTTGTGACCAAACCTTAGTGTGGATTTTTAATGGGTCTTAAATTTTAGGGCTTAATTCTTTATGGGTAAGTGATATTTAGCTTCATTCATGCTTTAATTGTAGAATCGGTTGTTGCAAATACTGATTTGTGCCTTTATGACTTAGACTCTTCTTGAGAAAGAGGGACTAAGTCTAGGAAAATAAGGCTAATAAGGAATTAGGGCTGCATTCAAGAGATTTATAGCCCTAGTTAAAGGGTTAAAATTAGAGATAGTAATACACGACTTGAGCCAGTATCATTTGTTTTGCATGAACACCCATTTGGACTTGAGAAAGCCATATTGGGCAAAGTCAATCAAACTACCAAGAGGTATTGAGTGAGCACTTATGTGTGATGGTTATATCATGAACCCAGTCATAAAAAGGTTGCCCTGAATTCTCGATACCTGTTAGATATCCACCTAGGTGGAAGTCACTACCCTATTCCCTTTTAATCCTTGAAAACAACCAACAAAAATATTGTACTTAGCTTTAACTATCACATGCTATAGAAGTAGAAGCAGAAGTAAATAACAAAACCAACCATTTATGGAAGTACAATTTAAAACTAAACCTGCATCTCTACTCGGATATAAACCTAAATCCAAACTAATTAACTTATTGTTGATTTGATCCCGACCTTTGTTGGGTAAAACTGCATCGACCATCCTTTCTACTCTATAGTAGTGCAGGTTCAGAACCGATCAATTTTTGGCGCCATTGCCGGGGAGTAAAACGGTTTTAGCTATATCTCCGAGTATTTGTGTGTTTTGTTTTCTTTCCTTCCTATTTTCTAATTTGTTTGTCAAATTTCTCTCAAGTACAATATGGCTTTTAACAATGATGCTCCCGAAAATTTGCCTTTGGGGGAGGAGGTAGATGATGATAATGTGGATGAAATTCAACCTGAACCACAAGCAAAAAGGAGAGGCCAACCGCCTCATGATAATATTCCAAACCCTCCCCCACCTCCAGCAAGGGCAACATACTGGGTGCTTCCAAACGAAGGATATGCAAGTGCAATAGTCCCGCCCCAGATTAGGGCGGGCAACTTCCAAATAACCAATGTGATGCTTACACTCTTGGAACAGATGGGTTTCTTCACCGGAGCTCTACACCAAAATGCCTACAAGCAGCTCAAGGGTTTTGTTGATACATGCTAAGGGAGCAAGCAAACTAACGTTTCTAAGGAAGCATTAAGATTAAGGCTCTTCCCATTGTCTCTAAGGAGGAAGGCTTTAGATTGGCTTGAGAGATTGCCCAACCACTCCATCACAACTTGGGATGGATTGGCCGAGAAATTCATAGCAAAGTTCTTCTCGCCTGGGCATATGGCGACACTTAGAGATGAGATCCTTACCTTTAAACAAGAGCCAAATGAACCACTTCATGAGATCTGGGAAAGGTATCAGACGATAGAGAAAGAATGCCCGAACAATGAAATGACCGAAGCAATGATCCAACAAACATTCTACCGTGGCATAAATACTACCAACTAGTGTGTAGTTAACCAACTCGCCAGGGGAAACTTCATGAAAACACCTTATACTGAGGCATGTGATATACTTGATGAGATGACGGATACTTCATAAGCGTGGCAAAGTCGAGCTAATGTTACACAAGGTTATCCCAATGTCATTCACCTACACAACGATCTCCATGACCATGACCAAGCAATAGCCGAGTTAACTACAACCATGAACCAGTTGGCCAAAGATCAATTGCAATAAGTTCAAGCGCCAAGACAAGTGAATTCCATGGAAGGGGTAAATATGATAGTTAACAAGAGGTGGAAAAGAGGTCAACAAAGTCAAGGAAATTCGGATCAATATGAGCAAGGTAGTAGTGGTTACAACCAAGATGATATGTATGATGAGCAAAGTGAAGAGGTTCAATATGTGAACAATTACCAAGGACAATGGGGCAATGCTCTGAATCAACAACAATAGTGGAGATCCCAAGGAAATTGGGGAAATCAAAATCAAGAAGGAAATTGGAACAATTCAAACAACAACAACAATGCAACTGGGAGAACATCAACCAAATTTGGGGCAACCCGGGTAACCAAGGCTACTGGGGTGGCACCAACAACCAAGGGGTTTGGAATAACGGTAATCAAGGTAATCGGGGGCCGAGCTTTCAAAGGCCTCCAATGTATCTACAACCAAACAACCCGCCACCATTTCTATCTCAAGGTCCTAGCTCATCAAACAATGAGATGGGATAGATTGAATCAATGTTTGAGCAAATGATGAAGAAAAACGCCGACTCCGATGC
This sequence comes from Nicotiana tabacum, assembly GCF_000715075.1. Classification (NCBI taxonomy): domain Eukaryota; kingdom Viridiplantae; phylum Streptophyta; class Magnoliopsida; order Solanales; family Solanaceae; genus Nicotiana; species Nicotiana tabacum. Next base: position 207,744,074 of record NC_134101.1, read on the forward strand.
CTAGTTGGCATCTCATAATACTTTTATCCGCAACTTGGAGGTCCAACTTGGCAGATTTGGCAAGCTTTGAACACTCGCCCTAGGGGGGCACTACCTAGTGACCAAGTAGTAAACCAAAAGGGAGGAAACAATACGGGCCACGCTATGGCAGTGACTACAAGGAGTGGTAGAGGTGGTGTTGATAATGCCCCTAATGCAAGAAAGGTCGTGATTGATGAAGTGTTGGTGCAAGAGAATGATGATCAAAGCAATGATGTGCAAGTGAGTGATGATATTTCGAATGAAGAAGTGAAAATTGACATTGATGACAATGTGGAGGAGACTCAAAATGATGTGAACCCGTTTAGGGAACACATGATAGACAAACCAGAAATGGCAGTGCCCAAAGCCAAGGTTCCTTTGCCAAGGCTTCCTCCACCATACCCTTAGGGCTTATTAAACAGAACAATGAGAACCAATTCAGAAAATTTATTGATATGATGAAGAGTTTGTCGATAAATGTACCTTTGGTGGAGGCTCTAGAACAAATGCCAGGATATGCCAAGTTTATGAACGACTTGGTAACAAAGAAGAGATACATGAATTGTGAAACAATCAAGATGACACACCAAGTGAGTGCCATTGTACATTCCATGGCCCCAAAGATAGAAGACCCCGGTGATTTTACAATTCCGTGCACTATTAGTAGTGCCGATTTCGCCAAATCTTTGTGCAATTTAGGGGCAAGCATTAACTTGATGCCATATCTTGTGTTTAAGACATTGGTGATTGGGCAACCAAGGCCCACATCCATGAGATTGCAGATGGCAGATAGGACAATGAAGAGGCCATTGGGGATTATAGATGATGTGCATGTGCGGGTCAACAAGTTCATACTTCCCACGGATTTTATGATTCTTGACTGTGAGGTTGACTATGAGGTGTCGATCATATTGGGGAGACCTTCCTAGCTATAGGGAGGCTTTGGTCGATGTGGAAGAAAGGGAGATCACTTTCCAGGTGGGTGATGAAAAAGTTGTGTTCCATGTCTGCAAATCAATAAGGCAGCCCAATAGAAATGAAGTATGTTCCTTTGTGGATCTTGTGACCGAGGTGATTGTTGAAGACACCAGTAATGTGATAAATATGGAAGACCCTTTGGAAGTTGTATTATTGAACCATGATATGACTGAGGATGAAGGCTTAGTGGAATATGTCAATGCTTTGCAAGGAATGGGTTCTTACACATATGAGCCCCAGAAACTTTCCTTGGATCTTGAGAACAGAAAGACTCCACCAACAAAGCCCTCAATCGAGGAACCTCCCGTAGTAAAGTTGAAGCCTTTTCCTTCATACCTCAGGTATGAATTCTTGGTCCCTTGTTCAACTTTACTTGTTATTCTTTCTGTGTGCTTACCTAATGTGCAGGTAGATGCCACCCTTGTGGTGCTCCAAAGAAGGAAGAAGCAAATGGATGGACTCCAGCTTATATTCGAGTGATAAGCCCCGCCTTTTGCATGCACAAGATTATACTTTAGAATGATGCCAAACCCTCCGTGGAACATCAAAGGAGGTTGAATGAGGCTATGCAAGAGGTTGTCAAGAAGGAAGTTATCAAGTGGCTAGATTTAGGGGTTGTGTACCCTATTTCAGATAGTTCAAGGACTTCACCGGTACAATATGCGCCAAAGAAAGGGGTATGAATGTGGTCACAAATGATCAAAATGAGTTGATCCCCACTAGGACTGTCACTGGATGAAGGGTATGCATGGATTACCGAAAGCTGAACCAAGTGACCTGCAAAGATCATTTTCCATTGCCCTTTGTTGACCAAATGTTGGATAGACTAGCTAGGCATTCCTACTATTACTTTTTGGATGGGTACTCAGGTTACAACTAGATTTTGATTGCACCGGAAAACCAAGAGAAAATCACCTTCACATGTCTATATGGCACCTTTGCATTCTCACGGATGCCATTTGGTTTGTGTAATGCACCAGCTACCTTTCAGCGATGTATGATGGCTATATTTACAGACATGGTGGAGGACTTTTTGGATGTGTTCATGGATGATTTTAGTGTTGTGGGTGACTCCTTTGAAGAATTCTTGAATAATCTTGACAAGGTGTTGGTCCGATATGAAGAGACCAACTTATTACTTAATTGGGAGAAGTGCCACTTTACGGTTGAGGAGGGCATTGTCCTCGGCCATACGATCTTAAAGAACTGTATCGAAGTAGACAAAGCGAAGATTGAAGTGATTTCAAAACTCCCTCCTCCTACTTTCGTCAAAGGAGTGAGGAGCTTTCTTGGGCATGCGGGGTTCTACTGTCAGTTCATCAAGGATTTCTCAAAGGTGGTGAACCCCTTGTGCAAGTTGTTGGAAAATGATGCAAAGTTTGTGTTTAAGGGTGATTGAATGAAAGCTTTTTAGCTTCTCAAGTATAGATTGACTACCACTCCCATCATCACCACCCCCAATTGGAGCTTGCCATTTGAGCTCATGTGTAATGCTAGTGACGTTGCAGTAAGAGCAATTTTGGGGCAAAGGATCAACAAAATATTTCATCCGGACTATTATGCAAGAAAATTGATGAATGATGTCTAAGTCAATTATAGTGTGACCGAAAAAGAGTTACTAGCCATTGTCTTTGCCATGGAAAAGTTTATGCCATATCCCATGGGTACCAAAGTGATTGTGCACACCGATCACGCGACACTCTATTATTTGATGACAAAGAAGGACTCTAAGGCTAGGTTGATGATTTATGGGTTCTTTTTCTTCAAGAGTTTGACCTTGAAATTATTGATCGAAAAGGGTGTGAAAATCAAGTGGCGGACCACTTGTCCCACTTGGAAGAGGAGGGGAGGCCCCATGATGGCCTCAAAATTAATGATTCATTTCCGGATGAACAACTCCTCTCCGTTTCTTTGAATAGTATGCCTTGGTTCACTGATGTGGCTAATTTTCTTGTGACCGGCATTGTTCCGAGTGAGCTCTCTTCTAACCAAAGTAATAAGCTTAAATGGGACAACTTGGATTATTACTGGGACGAGCCTTATATTTTCAAGATTTGTAATGATGGTGTGATCCGGAGATGTGTTGCGGAAGAGGAGCAAATGATTATTCTTAATGCTTGCCATTCCTCGCCCTACGGTGCTCATCATCGTAGGGCAAGAACTGCTTCAAAGGTTCTTAGCTATGAATTTTTTTGGCCTACCCTGTATGTAGATGCTAGTAAGCTTGTTAAGAGATGTGATGAGTGTCAGAGAGCTGGTGGAATTACCAAGAAGGATGAAATGCCTCTCACCACTATTCTTGAGATTGACATTTTTGACATGTGGGGAATTGACTTCATGAGACCATTTGTGAGTTCATGTGGTAACACTTACATTCTGGTTACCGTTGATTATGTTTCCAAGTGGGCTGAAGTTGTGGTTTTGCCCAAAAATGAGGCACGGAGTGTGGTGGCATTCTTGAAGAAAAATATCTTCACAAAGTTTGGCACTCCAAGGGCGATCATCAGTGATGGGGGTTCTCATTCTTGCAACAAGGCCTTCGATACTTTACTCTCCAAGTATGGTGTAAATCATAAAGTGTCAACCCCTTATCATCCCCAGGCTAGTGGACAAGTTGAGGTCTTCAACAGGGAGATAAAGAGCATATTGTCAAAAACTGTCAATGTAAACCAGACTGATTGGTCAAAGAAACTAGGTGATGCTTTGTGGGCTTACAGGACTGCTTACAAGACTCCAATTGGTATGTCTCCGTGTCGGTTGGTATTTGGGAAAGCATGCCATCTTCCGGTTGAGTTAGAGCATAAGGCTATGTGGGCACTGAAGAAGCTAAATCTTGAATGGGATGTCACAGCAAATCTCTGGGTAGAGCAACTAAATGAACTTGATGAGTTTAGGTTTCATGCCTATTCCAGCTCGTCCTTGTATAAGGACAAGATGAAGTACTTACATGACAAATATTCTCACAACAAGGAATTCAAGGAGGGTCACTTGGTTCTTCTATTCAACTCTCGGTTACGACTATTCTGGGAAAGCTCAAGTCAAAATGTTGTGGCCCTTTTGAAGTGGTGCATGTAATTCCGTTTGGTGCTCTTGATTTGAAAAACAAAAATGGTGAAATCTTCTGAGTTAATGGTCACTGAGTGAAGCACTATCTTGGCAAGTTTGATGACAACCACATGGTGACAATGATCCATTTCAAGTGATTGATGGTAACATGCGTCATTCCACGACGTTAAATCAAGCACTTCTTGGGAGGCAACCCATGTGTTTTTCTCTCTTTTTGACTTTCTTCTTAGTTTAGGCTTTGTTTTGGACTAACAGGTTGTGAAGTTTGTTTAGGAATTGTTGTGCAGTGTAGGACTATTGCTGGAACATATTTCCTAAGTGTTAGAATTACAGTGACCGTGCTAAATTTTGCCGCCAACGGTAGCTTTTTCGGGGGCGTAAATGGTCAGCCGACGCGGACTTGAAAAGTCTAAAATAGCAACTCTCTCAAGTTGAATTAGAGTCCGCGGTTGAAATTTTGGGGTCTGCATTACTCTTTCACGGCCGCGCTTGTTTTTTCGCCCTCAGCGGTCTAGTTTTTGCAATAGCTATTCATAAAGGTAAAAGTGCGGACCGCGCTCAGGTGAGTCGGTGGGTCCTAGTGCTTTGAGTATAATTTGACGGGCCCCCCTCTTGTTACACTTTTCAAACCCCTCACTTCCACAACAATAACATACTATTCATCTCCCTAATATATGTCTCAATTTCTCATCATTTAGTACAAGTTAATTTCTACCACAAATCACACAACTGGTATGTTTAGAATTTTGTGTTAATTTTATTTCTTTCTTTTCTCTTATTTTAGTTTTGCTTCTTCTTTTTAATTAGGATTATACATGCCAGAATCACACTCACACTTAATTGATGCTAAAACTTTGTATGGGTACTTGTTTTGCATGCTCAATGGGGATAGGGATATTAACTTAGCTTGTAATTGCACATACGTTGGCACTTAGTGAAAACCCTAAGTTAGAATGGTTCCTCAGTGCCCGTTTTTTTAAATTTCGCGGACCGCGGTCCGCAGTCCTTAATTTGTGGGAACTTTGAGAGTAAGTTCGCGGTCCATGACCAAAATTTCGCGGCCCGCGTTCTTAAGCATTAGAAAAAAATTGATACAAGATTTCACGGCCACGCTTTCTTTTTTGTGGTCTGCGGTGATCAATGTTCAGAGAGGTAGTAGTCTGATCCTACCCTCTTTGCGGCCACAGTTACCTTTTCGCAATCCGCGATTCCTGGTTTTGAGAAGTAGTTCTGCATTTCAACTGCAATGTTTTAATTTTGTTCTAACAGGTGTTCTTTGCTTATTTTGTACAAACAATGGTCCGATCCAAAGGCGAAAGTGATAAACCTAAAGAGAGGGCAGAATCCTCCCGAGGTAGGGGAAAAGGAAAAACTAAATTACCACTAGCAGTCCAGAAGTCCATAGGGAAGATGCGGGCTGTAATAAAAGCTGTGGATAGAGCAGCAGACCACTCTAATACGAGTAAGTACGTCCCTTCCCGGGAAGTTTCGGAAGTTGACTTAGTGCCAACCCATGTGCCCATAGATTTCTAGGGGAAATACCAATTGAGAGATGAAACTAACTCTCCTTCTAATTCATCTAATGGCTTAGAGGACGGTAGTGAGGCTTCAGGATGATCTTCCCCACCTGCTGCAACTTCTGCCTAAGCAGCTGCCCCTGCCCCTAATGATATTGATGTTGATGATGCCGAGGTCCTGGACGATGGGTGAGGGGGTGAAACTATAGTTGGAGGTTTAGAAAGATCAAGAAATCCGAAGGTATAGTAGCACAGATTCGTCAGTGAGTTAGCCTACTAGAAATTTCGAGAATGGTGGCCCCAAAGGTCACTCACCCTAGAGAGACAATTCATTGAGAGATACCTCCTCCCACACAATCCAAATGTAAAAAGGCAATTTGACGAGAGAGTAGGGTGTAAATGGTTCACTAGCAAGATTCCAGATGGCAATGAGTTTCTTGTCAAATAATTCTACGCAAAAGTTGCCCACATAAAAAAGGGCACCACAGTGACAAAATCCAGAATCTGAGGATCTGATTTGATGGCCAGACATTAAATGAGTATTCTAGTTTCAAAAATGTGGAAGCTGTGCAATATTTGGAAAATCTGCCACTTGGTGAAGCAGCCCGTCCATGGTTGGCAAAGATACTAGCTCCTAGGACAACATTGTCATGGCTCACAACAAGGTTCCCTATAGCTAGAAACACACTCAGATTTGAAGCCAAAGGATGGTCCACCTTTGTTTGCAGCCAGCTGGTTTCGTGTCAGCATGAAAGTGTCCTCCCACTCACCCATTGTGTTTTGATAGCCTCAATAATTGAGGGGTATCCCATCAATGTGGGGAACCTCATGTATTTCAACATCACAAAGGGAGTTGGGAAGGACGAGACATCCTGCCCTTACCCCAATTTCCTTACCATGTACTTTGAGGATCAAAGAGTTGAGAAGAAGAGTTATAACACCAAGATAAAGCCAAAGCGACCCTTCTCGTGGTATAGCACCAATGGACCGGAAAACCCTAAGGGAAAGGGTAAAGCTTCTATCCCCATTGGCCAGTCATAAGAGCTAGGGTTAGTGGCCGCCGGGTCAGAGCCATCCATAGCAGGGGGTTCCTCATCTGTCGTACCTCCTCCTTCAATGAAAGCAATGAAGAAAGGCTTGGAATGATTAGAAGAAGATAAAAAAATAATTGTCATGAACAAGAAAGAGTGACAGTGTGTCTCTCTAATCCTCTAAGGAAGAAAAATGACTCAAAGAGTCAAGAAAGCGTGAGCCGAAATGAGAAAATGAAGTGGTTAAGGAAAGATGAAACTTTCATAGACCAATATATCCTACCTTGATCCAAAAGCCTTATTTACATTCCCGCAAAAGCCCTATAGGATTTCGAGTTGAGTGAAATTACATTAGTGGTGATTCACATAAGGGGCAAGTTTATGGTATGTAAAGCCGGACTTGTGACATTCGCTTGTGAGAGGTGAGTATACTTCTTCACAATCATTGTTTTGAGTGCTTCAATTCTTAAGTGAGATTTTCTTATAGAGAGTATAGGAGAAATAGTTTGGGTTCCACAATGACATATGTATTAGAGCGAGCATCCTTATTGCAAATCTTTGTCTAGCAATTATTGCATCTGCATACCAAATTGCTGATTATGCGACATCCCATATGCAAAAAACCTCGCTGATGCGCAACTCACAAAAAACTCAACTAATCGCTTCTTCGACTAATCATCCGCTCATTTGGAGCCACAAGTGTGATCCAATTGCGCATCTGTGCTGCCAACTTCTGCAGACTCCCTTACCCATTCTATTTCCACTTATGCGGAAGCCTTCATGCTTATGCAATTTCACACATGCGCTCCAGGTTCTGTATATGCGAAACATCAGAATTAGTTTAGTCAACATACACTCAAATGATTCAAATCCATACAAAACACTCTCTAGCCTCCAGGGACCCCATCCAATCATACCAACAATTCCCAAAACATGAAATGGACCTAGTCTATCTCTTAAAACACACAAAGTAACACCAGAACCACAAATCGCACCCCAATTCAAACTTAATGACTATCCAAACTTCCAACTCCTAAAATCATGCCAAACCACGTCTAACCAATTCGGAATGACCCCAAATTGTGCATATGAGTCATAAATCACCATGCAGACCTATCCCAAGGCTCGGAATCCCAAACAAACCTGGATAACCATAAAGTCCACTATGAGTCAAACTTATCAATTTATCAAACCTTCAAATCATCTGCTTTCGGCAACTGACCTTACCACATCCTAAGAACCTCCAAATAAAAACCCGGATATGAGCCTATAAGAACTACCAAATTACCAATTATAGGTTGTGTATACAAATTTTAAACTTTGGTCAACTCTTACAACTTAAGCTTCTAATAATGAAACTAAGAGTTCTAATCACTCTCAAACCTCCCCGAAACCAACCCAACCATCCCCTCCAGTCACAAAATAACAAATAAATATATGGGAGAACACTAAACAGGGGAACAGGGCTCAAATACACAAATTCACCCACCGGGTCATTAGAAAGTATCGAGTCCAGTCTCGAAGAAGTAGTGCTGAAGGGTCGACATCGATAACCACTAATATTCCAATAATCAAGTGAAAACATAAATAAGATATAAAATAATTCATGGTACCATCAAATGAGTGCGAGAGCTCAAAGAACAGTTTATACGTGTCACAATACAAAATCCTACCTTAGGTCGTGATGGCGCCTAGCCATACTTGCTAAGCAAGTCAACTCACAATCAACATAATACAATCGATATTCCATTAATTAGCATAGTCATAACATAAATAAAGATAGAAATAGGCATCATTACATGGTCCAAACACGACTTACAACTCTCATAGACTAAGTGGCAGAGGTACATGAGTAACTATGAATAAGTATAAGTGTAAATACATGATCAACATTGTCCGAGATAACAAAAATAGAAAGAAAATAATAAAATTATAGGGACTCAGGCATTACAAAATGAATCCATGGAGTAAAGCTAACCCTAAGTCTCTAGGCAAATGCCTAGGCTCAACGAGTGGCTCCGCTGGTACCCACCTGAGGATCTGCACAAAAAGATATACAAAAGCGTAGTGTGAGTACACCACAATTGGTTCCCGATAAGTGTCAAGTATAACCTCAAAAAAGTAGTGGCGAGGCTATATGCATCATGATACTGGAAACACATATATAAATAATAGAGCATAGAACTGAAACAATAAATCATCTCATGAAAAAAAGGAATCAAGGTTGTAAAACAGTCGAAAAGTATCAGGCATGCTTTTTCAATTCAAAGATGGCATGATTTAATCAACAAAGACGAGTCTCCCAACTAGAAAAATATAATTTACATGCAACAATTAGCATTTACGATAATGCTACTAGATGAATCAGAGATGTCTATACGTGCTCGCACTCTATTACTCAACATAATTGGTACACCATCCATGTACCCCGATACATAATCCATGTATTACTATAACCTTATACACAATCCATGTATGACTTAAACCCGACACAAAATCCACGTGTCGACCCGATACATAATCCATGTATCAACCACGCTCACAAGGCCCATAGCAACATGGGTTATCACTTGACTCCATAGGGATGGATCCTTATCCAAGAGCAAAAAGGAGCTTGATAGCTCACTTATAATCAAATATCCGTTCATCATGTCATGTGTGTCATAACTATATCTCAATCGCATGACCTTACCTTTCGTGCCACAATCTCAGTCCAGATAAAGTATCCAAATATGATACAAATATATATGTCCAAGAAATAATAGATAAAAGATGCACAAGGACTTAATAATAAGCATGTGGATAGGTGCTTATGGGATTTTTATATGACTAAGGATTATTCAAGAAATTCAACATATCAAGAATAAGTTCCCATACCTTCATAAATAATCATTAACCTAGGCATGATCTATAACATGAATAAGAGAGAAACGTAGTCATATAAGCCAAACAAATTATGAATTAAGATGAGAAAAAAATCAAAACAAAGCATAAAGTATCTCAAATCTACACCGGATGTAATATAAACATGGTACATATATATGTGCTCGCCACCCTGTATATACACCATCCCGAAACCTTAAACACATAGCAATTAAGTCAATCCTAGGTGATTTCCCTCTTAACAAGGTTAGCTAAGAAACTTACCTCCATCTGGTAGCTAAAATCGACCAACAATCACCAATCCAATTCCAAATGACTAAAATATAATCAAATACAACTCAATAACAACAAGCAAAATCACATAAATCAATTCCAAAAAAATAAATTCGAATCTTTAATCAAATCCCTAAAGGTCAACAAAAGTCAACTCGGGCCTACACCATCCAACCTGAGTCGAGGGGTAGATCCCGACTATCCATAACCCCACGAGCCCAAATATGTAATTAGATTCTAAACTGAGTCAAAATCGACTCCCGTTCCCAATTTACACTTCCAAAATTGTAGACAAAACTCCCAAAATACTCTTTTAAATACCATAATCCTTGTGTAATAATCCATGGAAAAACAAGATATACTATCAAAATCTAGTAGATATCACTTATCCTCTATCCTTGTATTAAAATATCCTTCAAAAATTGCCTCTCTCCAAGTATAGGGTTCAAAATATGAAAAAATATGCTAAAATCTTGCAATAAGAAATTAAAATAGCCTACCCAGCACAACCCTTCGCGAATGTGGTTCAAGACTCGCATTCGCGAAGCATAAAATCCAATAACATACTTCGTGAATGTGAAGGTCAAACATCCCAACCTTTCGCGAATGCGACCAAGCCATTGCGAATGCGAAGGTCAATACCCTCAGCTCCCACTCTTCCTCGTGAACGCGACCCTCCTGGCATGAACGCGAATACCAACCCACTTGCCACCGCAAGAACGACCCGTAGGTGCGAATGCGAAGAAGAAATCATCCCCAACATCAAATCCTTCATCACAAACGTGTGGCTTCTCTCGTGAACGTGACGAACACAAGACACCAGCAAAATTAGCCAACTTCAAACTTGCTTCGGGGGGGGGGGGGTCTGAAACACACCCGAGCCACCAGAACCCCATCCAATATTACCAACAAGTCTATAAATAGTGCATGAACCTATCCAAAGACTCAACACAAATGCGATAACATCACATCAATGAATCATAGATCAAAACATAAGTTGAACTTCTCTCAAGTTCAAGAACCTTCAATTTCCAACCAAGCGTCCAATTCAAGCCTAATCAATCTAGATTGTCCAAACTTTGTGTGCAAGTTCTAAATAACAAAATATACCTATTTTAAGTTTCATAATAATAATCCAAATCAGATATCATCAAAGTCAACTCCTGGACAAACATAGAAATTCTCCAAACCTTCAAATTGACAACTTTTAACAAATAGAGCCAAAACATCATAGGAACCTCCAAAATGATAAGAATGTCTGCCTGGTCAGCCTGGTCATTATATTTTCCCCCTTTTTAAACTGACAATCGTCATCGAACGAGTTTAGAATCCTACATGGAACTCCAAAAATATAAGAATGTCTGATTTTCATATCATGCTCGGTCTCACAAGTCGCCTCCTCGATCGGTTGACCTCTCCACTGATTCTTTACTCATGCAGTCTCTTTTGAAGTCAACTTTCGAACCTGCCTATCCAAAATCAATATTGGTTCTTCTTCATAAGCAAAGTTCTCATCCAACTGCACTAAACTAAAATCTAACACATATGACTGATCTTCATGATGATTCTGAACATGGAGATAAGAAACATTGGATGAACTAATGGCAAGTTGGGTGGAAAAGCAAGTCTGTAGGCCAACCCACCAACCCTCTCTAACACTTCAAATGAACCAATATACCGAGGTCTCATGTTGCTCTTCATCCTAAATCTTATCAAGCCTTTCATAGGCATAACTCTAAGAAGATCCCTCTCATTTTCCATGAAACCCACATCACGAACCTTCTTATCTGCATAACTCTTCTATGTGGACTGTGCTATACAAAGCCACTCTTTAATCAACTCCACCTACTCTAAGTCATCACAAACCAAATCTTTAGTCATCAACCTAGCTTCACGTAGCTCAAACCAACCAACCGGAGGAGAACACCGTCTCCCATATAATGCCTTATATGGGGCTATCTAGAAATTAGACCAGTAGCTATTGTTGTAGGCAAACTCTACTAAAAGTAGAAACTGATCCCACTAGCCTTTGAAATCTATAACTCAAGTCTTTAACAAATACTCCAAGATTTTGTCTACTTGTATTGTCCGTCTGTCTGAAAGTGAAATGCAGTACTCAACTCTACCCATGTTCCCAACTCACGCTGAACAGCTCTTCAACAGTGCAATATAAAGTGGGTGCCCCGATCCGAGACGATAGACACATGCACACCATGCAAGAGGACAATCTCTCTAATGTAGATTTTGGACAACTGTTGCGAAGTGTATGAAGTCATGACCGGAATGAAATGTGTAGATTTGGTTAATCTGTCCACAATGAACAAAACAACGTCAAATCTCCTCAAAGTAAATGGCAACTCTACCACAAAATCCATTGTAATGCGCTCCAACTTCCACTCAAGTATGTCTAACCTCTGTAGAAAACTACATGGCCTCTGATTCTCATACTTGACCTGCTGACAATTTAAGAACCGCGAAACATGACGAAAAATGTCCTTCTTCATGCTTCACCACCAATAATTCTTCTTCAAATCACAATATATCTTTTTAGCACCTGGGTTAATACAATAGCGCAAAGTGTGAGCCTCCTCAAAAATCAACTGCCTCAAACCATCCATATTAGGAACATATATCCGATCATGAAGCCTCAATACCCTGTCATCGCCAATATCCATTTCCTTAGAACAACCTCGCAACACCATGTCCTTAAGGAGAAGCATATAGGGATCATCATACTGACGATCCTTAATACACTTAAACAAAGACGATTGCACAACAACACAATTGAGAATTCTTCTTGGCTCAGAAATATCAAATCTCAAAAATATATTGGCTAAAGCCCCAACATCCATGGCCAAAGGCCTCTCTACAGCTGGAATAAATGCCCAATTACCATACTCCACGTCTTTCTGCTCAAGGCATCTGCTACCATATTAGACTTCCTCGGATGATACAATATAGTGATATCATATTCCTTCAACAACTCCAACCATATATGCCACCTCCAATTCAAATCCATTATCTTGAACAAATGCTGAAGACTCCGATGATAATTGTAAACCTTAGAAGACATGCAATATAAGTAATGCCTCCACATCTTGAGTGCATGCATAATAGTTCCTAACTCCAAATCATGTACCGGGTACTTTTTCTCATGGGGCTTTAACTGGCGTGATGCGTAGGAAATCCCCCTACCATGCTCCACCAACACACAACTAGGACCAACATGCGAAGCATCACAATAAATAGTATAAATCCCAATTCTAAAGTCAATACCAAAACTCAAGTCATAGTCAAAAAGTCTTGAGCTTCAAAAATCTCTCCTCGCACTCGTCAGACAATCTCAATAAAGCACCCTTATGGGTCAATGTGGTTAATGGAGCTTAAATAGATGAGAAGCCTTCATCAACGTGAGGATACTAACCATCCAAACCTAAGAAGCTCATGATCCTTATAGTGGAGAAGGTCTGGGCCAACTTTGAACTGCCTAATCTTCTTTGGATCTGCCTTGATCCCATCACTAGATACCACGAGGCTCAAGAATTCAACTGAGTCCAACAAAAACCAAATGCCTATAATGAGTCCTGAAAGATGTCTTAGGTATGTCTGAAGCCGTAATATTCAATTGGTGATAACCCTATCTCAAGTCAATCTTCAAGAACACCTTGGACCCCTGAATCTTAACAAGTAAACCATCAAAGCAAGGCAATGGATACTTGTTCTTGAAGGTCACCTTGTTCAACTGCCAACAGTCAATAGGAATCCTCATAAAGCTATCCTTCTTTTTTACAAACAACATTGGTGCACCCTACAATGATACACTAGGTCTGATGAACCCCGTATCTGACAACTTTTGCAATTGATCCTTTAGTTCCTTTAACTCAGCTGGAGCCATGCGATATAGTAGAATAGATATGGTCTGAGTGCCTCGCACCAAATCAATATCAAAATCAATATCCCTATCGGGTATAATGCCAGGTAGGTTTGTGAGAAATACATCCAAAAACTTCCTCACTATTAGAACTGACTCAACAGTATGAGTATCACTACTAATATCTTAACAAAGACCAGATACTTCAAACACCCCTTCTAAACTATGTGTTGAGACTTCAGAAATAAAATCACTCTACTAGGAGTATGACCAATAGAACCCTCCATTCTAACCTTGGCAACTCTGGCATCGCCAATGTCACGGTCTTAGCGTGAAAATCAAAAATAGCTTGGTATAGAGATAACCAGTCCATACCCAAAATCCCATCAAAGTCCACCATACTGAATAATAGAAGATCAACACTAGTCTCATAACCCCCAATGGTAGCCACACGATCCACCACAACAGAATCACCAACAGGTGTAGATACATGAACATAAATATCAAGAGAACTAAGAGGCAAATCCAAATGTAATGCAAAGTACGGTGACATATAGGACTATGTAAAGACAGGATTCAATAGAACGGATACATCTATGTGACTAACTAAAATAATACATCTAATAACTACATCGAAAGCCACCACCTCGAATCTACCCTGAAAAGCATAACATCGGGCCTGACCTCTCCTAGGCTAACCTCCACCTTTGGGATGCTCCCTAGCTACCTGCGCTAACCCTCTAGCTTGTCGAAAATGGATGAATTACCTGAGAACCTTACTTTTATGTCCCCTTACCATGCCCGGGGCAATCCTTTTTGATATGCACCATGTCTCCACACTTAAAATAACCTCAAGCTGTTAATAGTTGCTGAATTTGAGGCTGCCTATGGTAACCCGAGTACCAACTAGAACAACCCTAGACTGAAGGAGTACGGTAGGAACTTTGTCCTAATAATACGCTTAATGACTATCGAATGAGAGCACCATAAGCGGACTGATAAGCTAAAGGAACTAGTCTGCTAGAATGGCTACTCCTAAAATAATCTCTACCTCCAAATGAGGTACCATTCAAGCTACAGAAATGTCGGGGCCTCTTGATCCTCGTCACCATGGTTTCCCTACTCTGACAATGGATGCACTTAATCCTATTCATGATAACACAGCCTGAAGAAATGTAGTCCCAGTCTCCGCCTCCCTATCTATGATGATCTTCATACCAAAATTCAACCTCTCTATGAACCTCCTCGCCTTTTTAATCTCGATTGGAATCAAAAAAGTTGCATGACGAGATAACTTAGTGAATCTCATATTATACTCGATCACAGACATGCGACCTTGCTGGATGTGCTCAAACTGACCACACATCTCATCCCTCTTCATGAGGGAAATGAACTTATCTAAAAAGAGATGCGAAAATAGATCCCAAGTAAGAGGAACTGACCCTGCTGGACTACTATGCTCCTATGACTTCCCCTATATCTTGGCTGGCCCCTTAAGCTAGAAAGTAGTGATATTGTCCACATTCGACTCAACCAAACAAAGATTTTGCAGAATCTCCTGACAACTATCTATGTAATCATGTGCATCTGTCAAATGATCACCATCAAACTATGGAGGAATCAACTTCCTAAACCGATCAGACCTCTTCTGCTCCTCTTAAGGCATAACGACTTCCACTACTGGCCTAATAGCAACCATGGGAGGATTTCCCCCATTTGGTACTACTCCTAGTGTTTAACACGTGGCAACAACCTAGTCTGGAGTATGAGTAGTGGCAGAATGTTCTCCTCCTAGCCTGCTAAGTAGCTGGTTCCACAAGAAGTACCCCAGCCTATGTCAAACACTTCATAAGACCAACCAAACGAACAAGAGCATCCTAAAGTACTAGTGTAGCAATAAACCCCTTAAGACATGAGCTTGTCCAACCAGCTCAACATAATCAGGATTCTGCTCCTCAATGGGACCTACTAGTGGCTATATAGCAGCTGATCGATCAGGGCCGCTAACTACGACACATGTTCCACCCTACCTCTACCTCAACCTCGACCTCTCACTGCCCGAGCTTGGTGTACCGGCACTTGCTCAATTGCACCCGATGATATCCTCACTATCTGTGAGAGAATGGAAAAACAACGATTCATACTTAGGGGTAAACAAATTCACACGATAGAAAATGAAAGAAAGAGAAGTTTCCTAACAGCTCTATAGCCTCTCTAAGATAAAAAATCCCACCAATCAGGATCGTGATGGAGCCTTACACCGCTCGCTAGGCAAGCCAACACAACAGATAATATAAAAAGAAAAGTTATAAATATCTCACATTTTATCAATAACATAACATAAAAACAACTCTATGGTAACATAATAAAGTTCTAAAACAAATAACAAAAGTAAACCACCCAATATTTGGTGTCACCAGTACATGAGTTTTTAGATCCAACTAAATACAAGGTTCTCAAGAAATGCAACACTTTCCGAATAAAGTGGAAATGGTACAGTAAAGGTAAGATAATGACTCAAGGCATGTGGACGGGATGCAACTAAACCTTGAATAATCAACGCAGTGTAAGCTAAACACCTCTCAGGGCTCTGCTGATACCAATTTCAGGATCTGCACAAGAAGTGTAGAAGTATAGTATGAGTACAACAAACCCAATGTACTCTGTAAGTGTCGACCCTAACCTCGGTGAGGTAGTGACATGGCTAAGACAAGAGACCTACAATAAACATGTATAGTTAAAATACAGACACACACACACATATATATTTATAGAGTAAAGAGTCAAATGAGACAACAAGATAGGGAAAGTATAAGGGACAATAGATAGAATAGTAAATAAAAATCATGAAGTAAACCTCTTTCCAAAATGGGCGATGAAACCACCAACTCGAAATTAACATTACAAAATATCAAGTAAAACAATGAATTCACGGCATCACACTTCATTTTTTTACTTTCATCCTCACCATATCACATAAATGCAAGTGCACGGTACCCTTTGTGCTTTAACCTCTCATGATAAATAAGCATGTGCACGGCATCGCACTTCATGCTTTTATCCTCGCATTCATTCAACCAAGAATATCAATATCCAAATGAGGCACGACAACATCCTTCATGCTCTTCACTCTTCCTCACCAAGCAACAACAACAACACAAATATCTAGCAAGGTGGGAAGCAAATTTTAACTTCAACAATAGTGTTAAAATAAAGCTCATCATATGAGAATCTTTCAATGACTGGTAAAAACAATTTATCAACAACTTCCGCGAACTCAACTTCCAATATCACAACAATTTCAACATAAGAAATAAACAAAAAAGCAAATAGTCAAACAATAAATTATCTATCTAAGGCATGGACAACTTAGTAAATGAAACAACATTTACAAATAAGGAAAATTGCACCCGCATGCTTAACCCATGGCATGCGCATACACAATCATCACCTTTTATATACGCCGCCTCCAACACATAATTAACATAGAAAATAAAATCGATTCTACCACATATTCCTCGAATAAAAGTTAACAAAGACACATACCTCTTCTGAAAATAAGTCAACAATCAATCACAACTTTTCCTTTGGAACAAGCCTCCAAGCCAACCGAATCTTGCCAAATATTAATCAAATATTGCAAAAAAGCTTTAGAAACTACCCATGAATGAAAAAGGTTCAATTTTAATCATATTTGAAAAAGTCAACAAAAACAAATATGGGCCCACATGGTTGAAATCCGAGATTCGGAAAAAAATCTTGATTACCCATTCACCCTAAACCCGGTTATGTGATTTATTTTGAAATCCAATCTTAATTTGAGGTCAAAATTTTAATTTCACGAAATTCCAAAATTCTACCAAAACCTCTAATTTCTACTTTGAAATTCATAGATTTGATGTTAAAATTCATGAAAAAGTAGTTAAAATTGATTGAAAAGTAGTTAAAGTTACTTACCAATGAATTTGAGAAGAAAATCGTCTTTAAAATATGTCTAAGGTATTTAGGGCTGAAAATTAGTTTAAATTGAGCTAAGTCCCGATTTTCCCAACTTTTACCCAGCTGCAGGTATCGCAATTGCGAACACATGTTCCCAATTGCGATGCCCGCAAATGCGAACCACTAATTGCAATTGCAATCAATGCCCGAGCCTAAGAAATGTCGTAAATGCAAAAAAGCCTTCGCATCTGCGAAGGTCCCTCCCTCCGCAAATGTGAATTAAGTTTGTCTTTTGCGAAGCTGCCCAGAGTCGCAAATGCGACACACCAGAGGCATATGTAATTACCCAGCACTTCACAAATGCGAAGTGCCCCAATCCCATCCCCTTTCGCATATGAGATTCCTTGACTGCAATAGCGATACCTGAAAATGTGAGATCTACAAGCTACACCAGCAACAACTAATACTCAGCTATACTAAAACTCAGCTAGAACTCACCCCAGCCCCTCGGGCTCCAATTCGAAAATGCACAAAAGTATAATAACTTCATATGAATTTTCTCGCTAGCTCAAATCTTCAAATTAACATCAATTATTAAGAATCGATCATCAAAACTCAAAAGTTCAATTTTGCAACTCATTTTTCCAACGTTTCACATAATCTGCCGAAATACGCTTGGGTCACCCGGGACCCCAACAAAATACGCGTACAAGTCCAAAAACATTATACGAACCTACCAAAATCGTCAAAAAATCCATCAGAGGTTGTCTACCAAAAACATTGACTGTGGTCAACTCTAGCCTCATTTTAAGTCAAAAATCATGTTTTCTTTAAAATTTCACATAAAAGCTTTTTCAGAAAATAATACGAACCACGCACGCAAGTCATATCATATCAAATAAAGCTATGAGAGATCTTAGGACATAGAAGAAAAGGCTAGTCCTCAAAATGACCTATCGGCTCATCACATTTTCCACCTCTAAAAGAAACATGCATCCTGAAATGGACATAAAAGTGTACCTGGATTGGTAAAAAGGTGTGGGTATCTACTGTGCATATCGGACTCAAACTCCCATGTAGCCTCCTTAATCAGCTGACCTCTCCATGCACCTTCATAGAAGGAAAACTCTTGGATCTCAACATTCGAACCTGACGATCACCAGCTCTCATAGGTTAAATTCTCATCAAGTTGCACCATGTTGAAGTGTAAAACATGTGACCTATCCTCATGGTACTTCCAAAGCATGGAGACATGAAATATTAGATGTACCCCTTATATGCTAGGAGGCAATTCATGCCTATAAGAAACCTCCCTAACACTCTCCTAAACCGCATCACGCCCTTCATAGGCAACACTCGGAGAAGAACCTTCTCACACTCCACGTAAGCCACATCTCTAACCTTTTGGTCCGCATAACTCTTTTTCCTGGACTGAGCTGTACGAAGTCGCTCCTGAATCACCTTAACCTTGCCCAAGGCATCACAAACCAAATCAGTGCCCAACAATGTAGCCTCAACGGTCTCTAACCAACCAACTGGCGAACGTTATCGCGTTCAATTCAAAGCTTTGCACGGAGCTATCTGGATACTCGAATGATAATTGTTGTTGTAGGAGAACTCTGTTAAAGGTAAAAACTGGTCCAACTAACCCCCGAAATCCATAAAGCCTGCCTACAACATGTTCTCTAATATCTGAATAGTGCACTCGGACTGTCCATCCGTCTGAGGATTAAATGCGGTACTCAACTCGACCTGTGTACCCAACTCGACCTGCGTACCCAACTCATGATACATGGATCTCAAAAAATGTGATGTGAACTGTGTACCCCATCAGAAATGATGGACATTGGCGTGTTGTGCAGGTGGATAATCTATCTGATGTAAATCTGAGCCAACCGCTCTGAATCATAGGAAGTCATAACTGGAATAAAGTGTGCGAACTTAGTCAATCGGTCCACAATAACCTAAACTACATCATATTTCCGCATGGTCTGTGGTGTGCCTACCATGAAATCCATAGTGATGCTCTCCCACTTCCATTACAGTATCTCTAATCTCTAAGTCAACCCACCTAGTTTCTTATGCTCATACTTCACCTGTTGACAATTCAAATACCGAGACACATGACTGATAATGTCTTTCTTCATCCTCCGCCATCAACCATGTTGTTTCAAGTCATGTTAAATCTTTGTAACACCTGGGTGGATGGAATAGCGCAAACTGTGAGCCTCCTCAAGGACCAGCTCTCTAAACCTATTAATATTTGGTACACAAATCCGGCTTTAAAGCTGCATAACACAATCATCCCCAATCACAACCTCCTTGGCACTAGCCCGCTGCACCGTGTTCCTCAATACCAACAAGTGAGGATCATCAAACTAGCGAGCCTTGATGCACTCCAATAACGATGACTGTGACACAACACAAGAAAGAACCTGCCTAGGTTGTGATACATCCAACCTTATGAACCGATTTGCCAAAGCCTGAACATCCATGGCGAGTGGCCTCTCCACAATCGAAAATATACCAAACTACCAATGCTATTAAGCCTTTCTACTCAATGCATCGGCCACTACATTGGCCTTCCCCGGATAGTATAATATGATAATATCATAGTCCTTCAGTAACTCCAAACATCTGCGCTGCCACAAATTAAGGTCCTTCTGCTTGAACATGTTAGAGACTCTAATGGTCGGTATTGACCTCACATGGAACGTCACATAGATAGTGCCTCCAAATTTTTAGTGTGTGAACAATGGATGCCAACTCTAAATCATGCACTGGGTAATTATTCTCATGAACCATCAACCGACGAGATGTGTAGGCAATCACCCTATTGTCCTGCAACAATATCGCACCAAGCCCAATACTCGATGCATCACATACACGATGTAAGATCCCGAATATGTAGGCAACACTAACACTGGGTCTAGAGTAAATGTAGTATTGTACTTCAAAAATATCACCTCACACTCGTCAAACCACATGAAAAGAGGACCTTTCTGGGTCAACTTGGTCAATGGGGCTGAGAAAGATGAAAACTCTTCCACGAACCGATGATAATAACCAGCCAAACCCAAGAAGCTCTGAATCTTTGTAGCTAAAGTAGGTATTGGCCAGATTTAAAATGCCGCAATCTTCTTAGAATCCACCATAATACCCTAAGAAGATACAACATTGCCCAAAAAGGCAACCAGTCTAACTAGAACTCACACTTCAAAAACTTGGCATATAACTGACGATCATTCAAAGTCTAAATTACAATCTATAGGTGTTGCGCATGATCCTCGCAAATGCGGGAGTAAACCAAAATATCATCAATGAAGATGATCACGAAGGAATCTAAATAAGGCTTGAACACCTAGTTCATCAAATCCATAAAGGTTGTTGGTCCATTAATCAAGCCAAATGACATCACTAAGAACTCGTAGGGACCATACCGAGTCCAAAAAGCTACCTTGAGGACATCTAATGCCCTAATATTCACCTGATGATAGTTCGATCTCAAATCAATCTTGGAAAACACCTTGGCACCTTGAAGCTGGTCAAATAAGTCATCAATCCTCGATAAGGGATACTTGTTCTTAATAGTGAACTTGTTCAACTATAGATAATCTGTGCACATCCCCATCGATTTGTCCTTTTTCTTCACAAACAGCATCGGTGCATCCCAAGGCTAGACACTAAGTCTAATGAATCCTTCGTCAAGCAAATTCGGTTGCTCCTTCAAATCTTTCAACTCAACTTAAGCCATATGGTATGGTCGAAAAAAGGTAGGTTTAGTTTCTGAAACTAAGTCGATGCGAAATTCGATATCCCTATCGGGTAGCATACCCAGCAAATCTGTAAGAAACACCACAGGAAACTGACTCACCACCAAAATCAAATCCATGGAAGGAACCTCCACACTAGAATTAAAGACATAAGCCAAATATTTCAAACACACTTCTCAACCATACGCCGAGCCTTAACATTTGAAATGACCCTGGTATTGGAGTGACCAAGAGTCCCTCTCCACTCCAAGTGAGGAACTCTTGGCATGGCTAACATCACAGTATTAACATGAAAATCCAAGATAGTGTGCTACGGTGACAACCAATCCATGCCCAAAATCACATCAAAATCTACCATATTAAGTAACAGAAAGTCAACCCTAGTCTCTTTTCTCCCAATAGCGACCGAACAAGAACAATAGATGCGATCCACCATAATAGAATGCCCAACAGGCATAGACACATAAACTAAAGTACTCAAAGAATAATGAGACAAACCCAAATATGGAGAAAAATAGGATGACACATAAAAATAATTAGACCCCCGGTCAAATAAAACTGATGCATCTCTAGGACAGACCCGAGAAATAAATGTGATGATTGGAGCAGATGACTCCACCTTGAGTCTAGCTGGAAATGCATAGAAACGGGGCTAGCCCAACCAATTTGACCTCTACATCTCAGATAGCCTCTCACTCACTGGACTCTACCTCTATCTATCTAACCTCCACCTCGGGCTGCCTGAACCCCACCTTTATATGGCTGAGCGGACGGTGGAGCAACTAGTGTCAGAATCATGGCACGAGTACTCTAGTGTGGAATGCTACCCTATGACCTAGGGAAAAACCTTGCAACGTGTCTTAGGTCCCCGTAAGTATAACAAGACCCCGACTGATGTGATTGCTAACCTTGGAACTGACCTTAACGGTCCGAATAACCACTTTGATAGCTCTAACTTGGTGGTGCACTGATGGGATCCAAAGGTGCATTGAATGCTAATTTCTCAGGACGAGATGCATAAGAACCACGACTGCCTAAAACACCATATGATACCTGAACCGGACTGATCTGATGGCCTCTTGCTAATGAACCCCTGCCTCCAGACGAGGCACCACTGAACCCACCAAAATGATGAGGCCTCTTCTTCTGATATTGCCTCTCTATACTAGCTACATATCCTCTCGATCCTCCTAGCAATCTCAACAACTCGAGTGAAACAGACATCATCCTCGATCTCTCTAGCCATCTGTAGCCTAATTCCGTAAGTAACGCCATCTATAAACCTCCGCACCTTCTCTTTCTATAATTATCAAAATAGCTGTATGCCAGGATAAATCTATGAGTCTGTTCTCATACTGAGTAATGGCTATGTTACCCAACTAGAGATTCTCAGACTGACTACAAAAGTCTTCTCTCTGAGTGAAGAGGATTAACTTCAACAAGAATAGCTGTGAGAACTGAGCCCAAGTGATAAGAGGTGAACCTGATGGTCTGCCCCAAACCTACTCTTACCATCACCTCTTGGTAGAGCCATGCATCTAAAACACTACGAAGTAAATTCCGCTAGACTCTCTGATACCCATGTTGTGCAATATCTTATGGCAAAAGTCTATGAAATCTTGGGGGATCTCGGAAGGTGTAACACCAAAGCGATGGGGAAACAACTTGGTAAACTTGTCCAACCTTTAGCCCCTCGGATGACATTGCTGGTCCATTCGTTGAATGTGTAGCAATAACAGGCTGAACTATTCCAACTAGTGGAACTGTCGGAGTCTGATACCCATGATCCATCTGCTCTAGAGTGTGAGTAGAGAGAGTCTAGGCTCATCCCATAGCCCAAGAGACGGCAGGTTTCATAAGGAACACACTGGCCTAGGACACACTCTCCGTAAGGCCAACCAGGGGGACTAGGGTGTCCTGAAGCTCTAAGATAGTGGAAAGTATTGAGGACAATAGAAAGA
Organism: Nicotiana tabacum; assembly: GCF_000715075.1. Lineage (NCBI taxonomy): Eukaryota > Viridiplantae > Streptophyta > Magnoliopsida > Solanales > Solanaceae > Nicotiana > Nicotiana tabacum. The sequence continues at coordinate 207,767,387 of NC_134101.1, forward strand.
ATAGTAAATAAATAATCATGAAGTAATCCTCTTTCCAAAATGAGCAACGAAACCACCAAGTCAAAATTTACATCACCAAATATAGTGTGAAACAACGAATTCAACAAACTCGCATGGAATCACCCTTCATAATTTTACTCTCATCCTCAAATATCAGATAAATGCAAGTGCATGACATCACCCTTTGTACTTTTACTCTCACATGATCATAATAAAAATGCATATGCATGCCATTACCCTTCGTGCTTTAACCTCTCATGATAAATAAGAATGTTCATGGCATCAACCTTCGTTCTTTTATCCTCACATTCACTCAAACAAAACTATCAATATGCAAACGAGGCACAAAAACAGCCTTTGTGATGTTCACTCTTCCTCATAAGAAACGACAATAACACAAATATCAAGCAAGGTGGGAAGCCAATTTCAACTTCAACAATAGTGTTAGAATATAGCTCATCATATGAGAATCTTTCAATGATTGGTACCAGCAACTTTGGCGAACTCAACTTCCAATATTAGAAAATTTTTAACATAAGCAATAAACAAGAAAGCGAATAGTCAAAGAATAGACGATCCATCTAAGTCATGGGAGTCATAGTAAATGAACCAAGACGGTACAATTAAGGTAAATTCTACCCATATGCTTATCCCATGGCCTGTGCATATACACTCATCACCATGCATATAAGCTGCCCCCAACACATAATTAACATAGAAAAGAGAGTTGATTCAATCTTATTTCCCACGAATAAAAGTTAACCATGACACTTACCTCTTGCGAAAATAAGTCGTCAATCAATAACGACTTTTTTCTTTAGAACAAGCCCCCAAGCCAATTTAATCTAGCCAAATATTAATCAAACATTGCAAACCAAGCTTTAGAAACTACAAAGGAATCAAAAAGGTTCAATTTTGATCATATTTGAAAAGTCAACATAAGTCAACCCCGAGCTCGCTTGCTCAAAATCCGAGATTCAGACCAAATCTTGATTACGCATTTACCCTCGAGCCCAGTTATGTGATTTATTTTGAAATCCAACATCAATTTGAGGGACAGATCTCCATTTAAACATATTGCTAAATTTTACCCATAACCACTAATTTATACTTTGAAATTCATAGAGTTGATGTTAAATTTCATTGAAAAGTAGTTGAAACTGGTTCAAAAATAGTTAAAAAAATTTACCAATGAATTTGGGAAGAAAATCCTCTTCAAAAATAACCTCTAGAGAGTTTGGGGTTGAAACATAGTGTAAAATGAGCTATGTCCCGATTTTTCCCAACTTTTTCCCAACTGCAGGCATCATAATTGCGAACACTTGTTCACAATTGCGATGACTGCAAATGTGAACCACTAATCGCAATTGCGATCAATGCTTGAGCCTAATAAATGTCGCAAATGCGAAAAAGCATTCGCATTTGTGAAGATCCCTCCCTCCTCAAATGAAGTTGCGCCAAGCTTTTTAGAGTTACAAATATGACAAACCATCTAAAATTGTGATTACCCAGCCATTCGCAAATACGCCTCCTGCTTTGCAAATGCCAAGATCCCAAATCACAGCCACATTTGGAAATGCAATTCCTTGACTACAAGTGCAGGCAAGACCTAAAAAATGTGAGATCTGTAGGCTACACAAGAAACAACTGATACTAAGCTATACCAAAAAACTCCAAAACTCACTCGAAACTCACCCGAGCCCCTCGGGCTCCAAGTTGGACATGCTCACAAGTATAATTATAACAACCTGACCGATCATTTTTCTTTCTAGATTCCTATTTCCCTATATAAGACTCCATGTATATGATTTTACTATTTTATGACCTACGGGGATGATTGATTTGGTTTTGGAAGGGCTAGGGATGAATTCGAAACTCTTAGTTCCATAATAATGGCCTAAGGTGGCCAAATTTGACTTGAGTTAACACTTTGAGTAAACGACTTGGGAACCAGGATATGAAGGTTCCAATAGGTTTGTATGATTATTTTGGACATGGGGATATGTTCGGACGAAGATTCGGGTGATCCGGGAGCGTTTCGACGCTTATTGTTGAAAGCATCTTAAAGGTTTTAGAGTTTCCTAAGCTTGGTTTGAAGTATCTTTGGTGTTGCCCATGTCTGTTTGGGATTTTGAGCCTTGTATAGGTTTTTATGATGATTTGTGACTTGTTCATAAAATTTGGTGTCATTCCAAGTTATCCAAGTATGATTCATCATGTTTTGATCTAGTTGAAGAAGTTTGAAATTCAAGTGTTTGCTACTTTGGTTTTGAAGTTCGATTCTTGGTTTCAATGTTGTTTTATGTGTTCTGAGACCTCAATCAGGTCCAGATTATGTTTAAGAACTTGTTGGTGCATTTGGGTGGGGTCTCAAGCGGCTCGGGTGTGTTACGAAAAACCCAGAGTTAAGTTCAAATTGCAGGTTTGGCTGGTAGTGGTTTCCTTCTTTGCAAACATGGAGAGTGCCTCACGTTCGCAATGAAGGATTGGGTCGGGGGAAATTTTTTACCTTGTGTTTGCAAACATTAGGCCGCATTCATGAAGGGTGGGGGCTGTGAAGTTTCACGTTCACGAAGAGTGGGCCGCGATCGCAAAGAAGGAGTTGAGGCTTGGGTAGGCCAGGTTAGCCTTTGTGATCATGAGGCGCCTATCATGTTCGCATAAGGTCAAATCTGCACATTGGTAGCTTTTCCATCATGGTCATGATAGTACTTCCGCAATCGCAAAGAATGGATACCTGGGCAGAAGCTTGTTTTAAAATTGGGAGTTAGGCTATTTTCTTCATTTCTCACAATCTATTGGTCGATTTTAGAGCTTCTTAGAGAGGTAGTTTCACCTAGCATTTGAAGGCACGTAATTTCTACCTAGTGTGAATTTAATACATAGATTATAGGTAGATTTTAACATAGAAACTGTGGAAATTATGGGATTATGTTGAAAAACCTAGGGTTTGGATGAATTCGAAACTCTTAGTTCCATAATAATGGCCTAAGGTGGTCAAATTTGACTTGAGTTAACACTTTGAGTAAACGACCTGGGAACCAGGATATGAAGGTTCCAATAGGTTTGTATAATTATTTTGGACTTGGGGGTATGTTCAGACGACGATTCGGGTGATCCGGGAGCGTTTTGACGCTTATTGTTGAAAGCATCTTAAAGGTTTTAGAGTTTCCTAAGCTTGGTTTGAAGTAGCTTTGGTGTTATCCATGTCTGTTTGGGATTTTGAGCCTTATAATAGGTTTTTATGATGATTTGTGACTTGTGCATAAAATTTGGTGTCATTCCAAGTTATCCAAGTATGATTCATCATGTTTTGATATAGTTGAAGAAGTTTGAAATTCAAGGGTTTGCTACTTTGGTTTTGAAGTGCGATTCTTGGTTTCAATGTTGTTTTATGTGTTCTGAGACCTCGATCAGGTCCAGATTATGTTTAAGAACTTGTTGGTGCATTTGGGCGGGGTCTCAAGTGACTCGGGTGTGTTACGGACAATCCAGAGTTAAGTCCAAATTGCAGGTTTGGCTGGTAGTGGTTGCCTTCTTCGCGAACACGGAGAGTGCCTCACGTTCGCAATGAAGGATTGGGTCGGGGGAAATTTGTTACCTTGTGTTTGTAAACATTAGGCCGCATTCATGAATGGTGGGAGCTGTGAAGTTTCACATTCATGAAGAGTGGGCCGCGATCGCAAAGAAGGAGTTGAGGCTTGGGTAGGCCAGGTTAGCCTTTGCGATCATGAGGCACCTATCATGTTCGCGTAAGGTCAAATCTGCACATTGGCAGCTTTGCCAACATGGTCGTGATGGTACTTCCGCAATCGCAAAGAATGGATACCTAGGCAGAAGCTTGTTTTAATATTGGGAGTTAGGCTATTTTCTTCATTTCTCACAATCTCTTGGCCGATTTTAGAGCTTCTTAGAGAGGTAGTTTTACCTAGCATTTGAAGGAAAGTAATTTCTACCTAATGTGAACTTAATACATAGATTATAGGTAGATTTTAACATAGAAACTGTGGAAATTGTGGGATTATGTTGAAAAACCTAGGGTTTGGTAAAAATGAGATTTAACCACGACATCAATAATGGTATTGAGTAGAAATTATATATTTGAATTCGTGCGGTCATGGGCAACATTTATCTATTATAATTTTTGAAATCCGGGCATGTGGGCCCCAGGGTGACGTTTATGAACTTTCCAAATTGGGTTGGGAAATTGCTCTACTAGTTAAATTGAGAACGTTTTGGCATATATTGATTAGTTTGTACGACCTTTGGCTAGTTTCGGATTGCTCGACATCGATTTGAGGCAATTAGTGAGGTTGGATAGCAGAGTAGTGATCTTGGAAGCGAGGTAAGTTTCTTGCCTAATCTTGAATGAGGGAACTATCCCCATAGGTGCTTTAATTGTTATTTGATACTTGTTGTGGGTGCTATGTAAGCACGAGTTAACGAAAGTCCGTACGTAGCTAAATTTATGTTTATGTCCAGGTAGACTTTGGACTTTGCCATGCAATATTTGTACTACTTGAACTCAACATGTTAGTTTAATTACTTAAATTTATAATTGAAATCTGATTAGGGATTATGTTAGGCCATGCTTCATTACCTTGAGTTTTGGCAGAAGACATGGTTATTGGTAAAAATATGCTTTCTTTATGTGCCCATCCTTGTGATCGTTTGACCTGTAGTTCGAAGAGTTTCTCTATTCTTGTGGATCGGGCCGTACACCTCGACCGTATATTTGAGATGCATCCATGGATCGGGTCATATGACCTCGATAGGGTATGTACACGATTATCGTGGATTAGGTCATACGACCTCGGTATAACTCGTGCATAATATTTATAGGAGTCAGAATATACATGATATTTCCTTCTTGCCTTGAGATTTGATATTCACTTGATGCTTATTTTATTGACATAGCATATGATATTTGGGAATTTTAAATTGTCATTACGTTAAAGGACATGTTAATTATTGTTTCTTATTCCATTGTTACTGTTGTATTTCATGCCTATATGTAATTCTTGTACTTTATTTATTGACCAATAGTAAGCGTTGATGCCGACCTCTCATCACTACTTATTCAAGGTTAGACTAGATACTTACAGGGTATGTACTCATTAACGTACTAATGCTACACTTCTACACTAATTGTGTAGGTACTGAGGCAGGTACATCTTGTGGCTATTCCGGTGCGCATCCCCATTATCCGGAGACTTAGTAGTGAGCTACTCTCCATGCTTCAATCTTCAGTACCTGGAGTCTCCATCATGTTGTATTTTTATTTCTCTCTACTTCATTTTAGATAGTAGCTATAGTGGTTTGTATATTCTACTAGATTACTTGTGCACTTTTGACACTGGATTTTGGGAATTTCTATAGATGTTTATGGTTTTGAATAATTGTAACCTTTTATTTTATGTTTTACTAATATTTTATATACCCATGATTTTCTATGCATTAATTTTTCTTATTTAATAAAATTGATGACTTTAAAAGTAATAAAATGAATAATTAAATGGATAGTTCACGGTTGGCTTGACAAACAATGATGTTGGGCGCCATCACGGCCTATTGTGGGAATTGGGTCATGACAGCTTGGTATAAGAGTATTAGGTTTACATAGGTATCACAAGTCATGAGCAAGCCTAGTAGAGTCTTGCCGATTAGTGCGGAGACGTTTGTATTTATCTTCGAGAGGCTATTAGGTGTTAGAAAGCTTCTCTTTTTTCATCTTCTATCGTGTAGTTGACGTTGTGCTAAGTATCTTTCTCTTATTCCCTTACATATGGTTAGAAAATGCGCTATGGTGGTACCCAATAGTAGAGGAGCGTCTCCCTCGGTTGTTAGAGGCCAAGGTAGAGGCCGAGGGAGGGCCACGACTCCTGTTAGAGAACGAGGGCGTCCTAGAGTTTCTCATGTTGTACCACTAGTGGATCCAATGGAGGATCCTATTATTTAGGAGTAGGATGAGGCACTTGCAACTGAGCTGGCCCAGACATATTTTATGATGACACCGGTATTTCAAGAGCTCATGGGTCGGATACTGCGGTTCATGGATTCTATGACTCAGGCCAAGGTATTTTCGGCAGATTCGCCCACATCTCATGCGGGATAGAGAGCACAAACCCCTACCCCTCAGGCTCTAAGACATGCTGTTGTTGTTTATCAGACTCCAGGTGCACTACCTGCGGGTGAGGCCCAGTTGGTTGCAGCGGTTATATCATAGCCCAGACTAGCCACGACTGCTGAGCAATACAAGTGGCTAGACAAGTAGACTAGGCTTCATCCTCTTGTCTTTGGTGGTGAATGGTCTGAGGACCCACCTGATATTTCATTGACCGTTGTAGGGAGAGGCTACATAATATGGGAGTAGTGGAGTCCAATTTGGTGGAAGACAAGGCCTGTAGATGTGGCAGTCTTATTTCTATAGCAGGCTAGCACGTTCACCTCCCTTGACTTGGGACCAGTTCACACGTCTCTTTTTGGATAGATACATTCCACCCTCAGATGGAAGGGTTACAAGGTCAGCTCAAGCGGCTCTTGTAGGATCAGAAGTCTTTGACCGACTATGAGGAAAGATTCTCTGAGTTGTCTCAACATGCACTTATGATACTCCCCACAGATGCAGAGAGAGTGTAAAGGTTTATTACGGACTTACATTAGGGTATTCAGGTTACTATGGCCTGAGATATTGAGTTAAACAACTCCCCACACTAGCTGGAACCACACCAAAATCAGCAACCACAAGAAGAACAAGAAACTCACTAGCGCCACGGGATTTTCGAAGCTTGATTTGTGTTGTTTGCCCACGGTTTGGTTCTTGGATCATGAGAGAACATTGAGAGAGAGTTTTTAGCTGTTTAGGGTCTGAATAGAGTAAAAACTAATGATTTAAAATGGGGTTTAAGCGTCACATATATATCAAGATATCTCAACCACCTAAGTGGGCCCCATTGGGAGCTGCTTGTGTAGTCTTGCAAAAACATGAATATCTCTTTATTCTCATATTGTATTGACAAATAGTTTAATGAGTTAGAAACTAAACGCATAGATCTCCAATTTGGTAGGCATATCATCCAATAATTCCAAATATATTAGGAGAAAATCTATGCTATATTTGACCTAAATTTCCACACATTTATGAATCTAACTTGTGATGACCTTTGCAAACTTTTGTTCCACAACTTGCTTGACTTCAGAACGTAATACACGACTATGATACAACTAAAATAACTCATAACATAACCTCCTTATCATGTTAATCACCCTAGTATCACCCCAAAAGTGCATGTTATAACATTCCCAACTTGTCGACATTTGACGAAACTTATTTTCTTTAATTCGTTTAGCTTCTAAGCCTTCCAAACCTCTTGGTATTTTTTGTTCATGATCTTAAATATTTGTAACCTCCAAGGTAACATGATTATCTTTCTTTTTGTACTTTCAAATATTATCTCATTTTTGAGCTTACATCAATTGTCTTACATCGTACTATTACGTACGAAAACATGGGCTGCAACATCATTCCCCCCTTTGGAACATTCATCCTCGAATGTTGACTGATGTGCTTAATCTCATAACCTATAAGTCTTATGAATACTTTAATATTTTCCTTGACATCTAGGAAACTATTCTATGAATAAATCCAAAGGCCAGGGTATTCCCCTTTTTAGGCATCTTTCTCATACCACGACCTATGTTCGGAATTCTTCCAATCTCGTAAATGTTTCTACCTTCTATCATGCAGCCTGTATGACGTTGTCCTTATTTGTGCACCTACGCAACTCTCTATAATTTTTCCTCAATCTTTTAGCAAATCTCTAGGCCTCACCTTGTGAACATATACAGAACTATGTCAAGTTGTCCCTCTGGGCATCCATAAGTGTACTGAAGTCGTTCGCTTGTTACTTTGTCGAACTTATGACTATTGATATATCTTGTTTCATAGCCTCGGTTATCTATCCTTGTGGATTTACTACATCTAGGTAGGTCATACTATACCATAAAACATACTTCAGTTTATTATTATCGAGGTCTGCTACCCAACTCCAGGTTACTCTCTCGCTCTTATCTTATATGTATAAATCTAAGTCCTTTAATGCTTCCTCATTACTGTTCATATTAAGAATGACAACCTAATCTCATCTCATACTTTGTAACTTTTATCCATCCATTGTTGATTCACCTCAATATTGATCTATAATCTACATTTTGTGCCTTCTCTGTCACCTTCTCTCTCACCTTTTCTTTTACTTACTCATATCTAAAAAAAGAAATTGTCGCTCTACCATACTTTAGCTTTCAACCTACACATATCCATTTATACTACTTGCCACCTTCCTTTAACTTGCTAGAACTATATATTTCCTTTTGTGCCTTCTCAGTTGTATTTAAATATAAGCAATTACTTTTCCTGGTCGTTCTGCCATTTGCATGAATGCTTGGCTTATCTTAGTGCCCAGGAATACTGGAATTTCATGTAACTCATATGATCTCAAATATTACTTTTGATTTTACTTCCCATTCATCAATCACGACAAGTGGCACTTTCTTAATGAGTGCACATAATGTCGTAGTGAAACTATTCTCACAATACCATTTCACCTTTAGGTCAATATGCTTAGGTCGAAGCCAGGAGACCCTTTGATTCCTGTAAAGCTGCGAGCAAATTACGTCATATACCTGACAGAAATTTTGATGTTCTTGATCGCCTATAATTATCCGTAGTTACTTACTTCGGTGCCCTTGTGCTCGTAGGATTTCTTTTGAACTAAAATTTTTGATTGTCTTCCTAGTAGCACGCTCTTTTATTTCCTTTACACTTATATGGTACCTTTAATTACCCAATTCCTATATGAATGTTTCTCAAGGATTATGACATCATATCTGCGAGATCGAATTCACTATGTTGTTGTTCACTACGTTTATCCTGCACAATCTGTTGATTTGTTTGTATCCTTTTGTCTAGCCATAACTAGGATCTTTCTTAATCAACTACTAACTACTCATCGGTCCATTCTCATATCTATATTCTGTGTAATCTCTCTGAGGTTATATCCATTGTCTAAACTTACCCCTCGCACTAGCTCCTTATGTATCAAGTGTTCATTGGCACTTGTTTATCAATAACATCTAGTGGTGTAACCCTTACTGCTTCTCCCTGGCGTCGTGCTTGCATAATGTTTTCGAGTGTAAGATATTTGTAGTATCTAAATAAATGCAATCTCATTCCTTTCTCCTTTCCACCACATTCTTCCTTTTACTATTCAATAATTAACTGAATCACTTAACTCCGACTTAATATAACATCACACCATCTTCCCCCCCTTTAGGGGATTACTAAGATTTAGTACTACGATGATCTACCTATAGATATTTTACCTCTTCATCTTTGGTGTCTTTTCACATCATCAATGACCTTTACTCGCCTTACAATAGCCCTTCTATACGAGGGATAACTGAATTTGTCACGCACGAAGGTGACACCTAGTGTAACTGGCACACTTAGTACCTTAAGCTTAACTCTGCTCACAATACTTGCTTTAGGGAAGCATCTACCTGAATGACCTTTAAAGGTTATTCTTTTGTTGTCATTTCTATTATTGCTGGAATGCAATATCTGAAATTCTCTCGATGCCGACTATTATCAAATCATTCAGTCCTTAACTCATGTTCAGTTTATCTAGTTAACTAGCCCATACTAATCTTTATTACTCTGAGGGTCTAACTTTTCCTTCTGGTAATCACGTTCGAGTCACCAATTCATTCCTCGAAATGAGGGTATGACTTTATGGCTTATGCAATTTTATTGTCTCGAGGCATGTCACCTCTTGTCTTTTCATTCACTTGACTATATACTATGTCATTCTGTCATATTTTGATTTACCGTTATCACCCATTTATCACATCTTACTCATAATACTTCATTTACTCTCTTTTTTATTCTCCAGCTAGTATTTCTGTCTATCACTTTATTCTGAAACCATCAACAAAATGTTCTTTCACATTTAGCTTTGCTTGCTTCATCTCACTGGCTCTTCGGTTCACCTAACATTCTCTCTTTACTAGGGACGGGAGCCATACAAAGGCAAATATTTATCCTTTATAGGATTCCAATGCCGATTTTTTAAATTTTTTGAACATGCTAGTATTCACGTCTAACTGTATTATTCTAGAGTGCACCATCTATGTGTCTTACAAGGAGAACTATTACCACGTTTGCACTATTCTTCCAAAATGTTATCTAATGCTAATAATCCATCCACCATTTTGTATTACTCTAACCCTAGATGAATCATGATATCCCATTCTTCTCTTAAGCTATATCAGTTAGCTCCCATAAGGCATAACTGAGGTGGGTGTAGCCAATTGTATATATCTTTTTTATTATAGAAAGTAACTCAGAATGCTTATATTTCTCTGCCTTAATTGTAAATACTGATAATCATTACTAATTGGGTATCTCATACCCTTCTTCACCTTGTTTCTTTTACTTGTTGAAACCTTTATCTACTTTATGATTCTCTTATTGCTTTTTACCATATGAGTGGTTCGATATTTATGCTTTAGCGCTCCTAATCAAGAATCTTACATGTCTTAGTACATATATAGTCTACTAAAGACCTTACATTTACTCATCATAAGCATAAAGCAAAATCGAGTTCCTCTTACTTAACTATTCCACAACCACATTCAATCCCTAAGCAACCATCATTGTGGATGTAGGTATCGTTGTATTACGAATAAAATGGAATTTAGGAGTTTGAATTCTTACAACTGAGCTCTACCGCACGAACTAGAGTAGGAAGAAAGAGTGACATTCCTAAATGCCTTGTAGCCTCCTGCTTATATGTGTGGTGCACAACACACCCATAAACAAGACTCTACTAGACACAGCTTGTAGACTTCCTAGGGTAGAACTGCTCTGATACTACTTTTATCAACTCCACACACTAGCTGGAACCACACCAAAATCATCAACCACAAAAAGAACAAGAAACTCAGTAGCGCCACAGGATTCCCGACACTTGATTTGTGTTGTTTGCCCTTGGTTTGGTTCATGGATCATGAGAAAAAGTTGAGAGAGAGCTTTTAGGTGTCTAGGGCCTGAAAAGAGTTAAAACTAATGAGTTAAAACAGGCTTTAGGCACCATGTATATATCAATATATCTCAACCGCCTAGGTGAGTCCCATAGGGAGCTGCTTGTGCAGTCTCGCAAAAATGCAAATATTTGTCTATCCCAATTTCGTATTGACTGTTTACTGTGAAAATGCTAGCAACAATTAAATTTGTAAATGGGACTCTAAAAATACGAGATCTATTTTTATGTTAGTAGTTAGAGCAGTTGATGCTAGGCATATGAAGTTTAATGATGAAATACAAGTTAAAATGGGGCAGTAATCATACCGAGGTGCTTGCTACCCGGGCCTCGGACTGATCGATAAAAGGCCTCGAGGTTGATACCCGGCTCGAGCTCGAGCTATAGGGGATAACCGGGAAGGGTATATGTCACGACCCTAGTTTACCAACCGTGAACATGTCATGACGGCACCTAGTCTCTGTGACCAGGTAAGCCTAACACTTGCGGAAACATAATAATTGCGGAAAAATAGGATACCATATTTAATTAACTAAAAAGGAAATTGTACTGAATGTCGCTCGGCATATACGACTCAATATCTCAAGACTAAAACAATCCCAAAACCCGGAAACTCATGGGAAAACACAGGCTACAGAAATGTATACTGAGGATCCAAACTCCAGAATATCTAACAAATGGAAGGAAAGAGATTTAAGAACTAAAGATAGAATAAAGAGGGAGACTCGTCGGTCTGCGGACGCAGCAGATCTACATCGAAGTCTCCGTAGTCCTCCTGCCTCACTGATAGTGCGTCTGAGTAGAGGTACCTGGATCTGCACATGAAAAACATGCGCAGAAGAGGCGTGAGTACACCACAGTGGTACTCAGTAAGTGCCAAGCCTAACCTCGGTTGGGTAGTGACGAGGAAGGTCAGGGCCCTACTGAGGTTATATGAAATATAAAGATGTCAGGATAAGATAAGAAGTGCAATTGAGAACCTACAGTAAGAATCTATGTAGGATAATAAGAGTACAATAACAGAAACAATGATGAAAGCAAACCATAAGGAAAGTAACCGGGGATCTCTAAGTATCCCGAGGATCTCTTAGTATCCTCGACATGTACTAGGGATCTCTTGGTATCCCGAGGATCTCTCGGTATCCTCAATATATGCCAGGGATCTCTTGGTATCCCGAGGATCTCTCGGTATCCTCAATATAAGCCATGGATCTCTTGGTATCCCGAGGATCTCTTGGTATCCTCAATATGTACTAGGGATCTCTTGGTATCCCGAGAATCTCTCGGTATCCTCAATATATGTGCGGGGGATCTCCCGGGAATCTAACCCGTAGTCCCAAAGTAAATGTGCAGGGGGAATCTCCCGGGAATCTGACCCGTAGTCCCAATTTAAAACATAGAGCAGCAGCACAAGAATATTAAATTAAACGCTAATTTCGTACCAAGTGAACATTTTACTTCTAGCCTGACTTGCTTCACGTACTGCAATTCAGGCAATTTAAGAAAATAGGCAATTAAGTCAACTAAACATTCCTTTCTAGACTAGCAACATGCTAAATTCACAAGTAGAATAAAACAAGAAAAGAACTAAATTGAAACACTTAAGGAAAAACGGGATTTTCAACAATTAGCTCAAGTACGCGCTCGTCACCTCACGTACAGGGCATTTCAATTATCAAATATAGCACATCCTAAGGGGAAAGGTCCCCCACACAAGGTTAGACAAGTCACTTACCTCGAATGCTCCAAACTCAACTCACGCTTCTAGAATAGCTTTACCCCTCGAATTCACCACCCAACCGCTCGAATCTAGTCACAAATTACTTGAATGCATTAATAAATACTATTGGAACTAACCCCAACGCATAAAAATAGTTTTTTTTACAAGGTTTTTCCCAAAAAAAGAAAAAGGTCGAAAAACGCCCCCGGGCCCACATGGTCGAAACTCGAGGTTCGGACCAAAACCCGGTTACTCATCCCCCCATGAATCCAAATATATACTTAGTGTTGAAATCGGACCTCAATTTGAAGTCCAACTCCCCAATTTTAAGAAAAACCTAAGTTCTAACCAAAACCCCCAATTCCCATTTACGAAAATCCTTGATTCAAGTTGAAATCATGTTAAAAGATGTCAAGGAATAAAGAAATTAAGTTAGAAATCACTTACCAATCGTTTTGGAGAAGAAAAGTTGTTTGGAAAATAGCCTCTTAGGTTTTGGGTTTTTGAAAAGTGGAAACATGACTGAAAATCCCGAGTTTATATACTTTGCTAGGGGCTGGCGCGGACCGCGCAGAAATGTACCGCGGCCGCACCGAGGGAGGGAAGAAGTGGGTTCTCTGAACCCACCCAGCGCGGACCGCACTGATTTGGTACGCAGTCGCGCTGGTCGACCTGGCTACCGACCCTTTGAACCCCACCACACGGACAGCACAGAAAAGCACTGCGGCCGCGCGAAAATGGCCACGACCGCACTGGGGCCTGCAATATCTGAACCTGCATTTTTAATGTCTAAGACCTCCTGGGCCACACTCAAAACTCACCCGAGCCCTCGGGGCTCCAAACCAAACAGTCATATGATCTCGAAAATACCTTACGGACTTACTCGTACGATCAAATCGCCAAAACGACATCATATACATAGGATCAAGCCTCGAAACACATGATTTTCTTTCAACTTTCATAAAACTCAAATTCCCCATTTTAAGTCTGAAACATGTCATATGACATTCGTTTTTAGCCAAACTTTACAGATAGTGCTTAAAACATATTTAAGACTCGTACCGGGCGTCGGAACAAAAATACGAGCCCGATACCACAAATTTCTGATCAATTTTCTTCTTCATTTTCCTTAATTAATTTCAGAACACAATTTCACACAAAAATACATTTCTCGGGCTTGGGACCTCGGAATTTGATTCCGGGCACACTTCCAAGTCCCATATTTTTCTACGGACCCTCCGGGACCGTCGAATCACAGGTCCGGGTCCGTTTACCCAAAATGTTGACCGAAGTCAATATTATGCATATTAATATCAAAATTCATCAAAATTTTCACATAATTCGCATATTTCAACATAAAAGCTTTCCGGCTATGCGCCCGGACTGCGCACACAAATTGAGGCAACTAACAACAAGGTTTTCAAGGCCTCAGAATTACGGAACAAGGATGAATTACGGTGATGACCCCTTTGGGTCGTCACATTCTCCACCTCTAAAAAGACCGTTCGTCCTCGAACGAACAAAAGAAAGAAGTACCTAAGTTGGGAAATAAATGAGGATAACGGCTTCGCATATCAGACTCAGACTCCCAGGTCGATGCCTCAGGAGGCTGACCTCTCCACTGAACACGCACTGAAGGAAAACTCTTCGACCTCAACTGTCGAACCTGTCAGTCTATAATAGCCTCCGGCTCCTCCTCATATGACAGTTCCTTGTCCAATTGGACAGTGCTGAAATCCAACACGTGTGATGGATCGCCATGATACTTCCGGAGCATAGATACATGAAACACGGGATGCACAGCTGACAAGCTAGGTGGCAAGGCAAGTCTATAAGCCACCTCTCCCACACGATCAAGAATCTCAAATGGACCGATGAACCTAGGGCTGAGCTTGACCTTCTTCCCAAATCTCATCACTCCCTTCATAGGCGATACACGGAGCAATACTCGCTCACCAACCATGAAAGCAACATCTTTGACCTTGCGGTTTGCATAACTCTTCTGTCTGGACTAAGCTGTACGAAGTCTATCCTGAATAATCTGGACTTTATCCAAGGCCTCCTGAACCAAATCAGTACCCAATAATCGAGCCTCTCCCGGCTCAAACCATCCAACTAGAGACCGACATCGCCTACCATACAACGCCTTATACGGAGCCATCTGGATGCTGGACTGGTAGCTGTTGTTGTAGGCGAACTCTGCTAAAGGCAAAAACTGGTCCCACGAGCCTCCAAAATCATTAACACAGGCTCGGAGCATATCTTCAAGAATCTGAATAGTCCTCTCGGACTGACCTTCCGTCTAGGGATGAAATGATGTTCTCAACTGCACCTGGGTGCCTAACTCTCGTTGAACTGCTCTCTAGAAATGCGAGGTAAACTGCGGACCCCGGTCCGAAATGATAGATATGGGCACCCCATGAAGGCGGACGATCTCCCTGATGTAAATCTCAGCTAATCTCTCGGATGAATAGGTGGCTGCAACGGGAATAAAATGCGCTGACTTGGTCAGCCTATCAACAATAACCCAAACCGCGTCAAACTTCTTCCGAGTCAACGAAAGTCTAGTAACGAAGTTCATAGTGATTCGCTCCCACTTCCACTCGGGAAGCTCAATCCTCTGAAACAACCCACCAGGTCTATGATGCTCAAACTTAACCTGCTGACAATTCAAACACCGTGCCACATATGCCACAATATCTTTCTTCATTCTACGCCACCAATAATGCTGCCGCAAATCCTAATACATCTTCGCGGCGCCCGGATGAATAGAGTACGGGGAGCTATGGGCCTCCTCTAAAATCAATTCCCGAAGCCCATCCACGTTAGGTAGACAAACTCGACCCTGCAATCTCAATACACCATCATCTCCCAAGGTCACTTTCTTGGCACCTCCACGTTGTACCGTGTCTCTCAAGTCACACAAATGGGGATCATCGAATTGCCGATCACGGATATGCTCCAATAACAAAGAACGAGCGACCATGCAAGCTAATACTCGACTAGGCTCAGAAATGTCCAACCTCACAAACTGATTTGCCAAAGCCTGAACTTCCAAAGCAAGCGGTCTCTCACCGACCGGGATATAAGCAAGACTGCCCATACTGGCTGACCTCCTACTCAAGGCATCGGCCACCATATTGGCCTTTCCCGGGTGATATAATATAGTGATGTCATAATCTTTCAACAATTCCAACCACCTCCTCTGCCTCAAATTCAACTCCTTTTGCTTGAATAAATACTAAAGACTCTTATGATCCGTGAACACCTCACACGTCACACCATATAAGTAATGGCGCCAAATCTTTAGGGCGTGAACAATGGTGGCTAACCCTCGAGGCATCACAATAGACTGTATAACTCTACCATCCTACATCAACACCGCTCCGAGGCCAACCCTCGAGGCATCACAATAGACTGTATAAGACCCCGAACCTGTAGGCAGTATCAAAATTGGGGTTGTGATCAAGGCTGTCTTGAGCTTGTGAAAGCTCGCCTCACACTCCTCCGTCCACTGAAATGGAGCACCCTTCTGGGTCAACCTGGTCATAGGGGTTGCAATCGATGAAAACCCCTCTACAAAACGACGGTAGTAGCCAGCCAAACCAAGGAAACTGCGGATCTTGGTAGCTGAGGATGGTCTGGGCCAACTCTGCACGGCCTCTACCTTCTTCAGATCCACCTGAATACCTTCACTCGAAATCACGTGGCCTAAGAATGCCACTGAATCCAACCAAAACTCACATTTCGAGAACTTAGCATATAACTTCTTCTCTCTCAGAGTCTGAAGCACAGTTCCCAGGTGCTGCTCATGATCTTACCGACTCCGGGAATACACCAGAATATCATCAATAAAGACAATGATGAATGAGTCAAGATATGGTCGGAACACACTGTGCATAAAATGCATAAAGGCTGTTGGGGCATTGGACAGCCCAAATGACATAACAAGGAACTCGTAATGGCCATACCGAGTCCTGAAAGCAGTCTTCGGGATATCTGGTTCTCGAATCTTCAACTGATGGTAACCTGAGCGCAAATCAATCTTAGAAAACACCCGTGCGCCCTGAAGCTGGTCAAACAGATCATCGATACGAGGCAAAGGATAACGGTTCTTAACTGTAACTTTGTTTAATTGGCAATAATCAATACACATACGCATAGAACCATTCTTTTTCTTTACAAACAAGACAGGAGCACCCCAAGGCGATACACTGGGCTGAATAAAACCCTTATCAAGCAATTCTTGCAACTAATCCTTCAACTCCTTCAACTCAAGAGGAGCCATACGATATGGGGGAATAGAAATGGGCTGAGTGCCCGGCAACAGATCAATGCCAAAATCAATAGCTCTATCAGGCGGCATGCCTGGAAGATTAGCTAGAAACACATCGGGAAAATCTTGTACTACTGGAACTGAATCAATTGAAGGAGTATCAATACTGACGTCTCTCACATAAGCTAAGTACGCGGCACACCCCTTTCCAACACACCCCTTTCCAACCATACGCTGAGCTTTAAGAAAAGAGATAACTCTACTGGTAGTGTGATCTAAAGTACCACTCCACTCAACACGCGGAATACCTGGCATAGCCAGCGTCACGGTCTTGGCGTGACAATCAAGAGTAGCATAATGGGGCGACAACCAATCCATGCCCAGAATAATATCAAAATCAACCATATTGAGCAACAATAGGTCTGCTCTGGTCTCAAAACCACAAAAAGTGACCAAACACGACCGATAAACGCGGTCCATAATAATAAAATCTCCCACAAGTGTAGATACATAAACAGGAGAACTCAACGAATTTTGGGCTACACCCAAATGCGGAGTAAAATAAGACACATAAGAATAAGTGGAGCCTAGATAGAATATAACCGATGCATCTTTGTGACAAACCAGAATAATACCTGTGATGACGGAATCGGAGGCAACAGCCTCGGTACGGGCAGGAATGGCATAGTATCTAGCCTGGCCTCCCCCTCTAGGGCGACCTCTATCTCCCCGATCTCCGCCCCTGACTGGCTGGGCAGGTGGGGTGGCAGCTGGAGCTGGAACAATGGCCTGAGAACTCTGCGGGGCACGCTGTGGCTGAGAAGTGTGTGGAGGTGCACCCCTCCCAAGTCTAGGGCAATCCCTCACCACGTGGCGTGTGTCACCACACTCGAAACAAGCTCTGGGAGGACGTGGTGGCTGTGACTGGCTAGGGCCAGGTCTGCTAGGCTGACCTCTGAAAGCACCCCGCGTAGGAGGCGCGCTAGAAACTGGAGGTGCATAATATAGCTCCTGAGATCTAGGTGGAGCTGGAGCATTGCTGGCTGCTGGAAGAGCTGAATGAATGGGGCGACTCGTATAGCCCCTACCATGACGACCTGCAGCTGGGGTACGGGCACCAGAAAAATGGCCCGACTCACGAGACCTCTTGGCCTCCCTCTCCTCTCTCTCCCTAGAATGCATACCCTCAACCCTCCTAGCAATGCTCACTACCTGCTGATAAGAAATATCCATCTCCAACTCACGAGCTATGCTAGATCTGATGGGAGGAATAAGCCCCTCAATAAACCGGCGAACCCTCTCGCGGACAGTAGCAACCAAGGCTGGCACATGCCTAGCCAATCTTGTGTAATGGATAGCATACTCTGAAACAGTCATAGCACCTTGGTGCAAATGATCAAACTCTGCACGCCATGCGTCCCTGATGCTCTAAGGGACGAACTTTCTCAAAAACATGTCTGATAACTAGGTCCAAGTCAGTAAAGCATCCTCGTCTGGACTGTCTAACTCATAGGTGCGCCACCACTCATAGGCGGCTCCCCGAAGTTGGAAAGCAGTGAAAGAAACCCCGCTCGATCCGGTAATACCCATAAAATGAAGAATACAGTGGCAATCCTCCAGAAATCCCAAGGCATCATCTGTTGCTAGTCCACTGAAAACCGGAGGATCATACTTCTTGAACCTCTTGAGTCTCCGCTGCTCATCCTCAGAAGCAGATGCCCCATCCTCGGGCTGAACTGGAACTGCAGTCTGTACAGGAATGATCTCTAGGACCTGCTCAACCTGCACTCGCTGCTCAGGAGTGCGGGTTGCGGAAGTCTGTGCCCCTCCCCCAGCCTGGGATGTGGCTGCAGCAAGGGGAAGCAACCCTGCCTGAGCCAGCGTGGTGTACATACTCATAAACTGTGCCAATGTCTCCTGAAGGGTTGGAGTAGTAGTGGTTGTAAGCGTGTCGGGTGCCTGAACTCCGGCTTGATCTGCGAGCGATACCTCAGCGGCAGCTCGCGCAGGTGCTCTGGCTGCACCCCGTGCGCGTCCACGGCCTCTTCCCCGACCCCTGCCTCTGACGGCTGCAGGAGGGGGTGCGGGTGCCTGATTGTCCCGAGTAGCACGTGTCCTCACCATCTGTGAGATAATAGAAGACAGAAGTTTAGAATTGATGTCAAAAATATCGCACGACTAGGAGATCAATGAAGTGAAGAATTTTTCCTAAACAGTTATATAGCCTCTCGTAGATAAGTACAGACGTCTCCGTACCGATCAGCGAGACTCTAATAAATTGGCCTGTGTTCCGTGACTCCTATGAACCTAGAGCTCTGATACCAACTTGTCACGATCCTAGTTCACCAACCGTAAACATGTCATGACGGCACCTAGTCTCCGTGACCAGGTAAGCCTAACACTTGCGGAAACATAATAATTGTGGAAAAATAGAATACCATATTTAATTATCTAAAAAGGAAATTGTACTGAATGCCGCTCGGCATATACGACACAATATCTCAAGACTAAAACAATCCCAAAACCCGGAAACTCACGGGAAAACACAGGCTACAGAAATGTATACTGAGGCTCCAAACTCCAGAATATCTAACAAACGGAAGGAAAGAGAACAAAGTACTAAAGATAGAATAAAGAGGGAGACTCGTTGGTCTGCGGACGTAGCAGATCTACCTCGAAGTCTCCGTAGTCCTCCTGCCTCACTGATAGTGCGCCTGAGTAGAGGTACCTGGATCTGCACATGAAAAACATGCGCAGAAGAGGCGTGAGTACACCACAACGGTACTCAGTAAATGTCAAGCCTAACCTCGGTTGGGTAGTGACGAGGAAGGTCAGGACCCTACTGAGGTTATATAAAATATAAAATGTCAGGATAAGATAGCAGTGCAATTAAGAACCTACAGTAAGAATCTATGCAGGATAATAAGAGTACAATAACGAAAACAATGATGAAAGCAAACCATAAGGAAAGTAACCGGGGATCTCTAAGTATCCCGAGGATCTCTTAGTATCCTCTACATGTACTACGGATCTCTTAGTATCCCGAGGATCTCTCGGTATCCTCAATATGTACTAGGGATCTCTTGGTATCCCGAGGATCTCTCGGTATCCTCAATATAAGCCAGGGATCTCTTGGTATCCCGAGGATCTCTTGGTATCCTCAATATGTACTAGGGATCTTTTGGTATCCCGAGGATTTCTCGGTATCCTCAATATATGTGCGGGGGATCTCCTGGGAATCTAACCTGTAGTCCCAAAGTAAATGTGTAGGTGGAATCTCTCGTGAATCTGACCCGTAGTCCCAATTTAAAACATAGAGCAGCAACACAAGAATATTAAATTAAACGCTAATTTCGTACCAAGTGAACATTTACTTCTAGCCTCACATGCTTCACGTACTGCAATTCAGGCAATTTAAGCAAATAGGCAATTAAGTCAACTAAACATGCCTTTCTAGACTAGAAACATGCTAAATTCACAAGTAGAATAAAACATGAAACGAACTCAATTGAAATACTTAAGGAAAAACCGGATTTTCAACAATTAGCTCAAGTATGCGCTCGTCACCTCACGTACATGGCATTATCAAATATAGCACATCCTAAGGGGAAAGGTCCTCCACACAAGGTTAGACAAGCCACTTACCTCGAATGCTCCAAACTCAACTCACGCTTCTAGAATAGCTGTACCCCTCGAATTCACCACCCAACCGCTCGAATCTAGTCACAAATTACTTGAATGCATTAATAAATACTATTGGAACTAACCCCAACGCATTTACAAGGTTATCCCAAAAAAAAGGTCAAAAATACCCCCGGGCCCACATGGTCGAAACTCGAGGTTCGGAGCAAAACCCGATTACCCATCCCCCCATGAATCCAAATATATGCTTAGTGTTGAAATCGGACCTCAATTTGAGGTCCAACTCCCCAAATTTAAGAAAAACCTAAGTTCTAACCAAAACCCCCAATTCCCATTTATGAAAATCTTTGATTCAAGTTGAAATCATGTTAAAAGATGTCAAGGAATAAAGAAATTAAGTTAGAAATCACTTACCAATCGTTTTGGAGAAGAAAAGTTGTTTGGAAAATCGCCTCTTAGGTTTTGGGTTTTTGAAAAGTGGAAAAATGACTGAAAATCCTGAGTTTATATACTTTGTTGGGGGCTGGCGCGGACCGCGCAGAAACGTACCGCGGCCGCGTCGAGGGAGGGAAGAAGTGGGCTCCTTGAACCCACCCAGTGCGGACCGCACTAATTTGGTACGCGGTTGCGCTGGTCGACCTGGCTACCGACCCTCTAAACCCCACCACGCGGACCGCACAGAAAAGCACCACAGCCGCGTGGCTGCCAGCGCGGACAGCACGGAAATGGCCGCGATCGCACTAGGGCCTGCAATATCTGAACCTGCATTTTTAATATCTAATACCTCCCGGGCCCCACTCAAAACTCACCCGAGCCCTCGAGGCTCCAAACAAAACATTCATATGATCTCGAAAACACCTTACGGACTTACTCGTGCGATCTTATCGCCAAAACGACATCATATACATAGGATCAAGCCTCGAAACACATGATTTTCTTTCAACTTTCTTAAAACTCAAATTCCCCATTTTAAGTCTGAAACACGTCATATGACGTCTGTTTTTAGCCAAACTTTACAGATAGTGCTTAAAACATATTTAAGACTCGTACCGGGCGTCGGAACCAAAATACGAGTCCGATACCACAGTTTTCTGATCAATTTTCTTCTTCCTTTTCCTTAATTAATTTCAGAACACAATTTCACATAAAAATTCATTTCTCGGGCTTGGGACCTCGGAATTTGATTCCGGGCACACTCCCAAGTCCCATATTTTTCTACGTACCCTCCGGGACCGTTGAATCACAGGTCCGGGTCCGTTTACCCAAAATGATGACCGAAGTCAATATTATGCATATTAATATCAAAATTCATCAAATTTTTCACATAATTCGCATATTTCAACATAAAAGCTTTCCGGCTACGCGTCCGGATTGCGCACGTAAATCGAGGCAACTAACAACAAGGTTTTCAAGGCCTCGAAAGCATGGAACAAGGAAGAATTACGGTGATGACCCCTTTGGGTCGTCACAATATAACAGTTAAGATATAATTAAAGAAGGCTCTTTATGGTCAATATCAAGCAAAAAATGAAGAATAGGTATGAAAGCAATAAATGCAAAGAGTAGCCTCGAGCGAGTAAGTTAGAGAGAAGAGAGAGAGAGAGAGAGAGAGAGAGATATTATTGATCTTGTGTAGAATGGTTGGAGTAACGGTAGCTGAGAGTTACAAAGTGATGGGGATCCCCTTTATATAGGAGGGGAATTCTGTTATAGTAAAAAATACATTAATTGAAAAGGCATGGAGACGGGACGGCTGGACGTGAAATCTTGAGACAGGGCCCGGATAAGTCAGCTTTGCCAGATTAAGTCGTGCGCCTTGGGAATTCCTCCCTCGTATACTATTGCCGTTAGAACGCAATGCCCTCCGGGGCCAGCACTTGAGAACCCCCGAGGATGATTCTCGACCTCGGCTTCGATGCTCGAGGAGCATGACCGCGAGACGACCTAATGACGGGGAAATCGAGCCCCCGGATTCACCGCAAAAGAAACGATAAGAAACGATCCTGAACTTATACTTCCTTCGATGTTCTTGCAATCGGTGATGACTACGAGGTACCAAGATGCAACACGTGCACTGTTCCTGCAAGTTTCCGCATTGACTACGACGGTTGGCTGCCTTTTTGCTTCCTTCAATGTACACACGCTGCTTTTATAAATACTCCCTTCTTTCTTTCTATACCCCAACTTTTCCCAAAAACCCCTAATAAGGTTTGTTCTTCCTTCGTTCTTGTTCTCTTTCAGGAACACAACTCTTTTTCTTCCTTCAGAGTCTCCCAAGGATAGTGAAAATTTCCACTTCTACTTCCCAAGAGGTCGCAGGTTCATCCTCTTCGTTTTTCTCTCAAGGAGAAGTGGCTACTCCCCCTTGTGCTGAGGAGTGCACTCCAGGATCCTTTGCGATGACCTCCGATTTCAAGGTCGAGAGACCTACCTCAAAGCCAGGGCATTGCGAGCCTGTAACTCGGTATATCAACTCGATAACGGACGTCGAGAGAGTGAGGACTGACTGTCACTGAGGGGATACCGTGCTTATGGAGATTCCTGCTTAGGAGGAAGATATTACGACTCATAAAGCGGGATTTCTGAGTGTATATACATACCCATTTACCTTAGGGCCGGTGGGGCCATCCTCATACCATGTTGTCTTTGCTTCTTTTTGGCAATATTTCTTCAAGCATCCAACTATGCTTTTCTTGCCTCTTCAGCCGTAGCAATATACCTTGGTGCGGTGTCGAACCTCCAGGGTTGGGTTGGCCATTATACTTGATTTTCCCATATGTCGAATGACTGTGGCGAGATTTATCCCGAGCTCGGTAGGAAGCCAAAGACTATGGTGAGCCCCGAGCCTTGTTGCATCCGCATACTTTGACGTAGATCATTGTTAGTAGCATTCTTCATCCTTTGCATTTAACCTCTACATTTATGTAGGCTTGGGGGATGGACGCTCTCGGATCAGAGTCTGATGCCGCTGCAGCCCAGCTTTGTGGTGGCGAGGCAATGGATGGAGTATTAAGCACTACCCCTGAGTTGGCAGGCGGCCAGAATTCTTCCCGAGCTAGGACGCCCTTGGTAGGCAGTTCGGAGGGGCCTAGATCTGTGGTCTAGGTGAACAATGGATGGAGATTTTGTCTGATTCTGTTAACCCTTTGGTTGTTGTTGATTCTCCTCAAGAAGAGATCCTACTGTCTCAAGAAGTGCAAAACGTCCCGCGTGAAGAGACTTCTAAAGCAGGAGCACTAGTCAAAGGCAGAGATGCACTCGAGAGGTTGCCGACCATTCTCGAGGGAGGTCCCAAGGTTGATGCTTCATTCATTTTCTACGAGATGGGCAGACTTTGTGATCGGGTAATTTTTGCTAACCTTGTCCGCCGCTCTAGGCTGTTCCGGTCTTCATTTTTCTAACTTGTATTTTTATGCGGCTTTTGGCTAAAGTGCTTTATAACCAGGCTTTCACCTAGTATCAGGATGAGGTGAGCCGCCGCGAGCGCGAGAAAGCCTATCTTACCGAGCAGGTAACTCATCCCCCGTTTTTACTAGTATGTGAGCCCTTGTGAGATTCCACGACTTATAACTTCTTGGACCTAATTTGTGCAATTTGAGAAGGAGAACAACCTGCTGAGAGGGGAGCTTCGGGCCAGAGATGCTGAAATTTCTGAGCTTAGTCGGTACGTAAACGAAATGGCTTCCGAGAGGGACAACCTCTAGGGGAAGGTGACCTTGATTGAGCGTCAGCTCCAGGATGCGAATGAGGATAGTGACAAGTACAAGGGTCTCCATTCCGAACTGGTGGCTGCATTATTTCAAATCAAAGCCGAGGCCGGGGCACTTGTATCCTTGCAGGGGGGGGAGGGGGAGCTATTGTCGTAGATTCTTGCGTTGAGAAGGTGTTTGAGGGGGATAGCCCGACTTTACCTCGAGCTGCGAATCATGCCTTACCAGTTTCCCGAAAGTAGACCACTGGGGGTGTGTCAGAAGGCAGCTCGGGTGGTGCTAAAAATGGAGGTGAATCCCCGTGGAGAGAAGATGTCGTTGAGAAGGGGCCGTTAGGGGACTCGTAATTGCATTGGTGCAACCCTTGGGGAGCCATTGAGGATGCCAGTCTGGCAATAGATTAGGATCTTCGTTGATTTTTCTGTCAATTTTTCCATTGATCTTCCTGTTTGTATATAGTATTTTCATACTGGCATATATATAAAGTGAATCCTGCGGCTTTGTTCCCTCTATTCCCCTATTTGCCCGGAATACAGCAAGAATTGTCAAGAAACCTTAGACCTGCAATATGGCCTTGCGGCTCATTAGGCAAGCCCGGGGGCTTTCATATGCCTGGTTGATGCGACCCTTAATGTAAACCGCCGTCAGAGCTCTTATACTCTTGCTCAACTATTTTGGGTTTAGTCTCCGTGTCAGGCTTCGACTCGAGCTCAATTGACCCTCAAGTTTTATATTTGCATGGGCTGGCGACAATGGCTCTTATGCCTTGGGTCGAAGCGACCTTTGAAATATCTGGCTCTGAGGCTTGTGGAACTGGCGATGATGGATCTTACGCTA